>NW_027224322.1:0-1200000 GCF_023699985.2 Odocoileus virginianus | reverse complement strand
GTTCATGGTTTGGTACCGTGAGGCTCAAGTCGCCAGGCCATGACCACGGTGGTCAGCTGTCCAGCCTGTGTTTCGGGTTGTGGAGCTGGCCGAGGTGGCAGGGGGTGGCATGTGGACTCAACGCCCATCCTTGTCCAGGAGAAACCCCCTGTGGGAGTCACAGGACTTGACCCCACAAGTTGTGCCCAAAGTGGACACAGGAAACCCTCAGCGGGTGCCGTATGGGGGCTTCTACCGGGGCCTGAGACAGAAGACACAGTGTTGGGGTCATCAGGTCGAGGCGACGGGCGGAGCCTGGAAGGCTGAGCGCTGACTTGTCGGTCGGTGATGCACACACGTGCAGGCAGAGCCGCGGGGAGAAGCAGGAAGCACGCAGGCAGGGAGCCACCTTGACCCCAGTGGGGGTGTCGGGACCTGGCTGCAGGAAGGGCCATTGCCCAGGAGGGCACTGTCATCACCCGTGTGCATCCCTCGCTGGCCCAGGACCGTCCGCAAGACCCAGCAGTGGGTGCTAGCCTGGGTGTCTTCTCTGAGGTCACCTTTCCAATCTGAGTCTGGCTTGTCAGATATTCTAGAGAGTGGGCCCAAGGGGACCCGGATGGAGCCTGGAGGAGTCTCCTCCCTGGAGGCTCTCTTGAGGGTCTCGGAGGCCAGTGAGGCAGGAGAGGCTCCATATGGGTGCATGGTACCCCAGGCTTCCAGATAGCTGGCCTGCACCCCGAAAACAAACCCACCCAGGCTTCTCAGCTTCTGTGGCAGTTCAGATTTAGGAGATTTTCATTTTTATTCGACTCACTTTCTTAGCTTGTTTTTCCCATCCTCTGGAAGCCTCTCTAGAATCATTGTATACATCCTAGAACACAGAGGGATAAGCGGGGAACAAGTAAAATCATAACTTCTGTGTCCCATGGGCCTTCGTGCCTCTTGGGAAGCTGGGCAGTGCATGGCCCAGGAGGTGTCCTGGGGCACAAAGTGAAATGGACTCTGTCACCCAGAGAGCGCGGGTGGGCTGCGTGCAGGGTCCGTGCATGTGTGTGTGTCTCTGTGATCAGCGTCAGTAAAGGTGTCCAGATCGCTTCATCAGCAGCCGTGGTTCACCAGACTTCTTAGACCCTTGGGATTCTAGAGTGTTCTCATGCAAGCTGTGTACAGACTAATCAGAGCCCACGTTTTGTCTCTGTTTCTCCTGATGCTCCCCTGCAGGGGGTTCTGCTACTTCAACTCCGTGGCCATCGCTGCTAAGCTTCTCCAGCAAAGGCTGAGCGTGAGCAAGACCCTCGTGGTGGACTGGGTGAGTTGGGGGGCCCTGGGGCGCTGCCAGCTCGTCCTTACCCCGCTCCACACCCCCCAGCAGACAGAGAGGAGGCAGGCTTTCCCACCTCCGCTGACAACTGGATTTTCGGACCTTCAGTTTCTGGAAACTCCCTCAAAGATGCAGAAAGTAAAAGCCCAAACCCTAGGAGTCTGCCAGCTCCTACCAGCCCATCCTGTCAGTGACCGTGGTTCTGAAGTGTCTGGAGACAGGCTGTTGGTGGAGGGCAGTGGCCGGAGGGTGGTCTTGCCGAAACTTGTAGGAGGATGGGGGGCAGGTGGGGCTCGTGGGCCCTTGGCACCGATGGGGGCCCAGCCGTCCTGCCTCACTGCCACTCCGGCTTCTGTGGGAGACCCGGTTTTTACCAGTTTAACCCCCTGTCCTGCTTTTGCACGTGACGGGTCACTTCTGACAGTGCCCTGCCTCCGAGGGTAAAGTCTATAAAAAAACGCCGTAGAATAACTGAAATTCAAAAGTAGGAGGTGGGTACTCAAGGGTATTCACTTTATTATATAGTTTTTCAAGCCATAGATGGAGGGGGAAGGGGAGAAAATTCCCTTTGGTTTTTATGATCCATTTCATAATTTTTTTAGTTAAAAAAGATCAGGTACCTCAGGCAGGATTATTCTTTATGCTGCAGAGTTCCTCCTGAGTTTGGGAAAAGTAAAACCGGAGCACAGCCTGGGACACCCCAAGCTCCAGGCGGCGGGCACTGGTCAGACGTCCTTAATGCCGGGGCTGCAGGGCATGGGCTGCTGACCCTGGTCCTCACACACCTGGTGCCTGCTCCGTTCAGCCCAGGGAGCCCCTCGTCAGCCCCCCGTGGGGAGCAGTCAGAGATGCTGGGGACGCGAAGCCTCTGAGAAGGCGGGTGCTTGCCGGCTGCCATCCAGGGCTGCACAGGAGGCTCTGCTGTGGCCACAGATGGTGGCGGGTGGCGCCTGCCCCACCCTCACCCCCGGGCCTCGGTGGAGTCCGGCTGGTCCCCCACTTCCAGCTGTCTTTCCGCGTTTCCTCCAATGAGCTCAGACAGCGTTCATGTGCGGGATTCTCAGCAGTTCCTGGGCTGAAAACCGCGGCTCGTCTGCAGCCCGCAGCTCACGCACCGGCTGCCAGCCACCCACTCGTGTGGTTTGTCACCCCACTTGGGGCCTGGCACCCCCGGTGTCCTGGGTCTGCCCGCATCTCTCAGACCCCGACGGAGCCGGCCCTGAGCCCGTGCTCCCAAGTGAGCAGCCATGGGAGCTGCAGGCTGGCAGGAAGGGCATTTAACCCAGCAGTGACAGTGGTGCCAAGCTCCCCCCCTGCCCCCCGGGGTTGGGGCACGACACTGCTCAAATGAGCCTGCCTGGAAACGGCAGCCCCCGGGGCGCTGAGACACCCGGGAAACCTGCTGAGGGCCCTGAGCCGGGGCTCATCCCTGCAGGGCGGGGGGTGCTGGCCTCGTGGGGAGGGTGCCGGCACTGAGCCGCCCGCCCCGCAGGATGTGCACCACGGGAACGGGACCCAGCAGGCCTTCTATGGCGACCCCCGCGTGCTCTACATCTCCCTGCACCGCTACGACGACGGCAACTTCTTCCCGGGCAGCGGCGCGCCCGACGAGGTGAGGGGCGCTCCGTCCGCGGGCGCGGCCTTGGGGGCCGGCGGGAGGGCAGGCGCGGGCGCGCCCACGAGCAGAGGGGGCCAGCATGCCCGGGGTCGGCCGTCAGCCCGAATCCCTCGCGTGTGCCCACATGGGCTACGTCTGGTCCGCGTGCCTACGCGGACACCCTGAAGAGCCCTGGTTCTAACCTGGGCGGACCGCGGGCTGTCGGCCGGTGAGCACAGGCACCCTCGCCCTCGGGAGAGGCTGCTGGACAGTCACCGTGCATGTCCAGGGTGGCCGCCCTCTCGCCAGTCGGGTGCCCCACGGTGGGCTCCCGAGTGGCCCCCGAGGCTTTAGCAAAGGTCCCTGCTCTGAGCGGCGAAGCCCGGCAGTGGGGAATCCCTTCCAAGGAGATGGGCCCGCCCGCCTCGGGGTCTCGTTCTAGACGGGAAGTCAGGGCAGACAGCCAGCTCGCAGCAGTCCCTGCGGCCCCCCTCGGGTGGGGCGCACGGCCCCCACACTCTGCATGGGCGGGGGAACAGGGCTCTTGCCTCTGAAAATGCCCCGTCCTGAAAGCCAGCGTGTCGGGGGCGGGCGGCGGACGAGGGGCGCACCCCGAGGGGCCACCCAGGTCGTGACACGCATTTCTCTCCTCCATACAGGTGGGCACAGGCCCCGGCGTGGGCTTCAACGTCAACATGGCTTTCACTGGCGGCCTGGACCCCCCCATGGGAGACGCAGAGTACCTAGCGGCCTTCAGGTGAGGGTCCTGGCTTCTGCCCCGTGGGGCACTTAGGGAGCAGTCGGGAACCCCCCGCAGGGCCCCAGCTCCTGCGGACTTCACCGTTCTCCTCTGACCTTCACCTTCCCTCGGGAGCACACCCCCTTCCTTCCCGGGCACCGCGGGGACCGGTCGTGCTGTCTCTGTGTTTTGGGGGACGAATCCCAAGGCTTCTCACAGTGTGCTCTTCAGGCCAGAGGTGTCATCCCCAAGACCATCTTCTCACCTTCCATCTGCAGGGTTCCCGTCTTGCGAGTCACATGGAAACCAGGACTCCATCTGGGCTCTCGATAGTAAGAAAGTGAGGAAGGCTGGGGGAAGGTGTCAGAAAGCGTGAGGTTAACAAGAATCGGGTGCTGCAGTCTGAAAAGGCTCCTAATCTCCTAATTCTTCTTTCAAAAAACCTTTTGTGAGATAATGGGAAACAGAAGTAAGCATCCCTCCTCTACTGACATCAAAATCAGGAGTTGACTCCCCCGTTCACCCCAGTTCCGTCGTGTTAGGCTGGGCCGGGGGAATCTGGTACAGGGCGATTCTGTGAAACCGTCTTTGCTTTGTCATCGAGCCGTGATTTCTGCTTCGATCTGGGCCACATTGAAGGGATACCTGGGGCTGGTAGCACTGTTGCAATCGGAGCAGGTGGCTGGGGGTGGGGATGGGGAATGGGGGGGCAGCCCCTGCCAAGTGTGTGTCCAGGGCCCCTCGGAAGGAGGACGGTTTTGATCAGTGGCAAAGCCCAACAGACCTTGGTCTTTGTTTGCAACGCGGCCTCTGCACCAGGCTTTGGAGCCCACCAAGTTTCCAGGGGACTTTCCTCCCTTCCTCCTGAGTGCGTGCTCTGGTTGTCCTGCACGCGGGCATGTGTGTGTGTGTGTGTGTGATGTGCTTGTATCTATGTGTGTGTGTGGCTGTGACCCACCTGTGTCTGTGTTGGTGTGCATGCGTGTGCACATGGCTATGTATGCGGAGGCGTGCATGGATGTGAGCACGACTGTCGCCTCTGGTAGCTGAGATCCTAGCGAAGGCCAGGCCATCAGAGCTTGGCCGAGGACTCTCCCTGCCTCCCGCCCTGGGCTGGGCTTTGGGTGAGGTGGCCGCAGGGCTTACACGACCCTCATAGCTTCTGCTCCCTCATCTGGTCCCCAGCCTCAAGGGCAACTGTCTGGGTCTGGGGATGGAAAGGCCAGGCCCAAGGGTGCCTCCGCCGACATGAGGCCCCTTCGCCTGCCACCCAGTTCCCACAAATAACGGCTGAAGCAATGAGCTGCGCAGACAGTGAAAGTCGTCAGTGCAGACAGGACCCCATCGCCTCCTAAGAAGGCCCGCGGGGTCGTCCCCTGGACCACTCTCCTCCGATCTCAGTGGCTTTAATACTGTTGTTTCCTTTTTCTCTTGGTAAGATATAATGCAATCGTGACATTGTCCGCCCCCTTATTTAGGGGAGAAGGACTCCCCCAAACGGACACCACATCTGAAAACCGCTCACGTACACAGTTAAATGTCAGCTTCAGGAAATCAGAACTGGCCTTCACTGTGGAGGCCATCACCGCCCTCCCTGGGATGCCCTCCAGCCACCTGCAGTTAGTCACGCCACACCCGGAGAACTGGCCCTCCTCAGGGACTTCCTGGGGAATAAAGTGTCTGGACTCGGGGTGAGAGGCGTGGATACAGCCCAGTGACCTCTGATGCCTCAGGGGACCCAGCATGGCTGAATTCTGGTGGAGGCTGTCTTTAAACTACGGATTAAAGTGATAAAAATGGCAGTTCCCTCTTCTTTCGGACCAGGTTCCGACTAAACGGGCCTCCAGGGCTGTTGCAGGGTGCTGGGCACACTGATGGGGTGGAAAAGCGGGCAGGAGGCGGGTCCTGGGGGTCTCCCCCTCCCTGCCCGCCGGCATTACAACGGACCCCTCACCCCAAGTTGCTGTTGATGTCCCGTTTTAATCTTCTGCCAAGTGTGTACATGGTGATGCCCTATCAAGTGAACTTTTTAAAGCTCAAATAGCCTCTTTGAAAAGGAAAATTGTTTCAGGGTTTTTTTCTTTTATTGATTTTAATGTAAAATAGCACTTTGAAGTTTACAATTTATGGTTCCCTGGGCATCGATCGGAGGGGGGAAGGAGGGTCAGGAGCCGTTTCCCCTCCTCTGCCCGCTCCCCGGGGGCCGGACGACGCTCGCCGCATGCCTTCCAGGCGGCACCTTCTGCGGAGACCCACGCCTGCCTCATTGCATTTCAGGAGATCAAGCCCGAGATGAAGAAGAGATAAGAAAATTGCCCCTAATGAAAGCCAGAGGCAGCGGCACTTTCTCCTGGGCCTGGAGACTCTGGGAGAAAAGGGGACCTTAATTCAAACCAGCCAGACCAGCAGCTTTGAAGTCTGCTGAGCAGCAGAGGCCTCGGGCCAGGAGGCGCTGGTGCACTTTTCTTAACCCCTCACTTCCCCGCTGCCTGGCAGCGCGGGGCACGGGGCCCGGGGCTGCTGCTGCCCTCAGAGCGAGGCCGCGTTACAGAGGTGCTCGGCAGGGGAAAGGCCGTGTTACAGAGGTGCTCCGGGATGGTGGAGCTGGGACTGCTCCTGCTCTCAGAGTGCTGCGTGGGGGAGAGGCCGCGTTACAGAGGTGCTTGGCGGGGGAAAGGCCGTGTTACAGAGGTGCTCCGGGATGGTGGAGCTGGGACTGCTGCCCTCAGAGCACCTTGTGGGGGTACAGGCCGTGTTATAAAGGTGCCCAGGGATGGTGGAGCTGGGACTGCTCCTGCTCTCAGAGTGCTGCCTGGGAGGAAGGCCGCGTTACAGAGGTGCTTGGCGGGGGAAAGGCCATGTTACGGAGGTGCTCCGGGATGGTGGAGCTGGGACTGCTGCCCTCAGAGCACCTTGTGGGGGTACAGGCCGTGTTATAAAGGTGCCCAGGGATGGTGGAGCTGGGACTGCTCCTCCTCCCAGAGCCCAGTGTAGGTTTAAAGGCTGTGTTGTAAGTTATCAGAAATGCTGGTGAAACTGCCTGTTTGCAAGTGGAAACCTTCATCTCTCTCTGAGTGAGGTCGGCCTCTATCCTGAGCAGCTGGGCAGGTTCATTTCATTTCCCAACCTTTGAAGCCCTGCAGGAAGGTTGAGGGTCTTTTGTCTCTTCCACGTTTTTCTTTTTTAAAAACGCTGGTTGGTTGTTGTTGAGCTAAACTATACATAAAACTTGACCTTCTGAAACACGTTCGAGAGTCCAGTTGCGGCACTGGCTGTGTTCACAGTAGCGTGTCTGCTCCGGGGAGCCCGTCCCTGAGGGCCCAGCCCCTGGGAGCCGTGAACACACCCGCCTGGACCCCTCTTGCGGCCACTATAGGTCTTCAGGGGCGTCCAGGTCTTCTCCTCGGCAGAGCGTTCATCCGAGGACATCCTTCTGCAGTGATCTTAAAGGAAAAGAGAAGTAAAACCTGGGAGTTGAGCGATGTGTTCAGCCCGTGGTCGCTGTGCGCCTGTGCAGGTGGGGGTGCACACTGCTTGTCCTCGTGGGCGGCAGGGTCCCCGGGTGAGGCGGGCCTGTGCTGATGGCATGCACCCTCCTTCTGCCCTCGGGTGGGGGCTTCCCAGCCGAGCCGTGGTGTCGGGGCAGGGGATGCGCCCACAGGTGCAGGCCGGGCGGTGTGACCCACCTGTCTGACCCCACGGCCGGTCGTGGAGCCTTCAAGCACAAGGGCCTCCTGGGGGCTGATGGGTGGGGCCTGGAGTGCAGGGGCAGGAAGAGGGTGAGAGTACATTGGGGTCTGGAGTGGTGAGGTGCCCACCTCACCTGCTGCCCAGGAGCCTGCAGGGGGTGGAGGGGAGGGACGTCCTCACCTTGGCAGATGGAGGCTGGCGAGCAGAGAGCAAAGAGGCCAAGCCTCGGGGACGCAGCTCCAGTGGGGGGGCAGGCAGAGCCTGTTGGGGAAGGGCAGCAGCAGGGGCAGCCTTCGGCGGCTTTCAGCCCTCCGAGGCCACGGCGTCACCGCTGCAGGGCCCGGCCAGGACAGTCACGTTCCCGTCATCACTGTCTTCCTTCCCATCCCCACTCTCAGCAGAGCTCGGGTACTTGATGAGCAGGTGCTGGGCCCCTGGCCTGCAGTCCTGGTGGAGGGGGCGGGGTCTCAAGAGGATGTGGGCTCCCAGGGCAGGGGGCTCAGAGGCCGGGCCCCCCAGGGCAGGTATACAGAGATTCCAGATCCCAGAGGGCACATGCCTCCCCTTGCAGAACATAAACGAAAGGAAATTTTCGGTGATCAAAACACCGTCACTGAAATCGTGCTGTTGGGCTCCCAGCAGCAACCTCTTGTAAAACCGGGTCTGGATTCAGCATCCACAGTCAGCGTCCTCTGCCCGGCACCTCCAGCCAGTGAGCGCTCTCCTGACTGGAGACGTGAACTGTGAAACCAGTCCAAAACAGCGGTGAGCGTGAACAAGGAAGCCTGCGGGGCGAAGGCTGCGGGGGCTGCGTGGGAGGGGTGTTTAGGGCCAGCTTGCGTGGACAGTGCTTCCAGGGCATTCGGAGGGGCAGCAGGGAGCCAGGGGCAGCATAGCAGCCGGAAACCTGGTTCCAGCCAAGGCCCTGGCACCCGTGGGCACAGCCCCCGAACACAGCTCTGCGGCCCGCTGGCCGCCAGTCGTGTGCCCCCAGCTGGCATTGACCGCCGGTCTGGTGGATTTGTGCGGGCCCCAGTTGGGTGGTGTATCGAGATGTCATTTGTCTTTTGGAAGTTGGAGCCAGCTGTTAAACCAGCTCGTGCACTTAGATTTCACTGTGGGTTGGGAGTTGGCATGTTGGCACACCCCAGAGTCTGGCCATGCGAGGTTACTGTGTGGCTGATAAGATATGAGCTGCCGCCTTCATGGAGCGGCCAGGCTGGCCCGAGCAGGAACTGACCCATCAGCAACGTCCACCCTGTCGTCCGGCCTGCCAAGCCCACCCCTCCCCTGGCACCCGGCCTGGCTTTCCCCTGTGGAAACCTGGCTGCAGGTGTGGACTGGCCAGCAAGCAAAGGATGGAGGTGTGTGGCAGAGCGTGTGTCCAGAGCGAAGGCCCCAGGACCTCCACGGCTCGTCCCTGTCACCTTCTTCCCCTCCCTGCTTTTCCACATCCAGAGCTGCACCTGGCCACCTCCTCTCTCAGGGTCTCCTCCCTGAAAGCTGCCCTGAGCAGCTCCTGGCCCTTCCTGCTATCCTTGGTTGTCCTGCCGAAGGTCGCCAAGGACCCCCAGACCCACTCACCTTAGACTAGCGGTTTGAGGGAAGGCCTTCAGCAGATATTTAGATCTTGTTATTCTGAGACTAAACTGCTCATTAAAACTTCATCCTAGAAATAAAACGTCAGGCAGTTTCCCGTTTTCTTTGTAGCACCTGTTAAGTGGTCATGAGCTGGCAGCTTGCTTCTGGCACGAGGGTCCCCGGCGGGGTGATGCTGGGAGGTCCAGAAGGCAGGCTGGCAGACTGTCAGTAGTGACGCATCCAGCCCTCTGCTACTCAGGAGGAAGCCGAGTCCTGTCAAGGGGAGGTGACGTTTCTTGGGGCTCAGTGTGTGCTGCACACCCACCCAGCACACGCCGGGCACACAGCACCATTTCAGGTCTTCCTCCTGTAGCAAGCGTTCGGGATTACAGCGTCGACCGTCCCAGTCAGGAAGAGGAAAGGAGGGTGTACACATGGACATCCGCTCTCCCAGGTGCTCAGACTCCCGCCTGGACGGTGAGCCAGCCCCCTCCCCAAACCCTGCAGACATGCATGCACACACCACACGCCCACACCCACATGCCAACACGTGGGATCAGCCGTGCTTTACAACTTGTTATGATTGGCTTTGGGGCGAAGCCACACACCCAGCACAGACGCCAGGGACCCTCTCGGTGTTCACCTCCTTTAATGATGGTTTTCACAGGGCTGTTTTTTTTAATTTTGTGTGGGGATTAGAAATGGAATCGCTCTGCGATACTTCAAAGCGGAGCAACAGAGCGCCCACATGCACTTGCTTCAAAACGGCTGCCGGAGCTCTCTGAATGAGCCGGCGTCTGCTTGAAATGTCTGTGGTTTTCATTGAAACACCGTGCCGGCTTTAAAATCACTACCAAGATTGCGGCCGAAGCCAGTCTCCCACCCAAAGACAAAGTTTATGTGACAAGAACTTCATTAAAAATAATTGAAAACCAGCCTCGCTGGAATGATGAGGGCTCGTGAAGAGGGGCCCGCCAGGTCCTCGCAGGGTGGAACGGTGGCCTGTGCCTTTGGGGGGACAGACACAGCTGCCGGGAGTGGAGGGAGAGCAGACGGCTCTTCCTGGATCCCGAGGTGCCCCCGCATCCTACCAGCCTGGACCAGGAATTTCCACGCAAGCCCCAGGGGCCTGCTCTGATGCCTGTGCTATGTTTAGAAGACAGCGCTTGCAGACTTCCCTGGCATCCAGCAGTTAAGGCTCTGCACTTCCGGTGCAGGAGACACAGGTGTGACCCCTCATCGGGGAACTAAGATCCCACATGCCGTGTGGTGCAGCCAGAAAAAGAGACGGCGCTCTCTACGTCACGTCTCCAGTTCCTGTGAGCTCTCGTCCCACTGGCACAGAGAAGCGTTCAGAGCTGGGGCTGGTGTCATGTGTGGAGCAACTTTAGCAGAGTCTGAATGGCAGGAGTTGGGCAGGGCTGACAGACGGCAGCCCAGGGGCCAAGTCCCACCTTGTGTTTTTTAAGTCAAATGGCCCGAAGACGGAAGTGTCTGCTCCCTGGCCCTCAGCCGGAACACTGTCAGCCCCTGGTCTGATCCACACGCAGTGTTGCTGGGACCTGAGGGGTGGCCCCCAAGGCCCAGAGCCCAGGTCCTTGGGAGTGCTTCTGTCAGCTCTGCAGAGGTGTCAGGGGAAGCTGAACGGAGCACAGCCTCAGAGCAAAGAACAGAAGTGGCGGGATGCCGAAGGCCCACCCTGGCTCCAGAAGGGGGTTTCCTGGTGGGCGAAGTGCCAGGGCTGAAGTCAGCGAGTCTCGGTGGCGGACACTCCCAGCACCGGGCCCGTCACAGGTGGATGTCCCCGGGGAAGCCCCCAGGGCCGTGTGTGGTCGCGGGCATCCAGCTGGGCCTCCCGGCTACTCACTGCGAATCCTGCGGAGCAGGGGCCGGGTCTTCACCTGTGTGTGTCTCTCCGGGGTTCTCGGCCTTCCCCCACCTGAAATCAGAGGGACCTCTCAACAGGACCGCAACCCAGAATCATTCCTAGATGAGAGGTGTTTAATACTGAGCATTCTGTTTCTTATGGATATGAGTTTGGGTAAACTCCAGGACTTGGTGATGGACAGGGAGACCTGGTGTGCTGCAGTCCTTGGGGTCGCAAAGAGTTGGACACGACTGAGTGACTGAACTGAACTGAATGGAACTGATTCTGTTTCTTTGGCCAAAGTTGTCATCTTCCAGAGTTGACTTTGCTGTTGTAAACGGTGATTTCATATCATCCTGATGACAGCCTGTGGGATTTCAGGGGGTGCCCTGTGGCCGTGGTCCTCTGTGGGGCCCGCCCCGCGGCCATGGTGCTCTCTGGGGCCCGCCCCGTGGCCATGGTGCTCTCTGGGGCCCGCCCCGTGGCCATGGTGCTCTGTGGGGCCCGCCCCGTGGCCATGGTCCTCTGTGGGGCCCGCCCCGTGGCCATGGTGCTCTCTGGGGCCCGCCCCGCGGCCATGGTGCTCTCTGGGGCCCGCCCCGTGGCCATGGTGCTCTCTGGGGCCCGCCCCGTGGCCATGGTCCTCTGTGGGGCTCAGCCTGTGAGGGGCGGGGACCATTGGTCACGCCCAGCACACTGAGCCCCTCCCACACAATCTTCTGAAGACCTGGTTGGGGGCGGGGATATGTCTCAGAGGTGAGGAGCCGGGCAGGAGGGAGACAGAAAGTCAGGGGGCACTTTCCAGGCCCATGAGGCTGGCTCCAGGTCAGACGCTGGACTGGACAGGAGTCTTCCCTATCTCAGCATGAAGCAAGATTTCCAGGCCGAGCCATACACTCAGGCTGCAAGCTCCTGAGGCAGTTGTGTTAACAGGAGCTTCCCCCCACTTTTCTTGCCTTGTTTCCCGAATGTAACTTAGCCCCTGACCTCCTCAGCGTCTGTTTATACTTCTAACCAGTCGGTTTTCTTAAACTGAAGCATCGGTTTTCCCTTTAGGGATCCTAAGTGTTGGATTTCTTTATAATTAACCTACATGTCCCTCCTGCACCCCAGCAGTGGGTCATTTCGTCCAAAGCAGCCGACGGCATGGCCTCAGGGGGCTGGGGTTGTGGAAGGCCAGGGCGTGGGCTCTGGGGCGCCTCCACCAGCTCGGCCGCCCAGCCCCGGGGCCCAGGTGCCGGGCAGTGGCCCTGGCAGCCAGCGACAGGGGCCGCCCTGGGCTGACGCAGCGTCCCCCCCCCCCACCCTGTGCAGGACCGTGGTCATGCCGATCGCCAGCGAGTTCGCCCCAGACGTGGTGCTTGTGTCCTCGGGTTTCGACGCCGTGGAGGGCCACCCCACGCCCCTCGGAGGCTACAACCTCTCCGCCAAGTGTGAGTCGGGTCTGCGGGCGGCCAGCTGTCAGACGGGTGGTGCGCGCACCAGGCGTCCCCTCCAGTGGCTGTGGAAGGAGACAGCCCCAAAACCCCAAAGATGTCCTCACACCTTACCGAAACCACGACGCCGGCTCCCCAGAGAGCACGAGGCCGCAGGCCGCGGGGGCTCCCTTCCCAGAGGCCCAGCAAGCCTGTGGCCTGCCCACTGCTGCTGTCAGCTGGGGCCGGGTCCCACTCCTCCTGAGGGCTGTCATCCCACATGGGGCCTGGACGGGGGCTGGCCCTAAACGCTGTGAAGACAGAAAGAGCTGAGAGCAGGCTCCCTCCAGTCAGGGGAGGAGAGACTTATGCATCGTCTCCATCTCTAGCAAATCATGCAGGTGATAACTCACCCCACCCCATCCCAGGGCCAGCCACAGAACGGCCTGGAAGCTCCCACCCCAACCAGCGACTTGGGGGTTGCAGTGGTAGGGATGCCTGGGGTTCCCCAGGGCGGGCACTAGTCAAGGGAGCCTGTCCCCCGCCCCCACATGGGGAGAGCGTGGTGCAGTGAAGAGGAAGCCCCACAAGAGGACAGCCTCACAGAGTCCACCTGCCCGGGCCGGGGCCCGAGGGACTGAGACCGGGACAGACAGAGGGCACAAGTGTCCTCCACGCCCAGCGCAGGGGGCCCACGCCCTGAGTGCTTCCTGGGGTCCTCGCAGTCCCCTCCGAGCCAGCGTCACTGTTGCCATCGGAGACAAAACCAAGGCTGGGGAACCCCAGGGCCTCACCAGCGCCCACAGCTGCCCGGAGGCAGAGTCCAGCCTCGGGCCCGCTCTGCCGAGCGCCGGCCTATGTGCATAGACGGGGTCAGGCGGCCTGGCTCCCCGAGGAGGGTCTTTCTCGTTCCCCGTGGGGAGGGTGTTGGGCTGCAGTGCACGGACCACAGCTGCTGATGAAAGCCAGATGTGGATGCAGGAGGGCCCTGGAGGGGCGCACATGGTGGTGACACACGCGTGAGTGTGTTGGCACACCTGTGCCCGGCACTTCGGCCGACCGGAATGCCCTGGGCTCTGGGATGGACGTGGCCGGGCCCTGGCAGCCACCCTGTCCGCCGCCCTCCTGCCTCCCTGCTTCTGTGGTTCAGCAGGCGAGATGGAGGCTCCCCCGGGGCTCCTATCTGCCCCGAACGAGATGATTTGCAGCATTATAAAATCAAAGCCCCGAAACCGTAATTCCTACTCCCACGGAGATCAAAAAGAATCCCAAGCCGAAATCCTCCAATGAATTTATCACAAGCCAACCTGGCTTCCATTAGGTGTCTCGCTCGGAGTGCCAGCCCTGGGGCCTCGGTAAGGCGATGCGATGCGCCCCCGGGCGCTTTGATCCACTGCCAGGTGTCGGTGCTGCGGCCTGGCCTCGCCCACCACTTGCCTCTCCCGTGTCTTTCGCAGGTTTCGGGTACCTGACGAAGCAGCTGATGGGCCTGGCCGGTGGCCGGGTCGTCCTGGCGCTGGAGGGAGGCCACGATCTCACAGCCATCTGCGACGCCTCGGAAGCCTGCGTCTCTGCCCTGCTGGGGAACGAGGTAGGAGGGCTGGGGGCTCAGGGGCCGGGCCGCGGGCTTCCCTTCCCTGCCCTACCCCGCTGTCCGGCGCGTCTGCCACTCGCACCTGGAAGGAGGCTTGCCCACCCGACAGTACTGTCTGGTTGTGGCCGGAAGTGGGTGGGCAAAGAGACAGTTATAAGCCATGTTATAAGCACAGTTATAACTGGGTTGTGGTCCACAGTTATAAGCACACAGCTCAGGATCCGTCTTTTAAAGGCACTCGCCTTGATGTGGGGCCCGCAGGGGAATGCGTTTACCTGGTTTCCTCCTCGCGGATGGTCGGTTCTCTGGGATCTCCTGAAGCGGGTCCTGGGGGCGGTGTCACTGCGCCATCTCAGGGGCATGGGCCTGGGTCCCTGTGGCTCCCCCGCTGCCCTGACCCTCAGGCCATGCCCAGGACTGGCTTCAGCACCCTGGCCTGACAGCGGGGCTCAGAGGGTCTGGAATGAGACAGGGAACTTTGCAGGGTTCCATGGAGGGAGGCCCGCTGGGAGGCAGCTTCCCAGGCTAAAATGCCATCAGGCCGGGACACTCATGCCCACTGGTGCTCCTGGTGGACAGAGCCACCCAGCTGCCGGGGGGAGGAGGATGGGGTGGGGTGGGGATACTGCCTGGGTCGGTTCTGAGAATCTGAAGTTCGTGACAGAAACCCGCTCTGGCTTCCATTGTGGATTTCGGAACCATGCTCTTCCTGAAGCCCCCAGCCTTGGACGCGAGGCCTTGTCCCAGCCTCCTGACCCCATCAGGGGAGCGTGGGTGGTTACCCCACCCACCACACTGCTTTCTCTGGCTGCTTTTCCATGGCATCACCGTGAGGGGCCAAGGAAAGAGCCGCTGGTGTTTGGGCAAGTGGCCCGGGTCTCCAGCCGGCCCGCAGTGGGGAAGGGCCCAGGGTCCACATTCCCCAGACACAGAGGACCTCGTGGGGGCCTTGTGGAGGTGCAGGCCCACGCAGGGGCCATCTGGAGGCTGCTTCCCTCCCCAGGGCCCATCAGATGAAATAGGGCTTCTCCACGTGCTCAGAGTGCGCGGACCCTCTCTCAGTAGGGTCAGGGTTACCTGTTGCCCCATGGGGATGCCTGAGCCACGCCCCTGGACAGGTGTGTCATTCCTGAAGTAGCAGCACCTAGCGGCTGCACCCAGGGGCTCACGGGGGGTGGGGGGGGGCGGGAATCCGAGACCTCCAGCAGCAAGAGGCAGAGTCGCAGGGTGGCTCCCTGTAAGGCACGGCCTGTGCGGCCACCTTCCCATGGTGCTCCCGTGGCCGGGCTCGTGCTCCCTGGCCCAGGGTTGTGCTCCCTGGCCCGGGCTCATGCTCCCTGGCTGTCTGCTGGGACAGGCCGCTGGCTGGCAACAGAGGCAGAGGTGGTAAGCTTGGGTGGGCAGGCACCTGGAAGGGCTCTGTTTTCTCCTGGCAACCTCTGCGTGTCCTGGATGGTGTCGATTGTAACCTAAGTCACACCTGGGTCCAGGGGCCTGCTGGAATCTCGCCTCTCTGGTCAGCTTGTTAGCAACACGTGTGAATGTTCTCTGGCAAAGACCCGCCTGCTTTTGCTTTCCAAAGTGTGCAGGGCTCTTCACCTCTCCTCTCTTCCCATAAAGCGATCTCCCTACCCCTTTTACTAGGAGAAGGCAGCTGATTTATATCTTCAAACCATCTTGAGGGCTTTTGATTGTGAGAGCCAGCTATTTTAAAATAGCGGTAGAGAACTCGGCTTTCAGTTCAGCTGCTCATGCTCTTCTGACAAAGTGTTCCTTTGGTGAAACACATCAAAAAGCAGGAAGCCCTAGTTTTATCGAGGTCACTTAAAAATCTTTTTAATGCCAGAAAGTTGGATGGAGCCTCACCCCCTTGGCCTTTGATGAGGCTGATGCCGGGCACGGGGACGGCTCGCTCCCGGGTAGGGGAAGCTGACTGTGGACGGCCGGTGCTGCTGGCGCCTGCCCATGGGGGTCAGCAGAGGGGTGCGTGCGGGGCTGGGCCTGGAGGGGCTGCCCTGCCCCAAGAGCCATCGTACTGACTACTGAACTGAAGTTGTGTGAACTGACTATTGAACATGAAGCCGTCATATTGACTAGTTTCAGCTTCACGCCATCTGCAGCCCTTGGGGATGGTGACAGTGAGACATCACCTATGGGAGCCGGGTGGGTGGTGTGCCGAGGCGCTCCAGTCCAGGGAGGGGCCCCGGGCAGGTGGGGAGTCACTTCCACAGTCACAGGTCGCCCCCCCGGGGAGGCTTCTTTGGGGCCTGTTTTCTATTTAGCCATGCGACTTCTCGGGGTCAAATGGCACTGTCTCATTGAGCCCAAGTCCAAGATCCCGGGCAGGAGGTGGTGGGCGATCAGGTGGCCGGTAGCTGTGGGAGCATCCCTCCCTTGTCCTGCTGTGCTGCCTCAAGAGGGCGCAGAGTGAGGCGGTCCGGGGGGATTAGAAGCGGCGGGGGGAAGTGGGAGACGCAGGGCTGACGGAGCCCGCTGTTAGCTTCCAGCCTGCCAGGCTCCCCCGCTACCCCCCCAGCAGCTCCAGTTCACCTGTGCTCACCTCACCAAAGCGGCCACACGCGGGCCTTGAGGATGGAGCAGGCTGTCCCCCAGTCTTGTTTCCAGACGCGGCCTGCGCTGGGTCAGGGATCTGGGCCGCATGTCCAAGCTGTGCCCCCAGTGGGCCCGTCGGCTCCCCACCCTCCCCCGGGGAAGTGGCCCTGCACACTCTGCGGGTGAGAGGGGACCCGCCCCAGAGCACCTGAGCCTCCTGCTGCGGGGCGACAAGGAGCTAAGCCCGAGGGGGGACCCCGGGAGTGTCCCGCCATCCTGGGTGCACACCCTCTGCTATCATGTCAGTGAGCCTCAGTCCTTTAACCTTTGTCCGAAGGAGTTGTGGTGTTTTGGTGCCATGTGGTTAATTTTCGCTAGTGTTTAAAAACCCTTGAAAACCAGCTGCATCCTCCAAGCCTCTGCACTGTCACCAGGAGGCTCAGGAAACGCGATGCGGCCGGCCCAGGATAATCGCTGAGTCTGTCTGTGTCGCCAGATGCAGTTCACACGCTGAGGCCGCAGAGCCTGAGCAGACAGACAGACATGCAGGGCCTTCTGCGGGAGAGGGGACCCCACCCTCCGCCCAGCCCCGCAGAAACCCCAAGGAGGGGCTGTCCTGGGCCTGGCGGGAGCATGCTTCCCTGAGGCCCACAGAGGAGCTCGGGCGGCAGGTGGGGACCACAGTCACAGGTGACCGCAGGCGGCCCCGGCCCCTTCCCCCGGGAGAGCCAGCAGGGGGGCTGGGGCTGGGCCTGAGGGCAGAGGACTCGGGAGAGGAGGCCAAGCAGAACTCGACCCCTGGAAGCCGTCCGGGAGAGGCCGAGAGAGAAGGGAAGACGTGGGCGAGCAGGCTGGGGCGGCCACCAGGCCCCGTGGCTCTGAGTCCTACAGGGCCCTCTACCCGGAGGATCCTCGAGACGGGGAGAGGGGATCGCAGAGCCAGCCTTCGGGCAGGGGTGCCGGAGCGCCCCAGGGGCCCTGGTGGACGTCATCCGTCTCCTTGGGAAGAATGCGGAGGCGGGGTGGCCGGGCATCTGAACCCGGGCGTGGCTGTGAGGATCAGGACCGTCACAGGGCTGGGGGATGGCAGGGTGGCTCCCGGACAGTGGGAGCGGCCGTGAGCCTCTGAGGATGGGCTGGGGGCCCGGGTTCCGTCATCTCTCGTGTTCTGGCGGGCCCAGAGACACCAACCAAAGTGCAGTTCTGTTTTCTGGAAACGCACACTCTGACCTGGGTTCGCCCAGGATTCCATGAGGGCCGCTTTCCGTGGTGCCATAACCTCTCTGGTTTCTGCTCGCTCAGGGTGTGGTGTGAGCTCTTGTAAACTGCAGAGTAGAAAGCCACACCCACACCCACAACTAGGCGCTCTGCACAAGGGTTTTCTTGCACACTTTCCCCGAGGCTGGCTTTTTAAAGGCTGAGCTCAGGACAAGCCTCCCTTCTGATTTGGTTGTGACATGGAGCACACGCGAGGTGAACGTGCCCCGGGGCGGCCAGGGGCTCCCGTCTGTCACTCGGACGCGGCATTACCCACAGCCGGCCCTCTGTCCTCTTCCAAGTGAAAGTGGAAAGTGAAGTCGCTCAGTCGTGTCTGACTCTGCAACCCCGTGGACTGTAGCCTACCAGGTTCCTCTGTCCATGGGATTCTCCAGGCAAGAATACTGGAGTGGGTTGCCATTATCCTTCTCCAGGAGATCTTCCAGACCCAGGGATTGAACCCAGGTCTCCTGCACTGTAGGCAGATGCTTTACTGTCTGAGCCACCAGGAAGCCCTCAAAGTCCCCAGCTTGGCTCCTTTCAGACACAGGCGGGCAAGTGAAGGCACACAGCCCAGCTCTCCGAGCTCGCACGGCCGGGCCAAGACTTTCCCCTGGCTCCTTCGGCTGAGCAGGACGGTGGCCCCGGTTCGCTCTCCTCCCGGGACCACCGGACACCTCCGTGTGCCTCAGATCCCTCTGCCACGCCCGATTCCGTGCTCCCAGTCGCACCTGCCCCCCAGCCCCTCCCCTGCTCAGCACGGCCTGACCCCCTCTCCCCACCTTCCCTGCGGCCTGCCGCTCTGGTCCCCGTGTGAACATCACCCCTCACCCAAGCTGGCCCCACAGACCTGGGCCCCTGCTCTGCGAGGCCAGGCAGAAGTCTGTCTCTTTTGTTCCCTGATGTTTCCTAAGTTTGAAGGATGGATAGCGGTTGGTTCTCCCTGGGCTGCTCAGTGATGTCTATTAAATGAAAAATAAGACCCCAAGTAATGAGAGATTTATATATTTTTAGAGCTAGAGGCTCCCCCGCTCCTCAGCCCTTGTGTGTAAAGTGGAGGCTGGACACGTGCTCGGGGCAGACTAATGCCCAGAGCAGCTGGAGACGGGGAGCTGCCACAGAAACGGTGGGGCGGTGGGTGGGCACAGACAGCGATGTGGGCAACAAGGGGCTCACTGGACATGACCCGGGCAGAGGGTGCTGGAGGAGGGCCATGTAGCGCCCTGGAGGGTCAGCCTCCAGCCACTACCAGGGCCCCCTGGGGAGGTTAGACGTGGGGGTCCCCCCAGGACTGGGAACAGCAGGATCCAGGTTCAGTTTTAGAAAATTCCCGGCACCGCGCTCTGACACACTCCTCTGCCTTCAAGTGATGGGCAATTTATGGAATGAGTTATTTTCTAAAGAACTGCTTTTTTCTTAAGAGGGATAAAATCCTAGCAAACTCTCAGAGTTGTGCTGCAGCAATAAGGCCTCAGCTGTTTATGCCACAGTGAGGACCCCAAACCTGAAAGGCGTGTTTTCTGCTCCAGCTTCGTACCCACAGGGGACCTGTGCTGTGCCTGTGGTGGCCCGCTGACCAGAGCACTTGAGGACACTTCCGTCTTCACGGGGACACCCCGTTTTCACGGGGGCCTGCAGGTGTTCCGGGGGGAGGGCTCCCCATCTGTATCTGCCCTCTGACACAGGACTCACTCACCCTGTTGGCCCAGATTGGGAGTTACATCAGAGTCCCATCCTGTGCAGTCAGCCGTGGCCAGAGAGCAACTGCGTCCCTGAGGCAGATCCCATTGGAGAGAGGGGTGGGCCCATGTCTACGAGGTGGCGTCTGAGTGTTTGTCCCTCAGGCCCTCAAAAGTGGGGGACCAACCTCAGCAACATGGCATCTCACATTTGACCCTGCCAGCCTGCAGGGCAACATAGCACCCAGTTCAGCAGGGGGTCACTTCCTCATTCCTCAGAGGCTGAGCACCTTTTCATGGGTCTCTTGGCCACTCGGCCTTTCTCTTCAGGTCTTTTGCCCATTTTTCTATTAGACCATGTTTTTCCAATCTATTTTGGGGGGAGAATTGGATGGCTGGGTGGGTGGATGGATAGATGAACTGGTGGATGGATAAATAGATGGATTGGTGGATGGTTGGATGGACAGCTGTTGGATGGGTGCATGGATGGATGGTGGATGGATTGGTTGGTGGATGGATGGATGGGTGGGCGGATGGATGGGTACATGGATGGATAAATGGATAGATGGTGGATGGCTGGATGGGTGGGTGGATGGATGGATTGGTGAATGGATGGATGGATAGATGAAGTGGTGAATGGATAGATGGATGGTGGATGGATGGGTGGGTGGATGGATAAATAGATGGATCGGTAGATGAATGGATGAAGAGATGGGTGGATGGTTGGATGGATGAGTGGTTAGATGTATGGATGGGTAAATGGATGGATGGTGGATGGATTGGTGGATGGATAGATGAATTGGTGGGTGGGTGGATGGATAGACAGATGGATTGATAGATGGATGGATTGGTGGATGGATGGATGGATGGATGGATGGATGGATAGATGAACTGGTCGATGGATGGATGGTTTGGTGGATGGATGCATAGATGGGTAGATGGTTGGATGGATGGATGGGTGCATGGATGGATAAATGGGTGGATGGTTGGATGGATAGGTGGTTGGATAGACAGATGGATTGGTGGATGGATGGATAGATGAACTGGTGGATGGATGGTGGATGGTTGGATGGCTGGATGGGTGTGTGGATGGATAGATGGTAGATGGTTGGATGGATGGGGGGTTGATGGATAGATAGATGGATTGGTGGATGGTTGGATGAATGAGTGGTTGGATAGTTGGATAAGTGGATGGATGGTGGATGTTTGGATGGGTCCATGGATGGATAAATGGATAGATAGTGGATGGTTGGATGGGTGGATAGATGGGTGGATGGATGGATGATGGCTGGTTGGAGGGATAGACAGGCAGATGGACAGTACCCTCTTCTCTGTAAAAGTGAATGTAGGGTCAGAATAATCTGTTCCTTGACTGAGAGGGCTTTCCTGGGCCGTGGGTCTCCTTTGGGTGAAATTTTTAAGTGACCGATTTTGTTTGTTTGTTTTTATTCCTTCTTGAGTAAATTTTGGAAGATTACATTTTACCAGAAATTTTTTCTATCTCGGCCAATTTTTCCAAATTATTGCATTCTTGTACTGTCTTTCATCTCTGCTATTCCTGTAGTCATGGTCCTTCTTATCCTAACATGTTTATCTGTGCCTCCTCTTTGATTTTCGTCACCAGCCCTACCAGAACTTAACTTTTCATTTCAGTTTTAAACGATAAAGTAATCATGTGTAATACATTAAAAGTAAGATACTAATGAATGATGAACCAGAAATCGCTGAAACTGAAATGGGATATTTGAAAGAGAGCCAAATGGAACTTCTAAAAATGAGAACATATTAGCAGAAAATAGAAACTCAGTGAGATCAGCCAGAGAGAAGACTCATAACCTGAAAAGGACGTGTGTGTGCTCAATTGTGTCTGACTCTGCCACCCCACGGACCGTAGCCTGTCAGGCTTCTCTGTCCATATAATTCTCCAGGCAAGAGTACTGGAGTGGGTTGTCATTTCCTCCTCCAGGGGATCTTCCTGACCCAGAAGTCAAACCTACTCATCTCCTGCCTTGGCAGGATTCTTCACCACTGAGCCACCAGGGAACCCCACAGCCTGGAAGCAACAATTGAAGGAATGAGGCTGAGCACCGCCCAGAGACAAGGGGTAGAAGGGGCTTCGGTGTCTGCTCAGCGTCCCCACCAGAGTGAGGGGTGGATGACCAAAAGTGCCAGTGGCCAAGGGTCTTTCGTGACTGATGGAGGCACCGTCCTCAGCTCTGGAATGCAAGGGGGCCCAACCCAGAGAGTTTAAAAAAGAAAAAAAAGCTTGCATCCAGGCTCATCTGAGTGACTGCAGGACCACAAAGACAAACAGGAAACTGTAAAAGGATCCGGAGAGAACAGACAGGCAACCCGCAAGGAGCAGCGCTAGCCGGACACCAACTGCTTCACAGCGAAGGGAGCAGAAGACAGCGGGGCAAGGTCTTCCAAGTCAAGAGGAAGAACCTGCCAGCCCAGAGCCACAGGCTCAGTGGGACTGTCAGCCGTGGGGCTGGGGGGTGGGTGGGAATAAAGAAATAAACTGGGAAAGCTCAACCCGTGAGACCTTCTCCAAGGGAAACTCTGTAGGAGGAGCTTCAAGCAGAAGGGCCACAGCCCCAGTGGCTGTCTGCTGAGCAAGATGGGGGCGTCAATGCAGGAAAGCCCGAATCAACAGGAACTCCAGGAAACAGTAACAATGATGTCAAGTCAGTGAAAATAAAGATAAAAACAGAATGAGGGAAGCGAGCCATCAGTCATGGATGACAGGGAACTCGGCCCGGCCCTGGCGCGGGGGCTGCCTGTTCAGCAAATAAACACACAGGACACTAGCTGCAGTGCGTTTCTGAGAAGCAAGTACTTTGTAATCGGTTTAACCCCGAGTGCTGGGCAGTTCTGTGGCAGACACCCCAGTGCGCCCTGTGGCTGTCAGATGGGCGGGCCATGTGCGCCTCCCGACTCCACCTGCTGCAGGGACTTCAGGGAGAGCTCGGAGCAAAGATGCTCACACCCTTCTGTCTACCTTTTCTCTGATCATTGGAAGAAAACCCTGAAGGGCAGATGTGGTTGTCGCTCAGTCATGTCTGACTCTTTGTGACCCCATGGACTATAGCCCGCCAGGCTCCTCTGTCCATGGGATTCTCCAGGCAAGAATACTGGAGTGGGCTGCCATTTCCTCCTCCAGGGGATCTTCCTGACCCAGGGATCAAACCCACGTCTCCTGCTGCTTGGCAGGCGGATTCTTTACCACTGAGCCACCAGAGGAGCCCGAAGTGGGGATATTCAAGCCCTGTCTGTGAAACCCTTGTTTACAAGTGCAATGAAACTGATGTTTCCGAAAAGGCATCATCCCTTCCCCTGATGACGTGCCATGCATCCAGCGGTGGAACCCAGGCCGTCACCCCTCTGTGCCAGCTGCCTCTGGACACCAGCCAGTGTCGTGGCCACACAGGTGCCCACAAACGTACCCGAGAGCCTCCTAGGGAAAACACCTTAAGGAAAACAAGTCTACTTCTGTGAAAACATTTATGTAATGCCACAACCACCTTTGGCTTTTTCAAGCTTTCTTATCTGTTAGCACGTGCACATGAGGAAGACGCTGATCCAGACATCCCATCTGAACACGCACGGGGATTCTATGACCCGAACGTCCCATCTGAACACGCACGGGGATTCTACTGATGGCCTCAAATTCACCGTGTATTTTTCTTTCGTCTCCAGCTCGATCCTCTCCCAGAAAAGGTCTTACAGCAGAGACCCAACGCCAACGCGGTGCGGTCAATGGAGAAAGTCATTGAAATCCACAGTAAGTGGTCTGGCCCAAGGCTCAGCAGGGAGACCCCCCCAAAGGGAGGGGCCCAACTCCACAGCCCTTCCCCCACCCCCCTGCCCCCCACCCCCACCCCCTGCTTCTCTCTCACCACCAGCGGCATCCCCAGGCCCGCGTGTTGAGGCCTGGCTTTCAGGGCGAATGTGATGAGCCGGTGACTCTCCTCTCGCCCCCGTTAACGTCCCGACTTCCTGCCACAGCCATGTCACCAGCTCTGCTCTGTGCGGCGGAAGAGCTACGGTTCAGGGGGGGTGTGAGGTCCCTTCTCTAGGCTCCCCACCAACAGGCCAGGACTCACACGGAAGCCTGTGTCCTCGGGTCTGGCCTCTGCCCTTGGACCAGAGAACCCCACTCCATCAGTTCGGAGCACCCTTGGCCCAGAGACCAGTCCTGCCCCTCGAGGGGCTGGGCCCAGGAGGCTGCACACAGCCGGGGACTTCTGCCCCGCCCACGTCCTGGGTCTGCGGGGTGGCCCAGTCGTGAGTGTCCGTGTCCGTGGGCGGGACCCAGGGTCTCCCTGCTGTGCACTGAGCTCCTGGCCTCCAGGATGAGAGGCCCGTGGCCCAGGAGTCACCAGGAAGCTGCCTGCACCACCCCCCATCATCTCGGGGCTCCAGCTGGGAGTCAGGAAGTGCCTGTCCCAGCCACCCCACCCTGAGGGAGGGACCCTCCTGGGACCTCACCCCCACCCAGGTGTTCTGCCCCTGCAGGGCCCGGTTCTCCTGGCCACGAGGAAGCTTTTCCAGACTCCCATGGTCTAGGAGTTTCTAACCAGGCCACCTCGCGGCTTCTGTCTCTGGGGAGTGTGGTGCTTTGAAGTCGCCAGCGATGGGTGCTGCTTGAGACCCATGGGCCCAGGCGCAGGGTTGGGGTTCCGTATCTGAGCAGTCGCCCCCCCCGCCCCCCCACTTCCGCAGGCCAGTACTGGCGCTCCCTGCAGAGGCTCGCCTCCACCACCGGCTACTCCCTGGTCGAGGCCCAGAAGTGTGAGAACGAGGAAGCCGAGACTGTTACTGCCATGGCCTCGCTGTCTGTGGCCGTGAAGGCCCCCGAGAAGAGGTGAGCGCGGACACCGGCCGGCCGTGGGTGCTGCCGCCGTCTGCGGGTGACCGCGGGTCTTTGCTCCCGGCTGTATCGGGCCCACGTGCTAGCTCAGCAGGGCCGGGAGTGGGTGTCCTCACCCCGGCCCCAGGGCAGACTGCACCAGAAGCAAGAGCCCGAGAAACACTTGAAGGGCGTGCGGGCCAGAAGGAACACTTCCCTGGGGGAGGGGCGGGGCTCGCTGGGAGTTGAGGCGGCGGGGGCAGCTCGGAGTCGGGGGGCAGGGATAGCTAGGAGTCGGGGCTGGGGAGGCGGGAACCTCCGCCCACCCGCCCTCTCCTCTTGCCACCCCGCCCCCGCAGCCCCGACGAGGAGCCCATGGAAGAGGAGCCGCCCCTGTAGCCGCTCCCGCGAGCGCGGGTCTCCTGTTTGTCTGTCTCCGTCTTGAAGCTCCGCCGAGAAAAGTTGCTGCCGCCCTGCGTCCTGCCGGCCTCCTTCGAGCCCGCGGGCGCGGCGGGGCGAGCCGCAGCCGGCGGCCCTCTGCCTGCCGGACCCGGGCAGACGCCGGGACGCGCGGGAGCGGGCGCTCCGGGCCCCCCCTCCAGGGCAGCCGCGGAGGGAGGGAGCCCGCGGGGGCTCGGGGCAGAGCCGCCTGCCGAGAGAGCCGACCCGAGGAAAAGAAAATCAAAGATCTCACGACACAAAACAAGCTTGATTAAAACTGGTGCTTATGGTTTGGTGATTCCCCACAATCCCACAGTCTCCGTGAAAACCACTCAACTCATCCTGTAGCTTCTTTCTTTTTCGGAGAAAAGTCAGCTGCTCCGGCGCTGGCCAGCCCCTGCACACCACGGGTGCGCGGTAGGGCTGGGACACGGAGTGGAGCGGGCGAGCGTTTAAGGGAAAAAAAAAAAAAACTGGACAAAAGCAGAAATGTGAGCCCGTGCGGCTTTGGTTTCTCAAAGCCGGCGGAAGATGCGCGTTTGTGCCTTTTTTTTTATTGCTCTGATGGATTTTTGTGGCTGGGTTTTCCGAAGTCCGAGGAACAATGCCTTAAGAAAAATAAACAGCAGGAGTCGGTGGGACCGCTCCTTGTGGCCGGTGGGGCCGGAGGCCGGCTCGCACTGGCCTGGCGCTTCACAAGTGGTCCCCGCCACGGCCAGCAGCTCTGGAGGGCTGAGGTCCTGCCACCCTGTTTCGCTTTATTGCTGTTGAAGAAAAATGGAGGTAGTTCCAAAATAGTGGCAAATACTGTTGGGGGTTTCGAAGTCCAACAAATTTTAAATGAATCCAAAGTGTTCTTTTTCTCGTACATCATATAACAATCGAGCATCTCCATTTGGTTGTGAAGCATGTCCTAGGCACACTTTCAGTGTTACGATTGGAATGCTTTTTATTAAAAGCAAGTAGCATGAAGTATTGCTTAAAATTTTAGGTATAAATAAATATATATATGTATAATATATATTCCAATGTATTCCAAGCTAAGAAACTTGATTCTTATGAAATCTTGATAAAATATTTATAATGCATTTATAGAAAAAGTATATATATATATAAAATAAATGCAGATTGTAAAGGTCCCTGGCGAATGAACCGCTTGTGACTCAGCTCTCAAGGTGCTTGTGGAAAGGGATCTAGTTTGAAGCTCATGTTATTTCTGAACTCAGATTGGAGAGCTTTCAATCACAGGTTCGCCATGGGGCACCTGCCCTGCAAGATTGTACCTTCATCTTAATTATTTTCTGACCTGACCCCTCCCCACTCCAAGCCTCCATGCACATGTGTACCTGATAAGTTTTTATAGCAAAGGATATCAATTTGCTGTTGATTTTGTATGAATTTTTCACAAAAAGATCCGGAATAAGCATTGTTTTGTGAATTTTACATTTTTTCTCACCATTTAGCAGTTTTCTGAATGGTAATAACGTCAACCTTTTTCCTTTCTAAACTTTTGCTTGTACATTTTTTTTTAACTTTGGAAGGTATTTTTTATTATTATTATTATTTTCATTTTGTTTATTTTTGTACAGTGAGCACAGAGTTTATTTTCAGAGTGAGCACCAAGTGTGCAGCGGGGTCTGAGGTCTGCCCGCCTGGGCCCGCCTGTGGCTGTACAGAGAGCGTGGAGCCTTCCTTTGCCACCCGTGCTTTGTGGGCAGGGGACATCCTCGCAGTGCTGAGCTGAGGGGCTTGCCAGCCACCACGGGCCGTCAGCATCCATGAAATTCACGTGTAAACATCTCTGGCCACGTGGTCAGGATAGCATTTCTCACTTGGCTTTTCCAAAGAGCTTGTAAACTTGTCAGCCACGCGTGGAGCCAGAGGGCCTATGCACCCTCCCCAGGCTCTTCTGCAGCAGCCACATGGCAGGGCCCCGGCTGGGAGCCGCAGGCCTGAACTTTGAAGCCTGTGGCCGCAGAGAGCCTGGACCCTCAATGCCTGGTGACCCCGTGGGGACAGCAGACTGACTCCCCATCAGGATGTCTATCCTTTGCTTTTTTTTTTTCTCTTTGACAGTAACTGAAAAGGATCACTTTTTAGTGGTAACTAATTTTCCAGCCCTTGAAGCCACCAGTTTCATTCCAGAGTGTGCATCGGGTTCTGACTTGAGGAAGTGCAGATGCAGCTTGCCCATGGAAAGGGAACCCCAGCCAAGTCTCAAGTCTGGTGACATTTACAGGGTAGCTTCTGGAAGAGACTCTGACGCAGCCAGACTTGGGACCAAAAGAGTCCAGATTCTTGGACCGGCTTGGTCATCGGGTTGCTCTTGGTTAGACTCAGGACAGTGGTCAAGAGCAGGACAGGAAGAAGGGACATGTCTGGTGTCCCCTCTCCTCCTGGCCCCTTGCCCTGAGGCCCAGGTTGGTGGGGCAGCTGGAGTGTGGGGGCAGCTGGAGGCACCCAGTCCCCCCCTCAACAGAGGAGGCAGGGCCCAGCCAGTCGTCTCTTCTGGCCTCCTTGTCCCCCTTCCCCTGGGATCCCCCGCCACCTGCCCACTTCCTGCTGGCTGTGGCTCCTGGGGAGAAACACATCACCTGACGTTTTTACCGGTGATGGGATAACAGGTGACCTTGGTGGCCAAGTTCCTGTTGGAAAGGGTTACTTCTAATCTTGTCCAACAGAGACCTCCTCTGCAGAAGGCCCGACGGGGGCCGTTTTCATTTGTCAGCTCACTCCAGCTTCACAAGCGTGCTTAAAGCAGTACCGTGTAGCCTTTTGTTTTCTTTGAAGACACACTCAGCCCTTCTCCACGGCCAGCCGTCCGGGGCAGAGGGCAGAGGGCCCCCAGAGCTCCCACCGCCTCAGGGAGGGCACCCACACCTTCCCGCTGTGGTCCCTGGACCTCTAGCCTTTTTGTTCCTTTTCAGAGGCCTTGGGGGCACTGGCCGGGGGTCAGCAAGTGAGCACTTTATACCCCTTTGCAGGAAACCCCGTGATGCCGCGGGACTCGTGGTGTCCCCCTGCCCTTCGGGCCTTCCAGCTGCGCCTCAGGGCGCCCGAGCCCCACCAGCAGGCAGCCGTCCCCCGGCCGCCCCCGGCCGCCTGGGACTAGCCGCCCCTCCGGTTCCGAAGGGCCACTTTGTCAAAGTGTTTGGGTTTTTCTTGACTTCCTTTCCAAGTTTGTTTCCAGAGGAAGGACCATTTTGTACTGGTTCTGACATGAAAGCAAGTCTGATTTTTGCAGCACTAAGCAATGGAGTTTCTTGTTTTTAATTTTCGATCAGAACATTCCTTCTTTCCTGGTCACAGCCACACGCTCATTCCATTCTTCTTTTTGTAGACTTTTGGGCCCACGTGTTTTACGGGCATTGATACATATATAAATATATATATAAATACATATGAATATATTTTTTTAAGTTTCCTACACCTGGAGGTTGCATGGGCTGTACGAGCGGCATGTCTTTATATTGTATACGGATTTTGCACGCAAACGCGGCAGCTTGGGGAAGAAGAGAAATGCCTTTCTGTTCCCCTCCCATGACATTTGCAGACAACAAAAGATGGGGATTTTTTTTTTTTTCTGTAAAACAAAACCTTGAAGGAGAGTGGGGGAGGGGGAAACGTTTGCGTCTTATTGAACTTATTCTTAAGAAATTGTACTTTTTATTGTAAGAAAAAATAAAAGGACTACTTAAACATTTGTCATATTAAGAAAAAGTTTATCTAGCACTTGTGGCATACCAATAATAGAGTTTATTGTATTTATGTGGAGACAGTGTTTTAGGGAGCCTACGCGGAGGTCGAGGTGGACCGCCCGTCTCCCTCGGTTGCTCTGGAGGAACTTGTCCCGTCGGGTTTCTTCCCTGGTCCCCCCCTCCCCGGGGAAACCGCGGCCCCTGGGGCCCTTTCCGCACCGCCGAGCCCACTTTTTCTGACTTCTAGGTGATGTATGGCTAGGATTTCACTTGACACTCAGCAGTCATGAATTCTGCTGCACTGTGGTTTAAAATCATACTTTGCATCAAAAGGACACCATTTCTTCCTTGTAATGAAGCAGAGCTTTTGCAGCTCAGCTCACTTTGTGTCTTTGACATGATTAAAAGCCTCCTATTGAAGGAAAAAGAAAGCAGACATTTTCTGTTTGTGGTTTTTTTTTTTTGTTTTTTTTATCTTCTTTCTGGTGTGTGCGCTCCACAGTGGAGGCGCTATTTTCCAATTTATGAGAATGGCAAACATATTATCATGTGTCTGTATGAGAGGGGGGTTGACCCGATTCACCCAAGAGCTCCTCATGGTCTGTCGCAGAAAACGCGGTGGGGACGCGTGCCCGTCCCCCCCCCCACACCCCCGACGCCCGCTTCCCGCTCCTGTGGGCGCCAAGCGGGTGGCAGAGACCGGTCTCCTCTGTAACTTTGCATCCGTTCTCTCTTGATTGTCTGGACCTTCCCGGGGTCCTTTCCCTTTCTCAGTGGAGTTGGAGATTCTGTCCTCGGTTTTCTCATTCTTGTTTCGTTCTGTGTGCGGGGGTTTGCACCGACTGCGGTGTCCTCCCCCGACGGCCGGCTCCTCTTCACCGGAGTCTAGTATTTGTACCTCATCATGCGACTTGTCACTCTTGTGGTGTAAATAAAGAGCATTAATTGCCCTCCGACCTGAGGTTTCTGCCGTGTGCTCTCGTGCTTGCCGGTTCCGGGTCAGGGTCCCTGCGAGGGGCGGTGGAGGGTGGGGGGAAACCTGGGACCCAGCCCATCAGCAGCCCTGCCACCCTCCACCCGTACAGACGGCCCACAGACGTATCTTCATTTAAATGTCCAGTAATTCAAGTCCTCAAACTATTTTCTCCCCAAAAGCCTGGTCTGCAAACAACCTCGGAGGGGATCGAGGCTGAAGGGTAAGGACCAGAGGCCTGGCCTCTCTGGCGCTCGGCTCTGTGTCCCTGAGGCTGAGAGCCTGCAAACACGGCCACCTCCACGTGGCCACCATACCTCCCCACCCATCACACCCCTCCCAGGCCCTTGCATCCAGTGACATAACTGGGGGGAGGGGGCGACAGTCCAGTCCCATTGGCCCCAGACAGAACAACTCAGGGCGACTCAGCCCACCCCCAGCTGGGCTCCCCCCTCTGCCAAGTCACATTTCCTTCCTCACCCTTTCTCACCTGTCGACCCCAAGGATGCTCCTTAAAAAGCATGGTGCTCACCAGACTCCACCCAGGGTCTGCTTTCTGGGAACCCCAAATGCTATACCCGGGGGCCTCTGGGCCCCCAGTGAGACCTATGAACACAGCCACCTCCAAACACAAGCAGAGCTGCCCCAGGCGAGAACCTAGGAGCTGGAGTCAGTGAGTTGAGGGGGGATATTTGTTATGCAGCATCATTGCAGCAAGAGCTGACTGAGGCAGACTATGTGAAGAGACAGGAGGCTCCAGTGTAACCTGCGTCTGTTTATGCTTAAGCTGGTATTTATGAAGACATATTTATTAATTTATGCAAAATGAGAGGATCTTACTCCAACAGGGTCAGATGTAAAGAAGCCTTGAAAGAGTGTGTCCTTTCCAAGCACTAGGCAAGGAGATTCGTGAGGGCAGCTTTTCTTCAGATTTATTTTTGCACTGTAGGTTTTTTGTGACATCTTTTGGATAATTTTTATCTGAAAATTATTTTTTAATGTGTGTTATAAAGCACTGATTATTTTTAAACCTTTTGAAAGTGTGAAATACCTGAACCACACTGAGTAGAGAAAATCACACATGTAGGAGTGCCCATCCTTCAGGGTGAGCACACAGTCACACTCTGCTGTGAACGTTGCAGTAAATAGACGTGGAGGACGCAGGTCAGCTCAGCGTCCTCTTACCTGCCCTCCCTGGGTAAACACTGCCCTCGAATCCATGTGTGGACTTTGTGTCCATGTTTTTGCATCTTTGCTGCATAATTTTATCACCATAGAAGTAGAAGTTAGTGCGAAGGTGCCTGAATTTTCTGTAAATGCCTTTTTCATCCATAGTGTGTTATTGGGCTCACCTTATGGGCTTCCCTGATAGCTCAGTTGGTAAAGAATCCTCCTGCAATGCAGGAGACCCTGGTTCAATTCCTGGGTCAGGAAGATCCCCTGGAGAAGGGATAGGCTACCCACTCCAGTATTCTGGCCTGGAGAATTCCATGGACAGTCCATGGGGTCGCAAAGAGTTGGACACGCCTGGGCAACTTTCACTCTTACTTTCACTTTCTACCTGCGCACACCTCTAGGAGTTCATTACCACGGCTTCATGCCCGTTCCCCACACGCACAACCCAGCTCTCCTGACTTGATAGGCATGTAGCTGTCACCGGTGGTCTCCACAAATTGCGCTGCCCTGGGTATTGTGGGGGCTCCCTCTCCAGAGGAATTGCTGGCCCTGCAAGGTGTCAGCTCTTATTAAATCAGAATGGTCACTCCCCATAGCAATTCACTGGTTTTCACCTCCGCCAACACTGCCTGGATCGGGAGTCTGGCCGAATACACAGCGGCAGAAGAGGAGCCCTAAGACCATGTGTCCCCACTTATTCTTTCACTGCAAGCACCCCATGCCTGTGGAGTCTGCGCCTCTCCCCGCAGACAGGGCGACTTTGAAGCAAATCCCAACAGCACGCCACCCACCTGTAAATATTTCAGCAGACATTCCTGGAAGATAAGGACTGTTTTCTTAAACATGACACAATACCATATCACGCTTGAAAAACGGACAGTTCCTTGACGTTGTCCAGTAACCAGCCAAAGCTGAGGTCTCATTTTTCATCTTGTTTCCTTGCTTGTTTTTCACAGTTGGTTACACTGCTTACTGGAAAAAAGTAAGCCGTGGAAGGTGACAGTTACAAGATGAAGTTTCCCATTCAGTATCTCAGCGATGCTAAATATTTCAACCAAAACTGAAAGGGAAATGTTACATGGTTTAACTAAACATGTAAGACTCAGAGTTTAATTTTAAATGCACTTAGTATTTCTGTTCAAAATACACCCTTAGTGGGCTTAAACTATTGTGTTGGTTTGAATTTGAAAGTAACAACATATTTTATTTCTCTGCTGGTAGTGTGAGCTCCAGTTTGGAAAACGGGGATGAAAAGTGTGCATTTTGATTCATGAAAGAGTCAGGATTCATGCACAAAACTAAAGCAGTGGAGCATTCCCAGTGTCTGAGGCCACTTAAAACCCCTTTGTCTGGTATTTGAGTGTATAAAAATTGGGGTTCTCCTTACCGACTGCTCATGGATTAGGCTGTGCCTCCTAATTTAACCCCCATGAACTTGGAGGGGGTAGTGTGGTCTCACCCATTTACCCTCGAGGAAACTAAGGCTCAGAAAATTCGAGTACTTTGCCTGAGTTTGCACATCATGCGGTCCAAGACACAGGCCGGTCCCCTTCCCGAGCCTCTGGTTTGAATCCCTGTCTTCTGCCCCCGGGGCCACACTCTGACGCACAGGCCACGGCTGACTGAAGAGGTTGGAGGACCCACGGGGACCGATGCCTGAGGTGTCCGGATCAGGGCTGGTCCACTCCACACGAGGACGTGTGGGGCCGGTCCTGGGGGCGCCCTGTACACGGCCAGATGTACAGACAGCTGGGCACCCCCCACCCCGGGGAGAGATGAGATTCTGGGCTTCTCCCCACCCCACCCAGCCATCCTCCCTGAGATGGAGGCAAGCACAGCATCCCTGGAGCCAGCCTCCCAGCTCCGCTCAGAACTAGGTGCCCCGAAGCCCCAGCCCGTGTGGCGGTGACACTCAGACCTCAGCGCTGCCAGGAGACCCAGGCACTGCTGGGGGTTCAGGCCGTCCCCTCCCCCTCCCGAGGCCCTAGAGTTGGAGTCCCTACCAGGCTCCCCACTTCCGCGCAGGCAAAGCCCACCCTCCCTCCAGGAGAACGTACCTCCAGTCCTTGCCCTTCCCAGATGCCTTGCCCGAAGGCAGGTCGGTCAGAGAAGGCTTTGAACCCGGGCATGACCTTTGACTTTATGGGGCCGCGGTTTTCTCTGTAAAAGGAGCAGGTGGGCGTGTGGCCCCTCAAGTCCTCCGCTGTCCCCACAGTTGAGGGGCGACTCGTGACACCAGAATAGAAGCCGGAGTAGAAACCGGATTGTTTGAGCCGCTGCTCCGGGAGCTGAACGTGTGCCCCTGTAACCACTTCCCCGCGGTATTTCCCTAAGGGCAGAGTTGCTGGCACGACTTCATGTCAGGATTTGAATGGAAATTAGATGGGGTGGCGGGGATTGTATGCAAATGATGCCCTCAGCTCAGTTCCAGGAGGGTGTGAGGACCGAGCTCTTCTCCGGCCAAGCCTGAGTGGGGATGGTCAGGGCTACAGACAGACCTGTTTGCAGATGGCTGAGCCCCAACCTGGTAATTCCACACCAGGAATCAGTCCCAGGGACAGAAATCTAATCGCAGAAAATGTTTCCTGCACAGAGATGCTCACTTCAGCATTATTCAGTGGGAAGCTGGAAACACCTGGAGCTATTAATGTTTAATAGTCGGGAGTGGGCGTGTGCCTGGCTGCTGGGCACGTGGGTGGTGGCATCCCCTGGGGCTGGACTGACCATCACCCCAGGTCCCCACATGGAGCATATCTTTCCGGGCCAGAGAGTGGACGAAGCTCCATATTCGGTGTCGACCTGATGAAGAAACCCAAGCTGGGACTTTGAACTTGGCGTCCAAACAGGACGGGGAGGGGCCGTCACAGTGCACTAAGGGCACTTTCCTTCTGTGACAGAAGGAAGTGTACCAGCTCCCAGTTCACCTCATTTACATTCATGAACAACGACCCTAAAGCCATTGTCGACTTAAAAAATATATGCACAGTGTGAAAGTTGGGAGTTAAGGTTCACTTGGGCAAAGTGAGGACCGCGGCCCGGGAGACAGCACCGCAGCTGGCTCTGAGAGGCTGCCCCGGACGAGGAGGGAAGGTCAGTGTGTGTGGTTTTGGTGAACGGGGAGCATGTGCAACCAAGCACGTGCTTCTTTGCTGAAGGTCGTGGCTGGTCACAAGGAGCAGACACGATCATGAAGGATTTTAGTGCGTTTCTGCGTTTCTAGGTATAAGGAGATGCAAGAATTGGGCTGATCAAACCAGCTCCTGAAAATACCAGTCTGAAGACCTGTGCTGCCTGTTTTCCCGGAGCACAGAAGCGTCGTTTCTGCTCTGCACCTTGACCTCCTTTCAGGGGGTGGTTGAAGGTCAGCGGCTACAGAAGTGCCTGATTTAATCCTCATAGGGGTAGATGGCCAGTGCCGATTGGAGGCTGACATTTCCCAGCTTCTGTCTCACAGAGCCGTTTCCTTAAGGAATCAGTTAGCTGTTCTGGAGGAAAACCAAAAGTGCAGGGAAAGTGGTTTCTAGCATGTTCCCTGAGCTCCGCCCCAGCCCAGAAGGGCATTCCCACCCCACCTCCTGTGTGCTGAAAGCCATCAACAGTCCCCCCTGGGGCACAGCCCCTGAAGAAGCCAACTGTGGGGGACGGGGGGTGGGGGATACGGTGCAGGATGCCCGGCTGCAAGGCCAAGGCCCAGGAGAGGCAGCTGCGCTGTTGTGCAAGACGGCTACGAGGACCACCTCTGAGGGGGAGTAAATCCCTGAGCACCGCCCGGCCACCAGGGGCTTCCAGCAGTGCTGTGACTGCCCCACCGCACTGTCGACTTAAAGAACCACAGCCTAAGTACTGAGCGTGACTGCTCCGTCGTGTCCGGGCTGAAGCCCACCAGGCTCCTCTGTCCATGGGATTCTCCAGCCAAGAATACTGGAGCGGGTTGCCATGCCCTCCTCCAGGGGATCTTCCCGACCCAGGGATTGAACCCAGGTCTCCTGAATTACAGGCAGATTCTGTACCATCTGAGCCACCAGGGAAGCTCCCATGGTACTGCTGACTTAAAAAATAATCATAACCTCAAAACTGAGTGTGCATGCTCAGTCATGTCTGACACTTTCCAACCCCATGGACTGTAGCCCATCCAGCTCCTCTGTCCAAGGGATTCTCCAGGAAAGAATACTGGAGTGGGTTGCCATTTCCTCTTCCAGGGGATTGTCCCAATCCAAGTATCGAATTCAGGTATCCTGAGTCTCCTGCACTGGCAGGCAGGTTCTCTATTCCTGAGCCACCTGGGAAGCACTTTGTTGGGTGGGCATTTTTAGAACTTCAAGCCTGGAAGACAGCATCTCAAGTGACTGAGAAAACTGTTCCGAGGAGGACAGGGTGGGGGGCGTCAGGTTATACAGAAGTTTGCAACAACGGGCAGGTACTCTGAACATCAGAAGGTTAGCGCTAATTAAGAAAAACCAGGTATCTCAGGTTGAGGAGTTTAGCACTTTTCTCTGTATGGGAAGACGCAGGAGTCTGGGCTCACTGACTCATTGCTTTCTTGCTCGTCTACAGCTGCCTGGGGCCGGCGTCCTGCGATTTGTTTCACATCCTTCGTCACCGCTCACACACATGTGGCGGCGGCCTCCCTATGGCCAGATGGGAGGCCTTGTCCTTCCTAGGCACCCTCCAGGCTCAGAAATTCACATTTGGAGGGCCGGAACCACTGATGGCTGTGACACCCTTGTTTACTGGTATGGCAGGAGATGCTCCATTCCTCAGTCCTTTCCTTGTCCGTAGCTGCTCCACACACTTATAGAAGTTGAACCTGGTTCTTAGAGGGGAGAGGGCACAGGTGCCCCTGGACCCTGCACGGTGGAAGGTCCATATGCCCTCAGCCCTCAGCCCACACCCAAGACCATCAGGGGCCCACGGAGGGCAGCCCCTCACCCGGGGACCGGCAGGGTGGAGGATCGTCCATCCCTAGAGCTGCGGGGAAGCTGAGGCCTTCGCTGAGACCTCGTCGCAGCTCAGCATCTCCCTCTGCCCAGCCCTGCCCCCACCCCCGGCCTTTCTGCAGGCAGATCCCCATGGCACCCAGCGGGCCTGCTTCCTGGGGAACCCGCGTAGCTGCTACCAACCTGTAAGGCCCGCGCTCTAGGAAGGTAAAATGGGGAAATGGCCGTCTTGGAGCAGAGCAGAGAGAGCTTCCCTGAGGCTGGAAGGATGAGCAGCCGCTGGTGAGGAGGCACCCTGGCGGCAGAGGCAGGCGGTGAGGGGATGGAGGCGGAGGCGCCCGGCTCCTCCCGGGCAGCGTCCTGCTTGCTCACCAGCTGCCTGAGCCGAGGGGCCTCCCGCGTCCCGTCCAGGTGTCCACGGCCCGCAAAACAGTGAAGGGCCCGCCCAGGGGCCTGGCCAGCCGTCCCCAATCTCGGAACCCCCCAGAAACCGCCAGCCTGGGGCAGGACGTCACTCCCCACTGTGGGTGGGCCTCCTGGAAGCCACCGTGGAAGCCCTGCCTTCTGGCCTTGGCCTCCGCCAGGAATGCCTTCCTCCCTTCTTCCCAGGACCCCTCTTCCCCCCTGAGCCCCAGTTTAAGTGGAGCCCTCTTCCCGTCCCCCTCCCCAAATACTCTCCAGAGACACGGAGGTGACCGGGCAGGCGGGGCTCTTCCCGAGACTGGGGTGGCGGCTCTTCCTCCAGACAGTGACCTCAGGCCGATCCTGCGCCCTGATTTCCCCTGGAGACTTGGCACCAGACCCTCTGGGCGGCAGGGGCATCGGGCAGCAGCCCCACAAGCGTGGGCTCTGCTTCCACGCCCTCCATGGCCATGGGCTGCCGGTGGCCCCTGAGGCAGCGAGGGGCGGGCCAGGATGGACAGTGGTGGGCAGGGGGCTCACGGCCCAAGGAAGAGCCTAACATTGCACACGAGTCGGAAGCATCCTTGACAGCTTCGGCCCCTCCCTGTACTGAGCTGCGTCGGAGCGGGGCACTGCCCACACTTGCCCAGAGATGCTCACTCCTGGCAGCCAGCCCCTCTGCCCTCGAGACAGGCAGCAGTGGGAGAGTGATGGTCCCTCAAGAGACACCCACATCCTACCCCCGGGAACCAGTGGGTGTGCAGATGGACTTACATGAGAATCTCAAGAGGAGACCATCCCAGATGGCTCAGGCGGCTCTCAACCCAATGACAGGTGCCCCCGAAAGCGATGGAGGAGGGGCCCCATGGGGACAGAGGCAGAGACTGGGGTGATGCAGCCAAAAGCCGAGGGGTACTGGAGGTGGGGAGGCTGCGCCCTGAGCCTCGGGGCGGGGGGAACCTGCTGGCACCTCACTTCCGGCTCCTGCCCAACAAACCGCGAGGGAGTCAATTTCGGTTGTCTCAAGTCCCCTCTTTAGTGTGAGAACTGGACCATGAAGAAGGCTGAGCACCAAACAATTGATGCTTTTGAACTGTGGTGCTGGAGAAGACTCTTGAGAGTCCCTTGAACAGCAAGGAGATCCAACCAGTCCATCCTAAAGGAAATCAGTTCTGAATATTCATTGGAAGGACTGATGCTGAAGCTGAAGCTCCAATCCTTTGGCCACCTGATGCAAAGAGCCAACTCACTGGAAAAGACCCTGATGCTGGGAAAGATTGAAGGCAGGAGGAGAAGGGGACGACAGAGGATGAGATGGTTAGATGGCATCACCGACTCAGTGGACATGGATTATGAGCAAACTCTGGGAGACAGTGGAGGACAGGGAAGCCTGGTGTCTGCAGTCCACGGGGCCTCAAAGAGTCAGACACGACTTAGCAACTGAACAGCAACAAGCCCCCCGGTTTCTGGTGATTTGTTACCAGACCCCCGGGAGACTCACACGGAGCCTTCCAGGGGGAGCCAGGGGACACTGGCCCTGCTGGGTCAGCGTCTGAAAGGGTCCATTATACCAGGGTTCTTGACCTGGTGTCCCCCAAGAGTCTGGAGGCTTTGGAGTTCTGAGACCTCTTGACGCCCTTGACATAGCATGCAGTGTTCTCTGAGGGGAGGGCGTGAGGCTCTCAGCAGCTCCCTGCATCTGAGGATGATTTTGAGCCTCTGTCCCCATCCTTGGGGGCCCCCCAGGAAGGGCGATGTCCATCCTCCACCTCCTGTGGGGCTCCTGGGCTCTGGACCAGGGCCTGGGCCAGTGTCCCCAGGTCCAAGCAGAATGGAGCAGAAGGCAAACGTCACCTGCTGGGCAGACCCCGCCCAGCCTGGGACCCTCTGTCCCCTGTTGTCCTTCTGAGTCGCCCAGCTGCACCTGTGGGGTCTGGGGGACTGAGGGCCGGGATAGGTGGATGCCGCCCAGGGCCCCAGGGACCGTGCCCTCGGAGGCTGTGCCCTGGAGGAGGGCAGGGCCTGTGAGGCATGAAAGGGGAACCAGAGATGAGTGAGAGCAGGGTGGCCGCACGAGACCCCGGGAGCCAGGTGGCGGGCAGCCCTGGACCACGGGCCCTCCCTCGGGGATGGATGTTGTCTCAGTCCTGGGTGTGGGTCGGACAGGAGAACCGGGCAGGAATCCAGGACCCAGACGCTGCAGAGTCACCAGCGATGTGCGTGTGGGGGGTCTGCTCCCCCCAGGGAGGGGCGGGAACAGTGACACCCACAAGGGCCTCTGGAGGGTCCCACGAGCACTGGTTCCCAGGGAACCCTTCATCTGGAACCTTCCGGGCCACGTGGCAGGGGGGCTTGGAAGACCCCGCTGGGCCCATCTCATGCTTCAGGCCCTTGGGACCCCCTCTCTGCTGCCTTGCCCCCAGCCTGGGTTTGGGCATCAGGACGCAGCCCGCACTGGATCGGGCTCTGCTGAGTGTCAATCCCCGCCTGACCCCCGCACATGTGGCTGGGGACACAGAGCCGCCCCCCGGGGGCCTTGGGGACGTGGAGATTGATGTCGACCCCAGACAGGGCTTGTAATTAAATATGTCGAGTGGGTTTGACCGGGTGTGAGACATGGTCCCGCGCAGGTCACTTGGTCTGATGGATTTGCAGAAGTTCCTGCAGGAGTCGGGGTGGGGGGGAGGGGTCCGCCTTCTCCAGGCCTCTCTCCCTGGATTGGGGGGTTACCGGGAGCACCCTTGGACCCTGTCCCGCCCTCATCAGGGGCGAGAGGCCGCAACGGGGGAGGCTTTCTGAGGTTGGGGGAGGCTTTCTGAGTTTTGAGGAGGCGTCGCCACCATAAGGTGCCGCAGAGGGGCGCAGGCTTCCGTCTGGGGGCAGAGAGGAGAGTGGGGTAGCCCCCAACCTGTCCAGATGCTCCTGGGGGGAGCCTTGTGATCCCAGCGCCGCCTGCTGGCGATTCCTGGAGCTGCAGCCTCGGGCAGATCCCCAACCTTGTCAATATCCCCCTAAGACACCCCCACCCCACCCCCACCCCTTGCCAGAGCCTGAGCCCCGACCCTGCTTACACTTTGGGGGGGACAGTGGCACAGCGCATCAGACACCGAGAGCCACCCCCACCATCCCAGGGGAAAGCTGACTTAGAAAGCAAGACTTCCTGGTGGGCAGGCTTAGGGTGCTTGGGTGGGGTTCTCCTAACACCCCCTGCTCTGCTGGGGAGACCTGGGTAAAGCCCACCACCCCAGGGAGTGGAGAAGACTGCCGGCTGCTCCGCCGGATCAGGAATGAGGGGGACCCAGGCGCCCTGGACGGCCTAGCCTGGCGGCCCCGCAGCTCGGCCACCCTCTGGGCCGTCACCGCCTCCGTGTGGACGCACTGGCTGCTCGCTCCACCTGGGCGCTGGCGGGTGGACGGGAGAAGTGTCCATAAGGGGGCTGACATCCCGGTGGGGGCGGGAAGGCAGACACACAGCACAGCAGAAGGGACCTGTCTGCGCGCCAGAGGGTGGGCCGCACTTGGAGTGAGAGGAGGAGGCGCAGAGTCAGGGGCCCCGGGGGCCCGGGACAGCAAGCAGGGGCGATCCTCAGCCAGCGCCCAGTCCGGTCCGAGGAAGCGGACCCTGGATGCTGGCTGCTGGAAGCCCGGGAGGTCAGCCGGGAGCACGAGCGTGGTGATCAAGGCTCCCCCAGGACCCGCCGTCCTGGGGCACAAACTCCTCAAACAACACGGTCCCTGCACACCTGGCCCCCAGGTGAGCCTTCACTCGGGGATCCCCCTGTGTCTACCGTTTCAACCCGATGGCTGCAGTGAGATGATTGTATTTATTGGGGGTTACGATGCTCCAGAAACCACGCTACCCGTTTTTGGGTACATTTGTCGTTTTTCAGTTGCTCAGTCATGTCCGACTCTGGGCAACCCCATGGACTACAGCACCCCAGGCTTCCCTGTCCTTCACCATCTCCCAGAGTTTGCTCAAACTCATCCATTGAGTCGGTGATGCCATCCAACCACCTCTGGGTCCAGGGAAGGAAGTAAACCAGCTGGGACTCGGCGGCCAAAGCTGGTTGCCTGTTTTAACATCGTCTGCCCCGGTGCCCTCCTCAGAAACAGAACCTTGATGTGTTCAGGGCCAGCTGTGGCTGAGAGATTGCATTCGGCCAACGGTTGGTGAGCAGAAGTGAGTGTGGGATTTTCCAGATGGTTCTTCGCAGGGGATGCAGCAACCTGTCAGTTCGAAGAAGTCACTTCCAGCATTAGAAGCAGAAAGGGGTTTCCCAGGGAAAGAATCCACCTGCCAATGCAGGAGACGCAGGTGCGATCCTTGGGTTGGGAAGATCCCCTGGAGGAGGGCACAGCACCCATGCTGGTGTTCTTGCCTGGAGAATCCCACGGACAGAGGAGCCTGGTGGGCTACCGTCCAGGGAGTCCCGGAGAGTTGGACAGGACCGAGCACACACGTGTATTAGAAGCAGAAACAGATTCAGCCTGGGCTGTAAGGACTTAAAGATCCCTGTGGGCTGGGGCAGTGAAGGGGGGTCTGCTCACACAGGCAAGGCAGTGGTCCCACTCCTGAAGCCGAGGAGACCGGAGACCAGAAACCCTCCGCCCCGCCTTTGCTGTGACCATCACCACGTTTGGCCACACAGGCTTGCCTACAGTGGCCATGTCTGCCTTCCAATCATGCCCAAGTTCCTGCAATCAGGCTGCACCCAAACTACATCCAGAACACCAGCTGTAAGGGACTCTGGGAAGTGCAGTTTTCCTGGTGGTGACCAGACGGGAAATACAATTTGACCTTGTTCTGAAACAAACAGACTCATCCAGAAGAAGCAAAAGTCGCTCAGTCATGTCCAACTCTTTGAGACTCCATAGACTGTATAGTCCATGGAATTCTCCAGGCCAGAATACTGGAGTGGGTAGCCTTTCCCTTCTCCAGGGGATCTTCCCAACCCAGGGATCAAACCCAGGTCTCCTGCATTGCAGGTGGATTCTTTACCAGCTGAGCCACCAGGGAAACCCAAGAATACTGGAGTGGGTAGCCTATTCCTTCTCCAGGGGATCTTCCCAACCCAGGGATCAAACCCAGGTCTCCCACATTGCAGACTGATTCCTTACTGGCTGAGCCACGAGGGAAGCCGGTAAAGCTACTATACTCCAGTACAAATTAAAAACAAACAAAAAAGCAAGCAACACTGCAGAAGCCACAGAGTTCAAGTTATGTCTCATGCAGAAAATGATGGTGAATGTTGTACCTGGAATTTGAAAGGAGACAGACTTAGTGGTATTGCTAAGGTGGAAATCTGTGAATGGAAATGTCAATATACCTGGGTGTTTCTATCAAAAATCTTCCTTGTGTTTAACCTCTGATGGTGGCCAGAGGATTTATGTCTCCTCCAAACCGAGACGAATTCTACAAAAGCTGAAATGCTGATGGAATCTGTCACAGTCGGATGCACGTAGAGAATCTGCCCGGAAAAAGAGGGACAAAAGGGCTGTGGCTGTGGCTGTGATACCAACCATGGTTCTTGCTCTTTAATCAGCAGAAGTTGATCAGAAGGCAGACAAGAAATCCAGGCACAGCTCTGTCGGGGCCGCTGCTGCTGCAGGAGGATGAGAACAGACAACAGCTTCCCTTGCTCTTTCCCCAGGAGGAGCGAGCTGGTTCCTTATGTGGAGTGAGGGTGGGGTGAGTCCAGGGGTCGGGCCAGAGGGGTGACTTGGGTGGTTTGCCCACCCTTGTCAGTGTTACATGCAGGGGGCACGCACAGCACTCTGCTTTTGCTCCTGGCTCCTCAGAAGTGGCAGTTGCTAAGAGAAATTAAAGATCTAGATAACTGGAGAAATATTCCATGTTTAGGAATTGGAAAGACTCAATATTCTCAAAATCATAATTCTCCCTAAATTGATTTATACAGTCAATTGAATCTTGTAAACATCCCAGCAGAATTTTTGGTAGAAATTGGCAAACTGACCATAAAATTTATTTGTAAATGCAAAGGACTTAGAATATCCAAAATGATTTTGAAACAGAAGAACAAAAGGATGATTTACACTTTAAGGAGGATTTTAAAACTTTCTCTAAAGCCACAGTAAGCATAGCTGTACACCGTTGGCATAAGCTAGAGATAGAGACCACGGAGTGAAAAATAAGGGTTCACGAAAAAAATGCTTACATTTATGGTCACTTCATTTTCCGCAAAAGTGCTAAGGAAAATCAACGGAGAAAAGAGTCTTCTCCATGAAAGTGCTGGGATGAGTGGATATCCACAGGCCAAAGGACGAATTTAGACCCTTACCTCCTGTCGTCCACAAAAATTAACTCAAAGAGGATCGTGGACCTAACTGAAAACTCTAGAGAACAAACACAGAAGAAAATCTTTGGGAGTTTGACTTAGGCAAAGTGTTCTGAATCTTGATGCTAAAAGCATGATCTATGAAAGAAAAAAGGATACATTGAACTTCATCAAGATTAAAAACTTTTGCAGTTCAAAAGGCATCATTAAGGAGGGGAAGAGACAAGTCATGGACAGAGGGGAGATTACTTAGAATTTATGTATCTGGTAAAGGACCTGTATCCAGCCTATGTAAAGAGTTCTGACAATTTAACAAGAAGATAAACAATCCAATTAAAATGAGTGAAAGATTGGGAGTTCCCTGGTTGCCCAGTGGTTAAGGATCTGCTTGCCGATGCAGGGGACACGGGCTTGATCCCTGGTCTGAGAAGATCCCACGCGCAGCAGGGCACCAAAGCCCGTGAGAACCACAACCAGAACTACTGAGCCCGAGCTCTAGAGCCCGTGAACTGCAGCTGCTGAAGCCTGCATGCCCCAGAGCCTGTGCTCCGCACAAGAAAACCACCACAGTGAGAAGCCCATGCACCACAACCAGAGAAAAGCCCGCACATGGAAATGAAGACCCAGTACAGCCAAAAATTAATTAATTAAAAATCAAAATCCCCTAGTAAACCCATTAAGAGATGCTTGGGCTCACTGGACATGAGATTCATGCAGTCAAACTACAGAGACTTTCGCTTTTGCATCCGCTAGAATGGCTGCCATCAGAAGGACAGGCAAACCTAAGTGATGAGCAGGGTGTGGAGGAATTGAAGCTGTGGGTTTTCCAGTAGGTACATACAGATGTGAGAGCTGGACCATAGAGGAGGCTGAGCAACTTCTTTATTGATGTTTTTTAACTGTGGTGTTGGAGAAGACTCTTGAGAGTCCCTCGGACAGCAAGGAGATCAAACCAGTCCATCCTAAAGGAAATCAGTCCTGAATATTCATTGGAAGGACTGATGCTGAAGCTGAAGCTCCAATACTTTGGCTACCTGATGCAAAGAGCTGACTCATTGGAAAAGACCCTGATGCTGGAAAAGATTGAGGGCAGGAGGAGAAGGGGACGACAGAGGATGAGATGGTTGGATGGCATCACCAACTCAATGAACATGAATTTGAGCAAACTCTGGGAGATTGTGAGGGGCAGGGAGGCCTGGCGTGCTGCAGTCCATGGGGTGGAAACAATTTAGAGATTGAACAACAGCAACAGCAACAGCAATTCATGGCTGGTAGGAATGTTAATGGCAAAGCCACTGTGGGAAGCAGCTGGCAGCTCTCCGAGATGTTGAGAGTTGAGTCTCCATTAGTATCTACCTGCTCTCGTCTGAATGTTTGAGTCCTCGCAAAATTTATGTGTTGAGATCCTAATTCCCAGGGTGACAGTGTTAGGGGGTAGGGCTTCGGGAGGTGGGTAGATCGTGAAGGTGGAGCTGTCATGAATGAAATCAATGCTCCTATGAAAAGGACCCCAGAGAGCTCCCTGTCCCCATCCACCACACGAGGACTCAGCAAGAAGGCTGCTTACGAACCAGGAAGCGGCTTCCCACCTGACACCTGATCTGCCTGCACTTTGATCTTGGAGGTCAAGCATCCTGGACTGTGAGCAATGAAGGGTCACTGTGTTCAAGACACCCGGTCTGTGGTGCTTGTTATAAGAGCCCAAGCAGGCTAATCAACACCCCAAGGACATGAAAACACAGCTCTTCACGAGGACTTGGATGAGAATGTTCAAAATGGCACCATCCATAAGAGGCCTAAAACAATCCAAGTGTCCACTTGCTGGTGACTGGATGGACGAAATGTGGCATATGTACAATAGAAACACTGGGGAATAACAAGGAACAGAGTACTGACCCAGCTGCATAGATGAATGTCAGGAACTTTATGCTCAGCAAAATCCTTGTATGAGTCCACTCATGTAAAATGTCAGAAGAGGCAAGTCTATGATGACAGAACACATAGCAATGTTTGCCTGGAGCTGGATATGGGAGCAGAGACTGGCTGCAAATGGGCACAAGGGAACATTTTGGTTTGGGGTGATGGAAATGGTTTCAGAAATGTTTTTAAATTGGATTGTGGTGATGACTGCCCAACTCTATAAATTTACTGAAAACCATTGACTTGCACACTTATAATGGATGAATTCTATGCTACATAAATTGTACCTCAATAAAAATAAACCACGCTCTGAAAGAAAACTGCTCAGTAAGATCAGCATCAGAATAAAAATGCAGTTTTCGTTTTTCTAGGCTCTGTCGAGTGAATGCTGAGTGAACGCTAGCTGCTGTTCAGTCGCCCAGTCATGTCTGCCTCTTTGTGGCCCCATGGACCGCAGCACGCCAGGCTTCCCTGTCCATCACCATCTCCAGGAGTTTGCTCAAACTCATGTCCATTGAGTTGATGATGCCATCCAACCATCTCATCCTCTGTCATCCCCTTCTCCTCCTGTCTTCAATCTTTCCCAGCATCAGGGTCTTTTCCAATGAGTCAGTTCTTTGCATCAGATGGCCAAGGTACTGAAGCTTCAGCTTCAGCATCATCTTTCCAATGAATATTCAGGGTTGATTTCCTTTAGGATTGACTGGTTTGAGTGAATGCTTAAATAGATTAATGAGAAGATGCAGTTACATTGTTCACGGTGACAGGGAATTCCACGTTACTGGGGAGTCTGTGAGAGTTCAAAGTGGAGACTAAAAGGGTCCTTCAAGGCAGAAGAAAGTCACTCGCGGCGGCGGACACCAGGGTTGCTGGCTCTGCCACACTCCCCAGCAGCATCTCGACAGCTGTTCACTTTTTAACAATCTCGCGTTTTACCCCCAGAGCTTGCCGTGTCCTGCTGGGGGCCACGGGCCAGGTGAGGCTACTTAAATCCAAATGAGTTCAAGTCACATGAAATGCAAGACCCGGGCGTCGGGTGTTGGTCACCCTGGCGCATCTTGACGCCCCGTGGCGTCTGGTTAGTGGCTGCCACAACTGGGCGTGGCAGGGGCAGGACTTAGAGGGGGTTTGTGGTCAGGGCTGCTGGAGGTGATGGGTGCCCTTGCTCACGATGAGCCCTGGAGGCAAGCGGCTTGGGGCGCAGCTTCCCGCCGCTGACCCGCTATGCACCATGGCCCCAGGCCCTGAGAACACTCTTCCGACAGGCCGGTCAGCAACCCTGACCCCCCGACCGCCCCGCCTGGTTCATGCTGACCAACCTGCTAAAGGATTTGGTGCTGGGAAGTTGGGGGCTGAATCAGGCCCTGGGGAAGCCCAGCAGAGCGATCACGAGGCCAGCCTGGAGCGGGGCGGCTCTGGGGGTCACCGAGCCCAAGGAGGGGACACGGGGGACGGAGCAGGGACGGCAGGAGGCAAGCCCTGAGCGTGCGGCCCCTGGGCCTGCTGCGCGAGCCAGTGCCCCAGGGGCCAACCTGAGTGTGGCTCTGGGCCCCACAGGGTCCCGGCAGCTCCAGGGGCCCTGGCCTGCTCCCGGGGGCGCTGTGCGCAGGCCGGGCGTGGGCCTTCCCCTGTTTGGAGAAACATCTGGTTCTGATTGTCGTCCTAGAGAAAGATGAAAACTCTCCTGGGGCGACGAGGAGGGAAGGAAAGGCCCGATGGGCCTTCTCCCCATGTGCGGCCAGGCCTGCCCGCCCCGAAGCCCGCCTGCAGGGACCTCAGCACGCGCCCAACCGGCCCAGGAGAAGCGCAGAAACACCAAGCCTGCCGCGGACTCAGGCCCCGAGGGCCCGCCAGCCGGGGCTGCCGCAGCTCCTGACGCCAGGCCAAGAGGGGGTCCTGAGTTGGGTCCGCTTCCCGTGGGAGGAAGCTCTCTTCTCACCCCCGGCAGGGTCGTCCTCACAAGGCCGAGACCACCTCCCGCCGGTGACCGGCCCCTGGGGCGTCTGCGGAGACGGTGGGTCTGCGGGCCGGGCGAGCCAGCCTTTCCGTCCTCAGAGGAGGATGTGCACTCTGCCCTCAGGCCTCCTGTTGCTTCCTTCTCTACTCCTTATTGTCCCGACCCTTTGTTGTTTTTAGAGTTTTTTGCTGATTTTGTCCTAGTGTCTCGAAAGTCCTGCTGGTGTTTCCAAGCACACTACCCGAATCAGACGTGAGCTCTCACTGAATCTCTGTCAGGCTCCAGGTAGACAAGAATAGGCCTGGACAGACGGGCCTCCCGGGGAAGATTTGCACCAAGGCCTCTGGGCCTCCTGTTCACGCACCAGCGTTCCCACACCAGCGTTCCCACCGGCTGGCGACCTCCAAGGAAAGAATTAACATGCTTCCTGAGAAAATGTCTGTTCTCGTTGCTAACAATGGACTGGAAGAATGTTTTCTTCTTTTATCATACATTTAGCTGCATATTTATCTTTCTATCACCAATGAGATTTAACATTTTGCTTTAAGCTCCTCAACTCAGCACAGCTGAATTTTAGCCCATGCTATCAGGAGTGGGCTTCCCTGGTACCTCAGATGGTAAAGAATCTGTCTGCAATGTGGGAAATCCAGGTTCGATCCCTGAGTCAAGAAGATCCCTGGAGAAGGAACTGGCAACCCATTCTAGTATTCTTGCCTAGAGAATCCCATGGACAGAGGAGCCTGCTGGGCTACAACCCATGGGGTTGTACAGTCGGACATGACTGAGTGGCTAACACCGTTGGTTTCAGCTCGTGCTAGCCCGGGTGGTTCAGAGGTAAAGAAACCACCTGCCAGTGCAGAAGACAAAGGAGGCATGAGTTTGATCCCTGGGTCCAGGAAGACCCCCTGGAGGAGGAAAAGGCCACCCACTCCAGTGTTCTTGCCTGGAGAATCCCACGGACAGAGGATCCTGGTGGGTGACAGTCCGTGGGGTCACACAGAGTCGGACACTCCCCGGAGGGGAGGTGGCTGGTTGCATCTCACACTATCCCAGTAGACAGGGCTTGCTCTGCGGGGATGCTCCGAGGCTGTGGGGGTGGGGACGGGCTGGTGTGAGGGGGAGGAGCGCCCCATGGGCCAGTGAAGGGCTCCCTGGTTGGGCACACACGCAGCTCCTCTCCAGCCTGCCGGGGTGTGCGGCCGCCTCCCAGGTTGGCAGACGCGGCCTGAAGCCCCGCGTGTCCGACCAGCCTCTGCCTGAGCATTGAGGTCCAGAAAGAGCTCAGGCCTGGGATTGCAGGGAACCCATCGCTCTTGTGGAAAAGCTCTCAAGACAGTGATTTCAGTTCGATTCTGTTTCCCGGGAGGCACTGACCTACTCTGCTTGGGCGTTAGGAGATGGAAACACTGGTGCAGGAAGTGGTTCCTGTCGAAGGTTCCCTGGGTGCTGCTCCCAGTTTCTGGAGTTTGCCTCTGGGGAGACCCCTTCCGAGGGGGCTCATCCGGCTGGGCAAGGCCCTGGGAGCGCATGGGGATCCCGGAGCCCATGGGAGTCAAGGGTGGGGGCCCCGGACAGCCACAGGCCCCCGGTGGGGGCGCACATGCTTTTCTTTACGAGCTTCCCCCAGGCTTGCCCGCGCAGGCCACACTCCCCGGGCCTGACCCCCCACCCGGCCCCGAGCATGTTGGGGGGACAGATCAGTGCAGCTGTGGCCACCCACAGACGCGGCCACGTCCAAACGCCGGGGAGGCAAGCGTGGTGAAGTGGAGCGCATACTTCTGGCCTAAAATAGATTTTATCTGAAAAAGAAAACAGATGGAGCTGGAGATGATCGTTTTTTTCTTTTATGAAAAGCACAGGAAGAGGCAGAAAGCTGCTGTGTGCTCCCCTCCCCTGGCCCTCCAGATGTGCTTGGAAACCTCTAAGGACCCTGATACATGCTGGGTCAGCTGATAAGGTCTGGCCAGGCGGAGGGGCTGTGAGGTCGGCAGGTTTCCTAACCAGAGCCGCTCAAGGGATGCCTCCCCTCTCCTTCTCCATCTGTGGGGAGACGACGTACGTCAAAGAGGACTGCGGGAAGCGCCTCTGTCCTGCAGGGTGGACCTGGAGTGACCAGGGCATCAGTGGTGAGGGACAGTGCGCCGGGGGAGCCCGGAGCGAGGCGATCGGGCCCTCCTGGCTGGGGGGATCCCCGGGCAGCAGCTCTGGGTCCTCTGAGCTGTCTCCCCGCTGGGCCTTGCAACAGTCAGGCCTGGGGTCCTGCTGTTGGGAGCAGGGACCAGTGAGGGGAGGCAGCAAGCTTTCACAGTATGGTCAGGAATGAGTCTGGAAACAGAGGATCTGAGTGAGTTTCCTGGCTGCCTTTTACAATTGACTGTAAGTTCTTGTTTGGGGAAAGCCTTAGAGTGTTAACAGGTCTGTATCATGATTAATATTATCTGGGTAAAGCCTTGATTCAGCAAAATTCCTCTTGACTCAATTTGTCATCACATGACTCACCACGGAAACATCGGGGGAGAGAAGTCATTAAACTTCCCCGTGAAACGGCTCCATTTATTTGTGTTAAACTTGTTCTACTTATCTGGGATGATTATGAGTGTGGATCACAAAGCTAATTCTTAAGATAAGGTTTTATGACCAGCCATTAGCTTAGAGAGATGGATTCCCTTCTATTCGATAGGTTATTGATTTGTGCCAAAGGGAAGGATGCATTTCTCCCCAGATACCCGCAGGATGTGGTCATAGGTGTGTCTCCAGCTAGAGTTCAGGAGCCTCACCTCACACACAGACAGAGCATCTCAGCAAGGCCTCGAGGAGGTCACAGGCATTTAAGAGGTTTTGGTTAGCGGGTAAGGCCAAAACCGTTCCCAAACAACACACTAGAAGGCAAATGCCCTGCAGAGTTAGAGAACTGAGCTCCAGTCTTACAAGGGTGCACCGTTATCTCAGATCCTGGGACCAAGAATCAGCCTGCGTAGCTGCGGCTGCAACCACGGCCCACGGCCAAGCCCAGCGGGGCAGGAAGCAGAGGGAAGGCCCGGTCACTAGGCGGCAGGGACCGACGAGTGCGTTCACAGGGGCGGTTCCCAGGCACAGGCGTGCGGAGATGAACTGTCTTAAACTGCAGGACAGCTCTGGGGACACCCGGGGCAGCGCAGCCGAAGCTCTCTGCCAGCCGTCAGGCCCCGCTGGCAACCACGGAGCAGGACCTGGTGACCGAGGAAGATGGGGGTGTCCATCTGTCCGTCGGGTGATCACAGTGGGCTGGAAGCGGCCGAGCATCCTTGCAGTAGGCTCCAGGGGGCCTGATCAAGTATCTGGGAACAGCCGAGCCGTGAACTGCTCTGGTGAGGGAGGTCCTCTCACCTGGAGTCGGGGGTCCCCTCAGGGCCCCACCGCAGCTGAGAGACCAGCGCTCACAGTCGTCAGGATGCCCCAGCCTGCTGCACAGATGTGCGGGGCATCTCCCAGACGCTGCAGGGCAGGGTTTGCGTTTGTTGTGGACAACACGACCCCTCTTCTGCTCTGGGCTCTGATGGCCCCCCGGAGGACACAGAGCCCTGCCCACCCGGGGACCCCAGGATGCGGCTCCCCACGAGGCCTGCGTGGCAGCGCAGGGTAGGGCTGCTGGAGTCCAGAAAAAGAGGACTTCCCACCCGCCACTGCCCATCAGATTTGGCGCCAATCGCCCCTGAAAGACCATCCATGGGTTTCCCAGAGAAGAGTGTTTGCAAATACTGAGCACCCGGCCCTTGAACTGAACCTGGCACCAGGACGGCCTCACCTTCATGCGGTGAGGGAGGGGACAGAGACCACCACGGGGTCCTGAGCGAGGCTCCCCTCCCCCTGCAGACTTTCCTGGCACCACCAGGCTTCCCTGATGGCTCAATGGGTAAAGAATCCTCCTGCAATGCAGGGAGACACAGGAGATGTGGATTCGATCCCTGGGTTGGGAAGATCTCCTACAGAAGGAAACGGCAGCCCACTCCAGCATTCTTGCTGGAGGATTCTATGGACAGAGGAGCCAGGAGGGCTACAATCGCAGAGTTGGACACTACTGACTGAGCGCGCACACACACACACACACGCCAGTCAAAAACACGGATGCTATGGGTGACATTGTGGCAAAGGCAATAAATAAGAGAAACCGATGAAGACAAGAGTCTAAGCAGAATTCAGAATGAACACCTTGTGTCTCTGTGCAGTTGCTGGGCGTGAGGGTGCATGCATGCATGCTAAGTCACTTCAGTCGTGTCCAACTCTTTGCAACCCCATGGACTGTAGCCCACCAGGCTCCTCTGTCCATGGCATTCTCCAGGCAAGAATACTGGAGTGGGTTGCCATGCCCTCCTCCAGGGGATCTTCCCAACCCAGGGATCAAACCTGCGTCTCTTATGTTTCCTGCATTGGCAGGCAGATTCTTTACCAGTAGTGCTGCTCAGAAGTCCCTGTGTAGTTGCTGGGGGTGAGGGTGGGGGTGGCAGATTTGGCTGTGAGCTTTCTAGAGACCAAAGCCAAACAGGGAGACTAGAGACTTCACTGGTGGTCCAGTGGCTAAGACTCCACGCTCCCAATGCAGGGGCCCAGGTTCGATCCCTGGTCAGGGAACTAGATCCCACATGCTGCAATTAAAGACCCTTGTGCCACGACTAAGACCCAGCCAAGCCAAATAAGTTTTTTGTTTTTTTTTTTTAAAGGTAAACTAGCTTTTGTCCCATTTCCCTGGAATCCTCTGGGATCACCCATGGATACCCTGAGGTCTTGTTCATTGTTCTTAGACTTTGGGTTTAAAACAAAGAAGAGGGAAAGGAGAGAAATTACTCAACTTGGAAACAAGACTAACTCCTCTTGGGAAAGGGTGGCATTTTGTAACGATCTTGTCCCCCCAGGGTCATGGCGCGGGGTTGCACAAACGGGGAGTGATTCATAGATGTTTCTGGAAGATCTTGTCTCCATCTCCTCCATCATACCCTCATCAAAGGCAGCGTCCCCGTCAGCAGTGTGTCTGCCCTGACTCCTAACCAGTCTACACTGTCTGCCTGCTTCTCTCTGAACTGCCCCAACCCCGCCCTGGGGACCTCCCTTCCTCTCATGGTGCATGCCTGCAAACTCCTTCCACCCAGGTCTTGGCTCAGACCCCTTATTCTAACTGTCCAATGTTGTAGCCCCGACCTGACAGCTGTCCACACCTATTTTGCCACGAGGTTTGGGGAAGAGGTGAGGATCGTGCAGATTGTGCAGGGTATCGTGCAGATCCACTTCCTGGGAGGGAAGCCCTAGATACCCCCCAACAGGGGACACACAGGGGGACGCCCCCACCTGAAAGCATGTAGGAACCCAGCACCCCTAGGATCTCCTGTCTATTGCTTTTTCATTGAAATGTACAAATTATTTTTTAACCAAGTGTCTAATTAGTCTTCATAAATCATGACTGACAAACCATTGTTTCCTTATGAACCAATCAGTTGATTCGAACAATGTTTCCACGATGCCATGTTGGTGAGAAAGGATGGGTTTGGACGCTCTCGCGGCTCAAGGGCACTTGATTCTATCGATGGGGCTGGTTCTGTTATTATTTACCGTATTCCAGACGAGTGCCCCCACACTGTCTGTGATTAGCATTTCAGCATGTCCAGGCCCCTGGGGACCAAACCAGCATGGCCAGGATGAGTGTGGACAAGGCACCCGCGCTTGCTCTCAGTTTTGCCTGAGCTCGGGGTGGACAGCTTGTGGACTCAGCTGCGGGGCTCCCGACCCTGCGGGCAGTGCTGAGGCCTCTGGGCCGAAGCCTGTGCTCCCCACTGGCCACGAGGGACCATCCCTTGGTGACCCGGGGAACAGGCTGGAAGCGGGTGGCCCCGAGTCTCCACGGATCTGCACTGCGGCTCCCTCAGCGGCTGCTGGGCATGCTCGGTCATTTTGGGGGGACCTCACTGACTGAGTGGCGCTGACGTGCTTCGGGCACCATCTGTGACGACGAAGGCAAACCTGAGCTGCCAGTGGTAGGATTTCAGATAGCTTTCCTCCAGGTCTGACAGCCTTGTCTGCCTGTGAGGCTCAGACACAAACGGAGGAGCAGCTGGAGGCAGAGTATTTTCAGGAGCGAGGATGGCTGGCGTTAGGAGCGAGCGAGTGAGTGAAGTCGCTCAGCCGTGTCCCACTCTTTGCGACCCCAGGGATGGTGGCTACCAGGCTCCTCCATCCACGGGATTCTCCAGGCAAGAGTACCAGAGTGGACTGCCATTTCCTTCTCCAGGGGATCTTCCCGACCCAGGGATCAAGCCCAGGTCTCCTGCACTGCAGGTGGACGCTTTACCCTCTGAGCCACCAGGGAACACCCCAAACAGTAAGCCAGCCCCGGGATCCAGCGGGGCGGGGCGGGGCCTGGGGCCGAGGCCCCTCCCTCCTCGCTGGCCCCTCCCGCGCGGTCCCGGAGGCAGGCAGCACTGTCGCCTGGGCGACGAGACCGGATTCGGGGTGGTCCTGCGCTGCTCCGCGGGAGTCACTGCGGGGAGCGAGCCAGGCTGGCTCCCCGGCCCCACGTGCCCTCGATTGTTCTCTGTCCTATTCGCAGGCAACTCTAGGGACTGTTATAAGCTTGTAAAAGAACACAGCTATCGAAGGCAGAGAAAACCAGGTCTAAGCTGAAACGCTGTCCAAGGGCAAGAACAGGCTGGGCTCTGGGTGAGGCAGAAGGAGGGGGCTCCCCCAGGACCGAGGCTCAAGGAGGGTCTCCAAGAAGCCGCCCCTGGTGGGCCCACCTCTCCCTTCCTTTGGGGGGTCCCTAGGGTCCTGGGCACGTGGTGCCCTCTGTGCTCAGCTTCAGGGCCCTTCTGGGAGTGCCGTCCCCCACCCACCCTGCCTTCCCCCCACTGCCATATCCCAGGCCATGTGGTGGTCCACCTGGGCCCTGCCTGTCCCCCCATACTCATTCTGGCCTTGTGGAGTATCCCTGGAGAAGCTGCTCTCCAGGCATTTTATTTTCTTGGGCTCCAAAATCACCACAGACAGTGACTGCAGCCATGAAATTAAAAGATGCTTGCTCCTTGGAAGAAAAGCTATGACCAACCTAGACAGCATATTAAAAAGTAGAGATGTTACTTTGCCAACAAAGGTCCATCTAGTCAAAGCTATGGTTTTCCAGTAGTCATATATGGATGTGAGAGTTGGATCATAAAACTGAGCACAGAAGAATTGATGCTTTCAAACTGTGGTGTTGGAGAAGACTCTTGAGAGTCCCTTGGACAACAAGGAGATCAAATCAATCAATCTTAAAGAAAATCAACCCTGAATATTCATTGGAAAGGACTGATGCTAAAGCTGAAGCTCCAATACTTTGGCCACCTGATGCAAATAGAACTGACTCATTGGAAAAGACCCTGATGCTGAGAAAGATTGAAGGCAGGAGGAGAAGGGGACGACAGAGGATGAGATGGTTGGATGGTATCACCGACTCAATGGACATGAGTTTGGGTAAACTCTGGGAGTTGGTGATGGACAGGGAAGCCTGGTCACAAAGAATCGGACACAACTGAGTGACTGAACTTACTGACAATCCACTGAGAAGGATGTTTAGTTCTATTAGTAAAAAGTGGAGCAGGTTAAGTACCCAACAAATGGTCAGTTTTACAGAAAGATATGATTTGGGGGGAATGTGAAGATAGCTGATTTACAAATTGATAGGAATTTGAAAGTTTAATCATCAAAATGTTTCCATTAAAAAAACCTGTTTTTTACTTACTACTGTTTACCTCTGCATGGTGAGTTTATTAGTATATATGACTGTTATCCTTTTTGCTTATCTAGTGATACTTCTTAAAGTTTCAACAGTAAATGCATCTACCTTTTTAATAAGAAAAAAGGTTATTCATTAAAAAAAAAACAAAAACAAAACCCACAGTGTTAACATGAGGTAATGACAGGGCTAGGCCTGGACCCTCAACAGCTCTCAAGCAAGTTCACCTGAGAAATCCCGCTGACTTATGACCAGCTGGGGGTTGTCTCTGCCACCACAGGGCTCTCAGGTCCCATCTCTGAGAGTTTTCCTGGGAAAACACCTGCCCCTGGGAGTGACCGTGCTTGCTGAGACCAGAGTGCAGTGGGGGCCAGAGACCTCTGTGCGGAGATGGACACACAGCCTGCCCTCATGACATGTCCAGTCCAAGGAGCCACCAGCTGCTGGAAGAACAGAGCCCAGGCCCTCACCTGCGGAAGGAGGCCGGCAGGGGCCAGTAAGGCTGGTCCCGATGTCCCGCAAGGTCAGGGCCACACTGGCCTGTCCGTCTTCACGCCCAGAGTCCATCCAGCCTGTGCTGACACAGAGGGGGCTCCAGAAATGTTTGTTGACTGACTCGCCGATGGACGCCCTCCACCGTTTCCTGGCCCTACACCCTCCGCGTCTTCTCCGGGAACACCGTCCATGAGGACAAGGGGCCCCGCTGCAAGATGTGCGAGGCACGCAGCACTTCCCAGGGGCCTCCAGGCAGGGTGAGCTGGCACTGCCCTGGGACCCTCCCCCTTGTAGGTTCTGTACCCCGCAAAGAGACACCTGGCCCTGGCTGGGTGGAGGGCTGGGAAAACTCAGTTCACAGTGCAAAGGGGAAGCATCTGACCCAACCTTGAACTTTTCTGGCAAGGAAGTGAAATCCACCAGGAGATACGGGGAGCCTGGGCTTCCTCACGCTCTGCGGGGAGCCATCTGGGGGGCGGTAAATCAGCGTGGGAAGCAGGCAGGGAGGTGGGGAGGACAGGGTGGGCCCGGGGGCTTTGACTTGAGGAGGTTTACTTTCTGGAAACAGTGACGTTGCAAAGAGCGAGCTTGTGTGAGCACATGCGCACATGTGTGGTTGGACTTGTCAGTGCACACTTGGCGTGCATGCACACATACGCGACTACATGTGCGTGCACCTGTGTGCACGTGTGTGACGGTGCCCGTGTGCCTGTGAGGTCCTGACACCCTCCACAGGAGACGCATGTTTGCCGCAAAGCCTGTGGAGCTGGGGGGGCCCATCCTCCAAACACGGCTCAGCTCTCCTGGGAGGACAAGCTCCCCCTTCACCCCAATCCACATCGAGGGTCCCTGTGGTCACCCAGGCCTATCCAGGGTCTTTGGGTTGGCTTGTCCACAGGGAGGGTCATGCGGGGTCCCCACGGAGGACAGCTCTGTGTGCAGGGACAGAGGTCCCGTGAGCACGCCCTCAGTGGTCCTCCCCATCCCCTGCCCCACCGTCCTACAAGCAGAGGAGCCCCAGCCCCCACCCCCTTCCCAGCTGGTGGCGGAGGCAGCCCACGGTCAGTGGTCTCCTTGAGTCTCTGTTTCTCTTCTGTGTGAGCCAGGGGTGCCCTTAGCTGAAGCCCTGATGGAGTCTTGGAGACTCGGCCCCGGGCTCTGACTGCTCCCCGGGCGGCATGGGGGGTTGGGTGGGGTGAAGTTTGGAGTCTGGCCCCCAGCCCCGCCTGCCTTGGTGCCTCATTCATCTTCGACAGAAGTTCACGCCGCGCCTCGGAGGGTTACACTGCTGACCACCGGGGCCCATTCAGCTGGGGCTGTGGGCCCTGTGGGCCTGAGTATGAGGGCAGCGCGGTCACCCTGGACCAGTGGCAGGAGTGCCCGAGGCCTTGAGGTCCAGCCCCTCTCGGGGTGCTCATGGCCCACACCCTCTGCAGGAACGCCTCCACCTCACCCTTCGCCCCCGGAAAGTCCTCCTGCACAGCGGTGGCCCCCACAGAGCCATGTGGTGTCCTGAGGGGTCTGCAGGACAGATACTGGCGAGCAGCAAGCTTGAGCTGCTGTCCAGGTGGGTCCCTCGCAGCCTGGCAGACGCTGGTGCCCTTGCAGTGGCCCTGGAGTGTCAAAGGCAGCTGCTGGATCTGGCAGGAACTGTCCAGGAGGGCGCCTCCCGCTGCCCTGCCTCGGGTTCCAGCCAAGTCCTGGAGGCTTGGGTCCACCGAGGCCAGGGCGGCAGTGTCCCGGGACGCGAGCTCGCCCACACTCAGTCCTGCAGATGAAGCCAGCCGTTCGCGAGGGCGAGGATTGCTTGCGCTGGCAGGGCCGGGACCAGGGGGGCTGCCGGGACCGCCAGGCAGACGTCTGACCGCTTGGCAGAAAAGCCACGGCCCAGGCAAGGGGCACGGCTCCTCCCTGGGGGTGAGGATGGAGGAAGCAAGGGGGCTCTGAGCCTATGCGCGGGGGCTGCAGCGGCTCAGCAAGGGGCTGGGCTCCTCCACCGCGGGGTGTGGGGCGCCGGGAGGAGGTGCCGGTAAGTGTGAGGAGGTGCCGGTAAGTGTGATGTTTTGAAACTCGTCAGCTCACGAGTGCCCTGGAGCCTCATGCCCAGGAGAGGGACGGGCAGGACCCCGAGGAGGGAGAGGCAAAGAGGGCAGTGTTCCCTCTGCCCCTCCCAGGACGGGCCTCGCCTGTGGTCTCTCTTCCGCTGAGACTCGGACTGAGCATCACCGGCATCTATTCCGTGCTGCCCCCTCCCTGCACAGCCCAGCCCCAGGGTGACCTCCCCGCCAGCAACCAATTCCAGGGTTACCATGGTAACCCGAGAGCTGGGGCCTGGGGGCCTGCCCTCCTCATCTGGAGGGACGGAGTTCAAATGCAGGAGATGGCTGCTCTGCCGCGCTGAGCCCCTGTGTCCTCGCTCCCATCAGCAGGTCCTGAGGACCGCCCCCACCCCCCCCACCCTACCCCAGGTCTGGCTCCTCTTTCCTCGGGACTGGCTGCCGGTGTGGTTCAGTGTGACCCAAGTCTCTCTGGGCTCTTTGACCCATTTTGCCCCTTTGCACCCAAAACAGACAGGCTCTTCCCTTCTGCTCCCACTCGGCGATGCCCGTCCTGCCTCATGTCTCCAAGCTGCCCCCAGCCCAAATTCCCTGAGCCGCCGTCACCATGGAGGGGTCCCTTGGTGTGCAGTCATGACGCATCCTCTGCCCCGGACCCTGCACCCCACCCCCCTTTCCCAGCACCACGTGGAGGCAGGGGCCTCACAGGTGGGGACCAGCCCCGTCACGCGTCCCTCTGCCATCGAGCCCGGGTCTCTGCACTGCGAGCCCAGCGCTTTTCCACCAGCCAGCGGGGGCTGAAAGCCATCTTCCCATGCGGGGCCCCATTTCTTAAAGAGGAGCCTTGATCAGAGGGTCAAGGGCCGCTCGCCCAGCCCCCGCCCCCACGAGAATGGTCATCCCTGCTGGGGGTCTCGGGAAACCGACTGAAGCCCCTCAGGCCGTACTGCCGTGGAGTGTGTGTGTGTGTGTGTGCGTTGCTCAGTTGTGTCTGACTCTTTGCGACCCCATGGACTGTAGCCCGCCAGGCTCCTCTGTCCATGGAATTCTCCAGGCAAGAATACTGCAGGTGAGTTGCCATTCCCTTCTCCAGGGGATCTTCCCAACTCAGGAACTGAACCTGAGTCTTCGGCACTGCAGGAAGATTCTGTCCCATCTGAGCCACCCAGAAAGCCCTATTGTATGTTCGTGTTCACCGTTACTTCACGATGCTTTTTATCTGGCTCTAGAAAGCACCCTGATCCTTTCTACAGACTGCATGGCGCACCTTGGCAGGGAGACTCCACAGCCTGTAAAACCATTCCTTCAGTGCTGGAGACTTCAGTTGTTTCCAGTCCCCCTGCCTTTTTAAACTTGTCATTGAAGCTTTACATCCATGAACATTTCCCATTATTTTTATTTTTTTAATGGAGACTTTAAAAACAGCCAAATAGCTGTCTGCTCTTGAGGAAGAAAATGAAGCAACTTTGAGGTCACATGTGTTCCTCCTCCACCCCTGATTTTAGCAGAAGAATTATGTATGTTTGCATTTGCCCCCATTAGTCAAATGCTTAATGCACAGCTCTTCTTCGTAAAGGGGAGAGTTCTGTCTCTTTTATGAATCATCCAATTCCCAAAGGTGGAAATACTTCGCGGAGCATATTAAAATGATTCAAGATTAACTAACCTGCATTGGCTGGAAAGAGCCGCTCCTGAGAGGAAATGGTGGAGAAGGGGTCAATTCTGAGCTGCATCTGCAGCTGAGTCGCGTCATCGGAAAAGACGGGGCAACCAGACGGGCCACGCAGAACCTCTGCACGGCCTCCGACTGCCCTGTTTCCCTGGACCCCCAGAGGCCCCATGGCTCGTCCCCACTCCCTAACTGCCCCCAGATTCCCAGTCCTCCAACCCCCGCCCAGCTTGCCCTGACCCCCCCCCCCCCCATCCTCACCTGGTCGCCCTGGCCCAGGGTGGTCTTCCCCAGAGGTAGCTCTGACCGGCCACTCTCTGTCCCAAAGCCCTCCCTGGGCTGAGTTGCTCCCATGACATTATGCCCCAGTTCTCCTGGCCTCCCAGAGTAGCGGGGGCTCCGTGAGCTCCCCGAATGGACTCAGCCTCCACCTTAAGGAAGCTGTGGCTCAGGAAGGTGGTCCAGGGCTACCTCCAGCTGGCAGCCACTCTGCAGGGCTGTCCCCTCCCACTCTCCATGGGACCCGCCACCCCCCTCAGGCTGGGCCTCTTCTGTCTGCCAGGAATGCCCATCGTCAAAGGGCAAGTCCCAGCCCAAGGCCATCTCATCCTCCAGCCTCCCCAGATTTCCTGTTGTCATGTACGGTGAGGAACTCGGCATCGATGTGGCCTGACCCCTAGCCTACCAGACAGTCAACTGGAGGGCAGGGCCCAGGTTCCAGGCCCCGGAAGGGGCCCTGTATGGGCAGGGACCTGGAGGGGCCAGGCCCACTACACTCTGGTCCCTGAGACCCTCCGACTGCAGAACATGGCCAGGGGAAAACTGATTTCCCAGCAGAGGGAAGAGCAGCAGTGATTCTCAGGGACTGTGAGTGGCATGGGCGTCCTGTCTGCCGGGGCTGGGGGGCCTGATCGAGGCATCGCCGGAGGAGACGCAGGGCTTGAGCGTGCTGTGCAGACCTCCGCGGGTATCAGGGCTCCACGCCCGAGTGCCATTTCACCTTCTCAGCAGTATCTTCTCCCTCTGCCTCCCCAGCCCTTCTCTGCAGAGAGGAAATCATGAAAAGAAAGTGAAAGTCACTCAGTCGTGTCCGACTCTTTGTGACCCCATGGACTATATAGTCCATGGAATTCTCCAGGCCAGAATACTGGAGTGGGTAGCCTTTCCTTTCTCCAGGGGATCTTCCCAACCCAGGGATCGAACCCAGGTCTCCCGCATTGCAGGTGGATTCTTTACTAGCTGAGCCACAAGGGAAGCCCAAGAATACTGGAGTGGGTGGCCTATCCCTTCTCCAGTGGATCTTCCTGACCCAGGAATTGAACCGGGGTCTCCTGCATTGCAGGTGGATTCTTTACCAGCTGAGCTACCAGGGAAGCCCTTGAAATCATACTAAGTAACACGTCCAGCTCAAGTGAAGGAGTTGTTAGGTGATGCCATGACCTTTGTTCTCTTAAAGCCTGTTACCACCGTGGCTGCCTGGTCTTCTGAAAAATTCCCCCACACGTATCAAATGACTCGTTCTCCCCCGAGAAAGAGAGGGGATCCAAACCAGGGCTTCCCAAATGGGGGTTCCCTGAATCACTGGTCCACTGTGTTGTTAATAGGTTTCCTGTCCGCAGGAGGTTTGAGACACACTACACGGGAGGGGTTTATGTTATTGGTTGAAGGGCTTCTCAGGACCTTTGGTGCATGTGGCGAGCTGATCAGCCTACCAGGGCTATGGCACAAGGCGTCCCCTGCACTTGAGAATAGGACCCATCTCCCTCCTTGCCTTCCCCGCTTTGACGGGAATACCCCCAGCCTCTCCCCGAAGGGTGCCCCGTGGCACCTGTTAATAAGGACCCGTTTCCCTCCTTGCCTTTCCTGCTTTGGGGGGAATACCCCCAGCATCTCCCAGAAGGGTGCCCCGTGGCACCTGGTGTAGAAAAGAGAAGTCTACGATGCATAGAGTAGACCATTGAGGAGATGCGTCCTGCCAGGGGCTGATGACTCAGATGCCTGTAAGAACACTGGGTCCCAGACAATGAGAAAGAAGCTGCCTCTGTTAGCACCAAGCTTGACACCCCAACAGGTGCACTGCCCTTACGGTCATCTGTGAGCCCCCCAAATGACCGCCAGCCGGACTCATCTGTACCTGGCAGTCCCCAGTGGGCCCCCCCCCCGCAGCACCCGCAATGCCCTGCAGACCTGGCCGTACTCAGACGTCCTTGGCCATGACCATCAACGCCCCAAAGCACCCCGCTCACCCCCGGCTGCCTCGCCAGCAGTGGCAGGTCTGTGTCTTCCTGTTGTGTCCACAGCTGGGAGGGAGGGGGCCCCTGGATTGGCCCAGCCTTGAGGCCCTCTGGGGTCACAGGCCACCTCTGTGGTCCTGGGAGGGGGCTGGGCTCGCTCTGCACCCTCTCCGTTCCAGCTCTGCCCCAAGCCCTGCGGAGCCTGCACTGGGCTGTCAGAGGGCTGGCCTCCGGGGCTGCTGGGGGCCCGCAGTGCTGAGCGGCTTTGCCCCTTAGCCCCCGGGCTGGCACGCAGAGCTCTGCCCTCGAGCCTTTCCTGTCCCCACCCGGCCATTCTTCCCATGCCCAGTCCCTGCCCACATCTGTTCCACCCCCACCCGTGTCCCTTTAAGGGCCCCAGCAGGCCAGAACATTCTGTGCGCAGGCAGTCTCGGCATGGCTCTGTCCCCTGCACCCGCGCTCCGATGCCCACACTTCCTGCCAAAGCTGCCGAGAACGGGGCAGTCCTAAAGAAAAGGTGGATTGGCTGGGCTGAAGGTGGCCCCAGGAAAGGGAGGGACATCTTCCTGGTCCAAAACTAAAACCTTGAGGGTCGACATAATGTGTGTCTCTGGTGTGAGAGCCCACCCACTTTCTGAGCCGGCCACATACGCTCAGAGAGAAACCGCCTCGAGAAACCAGCCAGCACCCACCCCAGCAGAGGCATGACCCCCCCTCAGGAGCCCTGCCCAGGCCGGTGAGCCCTCGCTCTGGTCGAGAAACAGCAGGGCAGCGTCCTCTGAGAAGTCTGCACCAGGAATCGTTATCTGGTCACGGGGTGAATGACTGAGGGGCCAAGAATGCCCTGAAGAGAGCAGGAATCAGGAACCTGCCTCCTGGGGGCCCCGGCAGTTCCCTGGGGAGCCACTCTCTGGGCCCCGTGAGACCTGCTGGAGAGGCGACAGTTTGCGTGCCGAGCTCCGGGAGGCCAGGCAGATGGAAGCTGCTGAGACCCCTGCGGGGGGTGTCTCTGGGCGCCCCCAGAGCATGCTGGAAGCTGCTCTGGGGAGGGGAGCAGCCAACAGGCTAGGGGGCCCCTCATGTGGTGGTGTCCACGCCCTGCTGGGAAGGACACCTGGGAGCAGGGGGAGAAGTCCTTTCCTTTGCTGGGCCTGGCATCGGGATACATAGTGTGGATGATATTGTGGGCTGTGTCCGGTGTAAAAGCATGCTACATCGTGATTCAAGGTCTGTTTATAACTTCATTTTATTGCCTACAAAGTCAGGTAGGCCCAAAGAATTGATGCTTTTGAACTGTGGTGTTGGAGAAGACTCTTGAGAGTCCCTTGGACTACAAGGAGATCCAACTAGTCCATCCTAAAGGAAATCAGTCCTGGATATTCATTGAAAGAACTGATGCTGAAGCTGAAGCTCCAATAATCTGGCCACCTAATGTGAAGAAATGACTCACTGGAAAAGGCTCAGATGCTGGGAAAGATTGAAGGTAGAGGAGAAGGGGAAAACAGAGGATGAGACGGTTGGATGGCATCACCAACTCAATGGACATGAGTTTGGGTAAACTCTGGGAGTTGGTGATGGACAGGGAAGCCTGGCATGCTGCAGTCCATGGGGTCACAAAGAGTTGGACATGACTGAGCGACTGAACTGACTGACTGACTGAAGCGGAATAATGCATTAACTGGCTGTACTTTCTAAGCCATGCAATCAATTTTCAATTACATCCATCAATCATACAAAGATTTTGGTTAAAATTTTGCCCAATCAATGTTCCTCTTCCCTGATGTTAATGAATAATTTGCTCTTGTAACTTAAGTGGATGGAATTGTGTTTTTCTTTTATTTAACTGATGGATTTAAATCTCACTCAATCCTATCATTTGAAAGATTTTTAAACAGGCTAGAAAATTTTGTCCATAAGTTTTTTAAAGCATCCAGATACAAGAATTTTTGTGGATGACAAATAGTAAGCCTCAATGTTACATAACAGTGGAAAAATTTCAAAACACTCTTGTTCTAAGTACAGTCAGCAGAGAATCATTTTCTGAAGAAACTACTTTCTCACTCTTTACTAAAATGTCAACTTTACCTCGAAGGGCAGACTGTGTTCCTTTTTCCAAAAAATAATATCTACAAATAGTGCACAGTTGTCAGCTTCTTGTCATCTAGAAAAGGTCAGCAAATAGAAAACACTTGTGTTTCAAAAGCAAAAGTCATCCCAACAGTGGAGAGGAAGTCTGGAGCGCGTTGAGGGAGGGCTGAAGCCTGGACCAGTTCGCTTCCACCCCAGGTCCTCTAGAGGACAGTGACCATGGGGCCGGGGAGCACCGGGTGGGCCCACTCACCCTCTGAGAGCTGGGTGGTCAGTGTTAGCAGAGTCAGGACCCGGGGGGGAGAACCGAGGATCTGCAGGAAGCTGACCTGACAATGGGGTTTCATGGACCACATCCAGGGGCTGAACGACTGTCTTCTATGTAAAAGACAAAAATTCCAGCCCTGAAAAGAATGCCCAAAGCTTAAAAATGTGATTCAACATGGAAACATCCAGCAGACTAATTCAGGAAGAGATGGTTATGCAGCCCCTGAGGAGCGGTCCTGGGAGAAAGAGGACAAGAAATATCTCAACAGACAAAGCAGAACGATAAAGAGGAAGGTGCAGCAAAGGGAAATAGGGCTGGCTTAGAAGATAGAGCAGGAGATCTAACCGAGTTCCAGAAGCAGAGAAAAATAACAGACAGGAGAAAGGCCACAGCTGAACCTGGGAGGACTCCGAGTCGAGGAAAGTCTGGAGCCTGCACACTGAGGGCTCATCGAGTTCCTGCGCTGGGAGGAAAGTACAGCCTGTGCGGTGTCGTGGGAAGAGTTACAGACTCTGCGTATGAACGGTTCTGCGTCAGTTGCTACTACACTGTGTGACCCGATGGACTGTAGCCCACCAGGCTCCTCTGTCCATGGGATTTCCCAGGCAAGAATACTGGAGCAGGTTGCCATTTCCTTCTCCAGGGGCTCTTACGGACTCAGAGATCGAATCCCCGTCTCCTGCATTGGCAGCCGGATTCTTTCCCTCTGAGCCAGCAGGGAAGCACCGCACATCTCATTTCAGTTCAGTCGCTCAGTCGTGTCCAACTCTTTGCGACCCCATGGACTGCAGCACACCAGGCCTCCCTGTCTCATCACCAACTCCTGGAGCTTGCTCAAACTCATGTCCATTGAGTCGGTGATGCCATCCAACCATCTCATCCTCTGTCATCCCCTTCTTCTGCCTTCAGTCTTTCCCAACATCAGGGTCTCTTCCATTGAGTCAGTTCTTTGCATCAGGTGGAAAAAGTATTGGAGCTTTAGCTTCAGCATCAGTCCTTCCAGTGAATATCCAGGACTGATTTCCTTGGACTGGTTGGATCTCCTTGCAGTCCAAGGGACTCTCAAGAGTCTTCTCCAAAACCACAGCTTCAAAAGCATTGATTCTTCGGTGCTCAGCTTTCTTTATAACTCTCACATCCATACATGACTACTGGAAAAACCATAGCTTTGACTAGACAGACCTTTGTTGGCCAAGTAATGTCTCTGCTTTTTAATATGCTATCTAGTTGGTCATAGCTTTTCTTCCAAGGAACAAATGTCTTTTAATTTCATGGCTGCAATCACCATCTGCAGTGATTTTGGAGCCCTAGAAAAATAAAGTCAGCCACTGTTTCCACTGTTTCCCCATTTATTTTCCATGAAGTGATGGGACCAGATGCCATGATCTTAGTTTTCTGAATGTTGAGTTTTAAAGCCAACTTTTTCACTCTCCTCTTTCACTTTCATCAAGAGGTCTTTAGTTCTTCTTCACTTTCTGCCATAAGGGTAGTGTCATCTGTATATCTGAGGTTATTGATATTTCTCCCAGCAATCTTGATTCCAGCTTGTGCTTCATCCAGCCAGCATTTCTCATGATATACTCTGCATATAAGTTAAATAAGCAGGGTGACAATATACAGGCTTGACATACTCCTTTCCCAATTTGGAACCAGTCTGTTGTTCCATGTCCAGTTCTAACTGTTGCTTCTTGATCTGCATATAGATTTTTAGGAGGCAGGTAAGGTGGTCTGGGATTCCCATCTCTTTAAGAATATTCTACAGTTTGTTGGGATCCATACAGTCAAAAGTTTTGGTGTAGTCAATAAAGCAGAAGCGGATGTTTTTCTGGAACTCTCTTGCTTTTTTGATGATCTAACAGATGTTGGCAATTTGATCTCTGGTTCCTCTGCCTTTTCTAAATCCAGCTTGAACATCTGGAAGTTCACAGTTCATGTACTGTTGAAACCTGGCTTAGAGAATTTTGAGCATTACTTTGCTGGTGTGTGAGATGAGTGCAATTGTGTGGTAGTTTGAGCATTCTTTGGCATTGCCTTTCTTTGGGATTGGAATGAAAATTGACCTTTTCCAGTCCTGTGGCCAATGCTGAGGTTTCCAAATTTGCTGGCATATTGAGTGCAGCACCTTCACAGCATCCTCTCTTAGGATTTGAAGTAGCTCAACTGGAATTCCATCACCTCCACTAGCTTTGTTCATAGTGATGCTTCCTAAGGCCCACTTCACTTCGTATCCCAGGATGTCTGGCTCTAGGTGAGTGATCATACCATCGTGGTTATCTGGGTAATGAAGTATCTTTTGTATAGTTCTTCTGTGTATTGTTTCCACCTCTTCTTAATATCTTCTGCTTCTGTTATGTCCATACCATTTCTGTCCTTTATTGAGCCCATCTTTGCATGAAATATTCCCTTGGTATCTCTAATTTTCTTGAAGAGATCTCTAGTCTTTCCCATTCTATTGTTTTCCTTTATTTCTTTGCATTGATCACTGAGGAAGGCTTTCTTATCTCTCCTTGTTATTCTTTGGAACTCTGCATTCAAATGGGTATATCTTTCCTTTTCTCCTTTGCTTTTTGCTTCTCTTCTTTTCACAGCTATTTGTAAGGTCTCCTCAGACAGCCATTTTGCCTTTTTGCATTTCACTTTCTTGGGGATGGTCTTGATCCCTGTCTCCTCTACAATGTCATGAACCTCCATTTATAGTTCTTCAGGCACTCTGTCTATCAGATCTAATGCCTTGAATCTATTTGTCACTTCCACTGTATAATCAGTCTTCCTGGTGTCCCAGATGGTAAAAGCATCTGCCTACAATGCAGGAGACCCCGGTTCAATCCCTGGGTCAGGAAGATCCCCTGGAGAAGGAAATGGCAACCCACTCCAGTACTCTTGCCTGGAAAATCCTATGGACGGAGAAGCCTGGTAGGTACAATTCATGGGGTCGCAAAGACTCTGACACGACTGAGCCACGTATCTTTCACTTCCACTGTATAATCATAAGGGATTTGATTTAGGTCACCCTGAATGGCTTAGTGGTTTTCCCTGCTTTCTTCAATTTCAGTCTGAATTTGGCAATAAGGAGTTCATGATCTGAGCCACAGTCAGCTCCTGGTCTTGTTTTTGCTGACTGTATAGAGTTTCTCCATCTTTGGCTGCAAAGAATATAATCAATCTGATTTCAGTATTGAGCATCTGGTGATGTTCATGTGTAGAGTCTTCTCTTGTGTTGTTGGAAGAGGGTGTTTGCTCTGACCAGTGCATTTTCTTGGCAAAATTCTGTTAGCCTTCACCCTGCTTCATTCTGTACTCCAAGGCCAAACTTGCCTGTTACTCCAGGTATCTCTTGACTTCTTACTTTTGCATTCCAGTCCCCTGTGATGAAAAGAGCTTCTTTTTTCGGTGTTAGTTCTAAAAGATCTTGTAGGTCTTCATAGAACCATTCAACTTCAGCTTCTTCAGCATTACTGGTCAGGGCATAGACTTGGATTACTGTGATATTGAATGGTTTGCCTTGGAAATGAACAGAGATCATTCTGTTGTTTTTGAGACTGCATCCAAGTACTGCATTTCAGACTCTTTTGTTGACTATGATGGCTACTCCATTTCTTCTAAGGGATTCTTGCCCACAATAGTAGATATAATGGTCATCTGAGTTAAATTCACCCATTCCAGTCCAGTGAACTAAAAGTTCACTGATTCCTAAAATGTTGATGTTCATTCTTTCCATCTTTTATTTGATCACTTCCAATTTACCTTGATTCATGGACCTAACATTCCAGGTTCCTATGCAATATTGTTCTTTACAGCATTGGACTTTAGTCTTCCATCACCAGTCACATCCACAACTGGGTGTTGTTTTTGCTTTGGCTCCATCTCTTCATTCTTTCTGGAGTTATTTCTCCACTGATCTCCAGTAGCATATTGGGCACCTACCGACCTGGGGAGTTCATCTTTCAGTGTCATATCTTTTTGCCTTTTTGTACTATTCATGGGGTTCTCAAAGCAAGAATACTGAAGTAATTTGCCATTCCCTTCTCCAGTGGACCACGTTTTGCCATGACCAATCCATCTTGGGTGGCCCTACATGGCATGGCTCATAGTTAGACAAGGCTGTGATCCATGTGATCAGTTTGGTTAGTTTTCTGTAATTGTGATTTTCATAAACTCCTCTAAGTCTCACAATTTATATGTTTAATTAAATTTCAGTTAAAATGTCATAGAATTTCCTTCTTCCTATTTTTTGAGGGAAATTCATAAAATACTTCTGAATGATCCTTTAATGCCCACTGGGATGAAATATTGAAAAAAGGGAGCCACAACTGTGTTCAAAGTTAGGATAATTGGAGAACAGAAATTTGAAATCTGTTATATTATAAAACTACAGTTATTAAATTGTGTGATATTAGTGCATAATTAGAAGGAGATAACTCAAGATGCCCAAGAAAGTCCAAAAATGGATCATAACATGTATGAATTTAGTATTTGCTAGACTAATGAAAAAGGGTGACTCATTTGATAAACCTTAAAACAACTAGAACAAAAAGTATGCAAATACTCTCTGATAAAGGTAGGAAAATCTTTTCTAAAATTTTCTCTAAAGGAAAAGATGACTATATTTATTATATAGAGACAAACAAAATTCCTATAGCAAAAGAAATTAAAACTGTCAAGTTACTATATGTCAATTATATCTTAATTTAAAAAACAGAATAAAGCATATATTAGAAGAAACTGGCAAGTTAAAGGTCAAAATCATTTGCAAAATCTATGACAGATGAAGGGTGTTGTGTTCAATCCATATTTGGCTTCAGAAACTAATTTAAAACTGCAGTCCAGTAAAAAAGAGCAATATTAACACTTGGAGCTAAACTCCGTCATGGCCCAGGCCTATACCATGGCCAGAGCCCCCATCTGGACCCCTGACCTGGTAGGGTAGGGCTGAACCCTTCTCAGAGATGAGGCAATGGGGGTGCTGGGGCCAAGGCCCTGGGGGAAGGGGTTTGAACCCAGGGCCTGCGTGCTAACTCGGCATGTCATCCTAGCCCAAAAGAGTGAGAGATGAAAATGGCCCATGGACTCTGGAGGAATCTGAGTAACAGCCGTGAAATTTCCATCTGTCAAGCCGGCTGAGCGTGGAGGGAAGCATGTGCCCCAGCACAGGTGTCCGCCCTCCTCTTCCCCCAACAGGGGCGGGCTGGAGGCTGCATGGAAGCCCTCCCCACACAAAGCAATGTCCCTGCCCCCACCTGCGCAAATTCAGGAGACCCCCTGGGAATGGCTGGGGGCAGGGCTGACCAGAGGTGCCTTAGTAGCCCTCCCCGCACAAAGCAATGTCCCTGCCCCCACCCCGCACAAATTCAGGAGACCCCCTGGGAATGACAGGGGACATGGCTGAAAGACGTGTATGGGTAGGCTCCCCAGGACACCGAGGACAGTTATGAAGTGGGCGCTGTCCTCCCTGCCATGTTACGGCAGGGCCCCAGTCTGCCTGACATGCTGCCTTCCATCCAGGGCTCCGCTGGGCATCCCCACCCTCCACCCCCATGCCCCACCCCTCCATCCCTCCATCCCTCCCTCGATCCCTCCATCCCCTCCCTCCATCCTCACCCTCCATCCCTCCACTCATCCATCCATCCCCTCCCTCCATCCCTCCATCCCCTCCATCCATCCCTCCATCCCCTTCATCCCTCCCTCCATCCTCACCCTCCATCCCTCCACTCATCCATCCATCCCCTCCCTCCATCCCTCCATCCCCTCCATCCATCCCTCCATCCCCTTCATCCCTCCCTCCATCCTCACCCTCCATCCTTCCATCCATCCCTCCCTCCATCCCTCCATCCCCTCCCTGCATCCCTCCATCCCCTCTCTCCATCCCTCCATCCCCCCCCTCCATCCCTCCATCCCTCCCTCCATCCCCTCCCTCCATCCCTCCATCCCTCCATCCATCCCTTCCCTCCCTCCATCCATCCCTCCATCCCTCCCTCCATCCCTCCCTCCATCCCCTCCACTCTCTGCCTCGAACCAGCTTCCTGTGAGCTCTCTGAGCCACATAACAGGCCGTCTCCTTGCTCACCTCCTCCATGGCCATCTTCTCTGTGCTGTTCATGAATCTCATCTGTCTTTACAAGCAGAATTCTCCATCTGTCCTGGAGAGGATTCGTTCCTCCATCCTATCAGGCTGGGATGAAAGCACATTTAAACATTACTGCCCATGGGGATAATGTGTATATACTTTTAAAATCTCCACAATAAGGAGCAACTTGCCCTGTCTCCTTCAGAGTCCACAGTTTCATTGACACCAGCTAAGTTTGACAGGAATCAGCAGGTCCAGAAATCCCCAAGGATCTGCTGGAAACGGGGGATCCCACCCTTGCCTTGTCTGCTTATAAAGACGGATGTGATTCATGAACACGGAGTTGGCCGTGGAGAAGATGAGCAAGGAGATGGCTGGTTCTGGAATCAGAGAGGGTTGGCCTGGGGCCTAGGGCCACACTGCCCTTGTTTATCCACAAGAACTCAGCTCAGTGGTGCCTCGGTCTCTACCCCAGCATGTTTATTGATGCCGTGATGAATGGGGCAGCATCGCCAGGGGAGAAAAGCCCCTTCCTGAGTGCATGGTGATAGCGGCCTGCCCTGTTTCTCCAGGGCATTTACCCTGCGCTGTACACAACTGTCAGAGGCCATCTGGAGCCGCTCAAGGCCGCTGAGTGCCCACCACGAGCCCCGTCCCCCCGTTTTTGTCTCCAGCTCAGGACGTTTGCAGCCACCTACTGTGTGCGTTGTGTGTGCGTCCTGCGGCCTGGGGCCTGGGGTGGTGAAGGACGGGGAAGCCTGGCCTGCTGCAGTTCACGGGGTCACAAAGGGTCGGACGCGACTGGGCAGATGAGGAGCGGCAACTGTCTGTGCGGAGTGTGGACTCGGGGCCTGGCGTGGTGGGGACAGAGAGAGGGGAGGGGCAGCAAAGACTTCACGGGCAGGGGGAGACGCCCTGTCCTCAGGGGCCTGCCAGCCCAGTCCCCTGATCCACAGCGACCCTCCCGGAGGAGCAAGAAGGTACCCAGAGCATCCTCCCGGTTCAGAACGGACTCTGACTCGAGATTTCTTAGAGTGGTAACTGAGGAGCTCCACTGCAGAGGCTTCCAGTTGTCTCCCATTTCCTAGAAATGGAATCTTTTTTAGCCACACCCATGGCTGCCTGGAATAAAACCACACTGCCCAGCTTCACACGCATCTCTGTAGGAGCCTGTGACCCAGGGCCCGGCCAGCGGGTGGGAGCGGGTCGTGGTCCCTCCCTGCCGCCCAGCACGAGGGCAGACCGGTCAGAGCTTGGACACCTTTCTATGACCATGAGGGCTGTCTGGTGACGCTGGAGCAGGGGATGGAGCCTGGGACCCCGGCAATCACGTGGCGCAAAGCCGCCCGCGCAGCCTGGACGTGGCTTCTGGAGCTCTGGCCTGAAGGAACGAAGCCGTGCGTGGTGAAGCCTGTGCTCATCTGGGGTCCCTGCTACCTGAAATAAAGCCAATCCCAGTGGACTGAAGTGCCTGCTGTGTGTCAGCGCCTCGTGGGAAGACGGGAGATGTGACGACAAGCAAGACTGAGACAGTCCTGCTCTCAGGGAACATCCACTCAAGCGAGAGAAACAGAGAAAAGGCAAAAAACCAGAAAACACGCATCTTTACAAGTCCTGATAGGTTTAAGGAGGTAAGGCGGCAGCTCAGGCTTCCCAGGTGACTCAATGATATAGAATCTGCCTGCAATGCAGGAGATGTGGGTTCGATCCCTGGGTCAGGAAGATCCCCTGGAGAAGGGAATGGCAATCCACTCCAGTATTCTTGCCTGGAGAGTTCCATGGATGGAGGAGACTGGTGGGCTACGCCATGGACAGTCCATAGGGTCACAGAGAGTCAGATACATCTTCGAGACTCACGGGTTGCCATTCCCTTCTCCAGGGGATCTTTCCAATCCAGGAACTGACCCCAAGTCTCCCGCATCGCAAGCAGATTCTTTATCACCTGAGCCACCAGGGAAGCCCCCAATAGCAGCAACAAGGTGATAACTTGCAAGGCCAGAGACGGGCAGGGACAGGGGAGAGCAGATGGGGAGTCTTCCCAAAGGAGGCGGCTTTGGGAGGACGGGTCAAGGGGAACAGGACACCTGTTACAGGGAGCTGCTCAAAAGTCGGGATCAGAAGAGATGGGGGTCTGCCTGCGATGGGCCAGGGGGCCACCGCAGGGGTGAGCCGGAACCCGAGCTGTGGAGGGTGTGGGCTCTCGAGCGTGGGGAGAGGACCCCCGGGGGGTCTTCTTCTGGAGCAGCGCCTGGAGCTGGAGCTGGCTTTGGGTGGGGTGTGTCCAGCACTGGCCCTAGTGTCTCCACACTCGGGGTGATGCCCTTGGCAAAAATGCTAATTCCTGGGCCCTGCCTGCTGGAGGGCAGGGCCTGTCTGATTTCCTGTAATTGGATTAGCGTTTATGAAGTCTAACAGCCCAGTTTTAAGGGCCTCAAGGTCATCTGGGCCAATACCCTCCGCCGGCCTGAGACCCCGCCCGCCCTCTGGCAGAGGGCCCTGACTTCCTACAGGACAGCTGTCCTCGAGGGCCGCAGACCTCTCCTTACGGGAGGTTGTACTACGCTGAACTGGAGTCTGACTCCTCTTCGAGCACTTCCTCTGGAACCACTGAACCTAAGATGAATCTCTTTTCCAAACGAAAAGCCGTCAACCACATGCACTCACTCATCACGAGCCGTAAGTCTCCTTTTTCTGGTTGAATGTCTTCAAAATCTGTAGTCATTTCTCTCTTTATTGGCTGAAGCTCAGCCTCCTGGGGCAGCAGCTTAGGAAGGACAGTCTCCTCCCTGAGTCAGCTCAACATGGCTCATTATTAGAGAGATCAAATCAAAACTATTGTGAGGTACCACCTCTCTCTAGTCAGAATAGGCATCATGAAAAAGCCTACAAGCAATAAATGCTGGAGAGACTGTGAAGAGAAGGGAACTCTCTTACACTGTTGGTGGGAATGTAAATCGGTGCAGCCACTGTGGAACAGAATGGAGGTTTCCTTAAAAACTAAAAATAGAGTTACCATGTGATCCTGCAACCCCACTCCTGGGCATATATCTGGAAAGGACAAAAACCCTAATTTGAAAAGATACATGCAGTCCCATGTTCACAGAGCACTATTTACAACAGCCAAAACATGGAAGCAAGCTAAATGTCCATCGACAGAGGAGTGGATAAAGAAGATGTGGTACATATGTGCAATGGAACGCTACTCAGCCATAAGAAGCATGAAATAATGCCATCTGCAGCAACACAGGTGGACCGAGGGATGGTCACACTGAGCGAAGTCAGACAGAGACAAATATCATAGGATATCGTTCCATGCGGAATCTTAAAAAAATGATACAAATACATTCATTTACAAAAGAGAAACAGACTCGCAGACCTATTAGAAAACACACTTATGATTACCAAAGGGGAAAGGCTCGGGGGAGAGATAAAATGGGAGTCTGGAGTTGACGTATACACGCTGAGTGTTAGTCGCTCAGTCGTGTCCGACTCTCTGCGACCCCATGGACTGTGGCCCGCCAGGCTCCTCCGTCCATGGGATTCTCCAGGCAAGAACACTGGAGTGGGCTGCCATTTCCTCCTCCAGGGGATCTTCCCACCCCAGGATCAAACCAGAGTCTCTCTTATTGCAGGTGGATTCTTTACCGCCTGAGCTACTAGGGGAGACTCCATGTACACGCATGACTGTACCTAAAACAGATAACTAATAAAGACCTACTGTACTGCACAAGGAGCTCTGCTCAACATTCTGTAATAACCTACATGGGGAAATAATTTGAGAAAGAATATATATATATATATATATATATATATATATATATAAAACACCTGAAACTAACACAGCATTATAAATCAATGGCACTACAATATAAAATAAAAATTTAGAAAAAGTAAAGTCACAACTTAAAATAAAACAACAAAGAATGGAGAGAAGCTGCAGATGATGAAGGCAGCAGGCGTTGGGCAGTGTCCCTTGCTGGCTCCCCAGATGCAGCTCCACTTTCTACTCACAGACTGTGGGTCAGAGGGCCCTTTAAGCCTTTTTAGGTCAAGCTTCAGTCTTAGCTTTCTAGGGCCGCCATAACAAATGGCCACACACTGGGTGGCTTCAAACAACAGAAACGGTTGCCCCCTCAGTTCTGGAGGCTGGCAGTCCAAGCCCTGGCGGGTTGATTTCCCCAGAGGGTTCAGAGGAGCAGGCGCTCCAGGCTGTGTCCAGCTCCCAGAAGGCGCTGGCAGGTCGGGGCCCTCGGCCTGCAGGGCATCCCTCGGCTGCTGCTCTGCACGTGGGCCTCTCTCTGTTCTTGGGTGTCCTCTCCCCTCTCTTCTCTTTGAGGAGGATTACTGTCTTTGGGGCCCCCCTTAAACCACGAAGATTTCATTTGAGATCATTACCTTAATTGTATCTACAAAGGCCCTTATTCCAAACGAGGTCACATTCTGAGGTTGCTGGTGACCACAGCTCTCCATTCAGCCAGTCAGTTCAGTCGCTCAGTTGTGTCCGACTCTCTGTGACCCCATGGACTGCAGCACTCCAGGCCTCCCTGTCCATCACCATCTCCCAGAGCTTGCTCAAACTCATGTCCATTGAGTCAGTGATGCCATCCAACCATCTCATCTTCTGTCATCCCCTTCTCCTCTCGCCTTTAATCTTACCCAGCATCAGGGTCTTTCCTAATGAGTCAGTTCTCTGTATCAGAGGACCAAAGTATTGGAGCTTCAACTTCAGCATCAGTCCTTCCAATGAATATTCAGGACTGATCTCCTTTAGGATGGACTGGTTGGATCTCCTTGCAGTCCAAGGGACTCTCAAGAGTGTTCTCCAACACCAAAGTTCAAAAGCATCAAGTCTTCAGCGCTCAGCTTTCTTTATGGTCCAACTCACATCCATACACAACTACTGGAAAAACTATAGCCTTGACGAGACGGACCTTTGTCGGCTAAGCTCTGAGGTGACCCCAATCGCCCCACTACACCGCTGTACCTGACAGGTGAACAAAGTGAAAGGGGTGTGCCAGGGTGTCCCCAGTGGGTTAGTGAGAGGATTGGACAGCAGTGCTGGGAGGCCACAGACAGATGTGGTGAAACCTGCTCACTGCAAAACATAGTGTTTCTGTGAGCTTCTCAGCTCACCAAAGCTCACCTCTTCTAGAGACAAACTTCTGAAAAAAGTGCCGTTTCGAAGATAAGCATCCTAAACGGTATACATGCGCCCCCCTGCCCCCAGCTTACTAAACAGAATCTAAAGCTAAAAAGCCCATCACCACCGTGCCATTCTGTTGGTAACTCGGGGCCATTGCTAAGCAGAGGCAGTGAAGTGGTGATGCTCAGCTGGGCTGTGGGCCCTATACATTCCTGAGCTTCCTGAATTTCCCGAGAATGCTCAATTCTCAGAAGGGCAGCTCATTCATTCATCACCAGCTCTCATAGGACACTTGTCTCTTAAAGAGATAAGCTATAAAATTCATGGAAACCTTCTATTTTGGGGGGGAATATTAATCTTTATCTGCTTTCTGTATTTTTCATCCTCATCCCATTTCCAGCAGATCACCCAGCTCTTTGTCAGTCTTGCCTCAGGGATTTTTTATTTTTCCAGGCAGAAAGCCAAAGCAGTTTGAAGCCAAATGCTCTTTCTGTCTTTTGTAAAAAGCTAAGCCTGTTTCATAAAACTCTAATCCCAAAGGGTGAGTGGGAGGGAGAGAGTGATTCCCTGAGATTTGGAAGGGAGCAGTCCTGAGGGCCCTGGGTCTGAGCAGAACCAGGCTGAGTCCAGGAAGGGTGTGGGCCGGCCGCTGTGCCCCTGAAGGCTGAACCCAGGCATGTGGGTTTCCACTTTGGCGAGGATTCCTGAGTTCCAAGCATGGCCCCGAACAGGTTCTGACCTGGGGGCAGGAGAAGGATGCTGGGGAAAGGCCTCCGCTGGCATGACCACTCGAGGCTCTCTTCGGTCTTCTGGGCATCATGCAAGTTTCTTGATTCTCGAGCAACTCCAGGACAAGAGTTGTTTTTCAGTCACTAAGTCGTGTCCAACTCCTTGTGACCCCATGGACTACAGCACACCAGGCTTCCCTGTCCATCACCAACTCCCAGAGCTTGCTCAAACTCATGTCCATTGAGTCAGTGATGCCATCCAACCGTCTCATCCTCTGTCATCCCCTTCTCCTCCTTCAGACTTTCCAGAATCAGGGTCTTTTCCAATGAGTCACCTCTTCACATCAGGTGGCCAAAGTATTGGAGCTTCAGTATCAGTGCTTCCAATGAATATTCACAGTTGATTTCCTCTAGGATGGGAGGGAGGGGTTGAATTTTCTGCCAGCCCCATAGGGTGGGGCTCAAAGTTGGGTTTAAACTGACATAAGAAGATAAAGAAATGAACTTTCTGGATTTCTGGACAACATGGCACTGTAAATTAATGATTTCTGGCTTCTTCTCTGCTCCAAATCCATAGCAACCACACATAGAAGTCACAGCCACATTGCAGAACAAGCTGAGCATTTCAGAGACAGGACAGAAGACAGGAAGCAGGGAATGGGTGTAGGCTGGATGCGTGCTGGGCTTTGGGTCCAGAATCAGTAAAGTTATTAACAGTAACAGTGACTGAACGAGCCCCATCTGAGGCATGGAGGATAGGAAGACAGAGGCTGGCCCACTGTTTAGAGCCTCCCCCCCCACAAGAGCGAGTGGAAATTTCCAGTTGAGTGCTTTCTACAGATGTGAGGACCAGTGTGGGGAAGGAGCCTCGTATCTAGGACCCGGGTGGAGAACACCTGCTCACTGACTGTGTCTGTGGTCAGCACACCCAGCAGGCAGCTCCAATCCTTTGGCCACCTGACGCGAAGAGCTGACGCATTGGAAAAGACCCTGATGCTGGGAAAGACTGAGGGTGGGAGAAGGGGGTGACAGAGGATGAGATGGTCAGATGGCATCACCGATTCAATGGACACGAGTTTGAGCAAGCTCTGGGAGTTAGAGTGGGACAGGAAAGCCTGGTGTGCTGCAGTGTGTGGGGATGCAAAGAGTTGGACACGACTCGGTGACTGAACAACAGCAACAAGGCACACTGTTAGCATTTCAAAAAGAAAAGGCAATAGCAGCCTACGAATGGCCACAAACGATAAACAAAAACTGCCAGGAGCAAAAAGACCCAAACAGACAGAAACGAAAAAGATCTAACAAGAAACCTTTGGCTGTGTGGGTCACAACAAACTGTGGAAAATTCTTCAAGAGAGATGGGAATACCAGACCACCTGACCTGCCTTCTGAGAAATCTGTATGCAGGTCAAGAAGCAACAGTTAGAACTGGACATGGAACAACAGACTGGTTCCAAATTGGGAAAGGAGTACGTCAAGGCTGTATATTGTCACCCTGCTTATTTAACTTCTTGCAGAGTACATCATGCAAAATGCCAGGCTGCATGAAGCATAAGCTGGACTCAAAATTGCCAGGAGAAATATAAATAACCTCAGATATATAGATGACACCACCTTTATGGCAGAAAGTGAAGAGGAACTGAAGAGCCTCTTGATGAAAGTGAAAGAGGAGAGTGAAAAAGCTGGCTTAAAACTCAACATTCAAAAAACTAAGATCATGGCATCCAGTCCCATCATTTCATGGCAAATAGATGGGGAAACAATGGAAACAGTGACAGACTTTATTTTCTTGGGCTCCAAAATCACTGCAGATGGTGACTGCAGCCATGAAATTAAAAGATTTGCTCCTTGGAAGAAAACCTATGACAACCTAGATAGCATATTAAAAAGAAGAGACATTACATTGCCAACAAAGGTCTATAGAGTCAAAGCTGTGGTTTTTCTAGTAGTCCTGTATGGATGTGAGAGTTGGATCATAAAGAAGGCTGAGCACTGAAGAATTGATGCTTTTGAACTGTGGTGCTGGAGAAGACTCTTGAGAGTCCCTTGGACTGCAAGGAGATCCAACCAGTCCATCCTAAAGGAGATCAGTCCTGAGTGTTCATTGGAAGGACTGATGCTGAAGCTGAAACTCCAGTACTTTGGCTACCTGATGGGAAGAACTGATTCATTGGAAGAGACCCTGATTCTGGGAAAGATTGAACACAGGAGGAGGAGATGACAGAGAATGAGATGGTTGGATGACATCATCATGAGTTTGAGCAAGCTCTGGGAGTTGGCAACGGACAGGGAGGCCTGGCGTGCTGCAGTCCATGGGGTCAGACATGCCTGAGTGACTGAACTGAACTGAACCAGAAACCTGGAAACAAAAAAGATGATCACTTTAATAGAAATAAGCTAGTAGACAGAATAAAATCAAATCAAGTGCAGTCAGACAGATAGTAGGTGAATTGGAAGATAGATGGAAGGAATTCACCAAGAATGCATCCCAGAAGAACTGGAATTCAGAGGTCACCCAACATGAACAGCGACTCAGAGACACCTGGGTGTGGCTGGGCAACGCTGGCAGGAGGAGAGGAGCTGCGGAGAGAACAGGAAGAGGGGAGAGGTCATATCTGAACAGACGCTGGGAAGGACCCCAAACTGAAAGGAAACAAATCCTCAGACCACAGCCACCTCTGACAATCAACCAGGAGAATACAAGGAACCCTCTGTCATCTCCGCTGTAGATTGTCGAGGAAACCCCAAGACAAACTGCTCAATGGAAGAATACTATTCCATATTTTTTGCATTGTGTAAATAATAATATTAACAAAGATACAATAAAAGATATCAAATCTCTTTTCTGGTTCAGAGAGAAGATGTAAATACTTTAGACTTCATTTGAGAAGATTTAGAGTTCGGAATGTCGACTGAAAACAAAGCCTAGCCAGCACAAGACTAGAAATAAAACCTGTAGCCTCCACAGCATTGTGGCGAAGAGAAGGACTTCAAAGAATTCCATCATGCCTGGAACGAGCAGACAAGATCAAAGGAAGCAAAGGAAATTCACGGTACGTGAACTATCACACAAAATACGAAAAGCCGTCCCACTATTTCAGTATCCACTATACATAAAAGGGATTAAATTCAAGTGTAAAGGCTGGAGACTATAGGACTGAACCACTATCCCCCAAATTCAACTAAATGCCGCTTCCAAGATACACATAAAACAGATGACAGAGACAGGTCAAAAAAAATAAAAAGAATGAAAGAAGCAAAGCAAACACAAATAAAAGAAAGCTGTTAGAATAAAGAAGTTAGATTTAGGACCAAACCTTCACAGTGCCATGGACAGGAGGGCTGGTTGCGCTGAGAGCCCACTCAGGTAGCTGGCAGCCTGCACCCTCCCACCCTGGCTGTGAGATCAGGACCCGGGTGGCCGGAGGGGCCTCTGCCTGGGCCGTTGCTGGACAGAGACCCCCCAGAGCCACAGGCTGGCTCTGAGCACTTCTGCCTGAAAGGGCCCCACGTTGCTGCCCACAGCTCACTGGCCAGAGCAGGTGGCCCACGCTCCTGAACTCAGCAGGTGAGACCCTTAAACTCACCTTGGAAAAGGTAAACAAAGTATTGCATGGCGATGGGTCACCCCGGCAGTGACCACGTGGGAAGGGCGTCCAGCCGGCCTGAAGGCTGAACACACACCTAAGACCTGCATTCATGCACAAGCAAGATTTTTCACCCTGTGGGGCCTGGAAGTTTGGGAGGTGCCCTTTCTTCCCGATTCCTCTGCTGACTGCTGAAGGCCACCCTCAGGGAACGTCAGAGCACCCACTTGTTTTCCTTCTGGGGGCCTGCCCTGCCCAAAGCTTCCTCCCAGGCGTGTGGGCCCCGAGACAGAATGACACAGGCCCTGCCACGTGGGTCGGGATGACCGCCGACCTCCCCTGAGAGCTCTGCTCGATGGGGACAATCCGCAGAAGGTCACGACAATGAGACCAGCAGCCATCCATGGGGGTGGGGGGGTAAGACCCCAAGACACGAGTCGGAAGCCTGTAAGCCGCGCAGAGGCTGTGTGTGGAGACCGCAAGCCGTGGAGAAGGGCCGTCCGTGGGGGTCAGGGCCCGGCCAGGGAGCCCGCACAGTGAGCGACAAGCAGGCGTGACCATCCAGTCCTGAGAGGTATTCCTCGACCTGCGTCCCGTCTCTTCTCTCATTTCTGGGTCCCGCCAGCATCAGCTCTCCTTGCCTCATTCCTGGAGCTCATCTTGTTCCCAGACACCAACGAGGGCTGCAGACAGCAAGTTCTGTTTCTTCATGATCCCAATATTACACTTAAGGGCCTTCTGGTGGGAAGATTTTTCTTAGCTTGTATTGAAGCGTAGTTGAGTTACAAGGTTGTGTTAATTCCTGCGGTACAGCAAAGTGAGTCAGTTATACACACACAGATACTCTTCCACCATGGTTTATCCCAGGATATTGAGCGTATTAATCGTCCCCTGGGCTGTGCAGCGGGGCCTGTTGCTTATCCATCCTGCACAGTAGTTTGCATCTACTAATCCGAGGCTCCCAGCCCTCCCCTCCCCCACTCCCCTCCCCCGTGGCGGCGCCCGTCTGTTTCTGCTTTGTAGGGGACTTCACTCCCAGCTTAGTCCTACATCAGTGCGTCAGTGCATAGGGTTTCCGGAAAGCCGGGGTGGAGCAAGAGCCCAGGGCTCGGAGTTGCCAGACTTGACTATTCAAGTTCCTCCAGCCTTTAGCTTGTGATCTTGATCAAGATTTAAACTTCCAGCTTCATTTTCTCTTGTCATGAGAACACTTTCCCCGCCTGCTCGAGGGCCCACAGAGTGCCAACCCCGTGCAGACGCAGGAGCGATGGGGCTGTTTGGGGATGGCGACGCTGGGGCCGCCAAGCCTGCCGCTTTTCTGCTGGCCTGTCGCACAGTCAGGGTGTTTCTCTCTCCTGGGCTCCCCCTTCTCAGAACCCACAGGTTCTTTTCCTCACCTTTGAACAATGACTGCACTTAGAGGATGTATAATGCTTAGATAATATTAGAATATTTCAAAACACCCATTTTAAAAACATAAACCCATACCTTTACTAAGCATCACCGACTCGATGGACCTGAATTTGAGCAAGTTCCGGGAGTTGGTGATGGACACGGAAGCCTGGCGTTGCTGTAGTCCATGGGGTCGCCAAGAGTCAGACACGGCTGAGTGACTGAACTGAACTTAGGAAGCATAGGTAGGCCCCAGCAGGGGTTTGGGGGTGCATTTTGCCTGGTCGGTGGGGAGCGGGAGCCTGGCTCTTCCATGGGGACAGGGACGTGCCACCGGGGTGGCCAGGATCTGCTCCCCCATCCTGCCCCGTGACACTGAGTCCAGTTCTGGGGAAGTTAAAGAGAGTGGCCTCTGGGACCCAGGCACACAGTGGGCTGGCTTCCCCCACCTCCTTCCTTAATTTTTATGGAACTGGCCTCCCCTCCCAGGCTCCTGCCTTCATGGGAGGTTTTGCCATTTTATTGCTCAAAGTTTGCGAAATGTTTCAGCCTTTGACTTAAAGGCGTGGAGAACCCCTTCCTGTGCCTCTGCAGCGGTCCCGGGCCTCCAGAATGGTCACAGGCCATCCTGGGGGGAGGCGGTGGGTGGGCGCCACACCCCCGGTGAAGGGTCCGCTGGGCTTTATTTCACCAGCGCTTGTTTACCTACATCTCCTGCCTCCGTTAACGACTCTCACTTTGTGTTTCTGCAGCCAGGAGCAGCAGTTTCGGGTCCAGGACAGGATTAACAGTTTTCATCTCCTTGGTGTTCCTAGAGAATTCCAAAGGCAAAGTGCTGGGGGACGTGTTTCCCCACAGGGTCATCCGGGGACCCTGGCCTTTGTGGGATCCAGGCTTTGGCAGAGAGGCCCACCAAGGTTTCAGGGTTGGAAGAGAAAGGTAAAATTTTCAAGAGCTTTTGATCTCTCTGAGTGTTAATTTGAGGTCATAGCAAGGTCAAGCAGGCCCTTTCCAAAACAATAAAGATGTTATGAAACCTCCTAGCTTGGCATGCTGAGCACAAGAGCTAGCTGTGGACACCAGGCCTGAGACGACATTCTGTGAGTACAGAAAGTTTTACTGTTAAACGTGGTGCAGCCTTGAGCCTCTGGGCCCTGGCGAGGCTGGCATGGTTTTACAAGGCGGCCAGCAAGTCGCAGGGGACCAGCACTCTGTCATCTTTATTCTTTTTTTGTTGTTGTTTGTTTTATTCTGTGCTGTTTGTTATCTTTATATTCAGTAATTCTTATTTCAAATATGTTTAACATGTACATTGTTCTAGTCACTCTTTGTTACTATTAATACGAAAAGTTAAAAAACAATTGAGTCTGTGTATGCCATAGATCCTACACTTTCTTTTTCCTTTAGGTATTTCTCTGGTCACTCGTCGTTCCATCTTCTATTCTTACATCACACATTCCCCCCTTTCATCCTGAAAAGGAATTCAGCCCAACGGCCAGGAAGATGCTCTCGGTGGAGTGTGGATGAAAACCCCCTGAAGCAGAGTACCCGGGGGTGGTGCTGAGCCTCCTGAGACAAGAGACAGGGGGCGGGGGTGAGGGGCTCAGGGTGCGGCTCTCTGACCCTAACGGGGCAGGGCCCCAGAGCAGGGGACACGTGTTCAGGTGATGGCTTTCCCAGTGTGGTGCTGTTCCCGAGTCCAAACTCATTCTGCTCGCCACATGACCGGCCAGTAAACTGGGAGCTGAGCTGTTGGGTCAGAAATGGAGACTCTACTGCAAAAGCCAGTAGGTGAGAAGATGGTGGATTGGTGTCCCCAAAGACTATTTTACCTGAGTTAGAAGTGAGGCTTCTCTTATATGTAAAGGGCTTCCCTGGTGACTCAGCTGGTAAAGAATCCACCTGCAACACGGGAGACCTGGGTTCCATCCCTGGGTTGGGAAGATCCCCTGGAGAAGGGGAAGGCTACCCACTCCAGTATTGTGGCCTGGAGAATTCCATGGACTGTATAGTCCACGGGGTCGCAGAGAGTCAGACACGACTGAGCGACTTTCGCTTCACTTGTATACTTAAGGGGAGAGGGTGTGGTTGATGTTGCAGACCTTTTGGTGTTGGTATCCTCTGTTCTTGCAGCTGCCCATGTAGGTCAGGTCTCCTTTCTGTTCTCTGTTCTGAAGCTTTTTATCTCCCTATGAATGGAAGAGAGGTGTACTCTTAAAGGTCAGAGCCTTGAGAATGGGTTCTTCTGTATAGTTGGGGCTCTAGGCAACATTGAGCTTCCCTGGTGGTTCAGATGGTAAAGAATCTGCCTGCGATGCAGGAGACCTGGGTTCAATCCCTGGGTTGGGAAGATCCCCTGGAGAAGGGAATGGCAATCCACTCCAGTATTCTTGCCTGGAGAATCCCATGGACAGAGGAGCCTGACGGGCTATAGTCCATGGAGTCACAAAGAGTTGGGCACGACTGAGCGACTAACACACACACCGGTAACATTCTTTTACAAAATGTGCAGAACCAGCATGACTACACACATGCAACAGAGCACAAGGTTAAAGTCAAAGGGACAGATCCAACGTGGAGTTGGATTTGTTCTTCCCCATGACTGAGTTTTCAGGAAAAGAAACCCAAGGGTACACCCTGCTCCCCATGGACCCAGGTCACTCACTCCGCTCTGTGGTTTCTGAGCAGCCCCCACAGAAGCCTCAGCAACATTCAAGCTGCCGGGAGATCTTTGGAAGGGCTGACATTGGCCAGGCCCAGCAGGAGGTGGGATCTTGCAGCACCCAGGAGCCCCGCTCCCCTCTCCAGGTTGCCTCCCAGCCTTCCTGGCCTAGAGTAGCCCCGGGTCTCTGCTCAGACTCCACCTCTGATCTTCAACCTGGAGCGATGGGGGTGGGGGGAGGAGACTTGGGCATTTCAGAGACTAAGTGCAAAGTCAGTCCTGTTGCTCACTGGGTAGATGTCTCAGCCTTGAGCAGGCCCCTCATCTGAAACTCAGCCTTACTGTTCTCTTCCTCCCTGGGGACTGTGAGGACACCACAGTTCTAGGATGTGAAGCTCTAAACAGACGCACAGGGTACTCATCCTGAGGGAAGGAACTGAGATCGGTGGGCCTGCTTCTAAAGCTGGATGCACTCATCAGCCTCCGAGGGCTGCAAAGAGCTGGGTGGGTGGGCCCATCCGGGGTCTCCCACCTTCTGGTTGCTATGGATGATGCTGCTGCGGACATGTCCTTTATTTCCGATGACTTTGACCTTTTTTTTGGCTGCCCCATGAGACATGCAGGATCTTAGTTTCCTGACCAGGAACCAAACTGATGCCTCCTGCAGTGGAAGCACAGAGTCTTAACCACTGGACCACAAAGGAAGTTCCAACACTGATAGTTTTGAAAAGTATAGATCAACCATTTTGTAGAATGTCCTTCAACTTGTCTAATGTTTTCTTTATGAGTTAATGTATGTTTAGCATTTTTGGTACAGATATGACAGGATTGGTGTGTCCTTAGCGTGTCACTTCAGGAGGCATGTGAAGTTACCTCATCCCATGGTTAGTGGTGGAACTCCATCACTTGGTGAAAGGGTATTTCCAGGTTTCCCCACTATAAAAAGACCCTTTCCCCTTAGCAGTTAATAGTCTGTGGGGGGTACATTAAAACCGGGGGATAACCCATTTCCTAATATACTTTGACTCACTGATCTTAGCATCCATTGATGATTCTTGCATGAATCAATTTCCACATCCCATATTGATGGCAAAATTATGATTTCCTAACTCTTGTCATTCCTTCCACATTTACTGGTTGATATTCCACTATAACATGAGGCTTCCCAGGTGGCACAGTGGTAAAGAATTCGCCTGCCAATGCAGGAGATGCAAAGAGACTCGGGTTCAATCCCTGGGTCAGGAAGATTCCCAGTATTCTTGCCTGGAAAATTCCATGGACAGAGGAAGCTGGCAGGCTATAGTCCATGGGATTACGAAGAGTCAGACACATCTGAGTGACTGAGCACACACAGGCATACATTCTACTACAAAAAGGAAATTTCCCTTCTCTTGCTTGCCTTCTACAAGTAATATGGAAACACGGTCTCTCTCTCTTGCTTTAAAAAATGTCATGCTTTATAGCCCATTGCTGTCGATAATTAATCTTTCTGCTCAAATTGTCTTAGACTCAACACTGAGAGCACCTTCTTCCTACTCTGCTTCCATCATATCTTGAGCACTTTTTAACCTTCTGGCAGAACAAGACACTCTAGGCTCATCTTGTTTGCTAGAGTCCTAGAATCAACCATTTTCTCAGGGAAACCTGGTTTCTTTCAATGGAGAGTGGTTGATATTTAAGGACGAAATCTGACCACTAGTATGCTCATTGCTGATAGGCATCACTGTTTCTAGGCCCTTTCCATGGACAGAGCCAAGACATCAATACAAAAGAGAAAACACAGATATTTTAAAAGCATGATCTGACTCTGACACTTCTATGTAAGCCCAACCATGGAGGGAACCTGCCTCCTACTATTCTACATTTGTTCCTCCCCTTCTCCACAGTATCAGTGTGATTACTCATTTACACAAACAGAATACATATGAAACAGTTTCAACAGTAAACGTACTGAGTAATGTTCATGATTTATACCCAGCAAAAATATCCTTTCTGCTCTGAGGTTATCTTCGAAAGTTACTTAAATAAATTCCTATTTCCCTGCTATATGGTTAGTGTTATGATTAGCGGCTGCTATGTAACTGACCAGGCTTCCCAGGTGGTGCTAGTGGTAAAGACCCACCTGCCAATGCAGGAGACATAAGAGAAGTGGGTTCAATCCCTGGGTTGGGAAGATCCCCTGGAGAAGGACATGGCAACCCACTCCAGTATTCTTGCTCTGGAGAATCCCATGAACAGAGGAGCCTGGTGGGCTACAGTCCATGGGTTGCAAAGAGTCAGACACGACTGCAGAGAATTAGCATGCACGCACATGTAAAGAGACCACCAAAATGTAGAGGCTTAACAGTTTGTTGTTATTATCCCTAACAGTTGTGTGAATTGCCCGTGTTCCACTGAGTGATTCTGTCTTGAGGCTTCTCCTGTGGATCGCCAGATAGAAGCTGAGGCTGGTGTCATCCAAACGCTCAACAGGGCTGTTCATTCAAGACGGCTTCCGTGGTTTGGGTGGACACTTGCACACCCTCTGCTGGCCTCGCTCACAGAGCAGCTCAGCCCCCCAAGAGGGAGAAGCCGAAAGCTGCCAGCTGAGTTTCCAGTTACGGAGGGAGCCGGCCCAGGATCACTTCCGCCAGATTAGGGCTGAAGCTGGATGTCCAAGACAGCTTTGTCACTCACACGTCTGGGGCCTGCCTCTCTAGCACGGGAGCCTAGACTTCTTACAAGGAGTCTCAGGCCTCCTAGAGAGGAGGTAGAGGCTGCCAAGCCAATTAAGGCATATTCCAGAGCTGGCTCAGCATCACTTCTGCCATATTCTATTCATCCAAGTCGTTACAGGAATCTCCCTGATTCAAGGGGGTGGACAGATAGATGCCACCCCTTAACAGGGGCCATGTCAGGGAATATTAGGCCATTATCTGTGAAATGTGTTGCAAATATTTCCCTGCAGTGATTATCTTTTAAACTCCTCTTTGCCTTGATTGCATGCTCTCCCTAATTGGGTCTGGGTTTTTAGTCATGGCTAGAAAGCATTTCCCCACCCACAGTTATAAAGAAAGCCGCATGTATTCTTTTTCAGGGCATTTAGGTCTCTGCTGACCTCACTCCCCTTCTCCATCCCTCCCTCCTACAGTGAGGAAGGAAAAGGACACCTCACCCAGCTGGAGCGCTAATGAGGCAGGAAACGCTGTTGGGGAGACAGAAGGGAGTCCAGGCAGCAAGAGCCCACCCCTCCTTCAGCCAGAACCTGCAAGATGCTCGCGGGTGTGAATATCCAAGTTGCTGCCTCCTGATCGACGAGAAGCAGCAAGTTTGCCTGAAGCAGCAACAGCTGACATCTGAGGAGCCTGATCTCACGGTTTTCCCTAGAAGGCAGGAAAAGCTATACAAAACATGCTCAGTCTTGTCTGACTCCTTGTGATCCCAAGAACTGCAGGCTGCCAGGCTCCTCTGTCCATGGAATCCTCCAGGCAAGTGTATTGGAATGGGTTGCCATTCCCTTCTCCAGAGGATCTTTCCAACTCAGGGATCAAACCTGGGTCTCCTGCGTTGCAGGGGGATTCTTTACCACCTGAGCCCCCAGGGAAGCATACAAAATAGGAAAACATTTACATTTTTTATTATGAAAAACTCCAAATATATAAAAGTAGAGAGTACCACAAACCCGCCACGTACCCAGCTTCAACACACAGCTCTAGTTTGGGACACTGATTCACTGTGGAGGATTCAGGAAGCTCCCAGCAAGGCCTCCTGGTGCCCAGCGTGTCCTGAAGTCTTGGCAAACCCCCACCTACCGAACCCTGAGAACTTGCTGGGTCCCAGTCCAGTGGAGGGCCTGTCTTCATGCTGGCAATCTTGAGTCCTTGGAGAGAAGGCTACTGGTTAGTTTGCTTCCCTTAAGAGGCAGGAGAAGTGGGTATTCCCTTTGAAAAGAAAGATTCCTACTGAAAAGCATCACAGTTTTGATGCTGAAAGTGATGGGTGCCCAGCCATTTGGAATCCATCTCACTGCAGAGTTCAGTGTCACTGATGTGCTCCGTTTCGTTTCCCCGCAGACCTGGGGTCCTCTGTAGCTTCCACTCTTCCTGCCCTTACCGGTTTTTGGGATTAATGCTGGTTTTCTGGATTATCCTCTGACAAGCCTGAGGTTTCTATTGAAAAAACTCACAAAACCAAAACCTGTGCCAGCTGCTTAGTGTTGATACGTGAGAGAACAATGCCCCACCACCCTCAGGTCGGGAAAACACTGTCTTATCCATTCTGGTGGCTGTGACAAAATGCCACTGCTGGAGAGCCCGTGGTGGTGGGGGTTTACTCACTAAGTCGTGTCCAACTCTTGCAACCCATGGACTGTAGCCCTCCAGGCTCCTCTGTCCATGGAATTTTCCAGGCAAGAATACTGGAGTGGGTTGCCATGTCCTCCTCCAGGGGATCTTCCCAACCCAGGGAACAAACCTGGTCTCCTGCACTGCAGGCAAATTCTCATAGACCACAGGAATTCATTGCTCACCATCCTGGAGGCTGGGAAGTCTGAGACCAAGGGGCCAGCATGGTCAGGTTCTGGTGGGGCCCGATTCTTCATTCAGCCAGCACCTTCTCACTGTGTCCTCTCAGGTTCAAAGGGGCCAGGGAGCTCTGGGAACCACTTTGATAAGAGCACCAATCCCATTCAGGAGGGCTTCACCCTCATGACCTAATCACCTCCCAAAGGCCCCACCTCCTAATATCATCGCCCTGGACATTAGGATTTCAATATATCCATTTGGGGAAGAAACAAACATTCAGATCATAGCACCTTCACTTAACTGTCCATGTTTTTCTCTCGATTTATGTCCACAGGAGGATATAACTCCCATGTATCATGGTCATCAGGATTCCCAGGTGATTCAGTGGTAAAGAATCTGTCCATCAGTGAAGGAAGTGCAGGAGACACAGGTTTGATCCTGGGACTGGAGAGATTCCCTGGAGGAGGAAATGACAACCCACTCCAGTATTCTTGCCTGGAGAATCCCATGGACAGAGGAGCCAGGTGGGCTACAGTCCATGGGGACACAAAGAGTCAGACACGTCTTAGTGATTAAACCACAAGAGTGCAGCCACTCCTGGAGGCCAGTGTTGCAAAGAGAAGACGTGAAGGCACCACCATTTGGGAAGGGCAGTTCAAAGAGGAGTGGAGAATGACCGGGGAGAGGTGTCCCTGGGGAGACGTCCTTCCCTCTCAGGTGGGTGGGGGCAGACCCAGGATGACAGGTGGAGTGGATGGTGAGAGCCAGAGAAATAGATCCCTAAAGTCAGAGTCCACATGCGCCTGCTCAGAAGATACACGCACGGGGGCACCACTACGGCAGAGGGCAGAGGGTAGCGAGACAGGGGAAGGGTGAGGTCAACCCTCGACCCTACTCTGGGGAGTGCGTCCGGGGACAGCAGGGTGTGTGAGCCAGCCTAAGGCTGACTTAGGGACCTTGTGTGGTGGGGATTCCTGAGGAAATGGGGAGAAAGACCCAGGAGAGCGGAGGAGCGCTGGGCCCGGAGTAACCCTGGAGGTGGCACTCCTGGGCAGCCGGCTGGCTGCGGCTTCCCCAGGGCTGTGCTGTGCCCGCCTCCCCTGCAGCCCTGGCCGTCTGTGTGATCCGGGACAGCACAGGGCCATCTGTGTCCATCCACAGCAGCATCTCAGTGCCCCGGGGTCTGGACGCATGGCCGCAGTGGGGACCGCAGTAAGGCCCGTCCAGGTTTTCTGGCTTGAACTGGCCATAGGGCCTGGGTACTTCCAGCCTAATGCCTCTGTGCCCTTGCAGGTTCTCGGGCCTCTGACGGCAGCTCTGGGCTGATGCTGGTGTCTTAGATTCTGATACTGGCAGCCTGAGGCCTGCCCCAGAGCAGCCCCATATGTGAGTGGGCTGAGGTTGGAGATGAGGCTGGAAATGAGGGACAGACGTGTTTGCAGGACCCGCGGGGTGCTGGGAAGTGGCTTATCACTGCTGAGGGAGGGCAAGGCTACCCTCTGGGGACCAGCGCAGGCTCTGCACCCCCGGGGGGGTCAAATCAGCCTGTGGTCCCCACCCCTTTCATGCCACGACTCTGCAGCTCTGCACGGTAAAGAAACAGACCCTTAATTTCCAAACAGACGGCCGCCGATGCGGGCAAGGAAGACGCGGTCAGTCACCCTTCATTTTGGTTAGTTTCGTAACAGCTGTGTCGCTTATTTTGTTGTAAATCTGGCAACTCCAGGGTCTGCCTCTGATGGGAGTAGAGGCTTTCGTTTCTTCTTTGAGCCTCTGCAACTCTTGGAGTCCTGACTGAGAGAGCAGAGCATCCTTAAATCAGAGGAAATGTGGGGGAGGCATAAAGGACAATCCCGCAGCTTTCCCTTTTAAACGCCTGGTACCGCTGGTCCATACTGGGGGCCAGCCCAGCAGGGGCCCACGGGGTGCCGTTTCCCCCCACCGGCCCACCCCGGGGGGAGAGGACTGGCCTCACTCCTCGCTTTCTGCTTGATGACAGACCTCAGAGAATTTCTGGAGCAGAGGAAAAGAGCATAATAAGCTTAATTTTGGAATTGCAAAGGTTATTATTATAATCATTTCCCTCTGAAGAATTGTAAATAATTCATTTGCAAAGCTCCAGTTGAAGTCTCTAATTAGCCTCTCGTTGGGCACTTACAAAGCTGCTTCCTCCTGCAGTTGCGAAATCTATTCTGTTTGGGGTTTTTGTTTTGTTTGACCCTCTCCCTGCAGCAGGTAAGGGATCAGCCTCACGTTCTACTTTATGTCTGCAAATTGTGCTTCCACAGAGCCCAGCCTTGCCCAACACTCGGACAGCCCTCCTGATGGTGGGGACCACATAGGATGGTGGGGCGGCCCAGTTGCAGGGTGATCTTCGGGGTCTTATTGCACATTAAGCAGACCCAGTTCACAGGATCAGAGGGGCTCCAAGTCTCTCAGAGATCAGCTGCTGTGTGGCCCCTGCCTGCCCCCAGCTCCACCCCAGAATCCTTGCAGATGAGGGTCCTAGGGGACCAGGCAGAGACTCCCCAAGGGTGGTCAAAGCGCTGGCTCTGAAGTCCAGGGGAGTGAAGGGGGAGGTGCGGGCCTCTGGGGCATCACCAATAGCCTGCCCCCTCTTTCCGGTCCCACCCAGGTGACGGCCCCGGGTATACCTGGAAGATGGCTCAGGTGCCAGCCTGGTGCTGGAGGAGGGAAGAGAGGGTTCCTCAGGGTTACGCCCTCCTCCACCCAGCTAGATTCTGAACCTCTGGGCCCGAGCCTGGGCCCGAGGGGTCAGGGAGATGCAGGGCGTGGGGCGGAGGCGACAGAGGAGTCAGCTTCCAGCCCAGGACCAGCGTGGAGCCAGTCCTGCTGACCTCGTGGCACCGGAGACCCAAAGGGGCCTCTGGGGGGGACCCCTGGAAACATCACCCCCACTGCAGTCTGGTGCCCCGCGTGTAGGGTCGCCTCCTGTGCCGATGCAGGCCCCCCTCCCCAGGCCCCTGCTGACCACGGCCCTCCACCCCTCTCCCCAGGTCCCCGCCGACCACGCCCCACCCCGCCCACCTGAGGCCCCGCCCCGCCCCGCCCCGCCCAGTGCACGCCCCATGGGCTGCGGCTCAGGCCAGGGCAAGCGTTTCTCCCTAAATTACCCGAGGCTGTTTTTAACTGGGGACTTTGGGGGTCACCTGAGCCCATCTGGACTGCAGAGATGCACTTGTAACTTGGGAGTCTGGACCGGGTGTGAAGCCCATGTGGGCCGGGGCTCTGCCGGACCACCTGTCCCGGGCGGGAGCATGTGGTGTTAGGAGAGGCCAGCTGAGGACCACCCTGGCGTCCTAACTCAGTGACCCCTTCCCACACCTCTTGCCAACCAGGTAGGCAGAACACCGCCAGACTGCCGCAGCGCCACCCCCCCCACCCCCACCCCCCACCCCCCACTTGCTGCTTTAATGGCAGGAGCTTGTGGGTATTTACATCTCGCCGGGAAGTGGGGCGTGGGGGGGGGTGAGGTGGGACAGGGTGGGGACACGGCCAGGGGCATGCAGGGCTGTGGACCATGTCCTGGGTCCTAGAGGCCTCCTGGGAACATTGTCCAGGATGGCCCCCTTTGGGCTGGCGTTCCATCAAGGCCCTGGGGCAGGCAGTGTTCCCCACACCCTGACCCCCTCCGCTCCACCCAGACTTTCCCCTTGGAAGGCCCTGCAGGTTTGCTAGTAGTGCTTAAGGCCCCCACCCATGCACTGCAGGCTGGGAGCACACGTGTGGGAATAGGGGCTCTTTCTCTCGCTGCTCTCCTGGGGTCACCAGCCCCTGGACCCCCTCCTGAGCTCCCCATGGGACCCAGGCGACATCAGATGATGACCCACACGACATCCAGAGGAGAGCCGCTGTCTTCCAGAAACACACAGGCGTGTGGGCCCCAGGACTGTAACATCTGGTGGACATGGGAGAGGAGAGTTAAATTAGGAAGTTCGTATTTGACAACAGCTGTGCTGTCCCTTGAAGCAGCATCAGGGTAAAATGCAATACTTTCTGGAGCATCAGTTCTCCGGGAGCCCAGTCCCGGGCGGACCCTGGCGAGCCCTTTGGGAAAAGGCTCCAGGGTGCCTGCACTCGGCGGGTGAGTCGGAGAAGCCCTAGAACTGGCTCCCACGGGGAAGACGAGAGCAGAAGGGGCAAGACCCTCCCCAGGGGACCAGGTGGGCCGTGAGCATCGGGCCCAGGACTGCCCCGGCCCGTGGGACTTCTGGGCCCAGACTCCAGGTGGGGCCTCGTGCCCAAAGGTCAGGGACAGGCTGCCTGGCTGACCCCCATTCCTGCTTGGTTTCTGCACTGAAAGCTTCCATCCATCTGTTTCTCATGAGGCCTGCCCCACTTGAAATGCCTGGGTCTGGGGAGGCGGAGGCTCAGAAGCCGACTCCGTTTCTCTCTGGTGTGAAGGTAGCTGGCATAGTGAGGCACTGAATTCATAAACTTGGCCTTGGAAACACTGAGCGCTCCAGATGTGATGTCACCTCTATGGACAGACACCTTCTTAAACTCACACGCAGAAGTGACTCCCGAGCAACTGCCACACAGACAGGATGGGCTGGGACAGTGTTTAGCTGCCATGAGACGGGGCGAAGGTGCCCTCTCTGGGTGCCCCACTCTCTAATTACGCTTACTCCTGATTACTGCTCTGGAGGGACCTCTGAAGAATCCTAGAACGGCCTTCTTTGGGCTGATAGACTCCAGGAAATTTGGATGAAAGCTAAAGTAAATGAACTCAATCCAGATTTGTAGAAAAATGCTGTGTGATGTTTAGGAAAGAATAGAAGATGTTTGCACAAATCGAAATATGTATTTTAAAATCATAGTTAAGTACATACTCATTTACCTGAATTGTACCAGTTTCAGTGATTCCTGCACTTTTGTTTTTAGGAAAAGCAGCTTCCCCCTCCCCTCCCCACAGAAGTGAATACTGGAGTCACGATGGAGATTTACCACGCTGCAGCTTACTTCAGTTAAGTGAGAGACCTTGAATATTTGACTTCCTCAAACTTCAATCTGTATTATTTGAAATATTTCACTAAACAAAGAGCCTATCTTCAAATCACTCAGACCCTTTCTTGGAAATCATGTGAAAAACAGTTTAATGAATTTGGATCATTTAGTAATTATCTTCCCCATCTCTGAGTCAGATGCCTGATCCTAACTTAATTTTATAGCTAAAAACACATGAACCAAGCTGAACGCCAAGTGGGCTTCATGCTTTCTTTCATTACCTGCTAAGAAGTGACAGGCTGATTATACAAGCAGATGATAGCTTGGCCATCCGTATACAAAAACAGAACGCTGACCCACGACTTGCAGCAACCAGCCCAGGAAAATGACCCTTTCTCTGAAGCAGCCATCCCAGGAAGCCAGTTGCTGCCCACCATTATTTTAGGAAGTCAGACCTCTGTCTCTAGTGACAATTCAGAAAGTGAAACATCCACGCCTATAACAATTAGCCCCAAATGACCAGGATGGGATTAGTTTCCCTAGTGTTTGCCTCTGCTTCAAAATCACGACCAACCAGAGAAAGACAGCTATGCCCTTCAACCAATGACATGGGATGCCCCACTTGTAGCTGGTCCACCCCCAGCTCCCCCGGGGCCCCAGCCTCTGAGCACGGTGCTCCAGAGTGGTCCCTCTGCCTGCCACAAGGCTCCCCAGTCCTCTGCCTGCCTCGAGTCTCCACCAGACACTGGTCGTGGTGGCTGACTCTGGCTGGAGCCAGACTTTACTTTTTTCACTTGGGTGGTCTTTGCCTATTTCCACAGGAGGAAGTTCTCTGAGGAAACTGAGGGACACATTTGCTAAAAATAGCAACATTTGGGGGGCTCATCTAAGAGCAGAATTGATGGGTCAAGAAATAATTGCAATAAAAGGACTCCCTTGAGTGTGATGTTTAATTTTGTGTGCCAGCTTGACTAGGCTATGGTGTTCCCAGGTATTTGATCAAACATTATTTTGGGTGTTTCTGTGAGTGTTTTCAGTGAGCTTAACATTTAAACCAGCAGACTAAGTAAAGCAGTTGATCTCCCTTAGTGTGGGTGGGCCTTATCCAAGCAGTTGAAGACACTAATGGGGGAAAAAAATGGTTGAGCCTCTCCCAGAAATATGGAATTTCTCTTGCTTGACTGTGCAAACTGGAGCATCATTTTTGAAATAGGGAAGAATAAATCTAAATTCATATTAGGTCTGTTTCTTTTACTTTAATGTTTATATTCTACTGCTTTTGGTGTGTTAAGAATGTTGCCTATAGCTTGAAATAAACAGGAAAACCCAGTCCCAAGGCTCTGACCTTTAAAAGTATAACACATTCCCATTCATATAGAGATAAAAAATTGGAGAACAGAAAATAACATTTGTCCATGTTGAGGTTTACAGGAACATCATGACCTGACCTACATGGACAGCTGCAAGAACAAAGGATTCCAATACCAAGAAATTTGTAACTACCAACCATACTCCACCCCCTCCTTTAATATAAAAGAAGCCTGAATTCTAACTCAGGTAAGATGGTTCTTTGGGACACTAGTCCACCATCTTCTTGGTCTGCTGGCTTTCTGAATAAAGTTGCTATTCCTTGCCCCCCCCCCCCCAAAACATCTCTCAATTTATTGGCCTGTTGTGTGGCAAGCTGTACAAGTTTGGACATGGTATTAATAACAGTCTTCTCCATACTTTTGGCTTTTCCTGGGACTTGAACCTACTGGCCTTTGGGGGAGGACTTGCATCTTTGCCTCTCCTGGGTCTCCAGCTTGCCAACTCCCTTGCAGATCTAGGGACTAGTCAGCCTCTACAGTTGCATGATCCAATTCCTTTTAATAAATCTCCTTTATGAATACATGTGTAAATACACACATACACAAGACAAGGTATAAAATTTTCAGAGCATGATAGTGACATTATCTTCATGACCTTGGAGTAAGACTGAGAAAGAATTAACCATTAAGGAAAAGATAGTTATATTCCTCTACAATAAATGTAGAGCCTTCTACTGGATCATAAGATGTTACAAAGGAAATGAAAAGAAAAGCCAAACAGTGCAACCACCTGTACCACATACATGAGTTTTTAACTGAAGTATACTTGAGTTATGTTTTGGATGTCCAGCAGGGTGGTTCAATTATACATATCTATCTGCTTACTTTTTTTCAGATTATTTTGCATTATAGGTTATTATAAGATACTGGACTAGTTCCCTGTGCTTTATAGCAGGTCCTTGTTGGTTATCTATTGACATTTTACATATAGTAGTGTGCATCTGTTAACCCCAAATTCCCAGTTTATTCCTCCTGTCCTTTCCCCTTTGGTGACCATAAGATTTTTCTCTGTGTCTGTGAGTCTATTTCTGCATTGCAAATAAGTTCATTTGTATCATTTTTGTTTAGATTCCACATACAAGTACTGTATGATATTTGTCTTTTTCTGACTTCACTTGGTATGACGATGTAAATCCATCCATGTGGCTGCAAATGGTGTTATCTCATTCTTTTTTATGGCTGATAAGTATTCCATTATGTGTATACACACATACATATATACATATGCATATATATATATATATATATACACACATTGCATCTTCTTTATCCTTTTACCAGTCGAAACATTTTGTTTTCTTCCATGTCTTGACTATTGTAAATAGTGCTGCAATGAACATTGGGGTGCATGTGTCTTTTTGAATTAGAGTTTTCTCCAGATATATGCATAGGAGCCACACACATAATTTCCAAGGAGCTCATACCTAGGCTACACAAAGAATTTCTATGAAGTATTAATAGTAAAACCCAGAAAACCCATGAGACAAAAATGGGCAAAATTCTTAAGAGACACTTCATAAAGGAAGACATTCAAATCCCAATAAATGAACGAGAATGTGCTCCACTTCCTCAGTGGTCAGAGAAATCCAAATTAAACCACAATGAGATACCATCACACACCCACCAGATGGACGGAAATAAACAAGTAAGATAGTGCCGGATGTTGCTGAGGGTGTGGGCCACTAGGATGTGGGCCGCTAGGAGCTCTCACACGGGGCAGAGGGAGTGCACATTGTTTCAGCCACTTCTGAAGTAGTAGCATTTTCTAGTAAGACTGAGGCTATACATCACTGGGAACTGCTTTGCACTCGCTCCATTTGCACTAGAGAAACAGGTGCCCCTGGGTACTAGCAGGAAGTTCCAGAATCTTCAGAGCAGTACTCGTAAATACCCCAAATGTCCTTCAGCATATACAGGATAGATAAACAAACTGTGGTGTAGACTGTGACATATTTATTCAATGGGTGAAGAACTCAGTGAACAACAGTGACATGCAACAATACAGAGGAACTCAGAAACTTGATGAGCTAGAGAGGCAAGAACCAAGTAAGTACCTGAGGTACAATTCCATTAATACATAGTTCAAAACCAGGTTAGACTGTGCATGTTTGGGGATAAACAGAAAAGCAAGGGATGGTCTTTGCAAAAGTTAGGACAGTGGCCACCCTAAAGGAGGATGGATGGAGGAGGTTGGAATTAAAAAAGGCTTCTGAGGGCTGACGATACTTTATTTTTTTGGTTACATAGAAATTAGCTTTGCAAGTTTTTTGCAATTACATTTGTTTTTTATTAGAACTAATCTTTCTCTTTTTAAAATAAAAGCAGTGTATTCTTATTGTAGAAAATTAGAAAACAAAAATAAGTAAATGGAAACCTCATATTCCCATAACCACTGTTAGTAATTTATTACATATCCTTTTGCATTTTTTTCTAAACATGTATAATACACAGATGCACTTTCTACCCGTATGAGATCATACTGTTACATAACATGTTCAGTCACTGATTGTAAAATTCTTTGGGGTTTTAATATATTCAGAAAGTTGTACAACCATCACCCCTACCTATTTCCAGAACATTTTCAAGACTCTGCAGGGAAACCTCATGCCCATTAGTAAGTACACTCTCCTTCCCCCTCCCCCAACCCCTGGCAAACCCAGGTCTCCCAGGTTGAAGGCAGATTCTTTACCAGCTGAGCTACCAGGGAAACCCAAGAAAACTGGAGAGGATAGCCTATCCCTTCTCCAGGGGATCTTCCTGACCCAGGAATCCATCTGGGGTCTCCTGTGTTGCAGGCAAATTCAGTGCTCAAGAATTGATGCTTCTGAAGTGTGGTGCTGGAGAAGACTCTTGAAAGTCCCTTGGACAGCAAGGAGATCAAACCAGTCAATCCTAAAGGAAATAAACCCTGAATATTCATTGGAAGGACTGATGTTGAAGCTGAAGCTCCAATATTTTGTCCAGTCTACCTGATATGAAGAGCTGTCTCTTTGGAGAAGACCCTGAGATGGGAAAGACGGAGGGCAGGAGAAATGGGCAACAGAGGATGAGATGGTTGGATGGCATCATCAACTCAATGGACATGAGTTTGAGCAAACTCCAGGAGATGGTGAAGGACAAGGAAGCCTGGCGTGCTGCAGTCCATGAGGTCACAAAGAGTCAGACATGACTTAGTGACTGAATAACAACACTATGAACATACATGTGCAAGTTTTTATATGTACACACTTTCATCTCTCTTCAGTATATACCCGAGTGAAATTTGTCTGAGTCATGTGGTAACTACATGTTTAACATTTTAACCATTTTTTGAAGTACCTGCATCATTTTACATTCCCACCAGCACAATATGAAGGTTCTAATTTCTTCACATCCTTGTCAATACTTGCTATTGTCCATCATTTTGATATAGATACCTTAGTAGGTGTGATATCTCATTGTGATTTTAATTGCATTTTCTGAGTGACTTATGATGTTGAACATCTTTTCACATGCTTATTGGCCATTTGTATACCTTCTTTGGAGAAATGTTTATTCAGGTTTGTTAACTATTTATAATTGGATTGTTTGCATTTTTATTGTAGAGTAATAAGAATCCCTTATATATTCTAGATACTGGTCCTTTATCAGATAAATGACTTGTTAATATTTTCTTCTAGTCTGTGGGGTTTTAAACTTTATTAACAATGTGCTTTAGATCACAAAAGTTTTACGGTTCGTTTAGTTCAATTTATCTGTTATTTTCTTTAGCTGCTTGTGCTTTTGGTGTCATAGCTGAGAAAGCATTGCTTAATCCAAAGTCATGAAGATTTGCAGGTATATTTTCTCCTACATGCTTTATAGTTTTAGCTCTTACATTTAGGTTTTTTAAGTTAATTTTTTAACTAACATTTTTAGTTAATTTTTTGTACATAGGTATGAGGTAGGGGTACAATTTTATTCTTCTGTGTGTGACTATTCAACTGTCCCAGTATCACTTGTTGCAATGACTATTCTTTTTCAACAGACTTATTTTGGCACCCTTCTCTATGCATCTTATGTTTTTTTGGTTTCTCTATTTCTGCCCTCTTTCATGTCGTAAAGAGTTGGCTTTGCATATAGCATTTTAATTCTCTTGTCATTTCTTTGAGACATTTTATTAGTGGTTGCCCTGAGGATTACAATTAATATCTATATTAACATATAGCAATCCAATTCTGATTACTACAAACTTAATTTTAATAGTAGACAAAACTTTGCTCTAATGTAGAACCATGGCTTTCTTGTTCTTTGCGCTACACAGTTCTCATACAAATTACCTATTTATACAGTAACACAGTTTTATTGTTATTGTTGTATGCTGTTGTATGCTTTTAAGATCAGATAGAAAAAATAAACCAGTTCCAAGATATATGCATACCATCTTTTATATTTATTGATGTAGTTGCTTTTATGAGTGTTCTCTATTTTTTCATGTGAATTTTGGATACTGTGTGTTGCCCCATAATTTTAACCTGAAGAATTTCCTTTAGTGTTTCTTGTAAGGCAGTTATATCAATGAAAAATTCTCTTAATTTTTTCTATCTGGGAATGTCCATTTTTTCTCCTTTTTTGAAGGACAGTTTTGCTGGATATAGAATTCTTGGTTGACAATCTTTTTCTTTCATCACATTGAGTATGTCCTCCAAATACCTTCTGACTTCTGTGGTATTTGATGTGAAATTAGCTGTCAGTCTTGTTGAGGATCCCATATATAGAATGAATTGATTCTTTAGGGCTGCTTTCAAGATTTCTCTTTATCTTTGGCTTTGAGATTTTGATTATGATGAGTCTATGTGTGGATCTTTTTTATTCCAATCTACTTCAAGTTAATTAAGCTTCTTGGGAGTGTAAACTAAGGGTTGTCATCCAGTTTAGAAGTTATGCATGTTGTTTTTCAAATGTTCTTTCTGCCCCCTTTTCTTTCTCCTCCCTTCCTGGGACTACCTTTAAGTAAATGTTATGCTTGATGATGCCACTTGTATCTCTGAGGCTCTGTTAGTTTTTCTTCATACCTTTTTCTTTCTGTCCCTAGACTGGAAAAACTTTATTGACCCATCTCCAGGCTTGTTTATTCTTTCTGCTTATAGCCTGAATGCGCTGTTGTGTTCCTCTAGTGAAATTTTTCAGTTGTTGCGCTTTCGACTTCATAATTTTTATGTGGCTCTCCTTCTTTTAAAATAATTTGAGCTCTTCATTGTTCTCTTGTATTTGGTGAGACAAAGTTCCATACTTTCTTTTAGTTCTTAGGTTTCCTGTAGTTCTTTAAACACATTTAAAACAGCAGACTTAAATTTTTTTTTAGTAAGTCCAACATCTGGGCTTCCTCAGGGACAATTTCTATCAACTGCTTTTATTCCGCTGTATTGGTCACACTTATTTATTTACTTTCGTCATACTTTTTTTTGTTTGTTTGTTTTTTTAAACCGAACTTTTGAATAATATAATACGGCAGCTCTGGAAATCAAATTCTCCTCAGGATTTGTGTTGCTATTTGCCTATTTATTGATTCTTCTGAGTGAATTCTGTTTTCTTTATCATGTGTGAACACCAAAGGCTGTGTTCAGTTAGCTTAGAGGGCAGCTTGTGATTAGACAGAAATTTTCTCAAATTCCTGGAACCAACAAGTCTCACAGCCTTCTCTGACGGACTTTGTCTGTGTTTTAGGGGCAATTCTTCAATTCTCAGGCAAACAGGCTACAACTCTGCATAAGACTTCACTCCTTGCTTGCACAGAGCCTCAGTCCAGCCACAGGTGAGACCTAAGTCCTTATCGGGTCTCTCTTGGGCATGTGCTCAGGTCTGAGTGTGCACACAGCTCTGCACACTCACATGGACTTCCAGATTCCCAAGAATATGTCAGAGGTTTTCAAAACCCCATTCTGAACAACTCTTTTTCTCTAGTCTTTACTTTCAATTCTTTTTTTGGTCATCTTGTTGTTTACTCTAATGGTTATCACCACCTCAGGCTCTTGTGATGATAAATAATTGCCATTTTCTGGGAAACTGGAACAAACAGGCTGAGTGATGACAATTCCCAGAGCATGGGGCCCTGGAGGGGCTCCAACTCAGTTTTGCCACCTGCACTGGCTGCCAAGTTGCCAGTTTCCACTGGATGGTGGGACTGCTGACTCTCAAGGTTACTGCAGAGCTGGGGTGAAGAAGATAGGGATAGGGCAACTGAAAGCACCACCAAATCTCTGTTTTTACTCAGATTCACCCATTTTCTTGAATAAATGCCCCCCTAGATTGCTGCACATCTTTGATTAATTTCCAGAGCTTTGAAAAAATGATTTTCACAAACTTGCCAGGGTTCTCATAGCTTGTACAGAGAAGATTTTCAGAGGTCCTTGCTCCGATGTTCCCACTGACATCACCCTGCAATTATTCTTAATTTTATGTATGGCTTATGTAGTCATCTGTGTTTATAAGAAGAACAAAAACAAAATCTGTGTGATGTCCTCTTGCGCCCAGACACAATAATAAAGTGTCTTTCTATCTTTGGGGTGCTCAAAGGAGTCTGCAATGCTATAGGATAGCTAATCCAAATTTCATTGTTAGATACCAATGCCAATCCGGACACAGGAAAGGCTAGATGTTCAATGACACTCATTGCAACCTGAGTCATAAAGTGAAAAACTAGAATCAATCTCAAAGTCTGAATTAGGAGAAAGGGTAGGTAAATGATCCTGCATTTTCTCACTAGATAGAATGGCATGTCCCATTTTCTGAGGTAATTATGAAGACAAAGTAACATGGAGGACTTTTAAGAATGTCTTTATTATAAAAAAAAAAAAAGGACAAACTCCTAACTGCACCATATTTATAACTCTGGAACAATTATATATGTGCATGCACGATGGCCAGAAGGCAAGAGAGAAAAATGAACACAATTTGTTAGGGTGGAGAGAACTGTGGGTGTTTTTAAATTAGATGTTTTTCCATCTTATTCTTATGCTGTGAGTGCAATAAATGTGAAGTTTGAAAAATAGGTCAGCATGTCTAATAGAAAAAAAATGATTTTCCCACAGCCCTTCCCTGCTGGATGGGGCACAGGTCAAAGGCATCCTTTACAGGGTCTGTGAGAGGGCCAGGTGATTCTTCCATGACATGACCCAGGGACAGAACGCTGCCTCCTCAGCCATGGTGATGGGCCCCAGGGACCTGGGATGGGATGGAATGCAGTTCCTGGCCTAGCTGCTGGGAGGAGGGGATGGGGAGGAGGGGAGGAGGAGGAGGGAAGAGAGTGTTCTCTTCCTCCCCTCCTAGAAGAGATGTTTTTCCAATAAATAACTGTGAAGTCCCAAATGAAATATAAGCCTTGAATTATTTGGCCTTTGAGGGATCCAGGAATCTCTCAGTGTCTGCACAGGGTCACCGAGAAGGCTTCTGAGAGACGCCCATATCTCCCCTGGGGAGGGGGCGCTCCCTTCCTGATGATAGTGGGTGACCAGCCCATTCCACCTCTCCTCCCACCCCACTCCTTCCCCCTGAATCTAGGGGCTTCCAGCTTCACTCAGTAGTCCAGAGCTGTCCTCCTGCGTTTCTGTCCTGTTATTTATTTATTTATGTGTCCAAAGGGGAAGGAAGAATCAAATGGAATGTGCTGCGGAAATAATTTGTCAGAGCATTTTTCCCAAAGGGTTCCGTGTAGGCTGAACAGCCATCCTGGTTTGCCTGGGCTCAGGTGTTTCCAGGACACAGAGATTTTCCTGCTAAAATCAGCAGGTCCTGGGCCAAGTCCTGAGATGAACTAGTCTCCCTGGTTCCATGAATCTCTAGTTTAGTGGGAGACTCATAAGCAGTATTTGAAAATGGTCCCAGGATCACAGTGGTTGGCAAAATACTGGACTGAACAAAGTCGCACACGTGTCTTTGCTACAGGACTTATCAGAGCCTTATGTTGAATGCTATATGCCTATACGTATAGTGGCTCAGTATGAAGAATCCGCCTGCCAATGTAGGAGATGCAGGTTCTGTCTCTAGGCTGGGAAGATCCCCTGGAGGAGGAAATGGCTACTCACTCCAGTATTCTTGCCTGGGAAATCCCACGGACAGAGGAGCCTGGTGGGCTACAGTCCACGGGGTCGTAAAGAGTCGGACACGACTGAGCATGCAGGCAAGGTGCCCCTGGTGTTGAGGTGGGGAGCCTGAGACACACCAAGACACTTAGTAGGACGGGCACCCGGGGCCGAGCAAGACGTGGGAAGAGTGGGCACCTTTTGGGGCAAAGAGGACAGCGTTAACATCAGGGGCAAGAGAGTCCCTGACCACCATCTGAACCCGGGGGTCTCCAGCCCAGCCACAGAAGAGTGACTCAGCCTCTGTCGGCAGCTGGGGGGCAATGCCGCCCAGGCTGGGGTGAGCAGGGGAGTCCTGGGTCAGAGTCACTGACCTGGAAGTGGCCTGCAGGGTCAGTGCTTCGGGGCAGTGCAAGGTTGTCGCAGTTGCAGATGGCAGCCGCCAGGTGGCACAGGAGTGTCCAGCTTGGGCAGCCGTGGCCAAGTGTCCTGCCGGCTGAAAGGACTCCAGGGCTCCAGACATGGGCCCTCCCTGCCTCCAGTCCACCCCACGCCATCTCCAGGTGAAGCGAGGCCTTCTGTGTGTTCTGGGGGCATCTGACTGACTGTGGGCCCTGGCATGACAGGGTGCTAAGGGGAGTGGGACCAAAAGCCCCCTCCTCTTACTGGCACCAGAGACTGAGGCAGGAGGCCCAAGAGCAAAATGGAAAAGCCCCGAAAGTGCAGGAGAAGGAGGGACAGGAGCGGGGACAAGTGGGGACCTTCGTCCCGGGCGTCCAAGTTCACATTGAGCTCCAGTCGGGAACGAACCCTGCAGAACCCTGTTCTGATTTTCCACATTAATGGACATTTTAATCAAGGATAGGTAGCACCTGTCAACGCAAATTGCTCGTTCTCGGAGCAGTCTTCCCTTGGGTCCGGAGGGCCCTTCTTTCACCAGGACCCTGCATGTGTGTTTGTGTGTCTGTGTGTGTTGTTGTGTGTCTGTGTTTACGCCTGCGTGTGTGTCTGTGTGTGCATGTGTCTCTGTGTCTGTATGTCTGTGTGTGTGTTTGTGTGTCTGTGTAGGCGTCTCTGTGTGTGTGTGTCTCTCTGTGCCGCTGTGTGTGTTTATGTGTCTGTGTCTGGTCTGTGTGTGTGTCTGTGTGTGTGTGCCTCTGTGTGTGTCTGTGTGCGTCTGTGTATGTTTGTGTGTCTGTATGTCTGTGTGTGTCTGCATCTGTGTATGTTTGTGTGTGTGTATGTGTCTCTGTGTGTGTGTGTCTGCATATGTCTGTCTGTGTGTCTATGTGTTTATGTCTGTGTGTGTGCGTCTGTGTGTGTGTGTGTCTGTGTATGTTTGTGTGTGTGTGTCTGTGTATGTTTGTGTGTCTGTGTGTGTCTGTATGTGTGTCTCTGTGTGTGTCTGTGTGTGTGTGTGTCTGTGTGTGTGTCTGTGTGTGTGTGTGTGTGTCTGTGTGTGTGTGTGTCTGTGTGTGTGTGTGTCTGTGTGTGTCTGTGTGTGTGTCTTTCTGTGAGTGTGTGTGTGTCTGTGTGTGTGTCTGTCTATGCGTGTGTGTGTGTGTGTGTCTGTGTGTGTCTGTGTCTGTGTGTCTGCTTGGGTGTCTCTCTGCGTGTGTCTGTATGTGTGTGTCTGTGTTATGTTTGTGTGTCTGTGTGTGTCTGTGTGTGTGTGTGTGTGCATGCATGTGCACTCAGCTCCGTGGCGGGTCACAAACTCAAGGACACTTTATAAGATGTGCTTCTCTCTCTCCAGGTCCAGAGGCCCTTGTGTGATCCACTCTGCACGTGGTTTCTGGGAGGCAGCTTTGCGATCCTGCAAAGTCACCGAGAGCTGGTCACAAGGTGAGCAGTGCCTTCTGGAGCTGTGGCACCTCCGGGGGGCTCAATGCACAGGCTGCCCTTCCCAGGAGACAGCCCTGGGCAGACCTGCCTCGGGAGGCCGTGTCTGTAGGGAAGACCTGGGAAGGAGCAGGAAGGCCAGGAGGAAGCTGAACCCGCCCCAGGGACGGGGGACCCGGAGCCTCAAGGGGAGCCGGGGCCTGTGGCTGTGGCCCCAGCTGCCCTCCCCAGGGCCAGGGCGGCCGAGGTGGCCAGGCCAGCCGCAGCTCGATGCGTTCACTTTTAAACAAACTCGCCGCAGCCCCAGGTCTTTCCTGGAAGGCCGTGTCACATAAATTTTCATTTAGTGCCACTGCATTCTCATCCAGGGAGCTGTCAGGGGTATTTTGAGAAGGAACTGGGAGGTCAGCTGGTCGGGCTTCAGCGGCGGCGCGGATTATGGCTCGGGCTGGATGCCAGACTTGGGGAAGACTCAGGGGGGCTGAGCCGCAGGCCCCGTCTCCTGTGGGGTCCTCAGGACGGCGCTTCCAGGGAGCTGACCCTGCAGACGGAGAAGCAGCGCTGGGGTTTGACGTCAGAGGGGCTGGGGCTGTCCCCCTTTCTCCTGGATGTGAAACCCACAGAGGGGAGGCTGGCGAGGCCTTCAGAACGTCCTCTTTCTCCCTCAGGGCTGCAGATGGTGGCCTGGACATGTGAGGGTCCGTCTGTGCGGACTTCCGTCTTGCCAAAGCGCTCTCGCGTACATCACCTCACTCGGGTCTCACGCGTGCCTGGAGTGATGCAGGACAGGAGCTCAGCCGTCTGTGCAGGACTGAGGCCCCACGGAGCTGGCAGAGTCCCCAGGGTCACTCCGGCAGAGGGGTCTGCAGGGGCCAGTTGCCCTCTGCCTGCCTGAGAAGCACCTGCTCACCCCAAGTCACTATTTAATGTCCATATGAAACCTTACAATGTGTGCAGAAAGGAATGACTTCTTTCCCCCCCACCCTGCCAGAACTGAGGCAGCTCGAGCTGGGGGTCTGACATCCTCCCCCTAGGACCCATGGCCACTTAATTAACAAGAGCGCCTTCAAGCCACCAGGCGTCAGCTCTCTCTACCACATCCTACAACTCCTAAAATCTGGCCCTCACCTTGAATCTGCTCTAGAATTTTCAACCCAGGAGAAAAGAGGCATAAGGGTTTCCGTGGCCAGTTGGGCCTCTCCAACGTAAGAGATTAAATTCAGCAAATATTTATGGAGATGAACAGGTACCACAGGCTTGGGACAGAGCTGGGTGCAGCGGGGAAATGGAGGAAGTCTCCCAGCAGAAACCCAGGAGGGCCTCACAGGTGGTGTCCCGGGACCCCAGCCTCAGAGGAGCCTGGCTGTGCTGGCAGAGACAGGCGAAGGCTGGGCAGAGCCGTGCTGCGTGAGGACAGAGCGGGTGCCCTGGGAAGCATGTTTTTGTTGGCAGCCCTGACGCTAGAGCCATTCTGCATTTGGATGGCTGTGAGATAGGAGAATGTAGGTCAGTGGGTTTAAAAAAACACATCTCCGGACGTAGTGCATGTGAGTGTGTGCAGAGAGGCTGAGCCGCTTGCCTGGGAGTCAGTGTGTATAAAGCCCACTCTGGTTGGGAAGGGTGGAAACAGGGGGCTATCCCAGTGGTCCTGGCAGGGGATGGGAGGCAAACGAGGGCGAAAGACGCTCGTGTCTTCGTGAGACCGTCGGGTGCAGAGCGTCCACCGTGAGCGCGTCCGCGCGCGTGGCACAGATACCAGTTCAGGAAGCTGCAGGGGAAATAAAACGCCAGCTGGTGAGAAAGTAGAGAGACCGGGGCGCCTGGACGGTGGAGAGGGGTGTGGGGGCGCGGAGGGGACCCAGGGACCAGAGGCCTCAGACTGGACGGGTTAGGGAGGGAACTTGGAAATGGAGCAGCAGATCCACACAGACTGCGCCCGAGGAGCTGACACCCACGTCTAAGGTGGAGCCGAGATGTTTGAACACTGACCACAGTCGCGATCTCAGGGGTGAAATACGGGACCCTTTATCTCAGTTCGGGTGGATTTTTTAATCATCTCCCAGCAATAGCTGTGGTTCTGGGAGATGCACACCAGAGCTGAGGGCTTGAAGCACCCTGGGTGGCCCCGGGGAACACTTAATTAAACAGAAAGCCCATCACCAAGGGCCGATGACAACCCCCTGCTGGTTCCGGGACTCAGGGCCCACCTGACGCTGGCAGAGGTGGTCTTGCCTGCAGGAGCCCCAAAGACGGTGGAGGGAGGAAACAAGTGGGGGTCGTGGGGGGCTCACCGGGGCTGCAGACGGCCCAGTGCACTCCCTTCGGCAGGGGCAGTGCCCTGGCGTCACTGTACTAGCCGCATCCTGGGTTGGCCACTTAGCATGCAGGTCTCAGCCTCTGCGAGCCTGTTCCTAACTTCACGTCGGGGCCGTTGCAGCCCTTACCCTCGGCCCCTGCAGAGGAGCACTAGGTCCCCACACCACGGGCCCCCTTCCTGCATTTAGCAGGGAGCTCCCTCCCAGGAGCTCGGAGGGCAGGCTTTGCTCCCGGGCACCTGGGCGCTTTGCCTGCCTGTGGGACTCCAAAGCAACTCCCCAGCCTCCCCCTTCTGAGGAATTTCTTGGCTACAGAGGGGAGATTCTGAGGATAAGAAAAACACCTTCCCGAATACCAAGGAGCAACCCTGAGAGTTAAATCACCTTGGTGGGAGTCCTGAGCCGGCTTCCTCCGCTGAAGTAATTAATGGGATGGAGAGAGCAGCGGGGTGAGCCCGAGCCCCAGCTACAGTGAGCACCAAAAATTTACAACACGTTATTTTAGCCGTAAAGAGCCCTCGGGGCCCTTCCACTTGCAGGTCAGCTGGCATGGACGCCTGTCCCAGCCCCGATCTGTATTTACTGAGAAAATATCGCATGCCTCCCATCTGCTCTTGCACTTAATATCTGAAACGGAGCCACACAAAAACAAGGGGATGTTTAGGAAAAGGGGAAGGCTTTCCCTTGCACACGTGGAACATCTGATCTGAGTGTGTCTGCAGGTCCAGGAACCTCACTCAGGCTGGTTCCTCCTCCTCCCTCCGGCAAGCAGGGGTGATAACCCTAGGTGCATTGCAGAATGAGATGGGGCCGGAGACCCAGCATGGCCAGGGGCTTCAGCCCAGACCACTAGCCTGCCCCTCCTCTCTCTGGCCTCTCCCACGAGAGCCTGCTTTTCTGCCCTTGACCTTCTCATTCGTTCATTCACCAGTATTTGCTGTGTACCTACTAGGAGCCAGGTTTTATTTCAGAAATACGTCAGTGAAGAAACGAAAATAGATCAAGATCCCTGGCCTAGTGGACTGTGTTCCGGTGGGTGAAGGATGTCGGGTCACAAGCGAGGGGGGCCAGTGAGCTGGACGGTGGCCACTGTGGGGATGGAGGTGGGCTGGAGCTGCTGAGGGCTGCAGGTGGTCTGCATTTTGGCCAGGGTGGGCCGGGTGGACCTCGGTGTGAAGGCAGCCACTGTCCAGAAATCTGGGAGGGGGCATTGGGGTTGGATGGAGGCCCCTCGTGGTGGAGCAAGGATGGGAGAAGAGGTGGTGGGCCAGGACCACCGTGGTCCATGTATCAGTGTTCTGAGGCTTCTGCAACAGATGACCACAAACGGGGTGGCTTGAAACAAGAGACGTTGATTTCCTCACTGTTCTGGGCCAGGAGTTTGAAATCAAAGGTTCTGCAGGGCTGTGACCCCTCCAGAGGCCCCAGGGAAAGAGTCATCTCTCGCCTGCTCCTGATACTGCGGACAGTCCTCAGATGCATTCCATCTCTGCCTCTGTGTCTCTCTTCCGTTTCTTTTCTGATCAAGTTTCTTGTCATTGGGTTTGGGGCCCATCCAGTGAAACCAGAATAGGCTCATCTCAAAGCTGTTAACTTAATCCTGTCTGTCATCATTGAGTTGCCAAATCATGTCCCACTCTTTGTGACCCCATGGACTGTAGCCCACTAGGCTCCTGTCCACAGGATTTCCCAGGCAAGAAGACTGGAGTGGGTTGCCATTTCCTTCTCTGGGGGATCTTCCCAACCCAGGGATCAAATCCACCTCTTCTGTATTGGCAGGTGGTTTCTTTACTACTGAGCCACCAGGGAAGCCCATCCCATCCACAAAGACCCTTTCCCCAAACATGCTCGCATCCACATGGGCCAGGGGTTAAGACCTGGGTGTATTATGGGGTCCCCATTCAATGCGCTGCAGCCTGTAGGTCAAGCTCACGGGATGAGTGGGATTGGAAATCTGTATGTCCTGGCTGGAGGAATCACGGTGCAGGGTGGAAACCCAGATTCTCAGCAGGAGAGGAGGGCCAGAAACGTTCTAGACCTGACTGCTCCAAGGCCCACATCCTGGTGTGAGCTGGGGGTTAGCAGGCCTGCCTTGGGCTGGTCCCCCTCCTGGACAGGCACAGTCAGGATACAGGGTGGGCGGGGTTGGGCCATGCTGCTCACCAGAGGTTCTGTGCAGTGAGATCACTTAGGTACAGGCTCAACAGGCATCAGAAACTCCACCACGTGTGGGCAATGTGATTAGAACAGAAGGTGGACAAGCCCCATCCAGGGACAAGCCCTATCCAGCCAGAGATGTACCCACAGCTCACTGGTGATGGCGTGGAGAGGCCTCGGGGCAAAGAGGGGAGGGGGCTGAGCCTGCAGAGGCTCGATGGGGCTCAGCATCAGAGTCCCCCCAGAAATCCTGGGGGTCGAAGCCAGCTCTGTTGGGAGGGAGGGTGGGGAGGGAGTGACGGGGGGATGCGGATACGGGAGTGGGGACAGAGCAAGGAGCGGGAGGTGGGCTGGAGAGGTGGGCAGGGCTGATGTTGGGAGCCTGACTGGCAGGGCTTGGATGGGCCCCTTGCTGGGGAGCAATGTGCTGGGTCCACTGTGTCGTAACCGGGTGCCCAAGAAGGGACGTCAGGACGCATTCAAGGTTAAAGGCGCCTGAGGTCGGTGGTCTGTCCCATCAGCGTTTAGCATCAGAGCACAGACGAAGCACAGCTGATGTCCAAAGCACCTCCCCCCACCATGGTCTGACTTAACCTCCTGAGCCACGCTTGCTGGGTGGTGGGGAGGCCTCCCTGCCTGCTGTGGGAAGTGAAGGCAGGAGGTGACGGGTCGCAGGAATATTTTAAACTTTTCTTTCTCAGACACCTGGATGTTCCAGTCATGGCTGGAAGGTTGAAAAAGTTCGAAGTCCCATTCCTGGTTCCGGCCAATTGCTGAGGTCAGGAGGCTGCCAGCAGGAGCCTGGGGCCTAGAGGGGAATGTCTGGCACATATTCTGTGCTGGGAAAGCAGCGGACTGACTTCCTAATGGCGAGAAGAGGAAACACAAAAAGAAACAGAGAAGAAGGTTTACAGGTTGCAAAACAGGGCTGAGAAAGGAAATCTTAACTGTATTATTTGAAGCCAGGACAGAAGAGAAGAGAGACCTCTGTGTCATTTGCATTTTAAGTGGGGAAAGAATCGGTTAAATAATTGCAACAATAAAATAGCATCTTCTCATAAGAACACCCAGAGCCAAGGACGTGCAAACTCATTTGCTGACTCATTAAATATCAGAGCAGGTAGGATTTAAGCCTCAACATCTGCCTGGCCTGCATCCCAGCTTCCCCACTTACCGGGCAACACCCAGCTCTGAACCTTGGTGTTCTCATCTGTAAAATGGGGCTGAAAGAGTGCTGACTTCTCAGGGCTCTTTTGAGAGTTAAACAAGATCATGCGCAAGAAAGTCTTAGCATGTTGCCTGGTAAGCACGAATAAAGGTTATTGTTATTACTGTTATCACAGTTGTTTAAATACCAGTCACTGTATCAGGGGATTTATGTCTAATCATTATAAGAACTCCCTTCTACAGTGTGAAATTTGCTGGGGTACACAGACAGGAAAAAATAGTTACAGTTGTGTATAAGTTACTCAGTGCTTTAAGATAAGGAAACAATGGATACTTCAGGGGAGGGCAAGAAAGGGATCTAGTGCAGGCCATTTGTTGTTGTTCAGTTGCTCAGTTGTGTCCGACTCTTTGCAACCCCATGGACTGCAGCACACCAGGCTTCCCTGTCCTTCACCATCTCCTAGAGCTTGCTCAAACTCATGTCCATCGAGTCGGTGATGCCATCCAACCATCTCATCTTCTGTCGTCCCCTTCTCCTCCTGCCTTCAATCTTTCCCAGCATCAGGGTCTTTTCCAACGAGTCAGCTCTTCTCATCAGGTGGCCAGCGTATTGGAGCTTCAGCTTCAGCATCAGTCCTTCCAGTAAATTTTCAGAGTTGATTGCCTGACTGGTTTGATCTCCTTGCTGTCCAAGAGACTCTCAAGATCTTCTCTAGCACCACAATTCAAAAGCATCAATTCTTCGGTGCTCAGCCTTCTTTATGGTCCAACTCTCACATCCATACATGACTACAGGGAAAACTATATGGACCTTTGTCAATCAATTGATGTCTCTGCTTTTTAATATGCTGTCTAGGTTTGTTGTAGCAGGCTATGTAGAGAATAATAAAGTTACAGTAGACATGGCAATTTTGGTGTGTTGTCTAAACAAGTCAAAGATGGCCCTCTATCCTAAAACTCACTTCTAGGTGCTGAGGTCAAAGCCGCACCCACGGAGCAATTCTAGGGTTAAACAACTTAAATACCAAATAAGGAAGACCCTATATAAAGAAACTAAGCAGAGAAAACATGAAAACTAGAAAAGAAAAAAATAAAATAATTTAGAAATTCCAATTTGAAAAATGTGGTGGAATTGAAAACAAAATCGAGAGCTGATTCTTTTCAATAAGATTAAGGAAATTGAAAAAAATGACTAGCTAGCCTAACTTTTTAAAAAAGAGGAAAAAGATAAACAAAATTAGAAATGGATAAAATAAATCATGATAAATGGTGGAAAATGGCATGTAAAGATTTTTAAATCTTAATGAAATGAATAAATTAAAAAAATACAAATCACAACATTAGTTTCAGAAACACTAAAATCTAAATAAACCAAAAGCATTAAGATTTGAAAATATTGTGAGAGTGTTATTTCCAAAGTAAGGGCCAAGTTTAAATGAACTGGGGTGAATTATTTCAAGCATCAATATGACATATGATTCCTGTGTGTTCCACAATGATGTAAGATATGGAAAAAGATCAAACATTTCCAATATGTTTTATAAACATATATATATAACTTTAATTCTCAAAATTAACAAGAATAATGCAAAAAAAAAAATACTGTGTTGCTTAGGAAGGGAAGCCTTAGGAGTACAGAGGCCGGTCCCGCCCCTGAGCAGGAAGACTCCATACTGAAAGCACAGAACTTACCCTAGGCTGAGCTGAGTTCGGGGAGAACGGATACGTGTGTGCACGTGGCTGAGTCCCTCCACTGTTGACCTGAAACTACCACAACACTATTTGTTAATCGGCTATACCCCAATACAAAATAGAAAGTTAAAAAAATTCCCCCAAATTAACCAGTAGATTTTCTATTATTTGAATTTAGGTTGCAGTGCGCTTGGAGAGAAAGACAGAAGGAGAAATTTGATGATTCTGGAGTTCATTACTCTCGCTCTCTCTCTCTGTGTATATATATATATATTTGCAGGAAGTGTTCATTCCCATCAGGACTGGAGATTTTGTTTAAGGCATGTGTGGCAGGAAGAACCTCAGCACTCGTGGGACACCGATGGGCAGATAGGAAGCTGGGAAGGGATGGAGCCAGGAGGCACCATGAGGCCAGGAGGCACTGTGGCGCTCTGGAGGCCGCGGCGGTGGTGCCCTTCTCTGACCCTCCGCCCTCGTGGACCCAGCCCACGCGCGTCCTTGCCTGCAGCTGCCCCTCGGTTCCCGTCAGCCCCTACACCACCCTCTAGGCTGTCTTCTCCCCTTTCCCCGTGGCATTTGCTGACTCCTCCTACAGTCCGCTCTGAAGGTCAGCTACATGAGGTGGTGGGAAACGAGGCTTTAGGGATACGCCAAGTGCAGTCAGAAGGGGTTGGGTCCAAGCTTAGGAACACACCTCCATCAGGAGGGCAAGGGGAAGCCTGGGGAAGAGTTTCAGACGAGGAAAGGACATCGGATGATGCAGGTAGAGGATGGGGGAGAAGGGCTGAGGCCTGCTGGCTCCAGGAGGCCGGGTGGTCCCCAGGGATGCTTCCAGAGGGAAGGACGGTCCCCAGGGATGCTGAGACCTCCCCTGGGAGCCCTCCTTCTGCCTCTCAGCACATTTCATCATTCCTGAGGGTTCAGGGCCAGATTCCAGGACTGTGACTCATGGGGTCAAGCTTTCCAAGGGTTAAAGGTTGGGTCACTGGGGCCTTTCCTGCTGACGCAGACAGGCAAGTGGTGGGTCTGTGATCCTCACTCCCTCTGAAAGATTTTGGGGAAACTGGGTAGACCTCACACATTTTAAGTTTACATATAAACATTTTAGTCACGTTTTAAAAAGTTGCCAAGTCTATAATTTCCAGGATATTGTAAATAACAAATTTAAGCAAAACTGTTACTTCTATGTTTCAAAGGTATTTGTTAGACTGCAAATATCATAATGAATCCCTTACTAATATTAGCTTAGAAAGTACATCATAAGCATTACCTGTCAGAAAATGTGCATGTTCCCTTTCTTTCCTTTAACTCCTAATTCTTTTCCATTTCCTCTACCTATGTCTGTATTCATGTAATATATTTTCATGCTGAAAAGCCTCTTATGGATCACCCTGTTATTATTCTGTCTCCTAATCCTATCACAAATGATGATATTTACATATATTAGAATTTAAAAATACATTTTTTCTTATAACCATGAAGCTCTAATATTAAAACATTTTAATATTAAAAAAAATTGACCACACCCAGGGACCAAACCTGAGCCCCCTGCTTTGGAAAATGGAGCCTTAACCACTGGACTGTTGGGGAAGTCTCTTAAACTTTTTGATTAAGACAATTAAATTAAATAATTATTGACTAAATTAACAATTAAAATAGCATTGCAATTAATGTTAATTATTAATGATCAAAATTGTATAAATATGTTTAAATTTGATAAATATTAAGCAAAAAAGCAACATTCTCACAAATTGTGCTCAAACTTTTTCTATGCATTTATTAAAGGAAAGATATATGTTGCCAAAATGAGTTGGCCAGATGGCTGGACTATTCTTTTATCCTTTTGTTAATATAAGACAGAAAAACCAAACAATTGTCTAAAACAGATAGGGTGAAGAATAACTGATACAGAATACATATTTAATAAAATGCTATGAAAAGTATGTTTTAAACATCTGATTAAGGAACAAACATCCCATCTGAAAAAAATCTCATGAAACATTTACCCATGGTGTTCCTGAAGTTGTTTCTGTCAGGTTTTGCTGGGTTAGGCTGCATAACAAATGAGCTCAAAATGCCCAGGGCCCACAGCTCTCATTTCTTGCTCAGGCTCCTGGGGGCTGGGTCTCCGCTCTGTGGATCTTCACAGCCCAGGACCCAGGCTGGGTGAATCAGTCACTTTTCAGGACACCCATCCTCCTGGTTGAGGAACTGGAGCAGGAGAGCTGGTATGAGGAGGCTGGGGGGGGGGGTGGGGGCACAGCTCAAACCACTCACACCTGGAGCGGGCAGTGTCTCTGCAAGGAAGGAGCTGATCACACCTGAGGACATAAGCTGCCACAGACGTAGCTTGAACAAGTGCGTCACCCTGGACCAGGCACCAGTTATATTTGGGAGAATCAGCACGTCCCATCCACACTCCATAACTGCTTAAAGATGCTTTTTCCCCAGCTGGGGACACATCCTAGCCAATTGCTTTTGCTTAATTGGGTGGCATAAGACCTGGGTTCAGTACCCAGTGTTCCTAGTGATGTTTTCTCTGCTTTGCCCAGATGCTTTCTCAGCAAGAACACATTATTTGGTATTGATTGAGGGATGGAGAGAGGAAGTCAGGAAACAAGAGCCATCATTGTTTTTGCCCCCAATGAGCGCATCTCTACCCACACACCTCACCTTTTACAGAAGTGTGTGCCTGGCAGGAGAAGGCTTGGAGCCTGAGGGGAGTCGGTTCCCAGAGTCATTATTAAAGTAGGCTTCCTTGTGGGAATGGATCCAGACATTTTTCCCACCATGGATGGGTGAGCACCCTGGTTTTATTTGCAAAAGGGAAAACAGCTCCTGGGGGCTCAGGCAGGGTCCCGGCAAGTCCCTTTCAGTCTGGAGGCTCTGCTTTGAGTGGCTCTGTCCTCACTGGGGGCATGGGGACTCAGCCTTAGGTTTGAGTCAGGCTTTCTTCCTGTTGCCCTCAAGGTGAATCCATCAGAGGCCGCACCTGCCCACAGCCTGGGACAGGTCTATTCTGAAGAGTCTTCCCTGGCAGGTGCCCCCACCCCGGGAAATGTGGGCCCTCACCCAAATCCAGCTTCAATGGGTCAGACAATTACTCACATCACACAGACCCCTGCAACAAAATCTGGGCAGGGGAGGGAGTGGCAGGTTAGTTGGGGAGGGTGCCAGGAAAGACATATCAAAGTCACATCTCAGTAGATGCAGAGAAAGCATTGACAAAGTTCAGCATCTCTTTATGATTGAAAAGAAATCTCCGAGAAAACTAAGATTAGTAAAGAACTTTTCAGCTCAGCAAATGAAGCTTACTAAAAACTGTGGCTAAGGTTAATTTATGGTAAGAAAACAAGATACTTTCTTCCTGTGACTGGGAACCAGGCAAGAACGTCTGTGTTCACACTTCTGTTTAATATGGCGCTGGAGGCTTCACCGTGACAATGAGGAAGCGAAAAGAAACTTATACCAATGGAAAGAACGAAGAAAAGCCATCTAAATGCACAAGTGACAGGTTGTCTGTATAGAAAACCCTAAAAGATCTATAAGAGAGCTACTAAGAGTGGTTGATTTTGGCAGGTAGCAAAATAGCAGATCAATGTTCAAAAATCAACTGCACTTCTATACATTAATAAGAATCAAATGGTAATCGAATTTTTTTTTTAAGTAGTGCCATTGACAACGAAATACTGTAAGTACATTTAACAGAAAATGTGTAACACTGGTGTGTTGAAAAGCAAAAAAAATTCAGAAATTCAAAGTGACCTATCTTAATGGAGTGTTAGATCATGTTCCTGAATCAGCAGATTCAATACTGTTTCAGATGTCAGTTCTCAAATTGATCCAGGTTTTAAGTGCAACCCCAATAAAAATTCCAGCAGCTTTGGACTTCCCTGGTGGTCTAGTGGTTAAGAATCTGCCTGCCAGTGTAGGGACACAGGTTCAATCCCTGACCCAGGAAGATCCCACATGCCAAGGGGCAACTGAGCCCATGGTCCCCAGTAAGACAAGCCACTGCAAGCAGGGCCCGCTCACCCCAACTCGAGAGCAGCCCCCGCTCGCCACAGCCGGAGAAGGCCTGTGTGCGGCGACAAAGACCCAGTGCGGCCCGAGCTACCTAGCGAATAACTCTAGCAACTTTTCTGGGGGTAGAAATCACAAAGCTGATTTTCAATTTATATGAAAGTACAAAGGACCTACAGTAACCCAAATAATTAAAAAAATAAAAATAAAAAGGGTAGGGTTGGAGGATTTACGCCACCTGATTTCAAGGCTTCCTATGAAACCGCAAAAATCAAGAGTTGGACATTGTCATACAGATGACCATATAGAGGTATAGAACAAAGCAGGGAATCTAGAAAAAGGCTCAAGCAGATATGGTCTTTTAACTGAGATGAGAGCATATCATGTTCCAGCAAGAGCCTTCTCTCTGGTGGGAATTTAGGACTGATTCTTATTTTTTGATTTTTTTTATTTTTAAAGGAAGGTACTTTTTTTTTTTTTTTTTTAATGTGTTCTTTGAACATCACTGGAAACAAAAGAAACAAAGTTTGTACTGAACAGGAATGTCTTTTACGACAGGAAAAGGCCCCGAAAGATGCAGCCGCCAGGATTCTGGCCGCAGGGCTGACCTGAGAGGAAAGAAAAACAGAGTGAGTCAGGCTGCGGGGGAGCTGGGGAGAGGGGGGATCTGCCCTTGCAGCCACCTGGGAGGTGGGGACCCCCATCCTGCAGATGGAGGCTCCCACGGACGCCTGCACCCCGGGCAGAGCCGGGTGAGGTTTAGATGGGCCGCGGCAGCCGTGGAAGCTGGCCAGATGTCCCCCGCCTGGTGCTCAGCCCCGAGTGGGTCCTGCTCCCAGACGGCCGTGAGAAATCACCCGGTCCCAGGGACAGCTGGCCCCTCTGAGGGGCCTCTTGTTTCCAAAGACCTTTACGTAGCCGGAGAGAGAGTTAGCAGACCTCACTGCAAAGCTCCCCAGAGGCTGCCGGCCGGGTGGGGAGGAGGGCAGCGTGGGAAGCCAGTCAAAGCCCCCAGGAAGGTACCACTGCAGGGCTGATGCTGGGTGACCTGGAAGGTTCTCTGGGGGCAGAGCTGGACTGCGAGTTTTGCTGTCCTTACCTCAAGCCGGGAGACTGTCCTGGCTTGCAGAGGGGCAGAGCCTCTGGGCACCGACCCTCGCTCAGGCCAGGAGCACCTGCTGGGCCTGGCCTGGGCCGGTTGCCAGCGACCCGGAGTTAAATCTTCAGACTTTTGGGTGACAGTGAAAGGCATACAGAACTGTCAGGTCATGGAAGGAGGAGGAGCTCTTCCATGTGTCATCCACTGGGAGACAGTCAGGGTCCAAAGGGGTCAGGAGTGCAGGGGCGAAGCTGGGACATCACGAAGGGGACCGTCACAGGGAAGAGGATCGGATCTCAGCAGCACCGTCTCTGTTCCCTCGTCTTCAGGGATGTTCATTTCCTGGGGCTGCTGTAACCAGTCGCCACACCAGACACTCAAAGCAACAGAAATGCATTGTCTTCCAGCCTGGAGGCCAGAGTCCCCAGATCCAGGGGTCGGCAGGGCCACCCTCCCTCCTGCAGCCCCAGGGGAGGCTCCTTCCCTCCTGTCTCTTCCAGCTTCTCGTGGCTCCAGCCGTTCGCCCCTTGGCTCGGGGTACAGCCTCCAGTTTCTGCCTTCTCTTCACACGGCCTTCCCTCTGTGTCTGGGTCCCCACCTCCCCTGCTAAGGACCCTGTTGACTGGATTGAGGACCCAGCCTACATCAAGGAGGGGCTTCCCCAACGGTTCAGCAGGCGGAGAATCTGCCTGCAATGCAGGAAATGAGGGAGATGCAGGTTCGATCCCTGGGTCAGGAAGATCCTCTGGAGGAGGGAAATGGCAACCCACTCTAGTGTTCTTACCTGGGAAATCCCACGGACAGAAGAGGAGCCTGGCGGGCTGCAGTCCACGGGGTCACAAAGAGTCAGACGCGACTGAGCGACTGAGCATGCATGCCCTGCATCTAGAACAGTGCCATCCTAGATTCTCACCTAACTGTGTCTGTGCCGACCCTCTCGCACTCTGGTTCTGGGAGGACGTGAATCTGGGGGAGAGGGTACTATTCAACCCACAGCAGCAGGTACATGTTTGTTTGTATCTGTTTTCCCCATTTCTGTATCAAGATGGAAAAAGTGATATCTACACAACCTTTTCTCAGGGACACAGTTCAGGTAGCTGGTGGGGACACATTGAAACCAACTGGGGTGGACAGTGAGAAACCAGGGCAAACTCAGCATCAGTAACCAGTAATAAAAAGCTGCTGGTTCAGGGGGCTGGGGAGGTTTCTTCCAGGGTTTTGCAGGGCTGGGACCAGATTCTAGGAAGCAGCCGATCTCAGGCTCCAGGAAGGAGGAGAGGGGAGGGGAGGGGAGAGACGGGGAGGAGGGAGAGGTCCGCCTCTTGGAGGTGCCAGAGAACAAGGCAGGAAGGGGATCTTGGGGACTCACACCTGGAGAGACTGGGGAGTTCTCTCCTCTGCCTTTCCCTACAAAATGGTCAATGAAAAAAACGGTCAGTGAAATCCACCCCTGATGCTTGGTGGAGAGTGCTGTTTCTGCAGAATTCTCTGAGGAAGGTGCAGGACAAGAGCAATGTTTGCATGGAGGGAAAACCAACATCGGAGACATGGCTTCTCTCTCCCAAAAGGAGCTGGGAGCTTGCAGCCTGCACCCAGGGTGGGTGGGAGGAGGTTAGCTCCTGATCGACAGCAGCCCTCACCTTAGAAGAAAACATGTGGATGAAGCTCTTGGTCTCTGGGAAGACGAGGCCCAGGGCCGTTTGTAGGCGGGACTGTGGAGACTGTGGACGGCGGTGGCCATCCTTCAGCTCTTGGAGGGACAGCCACTCCTGACTACCCTCCGCACCCCACTCACCACGTGTTTGTGCCCCAGATTCTGATCCCCTGGGACTCTTCCATCCCCATTGCTGTCTGGGAGCCCAGCCCTAGAATGGCTCTCCCCACCCCCAGACCCCCAGAGGACAGCCCCCGGCCCGAGCTCAGCGACACAGGACACCCTCCAGCAGGCGCATGTGGCTCTGTGTTTGGTGCCCGGTGGCTCCCCCGGGTTGGGGGGAGGCCGCTGGCCTCTAGCTCCTTTGTGGCCTCTGCCAGTCCCCACAGCAGCCCCTGCCTGTCTCCATTGCTTCTCTTGGAGGACTTCTCCGAGTTTCTGGAAGAACACAGCCTCGAGGATCTTCTCCCGAGCACTCCTGTCACTAAGCTCGCTCTCCCTGGGACTCTCCCCCATCTACCACGTGGTCCAGCTGCCCCGGGGCCTCCTGGCACCTGGGGGTCATGTTGGCCGAGTTCCATGGCCCCTGTCAGATGCCATTGAAACCTGAATCTACTTATTGCTCTGATGACCAGGGGAACGGCGTGGGCCCAGGGGCTGTGCTATGTCAGGAAGCAGGGGACCCGGCATCCTCTCAGGCAGGGGGAGCACTCATGGTTCATAGGCTGGAGGGGGCTCGTTGGCGGGAATTGGGGGTCTGCACACTTTCTAGGGTATTGGCTTGGCAGTCCCCATCCTGTATCTCAGGACCCCGGTCTTTGCTCCCTGCAGGGCCCTGACCTGGGCTGAGAATGGAGTGCTGGCCTGGGTGTAGGTCCAGGTGGACAGGGACTACGGTGGGTCCCCAGGGGTGTACATGTGACCTGGGTGAGACTGGGTCACAGTGGGTGCTCGGCAGAGGGAGAGGAGAGGAGGGTGGAAACCCTGTCTCCACCCACGACACGCAGTCTCGTAAGGGCTACGCGCGGGTAACAGATAGAGAAGAAAGAACACACGTTCAGAGAAGATGAAATAGGACGAGGCTTACCCCAGCTGATGGACGCAAGGGCACACATGTTCCGACCCTTTCCCCTCCTAGACGGACCACAGGCAGAGGCTGGAGCCTGCCCTTACTTCTCTGGACACAGACAGTGAGACATGAGTGAGGACAAAAGTGTAAACAAGGAGCCCAACCACGTGGTGATGAAAGACGCTTTCAACCGGAGACAGTGGGTCCACGAGGAAACGAAGAGTAAAATGAAACTATAACCACACAAAGAATGCAAAATGACTTCTTACACTGGAGGATACTGAACAAAACTACACATAAAAAATTGAAGGATTACGGTCAGGGAAGCATCTGGAGGGGTTGAAATGATTTCTTTATCAAAATAAGAATATGATCACACTGAGTCTGCAGTGTATGATCCCAAGAAGGTCTAAGGAAATAGGAGGGAAAATAGTAAAAATGGAAACAGATCACATTAGCAGAAGTAAACATACATGGCGTGAAGAGTAGAAATAAATGTATTTAAAATATGGAAGAAGCTGAAATCAGTCACAAAAGCCAAGGGCTCATCCAAACAAAACAGATGAGAGGATATTTGGACAGAACCTAGAAGGGAGTTTCTCAGCCTCTGTTACTGACATTTTGAAGCAAGTCATTTTTTCCTGGTGGGTGGGGTGCCCTCATGTGCAACCTGGGGTATTTAGCAGCATCTTCTACTGGAACCCCCCCCCCCAGATGTGACACCCTAACATATGTCCAGATATTGCCAGATGTTCCTAGGGGAGAAATGGCCCCTGGGGGAGAACCATGGCTCTAGAATAAGATCAGAAGGGCCCTGACCCTTCTGCTGGGTTATCTGGTTGATCTCATCCTTTCAAGGACAAATCATTTTCATGGTATATAACTTCTTTCTGAATATTCTTTGAGGTATATATCTTGGGATGAGAAAACCTGAAGAAGATTTCAGGTGCAAGATTATTATTTAGAGACGGTGTGAGAATCAGCAAGGGTAGGAGAGAGAGCAGAGACCAACCAACTGGTAAACTTTGCTTCCTTTTCAAGCAAAATTGGGAAAGACCCAAGGTTTTGAAAAGAGGTGACGGAGGAACGTCTTTTGCTGATGACTGATGACAAGAGCTCTCTGATAACACAGCATCTCCTAGATGGACCACTTTCTGGAAGACAAGGCTAAATCTTGTCACCCAGATGAGGCCAAGAACCAGTAGGTCACGGACGCCAGCTGAACCACGATAGCATCAGGAGTGCCAAGTTCCAGTCACACGCCTGCTCTGCAGGGACCCACTACCCCTCCTAGGCCTTGCAGGGCAGAGTCTGTGGTCATGAAGGCCCTCGCCAGCTACAGGCGCACCTGGGGTCTGTCCCGATGGCTGCCATTTCACGCCCCGTTCCCTGCATGGTGCTCACCTCCTTCCCCAGGACCAGAAGAGGTCTCCCCTTCGGCCTCAATCCCTGGGTCCCGGGGGCTCCTAGAGCCCAGGCCTCCAGGCATCAGAGCCGGGCTACGTTGCAGCAGATGTTAGCAAAGTAGCGCCTTCCCACCCAGCTTGAGCGGCTGCACCTCTGGGGGTCTAGTCTGAGGAATTCCTTTCGGGGGGAATGTGACTGGCAGGGGGACCGGCAGGGAGGCCAGTTTCCCACCCTGGTCTTCCCGTGTCAGTGTTGCCCCTGTTAGCAGCCCACAGGCGTCTCCCTGCTTCTGAACGAAGGCTGCAGCCAAGGTCAGGGACACGGTCTCACCTTTCAAAAGAGAGTTCATTTTTTAACCATTTCCGTGGTTAACACCTCCACAGAGAGCAGCTCACCTGTCTACTCAGGTGGTCAAACAGGTGAGTGGCCACGCTCCGGCCTTTGTCCTTTGGCCCCGTGGGATCCTTATGACCCTTTTCCTCTCAAGAGTGACCTGGTGCGTTCAAGCCGTGTGCTTACCCGCCTCCCAGTCGTGCACACACACAAATGGCACCGGATCCCAGAAATCCTTCTCGAGACGCCAGGCAGACTTTATCCTTTGAAGTAGCAGGCCTCGAGGACAGTTTAAGGCCATTGTGTGCAGAAAGCTGGAGGTCACCTGGAGTCTGTCTTCTGAAAGCGGACCAGGTGCTGAGCAACTCAGGGTTCCCCGCCCTCCCCCGCCCTCCCCCACCCTCTCCTGCCCTCCCTCAACCTTCCCCTACCCTCCCCTGCCCTGGGCCAGCCCCAGGACTCACCATTGTTTCTTCCAGCACTTCTCCAGCTCCATCTCTCCATCCACCACCCACCGCACCACCCACCAGAGTTGTGTCTATAAGTTGAATCCCGGCCTGGCCCCTGTCTAAAAGCTGCACCGTCTCCCCTGGATGGGGGTGCCTTTGACCCCCACGGGTGACCTCCTGCTGTCCCAGCTCAGATGGGGCTGAGGGTGCCAGCGTGGCATGGGCCATGTTACCCTCACCTGGAGGTGAACAAGGGCTTCAGGAATAGTGTCCTGGCCCAGACACGGGAGCGTGCAGGGGCTGTGGACCCTTGCGAGGCAGGGGTCCCACCGAGCTCAAGCACGTTTCCTGGAGGAGGGGGTGCCTAGGCTGAGTCTGCTAGGGTGTAAGGAATGGCCGGGGAAAGGCAGGGGGCCCTCCCTGCAGAGGGGCTGGACTGAGCACCAGCAGGTGACAAGCAGGTGTGCTGAGCCTGTGCGACGTGGGAGGGCTGCGGCCGGGGCCGGGGCAGGGTCTGGTCACACGTGGGCACACGTGTGCAGGGGGCTTGGGAGGCCCGAGCTGCCTGAGAACTCAGTCTGGGGAGCCTGAATCCCCTCTTTCTGGCCCCATGCCACCAAGAAAGCTCTCCTACAAAGTCACAGCTTGCCTTCCAGAAACATCAGCCACCAGGTTAGAGGGACCCCACAATATAGGGGAGCAATCCAGCCTGGGACATACAATGGATCCTGCGAGGGACCGCCGGCGACTGCAGAGTGCCAGGCATGCTGCCTGGGACTCTCGTGGGCGAGAAGTATGTGGACTGAATGAAGACCACCCAGATGGGGACAGAGCCTGCGCCCGCAGAGCTGGCTCTAGCGAGGGACTCGGCCACCACAACCTGGTCTGACAGAGCCCCTGGGCAGGCCGAGGCCAGGGGAGCTGGACGGTGGACAGAGGGACGGCTCCCCAGGGCCCCGCTCGGAGGTGGGGACCCAGGGAAGTGGGGCTGGGCCGACTAGCAGTGGGGCGCCCCCCCATCATTTGTTAGGGTGCAGATCTGGCTTGCTCTGAGAAACTGGAAACGGGGACAGAAATTAGAGATGCCGTCAGTTATTAATCAAGTCCTGGTTGTTCGGGGCCAGTTATTACAGGGGTTATTGTCTCACTTCCTGGACCGGTTCCTAGAGATAGTTGTCTGACTTCCTACATAAGACAGCCTGACTCAGAGCAGCTGCCTCCTGGCTGGTTGGTGCAAAGAAGGGGTTGGTGGTCTGGCTGGTTAGTGCAGAGAATGGGTTGGTCTCCTGGCTGGTTAGTACAGAGAGGGGGTTGGTCTCCTGGCTGGTTAGTACAGAGAAGGGGTTGGTCTCCGGGGCTGGTTGCTGCAGGCTGTGGGTCAGAGTTCTATTTGCATACACGGTCTTGCCATCCTCTGCTTGCATTGAAATGGGGGTTTGGGACTTGGTGGTTGGACATCACACTAGAAACACCCCATGTTCTGACACCTGCCAGCCTGGCGCATGGTTGGGTACAAGTGCAGTCTGGCGGTTCATGGAGGCCTCTTGTGTCTCGCATCTGACGTGGCCACAAGCAGGGCAGTCCTGGAGCGCGTGGACACAGCAGGGCCGAGTCAAAGGAGAGGCATGTACCCAGCTCCTCCTGGGCCCGGCTTCCGTGAGAACCATTTTATTGAGATGGATGGTATGCAGTGGTTGAAAAACTGCCGGTGGTTGGGAAAACAATGAAAAAGCCTCCCAGAACAAAATACTGAAGAGGAAAGTGCCCAGATTGAGGGAGGAAGGCGAGGAGGAGCATGTGGGAAATTGCAAACTAATTTTAAAAAAGGGAGCGGAGGGAAGCGCAAGCTGACTGTGTGCCAGTGCTGGGGGGAATTTGGCCGGACGGCGGTTCTGACTGCGTTTTGAGTGTAAGATGCACTTTGATTAATTTCTCTGGACTTCACCAGAGTTACACCAGCAACTCCCAGAACACTAATTACGGAGAAGAGGCGGACAGTGACTCATGCTGGAAAGAACCCAACTGACGAAACCCTCCCAGCCCTCAGAAAGCATCCGTGGTCCGCATGCGATGGAAACCGCCTTAATCAGGCAGCTTTGGCGGGAGGTCAGGGAGATAATGGAGACAGAGCTCTGATTAATGTGGGTGTGCGAGTGCGTGTGTGTGCGCGCGCACGTGCATGGGCTCAGGGTGTGTGTTCCCGAGGAAAGCTGGCAGGGACATCTGGCTGGCATGCTTCCTGCGGGGGTCGCCCTGCGGGAGACGGATGGACCTGCCAGCATTCTGGGGTTTCAGTTCCCAGGAAAACAGCAGAAGCCAGGGCCGTGGAGGCTGCCGGGCTCCCCGACCCACCACCACCGCGGCCTGGACGTCTCCTCTCCCAGCTGGATCCGACCACGCAAGGCTGCGTTGGCTGACCCAGCTTTGGCTTGAAAGCCTGGGGGACGGAGAACAGAGCCATTCATCCCCCAATGCAGTGGGGACGGGATAGGGCAGAACCGTCTGTCTCCCGCCTCCGACCTGGAACACGTGAGAGCCCAGGAGGACGCTGAGACGTACATTCTCTCTCCAAGTGCTGAGTGGCCGCAGGCCCTGACGTGACGGGGCACCCCGGCTCAGAGCTGATGGCCTCCTGGTTGGTCCTTGGAGGGCCCACAACCTGGGGCTCCTTTGTGAGTCAGATGGACTCCCCTCCATCCAAAGACCGGATGGACCCTCGTTGTGGTTGATGGACCCCCCTCCATGGCTCTCAGTTCAGGGCTGGGAGCATCCCTCTCACCTATAGACATCCCGGGGCACAGGCCCTCCGGGGCCTCCTGTGGGACACGAGAAACATCACACTCCACGAGGGCCCTTCACCCTCGACCCCTGGGCACAGACTGAGGGCAGATAAGAACTAGCAGAGGTAATCTTCTCCCTCAAACTTGTGAAGGGCTGAATGGTGGCTGTATCTTTCATAACTGCAGGGTGTGAGTGTGTGTGTGCGTGTGTGTGTGTGAGTGTGTGTGTGTGAGAAACAGACTGGGAAACAGGGAGGTCAAGAGCAAGAACTCTGACTCCTGATTCTGCCCATCCTGGCAGGTAAACAGCCTGTGTGTGTTCAGCTGTCCCACCCGTGGGCGGGGACCATGAGGCCTCCCAGTCCACAGAAGCCCGCTCAGGCAGAAGACGGGAGCAGTCGCAGCCTCCGGGAAGCACTGAGTCGCCGTGCCAGGGAGTTGGCCGGGCTTGGGGTCGCCAAGCAGTGGTGTGGACTGCCGGGGGCTGAACTCTTCACGTCACGGGGGGCGTGAGAACCCACAGGGGAGCGTGCTCCATTCGATGAGACCTTTACCAGTCTGTAACCAAAGCACCAGCTCAGGAATGATTGTCGTAATTTTTAAAATCATAGTTAAAGAGGAGGGGAAGGGCAGTGTAGGGACAGGGGAGTAAGATGCACTATCAGGTATGAAAGAAGCCGCAAGGATATACTTACGTCACGTGGACTACAGCTAACATGGTTTCAGCATGTTTTAAACCGTATTTATCTGTACGGAGGATAGTTGCTTTACGATGTGTTGGTTTCTGCCACTCATCAGCATGAATCAGCCACAGGTATACACATGTCCCCTCCCTCTTGAACCTCCCTCCCACCTCCCACCCCATCCCACCCCTCTAGGTCGTCACAGAGGACCAGGCTGAGTTCCCTGGGTTACATGGCTATCTCTATGGCTGTTCGATATCTATCTATACAGCCATGCCCCCAGCCCTCTGTTTGACACGTGGTGACGTACATATTCCAATGCTGCTCTCTCAATTCGCACCACGCTCTCCTGCCCCCGCCACGTCCATAAGTCAGGTCTCTACATCTGAGTCTCCATTCCTGCCCTGCAAATAGGTTCTTCAGTACCTTGTTTCTAGATTCCGTATATGCGCTATTTGTTTTTCTCTTTTCTGACTTACTTCACTCTGCATAACACAGTCAACATTTTATAGTAACTGTCAATGTAGCATAACCTTTAAAATCGTGAATCACTCTCTATTGTACAGGTAGGACTCATATGGTACAGCAACTAAACTTCAATTAAAAAAAGAGAAACCTATGTTGATACTAAAAAAACCCTAACAGTCCCAAGACACTTAAATGCTCAATATGTAATGAAACTGTGGCGGTTAATCTTATATTTCAACTTGATTGGGCTAAGGGATGCCCAGATAGCTGGTAAGACGTATTTCTGGACTTGTCTGAGAGGGCACTTTCCAAAAAGATAAGCCTTTGGAGTGGTGAACTGGGTAAAGATCACCCTCCCAGTGGACGTGGGTGTCATGCAAGCTCTTGAGACTCGGATGAAGCAATCAGGTGGAGGAAGGGTGAAGCTGCTGTTTGCGTGAGCTGAGACCCCATCCTCTGCCACTCAGAAATCAGCTGCCTGTGTTGTCTGGCCTTCTACTTGGCCTGCATGATATCACCAGCTTTCCTGGTTCTCCAGCAAATAACGTTCTTCTCAGCCTCTGAGAATTCATGGGAGCTAATTCCTGTAATTGTTGCTTAATCACTAAGTTGTGTCCAATTCTTTTGTGACCCCATGGACTATAGCCTTCCAGGCTCCTCTGTCCATGGAATTCTCCCAGGCAAGAATTTTGGAGTGGGTTGCCATTTCCTTCTCCAGGTGATCTTCCTGATCCAGGGATTGAACCCGTGTGTCCCGCATTGCAGGCAGATTCTTTACTACTGAACCACCTGGGAAGCCCAATTCCTATGATAGATCTCCTCTTATATATCTCTATGTCTGTCTGTCTGACTGTCTCTGCTGTTGGTACCACTGCTCTGGAGAACCTTGACTAACACAGAAATGCTAGGTAAATATCAGACTTTGCCTTAAAAGGAGGGGGCAGCTTGATGGGCAGCGTGAGAAGGGCTGACACCATGGAAAAAGGGGACAATGAAGGAGGTGGAGAACAGACACACAGAAAGTACTTCTAAGAGGACCCTGCACCTCGAGGGGGACCCTGGGGAGAAAAGGTGTGACCGGAACTGCTCTGTGCCTCCCAGGACTTGTGTTCACCTGTGTGTGCACTTTTCATTCAGCTGTGATTTGTTAGAGCAAACACATGCTGGGAGAAATGAAACAGGAATCAGTCGCCTGGTTTGGCCTTCTCAGGGTGGCGCTAGTGGTAAAGAACCCGCCTGCCAGTGCAGGAGACATAAGAGACGCAGGTTCGATCCCTGGGTCGGGAAGATCCCCTGGAGGAGGGCATGGCAACCCACTCCAGCATTCTTGCCTGGAGAATCCCATGGACAGAGGAGCCTGGCCGGCTACAGTCCGTGGGGTCACAAAGAGTCGGACATGACTGAGTGACTTAGCACAATCAGCAAGTGGAGTGAATATTCACATGGGTGCAGGGAGGCTCTCCCATGAAGGGCTGAGCCCTCTGCTTTGGATCAGCAGTCCTGGCTGGCACACTGGACCAAAACCAAAACAGGCTTGCCCCTCAATCGGTTCAATACTTCACCGAGCAGACCCTGCAGGCTGAGCACCGCGCTAGGGTCCGGAGAGCCAGCAGGGAACAAGTCAGACAACAATCAGACCCTCCTGGGGCTCACACTGTAGTTAATGAGCACAGCGACAGTAAAGGCAGAAGATGCAGGCTCTGACCATTGTCCTCTTGGGCATCACAAATGAGCTTAAATGAAGATGCATAGCTTAGGACATCAGCAATACAGACCTCAAGGCAGACATCACCATGACATCAACAAGCACAGATTATGCTTCCAACATGGAAGGAAATCTTCTGGAAGATCGTGGAGGCTTTTAAAAACATGCCTTCTTTCATCTCTCACATGAGGAGGGGGGACACCCGAAGCAAGGCAGTGATCAGCTGCAGGTGCACTGTGACTCCCCACAAGGTCCCCACGCTCACCCAAGTCAATCACCACTCTTTCCAACATCACAGCATGCAGAGGTGCCTTCTTCACACTGGAGAGTATCCGCTTCATTCCATTTTACTTTGATGTATTTTTATTTTTAATTAAAATGTTTATTTCGAGACAATTGTTGATTCCCATGCAGTTGTAAGGAATGATATAGAGATTCCATGTATACGTCACCCAGTCTCCCCCAAAGGTGAAAGTAAAAGTCGCTCAGTCGTGTCCGACTCTTTGCGACCCCATGGACTATACAGTCCATGGAATTTCCAGCCACAATACTGGAGTGGGCTGCTTTCCCCTTCTCCAGGGGATCTTCCCAACCCGGGGATCAAACCCAGGTCTCCCGCATTGCAGGCAGATTCTTTACCAGCTGAGCCACCAGGGAAGACCAAGAATACTGGCACAGGTAGCCTATCACTTCTCCAGGGGAATCTTCCCGAACCAGAAATCGAACCAGGGTCTCCTGCATTGGAGGCAGATTCTTTACCAACCAAGCTGAAAGCTGCAGTGCAGTATCACAGCCAGGAAACCCATCCTGACACAGGCACGATACGAAGCCTCCCATCACTCGGTCAGTCCACATGCCGTCACCATGAGGACCCCTCACCTCGATGCTTTGCATAAAGCTACACCCACTCCCTTTCTGCCTCCTCTTCCTGATCCCTGGCAACTGCGATTCTGCTCTCCATTTCCATAATTTTGTCATTTCAAGTATGTTACATAAATAGAACTGTACAGCATGTAATCTTTTGGAACTGGCTATTTCACTGACCATAATTCCCTGGGGATCCATCCAGGCTATTGTGTGTATCAGTAGTTCATTCCTATGTATTGCTGAGTGATGTTCCACACTGTGTGGGTTGACCACAGCTTAACTACTCACCTGTTGAAGGAAATCCAGGTTGTTGCCAGTTTGGGGCTATTTCAAGGTAATCTGCTACAAACATTCATGTGCAGTTCTTGTGTGAGCCTAAGTTTTCATTTTCTGGGATAAATGCCCAGGAGTGAAACTGCTGGGTCATATAGTAGTTGCATGTTTAATGTTTTGAGAAACTTCCAAAGTACTTTTCCAGAGCAGCTGTATCATTTCACATTTCCACGAGCCATGAATAATTCAATTTCCCCACATCTTCACCAGCATTTGGTGTTGTCACTAATGTGTATTTTAGGCATTCTGATAGGTGTGTGGTTATACTTTGGATTGTAACCTGCATTTCTCTGGTGGCTAATGAGGTTGAACATTTTTCATGTGCTTATTTGTGTGCTGTGTGTTCTCTTTGGTGAAATGTCTGTCCACATCTTTTGTTCATTTCCTAGTTGAATTGCTTGATTTTTTCTTACTGTTGAGATTTGGAAGTTCTTTACATATTCTAGATACCAGTCTTTGTCAGGTAAGTGGTTTATAACTGTTCTTCTAGTCTGTCATTTGTTTTTGTTATTCTCTTAACACAGTCTTTCACAGCAAATGTTTTTAAATTTTGAAGAAGTTCAGCTTATTAGTTTTCGTTTTTTAGGCTGTATTTGAGGTCTCAACTCTAAGAACTTTTTGCCAAGCCCAAGATGTGAAGTCCTGCTCTTCTTTTTTTCCCCAAAAAGTTTACAGTTTTAGATTTTATGTTTAGTGTGTGATCCGTTTTGAGTTAATATTTTACAAAGAGAAACACTTAGGTTGAAGTTCATTTTTTTGCCTTTTAATGTCCAGTTGCTACATTTGGTAAAAAGTCTATATCTTTCCTCCATTGAATTGTTTTTGTCCTTTATCAAAAACCAGATGAGCATATTTTCATGGGTCTATTTCTGTGTTCTCCATTCTGTTCCACTGACCTATATGTCTGTCCCTTTGCCAAAATCATATCATATTGATTACTGAAGCTAAACAGTGAGTCTTGGAATAGGATTGATTGATTCCTTCTACTTTCTTCTGCTGCAAATTATTTTAGCTATTAGTTACTTTGCTTTCCACATAAATTTCATAATAATTTTGTCTCTAGCTATAAAAATTCCTGCTGGGGTTTTTGTGGGGGTTGCTTTCCACCTGTATGCCAATTTGGGGAGAACTGGGATCTCAGTTGTGTTGACTCTTGCACCACATAAAGGTATGTCTTTATGGTATGTCTCTCCATTTATTTAGGTCAGCATTGATTTCTTTCACCCGCATTGCATGGTTTTCAGCACGCAAGTCCTGTCCATGTGTTGTTAGATTTATATACCTAAGAATTTCCATTTCAGAGATTAATTGTAAATGGTGTTGTGTTTTAAATCGGGGGTTTTGTGTGTTCATTGGTAATATGTATAAATGCAGTTGATTTTTGTATGTTCATCTTATATCCTGTTGCCTTGCTGAATGCACACACAAGTCTTTGGAATTTTAAAAAATAGACTCCTTAGGATTTTCTATGTAGACAACTAGGTCATCTTCAAATAGCAACAGTTTTATTTATTCTTCTCAATTGTGTGCATTTTATTTCCTTTTATTGACTTACTGAACTCGCTAAAATTTCCAGCTCTATGTTAAGTTAGAGTGATAAGAGTGGGCATGCTCTTTATTAAGTTGAGGAAGTCCCCCTTTTCTGAGAAATTTGTTTACTTATTATAATGATTTTTTATCATGGATTTTGAATACTTTCAAATGGTTTTTTGTGCATCAGATAATAAAATCATTTGATTTTTCCTTTTTAGTCTTTTATTATGATGGGTTATATTGATTAACTTCCTTGCATATCCAGAATAGATCCTACTTGGTCATCAGTTCAGTTCAGTTGCTCAGTGGTGTCCAACTCTTTGTGACCCCATGGACTGCTGCACATCAAGCTTCCCTGTCCATCAACAACTCCCAGAGCTTGCTCAAACTCATGTCCATTGAGTTGGTGATGCCATCTCGTCCTCTGTTGTCCCCTTCTCCTCTTGCCTTCAGTCTTTCCCAGGATCAAGGTCTTTTCCAAAGAGTCAGTGCTTCGAATCAGGTGGACAAATGATTGGAATTTCAGCTTCAGCATCAGTCCTTCCAATGAATATTCAGGACTGATTTCCTTTAGGATTGACTGGTTGGATCTCCTTGCAGTCCAAGGGACTCTCAAGAGTCTTCTCCAATACCACAGTTCAAAAGCATCAATTCTTCGGTGCTCAGCTTTCTTTATGGTCCAACTCTCACATCCATACATGACCACTGGAAAAACCATAGCCTTGACTAGATGGACCTTTGTGGGCAAAGTAATGTCTCTGCTTTTTAATATGCTGTCTAGGTTGGTCATAGCTTTTCTTCCAAGGAACAAGTGTCTTTTAATTTCATGGCTGCAATCACCATCTGCAGTGATTTTGGAGCCCCCCAAAATAAAGTCTGTCACTGTTTCCATTGTTTCCCTATTTGCCATGAAGTGATGGAACCAGATGCCATGATCTTAGTTTTTTGAATGTTGAGTTTTAAGCCAACTTTTTCACTCTCTCTTTCACTTTCATCAAGAGGCTCTTTAGCTCCTCTTCACTTTCTGTCATAAGGGTGGTGTCATCTCCATATCTGAGGTTATTGATATTTCTCCCAGCAATCTTGATTCCAGCTGTAGTGTATATTTATGTTTATATGCTGTTGAATTTATTTGCCAACATTTTGTTAAGGATTTCTGCATCTATATTTATGAGAGATATTGGTCTATGACTTTCTATTTTTTGTAATGTCTTTCTCCAGTTTTGGCATCAGGGTGTTACTAACTTCATGGAATGAATTGGGAAGTTTTCCTCCTCTTCTGTTTTCTGAAAGAGATTGTGTAAAATTGGTGATAATTCTTTTTATTTATTTATTATTTTTTCCATTTATTTTTATTAGTTGGAGGTTAATTACTTTACAATATTGTAGTGGTTTTTATCATACATTGACATGAATCAGCCATGGATTTACATGTATTCCCCATCCTGATCCCCCCTCCCACCTCCCTCTCCACCCAATCCCTCTGGGTCTTCCCAGTGCACCAGGCCCGAGCACTTGTCTCATGCATCCAACCTGGGCTGGTGATCTGTTTCACCCTAGATAATATACATGTTTCGATGCTGTTCTCTCGAAACATCCCACCCTCGCCTTCTCCCACAGAGTCCAAAAGTCTGTTCTGTACATCTGTGTCTCTTTTTCTGTTTTGCATATAGGGTTATCATTACCATCTTTCTAAATTCCATATATATGTGTTAGTATACTGTATTGGTCTTTATCTTTCTGGCTTACTTTACTCTGTATAATGGGCTCCAGTTTCATCCATCTCATTAGAACTGATTCAAATGAATTCTCTTTCATGGCTGAGTAATATTCCACGGTGTATATGTACCACAGCTTCCTTATCCATTTGTCTGCTGATGGGCATCTAGGTTGCTTCCATGTCCTGGCTATTATAAACAGTGCTGCGATGAACATTGGGGTGCACGTGTCTCTTTCGGATCTGGTTTCCTCGGTGTGTATGCCCAGGAGTGGGATTGCTGGGTCATATGGCAGTTCTATTTCCAGTTTTTTAAGGAATCTCCACACTGTTCTCCATAGCGGCTGTACTAGTTTGCATTCCCACCAACAGTGTAAGAGGGTTCCCTTTTCTCCACACCCTCTCCAGCATTTATTGCTTGTAGACTTTTGGATAGCAGCCATCCTGACTGGCGTGTAATGGTACCTCATTGTGGTTTTGATTTGCATTTCTCTGATAATGAGTGATGTTGAGCATATTTTCATGTGTTTGTTAGCCATCTGTATGTCTTCTTTGGGGAAATGTCTGTTTAGTTCTTTGGCCCATTTTTTGATTGGGTCATTTATTTTTCTGGAATTGAGCTGTAGGAGTTGCTTGTATATTTTTGAGATTAATCCTTTGTCTGTTGCTTCGTTTGCTATTATTTTCTCCCAATCTGAGGGCTGTCTTTTCACCTTGCTTATAGTTTCCTTTGTTGTGCAAAAGCTTTTAAGTTTCATGAGGTCTCATTTGTTTATTTTTGCTTTTGTTTCTAAAATTCTGGGATGTGGGTCATAGAGGATCCTGCTGTGATTTATGTTGGAGTGTGTTTTGCCTATGTTCTCCTCTAGGAGTTTTATAGTTTCTGGTCTTACATTTAGATCTTTAATCCATTTTGAGTTTATTTTTGTGTATGGTGTTAGAAAGTGTTCTAGTTTCATTCTTTTACAAGTGGTTGACCAGTTTTCCCAGCACCACTTGTTAAAGAGGTTGTCTTTTTTCCATTGTATATTCCTTGCCTCCTTTGTTGAAGATAAGGTGTCCATAGGTTCGTGGATTTATCTCTGGGCTTTCTATTCTGTTCCATTGATCTATATTTCTGTCTTTGTGCCAGTACCATACTGTCTTGATGACTGTGGCTTTGTAGTATAGTCTGAAGTCAGGCAGGTTGATTCCTCCAGTTCCATTCTTCTTTCTCAAGATTACTTTGGCTATTCGAGGTTTTTTGTATTTCCATACAAATTGTGAAATTATTTGTTCTAGTTTTGTGAAAAATACCGTTGGTAGCTTGATAGGGATTGCATTGAATCTATAGATTGCTTTGGGTAGTATAGCTATTTTCACAATATTGATTCTTCCAATCCATGAACACGGTATGTTTCTCCATCTGTTTGTGTCCTCTTTGATTTCTTTCATCAGTGTTTTATAGTTTTCTATGTATAGGCCTTTTGTTTCTTTAGGTAGATATACTCCTAAGTATTTTATTCTTTTTGTTGCAATGGTGAATGGCATTGTGTTCCTTAATTTCTCTTTCTGTTTTCTCATTGTTAGTGTATAGGAATGCAAGAGATTTCTGTGTGTTAATTTTATATCCTGCAACTTTACTATATTTGTTGATTAGCTCTAGTAATTTTCTGGTAGAGTCTTTAGGATTTTCTATGTAGAGGATCATGTCATCTACAAACAGAGTTTCACTTCTTCTTTTCCTATCTGGATTCCTTTTATTTCTTTTTCTGCTCTGACTGCTGTGGCCAAAACTTCCAAAACTATGTTGAATAGTAGTGGTGAGAGTGGGCACCCTTGTCTTGTTCCTGATTTTAGGGGAAATGCTTTCAGTTTTTCACCATTGAGGGTAATGCTTGCTGTGGGTTTGTCATATATAGCTTTTATTATGTTGAGGTATGTTCCTTCTATTCCTGCTTTCTGGAGAGTTTTAATCATAAATGAGTGTTGAATTTTGTCAAAGGCTTTCTCTGCATCTATTGAGATAATCATATGGTTTTTATCTTTCAATTTCAATTTGTTAATGTGGTGTATTACATTGATTGATTTGTGGATATTAAAGAATCCTTGCATTCCTGGGATAAAGCCCACTTGGTCATGATGTATGATTTTTTTTAATATGTTGTTGGATTCTGTTTGCTAGAATTTTGTTAATGATAATTCTTTTTAAACAGTAGCATCCTCAGTGAAGCCACCTGGGCCAGAGAGTCCTATTTCTTATTAGGTGAATTGCAGTACTTTTTTGTCTGGGGAATTTGTCCCTTTCATCTAAACTGGCAAATGTACATAGAGGTGTTTATTGTATTTGCTCAGTCGTGTGCAACTCTTTGTGACCCCATGGACTATAGCCCATCAGGCTCCTTGGTCCAAGAATACTGGAGTGGGTTGCCATTCCCTTCTCCAGGGGATCTTCCCCACCAGGGATCAAACCCAGGTCTCCTGCACTGTAGGCAGATTCTTTACCATCTGAGCTACCAGGGAAGCCCAGGATTTGCTTCAGTTCAGTTCAGTTCAGTTCAGTTGCTCAGTCATATCTGACTCTTTGTGACCCCATGAATAGCAGCACACCAGGCCTCCCTGTCCATCACCAACTCCCGGAGTTTGTTCAAACTCATGTCCATTGAGTCGGTGATGCCATCCAGCCATCTCATCCTCTGTCGTCCCCTTCTCCTCCTGCCCCCAATCCCTCCCAGCATCAGGGTCTTTTCCAATGAGTCAACTCTTCGCATCAGGTGGCCAAAGTATTGGAGTTTCAGCTTCAGCATCAGTCCTTCCAATGAACACCCAGGACTGATCTCCTTTAGGATGGACTGGTTGGATCTCCTTGCAGTCCAAGGGACTCTCAAGAGTCTTCTCCAATACCACAGTTCAAAAACATTAATTCTTCAACGCTCAGCTTTCTTCACAGTCCAACTCTCACATCCATACATGACCACTGGAAAAACCATAGCCTTGACTAGATGGACTTTTGTTGGCAAAGTAATGTCTTTGCTTTTTAATATGCTATCTAGGTTGGTTATAACTTTCCTTCCAAGGAGTAAGCGTCTTTTAATTTCATGGCTGCAATCACCATCTGCAGTGATTTTGGACCCCAAAAAATTAAAGTCTGACACTGCTTCCACTGTTTCCCCGTCTATTTCCCATGAAGTGATGGGACTGGATGCCATGATCTTAGTTTTCTGAAAGTTGAGCTTTAAGCCAACTTTTTCAGTCTCTCCTCTTTCACTTTCATCAAGAGGCTTTTTAGTTCTTCTACACTTTCTGCCATAAAGGTGGTGTCATCTGCATATCTGGTGTTATTGATATTTCTCCAGGCAGTCTTAACTCCAGCTTGTGCTTCTTCCAGCCCAGCGTTTCTCATGATGTACTCTGCATGTAAGTTAAATAAGCAGGGTGACGATATACAGCCTTGATGTACTCCTTTTCCTATTTGGAACCAGTCTGTTGGTCCATGTCCAGTTCTAACTGTTGCTTCCTGACCTGCATATAGATTTCTCAAGAGGTGGGTCAGGTGGTCTGGGTATTCCCATCTCTTTCAGAATTTTCTACAGTTTATTGTGATCCACACAGTCAAAGACTTTGGCATAGTCAATAAAGCAGAAATAGATGTTTTTCTGGAACTCTCTTGCTTTTTCGATGATCCAGCGGATGTTGGCAATTTGATCTCTGGTTCCTCTGCCTTTTCTAAAACCAGCTTGAACATCTGGAAGTTCACAGTTCACATATTGCTGAAGCCTGGCTTGGAGAATTTTGAGCATTACTTTACTAGCGTGTGAGATGAGTGCAATTGTGTGGTAGTTTGAGCATTCTTTGGCATTGCCTTTCTTTGGGATTGGAATGAAAACTGATTTGCTTACCACCCTCTAAATGTCTAAACTCTCTATAGTAAAACCCTTCATTTTATTATTAGCAATGTTTGTCTTTTTTTTCTGCTAGTATTGCTGGAGGAGTGCCAATTTTACCAATTATTTCAGAGTACCATCCGTTTGTTTACGAGTTTCTCTACTGCTATGTTTTGAAAGATGCTGATTTCTCTTTATTAACTTCTTACTTCTGTTTGTTCTGAATTCTTTTGTTGCTTTTATGGGTTTTTCAGGTGGGAGTTCAGAGGCTGATTGGAGGTTTTTCTTCTTTTCATACATAAGCCATTAGGGCTATAAATTTTCCTCTCAACACTGCTTTACCTTAAATCCGCATTTGGGGACAGTTTCTGTTTGTTCTCACTGCTCTTCATTTCCCTGTTATCTTTCTCCTATTTCCATGTCCCTTGGACATGTTTTCAGAATTCCATTTTTATTTTGTTCTGGCCACAAAGTAATACAAATTTAAGGTACACACACATCAGGGTTGGCTTGTGTTCACACTTCTCACAGGCGTGTCTTCCTCTCTACTCCGCTCCAAGTCCCCAATCCTTAAAGCCCCTCAGTGTGATCTGGGGAAAGCAGGGGTCCATGTGGACATCTCAGATCCATGTAGACAGGCTCTTTTATTCAACTTCCCATTTTGAGAGGTTTCTGCATCACGTAAACCAATGCAGCCCACGTTGCCCTGAGTCTCCAAATACCCTCAGGCCACAAGCCACTGCCACGCTGTTTGTCTCTCAGGGCCCCATTTCCCCCAACGTTTCAGCTTGTTGATTTCTTAGCATCTTGTTTGCTCTTCCTTGCTTTTAAGAAGATTTTAAAATACTGTTTTTCCAGCGCATTGGTTATCAGCAGGAATTTGGTTTGAGTCACCGAGTTTGTCACGTTCCTGGAAGTTGAAGTGTCAAACTGCTTTGTAAAGCACCTTCTGGGTGGGGGTTTCTGTGCCCAGCAAGAGAGATTCATTTACATCACCTCTGGAGAAGGGCTGTCCTTGCTTGGTTTCCCCTGCAAAGCGGAGTCTGAGACGACACATTTTTGCCCAAGTGGCTTATTCTATGAAGTTCCCAGGGAACGAGAGACGGGGGCACCAGGACAAGGAAACCGGGGAGGAGGGGAAACTGAGCCAAGGGTGCCTGGCTGTGCTGGGGGAGCGGTGGACGGGGGCTCCACGCTGCCGAGGGCGTGCTGAGCAGAGCCGTCCCCCGAGCCGCGGAAGGGGAATGCTTCTTCTCAGACTCCCGTCCTGTGGGTCGAGGATTGCCTGGGGGTTGTGAACTCCCTCCCGTGCATTTGAGAGCACAAACCAGAAGGGACCAGGGGTCCAGGACAAGTGACCGGGAGACCCGGGGCAGAGGCTGAGAGATATCTGAGCCCCGAGGTCACGCAGTCAGGACAGGGTTCCACACAGCTCATCTCTCAGCAGGACTGGAAAAGACTGCAGGAGACATAAGAGAGGCAGGTTTGATCCTTGGGTCTGGAAGATTCCCCTGGACAAGGGCAACCCACTCCAGTGTTCTTGCCTGGAGACTCCTATGGACGGAGGAGCCTGGTGGGCTGTGGCTGAAAGGGTCGCCAAGAGTCAGACACAACAGAAGCGACTTAGCATGCATGTAGGAGGAAGTGAGCGAGGCCCTGAGAGACGTCTGGACCACAGAACACGTGGTCTGGAAGGTGAGGACATCGAGGATTAGATGGCCCCCTCTCTACTTGCTCCTGGGGTGGGGTGATCATCCCCACTTCTCTCCAGGGCTCCCCTGCCAGCCAGCTCTCTCTCCTCCCTTGTAGGTTTGGTCCCTTTCCCTTTCCAGCTTCTTTGGGGGCCAAAGTTACTGCATATTCATCCCAGCTCTGACTCTTGAGATGTAGGCTTGTGGCCTCAGCTCCTGCTGCCACCAAGACCCGTCTGCATCCCAGTTCCCAGGAGGACGCTGCTAGGCCCATCTTCTTGACCACAGCCACCCAGGCCACGTGCCCTTGGCATCCGAGCAGCCAGCTGCGCTTGGTCCAGCATCCACCCCGTTCCAGATGGCCTGGGCGGGGGGACGGGGGTGGGGACCGCGGTGGCTGCACAGAGAGATGTCTCTGTACCCAGAGGAGCTGTGGGCAGGAAGGCACTATCAGCGCAGAGGACATCAAGGCGAAGGCAGAGAGCTTTCACTTTGTTTTTTATTAATTCTCACAGCTCCCCAAGCGGACAGTGGGAGGAACCAGGTCTGCAGGGTCAGCAGATCCTCCAACGGACAGAATGTGCAACTCTTTCCAGCGTGATTAGTTTTGTTTTTTTTTTTTAAATCTGTGAATTGTTGGGTCAATTCCCAACATCATGAAGAGCCAGGTTTTGTTCATCTTGGCGTCCAAATGATGTGTTTTCGAAATCGGAACTAAAATAAAGCAGTAATAAGACTGAAGAAGCAACATCCTGTTTTATGGAAGGTCTATTTAAAAAAAAATATGTGAGAAAAAACACTGTGTGCAGAGTAAATATTTAACACCCGCACCCCCACTGTTGGGAGATGGGGGGCTTTCATCTGGCCAGGACACAAGAAGATGAGAGTCTCAGGACAGACCCATCACCCCCTCCCCCTCCCTGAGGCCTTGGCACGACTCATGGGTCACCTTGCCTGGTACCATGCAGTCCCCACCCTCCTGAGGGCTGCAACAGACGGAATGTCACCACAGATGGAGAAGAGCTCAATCAAGCACAGGTTTTGGGGACCTTGACTCCGAGAGGATGTGCATTTTTAGCAGGTCAGTTGGAGGTGAGTGTCGTTCACCTTCCCATTCGCAGACCCAGGCTGAACTCAGCTCCTGACGCTCTCCTGGAGGTTCTTCCAGTCTCTGGGCGTTGAGAAGGTGGGTGTCAACATAGCCCCCCGACAATCCGCAGTGAGAGCACACGTCTGGGCTGCCCTTGCCAGGAGACGGGCTCCCGTGTGATCACCTTCATGTCAGGGAGTTCCGCTTAAAAGGAGGGAAACAGCAAAGACTGTGCTAGTCTCACTTTGGGAGGAAGGACGGGGTTTGGGGAGAGGTTGGATCAGTGTTCAGGCACGCTGCTCCTCTGTCATAGCTGGTGGATCTTCGGGTCCCTTCTCTGCACCCCCTACTCTGCCCTGAAGGGTGATTGTCCCCAGCAGGGTGTCCCCAGCAGGAGTCCCAGGCTTCACTGAGCCGCCTTCCTGTCTCTTCTGGGACCCACAAGTGTTTTCCTGAAGCATCCAGGTTCCCAGGTGATGGGGCCCTGCGGGAACCATGCGTTGGGGGGCACTCGTCTGGGGGGGCCATTTGCTGAAGGGCTCCCCTTAGAAGCCCATGGCTTGGAACCCGATGGGGTAGGGCGGCTCAGAGGAGAGGCCCTCCTTCTCTGGGAGCTGCCATGAGCACCTCCTCCGATCACCTTCTGCTCAGAGCCAGGGGCGACGGGCGGTCACCTGGCTACCTCCCCCGTGTCTGTTCCTGGGCCCTGAGACCAGGCAACGTCCCGCCCACCCTGGGGACCTGACCCTCCCGGGCACAGAGCCATTCTTTGACCTTCTTAAGCTTAGCCGGGGCCCCTCCAGGAAAGCACCCCTCCTCCAAAGCGCCTTCTTCCAGGGCCCTTCTTCTGAGATCATTCAGATGTCTGACTAAGCCAAGGGTCTCTCGGCCTCTGCCCGCCCCCAACACCCACGATTCACTCTGCATGACCTCCTGGGGGGACCAGGCGGGTGGAGGAGGGGTGGGAATGTGGGGGGCGGGCTGTCTCCCCTGGCCCGTCCCCTCCCTGGCTGAAACTTCACTCTCAGCTGGTTTGAGAGTCGGGGACCCAGCCCACTGGCTCAGCTGAGCTTCCGCTGACTGCGCGCTCGGTGTTTTGAAACAGAAACTAAAGAACCGTGGGGAGCTGGGGTCGTGCAGAGAAAACATCCTCCCTGACTGTCTCCGCGGAGAGGGTGGGAACAGGCATGTGTGAAGGGTGACCCAGCCTCCCTCCCGCCTGGTCCCTGCCCTAACGCCAATCACCTGGTTAAAAGACAAGCCAGAGAAACACACAAAACTCATGGCCTTGGGTCAGCAGAGTGTGGCGGTGCCCCATGTCTGCTCTCTCCAGGATCTTGCTGGCAATCTACCGACGGGGAGCCGAGGCTGGAGACGGTTTTACACAGATGGCCTGGCTGGTTGTCACAAAGCCTCAAGAAAGGCAGCAGTGTGGTTTTATCCCCAATTCACAGCTGGGGAGACTGAGACTGCCAAGCCAGTTTCCGACGGTGACTGTGCCTACTTGCTCCGGGGACGTGGTGTGACACGCTGCAGGCAACAGCTATGGAACAACCAAAAGGAGAGAGAAATCACCAATGCAAACGGAACCGAAACCACCCCTGTCTCTTTTGGGCCCCAGCCGTTCACGGCTTGGTGGGCAGACTGTCTTCTCCGAAGCTCGGGGGAGGGGGACCTTATTCTGGGCGGGGAGGGTCGGGGCCACGGCACCCGCCTCTGTCCTCCAATCTCAAGCCTGGAACACAAGAGCCGACGGCCAGCCCCTGGTCTCGGCCGGCTGCACCCTGCGGGGAGCACAGACAGCTCCCCGCTTCCTGGGTCAGGACGTCCACTCGCCCGACGCCAGCCACCTCCCCGGGCTGGGTGCTCAGAGCACTGGTCGCCTCTCACTCAAACGGCCACCTTCCCAGCAGGTGATGTGGGTTGCATGGCAAGGCCAGGAAAAACTCACACCCCTGGGTGAGGCATGCAGAGTGGTGCGGACACCAGATGGCAAGAGGTGAGTGCTGAGTGCAGCTGGGCACTGAAGCCCATCTAGGAACCCAAGACGGGTCCCTGTCCACTCACGGGGTACACTGTCACCCAGGCCACACCACGGGGTGCTCTGGGCGGAGTCTGTCCCTTGTGTGTGACAGAGGGCGTCCAGAAGGTGTGGAGCGGGGAGTGGCTGGGTGCTCGGCCACCTCCGAGGTCAGGAACACCTGCGGACCTTCTCTCTTTACACATTCGTGGGTGCGGCAGCCAGAGCCTTATCAGAGGGGTCACCAGCCCAAGTCCACCTGGCGCCGATTCTGAGCCTCTCTTCCCACGAATGATGTCTGGAGACCTCGCGGCCTGGGATGTCTCAGTGAGCAGAGCTGGACCAGAGCGTGGGAAGCAAGACACATCCAACATCCAGCCCAGAGAGACGGCTGGGAGCGTCGCAGCTCAGCCCTTCCAGCAACACCGAGGAGTCACAGTCCCTAGAAACTCATCACCCGCCTGCTCTGTTCACGCAGGCGCAAGAGCAAAAGTGACCACCGAAGGGCACACGTTCTACAGCGAAATCTAGAACAGTGGGGATGTTGGGACTTCAAAGCTCCACCCTCTCCTTGCCCTTCTGATGTGGTGTCTCAGGATTCTGGCAAGGTCATCTCTAAATGCCCTTGGATTTTGTCGTTGCCCGAGAAGATGTGCCCAAGCCACCACCTCCCAGCTGGAAACGTCTTCTTGTGTGAAAACACCCGAAGGTGGTTTCAGGTCTGGCGGTAAGGGGCCGGCAGTTGCAGTGGGCCACCTCCTTTTTCCACTCCCTGGGCATGTGGGGCTCTGGGGAACATTGAGTTTCTATGGCCCCTGCAATCGTGCGGTTTCCTCCCTTGAATCAAGCCCTGATCTTTGAAGCTCTGAGTTTTGTTGATTTAAACTGACCTGAAGGGACCGAGAAAGGACTCAGTGAGGCCGGGAGTCTCCCCAGCCACTCTGAACACAGCAAGAAAGGGTCTGATTGCTCACCCCTCTGGCTGCCCCTCGGAAGGGACTCCCACACTGCGGGGAACTTTGCAAAGACTCCTGAGGTCAGAAGGGCTACAGGGTGGGCCCGGGCTGGGGGTGGGGTCATGGCGTCTGCCCAAAGGGGCATTTTAAAGTAGGGGCTCATCTTGTGAAGGATTTGTGCCTGTATTTGGTTTTTTTTTTTTTTTTTGCTCTAAGCTGGACATTTTGCTTTGAAGGGAGAGGTGACCACAGAACTGGAGGCTGGAGAGGCTGGACACGTACCTGCAGTGGAGTGGACACTCACCAAGAGCTAGAGGGCCTCTCTTTCAGGCAATGATTCTGCTGTCAGCCAGGCAGCCTGGCTCAACTGCTAACGGTGATGTTTACTTTCAGGCAGGGAGGAGTCAGTCCAGCAGGTCCTCTCCTTGCTCGAGACCTGAAGTGGTGCTGGGAGAACGAGCTGCCTAGATGACCTCCTCCAGCTGTTGGTAAGTGGAACCCAGAAGTGCAGCAGTTTTACCGGAGGCTTTTCTGTGATGTGTGTTCAGGGCCCCCTGGAAAGGTCCCTTTGGCTTTTGTCAGTTCCAGAGACCCAGATGGACACCACTTGTGCTATTGAAAGATGCTTCTCATGGCCTAGGTATTACTATCTCTTTCCACATTTCCATGGAAAACTCAAGGATGGCAATGTTAATTTAAGGAACTCTGCCTGATTAGGCAAAGGGAGGGAGACATGGATAGGTGAGCCCTCAAAGACAACACAGTGGGTAAAGAGTGGCTATCAAGGTGCTAACTGGGGTATCACTATTCTCGTCACGAGGCCTGGACCTGGAGAGGCAGGCTGCCCCTGAGCACGTGTCCAGGCAGGGGAGGGATCCAGGGGCAAAGAGCTGGGTTTTGTGGGTCCCCAGGTGTGACCTGGGCTCTCTGCTCAGACTTTGGCCTTGGGGTCTCCTGACTGTCCCGCGTGGGTACCTCACCGGGACGGGCACTCCTTGTTCCTTGCCCCCTCTGTGGTCAGGCCCTCGATCTTGGGCTTGGGTGTGGGAGGCTCATAGGGCCTGGTCACTGGAAGTAGAGACTGAGGGGCTGGTCAGTCTGCAAGGATGCAAGACACCCCTCCAGCTCTAGGAGGAGGGGCATAGGCTTTGCGACTCAGAAATCAAGAACATTCTCTGTGGCCACCCTGTCCATCAGTTTTGGATGATTTGATCTGACATTCCTCTAATCAGCCCCCAGAGAACGACCATGACCTTTGCAGTCTTCATGACCTCCAAAGGCCTCGAGGACCCTGTGGGACAGCACAGAGCATGTCTGGACTTCATTGCCAAGGCAGCAGCTCTGCCTTCCAAGGTCTCAGCAAGGAGTCCAGGTGCATGCATGTGTATGCGTATGCATCTGTCTGTCGGTGTTTGCTGCACCCAGCGGCCACTGGGGCTCGTGCCGCAGGGCACTGCACCAAGGTCACCTAGGGGCCAGCAAGGTGATGGAAGCTGAGGACAGGCTGGCATTTCTGGAGCTACGCCTTTCTGGTGGGCTTGGGAACAGAAGTCAAGAGTGGGGTGAGAAGGTTCAGGGTCCACCACGTTCTGGCACAGCCCCACTCTCCAGAAGCCTGTCTTGAGGTGGCACGGGGTCTGTGTGGCCTCTCACCCGTGGACAGCTCCATCCAGCTGACCCAGGTACCAGCTGTCTCCCACAAGCCAAGCTTCTGGAGCCTCTGGGTGGTGAGCAGGTGACTTGCAGCTCCCTGGCCGGAAGCCCTCTACCTGGGCGTCACCCCAGCTCCTACTGATGCCCGTGGACACAGTAAGGAGGCCAGCAGGAGGGGAGTGGGACTTCCTGCCCCACATGGAGCGCGTCTGCACCCCCCCCCTGCCCGCCCAGACCAGAGCCCGGCCAGAGTCTCCTTCTTCGCCACAGATCGTGGCCTTCATGGGGCCTCTGCCCCAGGGATCCCTCCTTACCTGTACGCACAGGCATCACATCCTCACCCTCGCCCAGCCGCACGACCCGGGCTGCAGGGGACGGGACAGCTGCCGTGAAATTCGTCATCAGGGAAACTGAAGGCATGCCAAGCAGACTGTGGCCCACCGGGAGACAAACCTAAGCGGGCATGGAGGTCGTGTGCAGGCGAAGCAAGGAATTCCACCCGGGAAGGCTCTGCAGGGCTGGCCCTGACCTCGGACCGCGGGGGTAGGACACAGGATGGGTGACTGACGGGGTTGGGGTAGCAGATGGGCACATGGAGGGGCTGAGGCCAACCTCACCAGCTTTCCCAGACCTGGGCCCACTGAACACGCTCAACCACACCAGTACTGGCAGTTCTAGAAAGTCCTATGGTCACGCACAGCCTAACACCCCTCACATCCCGCTGGTCCCCTTTAAAGTGACGCGATTGTTATTTCTGCAACCGGTTCCAAGTTTCTCAGGCTGTGCTCAGGCTGCGGTGTGGAGAAAAGAGACGGAAGACGGGGGCTGCAGGGACGTCTTTATTGTTCCTGGGAGGGGAGCAGTATACACAGCCACACTGCAGTCACTGAGCTCGTTAAAGACATCTCAATAAATAAAACAAATAAGCAACATATACACTGAAACAGAAAATATTAAAAAAAAATGATTAGCTGAGTGAATCATGGAGGAAGAGAAAAGGAGAGGTGAGAATTCCAGGCTAACTTGAAACAGTCATGCAGAGGCTGGGGCAGGGGGTGGGGGGTGTAGCTCAAGGTTCCTTTGCTAAGAGCCTTGGTCCAGTTGAAACAGAATGTACAGGAAGGCATTTCTGGTTTATTTTTTTTAAAAATATACACTAAAAAAAAAGGCACTTAGAGGGAAATACAAAATCAAAATCCTCATAAATGTGTTCCTGAATTCAGCGATTTTCAGATTCAATCCCCGCCCCCTCAAAAAATAAAAATAAAAAAAAAATAGAACCCAGGGCTGGGCCTGTGAACACTCTCAAACAGCGGCGAGAATAGTGCCGTGAGCTATCCGGCGAGATGGACCCTGAGCGCCGCTTCCTGGGCGGGGGCGTCTCGGGGCGTCTCGGGGGCGGAGGCCGCGTGGTCCGGGGGGGCTGCCTCTGGGCCCTCATCTGGACGCCGCCATGCGGGAGCGCCGAGATGACGGGGCGAGGGGCTTCCTGGAGGTCGTTCGGGTTTCAGAAGTTGCAGACTCGGACGTTCCCCAATGCCAGCTGCATTCAGCCCCTCAGGAGAGTCTGGAAGACAAGGTACAGGGAGGCTGAGAAGCCGCTGCCGCCCTCGAGTCGGGGGCTGCGTGGCCGTTTCACCCCCGTGGGCCCCCCGACGGGCCGTGACAGGTGCAAGCTGCTCTGATACCTGCCTGCCCCCACACCCTCCCGGCAGGAGCTGGACAGGGGGCCACTGCCTGCAGGCCGCTGCCCCCGGGGACCCAGGCCCGGCCCGGAGGGCTCCCTCTCTCCCCACCTGCACCCTCTGCAGTCACTCCCAGACCCCCAGGGCCGGATGCCCTGCCTCTCGCGCCCACCAGAGCCTCGTCCAGCATGGGGCCCCGCAGGCTGCTGCCGCCCCGTGGAGGAGCCGCCCCCAGGCGGGCTCCCGTGGAAAGAGCAGTCCCCACCCTGGAAGGTGACTGTTGGAGCTTCAGGGTCACGGTGAGAGCAAAGCCGGCAGTGGAGGGGGGAGAGTGAGGATGCAGAGCAACGGGGCCGCCGTGGGGTCGGGGCTGGCAAGGGCAGATGATTGTTTAAACCCGAGCTTTTTAAAAAACGCGCTTATTTACTTACGCTGCTTAGGTCTTAGCTGCAGCACACGGGCTCAGCAGTTGTGTTGGGTGGGCTGAGTTGCCCCGTGGCGTGGGGGACCCTCAGTTCCCCGACCAGGGACTAAACCTGAGTCCCCTGCATTGCAAGACCGATTCTAAACCAGTGGACCACCGGGTCAGTCACTAACCTGTGCTTTTGAAGTAACCGTACATTCACAGGCAGTTGCAAAAAAATGTATAGGGAGGTGCTACATACATCTCACTGGGTTCCCCCACTATTCTCACCTTGCACTAGTCAAGTGAGGCGTCTCAACCAGAAAAGGGGCCTGGGTGTGGCTGGAGGGCTGACACACTTCACTCGTGCGTGTGTGTGTGTGTGCGTGTGTGTGTGGCCTGACCCCGCTGGGCAGTGGGCAGCAGCAGCGGGGACGTGCCCCGCCCTCCCATGGAGCCTCACGCTGAGGCCCTGCAGCTCAGGGGGCTCTAGGACCCTCGACGGTATCTGGACAAACCCCTGCGAGCCTGAAGACCCTGCCTCCCTGAACCCCAGCGCCTGGAGACACACACGCACTCCTTTTTTCCAAGTTCTGAGCACTCCAAATATGTCAGCCGTTTAAAGTGGTCCTGGGCAGAAAGTCAAAGGCTGCTCTCTCGGAGAATGTGGTTGTAATTAGATAATTAATAAGGGGGGCAGCTAGAGAAAGCTAAATGGAAGCCTTCCTCCGCGGGAGGAAGTCATTAGAACAGGTTTTGATATATGAGCCTCGCCAGCTCTCCAAGGGGAAACAGCATCATCCGTGGAAGCCAGGACGGCAGGGCCGCCCCGAGCAGTGTGGGTTTTGGGGTTCGCTCCACATGCCCCGGGGGGCCCGGGCAGGAGCTGGCGGCAGGTTCATTAGTCTTCCTGACCGAGGGCCTCCGGGCCAGCTCCTTGATGTCACCCTGACCCTGGTGTGTCTGCTGACGTGGGCGGTGCTCTCAGCCACAAATGTGAGACAGCTGGGGCCCCGACTGCCTCCTGTGTGGGACAGCCACCTGAAGCCGTGCGCACGCATCCCATGCACAGCTCAGCCGGCCTCAGTCTGCCGGGTCCAGAAGGGGGCAGGGGGAGAGGCCAGGGGGCGGCTGTGCTGAGAGCGTGGGCGCCCTCCTCTCTCACCAGGCCAGACCACAGGGCGCTGAGACGCAGTGGAGGGTCTTACTCCATTCTGTGTCCCGAGGGCCGCCCCGGGGAGGGGCGTGCCCAAAGGTCTCCAGAAATAGAGGCGGGTAGGCTTAAAGGGGAAGCGCTCATCCTAGGGCCTTCTGTTCATTCACGGATCCCCACCCCCCCCATCCCTCCACCCACGTTCCCTTCCTTCTTCCCCCCTCCCTCCTTTCCTTTCTTCATTTCTTCCTTCTTTCTATCCACCTGTCAATCCACCATCCATCCACCCACCATCCATCTATCCTTCCATCCACCATCCATCCACCCATCCAGCCACCCACCATCCATCCATCCACCCACCCATCCATCCACCCACCATCCATCCATTCATCCATCCACCCACCATCCATCCATTCATCCATCCTTCCATCCATCCACCCATCCATTCATCAATCATTCATCCATCCATCTATCCATCCAACCACCTATCCATCATCTTTCCATCCACACATCCACCCACCATCCTCCAGTCATCCATCCACCATCCATCCAGTCATCCATCCGTCCACCATCCACCCACCATCTGTCCACCCAGTCATCCATCCATCCATCATCCATCCACCATCCATCCATCCATCCATCCATCCATCCATCCAACCAGTCATCCATCCATCCACCATCCATCATCCATCATCCTTCCCTCCTTCCTTCCATTCACTCTCCCTTCCATCTATCCCCCATCCACTCTTCCATCATCCACCCTTCCACCCTTCCATCCATCCACCCGTCCATCTATCCATCCATCTTTCCAACAGGCACTGAGCACCTTTCATGTGCCAGGAAGGCTGCTAGTTGTTTAAAAAGCCCAGGCATGGATCCAAGAAGTCCATCAAGGGAGGAGAAACGTGCTGATAAACAACTAGAGCTCAGGGTAGACAATGGCAACTTTTTTAGAGGAAGTGCAGCTAAGACTCTGCAACTAGAAGGAAAGGGACAAAATACCTTGACTTTTGTTGGGGCTGCCAAAAAAGGCTGCCAGTGGGACACTGAAGGCCAGAAGTGAGGGTCAGGAGGCCAGAAGCTTCTCCCCAAAGTCAGGGGCTGTGGCTGTGGGCCGCAGCACAGAGCAGATGTCCAGGGCACTGCCCCAGCTCCCACTGCCCCTTCCATGTGAAAATTAGAGGCACCTTCACCTCCATAGACCCCAGCATCCACGGAAGGGGCCAAGCTGCTCTTGCTGCCACAACTCTTTCCTCCTCCCATTCGCTGCGCCTAAAACAAAGACCCTCAACTCCTGGGCTCCCACGGACACTGGGGTGGGGGTGGGGAGGGTCCCAGGGGAGACGAGCAGCAATGGGCCCAGTGGTGAAGAAGCTGACAGCTGCCCCCACCCTGGCGGGTCTCACCCAGTCTGCACAGGTCGGTCCTCCTGCCTCTGGGGCATCTGTCTAGCACTGTCCTTCAGCTGGGCCCTCCGGCCCCTCACCAAGCCTGGACCCAGCCTCCTGACCATCTGAACACAGCTCCCAAGAGTGGTTTGGAGGGAGAGAACCAACAAAATGCGCCATCAATACGGGTAGAAAACAAATGACAATTCACAACAGGGGACTGAGGGCCACAGAGCAGAAACGGCCTTGCTGAGCACCACTCACACACACATGCGCGCACACACACACACACACGGCCCTGTGAACAGGGACCAAACCCTCAAACAAGCAGAAATTATCATCTCGGGAGAAGCCAGAGGAGTGCGTGAGGATGAAACAGGGGCACTCTGCTTTGAAAGAGAAGGAGCAACAGGAGACGAGGGAAGAGGTCCAGGAAATCACGGAAAGAATAGAAGCAAAATAGCAACACAGACACGGACGAGAAACCGTTCCTAAACTGGAGACTGACCTCTGGCGTCTCCCAGCATCTGAGCCAAAAGACAAGGCATGTGCAAAAGAGGGAGCGGAGGCAATCACACACAAGATCCAGAGGGGAGGGTCCCGGTGCTCAGGAAAGACCGGTGGCTTCAGATTGGAAGGAACATCCAACTCTGGAAAGGACACCCAATGAGACAGGCAACCGAGCCACAGCACACAGGAAGTTCTGGATCCTAAGACTGGAGAGAAACTCCTACAGGCCTCCAGCAGAAACAGGGAGACCCGGCCGGACTGGGGTGACGGCCCCATGCTCACACCACTTGCTAACTGACCGTTGCAGGACACCCAGAGGTTCGACGGAGAACGGTGGTGTCCCTGGAGCACTGCTCCCCGAGAATCCGCAGACCCCCAGGAAGGAAAAGAAACGTGAGGCTCTGAAGTCCTCAGAAAGTGCCCCTCTCCGATGCCACTTCCGGGAAACACTGCTAGAAAACACCTCCCATCCGGATGAAAAGCAGTCTGGGCTCTGTCTCCGCAGGCAGGACGACAACTGACCTATGAGCCTCCCCACTGCACACCAGACAAACAGATAAGACGCTGTGCTCAATGCTCTTGTAGTCCCGAGAGGGCCGGGCACCGTCTTTTCTCCAGCCAGGTCCCTAGGGTCTAGTGTGGCACCTGGCATACAGTAGGTGCTCAATAAATACCTGCTGAAAGATGGACTCCAATGAAGAAATCAGACCCACAGCAGAGGAGACGGTCATACAGGTGTGGTGTTGTTCAGTCACTCAGTCATGTCCGACTCTCTGTGACCCCAAGAACCACAGCACGCCAGGCCTCCCTGTCCATCACCAACTGTCGGAGTCCACCCAAACCCGAGTCAGTGATGCCATCCAACCATTTCATCCTCTGTCGTCCCCTTCTCCTGCCCTCAATCTTTCCCAGGATCAGGGTCTTTTCCAGTGAGTCTGTTCTTCGCAGCAGGTGGCCAATGGATTGGAGTTTCAGCTTCAGCATCAGTCCTTCCGATGAATATTCAGGCTTGATTTCCTTTAGGATGGACTGGTTGGATCTCCTTCCTGTCCAAGAGATTCTCAAGAGTCTTTCCCAGCACCACAGTTTGAAAGCCCAGGTGTATCGGTCGCCCGGGTATGACATTCCGGGCTCCCTGCAGCGCTGCCCCAACATAAAGCACTCGGACTCCTGAGCATCCTAAGTGTCTCTCAAGGCCAGCAGCGGTGGCACCAGCACACGGAAGCCTGTGAGAAGTGCAGAGGGCAGGCCTCGCCCCGAACCAAGGACTCGGCACCTGCACTCCGGCAAAACCGCTGTTCTTTGGTGAGCTCCTCAGGCAGGGAGAAGTGGGTGGGGGTGCCCAGCCTGTATCACCTCCATCCCTGTTCAGAGATTAGACCGCGGTTGGGATGGGCAGAGACGTGCGAGGGGCACACGGCTGCTTGGAGAGCAAGAACTTGGGCATCATGATGCTCCCTGTTGGGCGCGGGACCCACTGTGGGCATCCAGGCCTCGAGGTCATGCCCACCACTGAAATCCTGCCTGAGAGTTCCAGACACAGAGACCCCCGGGGCCCACCCATGACACCCAGTGGGCACAGCCATGCAGCCAACCAGCGTCCTGTTGTGATTGTACCTCAATGATCACCCCCTTGAACAGGCAGGCAGCAGGGGTGCCAGTGACAGGCCCCTGGGGGGTCTGAGGGTCACCCACTCAGCTGCCCAGGTTCTCTTCTTCCCGCTGGGTAAGGCCTCTAAGAGACCGTGGGGCCCTGGGTGCAGCAGGCTCTGGCCCGACTGGGATGCACGGTGTCAGCGGGAGGCCAGAACAAAGCTCAGCCCCAGGGTGGCGTGCCTGCCCCAAGGCCGTCTCTGTGACACGTTTGTCCAGGGGTGAGAGGAGATAGGGGCTCTGCTTCCACTGGAGAGAATGGGAAGCCAGGGATTCAGGCATCGTGCTCCGATCAGGCCTGGCTAACGGCAAAGCAGGCAGGTGGTAAACAGCACTGCCCCTTTGGGCCATCAGAGAAGCCAGGGGTCCAGCGAGGGTGGCTCAGAGGCGGGGCATCATGCCCATTCGGGCCCCTCTTCCCTGTGACCTCTGGGCACCTGTGCTGGCTGGAAGGCCAGAGGGGCAGAAGTGTAGAGAAACAGCCATGGGAATGACAGAACGGACCTGATCCCGCAACTGCTTGGGAACCCACGCCTAGCAGGGCAGGAGCGGGCCGGAAGCCACTCTCTGCAGGCCCGACCCTCGATTTTCAGACACCTTCCTATGAGATGACGGTGGGCCAAGGAGGGACAAAAGCAAAGCCCACTTCCTCTTCCCACAAATGGAGATCAAAAAGCACCTGGCCTGTGAGAACGCTGCACTGTGTCCAGCTTCCCCTGGATGCACCTCGGTCCCTCTCCTCGTCCTCCCTACCCTCGAAGGGGCTGCAAGTAGTCCCCGAACCAGGCAGTGGCTTTAAGAGGCAGGACGCCCCGGTCTCTCTCTGCAGGCCCCTGGGCGCTCTGTCAGAGGCCACGGCCATGTGAGTCTCCTTAGCTCAGCTATCAGCCAGGAGGCGGCATATGGGGCCAGAGGTAAGACCCCGAGTTTCTCTGCCAGCGGCCGGCCCATCCCCTCTGGACAGGCCTGCTCACCTCAGAATGGCTGGGTTGGCGGGATGCCCTGACCACACCTCAAAGCGCTTAGGACTCCTGGTGTGGGGGCCGGGCTCCTGCTCCTCCACAGAGATGCTCGGGCCCTGGGCACTCTGCTCAGGGCTGCTGGGACTGCAAAGATTCCAGGAGCTGTGTGTCCAGCTCCAGGGTGACACTCAGGACCGCCGCTCTGACCCCAGCACAGGCTGTGGGCTCCAGAGGGACTGTGCCCATCTGTGCTGGTGGCCTCGGACCCCCCGGGGGTTCTCTGTCCCCTCTGCCTCCCAGACACGCTCCCTGCTTGCAGACCCCATTTGCCTGGGGCCCCTGCCCTGTTCAGGGTCTGGGGTCACTGGGAGGGTGAAGGTGGGTGAGGACCCCTCTCTCCAAACTCCGGGACTCAGATGACTGAGCCCAGCCTATCCACCACCCGTGAGAAAGAGGATTCCCCTTTGGAATGGCCATATTTATGATGCCAGGGCACTTCTATGGCTCCTTGGGGGCTTGCAGGCAAGCTGTTGGCCTAGCTCCTGCAGGAAGCGAGAACTTCACATCCACTTAGAACCAGAGCTAGCGTATGCTCTCTCTCTGTCTCTCCCCCTCATCCCCTCCCTGGACTTGGCCTCAGTGACTCAGGCTGACTGTGTCTGAAGTGGCCTGTCTGCCAAGGGGAGATCTCCCTGAGAACAGGCTGGGGAGGGGGCGAGCTTGCCTCTGGGCGCCCCGGCAGCTCCCTCCCGCTGGCTGCTCCCCAGCGTCCAGGCCTGGAGAGGCCCGCCTTGTGGAGCCCACCGTGGCAGCCCGTGCCTCTGCAGGGCCAGCCCAGCTCCCCCGGGAGCTGCAGCAGGAAGGCCCCAGGTCCCCGCCAACCCACCCTCAGCGCTACCCCGTGCAGCCTGCCTCCGAGGGAGGCCGTCCCATTTCTTCTCCATGAGTCATGAGACGCTGCCGAGGGTCCTCCCACGTTTCAAAGACAGAGAGGGAGTTAAGTCAGCAGACAAGGAGGGCGCAGTCTCTTCCTGGTACACGGCCTCCCGACCTGGAACTACTTTAACCAGTAAACCAGCAGTTCTTCAGATGCCACTGCATCCAGCTTCTGGATAAAATTCACAAGTGGAAGAGAGGGGAACAGACTCCCACCCTGTAGGCGCCCCCTTTCAGCCTGGAGGTGCAGCAAGTGCCTTTAGAGATGGTTGTCCAGGGACATCATTTCAGAGATGACCAGAGGGACCCTGGGGGTGACTTACCCCAGGTCATCAGGCGGGTGTAGAATCACCCACAGAACTCGGGTCAGCTAAGCCCTGGGTCAGAAACCCTCCCCCACCCACAGCCAACTTCATTCCCACGACACCCTTCACTCGGGTCCAGACCTGGGGGCACCGACTTAATCAACATCTTTACGTGTTTGACAAATGAGTGTGTGGAAACACAAGGGTCCTAGTGACAGCGGCCCCAGCTCGAGAGAACACCAACTGAAGGTCTTCTGACGTCAGGTGTCCTGCTGACACTGGTGTGTAACAGTCAGCAGCACTTGGTCCCTGCTTCCAACCAGCTCACAGTTCGCTTGGGGACAGACAGACATTATTATCACAAACTGCAGTGTGTTCTAATGCAGGTATAATAAAGGTACATAAAGGTCTCCAATTATTTCAGTAAAAATCACTCAGTTATTTCCGACTTTTTGCGACTCCATAGACTGTAACCCGCCAGACTCCTCTGTCCATGGAATTCTCCAGGCAAGAATACTGGAGTGGGTTGCCATGCCCTCCTCCAGGGGATCTTCCTGACCTGGGGATCAAACCCAGGTCTCCTGCCTTGCAGGCAGATTCTTTACTGTTTGAGCTACCCGGGAAGCCCTCACTTTAAAAATACAAACATATAAATATCAATGATTATACAAAAATAGAAGAAATGTTAGGGGTTTCCCAGGTGGCGCTAATGGTAAAGAACCTGCCTACCAGTGCAGGAGACATAAGAGACATGGGTTTGATCCCTGGGTTGGGGAAGATCCCCTGGAGGAGGGCATGGCAACCCACTCCAGTATTCTTGCCTGGAGAATCCCATGGACAGAGGAGCCTGCTGGGCTATAGTCCACGGGGTCGCAAAGAGTTGGACACGACTGAAGTCACTGAACACGCATGCACATAAATGTTATAATAGAAGTAAACCTATAAAGACACATGGTAAAAGCACAGAGAAAGCAAAGGTTAAGTTTCCAGGCTTCGGGGAGCTCTTCACAGTCAGGGGCTGGCGCTGGGTCTTCAGGAAGCCTGGTCTTGGGCGGAAAGGGGGAGGGTCTTGTGGGCGAAGGCGAGGGTATACAGGCACAGACGGGTGGGCTGGAGGGAGGGGAAGATTTGGGGTGATGGAAAGGGAGCTCTGGGGGTCAGAGGTGGGCAGGACCCCACGGTGCAGTGGGGAGTGAGTAGACAGGGAGGAGCACCCTGCAAGATGAGTTGGGAGGCCCCAAGGAGGCCTGGTGGGAAGAAGCCTGGCAGGGCCCCTGCTGCCGTCCAGGAGGAAGGGGTCGAGGACTCCGGGGAGACCCAGCAGCTGCAGAGAGTCAGCCAGAGGTGAGGCAGCCAGGGCTACGGTGCAGGCCCCAGGAGGGGCCGTGATCCCAGGCACTAAACGGGGGTCACGGGAGAAGGCGCCTTTGTGGGAAACAAGACGAGGTCTGGTCTGTGAGCAGCGGCTGGTCTCAGGACTCCCTGAAGCTCAAGTACAGCCAGCAGGACGTGCGGCTCCAGCCCCAGGAGAGGGCTGGGGCCCCAGACTTGGGAGCAAGACCCTCCCCTTGGAAGTGATGAGGGCACCTTGCTTTGCCAGGATTTGAACCCAGGCCTCTGGATCCCAAACCAGGCGCCTTGCTCCATCCCTGGGCACCCTGTCAGGGACAGAACCAGGGGACACAGGCCATTAGGGTCACATGTTCAGGGAACAGTTGGGGCTGAGCTTGAATCTTCTGTAAGAAATCTTTTCAAGAAGATTCTTCGAGTCTCTTGGACTGCAAAGAGATCCAACCAGTCCATCCTAAAGGAAATCAGTCCTGAATATTCATTGGAAGGACTGATACTGAAGCTGAAGCTCCAATCCTTTGGCCATCTGATGCAAAGAACTGACTCATTGGAAAAGACCCTGATGCTGGGAAAGATTGAAGGCAGGAGGACAAGGGGACGACAGAGGATGAGATGGTTGGATGGCATCACTGACTCAATGGACATGAGTTTGAGTAGGCTCCGGGAGCTGGTGATGGACAGGGAAGCCTGGCGTGCTGCAGTCCATGGGGTCGCAGAGTCGGACACGACTGAGAGACTGAACAAGTGTGCGCAGCTGGCCAGCAGTGCCCCCTCCTGGCGGGAGGACCGCATTGCAGCAGAGAGCTTAGATTTTCACCGGGGTCCCCAGGTGAGCCTGTCTGGCTGGGAGCAGACTTCTGCACGCTGGAAGGAACGGGGCGTGCCAGGAGCTGGCTCTCCAAACGCAGTTCTGCCCTCGGTCCCACATCTTCCACGTAAACACACCGTGTGAACAGCTGGGGTCAGAGCAGAGGCGCCAGAGCTGGGAAGGAAACCGAGACCCCCGCTGTTTGAAGAGGCGGCTGCCCCGTCCCTTTCAGGGGAGCACAGCCTGGAAAACGCTAAAGAACATTTCCCATGAATGATGAAAAGGGGGGACAGAAAACTGTTTCCAGGAACACCTAGGCTGTGATGACGACCTCTACCTGACTACTGCCAGCCTTCAGTTACCAAACGAATCTCAGAAATGCAGGCAGTTTTTAAAATGCAAAATGGTTTACAGAAATAACTGCACCGTAAATCTATTTTACTGGTCACTCTTTCTTCCAACCACCAAGAAAAAAACCTGCTACGTTTGAAATATTATGTGCATAAACGTGCAAACCCAGGAAAACACAAAACCTTGGTAAGCGGCAGAAGACTCATATGTGACCGGGTCCCCAGTTGGCCCCGTCTCCAGGAGCCCTGAGTCTGGCGACTGGTGTGGACAAACGAACAGGTCACAGGAGTTCCTGGCAGGAGGGTGTCCTTCTGCGCACACGGATACCCTAGGTTGCTGGGGTGCAGCCGGGGGCTTGGCCAACCCACCCCTTCTGCTTCCCAAGCTCCGGACTCAGCTGCTTTGAGTCCATTTCCTATTCTCAAGCTTTAGCACCACCTGAATACAACTGATCTCTGCTGGGAAACATCATACTTGGAAATCGATCGGGGATTTCCCTGGCAATCCTATGGTTAAGATATCTCGCTTCCACTGCAGGGGCCAGGGGGCACAGGGGGCACAGGTTCAACCCCTGGTCGAGGAACTAAGATCCTGCATGCCTCTGGGCACGGCCATGAAAGAGAGAGAAACAGGACAGAAATAAACCAGCCCTCACTTGAGCGCAAAAGGCCCTCAGGTGTTTGGGTAAGGTCAGCTCAGAGAAGCAGGGCAGGGTGAGTAAGTGACCCTGGCCCGGCCCGGCTGGGCGGCTGTGAGCGGTCAGCACTGCCCCTCTAGGTGGAGGCCAGGCCTGGGGTCCCAAGGAAAGGTGTGCATGATGACAGCCCCTCCTGCGGAGCCCGGTCCCCTGCCCCCGGTGGTCACTGACTCTGACGGAAAGACACCTGATGGGCCTGCAGGACCGGCGTTCATCTCAGGGCAAATGCAGAGAGGCAGGGCAGCGCAGACGCTGAGAACTGGGGGTTCTGGACTGGCCGCTCTTCCCAGGAAGCCCCCAATCCCCCAGCAAGAGGGTGACCCCAGGCCCGTGGCTCCCACCCTGTCTTATCCCCTGGCCTCCATATGCTGCTCATGACCATGGTCTCCTGCTGGCGGGGGAAGCGGACACCCTCGCTTGTACCGACACTCGAGTTCCTGGCAGCAAGAAGTGGGGTCCTCGGGGTGTTAACAGGGGGCTCTGCTGTCAGCTGAGCAGGACCAGCCGGGGGTCCCAGCCCCCAGATACGTGTATATGTGTGTGATTGTGAAAGTCGCTCAGTTGTGTCCGACTCTGCGACTATACACTCCATGGAATTCTCCAGGCCAGAATACTGGAGTGGGTAGCCTTTCCCTTCTCCAGGGGATATTCCCAACCCAGGAATCGAACGGGGTCTCCTGCATTGTAGGTAGATTCTTTACCAGCTGAGCTATCAGTCACAGTTACTCTGCTGATCTTCAAAGAACCTGGAGCTGGTGCTGCCTCTGGGAAATGTGTTAGATAATTTCTCCAAAACAAAGTCATCCATCACTCTCCTTCCAACCAAGAGCACAATTCCCAACGATTAGGATTTGAGAATCAAACTTATAATTTCACAATACACAAATTTAAGGGCTCTTTTGTCTGCTGCACAGACAAAAGTCCACTGAACCTAGAAGGACTTGTGCAAGTGGGCGGCAGACTCTTTAAATTGCATGATTTACCACATTGTGTTAGTTTCAGTTGGACAGCAAAGTGATTCAGCGATACACAGATATATTCATTCTTTCTCAGATTCTCTTCCATTATAGGGTCTTACGAGATATTGACTATAGTTCCCTGCGCTAGGCAGTGGGTCCTTGTTGACTGCGTATTTCACGTGTACATGTTACTACGGGCCTGTGTGTATCTGTTAATCCCAAACTCCCAATTTACCCCTGCCAGACTTTCCTCTTTGGTAACCAGAAGGTTGTTGTCCATGTCTATGAGTCTGCTTCTCTTTTGGAAATAAGTTCATTTGTATCATTTTTTTTTCAGATTCCACAGTAAGTGCTATCATGTGGTACTAGTCTTTGTCTGACTGACTTCCCTGAGTGGGAGACTCGTACCAGGCCACCGGTCACTGCCCGCTGCTGACTGAGGGGCTGAGCGGCCCGGTCTAGGAAGGGTGGGTTCTGGGGGACCGATGCCGGGCAGGGGGCCTTCTCGACCTTGGCTTCCACGAGATAGATCTGGGTCACGCCCTTGTCCCGGACAGCTCACGGCCCCTGGGGCCAAGGATGGAGACACAGAAATATGCTCATTATTGCTCAATTTTTAAAAATTCAATTTTCCTGGACTGAAATCCTACATTTATAAATTACAGAAGACTCAAATCCTACGGAATAGACTGTGTTTTTAAAATATTTTGGAATAGGAAAAAAAGAAAACCCCGAATTATTCTGTATTTTCCTACCCAGTGTCTTTCCACAGAAAGTGACAGGAATGAGAAATGACCGCTGGGTACACACGCTTCTGCCATCAGACCTCAGCGGCATGGCCTGTCCTAGGTCGCGGGGTGACCCCGGGGTCCCCTCTTTTTTAAAGGCTTCGTGGAACGGCTGGCTCTTCGGAACCTCTTCCTAAGCTGAGGGCTGTTGCAGTGAAGCATTTGAAAACAAACAAAACTCCTCCCTGGGTGCCCTGACGTGGGGGGCTGCTGACCTCTGCCCGGGGGTGTGACCAGGCCTGACCAGGGGACATCCTGCAAGGCCGGGGCGGGGGGTCTGTGAGCCTGGAGCCCGGTCCTGTCTCTCTCATCTATAAAACGGGCTGGTTCTATCTGCCCAGGTGAGTGCACACCTGCTGTATGACAGATGCCCGCTTTGTGTCTGCGAGGAACGTTAATGAATGAGCCGGCTGGCATTCCAGGGACTGAACCCGGTTTTGGGGTCACACACACCGGCTCCCCCGGATTCGGGATGAGCGTACGGCACGGGCTGAGCAGCTCGAGGGGCCTGATTGGATGGGACGAACGCAAACAGACGTTTCTCTGAAATGCAACCGCTTACAGCAAGGATCTGTCGTGTGCAGAGCGTGTGTGCGGCTCTGCTGCAGACCCAGCAGCTGGAGGCCACAGGGGCAGGGAGCAGGGCCAGGGGCCTTCTAGGCCTTCGGTACTTGGATCATGCGTGCATTTGTGTGTACACACACGCCACCACAGTCCACCTACCTATGTATATATGCACTGGATACACACATACAAACATCACATACAAATACATACACATACCGCCACACTCCTCTCCGAGAGGGCTCACCTCTGTCCCCAGTTTGCTGCTGACTTAATGGTGTGGGGGTTGAGATCATGCACTCACGTTGCTCCTAATGGCCCACCACACAAATGTTGGCAGGAATTCAGGGCCGGCTTCAATCAGACCCCACTACTCCCCTGAGCGTGATGGCTCAGGGTGCCTCCACGGCTCCTCCGCTGAGGCCAGGAGCCCTGGGGTGACTGGGCATGGACAACAGATGGAGAAGGGGCAACTCTGCACCCTGGAGTCTGCCCAAGGAGGACACAGGATGCCCGCTTCTTAAAAGTACCTTTCCAATCACTCATGCTAACACTTCCCATCTCTTCCTGTCTGGTCAAGTCAGCCTGACAGTCACTCGTGGAAATCACAGATGTCCACGTGCCACACAGACCTGTGTACTCCCCAAATATTCCTCTGTATTCTTTCATTGATTGCAACCATATTCCTGAATTTGCAAGCTGGAAAAGACTACTTTTATTAGAATGACAGCAGTGCCAAGACCCAGAGATAGGGGATGAGACTGCAGAGTTAGGGTCAAAGCAGAGTAGGTGAATCTCTGAAAGTGTGATCTCATGTTTCTGAACAAACCAAAGGCTACTGCTCCTTAAAGGGAATCACCCTTCCATAGTCAGCCCACTTTTAATGTGTTTATTTACCATTCGGACTCCAGCCTAATATCCTACAGTAATTTCTTTTGCCGAGACAGACCCATGAATAAGGAAAGCTGTGTGTATGTCAGTGTTTATAAAGGAATTCAGCTTCTACTTTGAGACTTAGACCCAGCAATCCACCTTCCCCTCTAGACGCTCTTTAATCAAGCTTTGTCAATAAATAGATGCAATGCAGATGTTCTGCGCAGTTTTAAAGAATTCAGGTTGAATCCACTTTAAAATAAAACACTACCCAGCCATCACATACAGAGGAGGGAAGTTAAGAGACTGAAGAAAGCTTTAACAAAACCTGAAATGGAGGCAGGATTCTGAAAATCAGTGAATACACCTTGAACCAGAAACAAGAATTTGAATAATGCTTAGAGAAAGCACAGAAAGACCGAAACACTTTCAACACCTAACAGGAGTTACTTCAGGAAATCTGGGGTCTCACCTCCAGTAAACAAACAAAGGAAGCCATGGTTACACTCTGAAAAAGTTTTATGATTTGTGAAGAACTTGAGTGAAAAGTGCCCTTAGAAATGGAGCTGCCCTCCCAAATGAATCTGAAATGAGTTCATTTAGACAGTTTTCCCAAGCACACACCCACTTCACAAAGTGCAGTAAACCCGTCTAAGGCTCCAGCACCCGAGAGAGACCGACCCCTGCGTGGTTGGACTGTCCTCCCTCGTGTCACAGGCGGGTCCGGTCGGGGCGAGGATGGTGAGGCTGCTGCCACAGACGCGTGCCGCCTTTCCCGGGGTGGTGCCGGGTCCTCCGTCGGGCCTTCCTGCTCCCCCAGGCCGGCTGGGGCTCGATGCCACACGGCCACTCAGGACTCAGGCTGGTGGAGTCTCTGCTGGCTCGTGGCTGCCCCGTGGGGGCACGCAGCCCCCCAGCCACTCGGGACAGACCCTAAGCGGTCCACACTGCCTCCTGCACACATCCACGCTGCTCCCGCTTCCTCCAGGAGCTCCGCAGCTGGTGCCAGTCACCTGGCCCGGCCCAGCCACGGGTCCGAGGAGTGGAGCGGGGAGAGCCCCCACTGAGTCCACCCCAAGGGCCAAGGCAAGGTTTTACACAAAGGCTTGTCCAAAACACAAACAGTAGTTTGCAGACAGTCACTTGGGAGACCATCTGATCATCTGACTGCACTGTGTGTGTGTGTGAGTCACTCAGTCGTGTCTGACTCTTTGTGACCCCATGGACTGTAGCCTGCCAGGCTCCTCTGTCCACAGGATTCTCCAGGCAAGAATACCGGAGTGGGTTGCCATTTCCTTCTCCAGGGGATCTTCCTGATCCAGGGATCGAACCCGGGTCTCCTGCATCACAGGCAGATTCTTTACCATCTGAGCTACAGGGAAGTCCCTGATTAAACTACTTTCTCTAAGTGTGGGCCTCAGAGTCCTGAAGGTTCACAAGTGGCTGAATCATGCCTATGAAGGCAAAAGTACAGAGAACCAGATACTGGATGAATGTGTGAAAGAATGCAACCTTTAGAAAACAGTCATTGAGGTCAGCCAAGCTGGAATCAAGATTGCCGGGAAAAATATAAACAACCTCCAATATGCAGATGATACCACCCTCATGGCAGAAAGCAAAGAGGAACTAAAGAGCCTCTTGATGAAGGTGAAAGAGGAGAGTGAAAAAACTGACTTAAAACTCAACATTCAAAAAACTAAGATCATGGCATCTGGTCCCATCACTTCATGGCAAATAGATGGGGAAAAAATGGAAACAGTGACAGACTTTATTTTCTTGGGCTCCAAAATCACTGCAGATGGTGACTGCAGCCATGAAATTAAAAGATGCTTGCTTCTTGGAAGAAAAGCTATGACAAACCTAGACAGAGATATTGCTGACAAAGGTCCATATAGTCAAAGCTATGGTTTTTCACCTGGAGAATCCCCATGGACAGAGGAGCCTGGTGGGCTGCAGTCCATGGGGTCGCAAAGAGTTGGACACAACTGAGTGACTAAGCACAGCACAGCACATGGTTTTTCCAGTAGTCGTGTATGGATGTGAGGGCTGGACCATAAAGAAGGCTGAGGACCAAAGAATTGATGCTTTCAAATTGCGGTGCTGGAGAAGACTCTTGAGAGTCCCTTGGACAGCAAGGAGAACAAACCAGTCCATCCTAAAGGAAACCAATTCTGAATATTCATTGGAAGGACTGATGCTGAAGCTGAAGCTCCAATACTTTGGCCCCCTGATGGGAAGAGCCGACTCATTGGAAAAGACCCTGATGCTGGGAAAGACTGAGGCAGGAGGAGAAGGGGCGACAGAGGATGAGATGGTTGGATGCATCACCGACTCAATGGACAAGTTTGAGCAAACTCATGGAGATAGTGAAGGAGGGAAGCCTGGCTTGCTTCAGTCCTTGGGGTTGCAAAGAGTTAGACATGACTGAGCAACTGAACAACAACCACCACAACGACAAAGATCGGCCATCATGGCAAAACACCAAGGTAAACACAATGAAGTAGATAAACCCCACCTCAGCGGGGCCTCACGCACTGACTCACGCCCTGTTTAGCTGGGATGTGGTGGCTGGGAGGGAAGTGAGGAGGGTTAGTGCTGGGCTCCCAGGTGCCGCCCCGCTTTCTTCTCCCCGCTCCAGGAGATGGGTCACCTGGCTCTTGGGGGCAGGTGTGCTGCTGTGACAGCTCCGCCGTTACTTTGGAGGCTCGTCCTGGCGGAGGGGATAGCCACCCCTCCATGATGCCCCAGGGTTTTGTGAAGGCTCCTTGCTGAGCTTGGAAGACAGCTCCACGGGACGCTGCTAACTCATTAATTCCAAATCCAGTATCTCAGGGCACTGGAGTGCCTCCCCACTTCTTCCTGGTTGTTGCCCTGGTCGATTCACTCCCATCACGACCAGGAGGTGTAGCTGGGCATCTCACTCGGGATGTCCTCCGTGGTGAAGCTTCTCTGCGCTGGAGACAGAGCTCCCGCCGACCCGACATTCGACTCTCCTACCTCCCCTGCCCGCTAGCCCCATTCAGCTCAGGGGCACCTCCCAGAGCCCAGCACAGCACGGCAGCCTGGGTGCCGCACACACACCCAACATCCCCCTGGCTCCAGAAAACAACCCAAAAGTTAGCTCTCTCACATCCTGAGTGAGCTGAAGTCGGGGTTGGATGAGGGATCACTGCATACACTGTGCTCATCCTCAAAGACCCAGGAACCCGGCGGCATACCCTGGGAAGGAACTTGGGTTCTCTCCCATACCTTGTCCTGGGGACTAGAGAAGCATAAATGAAAGCGTTTCAGTGAACCAAAAGGATGTGGAAGGAAACCAGTTCCTCCCCGCAATATAGTTCAGCCTGAGTTTCAAGAATTTTAATCGTTGAGTTGAAGACAGAATTAACACTAAGTAAAGCTGTGACCTTGGATATTTACAGGGCTTTAGAGGTTAATGTCATTTCACTAACAGCTGGGGACTCAGATCCCAGAAGAGGGTCTAGGCAGGTGGGAAGCATGGGGACGTTCTGTCAGTCTTTAGAATAAAATTCACAAAACAGTGGCTGTCTTAGCGGGGATTTACAAAAGCTAATGGTTTTCCCAATAAGATGTCCAATCAAAGTCCGTCTAGTCAAAGCTATGGTTTTTCCAGTAGTCATGTATTGATGTGAGAGTTGGACCATAAAGAAAGCTGAGCACTGAAGAATTGATGCTTTTGAACTGTGGTGTTGGAGAAGACTCTTGAGAGTCCCTTGGACTGCAAGGAGATCCAACCAGTCCATCCTAAAGGAAATCAGTACTGAATATTCATTGGAAGGACTGATGCTGAAGCCAAAGCTCCAATACTTTGGCCCCTGATGTGAAGAACCAACTTACTGGAAAAGACCCTGATGCTGGGAAAGATTGAAGCAGGAGGAGAAGGGGACGACAGAGGATGAGATGGTTGGATGGCATCACCGACTTGATGGACATGAGTTTGAGCAAGCTCCAGGAGTGGTGAAGGACAGGGAAGCCTGGTGTGCTGCAGTCCGTGGGGTCACAAAGAGTCGGACACAACTGAGTGACTGAACTGAACTGAACTGAAGTTCAGACAGTGAAGATCACAAACATACTTAGAAAATGCAAAATCACCTTGGTTTCCTCAGGAAGTGATCCTTCAGTGTTCAGTAACATGCCCTCCGCCTCCCCAGGGCCACAGCGGGCACTGACGACCTGGTCTGTGGGATTCCCGGAGATCTCCATGGTGAAGTCTCCTCACCACCCTCAAGTTCTTCAAACAGAACTTCACCTGCCGACTGGCACCTACTTACAGGGCAGCCGGGAGGCACCGCCCCCAGACCCTGATGTCCCTGCTGGGCTGGGGGCTGACACAGTGGATCCTGAGGGCGCCACACAGCCACGGCGGGAGAGTCACCAATAAACCTCCCGCCTGAATTCGTCCCTTGGTTAACTGTGCAAAGTAAACTCAGCTTTTCACCTTCTGTCACTTCACCCAGATGAAACAGACCTGGCCACGCCAGGCGGCGGGTGTCAGGGCCTTGGCAGGGCACCCCTGCAGGTCAATGAAGCTTGGGGCGATGAGAGGACACCACGCGGGGGGGGGGGTACCTGCAGCCCTGCAGATAGCCGGGGAGCAAGGCGGGCCTCTGGGGACCAGACCTCACGGGGTCCGAGAAGGAGATGGCACAGGGTCTCCTGCAGAGACGGAGAAGGGTCTCCGAGAAGGAGACCCTGGAGGGGTCTGAGCACTGAAGGCACGAGAAGCCGCCCCCAAGCACCCCAAGCATCTCAGGGGTGCAGCTTCACGTGTACCCTAGGCCACCATGTCTTTTCTCACGGGGGAAAACTCAGTGGATGACGCCGTGGCCCCTCTGCCCCTTTATCCGCCCCGCTCGGGGGAGGTGGATGTGGCGAGGGAAGCCGAGTGCTCAACGCAGGCCCCTGGGAGCTGGCTGCAGGGAGCACATCCCCACCCCGCCCCCAGCAGCTCCCCCACTGATACCCCAGCCCCGTGGGGAGGCCCCGCTTGGCCCAACTGTGCCGACTGCATCTGCCGGACTTCCAGCCCTCCATCTCAGCCGTCATCTGTAAAAAGCGGGGGCAGCCCACTCTAGGAGGAGCTTCAGAGCCTCGAGGCTAGGGCTGCCCTCACGGGTCAGGCAGCTTCGCAGAGGAGGCTTCCATCGGCTAAGCCCTCCCACCTCCCCTTCGCCACTGACCATCTGATGACCTTGCTCACGGCTTGTCCCCAGGCTGGACCTCACGTCTCCCAGGAGGATGTGGGCACCTAGCTTGAGGTCTCCATGGCCCTGGGGGTCTGCTGATTTTTGAGAATCTCAAGGGAGATGTGAGAGCTCCCTCGCCTGTCCCCGTGGGGGCACAGCCTGTTGTCACTGTTCAGTCCCGCAGTTGTGTTCAACTCTTTGTGATCCTGTGGACTGCAGCCCTCCAGGCTCCTCTGTCCATGGGATTCTCCAGGCAAGGAATACTGGATAGGGTTGCCGTTCCCTTCTCCAGGGGATCTTCCTGACCCAGGGATTAAATCCGTGTCTCCTGCTTTGGCAGGTGGATTTTTCACCACGGAGCCAGCAGGAAAGCCCCGGGGGCACAGGTAGCATTTGATAAACCTGTTTGAAGGCCTGGTTAGAGCTGCAGAATCCTCAATTTTCCCAGAAGATGCTCAGCACTGAGAGCACACACACATACACCGTTCTTGAGGAGGAGGCTGGTTTAACCAGCAGATTCCTGAAGGGAAGCAAGAGGCTAGAAGGAACCCAGATAAACACTGGGGTGGGGGAGGCCAGGAGCAGTTGACGCTGTGGATCCAGATGGACTGAAGCCAGACGTGCCGCCCACGGCCCTGGCTTCGCGGAGCGGCCCTTATCGGCCATCGCTTCCTGATGCTTCGCAGATGCACAATCAGAGAAAAGCCGGTTCCGTCCACCTCACAGCTGGGAGACCAGCCACACGCAGCCCTCAGCCATCCACTCCCGAGATCCGGCGCCCTCCGCCCTGGTGCCCCTCTGGAGGCCCCAGGAGCTGGGGTGCCGCTGCCCCTCTCCCCTCTTGCATCAGAGCTCCTCCTTGGCCAGGCCTCTAGAAAACTCTTCTGCTCCAGTGCTGAACGGCTTCCCCGCTCTGCCTTCAAAACCCCGGCCTTTTCTTTCTGCTGGAGCAGAAGGCGGGTACGTAGTAAGGAAGGGCCAGCCTCATTCTGTCCTGTCTCCATCCTGCCCCTTGGCTCCTGGCTCCCCCCCCCATTTCTCCTGTTTAACTCAGGAGAGCCAGCCCGGCCCCTCAGAGATGAGCCACTGCCGGAGGGAGCGGGAGGCGGATTTAGGCCCGCAGAGAACTGAAGAAGGACGTGGTCACCGTCCGTGCTCCCCCGCCTGTGCTCACGGCTCCCCTGCTTCTTGGCGAGGACGGACAGGCACAGGGCGACTTCAGGGGTCAAGGAAGCAGCCCCCAGCTCCATCCTCACAGTAAAACAGGATTCTCAGCAATGCCACGCTCTCCTCCAAGGGACAGCAGGCATCACAGGCAGAAAATGGAGCCCCAGGAACCCTAGGTCTCTTGAATTAGCAGAAAAACAGATGCTGGAAAGAAAAAATCATCAAAGAGATGTTTACATCCATCTTGCCCCAGATGCCCCCTGGGCTGAGTCCCTAGGGGCCACGCTGTCCAGCCCTGTCTGAACACCCTTGGGCTCGGGGTCTGAGGACGGGCAGACTCCTGCACTTGGGGGGCAGCTGCAACCGTCTCAGGTTCTGAGACTTGGACCACACTGGACGATGCCCTTGGCCCATCACGAGAAGCTCTGCTATTAAATCCCAAGGCCCCTGGACACACATCTCCCTGGGCGCACAGCTGGACCGGTCTACCTGTCCCCCCAGCTGTCACCTGCTCTGGCTCTCGGCAGTTGGGACTGTCCCCAGTGCCCCAGTTTCTGAAGGGCTCCTCAGGAAGCATATTCTAATTGCTAAGAGAAGCTCTGTCCTTGGAGAACTCTTAAAACTGAGTTATCACTTCTCAGAGATTCAAGCAAACTCGCTTCCCGAAAGCTCCCTCACACAAAACAAAGTGAATGCGTGAGCTACAAACAAATTTGCTCCTCCCAAGGAGTTCTCATCATGAACTTAAGTGCTTTTACAGGTCATTAACTCCCTGGCCGAGGGACTGGAGCAGGGAGAGAGCCGAGCTGGGGTCCTGGGGGCTGCCGCCCCCAAGGCCAATCAGAGTCGGCCTAAGAAGCTCTGAAATCATAATAACATGAGTCAACATTCAGCCAAATGAAATTTGCACATGCTTCTGAGCACTGTCTGTTTTCTGAGGCCGGGCACCCTGGCACAGGGAGGGCCTTGGGGCTTCTGCGTTTCTGTTTGGGCCACGGCACAGAAGTGGAAAAACGTCCTGATGTGTTTTCCAGCCGTTATCTGGTTTCAGGTCCCGGCAGCTCGGAGAAGGTCAGTCAGTGCAGGTGGACGGCGGCACTGGTGCCAAGGGGCCCCGGGCTCCCAGGAGGGCACGGAGCGGGGGCGTGTCCCGCTCGGCGCCCTGGGCGCGTGGGACCCGCCTGCTGCTGGGAGAGGCAGGAGACAGCCCTCGGAGGAAGAGGGGAGGGGGTTGGTGCGGACTGGGGTCAAGGTCAGAGGGGCCTGAACCTAAATCCTCACTGTGTGATCGTGAACAAGACGGTGTGAGTCTGTGTGTGCGCGAGAGAGAGAGTGTGTGTGTGTGTGTATGAGTGTGTGTGTGTGAGGGAGAGTGTATGTGTGTGTCTCTATGTGAATGAAAGAGTGTGTGTGTCTGTGTGTGTATGAGAGACTCTGTGTGTGTGTGAGAGAGAGTGTATGTGTGTGTCTGTGTGAGTGTGTGTGTGTATGAGAGACTGTGTGTGTGTGAAAGACAGTGTATGTGTGTCTCTGTGTGTGTGTATGAAAGAGTGTGTGTGTGTGAGAGTGTATGTGTATGTCTCTGTGTGTGTGTGTGAAAGAGTGTGTGTGTCTGTGTGTGTGAGGGAGAGTGTGTCTGTGTGAGCATGTGTGTGTATGAAAGAGTTTGTGTGTCTGTGTCTCTGTGTGTGTCTGCGTGACTGTTTGCCTGTGTATATGTGAGTGCGTGTGTCTGTGCTAGCATGTCTCTCTGTGTGTATCAGAGTGTGCATGTATGTGTGCATGTGAGTGTGTATGAGAAAGCGTGTCTGTGTGAGCATGTGTGTGTATGAGAGTGTGTGACTGTGTGTGTGTGTGTGTGAGCATGTGTGTGTGTGTGTAAATGTATGAGAGTGTGTGTGTGTCTGTGTGTGTATGTGTTTGACAGTGTCTGTGTATGTGTATATGTAAGTGTGTGTGTCAGCGTGTGTATGTCAGTGCGCGTGTGTGTCAGCATGTGTGTGTATGAGAGTGTGTGTGTCTGAGTGTGTGCCTGTGTGTGTATGTGTATGAGTGTGTGTATGTCAGCGTGTGTGTGTCAGCACACATGTGTGCACGTGTGTGTGTCAGCGTGTGTGTGTGTCAGCGTGTGTTTATGAGAGTATGTCTGAGTGTGTGCCTGTGTGTGTATGAGTGTGTGTATGTCAGCGTGTGTATGTCAGCACACGTGTGTGCACGTGTGTGTGTCAGCATGTGTGACAGTGTATGTATGTGTCAGCGTGTGTGTGTCAGTGTGTGTCAGCCTGTGTGTGTTGTATGTCAGCGTGTGTGTGTCAGCATGTGTGTGTGTGTGTACATCAGCATGTGTGTGTGCACACACACATATGTGTATGAGACACAGACAGAGGATACCTGATTCACGGGTTGCAGTGGGGCCGGCGGTGCACGTGGACAGGAAGCCCAGCTCCGCTCGTGTGGGCACTGTTCCCCCCAGCCCTGTGATGCCCAGGGTCCCCACCAAGGGCCGAGCAGCCCCCAGAAAGCACCCTGACACAAGCACATGCAGACGCAGGATCCCACCGGGTCTGCACAGATGGCAGGCACAGGTGATGCACAGGAAACACCTGCTGCACGCAGCTGACTGGAGGGGGACCAGAGCCCGCGGCCAGGGAGGCGAGCCTAGCCCAGCTCTGGGCAGCAGCCCGCACCAGGGGGGCACGCCTCCCAGCCCAGCTCTGGGCAGCAGCCCGCGCCAGGGGGGCACGCCTCCCAGCCCAGCTCTGGGCAGCAGCCTGCACCAGGGGGGCACGCCTCCCAGCCCAGCTCTGGGCAGCAGCCTGCACCAGGGGGGCACGCCTCCCAGCCCAGCTCTGGGCAGCAGCCCGCGCCAGGGGGGCACGCCTCCCAGCCCAGCTCTAGGCAGCAGCCCGCGCCACAGGGGCACGCCTCCCAGCCCAGCTCTGGGCAGCAGCCCGCGCCACGGGGGCACGTCCTCCCAGCCCAGCCCAGGTAGGATCCCAGGAATCCTCCTTGCGACAGAGGTGGGCTGTGGGCACCAGCGAGTGAGGGCATGCATGGGTGAGGGAGGAGCAGAGGGGCAGGGGTGCTGACTGCCCTCTGGACCCCCGGCCCCCATGGGGATGGGCATGCTCCGGGCTCACTGGCTGGAGGGCGAGGGCCCGCCGCCCACTCAACAGTGGTAACAAGTGGTCACAGTGCCCCATGGCTGCCCCTGCCCTAAGGCACCGGCTGCCCCCACTCTGCTGAGGTCCTTCTCTGCCCACAGGGCACACACTCTGCCTAGGGGCTTCGCTCCCTCCGGGCCTCCAGTCACTCCCCACCGGGTCGCTGCCCCTCAGCCCACCTTGACCTTCCACGTGGAGACCTGCACTGTCTTGAGCAAACAAGAGCCCTGTGAAAGGAGGTGACAGATCTCTGCTCCCCCTCATGGGAGTGGAGTGCCCTCTCCCTGGGTGCCTGGTCCAGGGCTGCTGGCCTGAGGGAGCCCTTCCTGACCCCCAGCCCAGCCCTCCCTCCACGTGTTCAGCAGGCTTCCCACCAGGGCAGCCTGACCAGGGACTCGTTCAGTGTGGCTGTGGTGAGCACAGCCCGGGGCCTGGGGCATGACTCTGGATGGGGTCTTGCTAACACCGGACTTGGCGCCAGGTCCCTGCTGTTACAGGGTGGGCAGCACACTAGGATTGGGGGGCGGGAGGGGTGGAATTTCGGCACACGCTTCTGGGCAGGTAGGGATGAGGAGGGGGAGCAGGGTGGAAAGAGGACAGAGTGTTGTAGAAAGTGAGGAGCGATTCTAGCAAACATTCCCGGGAGCGGCAAGCACCAGAGAACAGGTCGTCAGCCCTGGAAGGAGGCTGTGCGTGTGCATGTGTGTGTGCATGTCTGTGCATGTGTGCGTTTGTGTGTCTGTGCAAATTTGTGTCTCTGCCCATTTGTGTGTGTGTGTGCACGCACATTTGTGTTTGTACATGCATGTGTGTGCGTGCACGTGTGTGCACCTGCATTTGTGTGTGTTTGTTATGTGTGTGCACATTTGTGTGTTTGTACGTGTATGCGCGTGCACACACATGTGTGCATGTACATTTGTGTGTGTTGTATGCGCGTGTGTGCACGCACATGTGTGCATGTACATTTGTGTGGGCATTTGTGTGTGTGCGAATTTGTGTCTGTGCCCATTTGTGTGTGTTTGTATGTGTGTGCGCACATTTGTGTGTGCATGTACATTTGTGTTTGTGTGCATATGTGTGCACACATGTTTGCACACACGTGTGTTTTCACATGTGTGTGCACATGTGCTCACTGACAGGATGACCACAGGGCACATCAGCTAAACTGAGACACTCCTGAGAGCGACGGGCACTGTCACTGACCAGGGCTGAACCAGGCTGACCCCGGGCAATGGGCAGGGGCAGTCACCCCATCGACAGGGCATCCATTTCTTACCTCCCCCCACCCCCACAACCTCACCTCATCCCAGGGGAGCCTGCTGGTCGACGTCATCATGGGCACACCAGCCCTGCGCCTCCCCAAGACGCTCGACCCCCAGCAAGACACAGTCCCAGCCGGCACACATCCATGCAGGTGCACCCACAACAGCGACGCCCTCCCGCCTTCCCTGCAGCGCATCCAGCGCCCCTGGTATTACACAGTTAGGAGTCTCTTCACAGTCACGGCCTCAGGCTTATCCTGGCTGTCCCAGTCCTTCCAGACGCTGACACGCCCTCCCTGGGTATGTGTCGTCAGCAAATGCTCACTGCGGCCTCCAGCACTAACATTTAACGAAGCATGCAGAAGAAAAGTGGCTCCTGCAGGGGTGGGCACGTGGGCTCTGCAGATGAAAGCACAGAGCCCCCTGTCTGTGTGACTGTCACTGTGTAACTGCAACTCCGAACACACGAGTGGGCTGGTGCAGGGGGTCCAGACGGAGCCCGATAAAGGCCGGCCGTGGGGCCTGCGTCCTGCAGACGCCCAGGTCTTCACTGCTGAGCCGCCGGCTTGTGTAGGAGGTGGGGTGAAGCTGGGGAGCGTGCCCGCCTAGAGCTGGGGGCCGTGCTCACTGGCAGAGAATCTGGCTCTGCACAACCCCGTGGCTGTTCCTACAGAGACCTGGCAAGCCCCGCCTTTCTGGAATCACACTCTGAATAGCGGCCCCTCTGCCTGCGCCGGGGGACCACAGATCCTGGGCTGCCTCTGAGCTTTCCCTACAGCTCTGCTTCATGCCGTTTCCTTCTGGTCTTCAACCCCTTCTGTGATTCTAGCCCAGGGCTCGCTCGGAGACCCCAGCCCGTGCCACACCAGCCCATCCTCCACACTCTTCCTCGTCAAAAATCTCTTGGCTGTGTCTGCTGTCTTCATCTTCTGTGTTTCCCTGACAACAACTTTCTTGAATTAAAGATTATATTAAAAATATTAATTATATTGGGAAAGAAAAGGCACCTTCACGATTGTATGTGTTTCCAAACAGCCTCACAGCAAGCGGAGCTTCTCATTCAAAAAAATTTTGTGTTGGATTCCCCAGCTAAGAGATGTGCCTTATCAAGACTAGCACAGAGCCACTGATCCATCAGGATGGGTGTGGAGAGAAAAACCCACACGTGTGTGTTAAAACAGGTGGTATGCTGTGCTCAGTTGCATTCAACCCTCTGAAACCCCATGGACAGTAGCCCGCCAGGCTCCTCTCTCCACGGGATTCTCCAGGCAAGAATACTGGAGTGAGTTGTCATTTCCTCCTCCAGAGGACCTTCTCAGGCCAGGGAACGTGTGTCTCCAGAATCTCCTACATTGCAGGCAGATTCTTTACCTCTGAACCCAGCCACCAGCGAAGCCCATGTTAAGTACCAAGAGTTAAAAAACCGCAATAAACAGACGCAGCACAGTCGTGGTTCTTACCAGGAAGGCACACACAAAAATTTCTCAGCTCTTGTTCAAAAAAGTCCTTCACTTTTCTCAAGAAGGATATAAGCGGTATTATCTAGTTTTTGTTTCTCTGAATGGAATCTTTTTGTTTCATGATATAATCTGATTATTTATCTCTAGTGTGTATGAGGACATTCTTAACATCTTCACTTAGTAACTGGCCTCCATTCTAAATGTTTGTTTGGTTCTAATGGTTCTGAATCGGTTTCTTTTTTTGTTGCTGGGGGCAGAGGGGCGGGGCAAGGTCCCAGGTAGATAATTGTGTCTTCTTGGAATAACAACACTGTTGCTGTTCTGCTTTCCAATCATCCTGTCTCTATTTCTTTTCCCTGTTTCACAGGTTCCAGTCCATGTGCCAGGCAGTGTTGCCACACAGAATGCTGCTGAGGATGCTCTTGACCTTCCTGCTAAGGCAGTGACGGCCACAATAGCTTCTGGAATAGGTACGCTTGGTGAGGGTGAGGACGAATCTTATTGTAGCTTCTGGAGACTTGAAATACCAGAAAAAGAGACTTTAATATCAGAAATGCATAACATTTTCCCAGATGCACCTTCAGCATCTATTGAGATGATTATATTTGTTTTCTTTTTTGACCGTGATGGACTGGATGGAGTGACTCAGGGGAGAATCAGGAACAACGTCAGTGCTTCTGACACATATTGACACTGTGTCCAGAAACCTGGTGTGCGTGCACACTCAGCTGCTTCAGTCATGTCTGACTGTGACCCTGTGGACTGTAGCCCGCCAGGCTCTCCTGTCTGGGGTTTTCCTGGCAAGAATACTAGAGTGAGTTGCCATTTCTTCCTCCAGGGGACCTTCCTGACCCAGGGATCGAACCCATGTCTCCTGCATCGCAGGTGGATTCTTTTACCGCTGAGCCACTGGGGAAGCCAGTGGCCCCGAGACCCCAGGGTTCAATGGACCTTCCAGTCCATAAATAAAACCTCCTTCTAGTCGGCCTCAGTCTTTGGAAATACTGCTGGATTTATTTGTCCTACACTTCACATGGAATGGGATCTAAAAGGAGGTGGGTCTGTCTGTTTTTTAAATCTCCAACAGGTTTTCGTTTATAGATACGACAAACACTGAGATGTTTTTTCTTTTTCTTAACTAGTTGCCGGGTGATGGAGGTGGTCCCCAGAGGGAGACTCTTCCTCAGTCCCCAGGGGAGTGGGCACACGGGGGTGCCCCCTTCCTGTCCGAAGGATGCTCCAAAGCAGAAGGAATCACTTGGACAGAGCTCACCTGGAGCCTGACGTCTCGGAGGCTCTTCATGAAACATCTGACAGCCATTCTTTTCCCAGGCTCTGCTCCTCTCAATTTTGAAATTCTTTAGGAGGAAGTTAAGAGCCACTCAGAGCCGCCTGGTCCCCAGTGCAGAGCTGCCTGTATATCCACCTTGACCCTCGACTCCCCTCTAGTGAGGGCTCCGCAGCTGCTGCATCTCCGGAGGGACCCCTGGTCATCGCACAGTCACCCAGGGGGCCGAGGCAGGGCGGGTGGCTGGGGCTAAGTTCTGCCCGCCCCTCACCACAGGCAATGAGTAATTTTGGACTTGAGCCCTGGCCTGTGGGCCTTGGGAGCACCCCTGCCTCCTGGCATCCTGGCGCCTCCCTCCAGCCTTGCGAGACAGGGGAGCCCCATGAGAGGTGGGTCCCCTTATCTTTCCCTGACTTTTCTCTATTGCATCAGAATCTTCTGAAGCAAATGTGCACTTGGGACCAAGCTTTGCAATTCCAGCGGTCTTTGCCAAAGATCTGCGAGGTGACGTTTGCATCTGTTTATTTATTGTTTGGTGCTTGGGGACAGGGTAGAAATGTGCAGACACCCATGACCCCCAGAAAGCGGGCTGAGGGAGTCACCATGGGAGTTGGTCCGGCTGATTTATGGCACTCCCGTGACCCAGGTCAGGAAGCTCAAGTTCACAGCATTTTCTTGGCGCCCCTCTACTCCTAAACGTCCAGCTCACTGCAAGCCAGTCCCCGTCTCAAGGTGATGTGCAATTCTTCAATTTCCTAACAAGTAACAAACGCCAGCCACGCGAAAACAGAGCACCCAGGTTGCACCCTGGGTTGGAAGGCTTGGCCGCCATCACACAAACTTTTCATTGCCCTACTTTGATCTTTTGAGTCCGTCTGTTCTACCCCCAGGGAGAAGGCTGCTGGGGTTTGTCCCAGGGGGTAGCACCGCTGGAGGAGGCTGGGAAGCGGCCTTCTGAGCCTTGGCTAAGCCCTGCAGCTGGACCTTCCCTCTCATCCGTCATCAGGGCTCCTTGAAGGGCCAAGTGTCCGCTGTGTCCTACCCCAGAAAGAAGACAGAGAGCTGGCTCCACTGTGGCCTGAGGCCGTGACAGTGTCCAGACGTCCCCTGTCCCCGGCTGGGGTCTGCCCGCTTGAGTCAAGCCGTGGAAGGGACGGGAAAGCCAAGGACAGTTCTGCATTGTTTCCCGAGTCCTCTGGTTGTAAGACAGGGGATCGTGTCAGGTTGAGGATGCCCTGTCGTCCTTCACTGATTTTTGCACTTTCATGCATTCGGCACCAAGTCCCAGACAGAGGTTACGTGAGCACAGGTGCTCCGCAGGGAGGGGTCCAGTGTGGCAGAGAGAGGGAGCACGTCCCAGTAACAAAGGAACACGTGCCCCTGCACTGGGATGGCTCAGATGCACGGGAGCCCAGGGCAGATACCCCTCTACCTGAACCCCAGCAAGCATCCAAACGATGCCCACCTTGACCTTGTCAGAGAGGCGGCCTCTGCAGATACTCCAGGAGAGGAGCAAAGGGCCAGAATGCATGTTTTTTTTTTTTTAGAAAACTACCTTGAGGCAGTTGGAAATGGACCTTGATGGCAGTTGGTGGAGACTGGCATCCACCAGGGAGAAAGTCAGTGGGCTGGTGTCCAACCAGGACACAAATCACGGCAAAAGTTCAGCCTTCTGTTTGCAGGCAAGGGACATCGCAATGTCTCGTCGGGCCGTATCCTAACATTTTTTCCATTCTTTTGCAAAAGGCGAACATTAAATAACTAAATTGGACACTTTAAGCCCCAGTAACATGGGACTGAAGAGGAACACTGCGCTTGCAATTAAGATAACCACAAGAGGAAAGGCAGGAGCTTTGAGCAAATGAGGTTTCCATTCCACTGGGCTCAGTAACGCAGGAGGAGTCCACCAAGGGCCTGGAGACAGCCATGGCCCCACATCCTTGCTTCCCTTGAACAACGGAGGCTGCTAACCGCCCCCGCCAGGTCTCAGCCTGCCATGCCGCAGGAAACCCGTCTTCTGGGAAGATGGTGCCCACCGCTCACCAGCCTGCCCGGCCCCCTCAGCTCCCAGAAGGGCTCCTAAGTTCTCCAAGAAACAGATCACGTCTCAGCCTGCTGAAGAACAGCCAGTGATTATCAGCAACATTAGAGCAACTTACAGCCCAGCTTTGGGGTGACGCAGAGTCCCCGTTTTCAGGGCAGGTTTAGAGACAGGGACCGTAGACCAGAGAAGCCTAGGTTTCCAGGCTCTCCTGAGCGAGATGTGAAAAAAACACATTTCATTATTTTCTTTTTTGGCCCTGAGACATTCCAGAACATTCCTTACAGGCTCACTAATCAAGTCTTTCGAAGACAAATGGGACTCTGGGTCGAGTTTGGCTTCTGCCCTTCCGGGAGTTGGGGGGGACTTGGTAGCACATAGCTGTTGGGGGGGGGACATGCAGGTGTGGATTCCAGCTGTCTCTCCCACCCCTCCCTCCCCCAGCCGGCCCTGCCCCGCCCCCAAGCACATCCCACACCCTGGATGCTCTCACACCCCACGCCTGCCGTCCCCTTCACCCAGGTCCCTCTGGCGACGCCCTGCTCAGCTCTGCTAACCCTCAACCTTGGCGGGACCCCCTTGCCTCATGCAACCCTCTGCTCAAGCTGCCTCTTCAGAGAAGCCATGAGTGATCAGGGTAACACCAGCCTCCTGTCACCCCTTCCCTGTGTCCCCAGCTATGCCTTCCTGCACAGCCCCTGCGGCAATGACTTGAAGTCTGCTTCCTGGTGTGTGTCCTGCCTGCTGTCCCCTGCCCATCAGGCCAAGCTCCATGGAGGCAAGAACCGTCTTTCCCTGCCCTGAATCCCAGCCTCTAATCGGAGCCCAGCACATAGCTGGAGCTCAACCAATTTCTGCCCGAATGAAGGGCCGAGCCTACAGAGTGCCACGCCTCTGTCTGGCCTTCCCAGGAGACGATCCCACCGCTGCCTGGTTTGCAAGCCACTCTCACAAAATCCAGCATCACCAGTGGGGGCTTACACGTCTGTCTCCCCAACTGGGTGGGGCGTCCTCCATGGGACAAACCCAGTCACTATCACCTTTAGTCTCCGAATAGCCAGGGCTCAATAAATGTGTGCACAACGTGGAGACAGGGCTCTGAATGCCAGCGCCTCTGGACTAGCCCAAGAACGTGTGCTCCAGGCAACACATTCCAGACCTCACGTTTGGAGCTGCAGGACGGGAAGACTGCTCACAAGGTGAACCGGCGCCTGCTGGGCCCAACACACCTGCTGCCTCGGCAAGGCCACTTGCCCCAGGCACACCCCACCATCCCAGATCTGTCCCTCTTCCCATTAGCATGGCAGGAACACATCCTGAAACTCTTCCTTTAGATTGTAATGAAAAATACATATCATTACACATTACCATATATAAAATAGGTAACCAGCAAGGACCTACTGCATAGCATAGAGAATTATACTCAGCATTTTACAATAACTTATAAAGGAAGAAAATTTGAAGGATATATTAGTGTTACTCACTCACTAAGTTATATCCAACTCTTTGCGACCCCATGGACTGCAGCACGCCAGGCTCCCCTGTCCTCCACTATCTCCCGGAGTTTGCTCAAACTCATGTCCATCAAGTCGGTGATGCCATCCAACCATCTCATCCTCTGCCTCCCTCTTCTCCTTTTGCCTTCAATCTTTCCCAGCATCAGGGTCTTTTCCAATGAGTTGGCTCTTCACATCAGGTGGCCAAAGTACTGAAGCTTCCACTCCAAGGATATACAGATGCATACTCCAGGGATACATATGTGTGTGTGTGTGTCTACAATATCTTGCTAGTGTGGGCATACAACACAGTGATTCAGCTTTATACATGAATATAGACTGTATGTTGTCGTTTAGTCACTAAGCTGTGTCCAACTCGTTTGCTACTCCATGGATCGCAGCCAGTCAGGTCCTCTGTCCATGGGATTTCCCAGTCAAGAACACTGAAGTGGGTTGCCATTTCCTTTTCCAATAGATCATACACACACACACATACATGTATGTGTATAACTGAATCTATGCTTTACACCTGAAACTAACAAACATACTATAAACAAACTCTACTTCAATGTTTTAAATAAATGTGGGGGGAAAATGCAGCATAAAACTTACCATCTTTCCCATTTTAGGGATATAGTTCAGTAGCATTTAAATATCACACAGTTGTGCAACCAACCTCTGGAACTTTCTCCTCTTGAAAAACTGAACCTTTGTACCCGCGAAGCAGCATCTCTCCTATCTCCTCCTCTGCCCAGCGTCTGCCTCTAGGACTCCGACCATGCCAGAGACCTCGTATGAGCGGAATCACACAGCATTTGTCTTTATGTGTCTGGCTCATTTCTCCTGGCCTGATATCCTCCAAGGCCACCCACAGCGGAGCCTGTGTCAGCAGGCCCTCCCCTCTCAAGGCTGAGCGACATCCCACCCAAGAGATACACTCCGTTTTGCTCATCCGTTCAGCCCTCAGCAAATACTCAGGCGGTCTCCACTGCTTCACTGTCAACGATGCTGCTATGAACGTGGTGCGCGAATCTCTCTTGAAAGACTCTGCTTTCAATCCTTTCAGGTGCTTTACTCAGAAAAGGAGCTGCTAGATCACAGGGCCATCCTGCAAGCTTCTGAAGAACCTCCACACCGTTTCCACAGCCGCTGCTCCATCTTACGTGCCACCAACGGGGCACGTTTCCCCACATCCTCACCAACGCTGGCTGCTTTTCTGCTTCATGGAAGCAGGCACCATAACAGGTGTGAGGCGGTATCTGACTGCGGGTTTAATTTACACTTATCACATGACGAGTAGCGTTGAGTTTCTTTTCCTGTGCTTGTCAGCCATTTGTATACCATCTTTTTCATTTCTACTTTTTTGTTTTTTGATGCTGACAATTTTTAAAGTCTTCATTGAGTTTGTTACCATACAACTTCTGTTTTATGATTTTTTTTGTTTTTTTGACCCTGAGGCATGTGAGATCTCGGCTCCCCCATCAGGGGTCAAACCCGCATCCCTGTGTTGGAAGGTGAAGTCTTAACCACTGGACCACCAGGGGAGCCCCTGTGTGTTAACTTTGGAGAAATGTCTATTCAGGTATTTTGCCCATTTTAAAATCAGATCTCTATCGTTGCCATCAAGGTCGGAAGTCCTTCACATATCCTGGACTTGCACGCATTTTCTCAGACACACAATTGGCACATACCGTCTGCCATCCGCAGCTGCTTGTTCACTCTGCTCGTTGAGTCCGGTCATGCACAGAAGTCCTTCCAGTGGATGGAGTCCCATCGGCCTATTTCTGCCTGCCTAGCCTGTCTCCTCAAAGTTTTACTGCCAGAGCCCAGATTGTTCTTTTTGGAAGGAGAAGATTCCGTCTCCACGGGGTAAACAAGCCGCGGCCACAGCAGCCGGTGCCAGCACTTCTCGCTAACTCCCTTCCTCCAGAGAGCGCCTCGCGCACTTGCCTGGTTTCCATTCTGTGCCCTCGAGCCCACGATGCCCCCTCCTCAGTGAGCCGTGTCCGCGGGGCAGCCTCTCCATGGAGTCCTCCCTGGCCTCTGCAGGGAACAACTCAACCTTCAGACGTCTGCATTCCCCACTCCACGCCATCTGACTGGCCACGGTCAGCATGGTCCACCCCACCTGCCTGACCGCACAGTGCCCCCATCCCCAGCGTCAGAGCGGGCAGAGACCAGGGTGCGGGGCGTCCCACCGCGGCCATGCTAAGACACCGCCTCTGATCCTTTTTTGTCCCTGCGTCCTCCCCGCCCGGAGGCTGGACTGTCGTGGGGACTGACGGGTGCAGGATGGGCAGGCAGGGGCTCACCAAGCCTGTGTCCCACCCACGCTGAACCCAGCCAGCCATATCTCCACGTGTGAGTGACCGAGGACGGCGCGGGGGCCTGGAGCCCGGAGACTCAGCCAGCTCAGAACACAGCTCGCCTCGCAGACCGAGCCACACCCACCCCAGAGGACAGCACCTTCTGTCCTGGGGGGACCAGCCAGGGGCTCCTATGGGCCAGCCGGCGATGGCAGGATGGAGTGACACAGAGGGGAGGCGACCCCAGGTGCTGTATGACTTGGCCTCCCCCTCCCCTGGCTGAGACCTGCAGCCTCATCCCTGCCGCGAAGCCCATTGGACCGGAGCTTTGCCCAGCGTGTGCTGGGATGAGGGGTCAGCTCTCGGCTGATGGCAGTTTGGGGGCTTGTAGCCCACCGGCTCTTGGCCCCACGCCAGAGAAGGCCCAGGGGCTCCACCGAGCCCCAATCTAAACAGGACATGCTCCAGACGACGCCCAGGCCCCTGAGTCCCCCGGGAGCCTCAGGCTGGTGCGGCCAGCGAAGCCCTCGTACTCGGGCTTGCGTCTCAGGGACGTGGTCTGCGCTGTGCCGTGCTGGTGCATGCCTGTCAGGGAGGTGGTCCAGCAGTGCCAGCTGCTGCCCCGGGCTTCCGCTACCTGCGTTCCTTCCTTCAGCCATCCTCTCACTCCACATAAAGAGCCTCACTCAGGCGGGAAGCAAGCCCACCTCCTGCCTCAGGCCTGCGGGCCGCCACCTCTGGCTCCTCCACCTTCTAACACAACCCACCTCTGGGTCGCCCCTGGCCCTCCTTCCCACATCATCCAGGGGACCCAGAGACCTTGGAAGGGGAGGTGCCCCGCCTCCGGCTGCCCAGCCGGCTCGTCAGCTTCTTTCTGGTGAGGATGCTACTGTGTTTCAGCCCTGGGTTCGAGGCACGTCCCAGGTGTGGCAGGATGACCCGGAGCCCACACCTGGCAGCCAGCCTGTCCACCCTGCCCTCCGTCTCTGGAGGCTGTTTGCTGGCAGCTTGCCCAGTGCCCACTCCATGCACCTGGGCACACAGGGCGTCCTGCAGACTCTACAGTAAACGCGACTTCTGCCTTCTCCACGGCTATCCAGACTCACCTCCCTCCTTCTGCAGCCAGCCCACTCCAGGAGAGGGGCGGGGTTCTCCTTGGTGTGCCCTGACCCTCAAAGTCACTGCAGAGAGCCTGGTGAGTGTGTGTGTGTGAGAGTGGACTGAGCTCAGAGGAGATGTCACACAGTGTAGAGCATTTCAATTCTCGAAAATCACCAGTCACACCCAAAATTCATCAACTACCCACCCCCAGATCCGGATGTGTGTCTTCCCCATATCATCAAAAATCACCAGTCACACCCCAACTCACCACTCACGCCCCCCAGATCCGAATGTGTGTCTTTCCCACAACACCCCCCACCCCGCTCCCCGGCTAGGACGCACTGGGGCAGCTCTCTGTCCCTCCCCCATCTCTCTCCCTCCGCAGAGAGCGGCTCAGGAGCTGTGTCCCTTCCAACGTCACAGCCCCCCACAAACCATCACTGGCTCCTAGGAAGGATGAGGCCGATGCTTTGTCGTCCACAAGCCTGAGGCCCCCAGCCAGCAGCTGGGGAACTGCACATCACCAGCACTTTATCCTGTTGCACCGAAAATGCACTTTTGTGTCACAGTCGCAGCGTGATTTCTTTGTGCACTTGGTAGGAAACAGAGGGCCCTCCCGCGCCCCCTCGCCCCCCCCCCCCCCCCGGCTCCCTGGGCTTCTCTTGGGCTGTGTGGTTCTGCCCGACACCAGTCTGGAGCAGGGGCGCCCTCACACCCCCATGCAGCCGGGACTGTGAGTGGGAGGCACCCCCTGAGCCACCCCCAAGCCTGGTCTCACCCAGCTGCACCCTGGGGGCCTCTGACCCCCATGGACCCATCCCTTAGAGCACAGGAGCCCAGAGAAGGGACTGCTCAAGGGGCGGTGCCCGGAAGGCAGTTCTCAAGGGTGGGGTGCAGGGCAAGGAGCAGTGTTCCGTCTGCACCCAAGCGGGCCAGGCCGGAGGCACCCAGGGGCGGGTGGACCCCAGGCAGGGCGGGCCCTGGGCCCTGCGTCTCTGCAAGGCAGCCCAGGCTGGCTCCCGCCTCCCGCAGACCTCCCTGACACATCCCATGCGGTCCTGGCCCCGGCCTGGGTTCTGATGTCCTGGGCCCCTTGTCCCCTCGCCCAGGCCGACCCTCAGGAGCTGGGCGCTGCCTCCTGCCCTGGGCTCCTGGCGCCCCATTCAAGCCTTCCTGCTCTGTTTATTTGCACAGCCAGAAGACAAAAAGCCATCGCTCTGAGTCACTCCTGTTCCCCAGTCGGCTCTGATTCATGCAGGAGGCCCACGGCGGGGACTAACCCGGCCGTTAACCTCTTGGTTTCTTTATGTCTCTACAGCAAAGGCATGCGTGGTTTCAGATTGAGAATTCAAGCACAGCCCGTTGCACCCGCATGCTCGTGGGAGAGCTGCTGAGGACGGGCGGCCCGCAGGAGAGGGCCTGCCCCGGGCTTCCCCTCCTGGACACCTCACAGCCACCTCACCCGGCAGTGATGGAAACTTACAAACATTTCAATCATCGTCCTGCACAGGATCGGGCCATCTGGCAAGGGTGGTTCCAGGATGTGCCAGAAGTATGCATCAACGCAGCGCCGGGTGTGAAAGATGACAGGTTCAGAGAAAATTCAATGACAGTTCAGAATCGGGAAGGAAATGTGAGGCTCAGAGCCAGGCTCAGCCTGGGGACCCTTGGTTGGGAGGTTGCAGGTACAATTCAGACCCTAGAGGAGGCTGTAAATGACCAGGGTCCAGGGTTCGAGAGAACCTGACTTGCCCAGATGGGAGGGGGTGGAAACCCACCAGTACCACCAACCTCTCCTTGGGTCCTGAATGTGTGAGGTTTGTCTCTGAAGGCCAGGAGCGAGGGATGAGCAATTTCAGTCTCGAGTCCCAGTGACCGGTGATCACAAGAGACCCCAGAAGGGAAAGTGGTCCTCTCTGGGCCCCTCTGAGTCTGCGTTAGGGGGACCGCCTGTTCACTGTATCTTCTCCACTTGCTTCTATTATACAAATTTGAAGTGGTTCCTGATTAAGAGCAGATATCCCCCAGTACAGAGAGAAGAACAGAAAAGAAAGACGAATGAGGAGGCTGAACCCAAACCGAGGGCGGGGGTGACCACAGGGGCAGAGGATGAGCTAAGCGCCTGTGCCGATCTGCCTGGGAGATAAAGGGCGGAAAACAGAAAGATGTCCGCCCCCTGCCCCACACAAGCCGGCCCGGGGTTCCGTTAGGGAGCCGGGCTGGGCCAGGCTGACGGGTTCTGGGAGAAGACATCGGATGATCGCGGCATGAAAGGCACTGCGGTGCAAACACAGCGGACGGGGACGGAAGGGTGAGCGGGTCACAAAAGACGCAGAAACTATCTCGGAGTTACTTCCGGAGGAACCGAAGCTGAGAGGAAGCTGCAGTGAGGGCGGGTCTGTGGAGGGCAGAGGGCTTCACCCGGGGACTGGGGTGGGAGGGCGAACAGAGTCCGGAGGAAGGGGTGCTTGGGATGAGCACTCCTCTCTCTCTCAGCAAATCCCAGTGGCTTTTCTCAAACCGCGGAAGTGATGCACGGTATTTGCAGAAAATTTGGAAAATAAAGGAAAGCAATAAAAATAAGGAGGAGAGTTCAAGGTTCTTCCATAGATTCTAGTCCACAGACATCTGTCCTTAACCTTTCTCTGGACAAGGACACCCATGCGAGCAAACATAGGGAATCTCCAACCTGAGATCACATTGGGTGTTATACCTGTTTCCCTCCCATTATTACATCTCTGCTGAGAGGTGAAGCGAAGCGAAAGTCGCTCAGTCGTGCCCAACTCTTTGGGACCCCATGGACTATACAGTCCATGGAATTCTCCAGGCAGGAATACTAGAGTGGGGCCGTTTCCTTCTCCAGGGGATCTTCCCAACCCAGGGATGGAACCCAGGTGTCCTCCATCGTAGGCGGACTCTTTACCAGCTGAGCCACCAGGGACGCCCTACATCTCCGCTGACACCACAAAATTTGCTGACTGTACAGTGGTCCAGTGTAGGCACAAACCACTATTCAACAGCGTCCCAGGACACTTTAAACATTTCCCTTGCATTAGCAAAGCTGATAAGAGTGTCTCTGTTGCAAGGCAGAGCCGCAGTGATTCACTGAAGATAACTCCTGAAAGTGGATTTGCTCCATCCAAGCCACTTTCCAATTTTTCAGTCTTTTTTTACCTACTGTCAAAACCTCTTTAGAAAGATTTTACAACTTTTCTCCCTGGCAGGGACAAGAGGCCCTCACAGTTTCCTCAATAATGGGAATTATCAGCATAATTATATATGTATTATTATACAATAAATAAATAATAATAAATTACATAATAAATTTTAAAATATATAGTATATAGCAAAATATATAAAAAACAGAAAATCCACTTTAATATAAAGTCATGTCCTCCTATTTCGAGTTTCTTGGCTACTGTTGAGGTTCAACACTTTTACGTGTACTGGCCAACTGAATTTGTTCTTTTATAAATTCATATATTTTGCCCTTATTTTCTGCTGGGTAATTATGTTTTCTCTTGTGGCTCTTTAAGGGTTCTTGGTCTTGTTAAGAATACTTATTCATTATGAAACAGATTGCAAATACTTCCTAGTTCCTTTCATAACTCTGGATATCCCAGCTCTTTGGCACTTGAAGTTTAATTTTTCAGACTTTTTCTTTGTGTGACTTGTGTTTGCTGTTCTTCAGATGAAGCTCTGAACGCAGGAGCCAGGCTGTGAAGCCTCCGTCAGCAGCGCCCCTTCAGTCCCCTCCGTGCCCCGTCAGACTCTGGGGTGGATGCACCCTGGGGTGCGGGGGCATGCATGGCAGCGATTCCCGCCAAACAGAACCACAGACCTTGGTGGGACAAACCACACTCACTGTGTCCGCCCGGATTCACCAGGAGGCCCGATTTCCCGCTAGCTTTGTGGCAGACGTCTTCACGGAGAGGCTGGGTGGCACCTGGCCAGCTCCGGGCACGGGGAGAGAACAAGGTGGGTGGAGGGCGCTCCCCGTCTGTGTGCTCCCAAGGGTGCCCCCTGAGGGTACGGGGCCAGCCAGACATTTCACTCAGGCTTTTCTGTAATGTCTTGTGGAAACGCCCAAACGAACGTTCTGGCCAACCTGATATTTCTGAGTCTATGGGATCACCGACGAGATGGACATGGTTTGGGTGGACTCTAGGAGTTGGTGATGGACAGGGAGGCCTGGCACGCTGTGGTCCATGAGGCCGCAAAGAGTCGGACACGACTGAGCGACTGAACTGAACTGGACTGGACTGATATTTCTGAAACCCAGCTGGAGGAAGGATGGAGATCCCCAAACCTGGACAGGGCCCTCCCTGGACTGTTGGCCCAGTGCCCACAGTGAGTGGCCCACGGGGGAACACGGCGAGCCCGCCGCTCCGTCGCTCAGAGCAGAGGTGGGGACCAGCAGAGCAGCGTCCCCGGGCACAGAGGCGCTGGACTGCACGCGTGCACGGTGTCCTCGTGAGTCAGCACACGCCCTCTGCATCCGGGCTCCGTGCTTGCACCTGCGGGAGGAAACGAGCCGCACAGAGGCATCGGGGTCCCCGGATGTGTCTGGCTTGTGGGGGGCACCCGGGTTCTTGTCAGGAACCAAACCACTTAGCTCAGGGAGCCGGCGGGCAGCCGGGGTCCTGCCGTGTGTCCCCATGTGAGTCCTCGAAGAGCAGCTGGGGGGAATCTGTCTGCCTCCCTCCTTCCCCCTGGGGGCTTTCTTTCTTTTTGCGGGGGAGGAGGGTGTAGGGTACCAGGAAGAGGGGAACAGCAGCAGCATCTCTGCTTGCACCCCTCTTGGAAGAGTCTTCTCCATCAGCTTCCAGCTCTCCAGGGCCCTCTTGTCTGGATTCTCCAAACACAGCCCATGAGCCCAGCACCACCTGTGGAGTCTCAGCCAGCAAGTCAACGTGTGGCCTGGGCGGCACCATGAAGGTGGTGGTGTCCTTAGGAATGGACCCGAATCCCGGCAGAGGAAGCCCCAGGTGAGCACGCGCCCTCCAGCCCTCTCGGCAGGTCCCCGGGGCAGTGGCCAGGAAGCAGATGAGGGGTGAACACATTCATGAGGGCACCATGCCCGTTGGCAGCCTGGCACCACTGTGCCCGGGGACACTGCTCTGCTGTCCAGGCACCTCTGCTCGGAGCACTTGAACCGGGGTCTCGCCACGTCCCCCTGGGCACCGCACCCCATGGACACCAGGCCAACACTCCAGGGAGGACAGCAGGCACATCAGTGAGGGAGGGAGAGAAGGCACCCCAGCCGGCCCTGAACAACGTCCTTCCCCCTTCTGCCCTTGTCCCTCTCTCTGCAGGCAGCCCCCATGAGGCTGGTCACACGTCCACTCTGCACTGGGCCAGGGTCCCGGCCCCGAGAAAGGAGACTTTGGAGAAAGAGAGGGATTCCTCCATAAGAGCAGCTCAGGGCCTGAAGCCCCTTCTCAGGAATTTTCACGTCAGAGCGGCCACAGAATCCATCTCCTTTGAGGGTCGCTGAGCCTGCGAACTGGACTGAAATGGTCTGATGAGTGGGTGGGCCCCGGGCTTTGGGAAGCCCACTGCTGGGCATGATGGGCTCCAGGGCTCCCGGGCCAGCCACTCGCACGGGTGTGGACGATGCTTCTGCTCTGGTCCACTGGGTCACCGGCCAGCAGGGCAGAACCCTGCGGCCACTCTCTCCCCTGCCCCCTGCCCCCCGCCCCAGCGCCCGGCCCCCAAGCAGAAGCTTCTGGAGGTACAATCGACAGGCTGCCAAGTGTGTTGTCAGAATTGTTTGAGGAACTTTCTCAATGAAGACGTAACAGAGAGATTTCGAAAGGAAAACGCTTTTAGGCTGCACAAGCTGGCGAGATGAGAAGCCCCTGATAAGGCCTGAACCACGTGGACCAGCGGATAACATCTCGAGAAAGTGGACAAAAGCAGACAGTCTCGCCCACCTCCACCCTCGAGGCCTGTTGGTCACCAGAGAGGCCCAGGGTCTGACTCACAGGGGGTTTTTTTGGTGCTAAAATACACATAATATACAATTTATCATTTCAACCATTTTAAAGTATACAGTCCAATAGAATTTCACTCAGTTGTGCAAACATCATCACTATCAAGTTCCAGACCTTTTCCATCACCCCAAACAGTCATCCCACACCCGTGAAGCGGTCCCATCCCAGTCCGCCCCCACCCAGCCCTGGTCCCCCGGCAACCACGAATCGGCTTTTGCTTATTCCGGATATTTCATACAAATGGAGTCACACACTTTCTGGTCTTTTGTGTCTGAGTTCTTTAACTCAGCATAAAATGTTTTCAAGTTCCGCCCATGTTGCATGAACAGCCTGAGTCACAGCACCGTTCCCTAGGCCGAGTAATACCCAACTCAACAGACAGAGCGCATCATACTGACCCCCTCAGCTGGTGGACGTCCGTATCGCCCTCACCTCTGGCTGCTGTACACAGCACTGCTATGAACATCAGTGAACACTTCAGTCTGAACACCTGCTTTCAATTCTTTGGTGTATACACCCAGGGGGAAATGACTGGGTCCTACTGACTCTTGGAATTCTGATAACCACAGAGCTGTCTGCAACTTACTCCACCTTTTTACAGACAAGAAGACTGAGTCCCAGTGAAGATATGACATGCCTCAGCCCAGAACTGCAGGGCTGAGAGCAGGAAAGTGCCCACTGCATGTTCAAATCCAGGCAAGTCCTACTCAGACTCTCCCTCCCTTAGACACAAGACAACGGGCTTCCCCCAATAGATTCACTTGGAGACCTAACCTGCTCCCACAAGAGCAAAGCCTTTGCTCTCTAATTATAGTCTCCCCAGATAGAAAAAGACCATGTCAGAGAAGTTCTTTCTAAAGGGAAGAATTACAGATGGTTTATTCCAGAAACGGTATTTTCACTGAAGAGCAAAATGCGTTGTGGAGAGACACGGTGACCACATACAGTCACAGACATTTAAAAGCCTCAGAATTCATGAATGACTGCCTCACCCTATGAAGCGTCAAGCCGAAGAGAGCTCAGAGTCTGATGGAGACACCCAGCTTTGCTTTCTGTGTCCTCACATCCCTTTTGCCTCTTTCTGGTTAGAAAAAGTGAAATCACGTAATTAACGCTGAATGACACTCTCTGTAACTTTCAAAAAATGCACAGCACAAGCTGGTTGTCCAAGAGCGTGCCTCATAGAATCTGCACGTCCACACACTGCTGAGGACAGGCCAGGAGGGTGAGCTCTGTCGTCCGTGCAAATAACACTTTATCACCGTTAGGAGCTTGGCCACTCCAGCAGAAGGACACTTCACAGTGTGGTCGCTCGGCTTCTCTCGGCAAAGCCAGGCTTGTCTGTTTCCCCTGCAACCCTCGGAGGTGGGCAAGTGTCTTTAGATGAGGGGGAGCTTGAAAGTGAAATTTGACGGAGGGGCTGGATCCCCGGGAGAGGGAAATAAATGCTGAGTTCCCGCTGCCTCCTGTTAACCTTGGCAAAGACTGAGCCACACTGGGCTCACGCTCAGGCATCCGTCTGCGTGACCTGAGGGTGGATCAGGAGCAGGTCCAAGACCCGTCCCATCCAGCTGAGCACTGCGGAGATCCGCAATGCGGAGACCCCCACCTGGGGTCCCCACCCCTCGGTGGAGGAACCACCCTGGCCACCAAGCTGTCAGGGACCTCCGCTTTCTCGGGCACCCAGAGTCGGGGGCGGGGCCCTGCAGTCGGGGGCCACCTCTGATGCCGTCTCGGGGTGATTCTGAGCCCTGGGGGCACGTGGCAGGTGAAGGCTCCTCAGGTCCTCATTTAGAGGCCCTGCAACCTCTGGCCCGGGGTGGCATCCTAGCAGGGTTGAGGGAGCCCTACTGGATTTTACAAAGTGTCACCTCCTGGGAAGACCAGGAGGGTGTGGCTCTGATAAACCACTGTCCTCTGGGTTCCTGAGGGAGCCTTGGGGGTGACGACGGGTCTGCAGGGACCAGCAGAAGGAGGTCCAGCTTCCGTTTCCTTATTAAGGGGCCTCAATCCCCTTGATCACCCTATTTTTGTGTGCAATTCTCCACACACCACTTTTCCTGTTCATGCCTTCACTTTCTCTTTTACGTTGCCACTCCTGAAAAAGTCACCCTTGTCATATTATACAGCTTTAAGTGACTGATTCATGTCTGCAGCATGACTGGAGATGCATACAAACACTGAATTATCAAATCAATTCTTCAATGTAATAAAACAAAAGTGGATGTAGGTAATAGCAATCTTTGAAATGAGCGGATAAACATATCATAGTCCCTGCTTTTTGCTTACTATTTAATTAAAAGAAAATCTCTAGCCTCAAAAAACTGTCTTAAAGAGACTTCTGGAACTGGCAATAATTTAACACCCAGCAAAACAGCCTTGACTTAATTCTGCCCTTAGATACCTGACCGTGGACTCTTGACATGAAAGGGATGTACATGAAGATCTCGTGCAGCTCTGAAACGGGCTCCATGAAATTCCAGCCCCGGATGCACCCGCTGGTGGAGTCACCATGTGGTCCACGCAGCTCTGGCCAGCTGAAGCAGGTCATTTTACACAAGAGAAATCAACAAAACAGGACACAGCACGCTTCCTGGGGTACAGATATCCATTAGGGGGACTTCCAGTGTCAGTGAAGCAATTTTCCTAGAAAACATTAGTGACGGTCACGAAGGAGAAGGAATCGCCAGGCACACGGGTGTGTGTAGCAGGGGGCACCAGGGTCTGACTGCACATCTGTTGCTGAGCCCACTGAACTTCCAGAGCACCCGGGACCACTCAACTCGGAGAACCTGAGACGTGCACTAATTCCCTGTGCCTGTGCGTGATATTGTGGGAGGTGATGATGGGCTCTGCATTCCTCCTCTATCACCTGCTATGATGTAAAACCTTATGTGGACTCCAGTCAATAACCGTGATAATTTCAGCTAAAGAATAAGCACAAGGAAGGGTGTGGGGCTGTGAGGGTCGGGGAGGGAGAGGAGCTGAAGAAGAAACGCTCACGAGACAAAAGAAAATGCACCAAGGACCACGTCTTTCTCGGGTTCCACCAGCGCACAGAGATGCCTTGAAGGAGGACAACCACTTGGCTGTGTGCATTCTGAAGATTTTGAATAGTTTAGGCCCCCGCGCATAGTCCGCAGTTTGGAATGATTTAAATTCAGGAAAATTAATCTTCAGGGAAGACATTATTTGTCAATTGAACCCAATTACGTGAACAGAATGGTTCCATCCCTGGGTCGGGAAGATCCCCTGGAGGAGGGCACGGCAACCCACGGCAGTATCCCTGCCTGGAGAATCCCATGGACAGAGGAGCCTGGCGGGCTATAGCCCATTGAGCTGCCAAGAGACACGACTGAAGCGACGTAGCACGCACAGATGCCTGTGAACAGAGATGTGGTGATGCTCAACTTGAAACAGAAAATAACGGTTCTTCCTCCCTCCTTTCCTCTCCAGTTTTCAGTAAGGCAGGCATTTCCCAAAGAAACAATAAGCACCTGTGTATTGGTCAAGGTGGTCTCATTAAGAACAGGGCTTTCAATATGCCCGGCCTTCCGGAAGTGATCCAGTAAGGATCGATCCTGCTAACACTGCAGGTGAGCTCGCCTTGTTCTTCCTCCATGGACTTGAGCGTCCGAGTTCTAAAAGCAGATGAGCAGGGAGCAGGCACTTCTGCACCCACAGGGCCAGAAAGTCAAACAAAGCAAACGGCTTTTGACTTCTGATCCCACTGCACTCCCTGCAAATGAATCTACTTAAGGGGCTGAGATTAATGAAAGGAAATAGCAGCTCAACGTCCATTTCTGGGTCTCCCGATTGAAAGAGCACGCTGCCTGCTCGCGTTCTGACTTCCAGGATGTTAAATCAAAGTGGAACACACAAAGAAACCCACCGCGGTAAACTACGGGCCTGTGTTTTCTTTCAGGAAGTTTGTTTATTTTACAAGCTGCCCCTCAAGAAGCCCTCACTTGTCTCTGGAGCAGGCGAACGTCTCCTGACTCTCTAAAGAGAGGGAGACTCTCAGAGAGAATGTAACAGCAAGGCCAGTGTGACATTTTATTTGTACAGCGACAGAAGACTGCGGGAACAACAAAAGCTGGGGCATCTGTTCTCCACGGGGAGTTGGAAAAAGGCTCCCCATGCCTCCCTTCTCCAAGCACAAGGCTGAACGCCCACCCTCGGGTTTCCTTCTGAGTTGTTCTGCCTGACTCTGCAGAGAGGCTCTGGCTGTGACCCCACCACAAACCTCAGGCCCCAGGGTTGGGGTCGGATGTTTGGTCACTATCAAAGGGTTAATTAGTATTAAGGTCTTTGCCCAAATCTTTCCTGCCAGTCACATGCCAGATCTGCATGTCCAGAAAACCAAATGCAAACTCCTTATCATAAACAGCAAGAAAACGGGATTTACTGTCAGACAACTCAGTTGACCATTCCCCCCACCCCAAAGATGCAGGTGGCTATTTTCAAGGCTGAATATAAGCTAAAAAGAAAGGAGTATTTTTCCGAACAACCGAAACTGATAACTTAAAGCTCGTTGGATTCAACCCCGCCCTTCATTCAATCGAGGGGAAATTCTGGTCTAAAGAAAGGAGAGACGTGCTCCGTTTTAGAGGCACTGCTCTTAGGATGGGAAAAGTGAAATGACCATTCCACAGGAGCTGTCACGAGAAGCTGGGTCATCTTAGTCTTTCCCTGATCAAATAACAGGAAAACAAAGTGATGGGAAGAAATTGAGCAATAACTAACAGCCTCCACAGACACCATGCCTCAACTCTCCCGGTCAGGTCCCTTCTTACACATAATCACAGGGTCATATTGTTCTGAACGAGAGAGTTGTGGATAAAATAATACAGATATTCAAAGCACGTAAGACATTGTTTTGATTCAAAATGACTCTCTTTTCAGCTAACCATGAAACATTTCTCTTATGTTGGAATAAAGTTACATGTTGACTTTTCCAATTTCTGATTTGAGTCTGCTCTTAGCGTGACAACTGCTAGCAATCACGGAAGAAAAATCCCACCGTGCCTTAGTTGACATCAGCATGAAAATCATAGTGTTAATGTCACCGTGTCTCACTCCAAAACAAACATTAAATTAAGGCTCATTTAATATAACTAAATTGCATTCAAAGACTTACTACTGAACCTAAACACCAAATACGTCCCTATTAACAACAAACAAATCCTAATGTAAAATAAACATAACTGAGTTTAGGATTTGATACCTGTTTTTATCTTTCTCTGTCTGTCTCTCTCTCTGGGTCTCTGTGTTTCTCTCTCTCTCTCCCCACCCTTCAACTGTGTAAGACTCCAAATACTAAGATTTCAATCTCTCCACTTCTTGGATGAATAATTTTCATAAATCATTGGCTTTAGAACAGTTGTGTGTGTGAGAGAGAAATGCAAGTCAATGTAGACAGTATCTTACAAGCAAATGTTGTCAGTTTCAGACTTAGTATCTTTCAAGGAAATGTTGTGTCAGTTTTGATGAATATTTCCTAAAATTCCTCTGAAAAATATATTCTTGATTAGCATAAGAATAAATATATAGATTGGTATTTCTCTTCCAGATCTCTAGGATTTTACTCTTTGTTTCTGAATGATAAGGAACCACTTCTAAATAGTTGAAAATATGAGCAGTCCCTTTATATTCTGAAAAGTGCAGTAATGCAAAGGATATCAGGAAAAAAGTGTTATTTTTGCTCAAAGCATATTTTTGACTTATTACTCTGAGATGGGCATAACCCTTCCTTATATAATTTGCTCACTTGAATGAAACTTCTAAAATTCTTGTGGTGTATCTTTTCTTTTGTTTTAAAGTGCTTTTATGTGGGGCATTTTTTACAATCTTAATTGAACTTGTTACAATATTATTTCTGTTGTTACATCGGTGTTTTGACCATGAAGCACATGGGATCTTAACTTCCAGACCAGGGGTGGAATCTACATCCCCCTGCATTGGAAGGCAAAGTGTTAACCTCTGGACTGCCAGGGAAGTCCCCTGGAATATCTTTTCTTTCAAACTTTTTATTTTGAGACAATGTTTGATTCACACTAGGTTGCAGGAAATAGTACACAGAGATTCTTTTACTTTCTTCATTGCGTTTCCCCCAGTGGTAACATCTCAAAAAACTATATACAATATCACAATCAGGAGACTCACACTGATACACTCTCCAGATCTTATACAGATTTCACCAGTTTTACACGTACCCGTGTGTGTGTGTGTGTGTGTGTGCACGCACGTGCGCATACACACGTGTGCATATTTCATTCTGTACAGTTTTATCACACATGCAGACTCAGGTGGCCATGTAAAATATGTTTGTAAGCAGTTTCTGCTCTTAGTGTTTCTTCTTGGCTTTACTTTTGAATGCATCCATGTCCGTATCCCTTAGATTCTATGTCTACTTTATAGCTCTCTCTATCTTGGCTACGCGAACTTAGTCATCTCTTCTTTGAATTTTATTGCCTCATCCATGAACTCTTTCTCGCAGAAGGTTTTGTTTTTGGTTTGCTTTTTGCAGCATATTTATCCTTTCCCAGGACAAGACACAAACATAAACAGACATTCCAGCACACATTCACAGGGTTTTTAAAGACACCAGTGAGAATAGATTAATATAAATACTAAGCTTAAAACCTGTCATAAAAGTTCAGCCTTTAAAATTGGCTTATTAAAATATTTGTTTTTTTAAAGCCCAGATTTAAACTGCAGTTATGAGTTATAGTACTCCGCTCAGAAAGAGTTTACTTCATGATCTTTCTGCCAGGCGAAAGGGATCTGGCATCTCTGCCGTCTGTCCAAAATATAGAGAAGCAACGAGCATGGAAATTCAATTCTTTCAGGCTCAAGACTTATCTGAAAAGAGTATATCCCTCAGAAAACCTCAATAAAGAGCTACATTTCAAATGACCTCAAACAGTCACTCTCAAAGGCCCAAGCCTCCAGCCCCCACTCTGGCCAGATGGGCAGCGAGACCTGCTTCCTGCAAGATGGAAAGAGTAACTACAGACATTTAAGGGAACAATATCCAGAAGGGGAGGTCAGCCCCTACATCGGATCTTTTCAATGGGTGTTTTATAACAAAACATTGCTTATATTTCAAGTAGCTGGGTCATTCATTCTACTTCTTCCCAGGACCAATCAAAAGGTCGATTAGGATTCTGCATTTCCATTCTCCATAGGCAATTCATTTTCTTTCGAGACCAGCTAGAATTCCGAATGTAGCCGTTGACAGGTACCTCCAAGAAGTCAGTTTTCTGAAGAGAGGAAAAGGCTTACACGTATTGGAGGGTTAGAGGGTCACCCTCTGTTCTCCAAAGTAACTGAAAGTTCTCAGGGAAACAAAGCTCGTCTGTTGGAGTAGGGACCTGTGGGAAGCCTGCACACAGTGCTGAAGTCAGAGAGACGTCTTCTCTATCCACGAAGCAGGGAGCAGGAAAAACGCCCCGTCAGGAACCACCTCAGCCAGGTGCCTCTGACCATGCACTAGGACTCAGGCATTTATGAGAAAACAGAAAACTCCTTTAGAGATTTCCTGCTTAGATGAACGCAGATGACTGTCCAAAGACACCTGATTTATTGTATATTTGCATGTTTAAACACCAGGCCAAAGAAGAAGGTCAGGATAAATGTTAGCACCAGCCAAACTCCAACATTTCCTGTGTCTCTTTGTACTAAGGGACAGTTTCGGCATTTAATAGCATTGCTACTCATCTAAACACAGACTTTTTCATGTATCTCAACAGACACTAAAATCTCCTACCACTGATGGGAAGGTCTAGAAATTCTTTACTAATACATACACCTATGTTTTAACATTAACATAACCTATGAAGCAACATTTGCAGGAAGTAAAACCAATTATGCCTGTATTTACACTCATACAGACTAACGGGTTAAAAACGGAAAGAAAGCAAAAGTGTGTTGAACACGCCTGATAGTAAAAACACGGCAAGTCCAGAATCATCCGTGTGTCAGCAATTTTCACATTTCCCTTCTCGTGCTGTACACAGTGGGCATCTCTACTAAGGAAACTGCTTTATCAGACCTAAACAGTTACACTCAAGTATATAAAAGTAAATAGTGGGTCCCACAAAGATCATTTGCTCTCCAGCTAACTGTGTTTCTCTCTTACATTTTGCAGATTTTTTTCCCCAAGCAAACTCTTTAACGCTTTTCATTTATTCATTACAAATAATACCTTTAATTTTATATATTGTTTAATTGTGATCTATGTCTGTTAAGTTTCAAGAATACAATTCTTTTTAAGTGAATCTTAAATGATCCTAAGAAATTCTTGCATTAAGGTAATACCTCTTGCTTTTGCTTTCAATAATTTTCTGGAGGGAAGCCTTAATGATAATTGTGTTGACATTTTCCTTAAACAAGGCTATATATGTGTACATTTTAAAAAGATGACCTTCCTCATCTGTTTGTTCTTATTTCAGATGTGCTATAAACTATGCATGGTGGAAAGGGTAAATGGAATTAACTAATGGACGCTCATAATTTAGGCAGCAAAAACCAGAATTAATGTATTATCCCACTGTAGCATTTTAGTACTCGCCAATCCAAACTTTCTTTCCTGGGAAAATATGTGATTAAGACATTTTCCATCTGCTTTCAGCAGAGATCGGACAAGATCCCCATAAGTGACTCTCCACTAAAAATTCTTTTAAAAAAGAAAAAGCCTATAAAATGATTATTATCTTAGGGGCCTATTTCACAAATGAATGTTCAGTGGCACAGAAATGAAAACTGAAAATAAAATAAAATCCACCTGTGCTAGAGAAGCCTTTCCGCCCCACAGCAAAAACATGTGCAGATACTATAGAGCACATAGGAAAGAAGTGGATATGCTTGGGAGAGTGGGCGGCTGCATGCCCGTGATTAATCTAAATTCCTTCTGTGTGAAGTGGAGACGTGAAGAAAAACACTGCAAGATGAGTGAGAAAGCCCAACAGACCAAGAAGGGCGGATTTTTAACTCGGCCCTCTCCCCACCAAAAATCGCCAGCCCTTCCTTCCATCCCGAGAAAGAGTCACGGTCACAGTGCCTTCTGCACGGGACAGGACAGCATCTCCGCGGATAGGGACGGTCTGAGGGTCTCCCGAGGTGCCTGGTGAAAGGGGCCGGCGCGGGACGCCCCGAGCGCTCCCCTAGAGAAAGCGGGAACTCGCCGGGCTCGGCGGCTGCACTCCTTCGCCGGCTCCCGCGCAAGCCCCCGCGGCACCGCCTCGCCTCCCCAGCAAACCTGTTTCCCAGCCTGGACCCTTCGGACCGAGTGCTCGGCCCCCACCCAGACTCTCGAGGGTTAGAGCTGGGGCCAGAGCCCGCCAGCTCCGAGGTCCACTCCACCTGCCTGCCGGCAGCCGGGCTTCCCCGCGGCGATGTCTGCCTTCGGCCTCCACGCTCGGGGCTCCGCGCCTCCGCCTCGGCCCTGTACTCTGCCTTTCCGATGCGGACGCTCCTCGGCTCCCGGCTGCACTGGCGGCGGCACCTCCCGCGCGGGGCAGGGTCCTCCCGCCTTCGCCAGGCCAACCGAGGCGCCGTCGGTCCGCAACTCTGCGCCCACCGGGGCAGCCAGGGCGCCGACGACCGGGTCCCCGAGGCGCGGGCCGGGGTACCTGCAGGAGCAGCCAAGGAGAACTGGGTGTCCGCACGACGAAAGCGCGCTGCCTCTCCCCGGGAACCGGGCGAAGCCACCGTCCGGCCCGGCAACTTCACGGGCGGCCTCCGCTCCGAGGGACGCAAAGAACAACTGGTCCTCAGCCCTTTGCCCCTGGCCGGCTCCAGGCAGTTCTCCCCCGACGGTCAACCACAGACCCTTACCCACCACTCCCACAGCACCAACGACAGAAAATAACGACTGTCACCAGTCCGCCCGTTCCCGACCGACGCCCTGTCTGGGAGCTCGCCCCAAACCACAGGGTTGACCCTGAGACCTGGCAGCTTCCCGACCAACCCCCATCTCTGGCTAGGACGAAAGGCGCACCCCATCCTCGCAGCCGCGGCCCGCGGGCCTGCGTCCATCGCGCGCGCAGCACCTACCCTGGCGCGCCGGTCCGGACGTGGGTGGCGCGGCGCTAGTGGGAGGCGGACATGGACCACGCGCCCTCCATGCGCCACACGGAGAAGGCGTAGCTGAGGCGCTCGTGGGCCACGTAGCTGCAGCTGGTCATCTTATTGTCCATCTCGTCGCTCTGCAGGACCTGGTAGAGGAAGTCTATGTACCTGGCGGCCAGCTTGAGCGTCTGGATCTTGCTGAGCTTGTCCGAGGGCAGCGTGGGGATGATCTTGCGCAGCGCGGCGAAGGCCTCGTTGAGCGATTGGGTGCGCTGGCGCTCGCGCACGTTGGCCAGGATGCGCTGGCTCTGCAGCTCCTCGAAGGACTGCGCGCTCGGGCTGCCCTTCTTGCCGCGCTTGCCGGGGGTCGGGCTGCCATCTTCGCTCGACTTCTTGCTGTAGCGCCGTTTCCGGCCGAAGCGCTTGGGCTGCCGCTCGAGCTCCTCCTCGCTGGTGCCCAGGCTGTCCACGGGGGACACGGGCGAGCTAGAGCCCTCCTCCATGGCGCCCGCCCGGCGCGCGAGGGGCTGGGGGCGCCGGGCGCAGAGCGCGCGCCTCTGGCCAAGCCCGCGGTCGCCGAGCACACGCTCCCCGAGTTGCTCGAAAGGCTCTGATTTCAAGGCCGGCTTGTGCAAAACCGAGGTCTCCGGGAGAGGAAGTTATTCTAACTTTTTTGGAAACCCTAGCCGGGCTGGGTTGCTAAATAGTTGTCAGTAGCGAGGGCGGCGCGCTGATTGGTCGCCGCGACCGGGGGCAGGACGAGTTCTGGGGCCTCCGCCGGCCGCCCCCGCCCCCCGGCGCGGCACTTTCAGTTTTGCCTCCCCCTTCGGCCCGGGCCGCGGCGGGCACCGGGGACTGCCGGGTCTTCGCGCGCGCCGCCCGCGCCTCCACCCTGGGCTCTGACCGCTCTCCGGCCGCGTCGCGTGCTCAGCCGATCCCACTTTGTCTGCTCCTTAACGGGAGATCGGGCCCCGCCGGGCTGCGGGGTCTCTCCCGCGGCGCGAGGGGTGCGGGAGGCAAGTCCTACCCTAGATGCGCTCTCAGGAGGTGAGGACGCGGCGGGGAGCCCCCGGGGACGCCCGGGCCAGTGTGAGCCTTGCCTGTCCCCGGGCGCACAGCGAGTTGGCGAGGTGGCCCGCACGTTCGGCCAGGGGAGGGGGACGTGCGGGACCAGTGGCCCCGTCCGCCGGCGGGCTGACACTCGGGTGCCTCGAAGACGCGGCTACCTACGGCCGCGCCCCGGGGATCGGTGGAGACGCGCGGCCCGCTTTGCCCAGCTGTTATATGGGGTATTGTCTCACCCCAACTTGCGGAGGAGCCCCGGTCCCCGACGCCCTTCGCAGGCGGTCCTTCTAAGTACGTTGAAACCTCAGCACCAGCGCGCGCCTCCGCGGGAGCGCCCTGTGCCCACCGAGCCCACCTGCCTGGCCCACCCCGGGGTAGACAGCCCGGCGAAGGCGCCGGCTAGGCCGCGGGGCCGGGCCCCCGCCCCGGGGCTCCCCATCTGCGAATCGGCCGGGGACGGAGGGCGGTCTGGGGAGGCGCCCGGCCTCCCCTACACTGGGCGCCTGCGGGCAGCCCGAGCGGCCGCGGCGCGGGGCCCGGCCCGGCTTCGGCTGGCGACCCGGGCGGGGGCCCCCGGCCCCGCGCCATCTGGACGCCGAGCGCGGGCGCGTTTGAAGTGGTTCGGGGGCTCTTTGTTCGCCAGGCGGCTCTGGCTCGGGGTCTGGAGGTGGTTTACGGCCTGGATGCCTTTGAACCTATTCCCAGGTGAGCCGGGCTCAATTAGGCCCCGGGCCTGAGCGGACTGTCAGGCGAGCCGCGTGATCAAGGGCGCGCTGGGCCCTTTTATTGCGGTTGAACTCGGGGCCGGGGGAGCTCGGCCTCGGCTGCTCCTAGGCGGGCCGCGACCCCAGCGTTAGGAAACCCGAGGGCGAGGGCTGCGCTTGCGGCCGGGCGGCTCAGGGCGGCTCCCACAGCCGGCGATTGCGGGGCAGAGCAGCGGGGTGAGGCCCTGCACAACGCTGCCGCGTCCCCGCGCTGTGAGCTTGCAGCTTCTCCTGGGCGGGCCCGCGGGCCGCAGGGTCCTAGGACTGCAGCGTCCTGGGAGTCGCCGCGCCCCGTCCGCCTCGCCCCGTCCGCCTCGCCTGACCGCCCGCCCCCTTCTCCAGCTCTGCTATGGCCCTCACATTATCCAGAGCAGCAATTTCCCTGTCTCTTTTAAAAAGTCTAAATAAAAAACTTAAGGAACAAAAGAGAGGGCAAGAAAGGCCCAGGGAGCGATCTGGCCTCGCAGGGCCGCAGCCTCCCCGAGGCTTAGCTCCTCTAAGAGGGGACGTTCGCCTTCTGAGACAGTAAGGACTTGCTGCTCTTAATCTCCCTGCGTCACTTCAGTGTGGGGAGCCAGCTCCAGAGCACCGCTTCCGCCCAGCTTAAATAAGTCCAGAGACATCCCTCCACCCTCCCCCTGCCCTTGAACCTGGCGGTCTAAGGAGCAGTCAGGAGCAGAGGAGTCGGCCTGGTAGCCTGCTCCACCCGGCTGTCTGTCTCACTGCGCTTGGGCCTGAGAATAATGTCTGGAAGTTGGGGTCTGTGACCCAGTCATCTACCTAAGCTGCAGCAGGAGGTGGAGTGGGCTTGTGAGGGACTGACAACTGATGTCCAAGTAACACTGTTGCCTACAGGTAAGATTCTCCTGTAGGAAAATCCGGTTTAAAAATTTCCCCTTGAAAAGTCGCTCAGGAGGGCACAGGACAAGCCCGCATTATAACACTTGTACCCTTGCCTTGTACACATGCGTGCTAAGTTGCTTTAGTCGTGTCTGACTCTTTGTGACCCTATGGATTGCAGCCCACCAGGCTCCTCTGTCCATGGGATTCTCCAGGCAAGAATCATAGAGTGGGGTGCCATTTCCTCCTCCAGGGGATTTTCCCAGTCTTAGCACAAGGCTTAAAAGCATGGTTCCCTGTGCGTGGTGGGTGTGGTGGGTGGGTGCTCACTCTCCCTTGCATCCTTGTTCTACTACCTTCCTGAATCGCAGGGGATGAAAGGCTGCAAATGACCTCTCGCGACCTCGGGCAGCCCTGGTCTGCAAGATGTCATCTTACCGGGTGTGGGAGGGAAGACGGCTGCGGCTCTGCTTGCCCCTGTCCAGGGTGGAGGTGTTTGATTGCTCTTGGTAATGCAGTGTCTGGTCACATCTAGAGGGGAGGGAATTTTCTGGAGCGGAACCCAGCAGCCCGGGGGGACTGGCAGAGATGGCAGTGGCAGTTGCTCCCTGATTCCAGCCCAGTTCTGGAACCAGTTTTCCTGGTACCGAGAGGCAAGGGCTCCACGCCTGCACTGCAGTTTGCAAGTCCGTCCAAAACACTCTACCTAGAATCTGTCCTCAGTTCCACTGCAATTATGTCATAGTCCCTAATAAGTTGTTTCCCACATAAACCAGCCACAGTGTGGGCCCTGTTCTCTGCCAAAGAACCCCAAGACATCCCCACTCTGGACTGGGGTGTGGAAGACAAACACCAGGGCCCTCCCCAGGGGGCCTAGCTTTCTTGACAACACTCACTCGTAATGTGAGATAACGCGGGCCTTTGCCACACATTTAGGAATGCCTTTAAGATCAAATCAACAACTAACTCACACTATGATTTTTTTTTTCACATGGAATATATATACCAAATTTCAATTGAAAAACAACACTGGAAAGATCAACAGTGGCCTGAAAATTATGGAAAGAGAGAAGAGAGTGTAGGACTCTGGGGCAGAAGCCAGTCTCCTCTGCATAAACCTTGTTCTGTAAATTCTACTTTGGAAGCATATAAATGTTCCACATAATTATTTAAAAATTGAACCAAAATGAGGAAAAAATAGAAATCCCTAAAAAGTCAAATGCAAAATCAGACAGATGTACCTAATTTTGTATCATCTTGGTGGCTTACCCAAGCAGGCAGGAATAATTAAAGATCACTTTAAACGCTGCGACTTTACTGCATGCAGTCCTGGAGGGGTACACTGCAAAGGAGAGAGGAAAGAAGCGAATCAAGTCTGAATCTGTTTTCGGTATTCATATTCCTAGTAACAGTATCGCTGTTGTCATTCTGAAACTGTGAGCTGAAGCAAGTTATTATGTTTACATCTTTGGGAGTCAAGATTTCCAGCCTAAAAGAAGAGATATAAATATACAATGAAAGAAGAGCGTGTCTTACTAAATTTGCTGGAAATATCAATATGAGCTTACTTTGTACTTCCTCTTACATCATGCATCTGCTGACCCTGACCATTGAAAAGACACAGAAGCATCAAGTGACCCAGGGGCAGTGAGCATCACTGGCATCCAGTTTTTGGTCTCTCCTTGAAGAAATAGCTTAACTAAGGGCTGGAGCAAGACTTGGACAAGGTAAACGTGGTGCATCTTTTTCACCAGAGAGCAAGGAGCTTTCTGTGACTCCTGGTCTTGCTGGAATCTTGTCACTGCACAAGAGCTTCCCAACCATGGTGGACTGGGAGAAGCTATGATCCAATGTGGTTCTAGGAGTTGTTGTTCAGTCACTAAGTTATGTCCAACTCTTTGCGACCCCATGAACTGCAGCATGCCGTGCTTCCCTCCCTGAGTTTGCTCAGACTTATGTCCACTGAGTTGTTGATGCTATCCAACCATCTCATCCTCTGTCATCCCCTTCTCTTCTTGCCCTCAATCTTTCCCAGCATCAGGGTCTTTTCTAATGAGCTGGCTGTTCGAATCAGGTGGCCAGAGGATTGGCGCTTCAGCTTCAGCATCAGTCCTTCCAAAGAATATTCAGGACTGATTTCCTTTAGGATTGACTGGTTTGATCTTCTTGCAGTCCAAGGGACTCTCAGGAGCCTTCTCCAACACCACAGTTTGAAAGCACCAAACTTTAATGAGCTTCACTTTAATTCATGACTCAGGAAGGCTGTTTTCTCTCCCCATCCCCACCCTTTTTAAATAGTTTCTTTGAGTTCTCACTGTCCTGTCTTGTTGGTGTTTAATCTTAAAATCTGTTACTTAAATCTTCTGCCCTCTCCTTCCCCCTCACCATCGAACCCTGCTCTTCAGACTTTGCACTTTCCAGTGGAGCCCAGCAGATCCTGTTGACTCTGATGGGTGCAGAGATAACATGACTTGTGGTCACGCTCTAATAAAAACATGCACTTTGTTGCACACTGCGGAGAGAAATGGACAGGAGACAGAAGAGTATTGGTTCAGGCCTTTTAACCATCACTGACTCTGTGCTTAGTATCGGAGCTAAGAAGGGGAGTAGGAACCACATAACAGAGACTTAACGATGCCGCACATCGAGGGGTGTGGTGGAGTGGTGGACCCCGGCTGAGAAGGGCGAGCACAGCAGGTCAGGGGGGCTGGGAAAGACATCAGCCAAGGGTGAGTGAGTCCACCAGGAGACGTGAGGATGTGCAAGACTCACGGGGTGAAGGAGGCATGGGTGTCCCCACTGTGGGCGGGCTCCTGCAATTGGGAGCTCAGAAGATCAGTGGCCGGTGCTCTCTTGGTTGCAAGTAATACACATACAGCCTGTACCTGCTTAACAGAAAAAGAATTTGCTCACTACTGGGGGAGCTCAGGCTCCAGTGGGCTGCAGGTTTAGCTGGATCCAGGGGTTTCAGTGATGTTGTATCTCTCTGTTCCCTCTCCACCCTCAGCTGTGCTTCCCTCTGTGTGTGGGCCTCACTCTGTCTTGGTGCAAGGCAGAAGGGGCCTCCCCCTTCTGCCTCAGGGTGACAGGCATCACACTCCAGAGTCGTATGCCCCTGGGGTGGCATCGCTGATTTGACACAGTTTTCTCCTCTTGCTTCAGCATAAAAGGTGAGCATGGAACCCCATCTGGCTGCACTCCACCATGTGGCTGGGGGCCCTGAGAGTGGGTAGGTTCCCCCGGAAGAGACACTGGACCCATGAGCAAGGCGTGTACAATGCGGGGTGCAGTGGCACCATGGATGAAGGTTGGGGCCAGGCTCTCCAGAGTCTCAGAAGACCAGTTACCAAGGTTGGATTTCCTTCTGAAGGCAATGGAAACCAAAACAGTGTTCTAAGGAAAGATGTGATGACCAACTTTTATTTTGAGAGAAGTTGACAGCCACATGGGAGGTGATAGCCAACTGGGAAACTGTTGAAATAGCCCAATCAGCTGACCTAGGAACCAAGGAACCAGGGAACCAAGGGACTGGAGAACCAAGGGACTGGGATCCAAGAGACAAGGGAACCGAGGGACCAGGAACCGAGGGACCAGGGAACCAGGAAAAGGCAAGCCATGAGGTGGGGAGGGTGAGGAGGGATTTAAGAGAGAGGCTTCAGGATTTGATTGTGAGGAAGTCAGGATTCGATGTCCTGTCATTGACCAGCGTTAGGGCCAAGGTTAGTCCTTGGATTAGGGACTTAGCTTAGGGTCTTCCTCTCAGAGGGACTCAGTTGCCCCTCTGTGAAACAACATGTTGGGGTGAAAGATTCCTGAGGTTCCCTGAACATGACAGTGTCCAGGCTCTGTTTTCAGAAACTGAAATCCAAGTTTGGGAATTTAAGCTTCTTGTCACACTTGGATGCATTGTGGAGTTTTAGAAAGGCAGGGGGCAGGGTGGATACTTGCAGAACGTAGGGACTCTGATTTTCTTTAATCTAAGTAATGTGCAGGGGAGCCTTGGTGACCACACATGCCCTGACCCCTCGTAAAGTCCTTGCCCTCCTGTGGCCTGGACATAAACTTTCCTGAAAAGGTCATGTGAATTTATCGTCCCGAATACTTTATAATTAGAAATTACGGTCTCCCTTCCACATGACACTTTTGAGTTTTAGCAGATCTTAAATTAAAACTGTATACGTGTTTCAAAATGTTCTTCAGAAAACTTGAAATGCGCAAGTTGAAAATTCGATAAGGTCCTGAACACTTATCTAAATAAACATAACAAATTCAACCTAGAATGTTTTAGAGAACACATGTGGAATTAAATGTGTGCGTTAAAACTCTGATTATATCTTAAATATAAAAACTCATCAAAGAAGTTTTCTAGGGGAAACACTTCAGGGTGTATGGCAAATTTCTCTTTTATAGAGGTCACCAGAGCGGTGAGGAAGTGGGTTGCAGGGCTCTCCCAAGTGACCGGGAGACGGAGCGATTGGCTGCCCTTGTTTAAAGAAGAAAATGTGTGTTTGTGTGTGTGTGTTTATGTAGGGATAAAGGGCAAGATGAACTTCCCCAGGCTACACATTTTTTTAGGCATTTTTAATTATTTTGCTTGACTCTCTGTTCCTGCTTCATTTCTTTATCTTGTACTTTAGGGAAGATGGGTAAATAACAGCCAAGAATACCTCCCTTTCCCCTCCTTTTGGGTGGAATTCGGGTCAGAAGCTGGTAGGGTCCTGAGACCCACTCCAGGTTTCTCCCTCTAATTTGCCTTCCCCCTCCTGGCTCTGCTGACTTTCCCTTCCTCCTCTTCAAAGAGGCCCTCACACCTGACTCCAAGGAGATGCTCTCTGAACTCTGGATATAGAGGAAAGTGAGTTTTGTTTTCTTTTTCTGATGGATGCTCCCCCCTTCCCCCACTGAGGAACAATTCATGAACACTGATAATAAAGGAGGGAGGTGTCACCTTTATTTCCCTGGGCCACACGGGAAGTATTTTGCCCATACATGGTACAACTTTTGGGTGTGACTTCTATACTCTGGATCCGTTTTGAAATCTGTGGCTTGCTGGCTCATGGCTGAACAGCTTGGATCATAATCGATTATATTTTTGGCTGTACAGAGGTCTGCAGTTAAAGAGGAAAATGTTTGCACTCCTTTTCCATTTTTACAGTCTTTGTGTAAAAACTCTGGAATATTGTGTTTTTTAAATCCCACAGGAAAAGTTTTTGGATATACTAATATTCAAATAACAGCAATGCGGGAGAGCCTCAAATAACTAGATGTTTTCTTACTGATCAGACTGATGAAGAGCAAGGTGAAGGAGGAGGCGAGAAGGTGATAAAGATGCTGGTTACGCCGATTAAGAAAGAAAACAAAGCAGGAACAGAAGCCAGCCTGCCAGCTCTTGTTGCTGGGGCGGTTGGAGGATGGTCCAGCTGCCCTCCCCACGTCCTCCCCTGACTCCTCCGCTGTGTGTTTTGAGACACTGAGACCCCCAGCCAACAAGCAACTATATTGCATGTACTCAGGCAGGAAAGTGGTTCTAAGTTATGAAATGAAGAATGGGGTCTCTTTCTCCTTTTTTGAAGGCATAAGTGTGTGTGCTTAGTCGCTCAATTGTGTCCAACTCGGCAACCTCATGGTTGCAGACCATGTCGCCCACCAATCACCTGTCTCAATAAACTGCACCCATTTTGAATTTAAAATGTGATGCCTTTTGACAAATGTGGAACCACCTCTTTGGTGCAAACATTTCCATCACTCTGGAAATTCCCTTATGCCCCTTGCAGTCAATCACCTCTTCCTCCCCAGCCACCAGCACCCACAGATCTAATTTATGTGCCTGTTTTGCTTTTTCCAGAAAGTCATAAAAACGAAGTTGTACAGGACATAACCCTTTGTGTCTGGCTTTTTACACTTAACACTGCCTTTTAGATCCATCCACAATGCATGCATGCTGAGTATTCTGTCATGGAGACACTATAGTCTGTTCATCCATCTATCAGCTGATGGACGTGGGGGTTGTATCTGGCTTTTGGTAATGTGAATAAAGCTGCATTTAAGTCCTTTTTCTTCTCTCTCAGGTAAATACCTAGGAGTGGGATTCTTGAATCCTATATAAGTAGATACTTAAGAAGAAACTGCTCAACTGTTTTCCAAAGTGGCAGGATCATTTTGCATTCCCACCAACAATGTATGAAATTTCAGCTGTGGATGGCTATAAACAACAACAAAAACCCAGAAAATACCAAGAATAGACAAGGATATGGAGACACTGGAAGTCTCACACCTTGCTGATCAGGGTGTAAAATGGCTCAGCAACCCAGAATGACAGTTTGGTGATTCCTCAATAGGTTAAATATAGAATGATCACATGACCCAGCAATGCCACCCTTGGGTACTAAATATCCCAAATAATTGAAAATAGGTGTTCAGCAAAGCCTGTACACAAATGTTTATAACAGTTATTCAAAATTGCCAAAACATGGAAACAGCACAAATGTCCACTGATGGATGGACAGATTTACAAAACGCGGTGTAGCCATACAATGGAATATTATTCAGTCTTTAAAAAGAATGAAGTACCTGTTGGATATCACTTATATGTAGAATCTAAAAAATATAACAAACTAGTGAATATAACAAAATAGAAGCAGACTCACAGATCTAGAGAACGAACTAGTAGTTACCCGTGGGGCTGGTGAGGGGAGATTTAGGGGTGGGAGAGTGGGAGGTACAAACTATTGGGTGTAAGATGGGCTCAAGGATGTACTGCACAGCTTGGGAAATACAGCCAATGTTTGGTAATAACTGTAAATGGAAAGTAACCTTTCAACATCATGTAACAAAATTTTTAAAAATAAGGAATGATAACTGATGTATGCCACAAAATGGATGGACCTTAACAACACTATATAAAATGAAATAAGCCAGGGGGAAAAAAAATCACATATTGTATGGTTCCATTTATATGAAATGTCCAGAAGAGGCAAATCCATAGAGACAGAAATTAGATTAGTAGTTGCCAGGGGTTAGGAGGAGGGGATGTATTAATCATGTTTTCCATTTTCTGTATTTTATAATGCTTTGACTTCTTGGGGCCTCCTGGGCCCGGAGAGGGACTGCCCCTCCCAGAGTCAGCTGATTCCTGGAGATAGCAAACAGCTTGCCTTAGGACATCCCCTTTGATATGTAAACCAACCCAGCTCATCTGTCTGGAACACAGTTCCTTCCCTAAAGTACCCCAGGACCAGTTAACCAACAACTCAGGTCCATCTTCACAGACCCAGCTGCGCAAAGTGTTTCACACTCCAACCTGAAGTCTGCTCAACTTGCTGGCCCACCGTGCTTGCCAGCCACACACAGACCATGATACAGTCTCCCACCCACACGTCCCCCTCTCATCTACCTCCTGACCACCCTGGCATTTTCTCCAGCAGCCCTGCTATCTCTTTCCTTGGATCTGTAAGTATAAAAAGTTCCTGCTTCCTGACAGTCACATCTGTTTCTATGTGCCTTAGCTCACCTAATTAAAACAAACCCCAGGAACATTTAAAACGGGGGGGAATAGGAAGTGACTTTAATGTGTATAGGTTTACCGTTTGGGTTGATAACAATATTCTGGAATTAGGTAGTGGTATTCATGGGGTAGCAAAGAGTTGGACATGACTGAGCGACTGAACTGAACTGAACTGAATGACTGCTCAGCGTTGTGAATGTGCTAACTGTCTCTAAGGGTAAATTTTATTCTCTATTTTGCATGTCTACGTAGACAGTCATGTTGTCTATGAATAAAATGTTTGCATCCATTCTTTCTTATTATGTGCCTTTTATTCTGTTTTCTTGTCTTATTGCACTGGGTAGGACCACCATACAATTCTGAAAAGAAAAAAAAAATGTGTGAGCAGAAACCCTTACCTTTTCCCAAATGCAGGAGAGAAATAGTCAGATTCTTGCCATCAAGTATAATATTTAATGTAGGCTTTTCATTGGTTCTCTTTATCAGGTTGAAGAAATTCCCTTCTACTTTTAGTTTTCTTAAAGTTTTTGTAATGAATAGGTGTTGGATTTTGCCAAATTCTCTTTCTTCATCTGTTGAGTTATCATATTGTTTTCTCTTTTTCAGTCTGTTGGTACAGCAAATTACATGCACTGATTATATATGTCGAACCAATTTTGCATCTCTCAGGTGAAGTCTGCTTAAACATGATTACTCTTTCTTTTTATATATTGCTGGATTTAGTTTGCTAATATTTTGTTAAGAGTTTTTTATGTCTAATGTGGCTGTTTCTCTTTGTAACATCTTTCCTTGGTTTGGACATGAAGATAATATTGGCCTCATAAAATAAGTTGGCAGTTGTTCCCTCCACTTGTATTTTCTGGAAGAGATTGTGTAGAATGGATATTATTTCTTTCTTGCTGTGCTCAGTCATGTCCAACTCTTTCTGCCAGGCTTTTCTGCCCATGGAATTTCCCAGGCAAGAATACTGGAGTGGGATGCCATTTCCTACTCCAGGGGATCTTCTCAACCCAGGATTGAACCCACGTCTCTTGCATCTCCTGCATTGACAGACAGATTCTTTACCACTAGTACCACCTGGGAAGCCCCATTTCTTTCTTAAATGTTTGGTAATATAAGTTCATGAAGACATCTAAGTCTGTACTTTTCTTTGTAGAATCCAAAGAAATTCAATTCACTATGAATTTAATTTCTCTAACAGAGGTAGGATTATTCAGGTTATCTGTTTCTTCTTGGGAGAATTTTGGCAGCTTGTGCCTTTAAAGAAATTGTTTCATTTCATCTACCTTGTAATATCTGTGAAGTTGTTAATAACTTTCTCTAATTGTCCCTTTAATTTCTATGCTGTCTTATCCTTAATACCCTCTTTTTTCTTCTTCAGTCTGTATAAGTGGTTATCAATTTAATGCTTCTATTGATTCTTTTCTTTTGTTTCTCTGTTTCTGTGTTATTTCCTTCTGCTTGCTATGGCTTTAATTTGCTCTTCTTTTTATAGTGTTCTAAGTTGGAAGCTTGGGGAGTTGATTTGAGAAGTTTCCTCTTTTCAGTATTTATGTTTTTATTTATTTAGCTGCCCAGGTCTTAGTTGTGGCATGAGGGATCTTCAGTCTTCATTGCAGCATGTAAAGTCTTTAGTTCCTGCATGCTAACTCTTAGTTGTGACGTATAGGATCTAGTTCCTTAACCAGGAGTTGAGCCTAGGCTCCTTGCAAGGGGATTGCGGCGTCTTAGCCACTGGAACACCAGGGAGCCCCCCCTTCTTTTCTAATATAAGTAGTTAATGATTTAAGTTGCCTGAAGCATTGCTGTACCTTCATCCTACAAGTTTTAACATATTTTCCTTTTCGAGTATTCAAATTATTTTCTAATTTATCATGTGTATCTTCTTTGACTGGATTATTTGCTGTTTAATAGTCAAATATTGGGGTTTCCAGATGTTGTTCTGTTGTTGGTTTCTGGGATAGGCACATTACACTTAAAATATATATATATATATTCATACAACTTCAATCTTTTAAATTTTGTTGAGACTGGTTTTATGGCTGTATGTTCTATCTTGGTAAATATTCAGTAGACACTTGAAAATAACATTGGTTGCCGTGTACTAAAGCATGTCAGTTAGTTCAAATTGATTGATCTTTTCAAATCTTCTACAGCCTTATTAATTTTTTATATATTTTGTTGGTATCAGCTACTGAGAGAGGAGTGTTGAAATCTCTTGCTATCATTGTGGGTTTGTCCATTTTTCACTTTACTTCTTTCAGCTTTTGCTGTACATATTTTGAGGCTCAGTTAGTAGGGAGAGACACAATTAAGATTATGTTTTCTTGATGGACTGGCTAATGTGTCCATTTACAAGGTCCCCCTTTTTCTTTGTAATAGTCCTTGCTCTAAATCTTAGTCTTTCTAATATTCATATAACCACTTCAGCTTTCTTTTGACTGGTGTTTGCATGATATATATTTTTTTTCTATCTCTTTACTTTTAACCTTTCTATGGCGATATACTTAAAAGGTTGTTCTTTTTTCTTTTAAATATATAGTTATCTTGTTTTCTTCCAATTTTACAATCTCTGTCTTTTAAATGGAGAATCTACATTTAATGTAACTATTCACATAGCTGAATTTAAATCCGTATCTTATGTCTTGTTTTCTTTTCTGTTACTTTGTTCCTTTTTTCCTGTTGAGTCTTCTTTCAGATTAATTAAATATTGGTGTATATTCAATTTTGCTTTATAGCTGGCTTATTTTCCTTTCTCCCCACTCTCTCTGTTGTTTTCCTAGGCTTTACAATATGCACCTTTAACTTACCATAGTCTGTCTCCAAATACTACTTTTCCCTTCACACACTACTGCATGAAACTTAAAATAGTTTATTTCCACTTTTCCCTCCTACTCACTGCTTTTGTTATCATACCTTTTACTTCCATATGTGTGAAAAGTCCTACCATATCATTACTGTTTTTTGTTTTAGACAGTTGTTTACCTTTGGAAGAGATTAAAATATAATTTTCTGTTTACTCATTTGTACCAGTTCTGGCACTCCTAATTCATTGGTATATACTCAGATATACGTCTGGTATCATTGGTATCACACTTTCTGCCGGAAGAACTTTCTTTAATCATTTTTTTGTAGTGAAATAAGATGAGGAAAGAATTGACTCAGTTGTTATTGGTCTTAAAAATGTCTGTTCTGCTTTCTCCTTTGAAAGATATTCAGTATTTGCACAGTCTATAAACTTCTGGGTGGACGGCAGCTCCTGACTCTCGTCTCTCAAAGGTGCCACTCCACTGCCATCTGGCTTTTAAAGTCTCTGACCAAAAAACATAAAATAAAATAAAGTCTCTGACCAAGGGTCTCCTGAACTCTTGTCTTTGTTCCTCTGTGTACAGAGGATATTTTTTTCCTCCAGCTTCTTTCAAGATCTTGTCTTTATCTTTGGTTTTTAAATATTCAGCTATGACTGGAAAAGACCAATCCTCATCTCAGTTCCCAAGAAGGACAGTGCCAAAGAATGTTCAAACCACCGGCGATTGAACATTACATGAACCAAGAACTTCCAGATGTTCAAGCTGGGTTTAGAAAAGGCAGAGGAACCAGAGATCAAATTGCCAACATTTGCTGGATCATAGAGAAAGCAAGGGAATTCCAGAAAAACATCTACCTCTGTTTCATTGACTACACTAAAGCCTTTGACTGTGTGGATCATAACAAACTGTGGAAAACTCTTAAAGAGATGGGAATACCAGACCATCTTACCTGTCTCCTGAGAAACCTGTATGTGGATCAAGAAGCAACAGTTAGAACCCTGTGTTGAACAATTGATTGGTTCAGGACTGAGAAAGCAGTATAAGAAGGCTGTTTATTGTCATCTTGTTTATTTAACTTATGTGCAGAGCACATCACGTGAAATCCTGAGTTGGATGACTTACGAGATGGAATCAAGATTTCCAGGAAAATATCAATAACCTCAGATACACACATGATACCACTCTAATGGCAGAAAGTGAAGAGGAATTAAAGAGCCTCTTGATGAGGGTGGAAGAGGAGAGTGAAAAAGCTGGCTTAAAACTCAATATTAAAAAAACTAAGATCATGGCATCCAGTCCCATCACTTCATGCAAATGGAAAGGGAAAAGGTAGAAGGAGTGACAGATTTCCTCTTCTTGGGCTCTAAAATCACTGCAGGTGGTGACTGCAGTCATGAAATTAGAAACCGGTTGCTTCTTGGCAGCATAGCTATGATGAACCTAGACAGCGTGTTAAAAACTAGAGACATCAATTTTCTGACAAAGGTCCATATAGTCAAGGCTGTGGCTTTTCCAGTGGTCATGTATGGATGTGAGAGTTGGACTATAAAAGAAGCTGAGTGCCGAAGAATTGATGCTTTTGAACTGTGGTGTTGGAGAAGACTCTTGAGAGTCCCTTGGACTGCAAGGAGATCCAACCAGTCCATCCTAAAGGAGATCAACCCTAAATATTCATTGGAAGGACTGATGCTGAACTTGGGCAAACTACGGGAGATGGTGACGGACAGGGAAGCCTGGTGTGCTGCAGTCCATGGGGTCAAGAGGAGTTGGACAAAACTTGGCGACTAAACAGCAACAATAAAATGATGTGTTTCCTGTCATGAATTGTTTTTACTCTGCTTGAGGTACTTTGAGCTTCTTTGATTTTTTTTGCTGTTGTTTTTCAGTCAGTCATGTCCAACTCTTTGCAACCCCATGAACTGCAGCACACCAGGCTTCCCTGTCCTTCACTATCTCCCTGAGTTTGCTCAAACTCATGTCCACTGAGTCAGTGATGCCATCCAGCCATCTCATCCTCTGTCACCCCCTTCTCCTCTTGCCCTCAATCTTTCCCAGCATCAGGGTCTTTTCCAATGAGTCAGCTCTTCGCATCAGGTGGCCAAAGTATTGGAGCTTCAGCTTCAGCATCAGTCCTTCCAATGAATATTCAGGACTGATTTCCTTTAGGATGGACTGGTTTGATCTCCTTGCTGTCCAAGGGACTCTCAAGAGTCTTCTCTAACACCACAATTTGAAAGCATCAATTCTTTGGTGCTCAGCCTTCTTTATGGTCCAACTCTCACATCTGTACATGACTACTGGAAAAACCATAGCTTTGACTAGACGGACCTTTGTTGGCAAAGTAATGTCTCTGCTTTTTAATATGCTGTCTAGGTTGGTCATAGCTTTTCTTCCAAGGAGCAAGCATTTTTTAATTTCATGGCTGCAGTCACCATCTGCAGTGATTTTTGGAGCCCAAGAAAATAAAGTCTCTCACTGTTTCCATTTTTTTCCCCATCTATTTGCCATGAAGTGATGGGACCGGATGCCATGATCTTAGTTTTTTAAATGTTGAGTTTTAAACCAGCTTTTTCACTCTCCTTTTTCACCTTCATCAAGAGGCTCTTTAGTTCTTCTTCGATTTCTGCCATTAGGATGGTATCATCTGCATATCTGAGGTTATTGATATTTCTCCCAGCAATCTTAATTCCAGCTTGTGCTTCATTCAGCCCAGAATTTCAAATGATGTACTCTGCATATAAGTTAAATAAGCAGGGTGACAATATACACAGCCTTGACGTACTCCTTTCCCAAGCTTGAACCAGTCTTTGATTTTTAGTTTATTGTTTTTTTTTATTGTGGTGCATTATCAAATTCTGACACACAAATCTTTCTCTTGCTGATTTCTTTTGATCCTTCCCTTCTCATATTGGAACTAAAATCATGTATGCTAGATTGCTTTTTATTTCCCCACAGCTCATGGATGCTCCGTTTCATTTTTTTGTTTTGTTTTTTCTTGCTCTCGGTGTGTATATGGTGTGTCAGCTTGGATAATTTTTATTGACCTAACTTCAAGTCTAACGGAATTTTTTTAATCTGCTAACTCCAGATTTTTTTAATCTGTTATGTCCAAATTTCCAATAAGCTTGTTGAAGGAATTCTTCATCTCTAATATGGTAGGCTAACATTTTTCTTTCTTGCATTTCCATTTGACTGCTATTTATGGTTTTATTCTGCCAAAATTTCTCATGTGTTCTGACATGCTATTTACCTTATCCTCTACCTTATTTGGGGGAAGGGAATGGCAGCCCACTCCAGTATGGGATTTTCCAGGCAAGAATACTGGAGTGGGTTGCCATTTCCTTCTCTGGGGGGTCTTCCTGACCCAGGGATCGAACCTAGGTCTCCTGCAATGTAGGCAGATGCTTTACCATCTGAGCCACCTAAATAAGTTCCTTATTATATTGACTACAGTCACAGAGGATTAGCTGGTTGGATGGCATCACTGACTCAACAGACATGAGTTTGAGCAAACTCTGGGAGATAGTGAAGGACAGGGAAGCCTGGCGAGCTGCAGTCCATGGGGTCACCAAGAGTCAGATGTGACTTAGCAACTGAACAACAATCTGATAGTTCTAATATCTAGATCATCTCTGGGTCTGGTTTTCTGATTATCTATCTTTTGACAATGAGTCATGTCTTTTAATCTTTCTGTGTATGTCAAAAAAGGGTTTTTTTTTTAATAAATAAAAAATTTTAAGACATATTTTTAAATTTGGGACATTGTATGAGAAGGAATAGTAGAGACTGACCTTAACAGTATTTATTTACAATAAGGGGGCAACAGAGGATGAGATGGCTGGAGTCTGAGCAAACTCAAGGAGATGGAGAAGGACAGGGAAGCCTGGCATCCTGCAGTTCATGGGGTCTCAAAGAGTTGGACGCGATTTAGTGACTGAACAACAGCTATGCCTAGGAATGGGCATGTATCTTCTGAGAGACTTGCTGGTAGGGGATCTGAGTCTTTCTGTTCAGTAGTTGCGTTAGGCATGGAGTTAGGCATGCTAAACTCCCTTCCCTGAAGGGTGCTTCCTCCCTGTCTTTACTTTCGGCCTGCAACGTTGTGGAATTTTCTTCCATCTTTGCACTGTGCCCTCAGCTCTGTTTTCCCTGAACTTCTGCTCCACAAAGAGGAACTTTCTTGACCCTCTCCTGGTGGTTGTCTGTGGTTGCAGACCCTGCAGGCAGGATTCAGAGAGGTTTCTCTTCTCTTGCTTAGGTCTATCTTAGGTCTGCACCGAAGTCTCAGGCATGAGGCTTTCTCAGCACTCCTGACTGCCAGATCCTCCCTTGTTAGTGTGAGGGAGGGTCTTGGGTGGGAGTTTCCTGACCCTCTTCCTACCAAGCTGGTCCAGCCCGTCCCATGGAGGAGGAGACAGCTTTTGCTTCTTCCCCTGTCTGAGGCAGAGCATCTTCTCCTGGGCCCTGGGGGCCGACCCTCCCCCCGGCTTGTCTTTTGCTTCATCATAGAAAAGGAAGCAGGAAGGGTTTCATGCCTGTGCACCACTGAGACTCCCCAAGGTCTCCTTCTCTGCCCCTGATCTTTCTTTCAATTTTATTTTTTAAATTGGGAGGGTTCAAATTGCAATTTACATGTTATTTATTTATTGACCACATGATATGTGGGATCTTAGTTCCCTGTTCATTTCAGTTCAATGTCCAACTCTTTGCGACCCCATGAACCACAGCACGCCAGGCCTCCCCATCCATCACCAACTCCTGGAGTCCACCCAAACTCATGTCCATTGAGTCAGTGATGCCATCCAACCATCTCATCCTCTGTCGTCCCCTTCTCCTCCTGCCCTCAATCTTTCCCAGCATCAGGGTCTTTTCCAATGAGTCAGCTCTTCGCATCAGGTGGCCAAAGTATTGGAGTTTCAGCTTCAACATCAGTCCTTCCAATGAATATTCAGGACTGATCTCCTTTAGGATGGACTGGTTGGATCTCCTTGCAGTCCAAGGGACTCTCAAGAGTCTTCTCCAACACCACAGTTCAAAAACATCAATTCTTTGGCGCTCAGCTTTCTTTATAGTCCAGCTCTCACATCCATACATGACCACTGGAAAAACCACCAGAGATCAAACGCGTGCCCCCCACATTGGGAGCATGGAGTCTTAACCACTGGACTGCCAGCGAAGCGCCCCCTCCCTCCTTCCCCCGACCTATCTAGAAAGAACTTGGTAAAGGCTCACAGGAAAATGCTGGGGAGCAAGTGCTGACTCCCCTTGCGTCTGGAATTACCAGGGATGCTGAGCTGCCTTCTGAGCCATTGTATTAGCTGATTAGCACTGGCTTAACGAATTACCATGCCTGCTGGTTTGAAACAACAGGAATTTTTCCCTGTCAGTTCTAGAGGACAGAAGTCCTCCTTAGGCCCCAGGGGAGGCTGTTTCTTTGCCTCTTGGAGCCTCTGGAAGCTGCTGGCATCCTCCATTTATGGCTGCCGCACACCAGCGTCTGTCTTCATACCACCTCTGTGTCTCTGCGTCTGTCTTCTCTCTGTGTCTCTTAGAGGGTAACTTGCCATCAGATCGAAGGCTCACTTGAATAATCTGGGATGATTTCATCTCAAGAGTCTCAACTCACATCTGCAAAAACCTCTTTTCTGAGTAAGAAAACAGGTTCCAGGGATCAGGACATGGACACAGCTTTTGGGGACCACCACTGGGGCTTCCCATGTGGCTCAGCAGGTAAAGAATCTGCCTGCCAATGCAGGAGATGCAAGAGCTGAGGGTTCACTCCCTGTGTTGGAAAGATCTCCTGGAGGAGGAAACGGCAACCCACCCCAGTATTCTTGCCTGGGAAAGGGGAGCCTGGCGGGCTACAGTCCGTGGGATCACAAAGAGTTGGGCATGACGGAGTGACTGAGTACACACATTCAACCTAATGCACCCATGTTCTGAGTTTAAGAAATCACTAACTTTCATTAACTGTTTCTTTTTGCCTGCTTGTGTGATGACCACATTTTTTTATGCTCTGGTAAACCCACGTGGCCCAGCTCTCCTCACACTTGGGATTTAGTTTCTCTGTGGCCTTTTGAATTCAGTTCACTAGGGACTAAAGGAACATGATGATCTTGTGGATTATCCAACATCTTCTCACTGTAGAGTCAGAGTAGTGGTCCCCGGCAACTTTACAACCCAAGTAGAAATAGTTTGTGCAAGCTCAGTCGTTCCATCACTCAATTGTGTCTGACTCTTTGCAACCTACGGACTGTAGCCTGCCAGACTCCCCTCTCCATGGAAACTTCCAGGCAAGAATACTGGAGTGGGTTGCCATTTCCTATTCCAGGGGATCTTCCTGAGCCAGGAATCAAACCCACGACTCCTGGGTCTCCTGCGTCTCCAGCACTAGCTGGCGGATTCTTTACCCGTGAGCCTCCTGGGAAGCCCCAGATGGAAGCACATTCCCCTGAAAGCTCTCCCCAGCCATGTCTCCCTGCCGCTGTCCCTCAGCTGGGCACTGTTACAGGCATACATGAGACAGGCCGTGCGGTGGCCTCACCCGTTCATGGCTGTTTGTGATCAACAGAAGCATCTAGCTTGTCTTTTACATCACTTGTTACCAGAGCTTATATTCAACTTGCATCTCATGAGTCTCTTTGTCAGAGTAATCTTGTTAGTCTTCCAAGGCTTGGGGGAAACTAATTTGTAAATTGTCAAAGGTGGGAGCTTTCCAAGCGAGAGTTCTTTCCCGTGTCAAATCTATCATCATGAAGTGCATCCTATCCACCCACCCCTCGTCCTATCCCAGGACCCAGGTGGATGAGTCCTGTCTCTCTCTGCCTGCATGGTGACTGAGATGGGCACATTCAGAGAGGTCCCCAGTCTCTGCCCTCCCCTTCCACCCCAATGCTCATCCTGGGCTACCACCTTGCAGGGGGTGTGAATCACAGATCCCAGCGCGACTCTTAGAACACTGCCATTTGCTCTCAGAAGTGTCACTTTCTGGACAATAAATTAAGCAGGCACCCTCCTCCTCGGGGATCAGGTGACCCCGCTCAGCCAGAACGTCTTGGCGCTCGCCGCGTCTAGCCCCCTGAATTGCTCCTGTGTTCTCTCAACCCACAACCTCTTGCTTGGTCCCATTCTCAGTCTGAGTGATGACCACTCAGGGCTGACCCTCACTCTTCTTGGCCATGACACTTCTCTTGGAGGCAGCCTCGGGGAAGGGTCCTATCTGTCCACCTCTGCCTCAAGGCCCCTTGCCGGGTGCTGACTCAAGTGACCCGGGCTTCTGCACCGGGACAGGGTTAGCTCAGTGCTGCTGTGATGAATCCAGAGCCCAGAGAGGCAGAACTCTCACGTGCAGAGTCTGCCTTGAGTGGGACAGCTGGCCCGCACATTTGTGGATTTATCCTGAAATCCACGTTTGTCGGATGCTGAGGGCAGCTCTGAGCTGGGGATCTGCACAGACCCAGGAGCCATGAAGCATCTTCCCTTCTTTCCAGATGAACAGAGAGAGGCGTGTGATGCCGGTCCCATGGCAATTCACACTCATCCTTTGGCACCTTTCTTTTCTTCATTCTGACATTCCTTATCTTGTGGGTCATAAAGATATTTCATATGATGTACATTTTCCTTTGAGTCTTTCTCCTTTGTTCAGAGGAGCTGGCTCCCCCCTCCTCTTCCCTGTAGGGAAGGGAGCCTCCGAGTCCTGGACTTTTGGAAGGACATCCTACCATATTAGAGCACGCACACACACAACCTTTGATCCTTTCTCTGACACATGGCACATTGATCATCCTTCACAGACTTGCATTGTCTGTGGCTTACATCATGAAGCGTGGTCCTGTGAAGAGACTGGATCTGAAGAACACATGAAACAGAGAATGCGTATTGTCAAATTGATTTAAACTTAGAGGAATCAGCAGGAAATTGTTGGCATCATGAATCATGGGTGAAAGATCTTTGCATCACAGGCAAAATGCTTCATTCCAGTGTCTGACGGTCTAACCCTGATGGCTGCTTCCAGTAAGGACTTCCCCTTGGAAAGCATCACGAAAAATAAAAGGATACTTTCCCAATTCTTTTATTTTTTCAAGTTTATTTTTGGGGCAGTTTTATGTTTACAATAAGATCGAGAGGAAGAGAATTTCCATATACATTGTGCCCTCCACCCTAAGCACAGCCGCTCCCACTATCCACATTCCCCGCCGGAGTGGTGGTACTTGTGTTACAACATGGATGGACCTATGCTTTGTGGTGGTTGTTCAGTCACTAGGACGTGTCCAACTCTTTGCGACCTCAATGGACTGCAGCACGCCAGGCTTCCCTTCCTTCGCCATCTCCTGTAGTTTGTTCAAACTCATGTTCATTGTGTCCATGATGCCATCCAACCATCTCATCCTGTGTCACCCCCTTCTCATCCCACCCTCAATCTTTCCCAGCATCAGGGTCTTTTCCAGTGAGTGAGCTCTTCACATCAGGTGGCCAAAGTACTGGAGTTTCAGCTTCAGCATCAGTCCTTCCAATGAATATTCAGGACTGATTTCCATTAGGATTGACTGGTTTGATCTTCTTGCTGTCTTCGACAGCAAGGCTCTCAAAAGTCTTCTCTAGCACTACAGTACGAAAGCATCAATTCTTCATCACTCAGCCTTGTTTATGGTTCAGCTCTCACATCCATACATGACTATTGGAAAAACCATAGCTTTGACTAGACGGCTTCCCTGGTAGCTCAGTCGGTAAAAGAATCTGCCTGCAGCACAGGAGACCTGGGTTCGATCCCTGGGTCAGGAAGATGCTCTAGGAGGAGGAAATGGCAACCCACTCCAGTATTCTTGCCTGGAGGATCCCAAGGACAGAGGAGCCTGGTGGGCTACAGTCCACGTGGAGGAGAGAGTCGGACAAGACTTAGTGACTAAACCACCAGTGACTATGCAGACCTTTGTCAGCAAAGTGATGTCTCTGCTTTTGAATATGCTGTCTAGGTTTGTCATAGCTTTCTTCTAAGGAGCAAGCATCTTTTAATTTCGTGGCTGCAGATACCATCTTCAGTGGACCTATGCTTGTACATCGTAATTACCCAAGGTCCATACTTTATATAAGGCTCACTTTTGGTGTTGCACATTCTGTGGGTTTGGACAAGTGTATCCATCATTATATACATAATATCATACAAAGTATTTTCACCGCCCTAAAGATCAGCTATGTTCCTCCTATTCATGCCTCCTCTGCCCCCTGGCAGCCACTGGTCCTTTAATAGTCTCCAAGTTTTGCTTTTTCCAGAATAACATAAAGTTGGAATCATACAGTGTATAGTTTTCTCAGATTAACTTCCTCTGTTTAGTAATAAGCATTTAAGTTTCCTCCATGTCACTTCACTTTGACAATTATGAATAAAGCTGCTATACATATCTGTGTGCTAATTTTTGTCTGAACATGAGTTTTCAACTGCTTTGAGTAAATATCAAGGAGAATGTTGGCTGAATCCTATGGCTAGAGTATGCTTAGGTTTGTAAGAAAATAAAACTGTCTTCAAAGTGGCTGTATCACTTTTCATTCTCACCAGCAGTAAATCAGAGTTCTTGCTCTTCCATATTCTCGGCAATATTTGTTGTTGCCAGGGTTCAGATTTTGGCCTTTCTGATAGGTATGTAGTAGTATCTCATTGTTTTAATTTGCATTCACCTGGTGACCTATTATGGGTGTATCCCTACTTATTTGTCATCAGTACATCTTTAGTGAGATGTCTATTAACATCTTGGTCCATTTTTAAACTCGGCTGACTGTATTTTTAGTGTTGCATTTTAAGTGTTCTTTGTACAATTTGGAAAACAATCCTCTATGTTTCTTTTGCAAGTATTTTCCTCTTGTCTACAGTTTGTCTTCTCGTTCCTTTAACGTTTGTCCTTGAGTTCCCCTGGTGGCTCAGCTGGCAGAGAATCCGCCTGCAATGTAGGAAACCCAGGTTCAGTCCCTGGGTTGGGAAGATCTCCTGGAGAAGGGAATGGCAACCCACTCCAGTATTCTTGCCTGGAGAACCCCATAGACAGAGGAGCCTGGCGGGCTACAGTCCATGGGGTCACAAAGAGACATGACTGAGTGACTAACACACTAGCAGGGCTGAAGTTTTTAATTTTAATGAAGTCCAGCATATCAATTCTTTTTTTTTCATGAATGGTGCTTTTAGTATTGTACCTAAAAAGTCATCACCACACCTAAGGTCATCTCAGTTTTCTCTTATTTTATCTCCTAGGAGTTTCAAAGTTTTACATTTTACGTTTAGGTCTATGATCCATTTTGAGTTAATTTTTGTGAGGGGTATAAGGTCTGTGCCTTACACAAACCTTAGATTCAGTTTTTTTGCATGTAGATGTCCAATTGTTCTAGAACCATTTGTTGAAAAGATAATCTTTGCTCCATCTTACTGCCTTTACCCCTTGATCAAAGATCAATTGACTATATTTGTGGAGCCTACCTGTGTTCTTTATTCTATTCCATTGATCTATTTGTCTTTTCTTTCACCAATTAGACACTGTCTTGGTTTGTAGAACTTATGCTTTCATGATTCTGAAAGTCTTCCATTAAGTCTTAAAATTTAGTAGTGTTAGCCCTCTGACTTAGTCCTTCTTCTGTATTATACTGACTATTCTGGGTTTTTCGTCTCTATGGATAAACTCTAAAATCTGTTCCTAATATCCACCAAGTAACTTGCTAAGATTTTCACTAAGATTGCTTTGAACTCATAGATCTACTTGGAAATAATTGACATCATCACAATATTGAGTCTTCCTCTTTGTGAACATGGACTTTCTCTCCATGTATTTAGTTCTTTGATTTCTGTGATCAAGTTTTCTTCATATAGATCTTGTACATGTTGTGTTAGTTTTATATCTAAGTATTTCATATTTGGGGAGTGCTAATATAAGTGGTATTATGTTCTCAATTCCACTTGATCATTGGTGGGTTTATAGGAAAGAAATTGACTTCCTTGTATCCTGCAACCTTGTTGTAATTAATACCTTACTAGTTCCAGGAGGGTCTATTTTTTTGTAGGTGTATTTGTATTTTCTACATTGACAGTCATGTCATCTACAAACTAAGATGTATTTCTTTTTCCTATACTATATACCTTTATTTCTTTTTCTTGTCTTATTGCATTAGATAGAACTTATGCTTTCATGATTCTGAAAATCTAAACTCATCATAAAAGGAAAATGAGCATTCATGCCTCAATTTGTATTCAGACTCCACCACTTATGACAGGCATGCAGAGTTGTGATCTTGGGCAAGTAATTTAATGTTTTGTAGCCTCAATTTCTTTTTCAGTAAATTGGGATGATGATGGTATATACTCCAACACACTTTTGCAATGAGTAAGAAAAGAAAGCAGAAGAGTGAAACCTAATGTAGGCGTTAGATCATGTTCTCATTTTCATTCTCACATGTGCTACCTAAGATTTCCAGGCTTTTCCTTTAATCACCTTGTTTCCTCTTCACAGGTGATCCCGGCTGGGCCCCACAACCAACACAGAACATCATTTCCCATGATTTCCCTTCCAGAAGGAGCATCACCATCCTCTGATTTAGACCAGCATTCCAATGAAGCAGAATTGTTGTTCAGTCACTTAGTTGTGTCCAATTCTTTGCAAACCCATGGACTGCAGCAGGCCAGGCTTCCCTGTCCTTCACCATCTCCCAGAGCTTGCAAAAGCTCATGTCCATTGAGTTGGTGATGCCATCCAACCATCTCATCCTCTGTCACCCCCTTCTCCTCTTGCCCTCAATCTTTCTCAGCATCATGAGTCTTTTCCAATGAGTCAGCTCTTTGCATCAGGTGGCCAAAGTATTGGAGCTTCAGCTTTAGCATCAGTCCTTCCAATGAATATTGAATGAATATTCAGGACTGATTTCCTTTAGGATTGACTGCTTGGATCTTCTTGCTGTCCAAGAGACTCTGAAGAGTCTTCTCCAATACCACAGCTCAAAGCATCAGTTCTTCAGTGCTCAGCCTTCTTTATGGTCCAGCTCTCGCATCTGTACATGACTACTGGAAAAAACATAGCTTTGGACATTTGTCGGCAAAGTAATATCTCTGCTTTTTAGTACCTTGTCTAGGTTTGTGAAAACTTTTCTTCCAAGGAGCAAGCATCTTTTAATTTTATGGCTGCAGTCACCATCTGCAGTGATTTTGGAGCCCAAGAAAATAAAGTCTTTCACTGTTTCCCTATCTATTTGCCATGAAGTGATGGGACCAGATGCCATGATCTTAGTATTTTAAATGTTGAGTTTTAAGCTAGCTTTTTGATTCTCCTCTCTCACCTTCATCAAGAGGCTCTTTAGTTCCTCTTCACTTTCTTCCACAAGGGTGGTATCATCTGCATATCTGAGGTTAATGATATTTCTCCCAGCAATCTTGATTCCAGCTTGTGTTTCATACAGCCCAGCATTTCTCATGATGTTCTCTGCATAGAAGTAAATAAACAGGGTGACAGCATACAGCCTTATACTTCTTTTCCAGTTTGGAACAAATCTCTTGTTCCATGTCTGGTTCTAACTGTTGCTTCTTGACCTGCATACAGATTTCTCAGGAGGCACTAAGGTGGTCTGGTATTCCCATCTCTTGAAGAATTTTCCACTTTGTTGTGATCCACATAAAGGCTTTAGCGTAGTCCATGAAGCAGAAGTAGGTGTTTTTCTGGAATTCCCTTGCAGAATAATAGCCCCCTAACATGCCCATGTCTTAATCCCCAGGACCAGTGAACTCTTTACCTCACACAATAAAGGGGACTTTGCAGATGTGATTAAGTTAAGGGTCTTGTGATAGGGAAGTTATCCTGGATTATTTGGGTGAGTCCAGTGTAATCACAGGAATCCTTAAAGAGAGAGGCAGGATGGTCTGAGTCAGAGAGATGGCGACAGGACATCAGAAGCAGAAGTTGAATGATGTGATGAGGTCATGAGTCAAAGAATGCTTTAGAAACTGGAAAAGATGAAGAAATGGTCTCTCCCCTTGAACCTCCAGAAGGATCAGTGCCCTGTTGACTCCTTGATTTTAGCCACATGAGACCCACTTCTGACTTCTTACTTCTAGAACTATAAGATAATAGAAGTGTGCTATTGAAAGCCTGTGAGCTTGTGGCAACTTGTACGGCAGCCACAAGAAACAGGCTCCTTCTGGATTAATCACCTAGGTTAAGCCCAAGTTCATGAGGCCAAGTGGCTTGGTGTCTGCAGCCCCATTAATGCTGTTCGCTTCACTGGTTGAAGTCTGGCCTGGGGAGCCCCTGTTGTGCCAGACAATTGGATTTGCTTAATTGCTATATTTGCTTTCATTTTCCTCCCAAGAGTCACCATCTCCAGGCCCTCCCAGGAGGCCTCTGACCAAATATGATAATGGCTTTCATGGACTGTAGTGAAACCTCATTAAGATCAATAATTATTCTTTCACAATCAAAATCTGCTCCAAAAAGATCTGGCTGGGCTTGTCCTTGATGCCCTGGATTTATACCAGCAGTGATTCTAGACACAAGGGTTGCGGAGAAATGCCTTATCCTTCCAACACTGTTTACACATTTGCCCCAGAGCCTTCTCCTAAGTATACCAAACTCCAGGCACATTAGAGAAATAATTTAGGAAATATTTACTAAAACAATGTAGGACCTGGGGTAAAGGAAGCTGTATATTTCTTGCCCCAGAGAAATGTAAAAATTTGTTGTCAATTAAAAAATCACTCTGGGGACTTCCCTGGTGGTCGAGTGGTTAAGACTCCTCCTTGCAATGCAGAGGATGGAGGTCAATCCCTGGTCTGGGAACCAAGATCCCACGTGCTGTAGGGCCGTTAAGCTCAAGTGCTACAACTTCTGAACCCATATGCCACAACTGGAGAATCCACATGCCTCACTGAAAGACCCTGCGTGTGGAAGCTGAGACCCAGTGCAGTCAAAATAAAATGTTTTTAAAATTAATAAAAACAATCACTCGGCATTGCTCCAGCTTTGACATTCAGGAGCTGCTGTCAGCTGTGTAGAACTGAGGAATACAACTCAATAAACCTTACCAAATTTAGGAGGAGTTGACAGTGCATTGAGAATAATAACAGAAGCAAACTGGGCATGAAAACCTGTGTCACTTGGGGTCTGGTGCAAGAAAAACAGGTCTTTTCCAAACCTGACATGTTCCGGTGGTTGCTGGACAGGGATTTCTGAGCCGCCTGGGCCTTTAGGAGGCCCGGGTGCATGCGATCTGTGTGGTTTTTGCCACCAGGCAGCACCCTGGGCCCTCCTAGCAGGGGGTCAAGCCCTCTTTAAGCTGCAAAGGCAGACGCAGGCCCAGTGCCCCAGAGCCTGGCTTTGGAGCTAAGACGTCCATGGTGGTAATACCTGTCTGAAACAGTAGTGCTGAGTCGGCCTCGGGGCCAGTGTTGGAGCTGCTTCCAGGGCCCGGAGGAGATCTGAGGTCTTTTCAGTCACTGTCAAGTCAGGGTCGCCCCTTCTAGGACACGGCACACGAGCAAAGCCTCAAGGAAGGCAATTCACATTGTTGATTGAGTCCCAAGTGCCAGGCATCCTGCGAGCCTGGGAAAAGGCCGTGGACAGAGACTGGGACAAAGTATGTGTCCAATCAGTGTTGGCTGCTGTGATTATTAAGGTCACTGTGATGACCACTGATACACAGCTGCGAGGCAATCTTATCTCTGAGACAAGGTGGGTGCTCCCTAGAGGGGAAAAAGCCTCTTACCACACGCACCACTCCACACCCCCAGCAAGTGCACCAAACACTCGCCTTCTGTCCATGCTCACCACACTGTCCTCGACTTGAAACGATGTCCCAGACACATTCTTTTTAAAGTCTACAATGCAGAACCGAGAGCGTTTTGTAGAACTGAATGAGAAAGGTTCTGCCAATGTCCACCGGCTTTGTTACCAAGGAGCTAGTTTATCCTCCCCTGAACCTAAAGTGAAATCACAGCTCTGGCCTTAATGAGGTCATTCTTTCCATTTTGGACAAATAAAAATGTTCAAAAACAGTTCTCTTCAAAGTCTGCTTTGAAGAGCCAGTGTGAGAGTTTGATAACAGAGCAGGATGCAATCAGAAGTAAATTATGATTTCCTGCCTCCCTTTTTTAAAGTTATGATGAGCCTTCTTTCGTGGAAGCCTTGGTTATTAATACAACACCTTGTAGATAGAAACAGGGGGTCCCTGGAAAGGAAAGCATCTTTGAGGCCAGAGTGGGCAGGATGCCCGGCTCCCCCTGCCATGCCATCCCTTCCCCAAGACACCACTTGCCATCATAACATGTAAGATCAGATGGGCTGGTTGAGATCCTTTTACTAAAAGGCTTCAAAAGATCCAGTTATTTCCCCAGGCTCACGAAACCAATAACAGCTGGAATCAGTTTGAATAGAAGGCTCCTAACTCTCAAGCATGGGGCTTCCCAGGTGGCACTAGTGGTAAAGAACCTGCCTGCCAATGCAGGAGACATGAGATGTGGGTTTGATCCCTGGGTGGGAAAGATCCCCTGGAGGAGGAAATGGCAACCTACTCCAGTATTCTTGCTGGGAAATCCCATGGACAGAGGAACCTGGCGGGCTACAGTCCATGGGGTCGCAAAGAGTCAGACATGACTGAGTGACTAAACAGCAACAAAATGTTGATTGATTGCAAAAGTAAATAAACGTGTGAATGATTAAAAAACTAGTACCAACACATGATTACTGAAATAAACATTTCAACAGAATATTTGGAAGATAAAAGTCAAGAAATCTTTTCTCCAAGAAAAACAGAACAGTATGACAGAGAAGCAAGCACACCAGAGCCAGGATTCTTTCAGATTGTCCTGGATCAGTTCCACCGCGTGAGGGCACCTGCTCTAGCAGCCTCAGGCTGACTCACCTCCCTCACCATCGTCCTCAGCAATGGATCCCTGCTCAACACCACCACCCGTCAGTCACACCCCAAACCTGATGAAGTCATCTTTCTTCATAAGCTCGTGGACTTGCTTTCTTGCAGACTTGCTTTGCCAGTGATTTTTATCTGAAGTCTGAATCTTGTTCCTTAAACCCCAAGAACGATCCACTGTTACACACATAATCTTGTTCAGCCCACCACCCATACTCACATCTCCAACTGTATCTCAACTTCGCACCATCAGATTGCCAGCTGACCCTGGTCCAAGGGCACGTGTTCAGCTCTTTGAAAGAGGACAACAGTGGTCCAGATGGTGGCCCAGCAGGATCTGGAGAGGCAGGCCGCGGGAAGCACTCCGATCCCAGCATGGTGTCAGAGGATGAGCATCATCAGAGATGAGGGGTGTGGCCTCTGGGGCCACCTGGGCTTGTGCATGATGCCCAGGTGGGCAGCACCCGGTGCAGAACAAGCACTCAGTAACCACTCGTTCTGCCTCCCCGAGGATTCAACCACTGCTGAGTGCCCTCAGCCAGAGCGGCTGGTTCTAGCTCCCCCAGAGGAAGCAAGGAGGCAGACTTGGCCTGCAGCTCACTCCGAACTCTTGCCGAGGATGTGCCATAACCTCCAAGAGGCTGTGAGCTCTTAAGGGTGGGAGGGATGCAGGAAGCAAGGCCACCCTCTGTGGCTCGTCCTCTCACGAAGCTTCAGCTCAGGGTTCTCCACGTCCCTCCATCCTCACTGCACCCTCAAGGCAGGGCCGATGCTCTCCATGTGCAGGTGAGGAAAGGGAGGCAGCAGCGCAACCGACGTGCTTGCCCAAGGACCAGGCAGAGAGGAAGAGGCAGGGCCAGGCCTTGGACCAGGCAAGGACCCAGGGAGGTTGGCAATGGCTCAGTGACAGGAGTGGAGAAGATGACTTCCTGCTCTGGTTGGATGTAGGATGTCAGCGGTGGAGGTACAGACCTCCACAGTAAGGATCCCATACCAGCATCTCAGGGGACCTCAGAGGACTCAGAGGCTCTGGAAGCACAGTTTCAAACCTCCAGGACAGATAGAAGGAGAGACAAGCATCCCAGAGAGATTCCCCTTACATCAAGGAGGACACAGATGAAGGGCAGCAAAGCTGCGTTGTGATGCTGAGGGCCTGGGGGTCTAATAGTCGAAGAGCGTGCTGAGAAACGGCTACGGGGAGACAGAGAAGGGAGCCCACTCCATGAGCTCACCAAGGCTCAGACTAAGCGCAGAGAAGAGTCCGAGAGTCACACAGGACCTCTGGCGTGGCCCAGTGAGGCAGGACGGATGCCCAGAGCCCCCTTCGTCCTGGAGCACTGGGGGACAGGCCTCCAGAGATGGGTTCTCAGGGAGCGGGGTGGGCAGGATGGGCGCAGGAGGAGAGTATGTGGGAAAGCCCTCCTCCGGGAGCGGGGACTGGCGTTGGGTTCTCCTTTGGGACCAGATGCCTGAGAAGGGGTAGGAGAGCTGTCCCGGGGATAGTGATTAGGACGATCTCCCTGGGAAGGAAGTTGCTATCGGGAGCTGAAGGGAAGCAGCCAGGATGCAGGAAGGGGTCAGGTTGAGGAGGGACGTGAAGCTGGACCAAGGCTCTGAGCTCGACCGTTTAAAGAGGTTGAGATGGACCTGCTTCTGGTGACAATGGATGGAGGACTTACATTAGGAAATGCTGGGAATAGGGGTGCTGGCCAGGAAGGTACTCAGAGAGCCTGGGGGAGAGGAAGGTTATGTGAGTCTGATGAAACGGGGATGTAGGGACAGAGGGAAGAAACAGGAGAGTGAGCGGGCCAGGAAAGAGAGGGAGGCTCGTCCAAATCCTGGTTACTGTCAGCTTCCCACACAGACTGCCCAGCTGCTGTGAGCCACAGCTTCCTCATCTTTAAATTATGAGATCCTCCCGCTCCTCCCCATCCTCCTCCTCCCCATCCCACTCCTCCCCATGTTCTTCCTCCTGCTCCTCCTCCTGCCATGCAGAAGTGTGTGTGTGTCAAGGACTTTATGAGAAGTTCTAGGTAAAGGGCCCAGGAAAATAGCTGGCACATAGCTCTGAATGAAAGCACAGAGATGACCACTGGTGTCCATATCCAGGAGGCCTCATTGTGACCAGTGACTCACTGGCTGCAGGGTTGAAAGAAGGGGTCACACAGGGTGCATTGAAGCCATGTGTATAGGAACCAAGGATGGGACAGTTCCTGGGCAAGGGGGCGGGGGGGGGTGGTCCCCCCACCTCACCCAGCGCTAGGTGATGTCGACTACAAATTGCCAACCACTGAACAACAAAGGCGTTTGCCGTCTGCCTCTGCAGAGATTGAACCCCATGCTCCTATAGCTGTTGACTTTCAGCAGCCCCTGAGGAAGTTCAGGATGAACTGAGGCACTGTGTGCTCCAGGGAATCTGGTGGGACAGGTCTTTAGATAGTTGGATGTTTTTAGGAACAGATTTTATGATCTCCATCCTTGCATCTCCTCATATCTAGAGAAGCACTAAATCCCTTCATGGTGACATCAGATCCTTGGGATTGGCAGAAAACCTTTTCTAATGAGTACTTACTGAACTCCACCTTCACCAAAACCTTCTATACTGACCTTCCTTGCACTGCCTCTTGGGAGCAGTCTCTCAGAGCTATCTGAGGTGCTACTTCCCGGCTACAGTCCTCATTTTGCCCCAAATAAAACTTAACTCACAAGTCTCCAGTTGTGCATCTTTTTAGTGGACGCTGAGTGGGGGCGTGTGACTCCCTGCCACTGTCTGAAAGAGGGAGAGTGTCTATGGGCACCAGCATAAGCTCCAGCCTGCCCCCTTGATCTCCCAAATGTCCAGCTCTCCCCGTCTGTTCGGATGGTTCTCTAATGGAAAGAAGCCGGAGAGCTGGTTCACATGCCTCACGTCCATAGCTGCCCCTCCAGAGAGCTGTTCTGAGCGGGGTTTCTTACTCAGGTTTCCAAACATGAACAAGCAAGTTACAAGCAAGAGCCCTCTGGCTGAGGCCGTTTACTCGGAGACCCTGGCCTCAGGGAAGGTGGGTCCTGGCCCAGGAATGAGGAGCTGAGAGGCTGCAGGCACGCTCGGGTCTATGGTGCTTCCTAGCTGTACTCAGATGTGGCTGAGGTCAAGGCAAAGAAAAGCATCAGAAAGGGCACTGGTGTCTTAAGATGCCAAATGGCTGAAATGGGAAGTGGAAAAGCTACATCTGTTGGCTTCTTTGGCTATATGGAATCACCACTTGCATTGTTTCCATTAAAAAAAATCTTACAAATGTTGTATTCAGCAAGACCATTTACATATTTAGGTTTAAACTGGGATTAATATGAATTGTTGCACGTCCATCTGTTTCCCTTTCTGTTTGATCCTTAGACATTCTAATGTAATCAACATTTGTTTTTGGAGTTGATGTTGAAGTTGAGGATGGAGGGGAGAAAAAAGAATACTTTAAAATGAACGTGGGCCGGGTTAGTGCTGATTTGATCCTGACAAAAGAGGAAGAGGGAACACAAGTCCTGGGTCTGCACTGAAGCCTGCAGAGCTGAAACGGACACTTCTGCTCCTGGGGCTCGGACCGCCTGCCATCAGCATGTCTACGCCTCCTCCATGTCTGTCCGTGTCTGTGCGTCACGCTCTTGATGTCTCATGTTTTCCCTCCACCCCGTATTCAGAAATATTTGAGAAGAGTCAACAGATGTGGTTCTATCTCTGTGTCTCTTTGTTATTCAAATTAGGGAGGAAAGCAGAATTTTAGGGAAATGGTTTTAATTAGCAAATGAAATAACAACGTCTTCCACTCTCAGACCAGTAGATCTGAAATTGATTTGCAAATAGGAGTTTTGTTAATCCTTTCAATGTTTCCTAAGATATGGTTGTGGAAAATCTTATTCTGCTTTTAAGCGGAGAAGCTAGGCTCTGTGAGAAGCAAGTGGCCATATATTAAAGAGGACCCTTTGAGAGGCAACCGCTTTAAACTCCTTGTAAACATCATTCGAAATGAAAACCAGAACGAGGCTGTGTCTTCATGAATCACTCACACCCAGATGTGGCAGAGTTAAGTGGAGAACTTTCTTGTTCTGATTTCCAGATGACTTTAAAAAAAAACACAACTTTTTTTTTTTTAATCATTGGACTGTATCATATCAGCCTTAGGAGATGGTGAAAACTTCCTGCTACATGGTGGGGTGGGGGGACTGTCAGAATGAAACAGGCCATCTTTCCTGCCTGGGGGCCTTTTCTATTGTTCTTGGAAGGGGTCTGGAACAAACTAAACCAGAAACATGAAATTCCAGAGAAAACAGGACTATCTGAGGAGGGCCTTCAGAACTGGCCTTCTGGCTCCAGAGGTCAAGTCTTTCCTTCGGTATGATTGGGTCTTAGAGTAAGGTGGATGGTTGCCCCCAAAAAGTATATCCATGCCCTAAACTCTGGAACCTGTGAACACAACCTTATTTGGAAAGGGGGACTATGCAGATTAAGACAAAGATTTCAAGATGAGACCACCCTTGATTATTCAGTTCAGTTCAGTCACTCACTTGTGTCGACTCTTTGCAACCCCATGGACTGCAGCATGCCAGGCTTCCCTGTCCTTCACTATCTCCTGGAGCTTGCTCAAACTCATGTCCATTGAGTCGGTGATGCCATCCAACCATCTCATCTCATACAGAAGAGGAGAGACACAGAGAGAAGAGAAGTCCATGTGAAGACAGAAGAAGAGATAGGAGCAATGCAGCCACGAAAAGAGGCACTTGGAGCCTCTGGAAGTCGGAAGAGGCAGGAAGAATCCTTCTCTGGAGCCTCAGGGGGCATGGCCCTCCTGACACCTAGGCCCTGGAGTTCTGGTGCCTAGAACTGTGAGTGAATGCATTCCTTTGGGATCACCTCATTCCTCGTATCTACCTCAAACCCTTCAGGGTACGCTGAAGGTCAGAGACTGTGGTGGCCAGTGACTCAGTCCTTGTGGAGGCGGATCACTGTTGTTGTTGCTGTTTAGTCACTAAGGCATGTCCACTCTTTGTGACCTCACGTCTGTGAGGTCTCCTCTGTCCATGGGTTTCCCAGGCAAGAATACTGGAGGGGGTAGCCATTCCCTTCTCCTGGGGATTTCCCCGACCCTGGAATCAGACCCGCATCTCCTGGGTCTCCCGCACTGCAGACAGATTCTTTACCGCTGAGCCACTCGGTGAGCCCTTGGCAAGAGCCAACATTTAGTTGGCATTTGAAACCACCAGGTTTGTGATACTTCCTCATGGTCGCCCCAGGAAACTTATTACAGGCCTAATACAGAGAACACAGACAAGTTAAGAAGCCCCTGGGGTCACCTTCCTGTCTCTTAGACCCACTGGAGGGGTGCAAGGGGGGCTTCAGCAGAGAAGGGATGGAGGTGGCCCAGGCTCTGACACAGCAGAGAGAGGGGATGACTGTTCTGACCACCGTCCCGTTGGCTCAGATGGGGGAGACCAGCAACATTCATTGGTGGGGCCCAGCCGAGGCCCACCCAGATGAGGTGGGCCAGGGGCTCAGCCTCCCCAGAAAGCAGAACCTACACCTGTCAGGCTTAGTACCCAGAAATTGAGTCATGAAGCATCTGCCGTGTTCGCCTTAAGATCCACAGGCTTCAGCTAAAGTAGGGACACAGACAACTGAAGGAAGTTTGTCTTATTTGTTTTGAGGAGGAGGCACCCAATCGCCAAAAGTGGGTTTCCCCAGGACTCCAGGCTTTACTTTTAGGATCCTTAGATTAGAACCAACCCTAGTGATAGTGAGGAAAGCCTCACACCTGATCTGATCACCAGGCAGACCTCAAGCCCTGTGGTGGCAGGACCTGTGTCTGAGCAGAAGCCCCCAAAGGTTCAAACATGGAAATCATGGATTGAGTAACCTGTGGATATAGGGGGCCTCCTCACTTCAGGGTGGACCAGTGCATGTGAGTTAACTATTTATGGAGGTCTGGTTTTGCAGCTTTAAAAGTGTACAATGTTCACTCAAAGGTATTTCTGCCTTAGGTAAGGTTTGAAATATGACTTGGAAGGACATGGTTAGAAATACACCATTTTAAAAGTCATATGTAGTCTATTTAACTCAGCGGTGGCCACAGGACTGGAAAAGGTAAGCTTTCATTCCAATCCCAAAGAAGAGCAATGCCAAAGAATATTCCAATGACTGTACAATTGCACTCATTTCACATGCTAGCCAGGTCATGCTCAAAATCCTTCAGGATAAGCTTCATCACTACATGAACTGAAAACTTCCAGATGTACAAGCAGGGTTCCAAAGAGTCAGAGGAACCAGAGATAAAATTGCCAACATTCGTTGAATCATGGAGAAAGAAAGGGAGTTCCAGAAAAATATCTACTTCTGCTTTATTGACTACACTAAAGCCTTTGATTGTGTGGATCACAAGAAACTGTGGGAAATTCTTAAAGACATGGGAGTAATAGACCACTTTACCTGTCTTTTGCAAAAGCTGTATGTGGGTCAAAGAGCAACAGTTAAAACGACATGAAACAACAGATTGGTTCCGTATTGGGAAAGGAGTACAAGGCTATAAGTTGTCACCCAGTTGATTTGACTTATATATAGAGTACATCATGCAAAATGCTGGCTGGATGAATCACAAGCTGGAATCAAGATTGCCAGGAGAAATATCAACAACCTCAGATTATGCAGATGATACCACTCTAATGGCAGAAAGCAAAGAGGAACTAAAGAGCCTCTTGATGAGGGTGAAAGAGGAGAGTGAAAAAGCTGACTTAAAACTCAACATTCAAAAAACTAAGATCATGGCATCTGGTCCCATCACTTCATGGCAAATAGATAGGGAAAAAGTGGAAGCAGTGACAGATTTTATTTTCTTGGGCTCCTGGATCTCTCTAGATGGTGACTGCAGCCATGAAATAAAAAGATGCTTACTCCTTGGAAAGAAAACTTTCATAAACCTAGACAACATATTAAAAAGCAGAGACATCACTTTGCCAACAAAGGTCCATATAGTCAAAGTTATGATTTTTCCAGTAGTCATGTATGGATATGACAGTTGGACCATAAAGAAGGCTAAGTGCTGAAGAATTGATGCTTTCAAATTGTGGTGCTAGAGAAGACTCTTGAGAGTCCCTTGGACTGCAAGGAGACCAAACCAGTCAATCCTAAAGGAAATCAACCCTTGAATATTCACTGGAAGGACTGATGCTGAAGCAGAAGCTCCAATACTTTGGCCACCTGATGGGAAGAGCTGACTCAATGGAAAAGATCCTGATGCTGGGAAAGACTGAAAGCCAAGGGAGAATGGGGCAGCAGATGGCATCACTGACTCAGTGGACAAGAATTTGAGCAGACTCCAGGAGATAGTGGAGATAGAGGAATCTGGCATACTGCAGTCCATGGGGTGGCAAAGAGTAGGTCTTAGCAACTGAACAACAACAGCAATCTATTTAAAACAAAGATACAATCCATAATAATGGCTGCTTAAAAAATATAACTGAAACAGTAAAATTAGAAACTCAGTGTATGGACTCAATAGCACAATGGAGAGTGAAAAAGAAAGAATCAGTGAACTTGAAGAGAGAGCAGTAGAAATTACCTCCATCCAAACATTGGAGAAAAAAAACAGACTAAAAAAGAGAGCCTCAGGACCTATGGGCTTACAACCGAAGATCTAACATTTTTGTCTCTAAGGAGGAGAAAAGAGAGAGGAAAGCCCTAAAAGTGTTCAAAGAAATAATGGCTGAATAATTCCCCAAATTTGGCAAAACATATAAGTTTACAGATTCAAGAAGTTGAGAAAAACCCAAATAAGATAGATTCAAAAACCCAATGCCAAAACATGTCATAACCAAACTTCAGAAAACTAAGACAAAGCAAAAATCTTGAAATTAGTGAGATAGAAATGCTGTTTTACCCAGGGAAAAAGAGTGTGAATGACAGCGGGTATCTGGACAGAATTCATGGAGGCCAGAAGGACATGGTACAACATTTTTTCAAGTGCTGAACTAAAAGAACTCAACTGCAAATTCTGTATCTGACAAAAGCTACCCTTTAGAAATGAAGAGGGGAAAAACACACACTCAGACAAAGGAAAGCTAAAGGGATTGACTGCCAGCAACCCTGCTTTGAAAGAAAGGAATTCCTCTAAATAGAAAGAGTGGAAAAACTCTTGGAGCAGCAGGAAGGGAGAGAGAAGAACTGAAAAAGCAAAAATCTGGATCTCAGTATTTTGGAGCCCTGAGCCAGCAAATAAGACTCTGACTACTCTGAAACTGCCATACAGAGCGCCAAATGAAGACAGAAAGGTGAAGTAGGGAGAATTCCAGTACAGCCTCAATGCTGATGCTATTCCTACCTTCTGCGGATGGGTGGGGCCATTATCCTGAACAGCCTGACCTCATCAGCTGATCCCTGGAAAAGATGGTCCAGAGGTCAGAGATGTTCCTGATGACTCTGAAGAAGCTCTTGTGAACTGTTGCCCACAGGAGCTGAGGACTCAGTCCTACCACTGAACTGAATTCCACCAGCAACTTGGAGGGGCTGAGAGGAGGACTCTGCACTCTCGCTGAGAATGCAGCTCAGCTAAGAGAACCCAGCTAAGCTGTGCCTGGATTCCTGACCCAAACGAACTATGAAGTAACAAATGAATGCTGGTTTAAACCACAAAAGGAAAAATAGGCACATATGGTCTTCTGACTATAGATGGAGAAACAGTGGAAATAGATGGAGAAACAGAGGAAACAGTGGCAGACTCTATTTTTTTGGACCCCAAAATCACTGCAGATGGTGACTGCAGCCATGAAATAAAAATGAGTGCCAAAAAATTGATGCTTTTGAACTATGGTGTTGGAGAAGACTCTTGAGAGTCCCTTGGACTGCAAGGAGATCCAACCAGTCCATCCTAAAGGAGGTCAGTCCTGGGTGTTCATTGGAAGGACTGATGCTGAAGCTGAAACTCCAATATTTTGGCCATCTCATGTGAAGAGTTGACTCATTGGAAAAGACCCTGATGCTGGGAGGGATTAGGGGCAGGAGGAGAAGGGGACGACAGAGGATGAGATAGCTGGATGGCATCACTGACTCGATGGACATGAGTTTGAGTAAACTCCAGGAGTTGGTGATGGACAGGGAGGCCTGGCGTGCTGCGATTCATGGGGTCGCAAGGAGTCGGACACGACTGAGTGACTGACTGCTCCTTGGAAGAAAAACCATGACCAAACTAGACAGCATATTAAAAAGCAGAGACATTACTTTGTCAACAAAGGTCCATCTAGTCAAGGCTATGGTTTTTCCAGTAGTCATATATGGATGTGAGACTTGGACTATAAAGAAAGCTGAGTGCCAAAGAATTGATGCTTTTGAACTGTAGTGTTGGAGAAGACTCATGAGAGTCCTTTGGACTGCAAGGAGATAAAACCAGTCCATTTGAAAGGAAATAAGACCTGAGTGTTCATTGGAAGGACTGATGCTGAAGCTGAAACTACAATACTTTGGCCACCTGATGCGAAGAGCTGACCATTTGAAAAGGTCTTGATGCTGGGAAAGATTGAGGGCAGGAGAAGAAGGGGACAACAGAGGATGAGATGGTTGGATGGCATCACCGACTCAATGGACATGAGTTTGAGTAAACTCCGGGAGCTGGTGATGGACAGGGAGGCCTGGTGTGCTACAGTCCATGGGGGTCGCAAAGAGTCAGACATGACTGAGCAACTGAAATGAACTGAACTGAACTGACTGATAGTCTTTTGAAAATAAAGATATGATCTAAGTCAATTGCATTACGTATCCGTCATCATTTTGCCTCAATAAAAAGCACCAGATTTATCTGAATATAAAAAACTTTATAAAGTCAATGCATTCAGTGATATAAACTCAATGGAAATATTTTTCAGCTATTTCACAAAGAATTTGAAAATATGCCAGGCTGGATGAACCACAGGCTGGAATCATGATTGCTGGGAGAAATATTAACAACCTCAGATATGCAGATGACACCACCCTTACGGCAGAAAGTAAAGAGGAACTTCTGGATGAGGATAAATGAGCTTCTTGATGAGGGTAAAAGAAGAGAGTGAAAAAGCTGGCTTAAAATTCAGCATTCAAAAAACTAAGATCATGGCATCCAGTCCCATCACTTCATGGCAAATAGATGGGGAAAAAATGAAACAGTGACAGATTTTAGGTTTTCTTGGGCTCCAAAATCACTGTGGATGGTGACTGCAGCCATGAAATTAAAAGACACTTGCTCCTTGGAAGGAAAGCTATGACAAATCTATACAGTACATTTCAAAGTAGAGATATCACCTTGCCAACAAAGTTCCATACAGTCAGAGCTGTGATTTTTCCAGTAGTCATGTATGGATATGAAAGTTGTGCCATAAAGATGGCTGAGAGCCAAAGAACTGTTGCTTTCGAATTGTGGTGTTGGAGAAGAATCTTGAGAGTCGCTTGGACTGCAAGGAGATCCAACCAGTCCCTCCATTTCCATAAAGGAAATCAAGCCTGAATATTCATTGGAAGGACTGATGTTGAAGCTGAAGCTGCAATACTTTGGCCACCTGATGCAAAGAACTGACTCATTGGAAAAGACTCAGATGCTGGGAAAGATTGAAGGCAGGAAGGAGAAGAGGGAGACAGAGGATGAGATGGTTGGATGGCATCACCGACTCAGTGGACATGAAGTTTTGAGCAAACTCTGGGAGATAGTGAAGGACAGGGAGGCCTGGCGTGCTGCAGTCCATGGGTTTGCAAAGAGTTGGACATGACTTAGTGACTGAACAACACCATATAAACATTAACAGTGAAGAAGTTTAGTTACATCAGGGCCTTTACTATTGCTCCTGTCTGGTACCTACTCACATGTACACTCATGTTGGTGTTGAGAGCACCACACAGCTTAATGTCTATATGGTGGCGTATTCACACAGGCATGCGATATACACCATGAGAAAGAATAATCTACCTCTGCACATACAAACCCCACAAATACCGAGTGAGTGAGTGAAGCCAGACACAAAACATATATGCTCTGTGATTTCATTCCTACAAAGTATAAAAACAAATCTGTGGCCAGACTAACCTGTGTTATTAACAGTTTTGATTGTGGAGTTTTTTTTTTGGGGGGGTGGTGTCGGGCGCAGTTAAGGCCTGGAAGCAGGCTGTGTGAGGGACTTCTGGGCACTGTTAGTTCTGATGGCTGGCTTCGGAGATATGTTTACCTTTATTTATACCTGTCCTCTTTCGAATGTATGCTGTGTGTCATTAAACTTTTAAATGATGAAGAAAGGTCCTTCAACAGTAAAACATAAGTGACATCTTGATAAGCTGGAGAATGTCATTGCCCTGCCCTGGCTGATGATTCACCTTCTAAGAAGGGTACCGTGGCACCAACTGCATCTTTAAAGTGGATGCCAGAGAGTGCGAACGGGGCTGTGATATCACTGGGACAGGAGAGGTTAGTTACATCATCCCGTCGTGGGGTGGGCTATGACAGCAGCTTGGGTGTACACTTGGAGATAAATCACCTTCTCCTCGGTTTAAAGCCACCCGTGAACGCACGTGTCTGCCTCCAAATGAAGTGCTCGGTGACTCTCTGGAGTAGGTGGCTATCTAGCAGATGCCCCGATGTGGAACCTCGGTGCGAGGTAAGACCGCCACCCCTGGCCCCACTCCTGGAAAAAGAACTTGGACAAGAGTCAGATAAATCACTGCAGGGAGAAGCCAAGAGGGGTGCGGTGCCCATCCCTTTCCTTTGCTCTGAGGGGGGACCTGCCCTGTTTCTGCCCTGCCCTGGGCAGCGCCCCGCCTGCTGCCTCACCCTGCCCGCTCCCGTCAGGGGCTGTTCTAGGAGGTGGGAGGGAGGGAGGAGTCAGAGCAGCCCCCCGGCAACAGCTCGTCAGCCCCCAGATCGCTGGACGCCCCTGGACTCTGGAGCACGCATTTAAATCTAAAGCTGGGCCGAGGGGCTGGTGGGGGTGCCAAGCTACGGCGCTGGCGCTCTTCCCTGCGCTGACTGGGAGCCAGCTTGGCCCTTGGTTCGGGATTTGTGAGGCTCTCCCCGTCCCAAAGGCTGGGTGGCTCTCGCTGTGGACCCTTGCTCCTTCATCCGTGTATGTGCATCAGACTTAGACTTGGGAGGATTTTTACCTGGGTGTGGGATGGTGCTCACTTGCTCGGTCGTGTCCTACTCTTTGCAGCCGCAAGGATGGTAGCCCGCCAGGCTCCTCCATCCATGGGATTTTCCAGGCAAGAATACTGGAGTGGGGTGCCATTCCCTTCTCCGGGGGATCTTCCCGACCCAGGGATTGAACTCGCGTCTCTTGTGCCTGCTTCTCTCCCGCGTTGGCAGGTGGATTCTTTATCACTAGTGCCACCTGGGAAGTGCGTGGGATGGAGGTGTCTTACATGCCACAGGTAGCAAGTGCTCAGAGGTCCTGCTTCCTCCCCTAGATGAACAGAGAGCCCAGAGCGGATTGCTTTCAGCCAAGGCGACACTTCACTACAAAATACTCACAACCAAATTTCCAAGCAGCTGTTTCTTTTAATTCCTTCGTCATTTTAAAGATAAGAGTCTGCTTATAACAATAACCACCATAAAATGATTAACAACTGTTTAAAGACGTAGCTAATACAGAAAAATGAGTTAGACACGCCTATGCGTTTTGGAAGGCTAGTGGGCAAGTGTAAAAGATGAAGGGTCCCTCCTCCATCTGTGCTTTCCTTGGCTTCGGGGTGAAATGCACCAACATGAGAGGAGAGTATCCTTTTTCAATCACCTAAACCTGTCTCCCTGCAAACTGCGATTAACTGTTTGCTGGCCTGCCATCCTTGTTCAGTCTTTCAGACTTGCACGTTTTTCTTGCCTGCTTCAAATCACAAGGCTACTCTATGTCTGAAGCCCATTTAATTTTACTTTTCAATGCAGCAAAGCTCACACAAATCAGCTTTTAAGGTCTGTAGGAGACTCGTCATATTTATTTTCTCAAGTTATTGGATCTGATCCCACGCCCCGAGAGATGTAGTGGAGAAGGAGTCTGTTTGTTCCACAAAGTGTGTTTTCATCGGTATTAAAAGTCTTCACTGTAGAACTGATTAATAGAGTATGTTTGAATTAACTAGTCATTTCATGCTTCTTCTGAGTATGTTTTAACTGAAAAAGGCAATACCATTGGTATGAGGGGACTTCTGAAAACTTCTAGGGGAGGTGGATATATGATTGTTTGAGCAGGAAAAATACTCTTCTAAATTCTTAAAATAACAAAATTAAGTTTAAATCTCAAAACATATTAGGTAATCTGTTTCTGTCTCTGGTATTTTAATTTCAGGATTGAAGAGACAGTAGTTACTTTTGAGGCAGGGGGAGGGAAGACCATTCTCTTTTCAATTAGCACAAAATTAATTTTATAGTTACTTCTTTCATCAGCTACTACTCCACTGATTTTTAAGGTGTGAGTTTCTTGGGTTTTCTTTTTAAGTATTTACCTTAATGCTAATAAAATTAAGTCCAATGACAGGTGAAGAAATTTTGTGAGAACAAACTACATGACCAAACTCCCAATGGTCCCACAGAGCGGCGGGCAGCATCTGTCCTGTGCGGGGGTGTGTGCCAAGCTCTACGAACACTCTTAAAGGGACACTATTTGTAGGAGAAATTGCGACACAGTTGAGGAGGGGGCTTTCTCCCTATTAACTGTTAATGATCTCTGAGACAGTCACACTCAGGAAAGGAGCTGGTTGATCAAACTGTGGTGGGACAAAGATTCAGGAAAGCTTTGATGCTTCCTCAGAGAGGAACTGGAGACCTAGCGGGGAATGATGGTGGCCAAGAGCTCTTAATAGGAAAGCACATCACGGCCTTATTTATCCTTTCAAAAGTGCTTCCCACATGTGGTGGAAGTGCGGCAGACATCCCCTCTGCAGACCTGTTGCAGGAGGACGCAGTGACGAGAAGGGAGTCTGTGAGGTTGCCGTGGAGTGCGTTCTTTGACCAAATTCAGAACCAGGCTCTCTGGAATCCTGCTTTAAGGCGGTCCCGACACGGGGCTCCTGCCGCAGCCATGGCCAGCGTCAAGTCTATTATCTCTGCTTTTTATCTGCAGGCGGAAATGGGAGCAACACATGCGAAATTAGCTCCATAAATAAATGCTGAGGTCTGATTGCCCGGTCAGCCCTGGCCCAGGAGGCAGTGGGTCCTCCCGTCTCTTCTATCTCTGGTCATGGCTGCCCAGGGTGTAGGAAACCTCGGATTTTCTGCCTGCAGACGCGGGCTCTGGTGGCCTCCATCCATTTTCGTAGCGGAGAAATGCTTGCTTTGTACTAATTGGTCTCCCTCTTGGCAGCCCCCTGTGACGGCCCCAATTCTTGGAGGTGAGGCTGAGTTCTGTGTGGAAAGGAGAGAAGGTGATAGGTGACCTTGGTCAAGGGCAGAGAACTCATGGATAACTACACTTATTATTCTAGAACCTTCTCACCAAGTGATGGGTTCCAGAACAGGGAACTGCTGTCCTCAAAATCACACAGGATCTATCTAACTAGAGAAAAGTTTCTGACACCAGCAACACAGGGTCTGAAGGCAACATTCTGAGCCATTCTTCAGGTCAATCTCCTATCAGGGGCTTTAATTTTCTTCAACATTCACTATTTTTCTGTGCTTACTATAAAGCAGCCTTGCGGTAGAAAACTTGGAAAATGCATAAAAATGTAAAAAGATTAAAAAAATAAGAGTCTTCAAAAATTTAAGCTCAGAGATGACCACCCTAACTATTAAGAGCTGTGTGCTCATGGTCCTTTCTATGTGCAGTATCATCACCTACTTTTTTTCCACTTAACTTTATCCCAGGTACATTTTCTTTTATTCAAAACTCTTAGGAAATTGTTCATACTGCCTATGCAACATTTCATCACTTAATTTTCATGATTTATTTGGAGATGTATTTCTGATGACGGACACTGTGGTTATTTTCAGATGTCATTATTATAAATGAGGTGGTAATGAATATCTTCAGGCATAAATCATTGTCTCTGTTTTTGATTATTTCTCTAAAGGAGATGACTCAGCATGGCAGGTCTGGGTCAAAGACAATGGACACTTGATCAGTGTGAATATGTACCTCCTGATCACTTTCCTAAAGTGTTTTATCAATTTCTAACCCCACCTCTGCCAAAACCTAGGAAAATAACTGCCATTCCCCCCACCCTGCTCTCAGCATTGGACATTAACGTTAAAAATAAACTTTGATTATGATAACATTGCTTTGATCTGCATTTCTTTGAACATCAGCAAAGTTAAACATATTTTTAACTTACATCACATTTTGTACTGCCCTTATTTTTAAAATGAACTCCTTAACCTTAAAGATGATGACTGTATAAGGGAGATGCTGAATGGGTTTTTCTAAGTAGCTGATGACTTCTATGAGCACCATTCGCTGGATGACTCAGACTGTGAAGGATCTGCCTGCAATGCAGGGGACTGGGGTTCGATCCCTGGGTCAGGAGGATCCACTGGAGGAGGGAGTGGCAGCCCACTCCAGGGTTCTGCCTGGAGAACCCCATGGACAGGGGAGCCTGGCGGGCTACAGTCCCTGGGGTCCCAAAGAGGCAGACACCACGGAGCGACCAACTCTTACCCTTACCCAATCCCTGCTTTGTGATACCTTCTTTGTCAAATATTTGCATCTCTTCTCTCTTTCTGGATTACCTATTCTATTCCTTCAGTCTGTCTGTCCCAGATCAGTCAACCGACATCATGGTTAAGGGTATTATTTCTCTGTGTTCTGACATCTGGTCAATAATAAGACCTTGACAACTGTCACACTATTATTCCTTCACTGAGTGTCTTTCAATCACTTACATCTTTCATAAACTGTCTTTTTATCCCTGGTAGCTTTTCAGATTTTTTTCCCCCTTATCCTTGATATTTGAAGTTTATGTTCTGTCCTCATTTAAATTTGCTTTTATTTATCCTGTCTATGATATTTATCCTTCCTGAGGATACTTTAAAATCACAGCACTCATGTTTTCTTTCAAGTCTGGAAAAATTTCAGGTGTTATCTCTATGTATACTATTTGTGCCCAAGTTTCAACATTCTCTCTTTCTAGGAGTCTTATTGGATATATGTTTAAGCATCTTAATTGCCTACAAAGGCCCATGTAGTCAAAGTTACAGTTTTTCCAGTAGTCATGTATGGATGTGAGAGCTGGACCATAAAGAAGGCTGAGTGCTGAAGAATTGATGCTTTTGAACTGTGGTGTTGGAGAAGACTCTTGAGAGTCCCTTGGACTGCAAGGAGATCCAACCAGTCCATCCTAAAGGAAATCAAGCCTGAATATTCATTGGAAGGACTGATGCTGAAGCTCCAATACTTTGGCCACCTGATGCGAAGAGCCAACTCATTGGGTTAGACCCTGAAACTGGTAAAGATTGAAGCAAAAGGAGAAGAGGGCGGCAGAGGATGAGATACTTGGCTAGCATCACCAACTCAATGGACATGAACTTGAGCAAACTCCTGGAGATAGTGGAGGATAGAGGAGCCTGGTGTGCTGCAGTCCATGGGGACTGCAGTCACAAAGAGTTGGACACAACTTAGTGATGGAAGAACAACAACATTTTATTCTCTAAGTTTCCCAGTTTCTTACTTGTATGTCCACTTCTCTATTTTCCCATGCTGTGTGCTGATGAGTTTTTAGACTCTTTTCCAGTTTGTTATTTCTTTCTTCAGCTACATTATGTCTACTATTGGAACTTTAAAAAATTCACTAACCTAAAGTTTCTACTTGATTGTATTTCCATTATTTTTTTCTGTTTCATTATCACCTGTTCTTGTTTCAAATGTTCTTACCTTTTTTGAGTCCTTGAATATTTAGAGCATTTCTGGTTCAAAGTTTCATTCATATTATTCCGTTAAGTCTAGTTCTTAGGGTGTGACTTCTCCCATTTTGTGAAGTGGATTCCGTGATCCATCTCAGGTGACTCTGGCCTTATCTGTAGTCAACTGTCACCTGTGGACTCATTTCAGCGTGGCGCTTCATACCCCGGGAGAAGACGTGAATCTGGGTTTCACGCCTAGCGCAGCGCAGGCTGAGTTTCTTCTCATCTTACAGCTTGTTAAAGGAAGTTTTCTCCTAGGGTATGACGTGGAGCCAAAACACAGGGATTTCTTGGCTCTTCGTTCATGTGCGGAGAAGAACTTTCTAGTTTCTGTCTCCTAGGTTCAGATAAGAAGAGCAGTTCAGATTCTCGCTGCTTAGGATCACGTGTGGCCTCTGTCGCTGTAAAAATGCCAACCCACGCCCCCTGTGGAACATGAGGCCAAAACTCCTGCTTTTAGCTGAGATTTTCCTCCTTACTTCTGGGAGCTGGAGATTTGCCTTTCTTGCTTTTATCTTGGCTCAGTATTTTAGGTTTAAATCAGCAGTTCTGAGTGTTTGGAACAGGCATGAACAAATCTCATGACTGCTGAGTCTTTTATAAGGACTAAAATCTACTTAATGATCATGAGTTGAAAATTGCTGTAAAGTCCTTTTTCTTCCCAATCTTAACTTTCTTTTCCCTTCTTCTCTTTCCTTTTCCCCCATTTTTACATAACTTTTTTTCAGAGGCATCTATTTTTGTGAAATTAGAGAAACTTTGTGAGAATTTTAATTTGAATTAATTTAGGAGGAATTTTATTCATAGGATATTTAGTCTTCTTTATTTAGAAACATGGTGCAATCAACTCTAAGTTCCATGCTCATCATTCTGTTGTTTCCTCTAAAACTTTCTTTTTCCTTCAAAATTTTCGTTCAAATATATGCAACATTTTGGGTCATGAGTTGATCAATTTTCAAAATTTGCCTATTCAGGTATTTTCAAAGGGCTTAGGAAAGTTTTCTTCAATTATAACTTTGATTTTCCTTTTTTTTAAAACATAGGTCTCATGGATCTTCATTCTCTGTTTTCTTTGTCATTTTCTGTTTCATAATTTTCTTATTTTAATTTGCATTTTGAGATAACATTTCAGAAGCTTATTTTCTTTACTACAGATTCACCTTTCTGCAGGGGAGCTCGGGCTCCACTGTGTCCACTATAGGGGGACCTCGGGCTCCGCTGTGTCCGCTATCGGGCGTGGGGGAGCTCAGGCTCCGCCGTGTCCGCTATTGGCCTGCAGCCTCCGTGTGGCCACCTCTCCCCTCGCTGAGCAGCTGGCTCTAGTCTTGTCACCCCAGCACCTGCTCCCCGAGGCTCCACATCCACACAGTTGGCACAGACACAGAGCTAGGAGGAGCTGGGCAAGCCATGCGAGTCGACTCTCCCCCCTCTTGCACATCACACCTGCTCTCTTCTGGGGAAAGCACGCTTTCATCATCCTTTTTGCTTCTCAGTCCACCTTCCCTGTCCCCGAAGTTGTTAGAAGCTCCTCCTTTCTCTGACACACCCTGCCCATCCCACCCCCACCACCTCTGCTTTGGACCAGATCTGAGGTTCTGTGTGGGACTCTTTCAGGAGTTCCTTCTCCTTCACCTGCATCTTGTCTCCTTTCACCTGGAAAGGGCTTTGGCCACCAGCAATCTGCTGGCTCAGAGCTGTGACTGCACCCTCCCAGAAGACCAGCCCCCTCTCACCTCCAGGGGAAGCATTTTGACCAGCCTTGCTGGGTCTTATGCCCATCCCCCTGGCCTGAGGTCCCCCTGCATGGAAGGTTAGCCCCTCCAGAGCCACTGGTTCATTGAGGGGAGGATGAGTTCCCCAGAAGGAGAGAGGATGGATGCCAGGAAAGGGAGGAGAAAAGAGGAGAAGAGTGTGCACTCCCAGTCTGGTCTGTGTTTAGAACTGAACGTTGGTCCTTTCCAAGGTTCCAGAATAGCCACTGAGTCAGTTAATGAAATGAAAAAATGTTGCCGCTGGTTTGTTGGTGTCCTGGGGCTCAAATATCTGCCAAATCCATTGAACTCTTCATTTTGTAACCTACTGTTTCTCCATTTTTCTATTAAGGCATACTTTACTCAGTAAAAGTAATCCTTTCTGGTTTTGACAAACGCATAAAGCTGCGTGACCACCAGCACAGTCAAGACATAAAACAATTCCATCACCTTCCAAAGTCCCTAGCCTATTTTTGAATCAAGAAACTATAACCAGAGATTGTAACTATAATCTCATCAAAAAAATGAGATTTCGTTTTAAAATATTTAATACGCAAAGAAACACAGTTCTCCTCCGTCATATTTATAATTGAATTTGTCTAAATTTAACAAATTTAGAATGGGGCCAGTAAATGAATGCGTGCGTGTGTTTAACGCCAGCAATCCTAATTCAACAAAATTGCCTTCAAAAGCCACCCAAGTATTCTCTCTCCTGCCAACATGCATTTCACAGCCCCACGTCCTTGAATGCCCACCCAGGTTGAGTTGCACGTCCCTTTGCGGAACTTAGAGCAGAGGATTTCCACTTAGACGGAAGTGGACTAGGCCCCGGGGAGGGAGGCGAGGAGGCTGCCGATGAACCACCAATGCCTTAGCGCCTGAAGAAAGGAGAAAGGTTACAGGATGAAGGGAGAGGAGCAGAAGGGGTTTGGGGAGAAGCCGGCACAGAGCAGGGCTGGGGCGGACCAGAGGCGATCAGGGCGGAGAGAAGGCAGGAGACGCTGAGCGGGCCGGGGCCTGGGCTGAGAGGCCCGGCGGAGGCTGTGATGGTGGTGGGAGCAGGGGCCAGCTCCGCACCGCGGCCGGGCCTAGCCGGCCAGCGTAGGGGTGTGAATACAGCCTCTCAACGACGATGACAGGGCCACCAGGAGAGCGCTTTGCCAACCTGTTTTTGTTTCTAACACATGTGTGTGATCACACACGTGACTCTTCTCTGCAAAGGCCATTCCCCCAAAAGCAAGCCTGCCATCACGAAGGCCTCCGGAACCTAGCTGCAGCACAGAGACCTCTCGGGTTAAAGCAGTGTGAACCGAGTCAGAGTCAGATGATACTTTTTTATTCTCACAGAAGGGTAGCATCTAGAGGCAGATGAGACAGGCCTCTGGGTTCAGGGACAGTGCTCAGAATGAAGGCAATCAGGAGGACGCAGCCTCCCAGCTCTCTGGCAGGTGTTTGCTCCAAGACAGACCTGCAAAGGAAGGTCCTGTGATGCAGCAAAGCCCAGCCTGGAGCCTCTGGCGCCAGCATGTGGAATCCTGGACAGCCTCGTGTCTTCCCAGGAACGGCCATGCTGGCTGCGTACATGCTGATGTTTCCACGTCTGCAAGGTGAAGATCTCTTACCAAGCGAACAGCACAGTAAATGTCACTATATGCGTTCAAACTAAAAGAAAGAGTTCTTGCAAACTCAGGGAAATTGTGTAGCCTATTTTTTTTTCATTAAAACACAGTGTGCATTTAGTAAAAGTCATCTTTTTTCTTTTGACAAATATATACACATGACATGGGTTTCCCAGGTGGTGCCAGCTAGTGGTAAAGAGACCTGTCAATGCAGGAGATGTAAGAGATGCGAGTTCAGTCTCTGAGTCAGGAAGATCCCCTGGAGGAGGGCATGGCAATCCACTCCAGTATCCTTGCCTGGAGAACTCCAAGGACAGAGGAGTCTGGGGCGGGTTGCAGTCCCTCGGTCCCTAGGGTCACAAAGAGTCGGACACAACTAAAGCGACTTAACATGCATGCACATACTTACAACACAGGGTCTCAAAAGAGTCAGACACGACTTAGCAACTAAACCACACCACCACAATCAAGACAAAAATTCTGGTTTATCACAGTGAATTCAAGGTCAGGACAAGCTGCTACCACTGCAGGGCTGCCTAACGACACGGCTCCGACGGCATGTGACTCTCAGCGTCGCGTCCTGGCCACGCCGCTGGAAGCTCAGTGACTCTGGGTGAGCAACTCGACCTTCCTAGGGTTCTCCCAGCTACAGGGGGAGAGAACAGTCACCAGGAGGGCAGTGCGTGTAAGGACGGGAGGAGCTGATGGGAAGAAGGGAGGCATCTCCAGGCGTGTGTTGGCATCAGCCTCCCTCGGTCCCTGAGCTGGGCGTCAGCACACCCAGGAATCCGCCCTCGGCCTGAGATTCTGGGTTGCATTTCAGCTGGAACTGAGACCCACTGCGAGGAGTGGGGAACAGCAGCAGCAAACGACAAGCAACACGGCTGCCTCTCCCATGGCATCGTCTGTGCTCCGAGCAGGATTCTGAGTATTTAACGGAGATTGGCTCTTTTAATCCACACACGCTTGCTGAATCTCCGTCCTACCCATGAGAAAACCGACGTACACAGGAGGCCATTTGCCCAGGAATTCACAGCTGGTAAGGGGTGGGGTGAGGTCTGTGGCAATGTCTGTGTTTTTAACCACTACATGACCCCCTGTTTCATGGGTGAAGGCACCATGAGGAGGCAGAAAAATAAGCTGGAAACCATGAAAATAGATGTTCATTTATCTACGGGGAAAGAAAGATGTTCCCCGTGTATAAGGTGAGAAGAAGCCACTATAAATCTAGGTACACCAAACAACAACAAAAACAAACAATCCAATTTAAAAATGAACAAGAGACTTAAATGGATGCTTTTCCAAAGAAGATATGCAAGTGGCCAACAAGCACATGAAAAGAAGCTCCAAGTCACTGATCATTCAGGAAATGCAAATCTTCATAACTTTTACTTCATGTCTATTAGGATGGCTGTTATAAACAAACACCAAAGTGTTGGCAAAAAAGTGGAGAAATTGGAACACTAGTGCACTGCTGGTGAGAACGCAGAACGGTGCAGGCCCCATGGGAAATAATATGGCAGTTCCTCAGAGCAGTAGGCATAGAGTTACCATAGGATCTAGCAGTCCCAATCATGGGTGTGAGCCAAAAGTATTTAAAACGGGGATTTAAGCAGATGGGTGTGCACCCATGTTCCCAGCAGCATTATTCACTCTAGCCAAGAGCTGGAAGTGATCCAAAATCCATCTACAGTTGAATGGATCAATAAATTAAATGTGGTCTGTCCACACAATAGAATACCACTCAGCCTTAAAAAGGAAAGACATTTTGATGCAGGCGGCAACATGGATGAGCCTTGAGGATGTTATACTTGGTGAAAGAAGCCATTCACAAAAGGACAAATCTGTCTGATTCCACTGAATGTGAAGTACCTAAAACAGTCAAGTTCATGGAGAGAGAAAGAATGGTGGCTGCCAGGGGCCAGGGGAGAGGGGAGGGGACAGGGGGTCGTGTTCAGCGGGGCCGAGTTTCCGATTGGGAAGATGACAAAGCTCTGGAGATGGTGGTGGGGATGGTTGTACAACAGTGTGAATGCCCTTAAGGCCATGGAACATACACTTACAAATGAGTAAGGTGGTGTGTATATCTGTTGTGTACATTTTATCAAAATATTGAGGTTTTATATCATGAACCCATTTGCAAGCCCGGAAGGAAGGAAGGAGAGAGATTATCAAAGGCTGTCTCTGGTGTCTCCTCGGTGAGGAACGACCTTTCTTTCCTCCATTACACTCTCCATACTTTTTGATGCACTTTTACGACAACTCTAGGCCATTTACTGAACTCTCTCCCCTCTCCCCCAGCCCTCTGTCCCCACCCGTCACCTCCATTCACACCTGCCTTTGTGCTTCTCCTTGATGGGTCCTCCATGGAGGGGGTAAAATACAATAAGGTCCATTTTGCAGACAATAAACTGAAGACTGACAGGCAGCTTACATCACCTGAGGCCACCAGGAGGGCAGGCAAGCCTGGACTCCAGCTGCCCTGCTAGGGGTGCCAGAACCTCCCGCCCCACCCCTCGCAACCACCCCAGCCCCTCACTCCCCCAGCCCCCAGCTGCATTCCTCCAAGAAGCCGATCGCTGGAGCCCTGATCCCAGCTCAGCATCTCTATGGGGATGTGTTCGCTTGCAAGGGTGGGGGCCTGTGCCTATGAGAGTCCTGGCGCAACAGACGCAGTGGCGTTAGGGGTGGGATGTGGGTGCTCAGCACCCAGTGGAAAGCTGGGCTGCGCTCATCCCCCAGGTGTGCAGACCAGCTGCACCCTGACCATGCCATCCAGGGAACTGGCAGCCAGGCCCTCACTTCCCACCCGGCTGACCTTCACCCATGACCCTGCAGAGGCGAGGGCTGCCCAGACCACGGGGCCCTCTGGAGCCAACACCGCTGATTCAGACCGCCAGATACCACTGGACTCTTGCTTTTCAGAATGGCCTTGGTGGGGGCTATACTAAATTTCAGTTCCTACTGTGTCTGAGCCCCATTTGTAAATCTGTTATCTTTTCTCCTCCCTCAGATGCAACGACCACAAATCACATTGGTTTACACTCACTTTTATACTCCACTCACTTATGTTTATTTTCTGCGATCCTAGGAGATTTCTCTGGTAATCGAAACTGTTTCTACACATCAGCAACCGAAGCCGCGAACCAGCCGCTGGCTGCACTCGGCCGGGCTCTGCGAGACTCGGTGCCGTGCCCTGGCCAGGCGGCGGGGTCCTCAGCCTGGGTCTCCATCAGTGTCAGGAGGTGCTGCGTGCTTCAGCTGGGGGACAGGAGGGGGCCAGGGCAGACGGGCCCCCCGCCTGGACCAGTTACTGGCCTCTTTCCCAAGCTCTGCTCCTTCTTGGAGGTTAGGCAGCCACAGCGGCTCCATCTTCGATAGAGGAGACCAGGATCTGTAGTTTTTCTTAGCATGTGTCCTTTCCAGCTCACATCACGCAGGCTCGGGCTGTGTTTATTTGGATCTTTCCGAGGAACCCTCTAACCGTATCCATTTCTATAGACAGACTTGGCAGAGTGATGGAGCTTTCCTCCTCTTCTTTTTTTAAGTTGCAAATGCTTAAAATTCTGCTGGCCTTTAAGCTCCCAGGGGGATCCCCAGCCCCAACCCCCCTGTGCCGTTACCATGGCGATCTCCCCTTCCCTTTAAAGTCTGGAATGCCACATTCCATAAGACTCACACAGAAAGTCGCTTGATCATAGGCGAAGCTCTGGCTGTCGATCTCGAACATTCTGTATCAATAAACATGCTCGAGACCCTCTCGCTGCCTTGCCGTTAGAAATCAGACTTGCAGACTCATTTAGGAGACTCTGGAGGAGTCCAGGATAAGAGAAGCCTCAGCCGGGGTATAGCTCAAATTATCTCCTGATTCTTCCCCTTGGCAGGCTAGCATTTTAAACTATTATTACAAGAAGAACGGCCTGCATTACAGAGCAGTGGTAAAATTATATGTGTAGTCGAACCCAACACCGACCAGGCTCAAAATATTGAATTTTACACAGACACTAAGGCCATTTAAAATGCTAAAGCAAATTTAAATCCTTAAATAAATAACTTTAATTACATAAAGCACTAGATTTCAAGGAAATTATGGTTATTTGCTAGAGGAAAATAACCTCTAAGTTGTCTTTACGACTTAATGGCTAGTAATTTTTGAAGGAATATTCTCTTCTCTAAGCCCATGTGTTCAACCATTTTCTGAAACAGGGACAGGACTAATTGCTCTTGAGTAAAAGATTGTTCCTTAGTTTGTGTCAGATCAGAGGGATGAAAATAAACAAAAGATACAATGTTTCTTTGTACAGGGAACTTGCTTTGTCAAAAAGGAGAGTTTCCACAAGCAAAATAAAGCATCAGGAAGAGAACTGCTATTTTGTTACAATGAAACCATATAATTCCTCTGCGTTGAATAATGATGGATTTTATGTTTGTTACTAAGCAGAGGGCTTTTTAAAAATTATTATTATTATTTCAGGAGTGTGTCCTTCCTTGTTTGTAGCTATGCTCACTGTGATGTTAAACAGCGAGGTGTTAGCAACTGATTAAAGGAGCCAAAGAAAGCCCTGCCAATTACAGGGAGACCTGGGAATCGGTTTCTGTTGCTGGACTAGATGACAGCCGGCGCACCTGCAGAGTTTTACAAGCAGGAGCAGTGTGGAGACTGAGTTCGGGCAGTCCATGCTTGTAATGAATCCAGAAGAAAAAGGACGCAACTTGTTTTCCCTTAAAGATAGAGGCGACATGGCAAGGTTTTCAGATGTGTTTGGTTGGAGACTGGTGGGGGGGTGGGGGCGGGGGGTGGTTCCCCGCAGGTGTGTCCACTGCTATAAATCTGTTGGGAGACCTTGCATGATAAAATAAGAGAGTGCATCGCCTGCTTCAAGAAGACAGCTCCAGGAAATTGCGAAGACAGAGCAACGCACCGGAGCCCAAGCAGGGAGGCTGGCTTCCTCGTGCCTGGACAATCAATTCTCTACACATCCAGGACCACTTAAAGGCAGAGCTTAGGCTGGATGGGGTCGAATCTGCGTTTTTACCCTAAGCAGAGAATGTCCACTGGAATATTGCACCAAATTAGTTTCAGGAAACTTTTCACTCCTGCTGTATTGTTTTCTCATTGTAAGATACACTTTCTATAACACGGCTCGGTAAAGAAGCAATAATCCGAAGCCTGATTTTTTTCCCCATAAAACCTTTATTGTGTAACAAGTCGATGAGCCAAAAGCACTCACTTTTAAACACTGTGGGTATATATATTAGAAACACGCTCTACTCCGCAATGACTGTGTTTGTGTATCTGTGTCAATGTGGGCACACATGTTGTAAAAGAGTTATACGTTCCAGAATTACAGAAATGAAATCATTCTCAATTTTACAAATGTTTGGAGACAGAGAATGTGATTTCTGTTGCTAATTTAATGCAGGTTTTAAAAAATGCCTTATAACTTCAAAAAAAATTACAGATGGAAAATATTTTTGTCCTTCTCTTTTATCTAGACAAATTCAGGAAAACCTAGAGATTTGGGATGACATTTTCATCAAAAAAAATATCACCGTGCTGTGTTAGAAACACTCCTGTGGAGATAGGAAGGTAGGATTGAAAGCCTTTTTTCATTGAGGAAACCCTTTCAGGGAGATACACTCAAAGTTACCCAAACGTAAAGTCTGAAGAGAGCCTTCAGTTAAACCAGAGATTTTGTTTTTTTAAAGAATGCTCTAGGATTTGAAGCTCTATATCTTTTCCTGCATGATTTTAAATTATTTATTTTTAATTAGATGTGACATTGTTTGCTAAGGTATCGGTACCTTCTGAAGGATTGTAAAGAAGAAATTCATTTAAGCTTAAATTTAGCAATTTGCAATTTTCCAAGAGCTCAAAGGAGTGCAAATAAAAGGCTCATATTCAAAAGAACTCCACCAACTACAAAAGAGCCCATACTGAGTTTATTAGAAATTAACGAATTGCTATGAGAACACATTCCCAGTTTTAAAAATTAGTTTTCAAAGATTTAAGGAGAATATCATCTAGGTAGCAAAAAAAATATAGTCATCGTTAACGGAGGCTGCAGTTTCAAACAACATCAAAACTTGAAGTCAGGGAAATAGCTCGTCCTCCAGATGATTTCTCAGTGACCGTTTCATGTAGCACATCCCTAGGTTTTCCATGGAAATCCATCTTTTATGACACTTTCATTTTCTGAAGCAATATGCTTCAGAAGTTCATAAAGAGAAGAACAGCTTTATGGTTCCCTGTGAGGATTTTACTTAACCGTATGTGACTTTGTCTCACTGCACTTAACTTGCTATTTGAGCAGCTCGTCTGAACGTCAGGCCACCCCCTAGGGCTTTGCCTGTTGGATTCTGGGGAGCTGAAAGCACCGGTGCCTGCAGCCAGAGGGGCGAGGACCAGGGCTGCCTGGGAGCTGCTGTCCGTGTGTCCTGGGCTGTGCCCGCGTTTGGACACATGCACTTGGCTGGCACAGGTCTGCCCTCTCTGGACCAAGGATGCCCAGTAAAACCAGAGGCAGGCTGAGCTTGACCTTTCTCTCCTGAGCACTCAGGGGTGTGGAAGGAACACCCATAGGAAAGGGTGAGCCGGGTGCAGGATTTAAAAGGGACGTTTGCTTAGCGCCAGGAAGTGTGGAAGAACTGCAGCAAGGGCAACTCACTTTGGCCTTTGGCCTTTGGCAAGTCTCATTCACTTTGGCCGCGGGCTGTGATCCTGACACGGGGAGGGGGCCTGGCTGGCGTGAAGGCTGCGGGTCCCTGCTCTACGCTTACGTTCAGGATGGGCGGGCGGGGAGAGGGGAGCAACGGCACAGGTACAGGAGGGTTTCGGTCACCAGGACAAAGACGGGGCTTTGCGGGAGTGCCTGGAATGGGGCACATGCCCCATGAGCTGCAGACTGTGCAGGGGGAGCCATCACCCCACCCCACCCGCTCTGATGACCTCTGTCTTGTGCATTTAGTAACCGCCCATTGGAGAAGTACATTTTTCAGCAAATCGACACTTATTCTGTGATTTCAGATCATGTGAAAAGTTCTTTACAGGTTCTGGATTTTTTTTTTTTTTTAATCCAATTCCAAATTTCAAACAGCATCTGATCCCGGGCTGTACAGCCCATGCCAGACGCCGGGATGGGTGAGCTCCCAGGCAAGAAGGAGGGAATCCAGGCTGCATCAGCATACCTGTGACTCAGGGGAGGGGCTCCTGGATGCCTGGCTGGGAGGGGACACACACCCCCTCCCAGAGGTGGATGTGATTGCCCGGCTTCCTGTCGCTGGCAGTTCATGAGATGGTGGCTCTCCTGCCAGGAACCGTGGAAACAACCCACGTGTCCAGCAGCAGAAAAATGGAAAAGCAAGTGGTGGTCCCTGCACATGATGGAATATTACACAGCCTGAAAGGGAAGGCCACTTGGGTACAGGCCACAACACAGAACCTTGAAGCCTGAGGACCTTATGCTCGCTGAACTAAAACAGTCACAAAAGGACCAACACTGCATGCTTCTGAGGCGGTCCCTGCAATAGTCAAATTCATGGAGATAGAAAGTCAAATGGGAGTCGTGGAGGAAGACAGGGATTTAGTGTCCAATGGGGACAGAGTCTCAGGCTGGGATGGTGAGAAGGTTCTAGAGAAGGATGGTGGTGATGGTGGTTCAACCTTGTGAATACACTCAATGCCAGTGGACTGCGTGGTTAAAGTTGGTTAAGATGACACATTTTATAAAGGCACTCATATTTTACTACAATTTAATAAAATACATTTTTAAAGACGAAGTGAAAAAAAAGCACCAGAACTCATGGCCTCATGAGGCCACAGAGTAGCCACCTTCTGATTAGGACAAGTGGTCAGAAGAGCTAAGAGAAGACTTCCCGAGAAGACCAGGGACCCAGGTCCTGGCCTTTGCCTGGACATTCGGGTCTCTCCTGTTGGGTCCCGGCATACAGGCTCTGCTTGAGGCTAGGCTGGCGGGGGAGATGCTGTCAGGTCAGGAAGAGAGATGGACACAGATGCGAAAGTGACCACCTACCTGTGGGACCGGCCCCCAGCACCCATGCCTGGGCCCCGTCCCTGGACTGCACCGCCCCCGTGTCTTGTGCTGCGGCAGAGAAGGGACCGAGCTGTCTGCCTGTCTGAACCACTCTCTGCTTCACTCCCGAGACCGCCAGCAGGTCACTGTGTGATCTCAGGGAAGATACCCACATCTCTAGACTTTAAATTCTCTAATTTTTTCAAAGGAAGGATTTGAACAAGATCATCTCAGAAATTCCTTCCAGCTTGGACATCCTGTGGTTTTGGACAGCCTGAGTGATGACCTACCATTCTGTCATTTTTTCAAAAGTAGTAATAATGCCATGTTCATGCTATTTCTTTTTGACAGAGGAAGGTAATCCTGATGAAGCATCTCTCCTGCTTACACTTGTGTGTGCATGCACAGCATGGAAAAAAAAGGTGCCCAGCGGCGCTGCTTTCCCTGATGGAGAATGTAGTGTTTCCGTTTGTGCAAAATCACAACCTCCTTGTAGCTTGCCTTTGAAGTTTTTCATCTGCTGCGTGACCACAAGAGGGCGGTGCGGGCAGCGGATTTGGTCAGCACATATTGGAGCCAGATTTGCTGTTTGTTCTTTCCTGGAGACTTTGGGGTCTCTCTCTCGAGCTCAGTGCCTGCCACAGTTTCTTCAAGGGACTGAGGACACATACAGAGGCAGCAATAAGCTGAGACTATTTAAAAATAGAGTATCTATCACCAAATAGAATTCATTTAACAATAAAACTAGCTATAAAATATTTTAGACTCAGGTATTGACCTCCATCCAGGGTATGTCCAGGTGGCACAGTGGGAAAGAATCCACCCACCAATGCAGGAGGCAAAGGAGACCTGGGTTCGATCTGTGGATCTGGAAGATCCCCTGGAGAAGGAAAACGCTACCCACTCCAGTATTTTTGCTTGGGAAACCCCCTTGACAGAGGAGCCTGGCAGGTTACAGTCTATAGGGTCTCAAAGAGTCAGATACAACTGAGTGACTGTACACACACACATATACACACACACACACACGTACGCACACAGATTTCATTGCAAAGTAACCTAGGAAGTGCCCAGGGCTTAAAAATCAAATGTCATACTCCTCAGGCTTGCAGACTCTGGGATGATGAGTTTCCAAACCTCAGAGGGGGTCAGGCTCTTCCTGGCTCACCACGTTGCCACGAGCTTGGTTTCATCACAGTGCGCTCTACAGACCATCTGAAACTCTGTGCTGGTGAACCATTCTGTAACAGACTGGAAACAGGCAAAAAAGTCCATAAGGCGAGATACACTGAGAAGTTCCTCCCCCAAGCAGGCCACCCTCCTGTCCTCAAGACTTCTCCTTTGGTCCAGCCAGAGGGGTCGTTTGTGTCCTGTGTCCCAGTGCATCCTCCTCCAACTGAAAGGTACAGCTGCCCATCAGGGCAGCACACATACCGTGTCCTCCTGGTTGATCATGAGCTCCCCTCCTTTGAAGCCAACACCTGCTCCCACACCAGCTCCCACACCTGCTTTCCACCATCTACTCCCCACACCTATTTCCCACACCTGCTCCCCACACCTGCTCCCACACCTGCTCCCCACACCTGCTTTCCACCACCTGCTTCCCACACCTGCTCCCACACTTGCTCCCCACACCTGCTCCCCACACCTGCTTTCCACCATCTGCTCCCCACACCTGCTTTCCACACCTGCTTTCCACCATCTGCTCCCCACACCTGCTCCCCACACCTGCTTTCCACCATCTGCTCCCCACACCTATTTCCCACACCTGCTCCCCACACTTGCTTTCCACCACCTGCTCCCCACACCTGCTCCCCACACCTGCTCCCACACCTGCTCCCCACACCTGCTCCCACACCTGCTCCCCACACCTGTTCCCACACCTGCTCCCACACCTGCTCCCCACACCTGCTCCCACACCTGCTCCCCACACCTGTTCCCATACCTGCTCCCACACCTGCTCTCCACCACCTGCTCCCCAACACCTGCTCCCACCTGCTTCCCCACATTTACACCTGGACCCTTGATTCAAAGCCCCTGCTTTCAGCCTTGTCATGGATTCTGCATGAAAGATTGTCCCTGAGATGAGTGAGTTTTTTCTAAAAGGCTGGGCTTATAGTAACTGTTTGCTTTTTTTTAAATTGGAGTATAGTTGATTTACAATGTTGTATTAGTTTCAGGCATACAGCAAAATGAATCAGTTATACATATACATGAATCCCCTCCTTTTTTAGATTCTTTTCTCACATTGGCCACCACAGAGTGTGAGCAGAACTCCCTGTGCATACAGCCGTTATCTATTAGTTGTCTATTTTATATACAACCATGTGTATATGTCAGCCCCAGTCTCCCAAATTCAGGTGATGTTGTAAGCATGACTACCCACCAGGCTCTGCCCTAAGTTTTCCATTTGTGGAGACTGACTTGTATTTTCCAATTGACTTGCATCATAATTTTGTTTGTGACCAGTTTTCAGTGGCAGCCAACATTTCTGCTTTCACTTTCTCTAGCCCGTGCTCTTTCCATCCCCGAACAATCTGAGAACCTTGAAAAGCCTAAGACATCATGTGATCACGTTACTGCGGCAGTGCACTGCTGCATCCTTCAAGTCACCCTTTTGTCATGGGTGGAGACTGGTATTTTGAAGGCACAGTACCAGGCGGAGAATACAGACACAGTGCTGTGGAGCTTAGATACAAGTTTGTGATACTCTCACCTCAACCCAAATTCGTTGACAAATGTGTGTCTCCTGTTTGTCTTTCCATTGACCCAGTATTTATTAAAAGACTAAAGTACACAAGACAAAGTTGTCAGGCCCTAAGGATGTTCTAAGAATACATTCAACAGGCTCCTTGGCCTCAAGATTTGCATCGAGAAGAAGCAAGACCTACACACACAGAAGTGTGCGTGGCTGTGGCTGTCCTCCCTAGGCTTCTCCTTGTTTGTGACTCCCGGGTTAAGTCTGCACATTCGTGTGTGCAGGCACTCAACGTGTTTTCAGTACCTGCTGCAGTGCCTGGCACTGAGGCAGACTCTGGAGTGCGGAAGGTGGGGAAGATGAGTCTTGGGGATCGAGAAGACAGAAACACAGGAAAGCCCTCACCACTCCCTTCCTCCTGAAACAAAAACAAAGACCAGACCAAAGATGGAAAATAACTGTTTTCAAGACCCTGGAATCAAGCAATGATGGACAGTGATCCCTGGGGAGTGGTGGAGAAACGTGGGGAGCCCCCCCAAAGAGCCTTGGACTTTCAGGCCACCCCACAGAAAGAGGCCTCAGCCAGAGCCCCAGCAGACCCCCTGAGTTGAGAAGAAGGGTTTAGAGGTTAGGGAAACCAATGCAACTACATTTTATAGGGTGTTGTACCAGAGCTGAGAACCCTGGAGGTCTGCACAAGCTTACCATGAGGTATTGAGCTGATTTCTGATCAGCAGATGTATGTGAGAAAACTACCCACAACCCGGAGAAGAAGGGTTAGAGGGACAGTGACCAGGATGCCCATGTCTGGGAATAGAGCCTGTTCCAGCCCAACTGGAAAGCCTCAGGAGGCCCGGGGTACCAGCACCTGTCTTAGTCATGAAGAGCAAGTGCCCTGGACTAAAATGAGGCTCTTCAGTTTCATTCAGTTCTGTCGCTCAGTCGTGTCCAGCTCTTTGCGACCTCATGGACTGCAGCACGCAGGGCCTCACTGATCATCACCAACTCCCGGAGCTTATTCAAACTCATGTCCATTGAGTCAGTGATGCCATCCAACCATCTCATCCTCTGTCATCCCCTTCTCCTCCTGCCCTCAATCTTTCCCAGCATCAGGGTCTTTTCAAATGAGTCAGTTCTTCACATCAGGTGGCTGAAGTATTGGAGCTTCAGCATCAGTCCTTCCAATGAATATTCAGGACTGATTTCCTTTAGGATGGACTGGTTGGATCTCCTTGCAGTCCAAGGGACTCTCAATAGTCTTCTCTAACACCACAGTTCAAAAGCATCAATTCTTGGCTGCTCAACTTTCTTTATGGTCCAACTCACATCCATACACGACTACTGGAAAGGCAATAGCTTTGACTAGATGGACCTTTGTTGGCAAAGTAATGTCTCTGCCTTTTAATATGCGGTCTAGATTTTTTTTCCATTTGTTTTTATTAGTTGGAGGCTAATTACTTTACAATATTGTAGTGGTTTTTGCCATACATTGACGTGAATCAGCCATGGATTTACATGTGTTCCCCATCCCGATCCCCCCTCCCACCTCCCTCTCCATCCCATCCCTCTGGGTCTTCCCAGTGCACCAGCCCTGAGCACTTGTCTCATGCATCCAACCTGGGCTGGTGATCTGTTTCACCCTTGATAGTATACTTGTTTCAATGCTATTCTCTCAGAACATCCCACCCTCGCCTTCTCCTACAGAGTCCCAAAGTCTGTTCTGTACATCTGTGTCTCTTTTTCTGTTTTGCATATAGGGTTATTGCTACCATCTTTTAAAATTCCATATATATGCATTAGTATACTGTATTGGTCTTTATCTTTCTGGCTTACTTCACTCTGTATAATGGGCTCCAGTTTCATCCATCTCATTAGAATTGATTCAAATGAATTCTTTTTAATGGCTGAGTAATATTCCATAGTGTATATGTACCACAGCTTCCTTATCCATTCATCTGCTGATGGGCATCTAGGTTGCTTCCATGTCCTGGCTATTATAAACAGTGCTGCGATGAACATTGGGGTACACGTGTCTCTTTCAGATCTGGTTTCCTCAGTGTGTATGTGTATGCCCGGGAGTGGGATTGCTGGGTCGTATGGCAGTTCTATTTCCAGTTTTTTAAGGAATCTCCACACTGTTCTCCATAGCGGCTTGTACTAATTTGCATTCCCACCAACAGTGTAAGAGGGTTCCCTGCTGTCTAGGTTGATCATAACTTTTCTTCCAAGGAGCAAGTGGCTTTTAATTTCATGGCTGCAGTCACCATGTGCAGTGATTTTGGAGCCCAAACAAGTAAAGTATATTACTGTTTCCATTGTTTCCCCATATCTTTGCCATGAAGTGATGGGACCAGATGCCATGATCTTAATTTTCTGAATGTTGAGCTTTAAGTCAACTTTTTCACTCTCCTCTTTCACTTTTGTCAAGAGGCTCTTTAGTTCTTCTTCGCTTTCTGCCATAAGGATGGTGTCATCTGCGTATCTGAGGTTATTGATATTTCTCACAGCAATCTTGATTCCAGCTTGTGCTTCCTCCAGCCCAGTGTTTCTCATTATGTACTCAGCATATAAGTTAACCCACCAATAGCAAGACTCAAGAAGATCAAAGTGTTTTCAAGAAACTCAATTACATCCCAGAACAAAACTTTAGAATATTTACAAGAATACAGAAACACCCAGGACCCAACAGGATGAAATTCAGAAAATCTGGCATCCAATCAGGCAGGCAAAAAAACAAATAGGACTTAAAATGAGAAAAAAACAACAACAACAATAAACTGAAAGAGGCCTAGAACTGAGGCAGATGTTAGAATTAGAAAAGTAATTAATATAATTATTGTAGACTGCATTACATATATTCCAAAAGCTAACACATGGAAGATACAAAAATATTTGAAGAAAAATGGAAATGATAAAAAATTATCCAAATTTGATGTGAAAACTATAAACTCAAAAACCCAAGAGGCTCAGTGAACCTCAATCATGAGGAATATATGAAGAAAGTTATAGCAAGTCACAAGGCTTCCTAGGTGGCACAGCTGGAAAAGAATCTGCCTGCCAATGAAGAAGATGCAAGAGAAGCAGATTTGATTCCTGATGGAGAAGATCCCCTCAAGTAGGAATGGCAACCCATTCCAATAATATTCTTGCCTAGAAAACTCTATGGACAGAGGAGCCTGCTGTGCTAGTCCATGGGGTCCCAAAGAGTCGGACACCACTGAGTATGTGTGTGTGCACGCATGCACACACACACGCACACACACACACACACACACACACAGCAAATCTCATCACATTCTTTGCTGCTCAAAGGCAATAAAGGAGAGGAAAACCTAAAATATGGCCAGAGACAGATGACATTTTACGTAGAGGAACAAAAGTAGGACAAGAACAGATTTCTCATCAGAAATAATGTGAGTGGGAAGATGGTAAAACAGCAAGTTTAAATTACAAAAATAAAAAAATTATTAGACTGAAATTTTATACCCAACTACAATATCTTTCCAAAATGAAGGTAAAACAAAGTCTTTCATTTAAAAAAAAAGGGTAAAACAAGTGGAGAAATGGAAGTACAGTCCTACAGGGCTCCTATGCTCTGCCTGGTGTGGTACAGTACCACTGGAAAACAGACTGTGAGGACTTAAAGATCCACAGTTTAGACCCTAAGACAGCCACTCAGATGACAAGGCAAGCAACTACAGCTAACAAGCATTATAAGGGGATAAAATGGGGTCATAAAAGCTACTCAGTTAATTCCAAAGAGGGCAGAATGGGAGAATAAAAACAGATGGGACAATTATAAAATGAATATCAAGAAAATAGCCTTAAATTAAACCCTGTCAGTAATTATATTAAATGTACATTGCCTAAATGCCTCTATTGAAAAGCAGAAATTGCCATATTGGATAAAAAGAAAAACTCAAACTCTATGCTGTTTAAAAAAACCCCACTTTAAATATAAAGACACAAATAGGTTAAAGGTAAAGGATGGTAAGAAGATACACTAGGCTATGCCAGTACTAATTTACATAAAGCCAGAGTGGTAATATTAATATCTGACAAAGGCGATTTTGAAGCAAAGAATATCACCCAGGATAAAGGAAGTTAAATCATAGTGATAAAGGGGCCAATTCATCAAGAGGACTTAACCATCCTATATATTAAAATTATTAAAAGAATGATGGAATGCTAGGAAAACTTTATGCCAATAAATTCATGGTCTTTGATGAAGTGAACCATTCCTTGAAAGACAAATTATCAAAGCTCCCTCAACAATCTCCTCCAACAACAAATACAGCTGGTGTTAAAGAAGCAAGTCTCCAACATCTGAAGAAATGAGTTCTGTAATCACAGAGAAAGACCCCTGGAGGCTGTGGCTGGAGTTTGAAGTTTTGCATTTGCTGTTTCTGAAAATAGTCCATCCTAAAGGAAATCAGCCCTGAATATTCGTTGGAAGGACTGATGCTGAAGCTGAAACTCCAATCCTTTGGCCACCTGATGAGAAGAACTGACTCATTGGAAAAGACCCTGATGCTGGGAAAGATTGAAGGCAGGAGGAGAAGGGGATGACAGAGGATGAGATAGTTGGATGGCATCACCGACTTGATGGACATGAGTTTGAGCAATCTCTGGGAGTTGGCGTTGGACAGGGAGGCCTGGCGTGCTGCAGTCCGTGGGATTGCAGAGAGTTGGACACAATTGAGCGACTGAACAGATTTCTGAAAAAGGAACCACAGATAATGTGAGCTTGAATCTGGATTAGCCATAGATGAAACCCCTTGCCCAAAGTCAGAGAACAAGGCTGCAGAAACAGGAAGTCTTCACTCAACTCAGAAACTCTGCAAGATGGAGGTCTCCTGGCCCCAGAATTTCCAGAAAGGGCCACAGCACACCTATCAGTCCTGAAACTTCACTTCCCAGATGATCAACTGATGGAAAACGCCCGGGGTTTTGTAATCAGGGAGGTTCACAAAAGACCTGCCCGCAGAACAGAGGGGGAAAGACTGAGATGCGATGAAAAAAACGTGTTTTTGGAAACGGTTTGCTCTAGGACAAGTCAGTTAATTTCAGAAAGCATCCTCTGTAGCCTCAACATAATCCAGGAGAACAGTCTCCATTAACAAGGGACGAATAGGTCTGAAACAGACAAGCACTGTTCCTGCCTGCCTGTGGCCCCTTCCCAGCCCCAGGCCAACCCCTACCCTGCCCCTGTTCCACCCCACCTTGAACTCTGACCCGGACTTTGTCCTCTCCAGTTGCACCGCTGTTCTGCCAGCTCTGTCCAACCAGACCATGGTGCTGTCTCCTCCCATCTTGACCTGTGGCACCAAAGACCAGTGGCTGGACCGCCCGCCTCTGGGTTCACTGTCTGCAGCACATGGCATACTTCCTCTGCCTGGGTCTTCTTCAGGCCCTTTGCTCTTGCCCAAAGCGGCCTGCAGACAAGTCCTTGGAGTTCAGAGTCACAGGCAAGCTCAGCAAGTCACACAGTGTCCCCTGCTCTCAGCCACTGGCCAGAGCTGCATCTGAAATGCCCAACAGATGCACAAACCCCACAGATGCACCCGGGCACAGGGGCATCTGCTGGCCTGAGCCGGAAGCAGACTTTCACCTCCAGCTCCAGCTGTAGTCTTTGGTGCCCGTGGGAGGGGAAGGATGGAGCCTCAGCCCCCACAGCCCTGAGACCTCCTCACTGTCCTCCTGCCTAGGCGGGGTGCTGGGGCAGCTGCCGGGTCATAAGTGAGCAAGGCCTTGGCTCTGAGCCGTCTGGACTCGTGACATGAAATCACACCGCGGATCTTTCAGCAGCTGTGTTTCAGAAGCACGGCCAAGCCGAGGCCTCAGGCTGCCTGGAGCAGCCCCCCTGAAGGGCCAGCCAGGGGTGCTAGTGGCCCCTTGGAGATGAGGGGGACCCACCCCCTGAGCAGACCCCTGGCGCTGCCCTCAGCTCTGAGCACGGTGGGGGTGTGGCTCCGGCTCGTCTAAGGTACAGGAGAGCGGGCAGGTCCAAGCGAGGACCAGGCAGCCTCAGATGACAGGAAGGTGGGGACAGCAATTCGGGTCATGTTGAGACTTCCATGGGCCCCTCAGGGCCCCCCAACTCCCTTCTCTCCCTGACCCTCCTCACCCGGTGCTTCCAGTGAGGGCAGGGGCAGAGAGGATGACCCTCCCCTGCAGAGCCCCGGGTTAATTATCAAAGGTGCCCCTTCCTCCTCCTGCTCACCAGAGACCCCAGGCCTCAGGGAGGTGGGAACCACTCAGGCTGAACCATCTTGGCAGGAAACCAAATTAGGCAGAGACTCTGGGCATGCTTCTCATTAACCAGGTTGTGCCACGTGGATGCCCGAGGGGGGCTCTGGGGCAGAGCCCCGTCATTGCCCGTGTGTCCCTCTGGCCTTCTGCAGACAGTTTCCTGAAAGAAGTCATCGACTGGCCCATGACTGCGAAAAGCAAAGTGTTCTCTTCACAGCTCAGAGGCCAGAGAGCGGGTGGCAAGCTGCCTGACCCTGTGGAAGGTCTATACCACCTCCGGCTTGGATTGCCCCTCTCTCGCAGGAGAGCGGGGGGCAGGCGTCGTGGTCGAGGCTCTGAGTGTCTGGGGCTGTCTCTGGAAGGTGCTATTGGTGGAGCCACAGGGTGGAGACCTGGGGAAGTCGGCCTTCTCAGAAATTAGCAGAACAGGAGAACGGGGACCGTGACTGCACACGTGGATCTGCGCTTTATCGCTCACATGCAGCTCCACGCGTCTGACATCTCTGCCGCTCTCCGTCTGTCATCTGAGGGTCTGAACGCCCCTCTCCCCCACAGGGATCCAAGACTAGGCTCTGAGGAAAAGCCGACTTTGGGGGTGTCGCTCTCGGCGGGCCCTGGGCTTGCCTCACAGCAGCAGACAGGCCGGCTCGGCAGGCAGATGGAGGCATTGCGATGCTCAACAGCACTTCTGGTCATGTCAGCCACTGGCCTGGCACAGCCCTGGCCTGCCTTCCCCTCTGGAGGCCCCTTTCTGAATGCCCCCTGCCCCAGGGTGGCCCCAGAGCCCAGCTCCAGCCTCACCACGCCTCCCTCTGTCAGTTCAGCGTCTCCACTCAGCTGGAGCCGAGGCATCTCAGGCCAAGTGCCCGCAACTCCATCGCTTCCCACGGCCCGCTGTCCACCCAGCCGCCTGACACAGAGCCTCGGGGACCTGTTTCTCCTTCTCCCCCCTCCCACGGCCAGTCAGCTCCTCACCCGGGCGGCTCCTGGGCCCTATGCTGTCCCTCCGTGCCCACCACCCCTGAGCTTGGACGATGGCAGTTTCTGACGTCACTTCCACGGGTCTCAGGCCACAGCCGTGGCAGCCAGGACGGCTTCCACATGCAGATGTGTCTCGGACGGCCCAGCAACACCCCGCACACCTAACAGAGCCTGCAGTCTCCTTGCTGGCAGGAGCGACCCCCAGGGACACCCCCACCCCCCAGACTCCAGGTCTGTGCCCCTCCGGATGCCCTCTGTGACCCCCATCTCCGGGGGAGCTCCCCCACCCCCTTCGTTCCCTGTCACAGGCCATTTGTTTCTTGCCAGTAGCGCCTGAAATGGTTTAGAGCTACCAGTTGCTTCTGTAGTAACCAGGCTCAGCTTGGCCTCCTCTTTCAAGAGTAGAAGCCCACAGGTCAGCGCTGGTCTATGTCCTCTGCCCCGACCGTGGCAGCCTGCCCTGCAGGCAGTCAGCACCGAGAAGACCTACTGATCAAGCGAACCAGCCCTGCTGTTCATCTCTCCCCCTGACGCTCTGCCCCTTGGAGCCTTTAGAGATGGCCTCCCCGGGGAATCCTCGGGGATGTGCTCCGGTCTCTGATGGCTGTCTCACGTCACTTCTCCTGCTCTTCTGTCAAGCGCTGGACGTGGGAAGCCTTGTCTTTTTTGAGCCACCCCTGGAGATGCAGCCCCTGAAGTTGGTGAGTCCAAGCGGGAACTGGGAGCCTTCATCTCAGAAGCTGGGTCTTTTCTGACAAGAGACATCGTGTCTGGATTTCCTGGACCCTGGAGGCTGTGGCTGCCTCCGGCATTGGGCCATCAAAGTGTCCTGAGGAAGCAGACGGGACGTCCGCTGTCCTGAGGGGTCATAGAGGCAGACCAACGCCAATCACATCTCGAAAACATGTGCCCAGAGGCCTGGGACTCTTGAGAGTCCCTCGGACAGCAGGAAGAACAAACCAGTCCATAAAGGAAATCAAACCTGAATATTCATCGGAAGGACTGATGCCCGATGCTGAAGCTCCAATACTTTGGCCACCTGATGTGAAGAGCCAACTCATTGGAGAAGACCCTGATGCTGGGAAAGATTGAAGGTGGGAGGAGAAGGGGATGACAGAGGATGAGATGGTTGGATGGCATCATGACTCAATGGACATGAGTTTGAGTAAGCTCTGGGAGTTGGTGATGGACAGGGAGGCCTGGCGTGCTGCAGTCCCTGGGGTCGCAAAGTCAGACAGGACTGAGCAACTGAAGGACAGCAGAGGCTGGGGTGGGTGTCCGGAGCAGGCAGGACACAGACCAGGAGCTGGGGGGCAGCAGCACACTGCACCCCACAGGCCGCACCGTCTGGGCCGGAGCTCCTCGGTGCACTCGGCCATTGGGATCATTCGCGAGTGTGATAGTTTTAACCCACAGGCTCTCCATCTGGCTTCTCGATTGGCTGTGATTTCTTCTGAAAACATTCACGGTCCTTTGAAGTATTTATAATTGAGTGGGGGCTGGGGCAAGGGATCCCTCTTGGCAGTGTTTCGCAGTTTCCGTGACCGAAATTAGAATTTGGCCTGATAGCCAGGTGGGCAGGGTTGAGGGCCAGAGGTCAGATTCCACTGGCTCGGTAATGAAGGCTAATGAAGTGATGGTGGGGGATGGGGGGGCTCTGTGCTACAGGAGGGAGCGCAGGCTTGGGGGTGGAGGGGGTGCAGGGCTGGGTGGAAAGAGGCTGCGTGAGAAGTGCTCCGTGCCTGCAGGCGACCACCAGCTCCGCCATGCCCACGCCTGGGACAGGTGGGGAGCCGTTTGCCGTCCTGTCTTCGGCTGCTCAGGGGGGGCAGGTGACCTGTGGAGCAAACAGGCTGGTTTTAAAGCCCGGGGAAGTCTCCCAATGCCTTTATCCTCTTTAAAGAAGTTAAAGGGTTGGGAAGGGAGGTCTTGAGGCGGCAGCATCACGCAACAGGACCTGTTTTCCAGGGGGAGCTGGCACCAGGGCAGGTTTGCTCGGTGGGTCTCTTGGTGTGGGTGGTCTCTCTCTCAGGGGTGGGCCCCCCCACACCTGCCCCCCGGCCTGGGGCCTGCAACCTTCATCCCAGCCTGCATCATGGGGAGCCAGGGGCAGGGGGTGGGAAGGAAGGAAACCCCAGGGCAGCTTGCTCCTGGGCCAGAAACAGCACCTGCTATGGACTGAACTGTCCCGCTCAAAATCCCAGGGCTGAAGCCCACTCCACCAGGACCACAGAGCGTGACTGTGTCTGGGAGCAGGGTCGTTACAGTTGTAACGGGTGGGTGTGAGGTCACAGTGGAGGAGGGTGGCCTCATCTAATATGACGGGTGTCCTTATGAAAGGGAAATATCTGGACACAGACATGAGACGTGGATTCGATCCCTGGGTCAGGAAGATCCTCTGGAGGAGGGCCTGGCAACCCACTCCAGCATTCTTGCCTGGAGAATCCCAAGGACAGAGGAGCCTGGCGGGCTACAGTCCGCGGGGTTGCAGAGAGTCAGAAACGACTGAAGCGACTTAGCAGGCACACGCAGGACCACAGGGAGAGCACTGTATGAAGATAGAGACAGGGACTGAGGTGACACTGTCTCTAAAATAATTTAATGGCATGAAGTATTTTCATGTTTGACGCTTTAACTGTCTCAGTGTCAGAAAAATCAAAGAACTGCACTGTGGGTTTGTAACAAACGTAGAAGTGAAAGGAGGGACGACAACAGCAGCAGGGCGGGGGCGGGACGGCTGATGGCAGCTTCCGCTGCGTTTAAGGATGAACAATAGCATTGCCTAAAGACGGGGTCTGATAAAACCATCTGTGCCGTGAATCGCAGCATGGATCCACAGCCAATACACTGGCAAGGCAGGCAAGATGGAATCACATTCTAACAGAGGACAGACGTCAGGTTCAGTTACACGGCGCTCAGCGTGCTGGGGCATGTGGACATTCTCATCTGATTGCTTCTATTTTCTCAAGAAATAGAAGCAAAGTCATCAGTGCAGGGTGAACTTTCATTTATTCATCCATCACATAAATACTGTAACTACGTACCCTGCCCAGGACCGAGCTAAGAACTGGGGGAGTAGCCATGAATAAAATGCCCCCATTGAGTGTACAGTGTAGGGGTGTAGACAAAGATTTGCCCACCGTTGGTGATTAAGTGCTATGAAGGCATGTGAAGCTGGGCATGGAGGAGTGCCAGGGGCCAGGCCCCTCTCCCCACGGATTAAGGATTGGGGTCTGGGCTGCAGGTGGCCTGGCTTCTGGGCTCTTGGCATGGCTGAGCAGCACATCCTGGGGTGAGGGCTGATCACCGCACAGTGGATGGAGATGGTCCAGGCCATGGAGAGGTAGGAGGTGGGAGAGCATGTCGGGGGAGATGGTGGGCCTGGCTGGCAGAGCTCCGGGCCCCGCCTCATTCCTACCAGTCTTTTTGGAAGCCAGGGAAGGAGGAGTCACATCTGGGACCGGGGGCTTCCGGACTGTCTGGACTTCTGTTGCGGAGAAGGCTGGGGCCAGAAGACATGCTGACATCTCACAAGACAGGGAGGAGCAGAGGAGGTCACTGTTCGGGGAGCAGGGCAGCAGCTGGAGCCTTGGAGTTGCGGGGACCCGTGTGGAGGGAAGGGTCAGCATGTCATGGCTGTTTCTTGGACGTGTGCCTCTGTGGCCAGACCAGGTGAGGGGGTGTGATATTTGGCTTTGAAAGTGAGATGGGGAGAAGGACAAGAGAGGTAAGCTAGGCAAGATGATGGTGTTGACTGAAAAAAAATGTGCAATGTGAGACTTGTGTATTGAGTTTTATTAGGGACAAAATGAAGACTACAGCCCAGGAGACTGTGTTTCAGACAGCTCTGAGAAATGGCTCCATAGAGACTGTGCAGGGAGGTCAGCATGTATGTGACTTTAGTGAAGGGGGTACGTGCATCAGGCACGAATTTTGGCAGAAGGTTGCCGCTCGTCACTAGGAACAGATATCTGCTAATGGTTTCAGTGCTTTTCTAGATATGAGGAGATGCAAGAATTGGGCTTATAAAATCTTCTCCTGAAAATGCCTAACTATTCGAAGACCTGTTCTGCCATGTTTTCCCCAGAGCACAGAGAACTTCATTTCTGCTCTCGACCCTGAATTCCTTTCAGGGGGTGTTGAAGGTCAGCGGCCACAGCGGCTCATGATTTAATCCTCATAGAGGTGGATGGCAAGTGCCCACATGTAGGTGACAGTGGTGATGGGCTAGGAGGGAGGAGGGCAGTGAGGTACCGGAAAGTCCTAAGGGCACCTGACCGCGGGCGTGATGAGAACCTGAGTTACTCTCCCCAACCGCCGTCCAATCAAAGTCTTATTATCTGTCTCTTGGGAGTGCTAGGAGGAAGTTCAAATTGAAAACTACCAGTAGCATTAGGTTTCATATATGAAGAAGTGAAGTCGCTCAGTCATGTCTGACTCTTTGCAACCCCATGGACTGTAGCCTACCAGGCTCCTCCATCCATGGGATTCTCCAGGCAAGAATACTGGAGTGGGTTTCCATTTAATGTACACAAATACAAAGAGAAGACACTGTGACATGAGGCCCACCGTGACTATGGACATGAGGCCCATCCTGCGGGCAAGAGAGAAACGGAAACTGACAGACAGGAAGCCAGCGGTGTCTCCTCCAAATCCGGGGAGTTCTCTAGCCCCCAGAGCCTCAGCCCACCTGGGGGCTCCCAGAGCAGGGAGCCGCTGACGCTCTGTGCCCCTGTGGGATCTTGTTCCTGCGCAGTGTCTTTAGCCCCATCTGTTTGTCCGTTTGTTTGGTAAGTTTGCCTACCTCTTTACTTTTGGTTGTCTGTCTCCGTGGCTGCACTGGGGCTCTTCTCTAGCTGCGGGGGGCTGGGGCTACTCTTCCAGCTGTGGGGAGCGGGCTGCTCACTGCGCAGCTTCTCTTGTTGAGAAGGGCAGGCTTTAGAACACACAGGCTTCAGCAGTTGTGGAGCACAGGCTTAGTTACTCTGAGTATTGGGGGTCTTCCTGGATCAGGGATGGAACCTGTGTCTCCTGCATTGGCAGGCAGATTCTTTACCACTGAGCCACCAGAGAAGCCCCTTTTTTATTTGATATAAGAAAAAAATGATCCCATGGTCAAAGAAAATATCTACCTGTAGTGTTGGAAGTCCACTGAAATATATTTGCAGAGGATTTGTGGGAAAAGGAAGAAAGGAACCCACTGTGACTCCTGCTAAAGAGTGTTAAGGCAGACAATTGGCTATAGGTGTAGGGACCACTGAGGTGGGATCTTGCAGTAGGGGAATGAGACTGGGGTCAATTCCAATCAGAGCTGCAGGAAGAAAGGATTTGGAGAGGGGAAAAAACAGGAGTTTGACTAAACAGAGCAAAGAAACATAACAGTATGATCTTAATTATATAAAAATGGATGCTCAGTTGTGTAGACACACAAGAAAGACCTTGAAGTATTACAGGAAGGGGGACCCCTTCTAGGGCCAGAGAGTGGGCTCTTGTCTAACTCTCAGAACTGAATTGTCCTAGGACACATGAGCTGACAAAGCAAGAGACTTTATTGGGAAGGGGCACCCAGGCAGAGAGCAGCAGGGTAAGGAACCCAGGAGGACTGCTCCGCCCCGTGGCTCAGTCTGGGGTTTTATGGTGATGGGGTTAGTATCCAGGCTGTCTCTGGCCACTCACTCTAACTCAGGGTCCTTCCTGGTGGCCGTGCATCGCTCAGCAAGAAGGAGCTCAGCGAGGTGGATTCTTGGAGACTGGATATATGGACTGGCATCGTCACTCCTTTTGGCTTTCCCCAAATTATTCTGGTTGGTGGTAGCTTGTTAGTTCCTCATCCTTACCAGGACCTCCTGTTTTAAGATAACTCATGCAAGTGGTTACTATCTTGACCTGGCCAGGGCAGGCAATTTTGGTCAGTGGTTCCCCAAACAATTTAATGAATGAATTATGACTTTGTGTGGCTCTGTATAGAGTTTCGGAAGAATAATCACTGGATAACTTCTCCTGTAATTAGATTTTCATCTGTTACACAGCTCAAAATTTCCATTGTATACTCTAATACATTTTTGGTAGATGAATGTAATTCATTTTGGCACCATTAAAACTGTTGAAAATTCAAAGAAGAAAACCACAAGACCATCAACACTGAAATATATACTGTCAATTTGTGTTTGAATTGTAAAGACCTTTCAAATCCAAATTTGTAAAGTCCATTAAAAAGCAAAAATAAATACCAGTTTTTTGTTGCAGCTCTCAAATTGATGACTTACAATTGTCTTCTAATAATTTATAAAATACATTGATTTAAATGTTCATTTAATAACATTTATTAGTATACCCCTCCATGGGATATTATTTTGAAATGCGTTTAAATTGTTTCCATTGTTAGTTTAATGGTTTAATTTCTGCATAGCAGCCTCTGTTTACATGATGTTGGCTGATTTTTATGGACTAGCATCTCCCCACTCATTTTCCAGGTGTCATTCTTCTGAAACTTGCAATCATTTTGCACACACTGGTCTATGTGTGATCTGGGGTCAGAATCTGAGATGAGAATGTCTCTGATTAAGGCAACACAGGCAGCCTGGGAGCGCAGAGTGTGGATTTCCTGTGGAAAGATCGGAATGGGGTAACTCGGCTCATAGAAGGCAGGGGTGGTGTTGTACACTGCTTCCTCATTCTGAGGCTGGCTGCTGACTCTGCACCTCGGGAGGGAGCAGGCCACCACCTTCTGAAGCCTGAGGCTGCCATCCTGCAAAGGGGCCCACAGGGAGCTGTCCTCTTCAGCACTACTCTCCCGCAGCAAGACCTGGGCACCCAGACTGGACAGCAGCTTGATTCTCGGAAGAGGTGGGCAGACAAGGGTGTGCCAGGGGTCCCATCGATCCACCCCAGATGGGCAGCCAAAGGGGAATGCTGAGAGGTTCATGACTGGCTCCAGAAATCCAAATGAAAGAAGTCTTGCTCAAAATCATAGAAAGATGATCCATGACTTGTTGTTTTAATGACCTCAACCATCTGCTTTGTTAGAGAGACTGTCACTGGTTTGGCATCAGCAAGGATGCACTTGGCAGAGCTGACCCTGAACCAACCCCTATGCTGGAATAATGGCAGTCATCAGTCAGGGGCTCACCATTCTGCCAGCGCACTCATGTGGGATCAGGGCACCTGCTCATTGCTTTACCACTGGTGACCCCTACAAGGCAGAGGGCAGAATGAGAGGACTGAAGTGTCATCAGCCTTCAACTGAAAGGTATACAGAAGTCATTCTAAACCTCTTCCCCAAGTTTAGTTTCCAGCAAACATTCACAGGAGGAACATTGTGAAGATGCACAAACATAGGCTTCACTGTTGGTGAGGGCAGAGAGTAGTGACAAAGAATGATCTTACATTCTTAGTGCCAGGAAGTGATAACAAATACAGTTTGCGGTAGACTGGGAAACAGCATGCAATTCACAAGCAGTCAGAACCACTTGGGAGACAGTCAGATTTCTCCTGGTTCTACCCCCCTGGCAATAAGGGTATAGCTTTGAAAAACAGCATAAGAGTGCCATTCTACCCAGGACCTGAGAACACCCGGTGCCTCCCCATACACAGCCTCTGCCCACCATGGAAGCACAGGGAGATGTGGTTACATTGAGGGGACTCTGTGAGCAGAGATTCTAACAAGTTATCTGAACCATTTCCCTTATTAAGGGTGCTTCAGATCCTGAGAGGGTTACTCTGAACCACTGCCAACTACTCACTCCCCAATACTACCTGGTCTTATGTTAGTTCAGTCACTCAGTCGTGTCTGACTCTTTGTGACCCCATGGACTGCAGCACGTCAGGCTTCCCTGTCCATCACCAACTCCCAGAGCTTGCTCAAACTCATGTCCATAGAGTCAGTGATGCCATCCAACCATCTCATCCTCTGTCGTCCCCTTCTCCTCCCACCTTCAATCTTTCCCAGCATCAGGGTATTTTCCAGTGAGTTCTCTTCCAATCAGTTCTTCACTCAGGTGGCCAAAGGATTGGAGCTTCAGCCTCAGCATCAGTCTTTCCAGTGAATATTCAGGACTGATTTCCTTTAGGGTGGACTGGTTTGATCTCTTTGCAGTCCAAGGGACTCTCAATAGTCTTCTCCAGCACCACAGTTCAGAAGCATCAATTCTTCAGCACTCAGCTTTCTTTATGGTCTCTCACATCCATACCTGACTACTGGAAAAACCATAGCTTTGAATATAAGAACTTTTGTTGGTAAAGTAATGGCTCTGTCTTTTAATATGCTGTCTAGGTTGGTCATAGCTTTTCTTCCAAGAAGTAAGTGTCTTTTAATTTCATGGCTGCAGTCACCATCTGCAGTGATTTTGGAGCCCAAGAAAATAAAGTCTGTCACTGTTTCCATTGTTTCCCCATCTATTTGCCATGAAGTGATGAAACCAGATGCCATGATCTTAGTTTTTTGAAAGTTGAGTTTCAAGACAGCTTTTTCACTCTCCTCTTTCACATTCATCAAGAAGTTCTTCAGTTCCTCTACGCTTTCTGCCATAAGGGTAGTGTCATCTGCATATCTGAGATTATTGATATTTCTCCCAGCAATCTTGATTCCACCTGGTCTTAATCTCAGGAAAAGAACAGAAAATTCTGCTGTTTCAAGAAGTGTCAGTACAGCTCCCCTTCAGCTGCAGAGCTGACATATCCTGGGACCTCTTAGGGTGTGATCTGTCTTACAGTCCACAGCAGGCTTGCTCAGGTTCTCCCAGAATCACTCTATAAGCTAAAACACTCACTGCATACCTGGGGAGATGGAGACTTCCTCCTGGAATTGACTCACATCTTGTCCAATCACAAGGCAGGAACACACACACAGACACACACATAGGCGCGCACATACACACTCACACACAGGCACACACATATACACACAGACACACGGACACACGCAAGCCACTCAGTTTTGGCCTCTTCGACTCTTGTCTCAACACAGCAGCCAGTATGATTCTTTCAAAACCGAGTCAGGTCACATCACTCGTCTGTCAAATCTGTCTTATTTGGGGGTGAAAACGGAGGCCCTCACAGTGACCTGCCGGGTCCCCGTGCGCCTGGCCCCGGCGCCCCCTGCCTGAGTCCTGTGCCCAGCCCTCTCCACACAGCCACGGTGGCCCCCTTGCCGGTCCTCAGAAAGCCATCTCCTCTGACCCAGAGCCCTCGAGTGTCCCATCCTTCTAGAAGGGTCTTCTATCAGACATCCACACGGCTCCTCAGGTCACAGGTCAGTGTTTCTTGTTTTTCCTGGCAGTCCTATCAGGAAATCCTGGGAACTCCTTACACCCCTTCCCCGTCTTGGTTTTATCCATTGTGCTTGTCACCTAATTAAATATGCAAGCATTTGCTTTCTGTCTCTCCACTCTATAAACTCCATGAGGATCTGACTTATTTCACACACACACACACACACACACACACACACACACAATAGATACACACGGACAGGCAGCAAGCAACTAGGACAGAAATAGGCAGCAATAATGTGCATGAATAAAATCTACTGAATGACATATTTTTACATATTTTACAATGAACAATATACTAAGAAGGAGAATACATTAGTAATGGTTTAGCGTGTACTTTGGATGTCCAACACAAATATTTCTAGACTTTACAATGGCCATGCAAGATATGAACAGAAGATAAAAAATTACAGAAAGCTCCACACATTAAAGCAAAAAAGTGTCACTGCCAGTAAAACACTGACTTGAGAATAATATTAAATCTTCTGCTTTACTTCACAGCCTATTTCCTTTGTGGTTTCCTTCTCTGATATTTCCATTCAAAACTAGTTTTCTAATTCAAAAAGTTCTTGCTTCTTCTCCCAAGAATAATCAGGACCCATACTGAATACTCAGGATTGACTTTTACAACAAAATCAAAGCAGAATGATGCTTCTTCCCTGTGCTGCCCACAGGCCCACAGTACCCGTGTGGGGCTGGCTGGTAAACTGAGGAGGCGTCACAAGGGCCAAGACCTTCTCAATTCCAGTTAGATCACCGTCGTATATGTTCTACTTCCAGATAATTCAACACAAAACGACCCCAGCATTCCTTGTCTCTGTCCATTTGGATCCCAAGTGTCTTAAATGATGTCTGTAACTTTATTAAGATAAAGTTGAGAGAGTGTGGGTGGTTTTTAAGACACACTTATTCTTTTTCCAAGGGGCTAACATTAATTGGCCAGCAGATCTCCCCCACAGAATAAAAATGCCTTTGAGGATGTGAATGTGTTAGAATTTCTCCCAAAGAAAGATGGGTGAGAGCAACATTTCCCTTTTCTATTGTTTAAAGAACAAAATATGTTTCTTTTTATCCTCATATAAGAGTTAATGCAATAGTATAATAAAAAGCAGAGATGGAATTTCTTCTGTAAGGGAATTTCAAAGAGACACAATCTCCTTTTGAAAGCTGAAATGACTTCTAAGTGAAATCTGCTCAATTCATGGGGTGAGCTGGTTTTTACCGACACCCACCACAAGTTATTGTTCACCTGACAGCTACGTGATTTGTCCAAATTAGAAAGGATGGTGGGGACCCGTGAGGTTACCTTTGCTAGCATGAGAACTATGACAAAAATTTGTCTTTGAGGGTTTTCATTTTACTACTTAAAAAAGAACTTGGCCAGTACAGTCCCCTTCTTGTACGTTCAGGGCTCCATAAATTAATTCCAGTCTTTTTTCGAGGTGAAAGAAATTTCTCTGATAAAAAGTCATTGATGTTTTCACGTTTTTCATCATCTTTAAAGAAAAAACTGTACTGCAACATTTTATAAAACCTAAATTTAATGGAATGTCATGTTCTTTGTTTTACAGTGTGGATCTGAGAAGAGAACAGCCTGGCTTTTTTTGATAATGAAAAGCAGAGTTTTAAACATTAAAAAAAAATAAGAAAAAAGCAATATGTTATGGAATATTAGTGTTATGGTATATTGATGCAATTATTTTTAAAAAAGAAAAATAAAGTGATTAAGGTTTTTCAAACGAAGAATATATGGATTCATTTAAGGAAAAACCATTTTTATGGATGCCCAGCATTTTTTGTATTACTTTTATTATGATGGTGCTTGAATAGGCATAAATATAAGCCAACGTATTGACCCTTTATAGTAGCCTTTATACAGCAAACGAAATATGCATAACAAGAGCAGAAACAGATCCTTAGTTACAGCATCACCTTAATAAATAATGATGCTTTGCTGAGATTAATCTGTCTCCTAAAGACAATGCCATCCTCTGTGGTGAGGGCCTGGTCCCGTGGCTCATCAGACCCAAGTCCACGAGCTCTGTGATAAGCTGCTTCTGCCACCCCTGTTTACTCTCCAAGCATGGCCTCCGCCGGCTCTCACCTGATGCTAATGCATCGCTTCGTCACAGACCACTGCTGTTCTTCCTCTTTACTGTGAGCAGTTACGCTCCTACACCTCTCCGCCAAGAACACAGGACTAACTTAGTGCCCAAATCACCTGGCTCGGTTGGTTCTAAGCTGGCCATCTAGTCGATCCAAAAAAATTAAAGGCAATATTTTCAAACGCTGCTACAGAGGGTATTCCCTGGTGCTCTAGTGCTTTAGGGGTTCTCCAGGCAAGAATACCGGAGTGCATTGCCATGCCCTCCTCCAGGGGACCTTCCCGACTCTACAGTGGAAACCATATCTCTTTCATCTTCCCTGTGGCTCAGACAGTAAGGAATCTGCCTGCAATGCAGGAGAGCCGGGTTCGATTCCTGGCTTGGGGAGATCTTCTGGAATAGGAAATGACAACCCACTCTAGTCTCTTGCCTGGAAAATCCCATAGACAGAGGAGTTTAGCGGGTTACCAGTCCATGGAGTAGCAAAGAATCAGACACGACTGAGCAACTAACACTTTCACTTTCACTAGTGGTTAAGACACAGATCAAATTGCCAGCATTCGCTGGATCACAGGAAAAGCAAGAGAGTTCCAGGAAAAACATCTACTTCTACTTTATTGACTATGCCAAAGCCTTTGACTGTGTGGATCACAACAAACTGTGGAAAATTCTTCAAGAGATGGGAATACCAGACCACCTTATCTGCCTCCTGAGAAATCTGTATGCAGGTCAAGAAGCAACAGTTAGAACTGGGCATGGAACAACAAACTGGTTCCAAATTGGGAAAGGAGTACATCAAGGCTATATATTGTCAACCTGCTTATTTAACTTAACATGCAGAGTACATTATGCAAAATGCCCAGCTGGATGAAGCACAAGCTGGAATCAAGACTGCCAGGAGAAATATCAATAACCTCAGATATGCAGATGACACCACCCTTATGGCAGAAAGTGAAGAGGAACTAGAGAGCCTCTTGATGAAAGTGAAAGAGGAGAGTGAAAAAACTGGCTTAAAACTCAACATTCAAAAAATTAAGATCATGGCATCCAGTTCCATCACTTCATGGTAATAGATGGGGAAAAAACAAACAATGACGAAATTTTATTTTCTTGGGCTCCAAAATCACTGCAGATGGTGACTGCAGCCATGAAATTAAAAGATGCTTGCTCCTTGGAAGAAAAGCTATGACCAACCTAGGCAGCATATTAAAAAGCAGAGACATTACTTTTTCAACAAAAGTCTATCTAGTCAAAGCTATGGTTTTTCCAGACGTCATGTATGGATGTGAAAGTTGGACTATAAAGAAAGCCGAAGAATTGATGCTTTTGAACTGTGGTATTGGAGAAGACTCTTGAGAGTCCCTTGGACTGCAAGGAGATCCAACCAGTCCATCCTAAAGGAAATCAACCTTGAATATTTATTGGAAGGACTGATGCTGAAGCTGAAGTTCCAATACTTTGGCCACCTGATGGGAAGAACTGACTCATTGGGAAAGACCCTGATGCTGGGAAAGATTGAAGGCAGGAGGAGAAAGGAATGACAGAGGATGAGATGGTTGGATGAGCATGAGTTTGAGCAAGCTCCAGGAGTTGGTGATGGACAGGGAAGCCTGGCGTGCTGCAGTCCATGGGGTCGCAAAGAGCTGGACACAACTGAGTGACTGAACTGACTGGCTACCTGAGGACTCAGTGCTCTGACAGCTGGGGCCCAGCTTCAGTCTCTTTTGGGGAACGAAGATTCCACCAACTGCATGGTGCAGCCAAAAGTAAGTATGTAAATCAAAATAAAATAAATACAAAATTCTGTTAGGAGCACTTCTGCAGACCCTAGGTAGATTGACACAGATGTCCTTGCTGGTCTCAGGCTGATGAATCAATGGTTGAAACATGTATCATTGTAAAACCAGGTTTTCATCTTTCTCCTTAGTTCTTCTTTCTTTGCAACAAGTTCTTCTCATTTGTGGTCTAGAAAACTGCTAGTCACCCTGCGGGATCCCCCCACGAATGTCACCAATTATGCAAAATCTGTAACAGCTGAGGTGTGAACATGCACACACATGTGCACGTATACACACACCAGGTGAAGTCAACCCTCACAGTCTGCCAGGCCCTGGAGTGGTGCTTCTCATGGCTGACCATTCCCCCCATTTCTATCTCTCCTGGTCCCTTGGTCTGTCCACAAACTCAGGAAGAAGAAGCCCTGTTTCTTCATCTCTGTCTTTCTAGAACCAGGCATTGACAGGCTCTCAGGAAAGGCTGAATGAATGAACTGTCATGGATGGTCAACTGTATGCATCAGCTTAGCCCAGACAGGCAGTCAGACATCATTTCTGGGTGTTTCTGTGAGATTACTTCTGGAAGAGATTACCTTTGAATCTGTAGACCAAGTAACTCGGGCGGGCAACATCTAGTCCCCTGGGGGCTCAAGGAGACCAGTGAGGCAGAGGAAAGGTGAATTCTTGTTCTGCCCTTGAGCTGGTCATCCGTCTTCTCCTGCCCTAGGACATGGGAGCTCCTGGTTCTCAGGCCCTCAGACTCCAGGGTTCACACCAGCGGCCCCTGCAGTTCTCAGGCCTTAGCACGTGGATTTGGTTGAACCACCTGCTCTTCTGGTTCTCAAGCCTGCACGTGGTGGGTCACAGGATTTCTCTGCCAACATAATCACATGATACCACCTCCCCTCACAAATCTCCTTAGACACCTGCGTGTGCTATGGGTGTGTTTCCCTGGAGAACCCTAACTAATACACGTCAGGATGCACACGTTTTGGTAAAACTCGGAATGCAACCAGCAAATAATCAAAATGCAAAGGAACCAGGGGATGGGTGGTGGGCGCTTGTGGTCCCTCCCCACCCTGCCCAGACCAGGAAGATGCAGGCTACTCATCAGGATTCTCTTCTGTTCACAGCAGATGTTTTAAATGGTTCTTGCAGCCACTCACTGTGCTGTTGGGCGGAGGCTCACGCCATGCATCTCCAATAAATCCCTGATAAACTGAAGCTTGGGAGCAGGAAACCTTGCCACACAGTTGTTTTGCCTCCAGGCCTGAGTGGAGGTGGGGCGTGCTGGTTTCTGGGGGGATCAGGTGGCAGGAGCCTGGGAATAATTCTCCTTAGAGAGGGGCCCAGCTGCTCCCCACTGACTGCCTCGGAACAGCCTGCTGGGACCTCCAGCCCCAGGGAGGGGGTCCAGATGGAAACGGGTTGGGGTGATTGCGCCCAGGCTCCAGGGTGACTTCAAGTCTGAGTTCCGGCACGTAGGGAGGGCCTGGGAACCATAAAAGAATAAAAAGGCAACATAGCAGCATTTTTAATTTGAGAATATCTGACTGATAAATAAATAAATTCATAGCATTTGTGGAGAAGACCTGACTGCTGTCCCAGCTTCCTCTAGACCATCAGTAGATGCGATGGTAGAATCTGGGCTCCTCAACTTGCCAGACCCACCTATCAGCAAGTTTGGGCTAGCATCAGTCACAGGTTCATAGATACAGTATCTTTGTGTTATTGATTTGTAACTTAATTGAATTTGGTGAAATAACATGGTCTTGTTGCTGTTGTTCAGTCACTAAATTATGTTTGACTCTTTGTGACCCCACAGACTGCAGCACGCCAGGCTTCCCTGCCCTTCACTATCTCCCAGAGTTTGTTCAAATTCATGTCCATTGAGTCAGTGATGCCATCCAACCATCTCATCCTCTGTTTCCCCCTTCTCCTCCTGCCTTCAATCTTTCCCAGCATCAGGGTCTTTTCCAATGAGTCAGCTCTTCACATCAGGTGGCCAAAGTATTGGAGCTTCAGCTTCAGCATCAGTTCTTCCAATGAATATTCAGAACTGATTTCCTTTAGGATGGACTGGTTGGATCTCCTTGCAGTCCAAGGGACTCTCAAGAGTCTTCTCCAACATCACAGTTCAAAAGCATCAATTCTTCGGCGCTCAGCTTTCTTTATAGTCCAACTCTCACATCCATACATGACCACTGGAAAAACCATAGCTTTGACTATATGGACCTTTGTTGGCAAAGTAATGTCTCTGCTTTTTAATATGCGTTTTGGTTTGCCATAGCTTTTCTTCCAAGGAGAAAGCATCTTTTAATTTCTTCTCACATGAGTGCATTTCTAATAACCCCAAACTTAACAAATATACCTGTTCAACCATAAAATTGAGAAAAATTCTTTTCAGCCCCGATGCCTTCCTCTTGCTCCCCTCTGATGAACAGCATCTAATGAGCCCCTCAGCAAGCAGTGCTGTTCCTCTCTCCCCCGGCTGCTCCCTCCTGCCCAGCCTCCAGCCCCGTTAATCAGAGAGACGGCACCTCGTAAACCTGCCGGCCCCTCCCAGCTCGCCGGGTTGCTGTGCAGATTTACGGAGTGACTCGGGGTGACTGCTCTGCGGGCGGCCGACATTCACACGTGGACCAGAGCAGCAGCCGGGTGGGGGTCTGTGCCAGCGCTCGGGGCCAGGCCATCAAGTGGAACCAATTCTTGCCTCCAGGACGACCAGGAGGCGGGATGCTCTCTGCCTCACATTTTTGGTTCTGTGGCACTTTTATTTTGCCTGCAGCATCATGTACAAGATCTAACCAAGGACGGTCAGTGAAAGAGGTATGTTTAGGAGGCGAAGAGCAGACAGTCATGCTTGGAGAGTCATGAATGGGGACAAGATGCCTCCATCGGGTATCACCCCCAGCAGCTGGGACACCCTCCAGGTACGTTGCTACCCAACTGCAGACTTGCCAGGGCAGCAGGGCCCATGCTCCTGCCCTCGGCTGTTGTGACCTTGGCCTCCAGGTTGCTCCTGACCTTGGTGCTCCCAGGATGCTGCTGCACCAGCGCTTCTGGTGTCAGCTGATCCTCAAACCACCACCGAGGGACAGAGTCCGGATGAGCATCCCTGTCTGAGATAGAGAGACTGAGGCTCAGAGAGATGGAGCTACACCTGCTGGTGGAATCCGGCCCCTCAGCTGGCAGCTCAGTGCTCTGTGCCCCTGCCCCCCTGCTACGGATCAGAGGCACTGGCTGAAGATAAACCAGCTCACATGTTGACTCACCCCCCGCCTTGTCCTGCAGACCCTGCTGGCGGCCAAGCAGAGCAGAACCTGGTCAAGAACCCCTGCCCCGGCCCCTCAAGATCTGGCCCTTGGGGAGCTCACAGGGGACAGTGGGAGCATCAGGACTCCCAAGGAAGGCGGACCACTGGCTCCAGGGTGCAGGTCACATCTCAGATGTGATGCCCTCTCACTGGGCTCTGGGCTCAGAACACCGCTCCCACGGTCAGGAAGGGCCCTGGCCCCCTGCACCTGCACGGCTCCGAGCTCACCCCGCGTGGCTGGTGCACAGGCTGCTCATGGACTTACATCAAGAAAGCCGCCAGGGGAGAGCACGGAGGTCCCACGTGTGCACCGGGCCTCTCCCTGGGGGCAGGCAGGGCACGGGCTCTCTCCACCCAGCATGCAGACCCCTCCAGAGAGAGACAGGTCCCACCCCTGGGAGCCCAGAGTTCAGAGGGGGACACGTGGGGACACGTGTGAGGCCTCCTGGGGACAGAGCACGGTGGTGGGTGTGTCCTTGCGCAGGAGTGCCAGGCGAGGTGGGGGCCGAGCAGGGACCTCCGCCAGGCGTCGGAGCTGAGGAAGGTTCAGGGAGACGAGGGCCAGCCTGGGATCCGAGAGGCGGGAAGCGCTGCCCATGGAGCAAGGAGCGGAGAGCGGGACTCAGCTGCGGGCACAGTACATGGTGGGGGGTGAGGGGCGTCGGCCTGGCCGCGAGAAGGGCCGCCCACCCTCAGGAGCTGGGAAGGAGGGGAGAGCAGGGAGGTCGCATCTGGGTTCAGAGGGGTCAGCAGGGCCCCTGGGTGGGGCACAGGTCAGCAGATGGGACTGGACTTGGGGACAGGGAGGGCACAGCTGGGCCGGGCAGGCGGGATGAGCCCGCTCAGAGGGGAGCGGAATCTGGGAGGGCACTCGACAGCCATGGGCTGTGGAAGGGGCGGAGGAGGGCAGACTCCCACACACCCGGCCAGGCAGCGGTGGAAGGGATGCCCCAGAGACGGGGTCTGCAGAGCTGGCCCCAGCCCTGACCCACCCGTGCATCTCAGCCCGCCTGGCACCTGCGCGGTGGCTGTGAACGTGCGCCCTGGTGTCCAGCTGCTGCAGCTCCAAACCGTGGCCGGCGCAGGCCACCCACAATCTGGTGACTCAGTTGGACCATCTGTACAGAGAGAACCAGTTGCTTCCTCCCCTGGACACTGTATCACATGAGGACACATAACCAGCCCCGGGAACTGGGAAGCCCCTGTCATGGTCACTGTCTGGGCTCGTTTAGAACAGAGGAAGCAGGCGTGCTCCCCCGGCCCCTTAGAAAGACCACCAACCACGGACCTGACCCCTCAGCCAGCGAGTGCCTTGACTGCACCCACAGAATCCGAATGAAGAAAGAGCCAGCATGTTTCGGCTCCTGTCTCCTCCCTCACTCCTGGGACTGCCATCCGCGGGCTCTTGTGGGCACTCCCACCCTCCCATAACCAGGCTCAGCCAAGGGTGCACCCCAAGGATGAGGCATGCATCCAGGGAACCGAAGTCCTTGAGCAGAACCCCAGGCAGACGGAGCCCCGTGGTGGAGGAGGTGTGGAGGTACAAGGCCTCTGATGGCGGAGGGGATGGCGGGCAGCCTGGGGAGAGCCCCGGGGGAGTGCCAAGCACCAGGACGCAGCTGCATTCAGGTGGGACCATGGTCTGCGTGGGCAGGAAGGAGGTGGGCAGCGCAGGATGGTGGGACTCAGAGCCAGGGGCCGGAGAGCCAGGGAGCACCATGGAGGAGGCGCGGGAGCACCTGAAGCACTGGGAGCAGGGAGCCCACTGGGCTACTACCCTGCCACAGGGGAGGGGGCCGAGAAGACCCCCGCAGCGGGCGGTGGCAGAAGGGAATGGGGGTCAGGCGTGAGGACAGTGCAGAAGGAGTGTGGTCAGCAGACAGGGCTGTGAGTGTTGGCTCAGGACTCAAGACGCTCACAGGTCAGGGCTCTGGGGTCCGAGAGAGGGCCGTGGACGCTGGACCCATGGGTGCCCCGCCGGAGGAGGGAAAGGCTGGCCAGTGCCCTTGGCTCCGTGACAAGGACCCTTCTGGAAACGCTTTGACCAGCTGTGTTCAGGTTGTGCCAGTCTCCAAAATCCTCTGACATATCTGGAGAAAAGCACCTTGTAATTACAAGGCAGTTTCATCGGAGTTTTCAGCTCAGCAGCCTGTGACCTTCTAGGAGTCCAGGACACATGGCACATCGTGGGTGCCCACTGAAGTCTTCTTGAATGAGCAGCACCGATGATGGTCTCCTCTCGCTCAGATGGAGGCGGGAGGTTACAGACAGGCAGGACCTGTCTGCCGGCTCCTTGGTTTATTCCTGGATGTCCTGTGTGGCCCCGCGGCCACCGACCCGCCAGCAGCCACCTGCACTTTGCATTAGCCAGTGTTCCTCTCCTGCAGCCCATTAATCAGTCTTAAATACAGGACTTAACACCACCCCGAGCCATTTATCTGCGAGGCCTGGGTTTCGGGCTCCTCAGCCTCCCCCCGGGCAGTTGAGGAAATCATTAACACCTATCCCAATGCAAGCCAGCTAGCTTCTCTGCTCTGCACATTAGTCAGAAGCCCGGGCCCTGTGTCTGCTCCCCGAGCGTCCCCCCCAGTCCCCGCTTCCCGCCGCGGACATGGAGGGACCCACTCACGCACCTGAGGCTTCAGGGGCAGGTTTTTCTTGGCCATCAGCAACAGTCTGGTCACACACCCCACAGCCTTTTCAGTCCCCTTGGAAGACACCTTCAGTGGCGTCTAAAGAGCTGGAGGCTGGGTCTGCATGAACCATTAGCGCACTGCCTGGTGTGGACTCACCAAATGTCCCCAGAGGGGTCTCTGCTGGGTCCCGTCTCCAGTTTCAGATGAATATCTGAAGCCCCAGGTGAATATGGGGCCAGGCAAGTGTCAGGACTCTCAGCCGGGCTCCTGGCTCCCAGATCCAGGTGTTTCCAAGGCAACCTGCCTGGGGGCGGAGGGCAGGGTGGCAGGTTCCCTCCTGGGTGGTGGGTGGGACTTCCATCTGATTTGGCTCCAGCTTCGCCTCCCAGTGGGAACTGCCCGGCTGGGCCCTGACACCCCGAGAGACCCTGCCGGCTTGCCCCGGTAAGTCACCACATTTTGGGGGGCTTGGGACACAGGATGGATACCCAGAACCCCCTGAGGGCTGTGCCGGCCACCGGAGTAGGGCCGTGTGGATCCTGGGTGCCTGGTGTCGACGAGGCCAGGCTGAGCTAAACGGGTTCTGGGCTGGCTCTGCTGCGCGACCCAGGACGGGTCATTCTGCCTGGGCCTCAGTGTCCCCCTCTGTCCAGCATGGAGTTCCACCCCACTGTATTGTTTCTGCCTGACTGTGATACCTGTTCATATTGGTTGATGGAACCCAGGCCGGTGATGTCATTTTGAGGCTGGCTAATTCTGCTGTGTTCCACGGTCTCGTCTGTCTGCTCAGCCCTGCCGCCAGATGAGCCACGTTCCCGAGTGGATGGGTCAGTGCGAGTCCACAGCTGACCACATCCACAGTGCTGGGTGCCTGGACCCTGTTCCTTCTGGTACAGAAGGTGCTGCGATCTTGTGATGGCTGAAGATTCCCCTCCTTCCAGTTCCTCGAGCCTACTGCTCTTCCAGTTGGACAGCCCTCTCGTCCCACGCCCCTGCCTTGGATAGAGAGAGAGAGACACCCATGGAAGAGGGTCTGGAGACAGGGGTCTCTTTCTAGCTCTGTCCTCAGTCCTCAGAAGAATCTGATCTATAAAGTGAGGGGTTGCAGGAAGTCTAAGGGTCTGGGATTCTCCACACACCCATTAGATTATCCACTCAGAAATATTTACCAAGCACCGAGCCCCCTTGTTCTGTGTCTAATCACCATAACGGGTTAAAGCAAGAAGACCTGAGAGTTCCCCCCGCCCTGAGGGCTCTGTCTCCAGAACCACCCTCAACTTGTGCTTAACTGGGTTTGGCTGATAAGACCACAGAGGTGATGTCCCACAATACACATTGCCCAGCATCACCCAATTTGTTCTAGAAGTTCCTGTAGTCAATGCAGGCAACCTCATATATTTAAAACAAGATAGGTCTGCAGACTTTATTTTCTTGGGCTCCAAAATCACTGCAGACAGTGACTCCAGCCATGAAATTTAGACGCTTGCACCATGGAAGAAAAGCTATGACAAACCTAGATGGCATATTAAAAGGCAGAGCCATTACTTTGCCAACAAAGGTTCTTATATTCAAAGCTATGGTTCTTCCAGTGGTCATGTATAGATGTGAGAGTTAGACCGTAAAGAAGACTGAGCGACGAAGAATTGATGCTTTTGAACTGTGGTGTTGGAGAAGACTCTTGAGAGTCCCTTGGACTGCAAGGAGATCCAACCAGTCCATCCTAAAGGAAATCAGTCCTGAATATTCATTGGAAGGACTGATGCTGAAGCTGAAGCTCCAATACTTTGGCCACCTGATGTGAAGAACTGACTCACTGGAAAAGATCCTGATGCTGGAAAAGATTGAAGGCAGGAGGAAAGGGGGAAACAGAGGATGAGATGGTTGGATGGCATCACCACTCAGTGGACATGAGTCTGAGCAAACTCCAGGAGACAGTGAAGGACAGGGAAGCCTGACGTGCCACAGTCCATGGGGTCGCAGAGTCAGACACAACTGAGCTACTGAACAACAAGGTCTGCAGAGAGGAAGAAACGGCTGTGGTTGCTTACTTAGACTTTGAACAATGAGTCCTTTCACAGTCCTTGAGGTGTCCTCCAAATCACCCCCACTATCACGAGAAACCGACATGCAGTAAATCTCCAACAAAAACGGCAGGGCCACAAAATAAGGGGTTTGGTTTTCCTACTCTCGGCTGCCAAGTGACACTCAAGCAGGGCTGACCTGCAGGGGGGAGGTCAGGAGGGGGTCCTGCTGCTCTCGGAGCGGGGGCCCCCTTCTTCCCCTGGACAGCGGGAAGTGGAGCTGTGCTGAGGGCGCTTTACTCCACAGGATCACACCGAGAGATGTTGCTGCTGAAAGGGGCCCTGTGAAAGAACCACTTGATGAGCATGGGGTGTTCGGAGGCATACACAGCATTTCAGCCTTGCTTCCGATGTTTCAGCTCCAATGATAACATAACGAAGTAACACAAGTCAGGAGGAAGGTCTGCTCTTCCAAACGCCGCTGTGTAGGGTAACGCCAGAGAGCTGTCCGCACACCTGCCGTCTCATCTTATTCCACGCAGCTGAGGTCATGTTCTTTATGAAAAGAATGAAAAAATATGCAGGAAGGAAGAACGCCTTGAGAAGTCCAGAGAAACACAAGAAGCAAAAAGTCTTGTCTTTAAGTTGAAAGCAATTAGAAGAAATTAAAACAATTAGAGCAGAAGGCAGCAAATTTAAAAACAAAATTGATAAAGAAAAATCAATAAAACCAAAATCTGGTTCTTTGAAAAGACCAATAAGTTTGACAAGCCTCTAGCCAGGCTAACCAAGAAAAAAAGAGAGAAGACACAAAATACTAATAATAGAAATGAAAGAAGGATCGTCACTACTGGCCTGCACTTTAAAAGGATGACAAAGGAATATTATGAACAACTCTATGCTCAAAAGCCTCTTGCCTGTGATGAAATAGATCACTTTCATAAAAGACAAGAGAGATGCCTCTCTTCTCTTCTCCAAAAGCAAAGTGAACTTGGTCTATGATTTTCATCCTAAGAAGAGAGAGAGACAGACAGACAGACCTAATACACTTCACAAAAATTAACTCAAAGTGGATCATAGAGCTATATGTAAAATGCAAGACCACAAAATTTTTAGAGTATTACATAGGCGAAAAATCTAGGTGATATTGACTTTGGTGGTGAGTTTTTAGATATAACACCAAAAGCACAATTCATGGTAGAAAAATTGATATTAGGCTTTATTAAAATTTCAAAACTTCTGCTATTACAAAGTCGTTATTAACAGAATGAAAAGATAAACAGCAGATTGAGAGAAAAAAGCTTGCAAAACACACATCTGATGAAAGACATCCAAAACAAAATGTATAAAGAATACCTAAAACTTGAAGTCAGAAAAAATTCAATTTTAAAGGAGACAAAATAAATCTAAACAGATCCCTCATTAAATCAGATGTACAGATGGAAAATCAGCATATAAAAAGATGCTCCTATCATTTGTCATTAGGGAGTTTTAGGCTGAAACAGCAGAGACGCTGCAGCACACCTGTTTGTATTGTTGTTCAGCCCCTAAGTCACGTGCAGCTCTTTGGGACCCCATGAACCGCAGCACGCCAGGCCTCCCTGCCCATCACCAGCTCCCGGGGTCCACCCAATCCCATGCCCATTGAGTCAGGGATGCCACCCGCTGATCTCATCCTCTGTCACCCCCTTCTCCTCCTGCCTTCAATCTTTCCCAGCATCAGGGTCTTTTCCAATGAGTCAGTTCTTCCCATCAGGTGGCCAAAGTATTGGAGCTTCAGCTTCAGCATCAGTCCTTCCAATGAACACTCAGGACTGATCTCCTTTAGGATGGACTGGTTGGATCGTCCTTGCAGTCCAAGGGACTCTCAAGAGTCTTCTCCAACACCACAGTTCAAAAGCATCAATTCTTCAGCACTCAGCTTTCTTTATAGTCCAACTCTCACATCCATACATGACCACTGGAAAAACCATAGCCTTGACTAGACAGACCTTTGTTGACAAAGTAATGTCTCTGCTTTTTAATATGCTATCTAGGTTGGTCATAACTTTCCTTCCAAGGAGTAAGCATCTTTTAATTTCATGGCTGCAATCACTATCTGCAGTGATTTTGGAACCCAAAAATTGAAGTCTGACACTGTTTCCATTGTTTCCCCATCTATTTGCCATGAAGTGATGGGACTGGATGCCATGATCTTAGTTTTCTGAATGTTGAGCTGTAAGCCAGCTTTTTCACTCTCATCCTCCAATAAAAAAAAGAACAAGAAAAAAGGAACTGGATAAAAGCACCATGCTCAGTAAAACGTGCCCCATTAGGATGTGGCTATTTTGATACTCCTTACTCAATCTGCAGGAACTGAATGGTTGAGTAAAGAGATGGTGGAAGCCACGTTCTCACTGCTGGAGTTGAAATTTTTATCTCAGCAAGGAGAGGAGAGTAAAATGACCCATGAGGTACTGGGTTATAGTTAGAGAATCAGTAGAACTTGTGTTAACCTAATACAGGTACAGATGGCTACACAGAGAAGTATTTGTACGCGTGTGTATACCTGGGTTAGGACATATACACATCCTTGCTCTGCCCATCGTTGTTTGTTCTCCAGTAGCTCAGTGAGCCCCATGGACTGCAGCACCCCAGGCTTCCCTGTCCTTCACAATCTTCCTGAGTTTGCTCACATTCATGTCCATTGAGTTGGTGATGCTATCTATCCATCTCATCCTCTGCCACCCCCTTCTCCTTTTGCTTTCAATCTTTCCCAGCATCAGAGTCTTTTCCAATGAGTCAGCTCTTCCCATCAGGTGGCCAAAATATTGGAGCTTCAGCTTCAGCATCAGTCTTTCCAATGAAATATTCAGGGTTGGTTTCCTTTAGGATTGACTGGTTTGATTTTCCTGCTATCCAAGGAACTCTCAAGAGACTTCCCGAACACCATGATTTGAAACCATTAGTTCTTTGGCACTCAGCCTGCTTTCTGGCCGAACTCTCACATCCATATTTGACTATTGGGAAAATCCATAGCTTTGACTATATGGACCTTTGTCGGCAAAGTGATGCCTGTGCTTTGACTTAAAAAGCAAGATCCCCTCATGCAAAAAACACAGGAAGCACCCAGATCTTTGTTTCTGATACCATTCTCCCATGAAAGGGACCAGACTCCTTAGAAAAATGGCTGATTCTAGGACTTGGGCAGGAAATATACAAGATAAGCCTGGAGAAGAAAGTAAGAAAGAGAAAGAGAGGAAAAAAGAAAGAAAGAAAGAAAGAGAGAAGGGAGTCCTAAAAGAGTAAGAACTTAGTTTCACCCAAATACCTACACACTGATATTCACAGCAACGCCATGCCTCGTGGCCCAAACCTGGATGCGACCAAGATGTCCCTCAGTGGGTGGGTGGAAAAGTAAACTGAGGTCCATCCAGACAGTGGAATACTACTCGGCACTGAAAAGAAATGAGGCTTCAAACCGCAAAAAGACATAAAGAAAATTTAAATGCACATTACTAAGTGAAAGAAGCCAATTTGAAAAAGGATCATTTTCATATATGCTGTATGATTTCAACTGTATGACATTCTGGAAAAGGACAAACCACAGAGACAGTAAGAAAATGAGGGGTGGCCAGAGGCTGGGGGAGGGATGATGTACAGAGCACAGAGGATCTCAGGGCAGTGAAACTGTCCTGCACTCACCGTAACGCTAGACGCGTGTCATTACACGTTTGTCCAAACCCGTGGCAGGTACAACACAAACAGTGAGCAGGAGGGGAAGCCGTAGACCCAGGGTGATGGTGGTGTGTGAGTGTAGGTCCATCAGCTGTGGCAGAGGTGCCCTCTGGAGGGACACGTCGACAACGGGGGAGGGCCTGCCTGTGCATGAGGAGGAAGCACAGGGTGTGTAAGACATCTCTGTGCCGCCCCCTCACCACTGCTGTGAACTGGAAACTGTTCTAAGAAACCAAAGCTTTAAATCTGAGCTAAAACTATGAAATAAAAATTATTTTAAGTTAATACACTAAAAGTTACCATTTGAAAAGGAAGGAAGGGGGGAAAATAGGCACGTCTCCCAAGGCCGGTGTAGGTTTAAACGACTCAGTGGAGACACAGGGGAGCGTGGTGTCTTTAGCCACGTGCACTCTGGTGGCTGACCCTTGGATGGAGATGCTGGGGGAGGTGTCGAGTCCTTGTTTAAGCTGAGCTGAGTTCAGACCCACCCATGCAGCCCTGACAGATGGGCGAGGACCTAGGGCGTCATGGGGGTCACAGCAAATGTGACCCAATAACTAAACCTCAGAGTAAATGAGGGGCGAGTCCCTCGGTCTCCCGGGTTCACCCTGTAACTGAAGCCCTCATCACACTGAATTTCAAGGCTCTTCTGTCTGTCCTGGGTTTCTCTTCCTCGGCTGTATCGTCATCTGGGGTCAGGTCATTCCGGGTTGTGGGGCTGAACTGTGCGTGGAAGGACATCTAGCAGCATCCCAAGCCTCCACCTAGCAGAGGCCAGTGCCCTCAGGTCGGGACAGCCAGATGTCGGCCAGCATCCCCTGGAGTCAGAAGAGCCCCAGCCAAGAGCCTCCATCCTCTGAGAGGGACTGTTCTTCTTGACTCCGTGTCTCTAGGGCCCAGCACACAGTAGGTGCTTACTTAGGACCCAGCACACAGTAGGTGCTTACTTAGGGCCAAGCACACAGTAGGTGCTTGCCAAAGGGAAACCTCCAGCCCGCCTGTGTCAGGTGCCGTGTGCATGTCCCAGCCAGTTGGCAGAGGCGCCTACACTAAACTCCATGCTCCGCTCCTATCCGCCTGGCTCAGCTGAACTCAGCACCACTTCCTGTGCCCCAGGGGTGAACCCTACTTTTAAAGGCATGGCACTGAACCCTGCTTCTTGGGAAGGTCAGGCAGCTCTTGTTTTTCTGGGAGCTTCGAGATGGCTGGATTTTCCGGAGAAGGAAAGAAAGATTGACTTGAGCGTTAGGAAAGTTTAGGGGAAAATGAACTCTGATGACCATACAAAAATAGGACTCCAAAGAAAGCCATTGCTGAGAGAAAAGCCACAGTGGAACAGGACTCGGGTTCTGGAATGATGGATACATGAATTGCAGTGAATTAAAAAACTGAGTTTGCTTTTCTCCTTTCATCAAAGTGCAGATGATCAGAGGATGAATCGTGTTTGGAGAAGAACCAAAATGATGGGATTAGGCTTTCCTGCAGCATTGCAGACTCATCTTGGATCCAGGGAACCTGATTGAAAACTTACCTCCGCACCACACTTGAACTCTCTCCCCAGCTCTCAGGGAGACATGTGTTGGTTCTGCACAATCCCAGGGAGAGGCTTCCTTCTGCGGAAATGCTCTGAGAGGCTACACATGTGCCCTGTTCCGCCGGCAGTGGCACTGGGTTCATGGATTATGGCTTCCCAGGTGGCACAGTGGTAAAGAACCTGCCTGCCAGTGCAGGAGACGTAAGAGATGCAGGTTCGATCCCTGGGTTGGGAAGATCCCCTGGAGAAGAGAATGGCTACCCACTCCAGTATTCCTGCCTGGAGAATCCCATGGACAGAGGAGCCTGGTGGGCTATAGTCCGTGGGGTCACAAAGAGTTGGACACAACTGAAGTGACTTAGCACGCATGGATTATAATACTAGTAATTGTCTGTGATGAGATTCCTCCATTGCCTGACAGACTGAGAATGAAAGCAGCCCCAGTTACAAGCAGGCACCCTTTTCTCCTAAATGAGGGCAAGAGGTGTGATGTTAGGTGACCTCTCAGTTCCGGCGCATTCCCCAGCTGATGGAGCCATGAACTCACCTACTCGATCAGTGACTTCAGGTCTTCTGGGTGCCCTCCCAGGATGGATTTCATTCTTCTTTGCACTCAGTGTTCCAGAAATACCTGCACTCATGAGCAAATCCTAATATCTCCAACTAGACCTTTGGTGATGAAATTTGCCAGAAGAGGGAGAGGAAAAATGAATGAGCTGTTCTCCTAACTGGGTCTCCCCCGGCCTGGGATTGGCATGAGGGCCCCAGGCCCACTGGTTCCTGGGACCTGACGGCTCTCCAGCTGGAAGGGGCCCTCGTTGTCCATGCGCTCCCAGGACACACCTTGTGTTGAGCTCTGTGTGGCTCCAGTGCGCCCCTTGCACACCCGGGGGGCCTGGGCCAGCCCCAGAGGGGGCGACCAGCTCTCCATGGTCTTGAGCCTGGTGAGGAAGGGGAGGCGAGAAGGGCGGATGTGCACCGAGGTGGAGAGAAGGTCAGACTGGAAAACGTTCAGAAACGAGGCAAAACGGTGTTGGGGGCCAGAGACCCACAGAGCCAGGCAGGAGCCCCAGGGGTCTTTCCCAGCCATGACATCGTGGCGGTCACTGAAGCTGCAGCCTCCAGGGTTCTCACCTGAGACTCCAAGGACAGGCTGTCCTTCCTGAACTGAATCTCAGCTGTGTCCACAGCCCCATAAAGCAGAGCGCTAGGACGTGGTGAAGGCTGAGTCGTGGGATTGTGTGTTAATTGCTCAGATGTGTCTGACTCTTTGAGACCCCCTGGATAGGAACCCACCAGGCTCCTCTGTCCATGGGATTCTCCAGGCAAGAATACTGGAGTGGGTTGCCATCCCCTTCTCCAGGGGATCTTCCCGACCCAGGGATTGAACCCGGGTCTCCTGCATTGCAGGCAGACGCTTTACCATCTCAGCCACCAGGAAGTCCATGATTGTGCACAAGGATCATCACATTCAAGACATCATGGGTGGTCTCTCCTGCTAGAGTTTATGCTCCACAAGGTTCTCATTGATGTGTCCTCTTTGCCGACTGTCACACAGACGCTGAGGAGCTCAGTGAATGTTGGTGAAGAGAAGGACGAGCAAGGCACACAGCCTCCTGCCTCGGAGCCCCCAGCATCATCCAGGTGCCCCTCCCCCACCTTGCTCAGTGGCGGTTCTAGGTTCTACCACTGACGAGGGATGTAACCAGCGTGGTGAGCCCACGGGGGCTCTGCTCAAAGGACCAGCAGCAGAGTCCGTGTTTGTCCCGTCGCTGACCACCATGTGGTTTCAGGCACATCCCTCCCTGCTCAGGGCCCTTTTTGCACAAAGATGGGGTTGCATCAGGACAGTGGCTTTGGTCTGTGAGCCGCAAAATCTCTAGGTGTTTTCCTGCTGTCACGGTGAAAAGGAGGAAGAGGACTGAGCTTTTCTTTCCCTTTCCTGAGAACAAAGAAGATAAAGAGAACAGTGAGCAGGCCTGAGCATTCCTAGCTTTTTTACTTTAACTGCTCCTATCTCTGCATGTAGGTACCTAAGTTTGCTTTTCTGTTCCCAATGCCGCATCCCATTCTCCTCCTGCCCCCATCCCTCCCAGCATCAGGGTCTTTTCCAATGAGTCAGTTCTTCCCATCAGGTGGCCAAAGGATTGGAGTTTCAGCTTCAGCATCAGTCCTTCCAATGAACACCCAGGACTGACCTCCTTTAGGATGGACTGGTTGGATCTCCTTGCAGTCCAAGGGACTCTCAAGAGTCTTCTCCAATACCACAGTTCAAAACCATCAATTTTTCAGCGCTCAGCTTTCTTCACAGTCCAACTCTCACATCCATACATGACCACTAGAAAAATCATAGCCTTGACTAGACAGACCTTTGTTGGCAAAGTAATGTCTCTGTTTTTTAATATGCTATCTAGGTTGGTCATAACTTTTCTTCCAAGGAGTAAGCGTCTTTTAATTTCATGGCTGCAATCACCATCTGCAGTGATTTTGGAGCCCAAAAAAATAAAAAGCGAAATGGCTGGATGGCATCACCAACTCGATGGACATGAGTTTAAGTAAACTCCGGGAGTTGGTGATGGACAGGGAGGTCTGGCGTCCTGCGATTCATGGGGTCGCAAAGAGTCGGACACAACTGAGCGACTGAACTGAACTGAATGCCGCAGGAGCTGCATCTCGCACCTGTTGTCCTTTGCTCACCCTCACAACACTTCCTTCACCATGTTAGATGCCAGAAAGAAGGCTGAAGAGCCACCCAACTGCAGGACTCCATTACGGGGTTACTGACACCAGCCTGTGACTGTTTTTGACAAGAACATAGCAACTTTGTTCCTCATCACTGACCCCTGACTGTCAGCCCTCCTCTTATACAAGACTTATATCTTATCCCTTGTCTTATCCCTAGACTCCTCCCGGAGGAGGGGTGCAGTTCTTGAAGCAGGAGTTTACTGTGCTCCCCTCTGCATCAGCTGAGCTTTAAAGCCACCTTTCTATTACCTCCAAACTCTGTCTCTGTGTTTTTTATTCGGTGGGCAGAGAGAGCCAAGATTTTGGCTGGCAGCATCACCAAGAACTGGGGGTCACCTGAGTCATTCCCCTGAGCCTTCCTGTGTACACAGCTTCTGAGAAAGGTGCTGCTAGAATGAGAAGTGGTTTCATCCCTAGTCCGTTCTCTGCTCTAACTATGGTGCACACACGTGTATATCATAGACACGCTGGGAGGGAGACAAGATGTCTTCGTGGGACAGTCACCACATTGTCTCCCGCAGGACATCGGAAATTCCACACTGAACAGCTCTGCCTTCCACAGGGGCAGCCAGGCCCGTGTCTCCCCAGGCAGTGGGGCCCTCCTGGGAGAATGAGCCTCCCCAGAACACAGACGGCCCCACCGGCAGTATCTGCCGGCTCTGTCTCTCACGTGCTGAACTTTCCATCATAAGCGTGCATCGCCATAGTTTTTACATAAAGATACATAGCCTCAATAGTGGTTGTTTTGAAAGATTAGTGTGTGTTAAGCTGCTTCAGTCATGTTCAGCTCTTTACGATCCCGTGGACCATGCAGCCTTCCAGGCTCCTCTGTCCATGGGGTTCTCCAGACAAGAACACTGGAGTGGGTTGCGATTTCGTTCTCTAAGATTAGTACTAAATATTAACTGTATTTTCTCATTGTAATTTTTTCCCACTTTACCAAGAAAAATTAATATTCACCCTATGCAGTCTGGGCCCACTTCCGTGACTAGCCTGCGTGTCAGTACAAGTGGGTTTGTTTCTCCTGCTGAGTCTTCAAAACCAAGATCCAGAACAATGGTACCAGTTAAAAAATATTTTATGAAGCGTATTGCATAAAAAGATAACTAATTTTAGGCTAAATTTGAAAGTAGGGATGAGAGAAGGTGAGGGATATTTTCTTCCAGAAACAATTTATGAAGAGTTTTAATCCAAATTTTTTCCCCAAATGTTTCAGAAAGAGGGAAACTCTCAAGCTGAACTTCAGGATACTGCGAGGGCCTTGCACTTCCAGCTGTGATATCATCACCAGAAGGAGACTTTGCCCTCAGGTAAAAACTAGACAAATACAGAAAAACAAAAACACCTTATTTTGGACATTGGACTCAGGACCGTCATCTCTGAAAGAAGAGGAATAAATATGAGCAGTGAGCCTTATCACTTCTCTCAACAGACACCTGAAGGCGCTTTCTGGACTGTAGTACGGGGACAGATGGGCAGTCATGCTGCAGTGATGAGAAGGTATCGGAGTTCCGGAAGTCCGAGTGAGCAGTCTGCCAGGCAGAGAACCAGACAGAAAAAAGACACACAGAGCAAGTTACAGACCTCACAGGTGTCCGCTTAGGCTCCTTGCATTAAGCCTGACAAGGCAACCTTCATTCTTTAAAGGGAGAGCGCTCAGCAGTGTGTTATCCCACGTCCAGTAACTGATCTCCACTTACTCGGGTGTCTGGATTTCTGTATCGGAGCGCTGTAGCTTCCCTCCTAGAGGTCTCACACACAGTTTGTTAGGTTTATACCTGAGCATTTCATGGGGTGGGGGCAGTGCTAATGTAAGTGATGCTCTGCTTTTAGTTTCAGGTTCCACCTATTCACTACTGGTCTATAGGAAAGCAATTGACTTCTGTTTATTAATTTGCATTCTGCAGCATTACTAAGATCACTGAATTCTAACAATTTGTGGTAAATTCTTATGAAGTTTCTATATTGACAATCATATCATCTGTTAACAAAGACAATTTTATTTTTTTCATTTCATTTCCTTGTGAGTGTGTGTGCTACTGTGTTAGTTTAGACTCGCAGTACAATTTTGAAAAGAAGCGGTAAAAGGGAACACTTGCCCTGTTTCCAATTTTAGTGGTAAAATTACTGTGAACTACTATGTTAGCTTTTGTACGTATTCTCTACCAAGTTGAGGAAATCCCCTCCATTCCCAGTCACTGAGAATTTTTAGCGTGAATGTGTGTTGTTCTTGTTTTAGTCACCAAGTCGTGTCTGACTCTGCAAATCCATGGTCTGTAAACCAGCAGGCTCTGCTGTCCACGGGATTTCCCAGACAAGAATACTGGATGGGTTGCCGTGTCCTCCTCCAGGGGATCTTCCAGACCCAGGTATCGAACCCACGTCTCCCACTTTGGCAGGCGGATCCTTTACCACTGAGGCACCCGGTGTTAGATTTTGTTAAGTGCTTTCTCTATGTCTCCGGATCCTCCCAAGCATGTGGTTTTTCTCTTTTTAGGCTGTTGATATGATGAGCTACATTAATGAAATTCTGAGTATCTGTCATTCAATTTTATAATCATATTTGCACCTTTTCAGTTCACCTCTAACTCTTTATGATCAGTACCTACCTGTCGTTCTGTATCAGGACCTTCCCTTTGGGATTTTTATTAGTCCTAGGGTAGGTTTGGGGTCACTCAGAAATGAGATTTGGAGAGTACTGTCTGGGCCTTTGCCTTCCTGCACGTTTTAAACAGTTGCTTTCATGCACAAAGCTGGAGATGCTCAGCCCTGAGCAGTTCCAATACTGGAGGGGAGTTTCTCCGGCTCCAACAGACTGGGAAGGGGAGAGAGTGTCATCAGAGCGTCTAAACGCGCTCCGGACTCCGGGGTGCTCTGTAGGCGCTCTGTCGGTTGCCTGGTCCAGACGCAGGGGGCGCAATCCTGCGCCCACTCCAGGCCTGTGCCCGCGCATGTTTAGCCTCACGCCTGCGGGATGAGCCCCTGGCCTCTGCGGTGGGGGAGTCACCGCCTGCAGCTCTCTTCATGAGACACAGCGCTTGGAGCTGCTCTCTCCTTCTAGCTGAATCGGGCAGGAGCGGACAGTAGGCTGACGACTCATCTACGCCTTACGACACCTACACCTACACTTTAGCTCTCCCTGCATGGAGCCACCGCCGGTGGGAGAGGGCGGTGGGGCTGTGTTAGTAACACACACCCCCTTTCTACACTGGAACGTGACCCCCTACTGCAGAGGGCAGGAGTGCCCCCCCACCTTGGGCAGAGCCTCTTGACCCTTCCCTGCCCTGTGATGCTTCATTTAGCAGCTATTTCTGGAGACCTGGTTTTTCCTACTTTATTTTCTAGTTCTGTTTATGGGGTGGAGGTGGGAGGCATGCACTCTTTGGTAACTTGGAGGCATTCATGCTTGCTTTCTGCTTAGAAACATCTGCAAGAAGGCCACAGAGGCTGGCTGCAATGGAATTTGCAGAGATTTAGTCTCATCCCTAGAGGACGGCATAGCAACCCGCTCCAGTATTCTTGCCTGGAGAATCTCACAGACAGAGGAGCCTGGAGGGCTAGAGTCCATGGGGTCGGACAGAGTCGGACGTGACTGGCCACTTCACTACTCACTATTTCACTGTTCACTTTCACTTTACTGTCCTCGTCCCAGGCGCCCCTCAAGCTGAACGGCCTCGAACGGCTCATCCCGCTCACAGTGTGTGGAGGAGATCAAGGCCAAATTAGCACGGAATCTTACTGAACACTCCCTAAATTTTCAAACCAAGACTCGGATCACCTTTGCCTGCTTTTTCACTTTACAATACCACCTGCTCCAAATAATGTTATTTCTACCATGCAGACTTGGTATGGCATTAAGTAGAAACTTCCTTCCTGAAGGGATTATGATTCCAAATATTGGGAAGTATGCAACAAGCTGGCATTTCTGCACATAAAGCAGGATGCAGGCCAGGCTCACCCGGATGCAGGAGGGTGCTGCGAGCCGGCCTCCCCAGCGAAGCATCTGTCTGCCCGCCGTGGGCCTCCAGCCAAAGGCCTCCACCTCTGCCTTTTCTCAGACGCACACACGATGTCTGCGGGCTGAGGCGAGAAGCCCAGACAGACACCAAACACAAGATGCTGAATTTCTACATGCCATAAAGGAAGGGGGAAAACTGCTCACTTGGAAAACTCAATCTACCTTACACATTAGGTTTTTGATACTTTTAGTTCTTCTCTAGTTTTCCTAAATGTTTAGTGCAATTAAGCCAAACTCACATGGTTCAGCCATTTAAAATTGGAGCTGTAAAAATGAAAGCCTTGGTTTTTCCACTTTTCCAGCAACTTGAGAGTTTCAAAGCCTCAGATGATAAGCCATATACCGTGATAAAATGTAGATAAAATATAGAAAGGTGTACAAATCAATTTGTAAATTCGATAGCACTTAGGAGCAGCAACTTTTCAGAAAATTTTGAGGCTAGTAGAAAAATTTTGTGTGCATGTGTTGGCAGTATGGATCTGGGAAGAGTTTCAAAATAAAACTATGTGTAACACTTAAAGGTCAAGAATTTCTTCATTGGACTAAGAACATTAAAAGTTATACAAATGAGTTTGCTTTTAAATGATCATATCTGATATGTTTAAAAGATATAGAAACTCCTTCCCCCAAATAATTTTGACCGATTTTTATAAACAGTTTTGGGACAAAACCAAGTTTTTAGAGCCTTCTCCCAAAAATATGCTTGACCTACACAAGTCTGGCTGCACTTAGCCCCAAGCAAAGATGTAAAGAATGACATTCTTCCCCAGCCCTGAAGGACATCTGGCCTTCAGAGAAAGACAAATATCATATGATATCATTTATATGTGGACTCTAAAAAAAAAACAATGATAGAAGTGAACTAATTTACAAAACAGACTCACACAGAAAACAAATTTTGGTTTTCAAAGGGGGAAAGGGCGAGGGATAAATTAGGAATTAACATGTACACACTAGTATGTATAAAATAGGGCTTCCCAGGTGGCACTAGTGGTAAAGAACCCGCCTGCCAATGCAGGAGACTTAAGAGATGTGGGTTCGATCCCTGGGTCAGGAAGATCCCCTGGAGAAGAGCATGGCAACCCACTCCAGTATTCTTGCCTGGAGAATCCCGTGGACAGAGGAGCCTGGCAGGCTACAGGCCATAGGGTCGCAAAGAGTCAGACATGACTGAAGCAATTAGCATGCACATGTGCATGTATAAAATAAACAACAAGGATCTACTGTATAGTTTTACTATATTCAGTATCTTACAATAACCTGCAATGGGAAAGAATTTGAAAATTAATATATATATATATGTGTGTATGTATAACTGTATCATTTTGCTGTATACTTGAAACTTATACAATATTGTAAATCAACTAGACTTCAATACAGAATAAATAAATTTTTTAAAGAAATAGCTGGCTTTCTGTAGATGCTCTGTCTTCTCCCCACGCCGCCCACCCCTGCCCTCCCACCCACTGGCAGCCCCACCTTCAAGGGCTGGTGAGGGGTCAGCCTGTGGGCTGACCACCCCCCAAAGTCACTCCATGCTTCGCTGAGATCACAGCTCAGGTGTCATCCTGGCCACGAGCATGGCTTACGATGTCTCTTTGTCCATCACCTTCCTCCAGACGCAGCCAGTGTTGGGCAAGGGTGAGTCCTGGGAGCGAGGGGGTGGGGGGTGTAGGCCAAGAAAAGGGAGGGGAGCAGGAGAGGAAAAGGAACTTAGAGAAGAGGTTGCTTTCTGGAACGAAGGCCCGCTCCTCTCTCCTAGGAAAAGTGTGCTCTCGCAGAACCTTACGTGGCGAGCTCTCCGGTCTCCTGACCCTCTCCTTCCACCCGGAGCTCCCCGATTCCTGCTGCTCCCCACCCCAGATGTCTGGTGCTGCTGTTTTCCCATCTGCCTGCTCCCCTCCCACCTGCCCCCCATTGACAAGGACAGTGCACAAGAGCACATCTGTGACTCAGCAGCATTATTCACACAAGCCAAGACAGAAACAAACTAACTGTCCACAGAGGGATAAACGGGTAAAGATGTGGTATGCCCATCCAGTGCGATATTGTCCAGACACAAAGAGGAAGGGACTCTGCCACTTGCAACATGGATGAGCTTGAGAGCATTGCACTCAGTGAAATAAATCAAAGACAGATACCACACGATCTCACTTATATGTGGAATCTAAAAAAAGGAGAGAAAAACACTCACAGAAACAGAGAGGAAGGGGACTTCCCTTCTCTGGCAGTCCAGTGGTTAAGACTGCCTTGCCGTGCAGGGTTGAGAGTTCAACCCCTGGTCAAGGAGTTTAGATCCCACATGACTCATGGTCAAAAAAGAAGACAGAGAAAAAAGATAAAAACACAAAATAGAAGCAAAAATTCAGTAAAGACTTTAAAAAATTAACCACATCAGAAACAAATCTTTTTATAAAAGGAACAGAGAAAAGATTTGTAATTGCCAGAGGTGGGGAAGGTGGTCAAAAGGTACAAACTTTCAGTTGTAAGATAACTAAGTCCTAGAGACATAAGGAGGGTTTGGTGACTGTGGTTAACAGTAACTGTATATCTGAAAGTTACTTAGAGAGTAGATCTTAAAAGTTTTCATCATTGGAAAAAGATTCATAACTGTCTGAGGTCATAGATGTTAGTTAAACTTATTGTGGTGACTATTTCACAATAGAACATTGTACACGTTAACTTAATACAATGCTGTATGTCAATGACGTCAGTAAAACTGGGGATAAGAGAGACCAGAAAACTTAAGCGGAAAAAAAGAGACAATGAAACTAGTGATCAAACGTGCTTACCAATAATACAATGATTCTGAGTCAGTAACATATATACATATACACACAGGTATCTTGGAGACTTCCACGAGCTAGAAAATGAACAAAGTTTATTATCACATATTACCTTATTTAAGGGCTTCCTGTGTGGCTCAGCTAGTAAAGGATCTGAATGCAGTGTGGAGACCTGGGTTCGATCCCTGGGTTGGGAAGATCCCCTGGAGAAGGGAAAGGCTACCCACTCCAGTATTCTGGCCTGGAGAATTCCATGGACTATATAGTCCATGGGGTTGCAAAGAATCAGACACAACTGAACAACTTTCACTTTCACCTTATTTAATTCCCTAAATGATGCTATGGTGTGGGTACTATTACAAATGAAGCTTAGGGAGGCTAATTATCTGCATAAAGCACCCCATGAACACTGGGTTCACCACCTCCACGCTATTCTGTATGACCTATCCCTTTAGATAGGTGCAAGAACCACAATTTATCCCAATTTTATTGCCTCTAGAGGACCCAGCACTGGAATAAACATACAATAGGTGCCCAATAAAGGATTACAGCATGGCTGGTTACGGAGGTCACTGGTGACCCAGGTGGACAAAAGGCAAAGTGGGGGGCATGCTCTCAGTAGTTATTTGGGCATCCAACAGGCAAACTCTCCTTGCAAACACAAACTGATGATAAATTTAAGCATCGAGATGGTTGATTTAATTTTGCACAGTAGATTATGCATATTAAGTCTTGTCAAAATAGAAATGCATTGTAAGTAAGATATTTGGAAGCCCAAGAGAATGATGAATATTGCTGGAGGAGTAGCTGATACAAAAATATTCCAGGGCAACCAAAGAATCTGCTGCTCCCACAGGAGAGATTGGCCGCTTCTTGCTTGTTCAGACACACCAAGTCATGTGCTCAACATGCAAGCTAAAAATCCATCTATAATTAGATCTGCCTAGAAATGAATAAAAGGCATTCCAGAAAAAGGTCTTCAACAGTATAACAGTAAAATGGCCATATGTTTAACTTGGCTTCAAGTTGCAAAATATCGCATTGTTATATGCTATTAATGTTGTAAACTTATATGGGCTTTTCGACTGATCCAAAAGCTGAAGAGGAGAAAGTAAGTCAAATAAAAAGGAGGTGAAAGCTCAAGATAGATGAAAAGAAATACTCAGTAATATTTACTTCTAAAAACAATGCAGGTGACTCCACTGTCCATATTGTTACTTTCCTGTTCACAAACATTGGACTGGTCTTCAGAAAGTCACTAGGTTTTGATATATTTTAGGGCAAGTCCAGACATCTGGTTGACAGAACATCCAAATATACATTCCTTCTACACTTTTAGTCTCTCAGCCATTCTGTTTTCTTCCTGCAAAACTAGTGGATCGAGAGCCCGATGGAGTGGAGAACAAAAGGCTTCTCACACATCAACAAGTTTATTTCTTTAATGAAATGCAGAGGGCAATGAGCAGGGACTCACCCACAGTCCTGTGGTAGATTCCTCTACATCTATCTTGATTTTTAATACCTAACTATCAATGAGTATAACATAAATACATGTTTACTGGAGAAAATTTACCTAATTGTAATTTCCTCCTAATACTTCTCCTAATAGTATTAGAAGAAAAACACCTAATAGTATGAAAATATCCAAAAGTTCCACTTCTAGGAATGATAGGGTAGGTAATTCTTGCCAACTTTTCAGCTGAGAAAAACTAGAAAAGTTGAACCAAAGAAATCTTTTGGAAGACATTAGACAGCTAACAAAGCAAAGAAACATTAAAAGGCAAAGATCCAGGAAAATAAAAGAAACCTCAGCGAGCCCAGCTTTCCCCCAGAGCCATGTATTCATTCCAGATTTTTTTTTAAAAGGGGTGAGAAGCTGAGCAGTGCTTTAGATTCACAGGAATAAGGGGAAAATTGGAATTTGCCAAGGAAAGAGTTCTTGGGATATCTGAAGATTACAGAGAATGAGTGAACCAAAAATAGATAATTCTTGCACAGACAGCACTCAGCTTCCCCTCAAATTCTAATCAGATTAAGGTCATCTGTGATTACCAAAGTCTGTAGCCACCTTTCAGAAGCAGACGTCAATTCCCTCTGGAGGAATGTAATATCATCCCATACCTCAATTATCTCTACAATTCTTGGTACATCATATCCAGCACTCAGTGAAAAAATAACCAGCCTTCTGAGAAGACAAGGAAAAAAATCAAAACCAAATAAGACAACTTACAAAGGAAATGAATCCCATGGGAATTCAGACAATGGAGTTTTCAGACATGCACTTTAAAATAATTATTACGAGTATACTTAAATGAATAAAAGACAAGAAGGAAAATTTTCACAAAGAACTTAAATTTTTAAATGTGGAGATAGCACGAGTGCTAAAATACAATCAACCCAAGAACACAGTGGAAAATTTAATGAATTAGATACAGCTAAAGAAAAAATTAGAGGATTTAAGAGCAGAAGAAAATATCCATACTGAAATACAGAGAGGCAAATGGAGGAAGAAAAACAGAAGCAGGTAACATTTGGTAATAAGATTTAAGATGCAACTGGCTTCCAGGAAGAAAAGAGAGAAAATGTGTCAGAACTTCAGTAAGCACAGGATGTATTGAAATGCACAAGATTTCTGTAGAGTTTGGAAATGTAGACAGTGTTTTCAAAGACATCTTCAGTCTGCAAAGACAAAAGTATATTCTCTCCATTTCCAGACTTGAGGACATCCTGTAGATGAAACGCAGTGGACATACGAGTGAAAAATAGTATAAAAAACTGTATGATTTGACAAGGGAGGAAATTTGGGAAGATAAAGAGAAAAATAGACTAAGCTCATGAGTTGATATATAGGTAACAAGTAGCAATGAATGAGGGTCAAAATACACAATTAAGACTGACAAATTGAATGTGTGTGTGTGTGTGCGTGCGCTTAGTCACTCAGTGATGTCCAATTCTCTGTGACCCCATGGACTGTAGCTCAGCAGGCTCCTCTGTCCATGGGATTTCCCAGGCAAGAATACTGGAGTGGGTTGCTATTTTCTCCTCCAGGGGATCTTTCTGACTGGGAATCAAATCCATGTCTCCTGCATCTCTTGCATTTGCAAGAGGGTTCTTTACTACTGTGCCACCTGGGAAGCTGCGGACAAACTGACTGGTAGAAGCCTAAATAAGTAAAGGAGGATGGGACTGAGGACTTTATATGAAGGGATACAACCTATAAACACAAATATTATAAATACTTTAATATAAAGTGAAAGTGAAAGTTGCTCAGTCATATCTGACTCTTTGTGACCCCATGGACACAGTCCATGGAATTCTCCAAGCCAGAATACTGGAGGGGGTAGCCTTTCCCTTCTCCAGGGGATCTTCCCTAACCAGGGGTTGAACCCATGTCTCCTGCATTGCAGGCAGATTCTTTGCCAGCTGAGCCACATAAATACAAATATTATAAATACTTAAAATATAAAGCCACTCACAAAATTAAATGCAAAGTACAAACCTGTCTAATTCCAAATAAATAAGCAAAACAAAAAGAAAAAATACAACATTATGGTAAAACAACTCAAATAAATATATATAATATAGCAAAATACATAAAATAATGTGACTGAGTTGGAGAGTTCAGTCACAGCAATAAGTTAAAAGCCCAACTCATTAATTGGGCTTCCCAGATGGCACAGAAATAAATAATCCTCCTGCCAGTACAGGAGCTGCAGGAGAAACTTGTTCAATCCTTGGATCAGGAAGATCCTCTGGAGGAGGAAATGGCAACCCACTCCAGTATTCTTGCCCTGGAAATCCCATGGACAGAGGAGCCTGGTGAACTACAGTCCATGGGGTCACAAGAGTTGAACACGACTGAAGCAACTGAGCACACACATAACTCACTAATTAGAAGGAAAATGTATTAAGACTAACTCAAAAAGCCAAGCCCAATTCCATGCTGTGTGTAAAAGACATGCCTAAAATAAAGTAATTCAGAAAAACTAAAAGTATAAGAGAACATGAAAACAGACATAAAGCAGAATTTGTGCTCTTGATAGAAGACAAGGTAGGCTCTGGGTGAGATAGCATTAAATGAGATGAGAATGACAGTGTATGGTGCTGAAAGGTATGATTCAGGATAAAAACTAAATGTTGATACCTATGCTCCAAATAATGCAACAGGGCTGATAAACAGTCACTACAGTGACGGCAATAGAAAGAGATAGAAACACCTAATAGTCAGAGGCATTAGCCCATGCTTCTCATAAAGAGAGGGGTCCAGGGAGCAGCAGCAGTGAATCAATGGGGAGGCAGAAAACCTCAACAGTAGATTCAGCAAGGACACACAACACCCGATCTCCACGCCAGAGGAAGCCAGTGCATGCAAAACATTCTTGAAAGCTCACTGCATTTCAGGCCACAAAGTGAAAGCTCAGGAAATCCCAGAAAAAAGAGAGTTAATGAAAAGTGTTTTCTGTTTATAATAAAACAAAACTCAACATTAATTCCAAAAGGGCCCTTCTACCAGACAATTAGAAAAACCTGTCAATGAAGCACTCAAGGGTGAAAGGCTAAGAACAAATCTAAATTATAGAATTTCTTTCAGAAAGATGATAATGGAAAAGCTACAGTGAAATTGATGGGATAAATTAAATTAGTGCTCAGAAGAAAGTTCACAGCATAATGCCTAAATTGTTGAAAAATAAAACAATGAAAATAAATAGATTAAACATTCTACCCAGTTAAGTGAGAAAAAGAATGTAATCTAAAAGTAAGCAGAAAGAAGGAAATAATAAAGGCAAAAGCCAAAATTTATTATCAATAATTGGAAAAATAAAAAACAATGGAACTTATAATGAAATTGAAATGCCATTTACTTGGGAATAAAGAAAACCACAAGTGAAACTAACCATGAAAAAGGAGGAAAACACAAACACACAAAATAAGAAATGACAAGGATGAAATAACCACTGAAATACAAGAATTTTTTAAAAACATGAAACTACTGCAAAACTCTGTACAGACACATTTGAAAAGTTCAAAGTCATGATAACTTCCTAGGAAAAACATGATTTATCATAATTAACCCCTGTAGAGACAGAAAGTTTACATCAATCATTCTACAAAATATTATCTAAGAACCAAACCCAGAGAGCACAAGGCCCACCCAGATGGTTTCATGGGGAATTCCACTAAACTTTCAAAGGCCAGAGAATTCCTGTGCTACTTACATTGTTCCAGACACAGAATAAGAAAAACAACTTTAAAACAATTTTTTATAAAATATGGTGTTGATACTCACCAATGAAATATATATGATCAGCCCTCAAATCCAGCCATCTGCTTAACAGACAAATGCTGGATGCCTTTTCCCTAGAATCAGAGAAAACAGAAGAACGGCCTCCAGCAGCATGGCAACATGGCAGGGTGTTAAAGTGGCATGCAACATCAACATCGACAGACTGAAAAAACACTTAGAAGCTTAAGAAACAGAAAAGAAGTAATAAAACCATCTTTGTTTATAGATGATGAGAGTGCAACCTGGAAAACTCCAGGGCATTGATGATAAAATGAATACTAATAGCAGAAGACGATTCATCAAGATATCAGGAAAGAGTAATACATTTCTTATTCAGTTCTGTCCAACTTCTTGCAACCCCACGGACTTCAGCATGCCAGGCTCCTCTGTCCTCCACTAGGTCCCAAAGTTTGCTCGAATTCATGTCCATTGAGTCAGTGATGCTATCCCCAGCATCAGGGTCTTTTCCAATGAGTTGTCTCTTCACATCAGGTGGCCAAAATATTGAAGCTTTAGCTTCAGCATCAGTCCTTCCAATGAATACACTTCTTACATACAGACAAAAATCAGAAAAAAATTCAATGGAAGACTACAGTAATAATAAAAAATAAAATAATAAAAAAGATAAAATAAAATAATAAAAAAGATAAAATAAAATGCAAGAGATCATAACCATAATTTAAAAGATAAAATACTTGGGAAAATGTAGACAAAATGTTCAAAAATCTGTGTGAGAGACACTTTAAGGTTCTCCTGAAAGACAAAAGGTAGACTGGGAACAAATGGAAAGATTGATTGTTCTTGGCATAAACCCTAAGGATAAACAGAACTGCCATATCCTCGCCATTTTTCAGTCATTATATTGTTGCTGTTGGTGTTTTTATGGCTAACAAATAATCTTGATGTGTATTGTGAGCTGAAACAAAGACAGAGTATTGGTGGGAAGTGGAGGCTTCCCAGGTGGTGCTGGGGTAAAGTACCCGTCTACCAAGGCAGGAGACATATAGAATGAATGCAGCCTTTGACCTGGTGAGTGCATCGTTTCCTATCTCTCTCAGAAAGGAGGACCAGAAACAGGGTGCATTCACATGGATGGACAGCAGCATCATTGAAGGTCTAGCCCTGTGACTGGGTTACCTCTCCCACCCTCCATCATGATGCAGCCCAAGATGACTGGATCATGAGGTCGTTCTGCAGACCATCACATTTGTCCCCCGTCACCCATGGAGGCCTGCCAGTATCTCTTTTCAGGGCTTAGAGAATGGCGGATCCATTGAGATGGATCCTGCCTCACCTCACCTCAGATTCAGGAATCCATTCCACTTCACAGGAGATGTGAGGACAGGCATGTGGTCAGGGGATGCACTGGTCTTATCACACATTGCACCACCCGGGATCTGCCAGCATAAGTGATGCAATGGCCCACTGAAGGTCTGGCTCAGGGATTGTCTTGGCAACCTCCAGGATCCAGTGGGCATCCCAAATCACATCTATTCCATGGAAAGATGGAAGGGAGGGAGGGAAGGAGAGAGACTGGACAGAAACATAAACTATCTAATGTAGGCTAGGGCAATGGGTTGTTCAATATCTCATTCCCCCAACCTTCCCGTAGATCTGAGAGATTCTTCAAAGACATCGAGAATCAACAACAATGGGAAAAGCACCAAAATGAAGCAAGATGATCAGATTTGCATTTTGGAGAGAAGACTCTACATGCCAGAGGAGAGGGGATCCTCCAGGACCCAGTGTGGGAGGATGGTTGTGATGATGGAGGAGAAGATGGAGTCTACACATATCTAGAAGAGAGGGAAGAACCTCCTGACAAGGGTGAAGGAGGGGAGTGAAAGCACTGGCTTAAGACTAAATATTAAAGAAAACTAAGATCATGGCATCAGGCCCCATTACTGCATGGCAAACAGAAGGGGAAAAGGTGGAAGTAGTGACAGATTTCCTCTTCTTGGGCTCCAAAAAAAATCACTGCGGATGGTGACTGCAGCCATGAAATCAGAAGACAATTGCTTCTTGGCAGGAAAGTGATGACAAACCTAGACAGTGTTGAAAAGCAGAGACATTACTCTGCCAACAAAGGTCCATATAGTCAAGGCTATGGTCTTCCCAGTGGTCACGTATGGTTGTGAGAGCTGGACCATAAAGAAGGCAGAACGCCAAAGAACTTGATGCCTTTGAACTGTGGTGCTGGAGAAGACTCCTGAAAGTCCCTTGGGTGGCAAGGAGATCAAACCAGTCAATCTTACAGGAGATCAACCCTGAATATTCACTGGAAAGACTGATGCTGAAGCTCCAGTATTTCAGTCATCTGATGAGAACAGACGACTCATTGGAAAAGTCCCTGATGCTGGGAAAGATTGAGGGCAGAAAGACAAGAGGTGTCAGAGGATGAGATGGCGGGACAGCATCACTGATGCAATGAACATGAACTTGTGCAAACTCTGGGTGTTGGTGATAGACATGGAGGCCTGGCGTGTTGCAGTCCATGGAGTCACAAAGAGTTGGACAGGACTGGGTGACTGAACAACAAGATCAGTGTTGGTCCTTGTTGGTCTGGAGACCAGGGTCTCCAGGAAGAGCAAAGGCATGACACCTGCTACCACCCTTTCCAGCAGGTCCCCTGAGTCAAGGCCACGGTGCCTGCACCAGAAGTTCTGCAGGGTAAGGCTTCAGAACCGGATGCTACCAGTGCCTGTGGCCCAGGCCCTGCCCTTCCCTTCTTTGCTGAGTTCTCCCCACAGCCAGCCGAGGGTCAGACTCCCTGGGCTGTCCTCTGGGTTTGCTCATGTGGCTTTTTGGTGGAAGATGTCCACTGACCGTGGGCACATACGAGGCCGAGGCACGGTGATCACAGAGGCCTTGAGGGCTGGGCTACCCGTGTGGTCTCTGTCCTGCCAGCAGTGGGAAGTTTCCAGAATGTCTCAGCAGAAGGGAGGTTGCCAGGTGTTTCCTCGAAAGGTTATTTTGGAAGGAGGACTCCAGAGGCTGCCAGGCCCCTGGCGATGGGTGAAAGGATGCTGCAGCTGAGCAGGGTGAGCAGAGGGTGGGTGACAGACTTGGTGCCACCCAGGATGTGGGATGTGAAGGGCGCCAGGGACAGCAGCCAGGGACAGCAGCCAGGGCAGGGAGGGGGAGGAGAGGCAAGATTCGCCCTCCTGCTGGAAAGGACTTTGGCCAGAGTGGATGATGAGCTGGGTGGTGAGCAGCCAGCCAGGGAGGGCCCTGGGGACCCTCAGGGAGAGTCACCAGCATGTCACTGGTCACTGAGTCTGGATCCCAGGAGCATGGTGGGTGGTGGAGGACTGTGTCCCTGGGGCTGCTGCCTTCTCGGGGGAGTAGCCTGCTTGGGACCATCAATCCTGCCCACCGGCCCTCATCTTCTCTGGGCTGAGATGCAGTTGAGGGCACATCTGTCTCCCCAGATGCTTCCTTCCTGGGAGACTTCCTCCTCCCAACCCCACCCCATGATCTGTTTCTCATGCAGACCCCCTGGAAGATTTTTCTCTTTCTAAATTATTATGAACAAGATCCAATTAAAACCAGACTTTGGAAAAAATGTATAGGAGGCTTGTTCCACCTCGCTCTCACCCTCCCCAAACATGGATTCTCCCAGGCATCCCTGATTGCGGCATGGTCATTCCCCAGGGGCATGGACCCCCAGCCCTCCAGCCAAGCCTGGCACCCCCTTGGATGGTGACTCATGGTGGGTGCGAATCCCTCAGAGCCTCACTGCCAGCTGCTTCACAGCTTCCCATGAAGTCCCCGCCTCCAGATCTCTCCTTTCCCGTAGGGTTCGTGAGCCCAGGCTGACTCACGTCATCCTGGAAAAGGAGCAGGAAATGGACACAGGGCAGTCATCACCTGGCATGAGTGTCACCGCTTCCCGCATGTGACAACACTGCCGGTGTCGGCAGAGTCAGAAGGGACTTGGGTGATCGGGGCTCCAGGACACGAATCTTAGGACACAGAAGCGCATCCAGGTGAGCGGGGCAAGGGCCACATGGTGACTGGCTGAGCGATGATCGGACTTCAGCCTCCATTTCTCTTCACTGTGTAGACCCCCCTGCTACCCAGCTGCCTATGAGTGGCTTGCTTAAGGTTCCAGCGCAGCACTTCAGATATAATAGAAAGAGCTGAAGATGCTTGTGAAGCGTTAAACATTTTTCCCTCTATGACACATTTGCTGAAAAACTCCCGGGAGCCACGTTGACAGTTCAAGGGCATTGGGGGTGAGCCTGGAGATGTCTGGGAAGGCACTCGTCCCCCCCGCCTGCTCACCTGTGCAGGGTTGGAGACGGCCGGTGGCCACAGGGAGGAGACCCTGTGGGCCAGAGGCTGGGGCCGCTCAGGAGAAGGTGGGGGCAGGGCCGGGCATCCAGCCCCCAGCGGGCTCTCTCCAGAGGGCTTCCCTCTGGTGGCACCAGACGCAGCCTTGAGGCACGGTTGGGGCTACGTGAGGAAATATCCCCAGAGAGACAGGCAGGCTGCAGGATGGGGAAGAGAGAAGCCCAGAAGCTGTGGCTCCCGCCAGTGCAGCCCAGCCCAGTCCCCAGGGAGCCCTGGGCACAGATCACCCTCCTCACAGCCTCAGTGTCCAGCTTGTCCCACGAGGCAAGGGAACTGGGACTTTAGCGTCTGCATGTGAGCCAGCGCAGCGTGGGGCACGCCAGCCTCGGACACCCTGGTTCAAGGGCTTCTCCAAGGAGGAGAAGTGGGTGCTGGCAGGTGGGGGCAGTGCCTGCAGAGGGAATCCAGGCAGAACATGCTGTGTCTGCTGCATGAGTCCACATGCATAATACACACGTGTTCCTTGTTCAGTTCAGTTCAGTCGCCCAGTCGTGTCCAACTCTTTGCGACCCCATGGACTGCAGCACGCCAGGCCTCCCTGTCCATCACCAACTCCTGGAGTTTACTCAAACTCATGTCCATTGAGTTGGTGGTGCCATCCAACCATCTCATCCTCTGTTGTCCCCTTCTCCTCCTGCCCTCAGTCTTTCCCAGCATCAGGGTCTTTTTAATGAGTCAGTTCTTCACATCAGATGGCCAAAGTATTGGAGTTTCAGCTTTAGCATCAGTCTTTCCAATGAATATTCAAGACTGATTTCCTTTAGGATTGACTGGTTTGATCTCCTTGCAGTCCAAGGGACTCTCAAGAGTCTTCTCCAACACCACAGTTCAAAAGTATCAATTCTTCAGTGCTCAGCTTTCTTTATAGTCCAACTCTCACATCTCTACACAGCTACTGGAAAAACCATAGCTTTGACCAGATGGACCTTTGTTGGCAAAGTAATGTCTCTGTTTTTTAATAAGCTGTCTAGGTCATAACTTTTCTTCCAAGGAGCAAGCATCTTTTAATATCATGGCTGCAGTCACCATCTGCAGTGATTTTGGAGCCCAAAAAAATAAAGTCTGTCACTGTTTTCATTGTTTTCCCATCTATTTGCCATGAAGTGATGGGACCAGATGCCATGATCTTAGTTTTCTGAATGCTGAGTTTAAGCCAACTTTTTCACTCTCCTTTTTCACTTTCATCAAGAAGCTCTTTAGTTCTTCTTCACTTTCTGCCATAAGGGTGGTGTCATCTGCATATCTGAGGTTATTGATATTTCTCCTGGCAATCTTGATTCCAGCTTGTGCTTCATCCAGCCCAGCGTTTCTCATGATATACTCTGCATGTAAGTTAAATAAGCAGGGTGACAATATACAGTCTTGATGTACTCCTTTCCCGATTTGGAACCAGGCTGTTGCTCCATGCCCAGTTCTAACTGTTGCTTCCTGATCTGCATACAGATTTCTTAAGAGGGTGGTTAGGTGGTCTGGTATTCTTATCTCTTTAAGAATTTTCCACAATTTGTTGTGATCCACACAGCCAAAGGCTTTGGCATAGTCAATAAAGCAGAAGTAGATGTTTTCCTTATACCTACACATATACAGAAAGGTTTACATGTGTCTCTACACATATGCATACACAGGCCATGTGTCTGCACATGAAAACTGCCTGCCCCTACATGTCCAGTGCATGGTATGTGTGAGTGCATGTACACACACATTACATGTCTACATGTGTACCTGCTACATGTGTGCACATGTATTACATTGTCCATATGCACACATGCATGCCTTATGTGTCTCTGTGTACACATGCATTGGTGCATGCTACAGGTATTGTGTGTGTCTCTGTGTACATATACGTGCTATTTATCTGCATGTGCACATGCAGACTACATGTTCTTGGTATGTGGTAGAGCCGCAGGCTGAGGGGAGGGGGCAGGAAGAGCAGGGCAGGCCCCCTGCAAGTTCTCCCAGCCTCTCTCACTCTTGGGGCAACACTGGCCCCTTCGTGGCCTGTGTCCATGATCCTGAGAGGCCTGCCCACAGACCTGGGTCCCGGTGCCCCTGGTGTTACAGCTGTTACCAGCTGGGTGGGCAGGGAGCACGTCCCCCAGCTCTGTGGAGGCAGCTGGGCCTTGCACTCTTTACAGAGGTAACATCCAGGTGGCCTCCTGGTCCTGCTGCCAGTCTCAGGCCTGAGGGCCAGTGGGTGACCCTGCCTTGACCAGGGCGCCCCCAGGACAAAGTCCGGCTAGATTCGCGGTGGTGGGCGGGGGTGGGAACTTAGCCGGGCCCAGTCCTGGTCTCAGGGCCTTGCCTCCCCCCGCACACTCCACACCCGGCTGCATGCAGAACTTCCCTTAGCTGTGACCCCAATGGCACAGAACCCATGGGAACATTTTCTCCTAAGAAGGGTGGCCGTCAGCAGAAACACAAAGCTGCTCTGAGACCATCGAGGAGGAAAGCAAGCAATGCATGTGCCATGTAATGCAAAAGAAAAGCAACGGAACAGCAAAGAAGCAAAGAAAACAATCAAAACATGGACAACGGAGCACAAGGACAGAGCTGGATCTGGCTGTGATAACAGTTAGAACCGAAAACGTCTTAAATGACAGGCAAAGCCTCTCATGTTGGGTGAAAAATAATGTGTATCTCTCATAAGCACAAAATGGTCCTGAAATGTTAAAAAAAAGAGAGAGAGAGAGAGAAAAGACAAGCCTTGCTCTGTCCAACACAGGCATAATAAATGAAGCATCAGTACAAAGTGGGACCCAAAGTGACGAGCGGGATGGACAGCAAGCCCATAGCTCCTTGATGCAAGTGTTGAAGCAGACGGGACAGCTCGCGTGGCTCTCAGACGGGGTGGGCGAGGCTTACTTCGGAGATGAGCGTGGTGCATCTGTCCAGCTGCAGTGGGTACTGGGGGTGCTGTGAGTCCTGGAACAGTGAGTCCGCCTTCCTGAGGGCCCCACTGACCATTTTTCAAGGAGGAGACCCTCCTGAGTACCAGGAGCTGACATCAACTTCAGAGTCAAGCAGAGCCCCTGGGGAGAGTTTCCTGGGACAGTGACTGTGCAAGATTTCTGATTCACACACACAGTTCCACCCGTCCACTCCCCAGCCCCTCGGCTTTGGGCAGCGATACCGGCCAAAAGAGTGCGGCAGAAATCCTGCAACATCGCAGTTACTGGGGCCCTGGACCAGACAGCAGGGCCATTCAGAAGAGGGGGCTGGGAGCATGGGGCCCACCAGTTCTCAGGTGCCCACTTGGAGGGGGCAGATGCCTGCTGAGCCAGAGCCTCAGGGAGAGCATAAATGCAGCTTGGAACTTTATGTGATGTGAGGTGCCCGGGGCCGGCTCAGCCTCGGATACAGGCGGGGCTGATGAAAAGGACAGAGCAGGTTGGGTCTGCACTGCCCAGGTGGAGAAGCTGTCAGAGGGGAAGCCCAGGCCAGGGCCCAGCGGCGGGCGCGGGTCAGCTCCTCTGAGACGGAAGTTACGCACATCAGCCAGGAAAGGAAGCAGAGCGACCCTCCCACCAGGACCACCGAGGGGAGGTGGGCGGAGGTGGGGCCAAGGGGATTATGAAAAGGCTAAAGGGACTTCTAGAATCAGAAGCAGAGAGAAGCTGTGACAAGCAAGACTAGCCAAGAGAAGTGACTATAAAGACACATCTGCACCCTTCTAACACACCCACATTCACACGGCCTCTCGAGTCACACTGTGCTCGACGTCGGCCTGTAACTCTGTGAGCTCTCCCTGGTCTTGATACTGTATTACAGCCCCATGGTGTTCCCGGGTGGGGAGGCCTGCGATGAGGCCCAGAGACCCATGGACTCTCTCTGCGCTAATCTGGCGGCTCCTTGTGAGTCTATAGGGCTTCCCTGGTGGCTCAGCTGGTAAAGAATCTGCCTGCACTGCAGGAGACCTGGGTTCGATCCCTGGGTCGGGAAGATTCCCTGGAGAAGGGCATGGCAGCCCACTTCAGTATTCTTGCCTGGAGAATCCCATGGACAGAAAAGCCTGGTGAGCTACAGTCCATGGGGTCTCAAAGAATCAGACATGACTGAGTGATTTTCATTTTCACTGCATGAGTCTATAATTTGCCCAAATTAAATTTTTTAAAAATTCCCTAATTTCACAAAGCATCTCATTGAACAATGCAAATGCCTGTGTGGTTGTTAGGGATCTGTTAGTCATTTACACCCTACTCTGAATTGACTTTAAAGACTATTTCCCCTAAGCACCTCTAATGACCAGGATCAGATTAGTCACTAGGTCAGACGGGCACCTTGGGGACAAGGCTGAGGAATGAGGGCCTCTTCCTCTGCCACTTCGTCTCAGCTGAGGCCCTGGCAGAGACCTCATGGTGAGTCACACGCATCTTCTGGGCCATCCGGAGCAACTGGACAATACGACTGGTCCACCAAGTTGGGCTGCAGGCAGAGAGGTCTTATTCCTGCCAAACAGCTTCTGCCCAGCTTGCCTTGGGAGAAGCAGCCCCTGGTGGCGTGGATGGTTTCATCTGGAGGCCGAGTGGCCTTGGGGCCTCAGTCACATCAAATTTTAGGGCCTTAGGAGACAGGAAATTTCTGTTGGCTCACTGAAAAAGAGGCTTTTTTTAAAATTTATTTCAAGTGCATCTAATAGTAGAGTTAAGCAATTTTTATTTTCCAACTTTAGAGTACTCTTTAGAGTTCAAAACTACTTATCTGCATGAAGAATACATAACTTTGTAATCCATTAAACATCTAAGAAATAAAGCCAACTGGCAAAGTCCCAAATGTTGACCCTCCAAAAGGACCGAGGTCTAACCACACATCCCCGGGGGCCCCTTCACATTCTAGCAGAGAGGTCGACAAAGGAGAGGAGAGCCCCCGGGCCTGCTCTGCTGTGGTTACGCACACGGCAACATAGCAGGAATCCGGCTTTGTCGAGTCAGACCCAGTAAAACAAGCGCCTCGGCTAATGTGGACATTTGGCCGCCAACTGGCTCTGCCGCAAGAAGGGGGCCGGCAAGCCAGCTCCCGGGGGCTGTGACTCGAGGACTCATTGCAAAATCAGCCAAGATGCAGCCTCTTTGGGTGCGTTTCGGGTTCCAGCAGACCACGGAGGAAGTGCAGAGTGCGTCCAAAAGCAGAAATAGCCTTCTTCCTAGAATTCCGTTTCTGAACCGCAGGCCAGCGTTTTAATGTAAATACCTTGGAAGGTAGGATTTATGAGCTCTGTTAAGTAGACGAGGTCAGACCTCATCCAAGACATGGATGAGGGCCTTAAAGCATCCGCTGGCCCAGCAGGGCTAACCCGCCTGAGGTCAGCGCTGCGGTCTGCGTCCGGGGCATCCACACCATGGGGGTTTCTTTCTGCAGCTACTGCTCTGACCCCAACGTGCACGGGCCCCCTTGGGTGAGGACTTAACTGCTCATGCCGGGAGGTCTGTTTGGGGGTGGAGACACTAGATACAGGGGTGTGACTGTGTGGGTTTCAGCAGACACGTGGCCTTAAGCATCAGGCATAGTGTTTCTTAACCAGGACATCTTATAAAATGAAAAGCAAGTGCAATCAAGCCATCCTAACAGTGTCATGGGGAGGGACTGTGTCCCAGATGGAAGCGGGGAGTCAGGAGATGAGTGGGAGAGGTGAGTGGAGCTGAGGTTCCCTCTCCCCTGCCCTGGGAGCAGACACCACCCAACCAGCCAGGGGAAGGAGCCTCTTCCAACACAACGAGAAGCCGGTGGCTTAGACACTGAAAAATTCACCATCTGCCTGGACCGGTGGGAACTGAGGAAGTCAGGGGAGGACTAAGGTGTATAACAAGCTGCCAAAATTGACAAGTTCAAGTTAAAGATGCTCTCAGGGCATGAGGGCCTCAGACAGACGGCAGGGGACTGTGGGCGGGGCTCCTGCCCAGTGCTGTGTGCAGGTGCTGTGGGCAAGGTGCTGTGCTGTGTGCAGGGTGCTGAGTGCTGGGTGCAGGGTGCTGAGTGCTGGGTGCAGGGTGCTGAGTGCTGGGTGCTGTGTGCAGGGTGCTGTGTATAGGGTGCAGGGTGCTGTGGGCAGGGTGCTGTGCATAGGGTGCTTGGTGCTGTGGGCAGGGTGCTGTGTATAGGGTGCTGGGTGCTATGTGCAGGGTGCTGTGTATAGGGTGCTGGGTGCTGTGTGAGTGTTCAGCAGGCAGAAGGGCTCAACTCTTCAGCTTGGGGAAGGGAGTGGGTGCTACAGCCGGACTAGTAGGGGGGTTTCCTCACCCCAGTTCTCTCTGCACAGACATGTCACAGATCAACACATAGAAGGCCTCTCCTGATCCAAAAGACGCCTCCTTCATCCTCAGGGAAGTGTTGGGGAGCCCCCTCTGACTACAGCAAGAGCAGGGGAGCCCCGGCCCCTGGGCTCCCCCAGCAAAAGAGGGGGAGCAGTTAGCTTTGCCGCATGGTGCTCCCAGATAAAATGCTAGAAACACAACCATTATTTACAAAGCAGAAATAGAGACACACAGAAGAGGCCATCAGCATTGACCGGTCCCCAGGGCCACCGTGGACAGCATGTCTTCTGCTGGAGAGACCACTCCAAGGCCGCAGAGTGGACAAAAGGGAGACTGAATTCTCTTGGTGCTATCTTTATGATTTTTCTGTAAATTTGCAACTGCTCTTTAAAATGTTTATTTTCTAGATCTCTGTCTTGTCTGATCACCCCACTTTCTGTCTGTGTTTGTGGGCGTAAAGTAGATGTTGAGAGGACCTCCAGGCTGCGGGCACTGGGTTCTTAGGCCGGTCAGCCACCTTTGTCAAAAGGAGCGTAGCTAGCTCCAGAACCCAGAATGCCCTGAATTTCTCCACCTGCAGCGTCATCCTGGAAGTGCCAGGGATGACCATGTGCTTCTACTTGGGCCTGACCACCCCCGTGCAGGCGCCTGGGAAGGGAAGGACAGTGTCTCTCTCTGAAGCCGGATGTGACCCCGCCTCACCCACAGTCTGGCTTTTCTAGATCAGGACACATGAGTTTCGGGGCCGCGATCTCCTTTGCTAAGATCTCCAGAGCTAAGATGCCGGGGCTGAGGAGTCGTTAGACTGTGCATTTTGTCTGTAGAGTCCCAACTTCACTCTCAGGGGCTGTGGAGCCAGGCCCCCCCAGAACCCTGTTCCACCGTGTCAGGAGTCCCCCCACGCCTCCTACTGTCCCCAGAGCTTCCTCCCGGGGCTCCAGCCGAGACTTTCCCTGCGGCTTCCACCCACCAGGTGTTCCCGGATCTGAGCGCCCACGGCCAGCTGGATGCAGACAGGCTGGTGCGCCCACCACGACGGTCAGCGGGCAGGACCAGCACCCGAGGAGGACTGGGGGCAGCTGTGCTGGAGGAGGCAGGGTCTGCAGATCTGACTTTAGAACACGTGGAAGGAAAAGCAGGGGGCGTGAGAGGGGGTCTGGGGGAAACCTAGGAGAAGGAGACATCTGGGCAGCCAGGGCTGCCGTTCCATCTCCCTGGGGGGCGTCCAGCCCTCTTGGCTGAGCCCTCATCAAGGGCAGGGGTGGTGGAGGGGCCAGGAGGGCCCGAGAGCCGATCGCCCGACAGGACTTCTCAGGGCTCAGTCTGCCCAGGAAAGACACACGGATTCATGGCATCCCCATTGCCCATCAGACTATCACCCCAGCGCACCAGGGGCCAAACTGCCATCCCCGTGATCTCTCCTCCTGCCTCCCTTCTCTCCACCAAAGAGCTGAGAGACTTCCTCAAAGCCTCAACAGAGCAAAGACAGACTTTCGGCTGATGTTGGAGGCTTGTTCTGAGTCCCCAGTGGCTGGACTTGATGCCAGAAGAATCTGCCTGCAATGCAGGAGACCCGGGTTTGATCCCTGGGTCGGGAAGATCCCCTGGAGGAGGAAATGGCAACCCACTCCAGTATCCTTGCCTGGAAAATCCCATGGACAGAGGAGCCTGGTGGGCTGCCATCCATGGGGTCACAAAGAGTCAGGCATGACTGAGCAACTAACACTTGTGACACTTGTGCCTTGTGACTTCTTCCCTGGAGTCAGGGGGACAGGGATGTTTCCCGGGCTGGACTTCCCGAGCCCCATTTCCTGCTGGCGCCTGGGTCCCTGAGGCAAGGTCAGCGATGGGGATACAGACGACTCGGTCCTGGTGTCTTTCACTACACATGGTCCCTATGCTTCCAAGCCAGGCGCCTCAAGTAATGGTAAGACCCTCATGGTCATAAAATGACCATGGCATCCTTGTCCCCACTTTCCGGATGCAGAGACTGAGGCCACGAGGTGAAGCAGCTGAAGGTGATGAAGCTGGCCGCTCCATCCACTCTGCCATCCAGATGCCTGGGCCTGCCCCCACCACTTCCTAACTTTTCATAACTGAGGTACCTGACTGTTGTCTCCATGTCCAGATTGATGTACAGTGAATTCAAATTACTTTCCCCCTTAGGTTAATTCAATCTTACTTCTGCTGATAGTGAATTAATCCACTGTTACTTCTGTTGATGGGGCTTCCCTTATGGCTCAGCGGGTAAAGAATCCACCTGCCATGTGGGAGACCTGGGTTTGATCCCGGGATTGGGAAGATCCCCTGGAAAGCAGCTACCCACTCTAGTATTCTGGCCTGGAGAATTCCATGGACTGTATCGTCCATGGGGTTGCAAAGAGTTGGGCACGACTGAGCGACTTTCACTTTCACTTTTCTGCTGATACTTCTGTGAAGATGCTTGCCATCTTCCACACTGATCTATTCGAGGTCTCGGGGCTTGGTCCCCTCCCCCGTGACATGTGGACAGCCCGCGCCCACCCAGCAGGGCTGCGTCAGCTGGGGGTGCGGCCGTGTTTGTCGTACGCCAAAGTTCTGTCTCTGGATGCGCATGGCGAGCCAGGGCTTCAAGTCCCTTCCACCTCCTGTATGTCAGCTTCAGGAGTTTAGAAAGAGCGATAGAACTTTTCCAAACTTTTCTAGCTTCAGTATGCTTAGAAAAGCCTTTTCACCCCCAGAGTGCAAAAATATTCACCCATCTTTCCCTCAAATTCCTTTACCATTTCATTTGCACTATGCTTATCTTTTCAAACCATCTGGAATTTATTTTATCATGAGGTAAGAATCCAACCTCAACTTTTTTTTCCCAAAATTGTAACCACCTATGCCAGTAACGTTTATTGCACAATCCATCTTTGCTACACTGACTTAATTCTCCCTTTTCATGTAAGAAATGCTAAGTTATCTTGAGTCATTTCTGGACAATCCACTGGTTGCCATTATTCTATTTCTGTCTACATGAGTATCGTGCTGCTTTCATCATTATCTTAAGGTGTTTTGCTATTTGGTTCTCTGTGTCACTTCACATTGTTATTTTTCAGAGCCTACTTGGTTATTCTTACCCATTTTCCCAAATGAGCCTCATATCATTTTGTTCCCAATAGACTTTGGGGATTTTGACAGGACTTTCATCCACAAGACATCAAAGCGCCTTCCCAGGAGAACAGACACATTTCAATATGAGAACTTCCCATGTGGGAACACAGATCTCACTCTGAAGACTCACAGTGCTGTATTCTCGATCATTCTGTTATTCTTGCAATGAAAAGTGTTTTTCAGTTGAGCCACATTTTATTAACCTGAAGATATTACGAGAAACTTAGTGCATTCAAAAGCAGAGACATCACTTTGCTGAAAGACATATTGATTTTGCTGATTGATATGCAGAACATATAGACAAATTACAGACGCTTAAACTTTCATTTTGCAAACAGCTACCTCTAAATTCATACTATTCTCATCATTTTTCGATAAATCAGACCATCTTCAAATCGTCAAGGAAAAAATGCTGTCTTTGATTGTGGCTTGTTTTTGCTTGTCTTATGAATGGTGACTTTGCCATCAGCCTCATTCGTGGGTCTCTCTTCTCACTGAGCCCTTCCCACGAGTAGATGTCAGGATGGCATGGGCAGGTCCTCACCCACACCTGCTCAGGCTTGAATCTGGTCTTTGTGTCTCCCCCCACTCCCGGACCCCTTACAGGTGCTCAAGAGGATAGCTGGCAGTGGGAAGGCTTTATCAGGAGATCCTGGAGCCGTGGAACATGGCTGGGAAAAAGGGCGGCCAGAGCAGAGAAGAAGGAGGGACACCGAACCACACAAACCACCCGACTTGGGGTTAGCCGAGCCAGCGGTCTCCCTTAAGTCTCAGGCTCTGCAACAGAAAGTCCAGCCCTCCGTGTGTCGGGTGGTGGGTGTAGGGGGTGAAGAAGGAACACTGCTAATTGGGAAGGGCTGCTTAGAGTGTCTGGCTTCCACTTCACTGGAAATTGCAATATAGTTATGTGTGCTTTGAAATTAAACATCTGTCCCTAATATTATGTGGCAAGGAACAGTTTCCCCCAGTTTTTATGAGTTAGTGAAATTTCTATTCTTTTAATATAAAAATAGATAATGAATGAGTTTGACGATACCCAGGAAAAGTCTCAGTTCTCTGGAAGGAAATGAGCTTGGCCGAGCCCATATTTGGAAAGTTTTGAGAGAAGCCCCACCAGGAAATCCATGTGCTCCTGACCTCCCAGGGTCTCGGCGGTCCTTTAGTCCCCAGGATTGCCCGGGCAGGTAAGAATCCCATTGACCTTGTGGACAGTGAGGCAGTCCGGGGTGGCTCTGGGCACCATGTTTGTCTAGAGACAATGAGACAGCTGAGACCCAGACAGAGCCAGAGGCCCCCACCAGGCAAGCCCCGTTCTCTCTGATGCACTCCCCCATCCCCGCCCCAGGGAGAGCCCTGCAGGAAATGCCACCGGTCACCTCCATTTTAAGCCCATTCCATGCCTGATGAAAAGTCCACAAAAATCACAGGAAGACATAGTCACAGAACTGAGAGATGATAAATTATGTTTAGCAAATATCTACTCATTCCTGAATGTATTTCTAGGTCATTGGTGTTTTGCCTTCTCTGTATCTCTATAAAGAAGATTTCTTTTTTAAGATTTTTTTGGATGTGGACATTTTTAAAGCTTTTGTTGAATTTATGACATTGTTCCTGTTTATTTTATTTTATTTTATTTGGCTGAGGCATGGGGGATCTTAGCTTCCCAAGCAGGGACTGAACCTGCACTCCCTGCATTGGAAGGCAAAGTCCTAACCACTGGACCACCAAGGAAGTCCCTATTCAGAAGATTTCTGAGTCAGCCCAGTACTTTGGAGAGAGCACCTTTCCCTCTTGGTCTCCAGAGCCTCACATGTTCATCTTGACTGTTGTCTCCCCCACGTCAAAGCCACTGTGGAGAACTGGCCATGAGCTACCAGAGTAGCTTCTGAGGTTGTTCAGTGGGTCATGGAGGAAGAGGCCCTGCAGTGTCCCTGCCGCCACCTTGGTACATTGTTGGGGATGGACCCGGCCCCCTACCTCCATCTTCACGAACTGAACAGAGGCTGGGGTAGCCTGGAGCATGGCACACGTGCCCAGTCTCAGCCCTTTGCCAGGAGGAGGAGGGCCTCCTCCGAGTCTCTGCTGCCTCAGGAGCCCAAGAGAGAGCAGGCTGGAGCCAGAAGCCAATCTCATCGACGGTTCCCAAGGACCACGGGCACCTCTGGGGCTCCTCTGTGCCTGACCCTGCTCAGCCTGCGTGCTTGGAGGTCAGCCAGGGGAGCAGCACCCAGCTCTGGGGTGGGGGAGAGTTGGGAGCTCGGGGAGGAGGAGACCCTCGGGAACACAAGATCTGGGGACTGGGGTTGGGGTGCACACTGCCCATGAGGGTGGAATTGCCTTTGACAAGGAGGAGGTCCCTTTTCTGGTTCACACAGCTTGGCCTCTGACTTCTAGGTCAGAAATTAACTCTGGATCCCACAGATTCAGGTCTCCCTGCTGACCTGGGAGAATGAGCCAACTGAAATGGTAGAAACAAAGTCCTCCTGTCACCCTCGAACCTCTTATGAAATGCAAGGCTGTTGCACTCAACTTATGACCTTGAGGGGGTGCTTCCAGTTCGTATCCTTTGTAATTAATCCTACTTAACTTCTGCAAAGCGATGACAATAGAGCTCAGTTTATGATCTCATTTATCACTCTCTCTGTCATTAAAATATGAGATGAAAATGCCCCACCCAAATATCTGAAGAAAAGCCAATGAATGCAAAATATAAATTCCTCCCCCAGTATCACTGGCTTGTGGACTTGCCGTTATGGGGGAGGTGCTGCTCATGTGGCCCCCATTCATTTCATCTGGGATTTGCTTATGGAGCAAGAAAGGAATTAGACTAATTTTGTCTTGGAAATCCATCTTCTTCTAAGCCAAATTAAATGTATTGTATTCCATTAATATGTGGTAAGAGATTAAGATGATGATAGAATTGGCCAGTCCACCGTCTTTTAGAACAAAAATGGCAATTGTTTGCTTGTGGGAAAGAGGCATTTGTGAGTTTAGAAAATCTGAAAATGAACATAAACATTCCATGACTCATGAATTAGTCATTCAGTGCTACAATTTTCCCCATCTCCCTGGAGCAGCTGAACTAATCAAGGTGCTTGAAGGCTAAGTGGACCGTATTCCATCCTCCCCGCTGACATGCACACGAAGTTGGCTTCCCCTTACCCACACCCACATGAGCATCTTTCCAGCTGTTCTAAGAAATGGCAGCCATAGAAGAACAAAGAGGATGGGGCAGAGATGCCTAGTTATGCAACTTAGGGCCATACCCCAGCATATGTAAGAAGACAGACTGGTGTTTCTGGGTCATTGGCCAAACTCCTCCAGAAAATATGGCTTGATCCTTTTCTTTTCCAGGAGGCAGAAGTAGAACAAAATGTGGAAGCTTGAAGGAGCACTATTTGGGCTCAGTGAAAAGGATTTTCTAACCAAAACTGCCCCTCCACGGCTCAGTCTGCCCTGCATTCTCCCACTGTGGAAGTGTTTTCAGTAGCACCCGGGCCGCTGTCAGCTGGGGCCACTTTCAGGGGGTGGACTCAAGCAGCCATCCTGGTGTCTGTCCCTTATCCCTCCTCTCCCACCCCAGCCTAAAACTGACAATACCTGCGGCTCTGTCTCAAGCCTGCTTCTGTAGCAGGAACAGGCCAGGGTGTCAGGGAGTTAAGGGCCCCGGGGAGAAGCATGACACCAGTGATTGAAAAGAGGTGGTGGATAAATACTCCAGCTCTCACACCCCTGCAGGTGGACCACCTTTGAGTCATGATCCACAGTTGGCCAGAAGTCCCCAAGAGGAGGGGGCCCAACTGCCCCCCACTACCGCCACGCTCACCCATGCTCTTCCTGTGGGCTTCCTCCCATGTCCCACTCTGCGTTCACAATCTCGGGCTTCCTAGACCCACCTCCAGGATAAAATACTTATGTCCAAATCTTCATCTCGGCGTCTGCTATTGAGGAAGCCCAACCTAATTAAGGATGTTTATGCATTGGGCTGATCAGACTGCAGGGAAAGGAAAACTCTCTGATCCTCTGGAACCTCGAAATCAAAACCTGGGGAAAAGTCAAAAGAAGAGAGTTGATAGTGGTTTGATGATGAAGAGGCCGAAGCCAGGACTAATCCAGGGACCACTGACAACACCCTGAGGACCAGGGAGAACCAGCTCTTGTGTTCTGCCTTGCCCATCCCCAGAGGAGATGACACCCAGCTGGAATACGCATCCTGAGTCTGAGATGATTGTATGCTTATTAGTCCTCTGACTCAAGCTGGTTCTGTAACCTGGTTCAGGGTTCTGTATTATGTGTGTGTGTGTAAATATACAATGAAATGAAGTGAAGTGAAGTCGCTCAGTCGTGTCTGACTCTTTGCGACCCCATGGACTGTAGCCTACCAGGCTCCTCCGTTCATGGGATTTTCCAGGCAAGGGTACTGGAGTGGGTTGCCATTTCCTTCTCCAGGGGATCTTCCTGACCCAGGAATCGAACCCGGGTCTCCCGCATTGCGGGCAGGCGCTTTACCCTCTAAGCCAGCTTCCCCGGTAGCTCAGCTGGTAAAGAAATATACAATAAATACACAATAATGATGGTATTTCAAATCAATGTGGGAAAAATGAAACTGACAAGAAGGGGGAGACAGAGGATCAAATAGTTGGATGGCATCACCAACTCAATGGACATGAGTTTGAGCAAACTCTGGGAAATGGTGAAGGACAAGGAAGCCTGGCGTGCTACCGTCCATGAGGTCGCAGAGTCAGATGTGACTTAGCAACGGAACAACAACAACATTCATAAATTCATAAAGTTAATCACTGCTTTGTCTTAAACTAAACTAATTTCAGTTGTGACTAAAATATTAAACATTAGAGAAAAATGAAATTATGAAAGTCCAAAAAGACATGGCCAGTGAATATTTATATGGCCATAAAATGGGATCGGGAATTTCAAGAGTAAACCCAAAGCAAAAACTAAAAAAAGGTAAAAACAAATGTATCAGTCTACACAAAAATCTAAAACTCCTTTAAATCAACAGTAAAAGGAGAAAGAAAATACAAAATGGAAACAGTATTTCCAGTAAACAAGATAAATGGTCAATGATCTTGATACACAGAAAGCATTTAAAAAAAAAACAATGGAATATTAGTGGGCTAAGATTGAATATAAATGCTACCTAAATTGTGGGGAAATTTAATCTCACTAGTAACTAAAGAAAAATGCCAAATTTTTCTATTGAAAGGGTTTATCAGATGTCTATGTCCCATGTTTGTAGAAATGTGAGGAGACAGAAAAATACCATCCTGCAGTCTAGGGAGAAGTGAAAATTTATCTGAACTGGAAATAGTTTATACATGTGGAGAATAGAAGCTCCAAAAATAGGTAGGCCCTCTTATCCATGAATTTTATTTCCAGAAATTTAATAATCCTCTTCTCCAAATGTAAACAATGTCCAAAAATGATCTTTAAAACAATTCATTACAAAACAGTGTTTCTAAGTGGCAATTACTAGAATGGGAACAACTTAGGGGCTTCCCTGGTAGCTCAGCTGGTAAAGAATCTGCCTGCAATGCAGAAGACCCTGGTTCAGTCCCCAGGTCAGGAAGAGCCCCTGGAAGAAGGGCATGGCAACACCTCTAGTATTCTTGCCTAGAGAAACCCACAGAGGAGCCTGGTGGGCTGCAGTCCGTGGCGTCACAAAGAGTCGGATAAATCTGATGCAACTGAGCACAAGCCATCTAAAAATATAAATGTGACTAAGTAAACTATAGTACATCTACACAATAAGATATTGTGTGGCCATGAAAATTATGTTGAAGCAATGCACATATTGACATAGAAATGTTAACAAAATGTTAGGTGAAGTCAGAAGTTATGAAACTTTGGCAGGAGGGAGTATACGTAAATACAATCTGAAAGCTACTAACAGTTGTTTCTTAGTGAGCAGGATTATCATGACTTTGTTCCACTGTATTTTCTGACTTTAATAAAAATCTATTACCTTGGGGGTAAGAAAAAATCAATATCTGAAATTTCATTTTGGATAAAAATAATAAACATCAATCATCTCTGCACTTAACTAAAAGCAGCTAGGAAGCGGACAAAATATTTTAAGTAAAAATATAAGAAAGTGGAAATCATAGGGAATAAAAGATAAATGAAGACATTATGAAGGAGAATAGTGCCATTGATAAATAAAACCATGTGTTTTTTGAGAAAGCAATAAATAGACCAAAAAAAGCAGGATAAAAATGTGCATATGCACTATGATCTCAACTATGTTTAAAAGCATAAAAAACATTCAGAAGTAAATATGCCAAGATGTTAATACTAGCAGCATCTGGGCATTTTGTTCATTATTTTCCTATCGTTCTAGTCTTTCATTCATTTTCCAGATAACTTATAATAAACATGAATTCATTTTACAATCCTAAAAAATGGAAAGTAGAAGTAGGAAGTAGGTATGGAAGTAGGTATAAAAAGAAAAATAGCAAGTAGAGTTTTAAATGAAAATATTGAAAGTAGAAAAGACAGGTGGTTAAAATAAGCTAAGGTAAAAATTAAATTCCGCACTGGCAGGCCCTTGGACTTAGATAAAGCACATCCCTGCTCTGACTGAGGCCCTTGACTCTCAAGATCTAGGCATCTCTAGGGCCCCTCACGCTGTCTGGGGAGAAACGGTACATGAGGAAGGGGATGGCAGAGGGAAGGGGTACCAGGGTACTAGGTACTCCTGTACCCAGTAGGACAGGCGGAAACTGAGAGTGCAGAGACAAGTGGAAAGATCAGAAGGGACCAGTCCAGATTCCCAAATGCAGGGGTGATTATGGGCCCTGCTGAGGAAAGGATTAAGTTCCCAGGTGATAATCATAAGCAGCTGCAAGAAGCTCCAGAGTCAACAGTAAGGTAAGAGGATTTAGTAAACCAAACAAGTTCAGTTCAGTTCAGTCGCTCAGTCATGTCCAACTCTTTGTGACCCCATGGACTGCAGCACGCCAGGCCTCCCTGTCCATCATCAACTCCCAGAGTTTACCCAAATTCATGTCCATTGAGTCGGTGATGCCATCCAACCATCTCATCCTCTGTCCCCTTCTCCTCCTGCCCTCAATCTTTCCCAACATCAGGGTCTTTTCCAATGAGTCAGTTCTTCACATCAGGTGGCCAAAGTATTGGAGTTTCAGTTTCAGCATCAGTCCTTCCAGTGAATATTCAGGACTGATCTCCTTTAGGATGGACTGGTTGAATCTCCTTGCAGTCCAAGGGACTCTCATCCAACACCACAATTCAAAAGCATCAATTCTTTGGAGCTCAGCTTTCTTTATAGTCCAGCTCTCACATCCATACGTGACTGCTGGAAAAACCAGACTAGACAGATCTTTGTTGATAAAGTAATGTCTCTGCTCTTTAATATGCTATCTAGGTTGGTCATAACTTTTCTTCTAAGGAGCAAGCATCTTTTCGTTCCATGGCTGCAGTCACCATCTGCAGTGATATTGGAGCCCCAAAAATTGTTTTTGCATTGTTTCCGCATCTATTTGCCATGAAGTGATGGGACCAGATGCCATGATCTTGTTTTCTGAATGTTGAGTTTTAAGTCAACCTTTTCACTCTCCTCTTTTACTTTCATCAAGAGGCTCTTTAGGACAGTCACAAACCAGGCAGTGTGCTGTAAGGAATTCGACTGCCACCAGTAGAAATGGGGATTGTATATCATTCTTTGAGGTGTTTTTATAAACTTATGTGCTTTAACTCCCTTTCCTTTTAATCAACTTGCTAATTTATACAACTCAGTACTTACTCAAGTTGAAAATTATTTGTGTATTAAAAGGTTATGGGCACAATAGAATCAATATTCCAGAGTTTTTCAAAGCGCAATGATCAAACCATTGGATTTAAAAATAGACTGAATTTTCAAAAGTTTGAGGGTATATTTTTGGCAATATTATGGGAAAACAGTCACCCTCACACACTGCAGATATTAATAAAAAATGCACATCCCCCTGTGGATGGAAATTCAAAATAGTAAAATTACATATTCATTTACCTTTTGACCAGTATTTTCCCCTCTAGAAATGTACCCAAAAAATACACTGGGAGAAACACACAAACATATGCCTAAGACTAATATTGTGATACTTGTTATAATTGCAAAAGATTGGGAACAACCCAAAGGCCTGTCAAATGAGGACAAATTAAATAAAATATGGTGTATGTATACAATGGAGTATTATACAACCGTAAACAGAAATGAAAAATATTTCCATAGACTGCTACGGTTTGACATTTAGGACATATTGTTAAAGGAAAACCCCAAGATGGATAATTGTACAGTATGTTACCATGTACTGGAAAAACATCTACAATATGAAAATATGTAAGTATTTGCTTATATTTTAAATGGAAAGATGAATTATAAATTTTTGCAAAATTGCCTACAGGAGAGTAGAGGGGTAAGCTGATGAGGACAGACATAGAAGCTGGTCTTCTCTGAACATACATTATCTTATAGCTCTGTCTTAGGATCCATGTAAGTAATAACATACAAAAAAAATCAACTAAAAAACAACTGTTAAAAATCTAAAGCAAAATGAAGCAAATTGTGTATCATATTGGTACTGCTGCTGCTGCTAAGTCACTTCAGTCGTGTCTGACTCTGCGTGACCCCATAGACGGCAGCCCACCAGGCTCCCCCGTTCCTGGGATTCTCCAGGCAAGAACACTGGAGTGGGTTGCCATTTCCTTCTCCAATGCATGAAAGTGAAAAGTGAAAGTGAATTCACTCAGTCGTGTCTGACTCAGCGACCCCATGGACTGCAGCCTACCAGGCTCCTCTGTCCGTGGGATTTTCCAGGCAAGAGTACTGGAGTGGATCGCCATTGCCTTCTCTGATATTGGTGCTAGATCATCATAAAAAAAGAAGAAAGATAAAAAGAAAAAGTTTAATCTGATCAAAGTTGTAAATAAAAATATTAGCAAATGGGATCCAGCAATATATGGGAAGGACAATATGTCAAGACCAAGTTGTTTTCCTTCCAAGAGTTCACCACAAACATTAAAGGTGAAAAAAAATCTAAAATCATCTCATAAATGCTTTAAAAGAACTTATAAATTTAATAATAATTCACAATAAAAATTTTATTGCTAAATATTTTATTAACATCACAAAGATATTTTATCACAAAAATTTTACTAGTAAACTGGTAATAGAAGGGACCTTTATTAATATAATAGACAACATCTACAAAAAAGCTATATCCAACATTACAGTTAACAGTGAAATACTGAAAATTTTGCAATATTGAAAACATGAGGAAAAGATAAAGATGCTTGCTATCACCACTCTTGCTGAACATTGTGCTGATGGTCCAAGTCTTAACCCATTAAGTATGCAAAAATATATTCTCACTGAGAATAAAACAAAAAATAATAGGTATGATGTTTGGAAATAGAGAAATTAAACTCTTACAATTTGCAGATTGCCAAGAAGGAAATGGCAACCCACTCCAGTGTTCTTGCCGGGAGAATCCCAGGGACGGGGGAGCTTACTGGGCTGCCGTCTACGGGGTCGCACAGAGTCGGACACGACTGAAGTGACTTAGCAGCAGCAGCAGTGTATATTTAGGGAAAAAACATCCTGTGAACTCTAAACAATCTGAATCAATGGGCAAATTTAGTAAAATCACTAAGTGCACTAAATCACTAGATAAACAAAATGTACAAGCAACTAGAATTTGAAATAAAGAAGATATGATTTACAGTAGCATTTAAATTCTACAATACCTGGAAAGAACTTTGTGAAAGTAGTTGAAGAAAACCTAAATAGGTGGAAAGATACGCCATGTTCCTTGATTAAAAGACTCAATATTGTGAAGAAGCCAGTTCTTTGATCTATAGAGTCAACGTAATCCTAGTCAAACCCCAAACATGATTTTGGTGAGAAATTTAAGATGATTTTTTAATGTATGTGGATATGCAAAGTGCCATGAATAATCAAGAAAATACTGAACAGTAAAATTGGAGGACATTGTGGTTCAGCTGGTAAAGAATCGGCATGCAATGCGGGAGACCTGGGTTTGACCCCGGGTTGTGAAGATACCCTGGAGAAGGGAAAGGCTACCCACTCCAGTATTTTGGCCTGGAGAATTCCACGGATTCTATCGTCAGTCCACGCGGTCGCAAAGAGTTGGACCTGACTGGGCGATTTTCCCTTTCACTACCAGTTGTGTTAATTAGTGTGTTAGTCGCTCAGTTGTGCTCAGCTCTGTGTGACCCCGTGGACTGTAGCCCTCCAGACTCCTCTGTCCATGGGATTTTCCAGGCAAGAATACTGGAGCGGGTTGCCATTTCCTGCTACCAGATATAATGAAGCTAGAGTGCTTAATGCGGTTGAATTGGCACAAGGAAGGGGTAAAAAGATCAGTGGACGTAACAGAGAGTCCGGGAAAAGACTGACGCATACGCAGACGCTGATTTAGGACACAGTTCACTCCACATAGCAATGGCAAGGGTTTCTCTCTTAAATAAATAAAGCTGGTCAGTTAGATAGTCATATAGAGAAACAGTAATCTGGACCTATACCTCACACCATACAAAGGCATGAATTCTGGGTAGACTGTAGGTCAAAATGTGAAATCAGGAAATCCTTTAGACAAAGTCATAAGAAAATGTGTTCATATATTTGTGATAGACAAATACTTCCGACACAGCACACAATGTATTAAGCAGAGAAGACTGATTGATTGAACAATGTTAAAACTGACTATTTTTGTTCATCAAAAAAAAAAATTAAGAATAAAAAGCCAAATCGCACAATAGAGGGAAAATATTTTAAATATAAATAATTGATGGCAGTCTTGAATCCAGGAAAGATTTTTTAAGCTCCTATAAATCAGTAAGATAGAGATCACCCAATTTTCTAAATGGGAAGAGACTTGATGAGACACAGCCCAAAAGAGGAAAGCCAAGGGTCCAGTCAGGATTCCCGTGTGGCTCCAGCAGTAAAGAATCTGCCTGCAATGTGGGAGACCTGAGTTCGATCCCTGGGTCAGGAAGACCCCTGGAGAAGGGAACAGCAACCCACTTCAGTGTTCTTACCTGAGAAAACTCCTGGACAGAGGAGCCTGGTGGGCTACAGTCCATGGGGTCGCACAGAGTCAGACACAAGTGAGCAACTGACTGACACTTTCACTTTCACTTTCAAGGGTCCAGTAAGCATTAGAAAATGTGCTCATTTTCTTCAATTATCAGGGATGTAGACATTTATAAGCCAATAGGACAAGACAAAATAGTCACCAGAATACCTAAATCTAGAAGAAGGACAAGACCAGGTGTCAGCAAAGATGGGGAAAGACTGGAACCCTCATCCACTGCTGGAAGGAGCATAAATGGAGCGATCCTTTTGAAATACTACTTGGCATTATCTGCTATACACTTACGGCTTCCCAGGTGGCTCAGTGGTAAAGAATCCACCTGCCAATGCAGGAGACGTGGGTTTGATCCCTGGGTTGGGAAGATCTCCTGGAGAAGGAAATGGCAACCCACTCCAGTATTCTTGCCTGGAGAATCCCATGGACAGAGGAAACTGGAGGGTCAGAGACACAAAAGAGTCAGACACAGCTTAGCAACTAAACAACAATAGCAACAACATTATACATTTATTCTATACCTAGCAATCCTACTCCAGGTGTACACCCAACATAAATGAATGCATATAGCCACAAGAAGGTATAGAAAAATATTTATAGCAAATTTATTCCAAATAGCCCCAAACTGAAAGCAAATCAAAGCTCCATCACATTATTGAACCAATCAATAAATGGAGATACTTTTATACTTTTATACAAAATATTTTATATTTTGTAGTGGAATATCTACTACACAGCAAAGGGTATGACTGAACCACTGTTTCCTGTAACAACATGCTCACAACATAACAGTACTCACAAAGTTGGGCAAAGAGGCCAGGTGTGAGGAGTGGGGATGGTAGGATTCCACTCTTCCTGACCCAGGGATCGAATCTGGGTCTCCTGTGTTATAGGCAGGAGATTCTTTACCATCTAGCCTCCAGGGAAGTCCATACAACACCAAACATGGGTGTAGCTAAAAGTGGCCTTATAAGTCAGGATGACAGTTACCCCTGGGGAGGGAAATGGCAGAAACAAATGGGAGGTGCCTGACGGGTTTCCTGGATGCTGGGGTGTCCTATGTCCTCATCTCGGGGCTGTCACGTGGATACATTCATCTTGAAAACAGCCTTTGAACTGTACACATAAGAATCGTGCACTTTGTAAAAAATGTTTAATTAAAACAAAAAGGAACACACCTACATTTACAGCAGTATTACTCACAGTAGCTGAAACACGGAAGCTGCCCAAATTGATGAGCAAAATGTGGTCCATCCACACAATGGAATGCTATTCAGTCTTTAAAAGGGAGGAGATTCTGGCACAGGCTACAACACTGATGGACCTTGAGGATGTGATGCTCAGTGAAACAAGCCATCACATAGAGACAAATACTGTATGGTTTCACTCACACGAGTCTAGACGAGTCATACTCATAGAAACAGAAGGTCGAGTGGTAGTTGCCAGGGTCCAGGCGAGGGTGAAGCAGAGCTCTTGTTTAACAGGAGGAAAGTTTCAGTTTCCCCAGATGAAGACAGTACTGCAGATGGACAGTGGTGATAGTCACACAACAACAACGAGCGCACTTAATATTCAGCAACATGAAACTGAACATTATTTTTCATACAAAGTTAAAAGCACATTGTATTTCCTTCCTGACCACTTGCCCAGTCCCCATCTCTTCAAGAGAGATAAGCTTCATCTAAATTATTTCATCTGATTGATGATTGTCATTTATAACTTTATTGCTACTTCTGTCTCAGGTATTCCTTTGGAAAAGGTGTAAGGATTCATTACACATTCCAATATATTGTCTGTAGATTGTAAGCTAAAGTCAAGCATGTGTCTGCTGACACTTTTTAAACTGACCTGCCTTTATACTTAGAAATATCTCTTAATAGTGAGCTTCCCTGGTGGCTCAGATGGTAAAGAATCTACCTGCAATTCAGGAGACTCAAGTTCAACCCCTGGGTCAGGAAGATCCCGTGGAGAAGGAAATGGCAATCCTGTCCAGTATTCTTCCCTGAAGAATTCCATGGACAGAGGAGCCTGGTGGGCTATAGGCCATGGGGTCACAAAGAGTCGGGCACGACTGAGCGACTATCACTCACATTAACGTCATTGAACCCTACACTTAAAATGATTAAGATGGGAAATGTTATGCTCTGTGTATTTTATAACAATAAAAAGATTGAAGAAAAGCAATAATAACAAAAGGAAAACCATCTGTATGTCTAGCAATGATGGAAGCATTACAGGATTCTCATCATAACTGACCCACTTCTGCTTGACCAGGAAGGATTCCTACACAAAGCGCATCTGGGATCTGGGGAGGAAGCCAAGTCACACAGCTCTTTCTCCTCACTGCACTGTGGAATGATCACTTCCTGGGGACAGCTGAAAGGATCAGCGGATCAGGTTTGAATGATTGTATCTGGTTCTCCCGTGAGTACATGCTATTTCAGACCCTGCTCCTTTCATTTCTCCTGACTTAGGCATTGCCTCAGAGGCTGTTTCGAAGCTTTCAGAGCATCTAGGGCACCAGTGGCTTATGCTCAATACCTGGCCAGCACGTGTGGGTGCAGCTGCCAACGCCTTTGCTCCAATTGCTCAGGTGCAGAGCCACCAGCCCCCTGGGGAGGAGGGGTGTGATCCATCACACACCACAGCAGAGCCTGTTAGATGACCTCTGATTCCATCACAGACGATTGAACTATGGCTACAGCCCCAGAGGAAAGCGACTTGGCCAACTGCCGTGAAGTGGTTGCAAAGCAGAGAACAGCAGAATCTGTGTCCTCCAATCTCTAATTCAGGGCTCTCCCCCCACTTTCAAGGCAGAGTGGAGTCACACTATGCTGGAGAGGACGGAAGTCAGCGGTCAGGACTCGCTGGCCCTGAAGATGCTCCAATGCCTGTAAGGGGGTGGCATCTGTATGAGCAGAGGGCATCTCTAATGCCTCCACTTGTATTCATCCAGCCTGCCATTTTACTTTTTATTGCCACATAGCAAACCACCCCAAATCTGTCAGCTTGGAGCACTCCTATTTGTTGTTGTTCAGTAGCTAAGTCATGTCCGACTCTGCGACCCCATGGACTGCAGCACGCCAGGCTTCCCTGTCCTTCACTATCTCCCAGAGTTTGCTCAAATTCATGTCCATTGAGTCGGTGATGCCATCCAACCATCTCATCCTCTGCCACCCCTTCTTCTCCCGCCTTCAATCTTTCCCAGCATCAGGGTCTTTTCCAATGGGTTGGCTCTTCGCATCAGGTGGCCAAAGTATTGGTGCTTCAGCTTCAGCATCAGTCCTTCCAATGAATATTCAGTTGATCTCCTTTAGGATTAACTGGTTTGATCTCCTCATAGTCTAAGGGACTTTCAAGAGTCTTCTTCAGCACCATGATTTTTTTTTCCATTTATTTTTATTAGTTGGAGGCTAATTACTTTACATCATTGCAGTGGCTTTTGTCATACATTGAAATGAATTAGCCATGGATTTACATGTATTCCCCATCCCGGTCCCCCCTCCCACCTCCCTCTCCACCCGATCCCTCTGGGTCTTCCCAGTGCACCAGGCCCGAGCACTTGTCTCATGCATCCAACCTGGGCTGGTGATCTGTTTCACCCTAGATAATATACATGTTTCGATGCTGTTCTCTTGAAACATCCCACCCTCGCCTTCTCCAGAGTCCACAAGTCTGTTCTATACATCTGAGTCTCTTTTTCTGTTTTGCATATAGGGTTATCGTTACCATCTTTCTAAATTCCATATATATGTGTTAGTATACTGTAATGGTCTTTATCTTTCTGGCTTACTTCGCTCTGTATAATGGGCTCCAGTTTCATCCATCTTATTAGAACTGATTCAAATGAATTCTTTTTAATGGCTGAGTAATATTTCATGGTGTATATGTACCACAGCTTCCTCATCCATTTGTCTGCTGATGGGCATCTGGGTTGCTTCCATGTCCTGGCTATTATAAACAGTGCTGCAATGAACATTGGGGTGCACGTGTCTCTTTCAGATCTGGTTTCCTCGGTGTGTATGCCCAGAAGTGGGATTGCTGGGTCATATGGCAGTTCTATTTCCAGCTTTTTAAGAAATCTCCACACTGTTTTCCATAGTGGCTGTACTAGTTTGCATTCCCACCAACAGTGTAAGAGGGTTCCCTTTTCTCCACCCCCGTTCCAGCATTTATTGCTTGTAGACTTTTGGATAGCAGCCATCCTGACTGGCGTGTAATGGTACCTCATTGTGGTTTTGATTTGCATTTCTCTGATAATGAGTGATGTTGAGCATCTTTTCATGTGTTTTTTTTTTGCCATCTGGTATGTCTTCCTTGGAGAAATGTCTGTTTAGTTCTTTGGCCCATTTTTTGATTGGGTCATTTATTTTTCTGGAGTTGAGCTGGAGGAGTTGCTTGTATATTTTTGAGATTAATCCTTTGTCTGTTTCAGCACCATGATTGAAACACATCAGTTCAGCGCTCAGCTTACTTTAGGGTCCAGCTATCACATCTGTATGTGACTACTGGAAAAACCATAGCTTTGATTAAATGGACTTTTGTTGGCAAAATGATGTCTCTCTTTTTAATACACTGTCTAGGTTTGTTATAGCTTTCCCTCTAAGGAGCAAGAATCTTAATTTCCAGGCTGCAGTCACCATCAGTAGTGATTTTGGAGACCAAGGAAAGAAAATCTGTCACTCCTTCCACTCCCCCCGCACCCATTTATTTACTGTGAAGTGATGGGACCGAATGCCATGATCTTAGTGTTTTGAATGTTGAGTTTTAAGCCAGCTTTTTCATTTTCCTCTTTCACTTTCATCAAGAGGCTCTTTACTTCCTCTTCAATTTCTGCCTTTAGGATGGGGTATCATCTGCATATCTGAGGTTGTTGATATTTCTCCTGGCAATCTTGATTCCAGCTTGTGATTCATCCAGCCTGGCATTTCACATGATGTACTCTGCATATAAGTTAAATAAGCAGAGTGACAATATACAGCCTTGTCATACTCCTTTCCCAATTTGGAACCAGTCTGTTGTTCCATGTCCAGTTCTAACTGTTGCTTCTTGACCTGCATACAGATTTCTCAGGAGACAGGTAAAGTGGTCTGGTACTCCCATCTCTTTAAGAACTTTGACAGTTTGTTGTGATCCACAAACTTCTGTTTACTAGCTCACATTCTGTACATGAGAGGTCCAGGCATACCATGACTGGGAATCCAGGCACTGGCTGGGCTGTGTTCTCATCTGGAGGCTCCATTAGGGAAGAACTCACTCCTGAGCTCGTTCAGGCTGCTGGCAGAATTCAGCTCCTTGTGACTGTAGGTTGAGGCCCCTGCTTTCTCACTGGCTGTCTTCCAGGAGCAGCTGCCCGTCCTGAAGGCAGACCACATCCTTTGCAACGTGGTGCCTTCCAGCATATATGGAATTCCTCTCATGTTTCAATGCTCTGACTTATATCTCTGACCTCTAGAAACTTCAGAGTCTTGTGGCTAGGTCAGGTCCACACAGTAGTATCTCCTTCTTAAAGTCAACTGTGCCTTTAACAGCCTAATCACAGGAGTGAAACCCTTTATATTCACATATTACAAAAAGGAGATCCAACCACTACATCCTAAAGGAAATCAACCCTCAATATTCATTGGAAGGACTGATGCTGAAGCTGAAGCTCCAATACTTTGGCCACCTGATATGAAGAGCCAATTCATTGGAAAAGACCCTGATGCTGGGAAAGACTGAAGGCAGAAGGAAGAAGAGGGTGACAGAGGATGAGATGGTTGGATGGCATCACTGACTCAATGGACATGAACTTGGGCAAACTCCTGGGAGATGGTGAGGGACAGGGTCTCAAAGAGTCAGACAAGACTTGGGGGCTGAACAACACCACCGTTACACAGGGTGTGTATGTCGGGATGTGATTCGGGGACTATCTTAGGTGTCCGCCTAAGGTGCTATCCCAAAGTCCTGGAAAGCCAAAACACTAGTCCATAGATATCACACCTCATAGCTACAGACATTGTTAGTCTGGAAAGGCCTGGGAAGTCAGACCTGAGGCCAGCCCCGCAGGTCTCCCCATCATGGTGAGTTTGACCTTGAATCTAGCTAAGGAAAGCAGCTCTAGCTCAGTCACAACATAACCAACTCCCTGCTCTGCCTTCTTGTTTGGACTCAATTTTTTAACATTTCAGCCTTTTCCCCCACCTGCAAGAACCCTGTGGAAATTATTCCTAACGGTCCATGAAAAGATCAAGGACCAACCAGACTCAGATGTCTTCAATTGCCATGTTCTAATTTATTGGCAATATGTTCACTAATGCTTTCCTGATTATTTCCTGGGTAGGCTTCTTTACCAGATGAAAAATGGCCAGAGACAGTTATTAATTAAATGAAAATGCAGCAACCAAATGTGAAGATCTCAAACTCTTTTATTATAAAGTATCTTTTTTCTTTTTTTCAAAAGAAGCCCTAGGTAGAAGAAAAGTTTGTCATACCTTTTAGCTTATAAATTTATGTTCAACATCCATATGCAACTAACTTCTGGTTTCATTTCCTATCAAATGAGTCTTTGAACTAGTTTTCGTTCTAAAATCATCCCAAATAAACTTGAATTAACTAGTGAGTCAGGCTGCTTTTGCTAAAGAAACCCTGTGGAAAGAAAATTGAGTCCATTTTCAAAGCTGAAGAGGAAACAGTGGTGAAAAAATATTTTCTAAAGTGCATGGTGCTGCTGAATTGCTGAGTTTGTCTTGTCTTTTTGAGACAATGCTTTGCAGAGGCGTAAAGAGACCAGAGGACGTTCTGATACACCCTCTTTGTCTTGCAGATAAAGAAATTGAGACAGCAGGATGAGGTGACCTTCTCAAATTCCCACAGAGGGCTAGCGGCTAGCCCCAAGAGTCCAGATTCTCAGAGGCTCTTCCTACGGCTAGGTCATCTCCCTGATTCCTGAAACAAGGTCAAGGAGCCACCCTAACATGTCTCCAACACACTATGGTTCCTTGCAGAGGATGTTGCTAACAGAAATGCAAAATGACGTAAATTAGGCAGATTCTCATGTGTTACTGTTTTGAACAAAGACAGAACATCTGTCTTCACTTTGCCCCTTGCAGGAGAATCTTCTGCGTGAGCTGCTTTGGATCCATCCTGATGGGCCTTTGAGGGTGGGCCAGGCAGTGAGAGTGGGGGATGAAGCAGCACATCCCACAGTCAGCAGCCGGCTCCTAGAGCCCTCAGTCCAGACTTCAATGACCATCACTTTGGGGAAGGTCTGATGGATGTCCAAAATGACTTCCCATTTCACTTCATGCCATTTCATACCTTTTATCCTTAAAACTTGTGATCTCTCTTATCAAAGATTCAGTAGTAGTTTAATAAGTTATTCAAAGCTATTTTTCTTATTAATAAAGGACATATTTTGAAGCTTAAAGATGATTTGCAAAAAATCCATTTAGGTGTGATGGATGTATTGGCATAAAGCACAGATAGTACTTTTATGTACAAAAAAAATGAAAAACTATTTTAAAAGCTGATGAGTTTTGGAATCAAGAACTTTTTAGATTGAAGTATAGTTAATTTACAATGCGTTAGCTTCAAGTGCACAGTAAAGTGATTCACACACACACACACACACACACACACACACATATATATGTATTTACATATTCTTTTCCAGATTATTTTCCATTACAAGATATTGAGTATAGTTTCCTGTGCTATTCAGTAGGTCCTTGTTGGAAATAAGAACTTTAAATACAGAGCCTGTCAGTCTTGGCACCACTGACATTTGAAGCCAGATAGATTTGTGTATCTGTCCGTCTTGTGCCTGGACAAAGTTTGGCATCTTCCCTGGCCTCCATCCACTACAGGCCAGTAGCACACTCTCTCCCCCTAGTTGTGACAACCAACCATGTTTCCAGACGTTGCCAAACGTCCCCTGGGAGCCAGAATGGCACTGGTCAGTATCTAGTAGGACTCTGGAGTGCATTTCAGATTTGAGTGGGCATGGCACCTGTTCTACAGACTCAGGGAGCCCTCAAAGGTAGATTTACAATAAAATCAATACTCAATATCACCAACACATGGCTAAATTCATTTAAAGAACTTTTAACAGGCAGTGCTGCCCAAGGAAATCAAGCATCACTTGTCAATAGAATATCAGGAAACTCTGGTCCAGACTGAGGTGGAGAGAGGCCGCAGAGAGCAGGTGGAAGTGGGCCAGGAGGGCACTCAGCCATCTCACTGAGTAGACAGGCATCAGCGTGTTTAAAAAGGTACTTATCTGCAAGACGCTTACTTCTTCAAGCTCAACTTTCCATCACCTAACTTTTTTAGATTGATTAAAGTGATAGCGTCCCATTGTGGAAAATTTGGAAAGCACATAAAAAGTACTAAAAGACACAAAGCAATCACCCTCAATCTGACCAAAAGAACCTGCTGTTAGTACATACGGGTATTTCTGCCCAGACGGTATTCTATGCATATTTTTTTCATTTTTGAACTCATTTGTTTTGCTTTGAAATTCTGTATGCAGGAGTTTTCTTCCTATCAAGAAAAATCTTTGGAAGAAAGTATATCATAATTTAACTATCCTCCCATTGTCGGGATATTATAAACATCACTAAAATAAAGCAATTTTTATTCTTGATAAGTGTGTCTCGCATTTGTCACATAATTAGTTCAACACCTAGCTCAATTCATAGTAAGTGCTCAGGGAACAAGCCCTTGTCACTGTATTGTTAAATTGCTTCCCTGAAAAACTAAACTCTCACCAGCAGTGTCTCATAAAAGCTTCACCAGCATTAAATGTTACCATCTCTTCATTTTTCTGCAATTTATTTGGTGAAAATTAAACTCTTCATTATCTTAGTTTGCATTTCCTGATTACCAATGAGGTTGAATACTTAGGTTGTTTATTAAATATTTTCATATTAGATGATCTGCTTATGATCTTGTTTTGAATTTAGTTCTTATTTGGAACTTAGTTCTTATTTACTTGCATGAGCCCTTCTCTTAATAAGGATTTTAGACATTAACCATTGACTTTTATGGATATCTATTTCCTTATTTTTTTGATTACACAATTAAACACAAATTTGCATGAGAGGAAACTCCCAAGTTAGGTGAAATTTTTAATAAAAAGAATAAAACATTTGACAATATCTACTGCCATAAGACACAGTTACCAGAACCAAATGATGGCAGAATTCATACCTAATGAAATGAGGGAATGAAACAATTTGAAAAGGACTTTAAAATTATATTGCTAGAATTGTTAAATTTTTATAATTTACAGAAATAGAATGAATAACAACTATTAAGTGAGAATAGAAATCTTAGGATTCAGAAGGATCATTTGGAAAACATGGAACTGAAAAACACTGAAATAAAAAATCACTAAATGGCTTACATTACTTTGATAGATAGAACAAAACAGAGGATCAGTGAATTAGAAAACAGAACTAAATATCACTCAGAATGAAGTACAGAGAGATAAAAAGTCAAATCAGTGATAGGAAGCATTGGTTAAATCAAAGTTACATCTAACAGAAGTTCCAGAAGCAGAAGAAAATTGGTGAATCAAACACTTCAGCAGGTAACAGCACAGAATTATCCATAATTGAAGACATATATAAGTCCTCAAGTTGAGGTTCACTGAGAGATGAGGATTAAATGTTTACAAAGGATTTCAATCACAGATATGTATAAGAAACATCAGGGAAAAATAAAATACTTAAAACATCAGAAAAAATTGACAGATGAGCAGCAGAATTTTCATCAACATAAATAGGCATGAAAGCCTTGAAGTAATAGTTTCAAGGGCTAAGGAAAAATAACCACCAACCTAGAATTCAAAGAAACTGTATGAATATATTTAGGCACAACCGTAATTATACTTGGCTTCCCTGGTAGCTCAGCTGGTAAAGAATCTGTCTGTAAGGCAGGAGACCCTGGTTTAATTCCTGGGTATTATTATGACTATTATACTCATACCAATGGTTTCCAAATTTGTCTACATATTGAAATCACCTTGGAAGTTCCATAGAAGCTTAGGTCCATGTCCCACTCCTAGGAATCATGAATTAGTTGAGCTAGGGTTTAGCCTGGGTTTGGGGATTTTTCTAATGTGCATGTTTTTCTAATGTGCCAGCAATTGTCAAACTCTGAAAATCACTGGTATAGACTCTCAAATTAAGTACTAAAGTATGACCTTTAACAAAAGTGAACCCCCCAAAAAAAAAACAATAAAAACAAGTGTAATAAAATACAGTCAGCAAAGAAATCAGCAAAATGTGATAGCCAGTTAAATACTGAATTTTAAATAATACAGTAAGCAATCTAAGGGCTTCCCTGGTGGCTTAGATGTTAAAGAATCTGCCTGCAATACAGGAGACCTGGGTTCAATCCCTGAGTTGGGAGGATCCCCTAGAGAAGTAGAGTGGAAATACCCACTCCAATCTTCTGGCCTGGAGAATCCATGGACAGAGGAACCTGGCAGACTACAGTCTAAGGGGTAGCAAAGAGTCAGACGTGACTAAGCAACTTTCACTTAAACAATCCAAATTGGATCTTTGTTATAAAATATAGTAATAATAGTGAAAATCATATTTATTTGAAATATACCAGGAACTAAAATTCTAAGTAATAAGTGGGAAAGAAAGTAGCAAGTTCAGAGGGAAGTTAATGTATTTCTAGATTCTTCTCTTCTTTGTGAAGAGGGTTTAGAGTTAATTATCAAATTCATTTGAAAATATAAAACTAAATCACTTGTTTAAAAGTTCCAGGTGACCATTTAAAGAACAGACACAATGTGTTTTAACTTTTAAATGGTGGAACAGGGAAATAAAGAAAATGTTCAGTTTAACAAAATCACTCAAGAGGAAAAAAAAAAGGAAAATAATGTTGAATAACAAACAGAGCAACAATTTTGGAAAGAATTTCAACTGAATCAGTAACCACAGTAAATGCAAATAAATTAGAAATCACCTTTCTAAAAACAGATTTTTTTTAACCAGATAGACCCTAAAACTGAAGTTTAAAGTAGATACCAAGATAGGACGTGAAATCCTAAATAAAGCATCAGATTCACAAAAGAAATGTCTGTGAACCAGTCCCCTGCCTTTGAGTTCACACACACCCTCAGGAACGTTGTGAGAACTGGATGACCAAGAGAGCTGGATTTGTGGAGCGCGGTGTTGGTGAAAGTGGTACTTTTACCTCAGGCCTTCCTGAACCCATAGCATGGGCTTGACTGTCACCCTTGGAGAGCCTGATGCATGTATGATGCTGTGAGAAGTCACCCTGGACCAGAGGCTTCCTCCTGCCCCAGAGGTTCTGGTCAGCTGCTTCAGCAGGTGTGTGCAGAGAGGGCCGCTATGTGGTGACTGCGTATGCAACCAGATGTCGCTAGGACAAAGCGTTCTCCTGTGCCAGCTGTGGGCCGTGTGAAACAGGGTGGGGGGAAGCTGTGATGGGGGAGGCAGACCGGAAACAGACACAGACACACACGTGTGCACATATGCACACACAGACAAGTTCAGGTTCTGCCCCAGAGGACCACCTGAAGCATCTGAGGATCTTGAGCAGCAGACGCCCGAAGTTCAGCACAGGAGCAGCAGTGAGGGTGTGAGCGACCCTGAAGCACCCCATAAGGTCCACCAGAGCCTGTGCAAAGCCTCTGCTAGACCCGCAAGGCAGAAACTCTCCCCTCACTTCTCTCTTCTGTCCACACGTTCCAGCTGGTCCACGGGTGGTGCCTGCCTAAGGGCTGACACCACCAACCATGAGACTTAGCTGGGCGAGGGATAGGAAGTGAATAGGAACATTCCGATGGACAGCTCAGCCTCACTTGGTTGATTTCTGAATTGAGAGGTGATGCAGGACTTCAGGTGACAACCTAGAAGTCAGAGGTGAGGCAGGACCTGCCCAAGCCTACAGCTGTATAAGAGGGTCACCAATGAACACACTTTTAAATAGACAGGGAACAAAAATGAAGTCTTGCTTTAATCACAGCATAATGTGTGTTTGTTCTACATAGTAGTCACACAATGTTCAGCTACATACGCCCCATGAAGAAACACCAAACTCAAGGAAACAGAGAAGCTGAATGTAAAGAGACGGGAAATGACAAACAATTGCCAAACAAAAGAAAACTTGAATGGCTTTATGATTATTAGGCAAAAGATCCTAAGAAAAAAATTTATCAGGAACTAAAATATCATTTTTAATAATAAAAGCAATAAATCTCTAAGACTGGTGATCATCAACACATATACATACACATCTAATAAGATAGTCTCAACATACACAAAACAAAACTGACAGAAATATAAGAAGCTGACAAATCTAAAACTGAAGATTTTATGATCTTCACTAAACAGAAGACACTTGGTATTGTGTCTTAGTACAATACACACTTTTTACTAACAACTAAATCAAATGTTCAAAATATCAGCAAAAATAGAAATGATTAAAATACCATAATTGATGCTATCAATATTATAAATGAGAGTGTCTTATCTATCTATGAGATATAGATAGATACATAGAGATGGAGAGAGAAAGACAGAGAGGGGCAGAGAGGGAGAGGTCTCCCAGAGCTCAGACAAAAACAGGCTACACATTCTTTTCAAACACATAAAATATGTTTTTAAAGTTTGGATACATACATAATGGATCACAAAGAAAGTCTTGAAAAATACCAAAGATCTGAAAACATGTGGTCCACAACAAGTTTAGAAGTAAAATTTTAAAGTCAGTTAAAATGCACCCATACATTTGGAAACAAATAACACTTTCAAGTAATTCATGGGTCTGGAAGAAATTGTAATGGAGATTATGAATACTGAGAACTGAATGACGACGAAAGAACTACACACAAAAATCTGTGGAAAGTGGATGAAAGGGGATGTTAGAAAGAATTCATAATATTAGAAAACAAGATATTTTAATTAATGAGCTAGAAATGCAATGGGAGAATTTAGATAATACAGTATAAAAACCAATGTAAAACCAAAAGATAAATCATAAAGATCAAAATTATGGAAATAGTAAATAAAGAAACAGTGGGGAGAAATGAATCAAAAGATTCTTTATAAAGAACTAAACAAAATATGAATTTTTCTTGATAATTAATTTATCAAGACAAAGAAGGAGGAGAGTGAAAAGTTGGCTTAAAGCTCAACATTCAGAAAACTAAGATCATGGCATCCGGTCCCATCACTTCATGGCAAATAGATGGGGAAACAGTGGAAACAGTGGCAGACTTTATTTTTGGGGCTCCAAAATCACTGCAGATGGTGATTGCAGCCATGAAATTAAAAGACACTTAGTACTTGGCAGGAAAGTTATGACCAACCTAGACAGCATATTAAAAAGCAGAGACATTACTTTACCAACAAAAGTCAATCTAGTCAAGGCTATGGTTTTTCCAGTATTCACGTATGGATGTGAGAGTTGGACTATAAAGAAAGCTGAGCGCAGAAGAATTGATGGTTTTGAACTGTGATGTTGATGAAGACTCTTCAGAGTCCCTTGGACTGCAAGGAGATCCAACCAGTCCATCCTAAAACTAATCAGTCCTGGGAAGGACTGATGCTGAAGCTGAAACCCCAATACTTTGGTCATCTGATTCGAAGAACTGACTCATTTGAAAAGACCCTGATGCTGAGAAAGATTGAAGGCAGGAGAAGAAGGGGATGACAGAGGATGAGATGGTTGGATAGCATCACTGGCTCAATGGACATGAGTTTGAGCAAACTCCAGGAGTTGGTGATAGACAAGGAGGCCTGGTATGCTGCAGTCCATGCAGTCTCAAAGAGTCAGACATGACTGAGCAACTGAACTGAACTGATGTGGTAGACAATTTTCCTTAAAAATTAAATTACTGAAGCTTCTATTTTAACTGATAATTACTCTAGTTCAAAGTCTAGAAAGGAAGAAAGAATCTTTTTTTATAAGGCAAGGATCCCTTTGGTAATGAAACAAGATAAGCAGGAAAAAAGAGAAAATTATGAAAAATTCTCTGCACAGCAAAGAAAATAGTCAACAAAATGAAAAGGCAACCTACAGAATGAAAGAAAATATTTGCAAACCACACATATGATAATGGTTTAATATACCACCCCCCCCCCGAAAAATGTATTAGGAACTCAAATAACCCAGTAGCAAAAAATCAAATAATCCAACTGACAGATGGGCAGAAGACCTGAGTAAACATTGTTCCAAAGCAGACATACAAATGGCTGACAGGTACACAAAAAGGTGCTCAGCATCACTAATCAACAGAGAAATGCAAACCAAAACCACAGTGCAATACCACCTGGCACCTGTTAGAATGGTATTTATCAAAAAGATGACAAGTGTCAGCAAGGGTGTGGAGAAAAAAGAACACTTGCACACTGTAGGTGCAAATGTAAATTGGTGCAGGCACTAGGGAAAACCGTATGAAGGTTCCTCAAGAGACTAAAAATAAAACTACCATATGATCCAGCTATTTCATTCCTGGGCATATTCAAAGGAAACCAAATCAGTATCTCAAAGAGATATATGTATTTCCAGGTTTATTGCAGCGTTATGCACATTAGCCAAGATATAGAAACACCCTAAGTCCTAAGCATCCTTTGATGGGTTAATGGATAAAGAAGATGTGATGATAGATAGATAGATAGATAGATAGATAGATAGATAGATAGATAGATAGATAGATAGATAGATAGATAGATAGATAGATAGATAGATAAGTCAGCTAAAGAGAGGAATTAGAAGATCTCACTTATATGTGGAATCTAAGAAAGAAAAAGTTGGACTCATAGAAACAGAGAGTAGAATAGTGGTTCCCAAGGGCTAGAGGTAGGGGAAAGGAAGAGCTGTTCATCCTTCAGAGGGTATAAGCATTCAGTTAAAGATGAGCAAGTTCTGAGCATCTAAAGCTCTTGATACCTCGAAGGTCGAACATTAGAGATGCTTTGGCAACCGTGCCACTCAGAGGGGAGGTCACTGCCTCTCATTTAGCCCTCCAAGCCCCCTGTGCCTGTGCCCTTTCCCGGAGGGGCTTTGTTCATGTGCTAGGAATCTGTGCTCTCAGTGAGAAGAATCCTACATGACAAGGCATTCAGAAAGTGGAAATTTCAGAGGCCCTGAGAAGACGGCGAGAGATCTGGCAAATACACAGGAGGTTCCAGCTGGGGTGGCTGAAGGCTGGAAGATGGAGGGACACGTTTGTTTCTTCCAAACTGTTGAGACCAAAGGGCTTTATTCTCCAGCAACGAGCTCCTTCCCGGGAAAGCCCCGGATCTTCACGGCACGCATGGGATTCCTGTTCACAGTCATAATCGTCTTTGGCACCAGCCTGGTGAGATGGTTCCTGTTAAACTTTAATCTCCCGCATGTGGCCTCCTACTTGGCCAAATTTCCAGCTAAAAATAAAATCTGCCTATCGACAAATATTTTAATATTGACTCTGTTGACTGTGTCCATGCTGGTTACCAGATTAGGGAACCGTGTCTCACAGAACGCCATTTGTAACCAAGTGTTAAATCAAATGACACTCACTAACATGCTCATCTCTGGAGCTTTAATTTTTTTTTTTTCAATATGTAAGACATAATGAACATTCCATTGTGAAGCATCTGCATCACGAATGGAGACCAGGGCCGTCCTGAGCTGGAACGAGGGACCTCCTTGCTTCTCCGCCTCAGCTGGTACCTCACCCAGACCGCAGAATGCTACCTCCTGGTAGCCGCCCTTCCCCGGGAGCCCCCGGTGTAGTCGCCAGGATGACCCACGCAGAAACGGCTCCGGGCCAGGGACAGACAGTACAGCACACTGGATGAGGGTACGCGGGGGCAGAGGCCTGCCTCTCTCACTGGTGCCAAGCCCACCCTGTGCCCTTCTCTAAGCTTCTGCACGTCTGGAGATTCTCACGGGGGTCCCGTCTGGATGGATCTGGAGCTTCTCGACAGCACTTTCTTTAGACGTCCCCGCAGGCTGGGTATCTAGAGTAACTGCAGCTGCGGTTCCACCAGCATCTACTCAGTTTCTCTTACAACTCTCTGCTTATGCTTTTGAGTCGCTTCTTAGAAAAATAACTAGGTGAGGAAACCCTTTCCAAGAAATGGTTTTCCCTCAAACGGTTTTACCTTTCGATCGCCAAAAATCAGGCTCAAAAATCTGCATTCGTTTGCTCATGTGATTTGTCATCTCTGAAGGCAAAGAGTTGAAACATTCCCCGTCCGCCAGCGGCGGCCAAGCTGATGACCTCCAGGGAATGGGCGTGCATGCATGCTCGTCACTCAGTCGTGTCCGACTCTTTGTGACCACCTGGACTGCAGCCCGCCAGGCCATGGAACTTTCCAGGCAAGAATACTGGGAGTTTCCCCGAAAACCCTTAGTGAAGAAAACCTGGATGTCTACACAGTTTCTTGTTGCACTTACTTGGTTTTCTAGAGGTAAGGAAATGAATGTGGTTCAATTCAACAGTTTCTCTGCTACAGTGAAGCTACAGTTAGGGACTCCAAAGCCTAAGCGTGGAGTCATAAGCTGGTAGCGGAGCTCTGTTGGTGGGAGTCTCTGCAGGAGGGACGGGGGAGGACAGAAACCCTGGGGAGATCAGAACAGAGACGCTGTGGTGAGGCTAAAGGGGGTGCAGACGGGGTCAGTCAGGGTGCCAAGCCCGGGCAGTTTCATTTGGTTGTCTGAGGTTTTAGTAAAGTACCTTTTGATTACTTTAGACCGAAAAGACCAAGACAAAGGGGGACGAAAGGAGAAATAAGGTGTCAGAATCCCTCCACCACCCTCTGCCCCTCAGCCTGAGTGACTGTCCACCCCGCGGCTGTACTTCCCAGCTGGGTGTGTGCCATCCCAGTGGGTGTGGGCTGGGGCCCCCTGCCGTCACCACCCGGCCGAGCTCAGAGCAGAAGCAGGGCTTGGAGACCCAGCTGGACCCAGGCACCCCAACCCCTCACCCAGAGGACTGTCTCCTCGGCTCAGGAGGTGTGCTCTGGGCTCACCCCCTAGAGGTCCTTCCTGCCCAGTCTGTTTCCTGGAGAGTGACTCCGCAGGTCTGCAGCTCACCATGACCACAGCTCCCACCAACAGAATGCCTACTCCACCCCACCTCAGCCCCTCGGCCCTGGCGGTTGACAGCACCCACCGCTGCCAGGCTAGGAGGCCGCCCACCCCGGGTCCTGTCATCAGTCTCCACGTTTGATTCCTTGCTGATGACTTCTGATTTCTTCTGAGAACCTGGTCAGAGGACCCAGGAATAAGATCCAGGGTCAGGGGGCTCACACAACTGACAAATGCACAGACCACCCTTCGCTGGGGAAAACGTGATCCAGGGAACTCGCCCCAGACAGCAGGGGCCACGGTCGGCCAAACAATCATCGGATGGAGGCAGCAGGAGATGCAGGCTGGAGGAGAGCAAGGCTGCCCTGACACTGTGATGACCGCAGGTCACAAACTCTAGGTCGCTTTGCTCCTGGATGGCAGGGGAGAACACTTACTTTCGGTGGAGAAGGGGCAGGGACCCTGGGAGTGGTCTGCCCTAGTGCAGAGCCAGTAGCGGGGCTCTGTTGGTGGAGGATTTTAAACTGATACCTCTACTAAGTCCGTCTGCTTTGGCGGTCAGTATGCACCAGCCGTTCTAAATAAGTCAGGGAGAAGGTGTTCCCCCCGCAGAGCCGGGCTCCCCTGTGCTCGCGGGCACAGCACGAATGCCGGCCACGGCTGCAGGGACAGAGGCAGGCCGCTGGGGCCAGGAGTGCGGGGCACAGGCTCGCAGGAAGTTAGGATTATGACCAGCTGCAAAGGAGGGCCACAGCAGTTGTGCATGGCTTTGGTTATTTTTTTCTCTTTCATCCTCTGTCTCACCTACAGCCCACATGCAGGGCATCATGGCTCCAGACGTCAGGTACAGGCAGGGGGATGACCGAGTGACCTCATCCTGCAAGGACACAGCGGCTGATGAGACTCATCCCCCCAGGAGGGGGCAGAGGTTTCTTCATCCGAACAGAGGGCGAGGATGATGCTGGGCAGGTACGGGCACACAGACGCTGGCCACTCTCCAGCTGACACCCTGCCCATCAGCCTCCCCACCGCCTCTGCTGACCACCCCTCCCGTATCCCTGGGTGCTGCTCCCCCAACTGCCCTGGTTAAGCCAGTGGAAAAGGGTTGAGAGTCAGAGCCCGCCCCACTTTGGTGACGCACCTGCCTCCCTCCATGGCCCAGTCAGCCCTGGGTGGGTGGGGCATAACAGCTCCCCACTGGGGTTTCTGGCTGCCCAGACTTCCCTGGGACTCCCTCCCCACACTGCAGTCCTCACTGGGTTGAGTCCTGCTTCTTCTGTTCTTCCCAAAAGCCCAGGCGTCGGCCCCATGGCATCTCCTGGAGCCCCCAGCCAGCTCGGTGATGCCCACAGGTGGACCGTGGGTTCTGCTGCCCCACCCCAGAGCGAGAAGCCCCCCAGCTCCTCACTGGGGCAGCACCTGCCTTCTCTCTGGAGACCATCCTGCCCCCCCACCCCCAGGCACGAGCACTGCCTCACCAAATCCCTCCTTGACTTGTGGTCACCCTGGATGCCTCTGTCTCCATGACCAGAAAGGGTCTCAAGGTCAGGGTCGACATGCAGTGTAGACATCAAGCTGGATCTGCAGGCTTCATGAGCCCCTCGGTCCTTCCCCATCAGTGTTTCTGCTGGAGGAGCCTGGGCCCTCTTGTTAGGTTCTACCTGCAACAAAACAGGAAGAACACTGTCCTGGAGACTGGTCTTCAGGTATGTCTGTGTTTGCAGAGCCACACGATGCCTTGACATCCACGTTCTCAGTAGAAGTTTCGAATTAGACAGGGGAGGGGTTTTTGTCATGAAGTTCAAAGGACATGGATAGGACATCAGAGGGCTTCCCTCTTCAGAAACTGGTTGGCACAAGAGAAAGGACACAGTCATCCTGACATAGGAGAGAATCAGCTCCCCATCACCCCACTGTGATGGGGTGATTCAGGAAATCAGTCCTGAATACACATTGGAAGGACTGATGCTGAAGCTGAAACTCCAATACTTTGGCCACTTGATGCGAAGAGCTGACTCATTGGAAAAGACCCTGATGCTGGGAAAGATTGAAGGCGGGAGGAGAAGGGGATGACAGAGGATGAGATGGTTGGATGGCATCACCAACTCAATGGACATGAGTTTGAGTAAGCTCTGGGAGTTGGTGATGGACAGGGAAGCCTGGCGTGCTGCAGTCCATGGGGTCACAAAGAGTCTGACATGACTGAGTGACTGACTGAACTGAACTGAACATGAAAGGTGGAAACCAAATCAATAAAAAGATAAAAAGAAACTCAGAAAAAAATACATAAAGCAAAAAGGCATAATGAGATTTAAAGAAATATGACGAATAACCTCAGAGCAATAAGACGATTCAGCAACTATGAAATAAGAGCACAATACTACAAAAAAGGAACTTTTCAAAGTTCCTTCTGACCGTGCTTTACAGTTTCAAGGCAAATAAAAAGTAAAGAGGGATCCCCATGAGGTCCCTGTGAGTCACACTTACTGATGACACAAGAGAGCTGGGTGGCCAGGCTGATTCTGAGCAGTTTGGAACCTTCTCTTCCTTCTCTTTTGACACTCTTCTCCCTTAGAAAATTGAAAGAAAAATCCAATACATACCCTCTGTCCTCAACAGCAACTCAGTCCTAGCCAAAGCAGTGGTCTTGGAGTGGCCTACATAGACAAGGGAAAAATGGGGGAAAGGAGGAGGTGACAAACAATGTATTCAAGTTTGGCTTCAGAAAGCACTTTGAAATTGTCAACCAAGGTTGACAAGGATTGATGAGCTGGCCATCTGAACCTGGAGTGGATTCTAAACCAGGATTTATCGCTTACTAAGCACGTTACCTTGGATCTTGGGGAGGGCATCATGGAACCTCTCCAACACTTGGTGTCTCATCCCTAAAGCAGAGATGCTCCGGTCCTCACCCACCTCCTGGGGATGTTGTAAAAAGGCAATGACATAACAGACACGTGGGCAGAACCCTCCACAGCCCCCAGGCACCAGCCCGGGAGGCTGTCAGGCTTAATGCCTTGCAGCTGGGCTGCCCGTCACCCTGGCCTCCACCTGCCTCCCCCTTCCCATCACCTTCACTCTCTGCCTCCTTCCTCTCCTCTCCCTCCATTGCCAGGATGAGGTAGTCACACTTTCCTTCCTTCCAAAGGCAGTTGCAAACTTTAAAGCCCCATTATTTTAAATTATTGAAGATGCTTATGTTTGAAGTGGAAGTTTAAGCCTGTCAGGAAATTTCACCTTCAAAGTCCCTGAGCTGGTTCAAAAATCCCTCACATGTAATGTTTCCTTGATGGGGTTTCCAAGCCCCTCGGAGCCTGTCTGAAGTGAAACGGTCCACACTGGGGCCCTTCTGGAGGATATGATGGAGCCCTCGAAACTGTCAGCATCGTCAGTTTGAAGCAGGGCATCACACACGTCTGAAACATATGTGCACTTTCTGAGCAGTCACTGTGAACGCTGAGCTCTCGGTTAGCATCGTAAAATCAAGAATCTAGAGGTTTCCTGCGAGAGCCAAGAGCAGGCAGTGTGGCTTCCTCGAGCGGACAGTGGGCACCCCACGGCCTCTCCGGGGCTCCGGGCCTCTGCCCTCCAGGCTCTGACGGCCCAGAATCCAGCCAGTGGAGGGGGGCTGCACCTGGAGCAGGCTGCCCAGAAATCCCGTGACTCTTGGACAGCAGCAGAACACTTGCCTCGACAGAAGTTGGAAGGGAGTCATGATTAGTTTCCAAAATTTCTTTACAAAAGGAAAGTTAAATTTTTCACTTAGAAAAAAGGCATGTCAAGTGAATGCAGGTTGGTGGTTGCCAGGGGCTGTGGGAAGCGGGAGGGGAGAAGCTGCTTAGTACAGAGTGGGTTTTCCTTTAGAAAGATGGAAATATTTCTGAACTAGAGACAGGGGCCGAGTGAAGAACACTGTGAATTTGTCCCATGGCACTAAGTTGCTCACTTGAAAATGGTTGCTTTTACATTGTGTAAATTTCACCTAATAAACTTTCAAAAGTCATTTCACAGTTCTCTGCCCTCTGACTTGCAAGGCTCATCAGCCCTGGGTCAGGGTGGTAGAAATGTCTGGTGTGCGATGCAGCAAGCAGAGCTCGAATCTGGCACCTTCCAGACTGGGGTCCCCTTCCCATCTCTGCTCTGAAGCCGTTGGATGACCCAGGTAGGGTGTCTACCAATGCTGCTTGGTCCGATGAGTCCAGAGGATTATTTTTAATAGTTCATAAGTTTTTCTGGTTACTTAAGACATGTAACATAAATATAGTATGTATAATACATAGTAAAGACACTTAAAATCATAATTTCACTATTTAAAGATGGCATTTTATATTTTGATGTATAGCCTTCTATCCCTTTCACATTTATATTTTAAGGTGCTTTTGGATCTCCATACTTTTTAAACAAATCCCTCCTTTTTCGCTTCTTGCGGGTGAAATCCTTCAGAAGTTTCCAGATGCCCCTTTCCCTCGCTCTTAAGATGTGCGTCCCTAGGTGGGCATGAGGAATCAGAAAGGTCTCTGCATTGCCTGCCATTCAGTCTTGCTCTTTTAAATCTCTACGTTTTCCCACTCCTTCCTTTGTCTTCACAGTTTTGATTGAAACAATACCAGTGTTCAACCTCCTCGGAGGCATCTGTTTATTTTCTCTCCTTTGACTTTCAGAAAGCTTAGCGTATGACTCATTTGTATGTGGTATGTGTGCGTGTGTGTGTGTGACTCATCTGTATGTGGTGTGTGTGTGTGTGTGTGTGTGTTAAACAAAGCAGAGTAAAAAGGAAATGAAGCCTGGAATAATTATCCATACTTGATTCTCCCACAAATATTTCAGTAAGAAATAAATCTTTCCCTTGACAGGAATTTGCATCTTTGCTCACAAGAGTGTGAATCTGTCCAAAACAACTTCCAGGGTAACTCGCAGCTCTGGGGGGGCAGGGGGGAGGGGGGGTGTGGATTGCAAACCTGCCAGGACACAGGCCCCCTCCCACGGTGCACACAGAGTGGGCCGGCCCTGCCAGCAGGTGCTGGGAGGGACACTCTCCAGTCCCATCTCTCAGTTCCCCTCTTCCAGCCCCTCCCTGCAGCTTGCTGCTACTTCCTGGCCGACCTTGACCCGAGTGGAGCCATTCATGGTCCGCGGTAACTAAGAGACAGCTGATGGGCATGGTCCCACCCAGTGAGAGACTAAGGTCCACTTCTCTCTGGGCTGGACATCAGAATGACTGAAACAAAGGGATGGTGAACAGGGGAACCTAGGCTTCCGGTGAGAGGTCCTGGGCTGGCCGACCTGGGGCAGGGTCAGCGTGGGGGATGCTCCTTCTATGCACCTGATGAGGGAGGGGCTGCCAGGTAGAGGCCATAGGAAACCCTCGCCAAGAAGAGAGTCCTCTTCAAAGAGACCTAGAAGCTCCACCTGCTGAACTGATGTGGACTGTCCTGGATCCACCCCAGGGGTCTTCATCTGCGGCTTCCCATCATTTTCAAGTTTACTGAAACGGCTCAATGATCAAGTAAGCATCCTCATTGTCTTCTGAGAGCTCTCCCCAAGCCCCAGAGCACCCTCATTGTCTTCTGAGCTCCACACCCCCGCCCCCCGCCACCAAATCCCAGTGTTGCTTTTCCTTCTGCTTGGAATAAAAGCCCCACTCTGGTGTTGGAGAAGGCTCTTGAGAGTTCCCTGGACTGCAAAGAGATCCAACCAGTCCATCCTAAAGGAAATCAGTCTTGAATATTCATTGGAAGGACTGATGCTGAAGCTGAAGCTCCAATCCTTTGGCCACCTGATGCGAAGAGCTGACTCATTTGAAAAGACCCTGATGCTGGGAAAGACTGAGGGCAGGAGGAGAAGGGGACAACAGAGGATGAGATGGTTGGATGGCATCACCGACTCGATGGACATGAGTTTGAGCAAGCTCCAGGAGTTGGTGATGGACAGGGAAGCCTGGCGTGCTGCAGTCCCTGGGATCGCAAAGAGTCAGACATGACTGAGCGACTGAACTGAACTGAACTGAACTGAGAGGCAGGGCTCGTCTGACTTGCCCGCACTTCCCCCCACCGCCTCACGGTGGCGCTCCACCTGAGAGCTCTGCTCAGAGAGACCCGCAAGTAGCAGGCGCTGAGCTCAGTGAGGTCCCGCCCGGTGTCAGCAGGGGTTTAGTAAAGTTCTGCCCGAGCTCGTGCCTGGGGCAGAGCCTTCAACAGAGGGGCTGTCTCTAAACCCCAGTCTGAGCCCCAGTCTTCACACTCCCCTGCACAGGACGAGCTCAGTTGGCGACATCTTCACACCCGTCACCAGCAGCGTCCCTCTTCCTTCTTCCGGAGCCTGGGCTGCCCTTCAGGGTGCCTCTCAGCACCTCCATGCCCAGCAGTGAAGGTCAACATAAAGTTAAGCCACCAAAGAAAAGACAGCACGATCAAGGATCCAGACACTTCCTGGAGGAGAGGATGTCTAGGTGGCTCCGTTACCAAGGAAACCCACCAGCTGAGGTTCTAGCCATGAGTGCAGAAGCACTGAATGGGTCACTGGAGAAGGAAGTCATGGATATCAACTCATGGCCAGTTACAGAATTGCAGGCTTTAGTGCGTGCGTGCATGCTAAGCCGCTTCAGTCGTGTCCAACTCTGTGACCCTGTGGACCGTAGTTCGCCAGGCTCCTCTGCCCATGGGATGCTCCAGGCAAGAATACTGGAGTGGGGTGCCATGCCCTCCTCCAGGGATCTTCCAGACCCAGGGATCAAATTGTGTCTCCTGCCTGGGCAGGCAGAGTCTTTGCCACTAGCACCACCTGGAAAGCCACGAGGGCTTTAGTAGTCTTGTACATTTTCTGTTTTCAGGTTGTGTGTGTGCCTTTTCATAGGTGCTGACCATCTTCTTCTCTCTTGTCATTACCACTGTTGTTTATAGACAGTTTGTCACGGGTTAATTTTATAGTTTGGTCTTTAGGGAACATGATATCCATTGGGACTGTGCCACCTGCTTTCCAAGAAGGTCCTAATGAAAGGCATCCTCTTTCTCCAACTTTTTCTTTGTCCGGTGCTCTGCCTCGGCACCAGAGGTATAGTGTTTGCTCCCTAATCCTGATGTATTCTATGCCTCATCCTCTTGCTCCCTGAGCAGTTAACCTCTCTTCCTAGTTAGAATTCTTTATATCAGTGACAGACTTTATTTTCTTGGGCTCCAAAATCACTGCAGATGGTGACTGCAGGCATGAAATTAAAAGATGCTTGCTCCTTGGAAGAAAAGCTATGACCAACCTAGACAGCATATTAAAAAGCAGAGACATTACTTTGCCAACAAAGGTCCATCTAGTCAAAGCTATGGTTTTTCCAGTAGTCACGTATGGATGTGAGAGTTGGACTATAAAGAAAGCTGAGCACCAAAGAATTGATGTTTTTGAACTGTGGTGTTGGAGAAGACTCTTGAGAGTCCCTTGGACTGCAAGGAGATCCAACCAGTCCATCCTAAAGGAGATCAGTCCTGAATATTCATTGGAAGGACTGATGCTGAAGCTGAAGCTCCAATACTTTGGCCACCTGATTCGAAGAACTGACTCATTTGAAAAGACCCTGATACTGGGAAAGATTGAAGGCAGGAGGAGAAGGGGACAACAGAGGATGAGATGGTTGGATGGCATTACTAACTTGATGGACATGAGTTTGAGTAAGCCCCAGGAGTTGGTGATGGACAGGGAAGTCTGACGTGCTGCAGTCCATGGGGTCACAAAGAGTCGGACTCGACTGAGCGACTGAACTGAACTGATACCAAGTGTTCCTTGATAACAGAACTGGTGTGTTTCTGTCTTCTGACTGGACCCTGAACAGTATAACTGGTATTATATGAAGGTCTTAGTCTAAAGGGGAACTTGAAAATGCATATTAAATTCCCCCAGTACAAAAATATATGCCAAAAAATAGAAAGAGGACAAATAAAACAGACTACATAGGGAAAGGCAGTCTATAGAGACAATCTGGTGGAACTGAGGACACACATTAACCATATTAAATAAATATAATTTGGCTTAACTTGTCCTTAAAAAGGAAAGATTTTGAGCTTAAGCAATAGAGCAGAATCCAACACGGTGTATACAAGAGGCACATTTAAATCAAAGAAATTCAGAAAAAGTAAAAATCTGGACAAAGATGTACCAAAGGCATAAAGGATCTCAATCTTGGTACCTGACAAGATAGAATTCAGGCAAACCAAAATCAAAAGAGACAAAGTAGCACTATTTATAAAACTAAAGGGACTTCCCTGGTGGTCCAGTGATGGAGAATCCACCTTACAAGGCAGGAAACAGGGGTTTGATCACTGATCGGGGAACTGAGGTGCCACATGCTGCAGGGCAACTGAACCAGCAGGTCACAACTAGAGATCTCGTGCACCACAACTTTTTTGCCGAAACTAAGGCCAGATGCAGCCAAATAAATACATTTTTTTTTTTAATGTAAAGCCTACAACTTGCCATGAATGTATACAGGCATACTTCCTTTTATTTTGCTTCATTTTTATTGCATTTCACAGACATTGAGATTTTTACAAATGGAAAGTTTGGTGCAACCACATGTCAAGCCTATTGATGCCATTTTCCTAGAGTATTTGCTCATTTTGTGTGTCTGTGTCACATTGTGGTGATTCTTGGCAAGCTTTTTCATTATTACTACATTTGTTATGATGATATATGATTTTTGATGCTGCTACAGTGACTTGCTGAAGGCTCAAATGATGGTTGGCATTTTTAACAATAAAATGCTTTTAATTAAGGTATATGTGTGTGTTTAGTCACAAATTGTGTCTTTGCGACCCCATGGACTGTAGCCCACCAGGCTCCTCTGTTCATGGGATTTCCCAGACAAGAATACTGGAGTGGGTGGCCATTTCCTTCTCCAGGGGATCTTCCCGACCCAAGGATAGAACTCCCACATCACAGGCGAATTCTTTCACCACTGAGCCACTATGTACACTTTTTAAACATAAACTTATTGCACACTGAGGTGCAAACATAATTTTACATGCACTGAAAAACCAAAACAATGTATGTGATTCATTTTATTGTATTTGTGCTGTGTTCGAAGTTGCTTCAGTCATGTCCGACTCTGTGCAACCCTATGGACTGTAGCCCACCAGGCTCCTCTGTCCACGGGATTCTCCAGGCAAGAATACTGGAGTCGGGCTGCCATTCCCTTCTCCAGGGGATCTTCCCGACCCAGGGATCGAACCAGCATCTCTTACATCTCCTGCATTGGTGGGCAGGTTCTTTACCACTAGCACCACCTGGGAAGCCTGTTGTTATATTTGCTTTAGTGCAATGGTCTGGAGCCAAACCTGCAATACCTCCAAAGAATGCCTATACACACCAACTTAAACACAAACTTAATTAGATGTAAGAAGAGATAAACAGAAATACATTTATAGAAGAATTTAATCCACATCTCTCAGCAAAGATAGGCCAAGTAGAAGAAATCACAGATGTAGATGACCTAAACAACATAATCAATAAACAATAGATAGATTCTGTATTTATATAGAACCCTGAACTCCAATATTGCAGAATGTACATTTTTTCAAGTGTACATAGAATGTTACAAACAAAAAGTTCAATATATTCCAAAGAATAAAATTATAAAAATGGGCATTTTCTGACCAGTATCAGTAAAACTATAAATTAATAACAAAATCAAAAAATTGAAAAGCCCCATCTATCTAGAAAAAAATTTAAATGCTATTTTAAAACTCCTGGGTCAAATAGAAAACACAGACCATATTGTAGGTTTTCTGGAGAATAATAATGAAAACTTGACATGTGTGAATTTATGGTATATAGCTAAAACAATTTTCAACAAAAAATTTATGGTATTAAAGATATATGAGTATATATATATATATATATACAAATATATATGCATAAATATATATATATATATATCAATAGAAATACTAGTAAATGAAGTACAGAACCAATTCAAAAAATTAGAAAGAAAAAAGAAAGCATAAAATAATCCAAAAATGGCAGAAGACAGAAATTAATGATGATGATACAGGCAAAAAATAACAAGCTGGGGTGGGGGAAGCAGCAGACTAATGAATATACCTGAAAATTTGACAAAATAGACCACTCACTAGCAATTTGAATTAAGAAAAAATGAGAGACACAAACACAAATTTTCAATTCCATGCAAATATATTTGAAAACCCAGATGACATTTTCGGGAAAAAAACAATATGTCAGCAATGACCCTCATAGAGACAGAAGCTTAACCGTAGTTACCGCCAGTTACCGTAGAAGAAATAGAAATAGAGTTTCCCTCAAAAAACACTGTAAAAAGTGGTTTCTCAGGAAAATTCTATCAAATATTTAAACACTAGACAGTCCCACTGCTAAGTAAGTTATCTAGATACACAAAAGTGAAGAAAACTCCCAAAGTCTTTCCATTAAGCTAGTATAGAATTAATTCCCAAATCTGATAAAGAATACATGAAAAAACCTGTAGAACAATCTCTTTTGTGAGTTTCAATGCAAATGTCCTGAATATGAAGTTTGCAAACAGAAATCTAAGATCGACCTGAGAGCCCTTGGACTGCAAGATCAACCAGTCAATCCTAAGGGAAATCAACCCTGAATACTCATTGGAAGGACTGATGCTGAAGCTGGAGCTCCAATACTTTGGGCCACCTGATGTGAAGAGCCAACTCATTGGAAAAGACCCTGATGCTGGGAAAAATTGAAGGCAGGAGGAGAAAGGGACAACAGAGGATGAGATGATTGGATGGCATCACCGACTCAATGGACAAGAGTTTGAGCAAGCTCTGGGAGATGGTGAAGGACAGGGAAGGCTGGCGTGCTTTAGTCCATGGGGTCACAAAGAGTCGGACATGGCTGAGCAACTGAACAACAGTAACAAGTTTGTCTTGAGTTTAAACTGGCAATAACAAGTGCATGATTCATTTTATCTCTGTTGTTTCTGCTCAGTCATGTATGACTCTTAAAAAACATAAAAAATTACTATCTCTGTATGCTGAAAATCCCTAGACACAAAGACCGCTCCGGAACCCTGAATACTGCAAGGCTCCGTACTGTTTCCCACTAAATGAAACCAGGGTTACTCAGAGAAGTGGCTGATTCTGGGTCTGGAGCCAGGAAATGTATAGGATGAACCTGAAACACCTTCTCATAGCCAGAGGGAAGGAAGCACTAACCACTGGAAAGAAAGTGAAAGTGTTAGTCGTTCAGTCGTGTCCGACTCTTTGCAACCCCATGGACTGTAGCCCACCAGGCTCCTCTGTCCATGGGATTCTCCAGGCAAGAACACTGGAGTGGGTAGCCATTCTCTTCTCCAGGGGATCTTCCCAACCCTGGGTTTGACCTCGGTCTCCTGCAGACTCTTTACCATCTGAGCCCCCAGGGAAGCCCCATCCTAGACCACTCAGGTGGGGTCCAAAGCAGTCAGGAGAGCCCCTCCCTGTCCAAAGATGAGACAGTTAGAGAGTCAATAAAGGAAAACTGCAATGATTGGAATCCACCAAGAATATTTGAATCTATGAGTTTACAAAGACACTTTTAAAAACACTTCTTGGGAGCTGGGGTTTTCTGAGCATGTACCGCCTGTTCTTCTTGGTTGGCCCTGTAATAAACCTATCTCTGCTCCAAAAAATAAAATAAAAATAAAAGCACTCATTGGTCACCTTTGCAGGATGCCAACAGATCAAGGCATTATTTTGAAAAATAAAAAGAGAGAGAGAGAGAGAAAGCATCAAGTGTTTATCCTTTCCCTGTACAGACTTCCACAGTGTAGCTGAAAGGAAGCTTCTCTTTCTGGAGATACTCCTGCTAATTAACTAAAAGGAAATAGAGATACAATCATTTTACCATGAAATAGCATGTCATAAGAACGAAATAATACACAATCATCCACACCCACTACCATCATAGACAGACAAGCAGATAGTGCATGCCCATAGTGGAAAAATGCACACTCATCTACGAAGTATTCCTTATAGTCGGTCTGTATCTTTCAGTGCCACACCTAGTGGTTATTGGTCCCTGGCCATGTTGGACTCAGGGAGGAGGGCAATTTCTGGGTCGAGAGAGTTTAGGATATTGTTAAGATCCTGGATGGAGTGCAGCCACAGTTGAAAGAAATAAGTTGCATGGTTGGATTTCAGAGTGCAGTAACTCAGGAGACAGAGATCCCTTTGAAGCCTTTTACAGAAGAAGAAAATGATTTCCCTAAAGCCTACAGCTAGTTAGCTGCAGAACCAAGAGTCAAACCAGAACGCTTTTGATATTGAAATACTGGAGCTTGCCCCATACCTTAAGTTTCCTCAATAAAGAGGGGTGCTTAGGATTTTTAAGCTCACCATAAATACCATAATCTCGAGTGTTCTTTTCATTGCAATGGGAATAATCATGAAATCAAAAAGAACATATCTTCAAAAAATGTTTGTGAATTTGCATTTTATTTATAGATATTTTTAATCCCATGTCTCTCACGGATAAGCCATGTTTGTCTTGAAAAGCCTGGCTTTGTAGGAAAAACAAACAAAACAAAACAAAATCTTTGAAACATGTGTGCTGCCCTTAAAAACAAACAGAATCACTGCTGCTGCAGTCATGGAAACTCTGAATGTCTTCACCAACGCATAATTCAAACACATCTGAATACGCTTTATTTCAAGATTTCTCCCAAAGTTGTCTCCTACTGACTGATATCTTCAACATGTCCATTTGTTTGATTCTTAGCAATTGGCTCTCAGTATTATATAAGAATGGGAGGAGGATGTGAGTTGAATTCATGAGTTCTCTGAGCTCTTCCATGTGTCCCTATTTTCTGAGAATTTCTTTAAGTGGTGTATGTGTTGACAAACTGTTTGCCTTTTTTTCTTTTTAGTTAGCATGATTTTGCCTTTTTTCTTTTTACTTAGCATGATCTGACCTATGAGAATCAGGACGGTCACGAAGAACAAGACATGCTTCTCAACTTACCAGAAATGTCCATCTTCACAATGTTTTTTCAGAGTGGTGGAATCTAAAGGCAGCCTGATGGGGTTGGTTCCTAGGAATCCACTGTGCCCTTCCCTAGTACCCTGCTCCCGTAAGGATTCTAAGGTCCCCGTCCATCATCAGCACCAAAGCTGACTGGAACTGTGGTGTTGGAGAAGACTCTTGAGAGTCCCTTGGACTGCAAGGAGATCAAACCAGTCAATCCTAAAGGAAATCAACCATGAATATTCATTGGAAGGACTGATGCTGAAGCTGAAGCTCCAATACTTTGGCCACCTGATGCAAAGAGCCAACTCATTGGAAAAGACCCTGATGCTGGGAAAGACTGAAGGTGGGAGGAGAAGGGGGCAACAGACGATAAGACAATTGGATGGGCTCACCAACTCAATGCACATGAGTTTGAGCAAGCTCTGGGAGATAGCGAAGGACAGGGAAGCCTGGAGGGCTACAGTTCATGGGGCCACAGAGAGTCGGACACGACTGAGCGACTGAACAGGAACAAAGGCGTAAGAAAAGTGAAAGCGTTCTGTTCCTTCCTTAGATTCACAGCCACAAGCTGACGGCAAAGCGTGGAGGTCAGCTCGGACTTTACCATACCAGAAATTACAGTGCAAGGGAACATACAGGTGATGGCTCGGTCTGGATTGCTAGAATCCTCTGGAAAAGTGGAGCTACCCAGGGACTTCTCTGGTGGTCCAGCGGTTAAGAATCCTCCTTGCAATGCAGGGGACACGGGTTTGATCCCTGGTTGGGGAACTAAGATCCCAAATGCTGTGAAGCAACTAAGCTTCTATAACGCAGCTACTGAGTCCATAAACTGTAACTAGAGAGTCCACGCGTCACCACAAAAGATCCTTCGTGACACAGTGAGGATCCCTCATGCCGTGACTGAGATGTGACACAGCCAAATAAATAGATATTTCTAAGAGTGGAGCGACCCAGAATACTCTTCTTTTCAACTCTCTCAATTGAACCATTTTAGTTTGCTGCTCTGTCTTAATTTGTACAGGAAACAAAGGTCTCTGGGACTTTATGTGATAATCACATACTGTGAGTGAGCCCCCAGGAACAGGGGAATGGACACCGCCCAGCGCCAAGTGGGCAGCATAGAAAGAGCAGACATCAGTCTCAACGCAGTAATTTCTTTTAAATGAATCCTCAACGTAAGTTCTACCCCTCACACGTTTCCTTTTGCTCCTGAAAACTAAAATGTGCTATTTTTTCCCTACGTCTTTGAAGGCTTCTCACATTTGAATTCAAATAGTTTCAAGATCTCTTGCCGATGGGCTGAGTTCTAAACGTTGGCTAAGATGAATCGTTCGGCAAACATTAGCTTCAAGGTGAGATGGACCAGGAAATTCTATTTCAACACGCGCTGAAACGTTGGGAAAAGTTGGTACTCAGAACTCAGGCTGTCAAGGGCTGTCTGAGGCAAATCTTTTAATGATGAAAAGATGCTTTGCTTTTCTTCTCAATAACATCTAGCAGCTGAGTGCATCCCATTCAGACTCCCCGGAGAATTGAAGAAAATCCACGTTTCAGGGAGATCAAGCAGAGAAAATTTTAATCTCAGAGGGGAGATTTGCTAAAGTTCTCAGGCAAGGAAAACCGACTAGTTCAAAAGCAGCTCTGAACTGTTCAGAAGCTCACGTGTTTGTGTTCAGTCAACCCCATGGACTGTAGTCTGCCAGGCACCTCTGTCCATGGAATTCTCCAGGCAAGAATACTGGAGTGGGTTGCCATTTCCTCCTCCAGGGGATCTTCCCAGACCAGGGATTGAACCCGTGTCTCCTGCATTGGCAGGCAGATTCTTTACCGCAGAGCAACCTGGGAAGTCCCATTCAGAAGTTCAGTTTCCCTAAAAGGAGCCTGAAGAAACCGCCCTGCCTGAGGGGATGGACACGGCATTTCCCCTGCCCGGTCACCTGCATCTCAGTCTCCCCAGCCTCTCCCCTCCCCTGTAAGGAAAGTGTCTTGGTCAGGCTGTCCTCCCATGGGAGCTCCTAGAGCTGTGTGACTGAGGCCTGAGGTGGCTGAACGCCTTCCTCAACTGTGAGAAACACGTCTATGCCCGCGCGGCCACGAGCCCGCCCACCGCGCCGTGTGGACGCAACGTGCTGCACCCGCCCCTGGTCTCTCCTGATGGGCGCCGTCCCCTTGGTCTTTTGACAGCAGGTCCCACTTCTCAGATGCACGCGTTTCAACCCAAAGGAAGGCGGCCTGCGAAGCAGGTGCTCTGCCCCCCACCCCCGACACAGGCAGAAGTGAGTCCTGTAAAGTCCCACCTGGCTGAGTCCGGCTCTCCCGAAAAACGGTGCTTTGCTCAGCCACATGGTGGATACAGCACACAAGCTGCCTCGGAGGACCGCGCCCTCCACCCCGCTCCCTTGGAGGCTCGGCTCCCTGGGGACCCCGGGAGCCACGTCATCTGATGTCTCACAAGGCAGCACATCCGCGGGCAGTCAGTGCTCTGCGGACTGAAGCTTTTCAAAGGCCCTGACATGGGGAGGGCCAGCTGCAGACAATTTAGCCCATCAGTCAAACTCAGGCCTGGATCACATCCACTTATAGCCCAACATGACTGTTACACGTCCAGATGACAGTTGTCAGGACGAAAGGCAGGTCACAGGGAGCAGATTCCTGAAGTCCTAGACTGTCGGGTGTGACCCCTCTGTGCCACGTGTGAGGATGCCCAGTGGATGGGCTCCACCAGAGAGCGGCGCACAGGCCCACCCTCCGATTCAGACCCGGGCAGTGAAGCTCAGGAGAGTAAGAGTGCCCACGAGGCTGCCCAATCCCACTGGAGTCGAGGCTGCGATGAAATCAGGACACCTTTTCTACTGCGTCATCTAGGATGCCGTGTCTCCACCACCTCTAAGTTCTATTTGCCTGTGGTCAGTGAGACCAGCAAGAAGACCAAGCAAGTCAATCCTAAGGGAAATCAGCCCTGAATATTCATTGGAAGGACTGATGCTGAAGCTAGAGCTCCAATACTTGGCCACTTTTGAACAGCCAACTCATTGGAAAAGACCCTGATGCTGGGAAAGGTTGACGGTGGGAGGAGAAGGGGGCGACAGAGGATGAGATGGTTGGATGGTATCACTGACTCAACGGACATGAGTTTGAGTTAACTCCAGAAGATGGTGATGGACAGGAAAGCCTGATGTGCTGTGGTCCTTGGGGTTGTGAAGAGTCAGACACGACTGAGCTACTGAACAACAACAACCGAGATCAGCCAACAGTGTCCAGTGTTTCAAGCTAGCTGCACACTTGGTCCTTCCTTGCCACAGAAAACCACTGGCCTCGAGGTCCTGGTACCAGCTTCCAGAAAGATCTAAACAGTTAGAGACCTTCTTGTGGACTGGACTGCTGTTGCCCCTTCTCTGGTTCTGTCCACATGGATAGTGGCCAGCACAGAGCCCTCAGCTGCAGCCCTCGGGGGGCTGTTTTACAAGGAGCAATGCAAGATGGGGAAACACAAAAAGGAAATAGCCAGCTCCTTTGGGCTCCTGTGATCGTTTGACCATTCCTCTGACACATCTGAGGTCTGTGTGAAGGAGGGGAAGGTTGCTAACACATGAAGAATGTGAGCAATAAAACGGAGTCCAGAACGCTATGCTCGGCCTCTGGCGGGAGCAGAGGTCCCCACCTCGGCGGCCCCTGCGGGTGTTCCCCACGTGGGGCCGGCCGTGTGTGCTGCTCCCCGGACAGCAGCTCACCTGCGGGCCCCAGCACAGTAAGGGCAAATGCCCATGCGCAGGAACAAGCGGGGGCGGCTCAGAATGGAGATGTCGGTGCAAAAGGGCAGCAGGGACTCCATGCACACGGCCGGAAGGTTCTGTGAACCACCAGCCTGACCCCCTATTCAAGCCAGCCAGGGTTGGACGGTGTTCTCTTTCTATCTCCTTCTGGTTTTTCCAGGAAAACGGGTTGAGGTGCCTCAAGGAAGCAATTGGAAAACAAAAACTCCCCTCTGAGATGGGGACTCAAAAAAAACCTTTATAGAGACCCAGCTCGAGCACCCAGTTAGGTTTACTTCAATTAAGATAACACTGACTGTCCCACCCTCCCATCACACAAAGCCAGAACCTCATAAAGAACCTTCTGCAACTTCTAACCCACGTTCAGTGCCCCCCACCCCCCTCCTAGGACATCTGTTTGTGAAAGCGGATTGCATTCAGCTGATGTATTCACCAGATGAGTGGGACGTGCCCCTCGGCTTAAAACTGTTGAGTGTGTGCTGCTGGGGGGCTGTGGGGCGGGGGGTGGGGACACAGATGTCAAGCAAACCTTCGCGCACAGAACCTCTGACGCACAAGTGTCAGCTGATGTTAATTCAGGCCGGCATCTCTCCCCATGAGTCACCGGTGGGTGGACGCGAGAGCCGTCTGCTGACCTCTGGAGCCATTTGGGCCTTTCAGAGTGTGAAATTTCAATTTCTACATCAGAGTTTTGCATGTCAGGCCCGAAAAAATGCTTCATATGAGAGCAGTGTTGATGCTTGCCAGGCCGGCATCCTGGCTGGGGAGAGCAGGCGAGAAGAAAGGGGAATAATTCCTACCAGGCACACATCAAGTCTGCAACTGTGTTTAGTAAACACGGCATCCTCCCAGTGGGCCCCAAGTCCAGAAGGACCCAGCTCCCCAGCCTCTATGAGATCCCTGGGCTGCGTCCAAGTCCGGGGGTTCCACTCGACTTCAACTCGGGGCACCCCATTCTGCCCTGTCTGCACCCAAACTTGAGAGGGCCCCAGTCCAAGGCAGAGCAGAGCCTAGGAAAGCTGAGCTGGCCCTCCTGGCCCACAGGGAGGCAGGGGCTTGCTGGAGGGCTCACCTGGGACCCCAGCCCTGCAGGCTGCCACAAACCACATCTCCCTGCAGGTCACATCCTCTGATTCCCAAGACCCCCTTCCTGCTGGGAACTCCACGGTGCAAACTCTGATGGCCCCGGGATCCCCTGTGTGTCCCAGGAGTCCAGGGGCCTCCCTGCCTCCTGAATGCCCCCAGTCTTCTCTGAGCAGGAAGAGAAGCCCAGGCGTGACCGGTCTACTAACAAGGGAGCACTTTTTAAGCAGTCTGTCCTGGCCACGCTGGCGGGTTCCCCTCATGGGAGCTGCAGATGTCTGCAAGCAGGGTGTACAGGCAAAGGCACTTGCCTGAAGAATACGGAGAAAGTAAACTCCTCGGGCCTCAGTGTCCAGGTGCGCAGAGTGAATAGAGGAGGAGAAAGGCCTGGGGTCACTCTAGGTGTCGGCCTCCAGCATGCGGGCCACGATGGCCCCGTTAGCAGAAGAGAAAGGCCGGCAGTTGGTCGTGGTGGTCGAGGTGGCCCTCCCGGGAGCTCCGGAGCCTCTGATGGCCGACCTCCTAATGGCTGGGGGACGGGTCAGAGCAGAAGGTCCGAGCTGAGATGCGTCAGCCATCAGGGTAGAAAGGTTCTGCTGGGCCTTTTACAGAGTCTTATTACGTGAGGTGTCGGGACTGAGAGACACGCATCTGCATTTGACTCAAGTGTCTTTAGCGCTGCCTGAGAGGTGACAATTCAGTGCACATGCAGCTAAAGGGACAAAATCCAGGGTGACAATATGGGGCAAGCCACGTTCTTGGGCTCACGGTCCCCAAGTAAGAAGTGACAGCCTGAGGGCACACCCTCCCTGGGGTCAGGGGGATACCGGGTTTCGGAAACAAGAAATGAAGTGTTACCAGTATCTGAAGTCAGATGGACTGGTACGTGTGTAAAATGACTAAAGCTGGTGCTGGTCAGGGCTTGCCGGCACAACGGTGTAAAAGAGAGAAACAGCTGGCTTGAAACAGACAAGCCCCAGCAGGGGCCACCGCCCTGGTCTCGTCCGGAGCCCCAGGGAAAGCCCCCCGACTCCCTCGGGCGGGCACCCGGCCGCTCCCGAGAAACTCGAGAAGAGTGGAACCTGAGGGAGGGTCACTCCACGCGGTCTGGGGCCAGGGGCTTCTGTGGCTCCTCAACACACACTCACCACACACCACACGCCCCACATACAGCACATAGCACACACACACCACACACACCACACAAAACACACCACACACACCACACACACCACACACACCACACACACACACACACACCACACACACCACACACACACACACACACACACACCACACACACCACACACACCACACACACCACAGACAAAACACACAGCACACACAGCACACACACACACACACCACACACACCACACACACCACACACACACACACACACCACAGACAAAACACACCACACACACACCACATACAAAACACATCACACACACCACAGACAAAACACACCACAGACAAAACACACCACACACACCACATACACCACACACACCACAGACAAAACACACCACACACACACCACATACAAAACACATCACACACACCACAGACAAAACACACCACACACACACCACATACAAAACACATCACACACACCACAGACAAAACACACCACAGACAAAACACACCACACACACCACATACACCACACACACCACAGACAAAACACACCACACACACACCACAGACAAAACACATCACACACACCACAGACAAAACACACCACACACACCACACACACCACACACACCACACACACCACACACACCACACACACCACACACACCACAGACCCAAAACACACCACACACACACCACATACAAAACACATCACACACACCACAGACAAAACACACCACACACACCACACACACCACACACACCACACACACCACATACACCACACACACCACACACACCACAGACAAAACACACCACACACACACACATACAAACACATCACACACACCACAGACAAAACACACCACACACACCACACACACCACATACACCACACACACCACACACACCACAGACAAAACACACCACACACACCACAGACAAAACACACCACACACACCACACACACCACACACACCACACACACCACACACACCACACACACACACACACACACACCACACACACCACACACACACACACACACCACAGACAAAACACACCACACACACACACACACCACACATACACCACAGACAAAACACACCACACACACACACACACCACACACCCCACATACAGCACACACCACACACCACACACACACCACACAACACACAACACACACACACCACACACACACACACACCACACAGCACACACACACCACACACAGCATACACACACACACACCACACACCCCACACACACACAAAACACACCATACACACACACCCACATACAGCACACACAACATACAAAACACACCACACACACCACATACACAAAACACCACACACTCATACCACAGATAAAACACACCACACACAAAACACCACACACAAAACACACCACACACAAAACACCACACACAAAACACATACAGCACACATACACAAAAAACACACCACACGCACACACAAAACACCACACACACACACCACAGACAAAACACACCACACACAAAATACATACAGCACACACACACCACACACAAAACACACCACACACACACCATACACAAAACACACCACACACAAAACACACCACACGCAAAACACACCACACACAAAACACACCACACACAAAACCATACACATGTACACATACACTCCACACACCAGATACACTCTTCCCCCACACATACACACCACACACACACCCCACCACACATGCACACACACAAACACACACACACCTGGTCAGGGAGTGAAAAACTGGTCTAGGTGTATGGGGTTCAGTGACACCTCAGGTGTTAAGAAAGAGCTTCTACCTAAGATCCCATGTGAGAAGGTGGCCTTTGGCCACATAAAGTGGGTACCCTCTGGTCTGGAAATGTCTCCCACAGCTAGACCATGGGCCCCCCGGCGCCTGTGAGGGCGCACACCAGCCAGTCGTGTCTGGAAGGGCTCGGCCTACCCCTCACTGGCATCCTCTGAAGACCAGCTGGGCCCCTTCCTCCAAAGCCCTCCCTGATCAGCTTGCAGCCCCCACCCCAGCACCCTGGGTTCCCAAGGATGGCCCTGACGTCCGCGCACCGGTGTCCTGGAAGGCCCACCCCCACCCCGTGTTTTAGGGCGGGGCTTCAGCTGCAGCGAAGCCCACCCCCAGGCCAGGGATGCGAGCTGCCTGGTCCAGGCTCCATGCCTCTACCTGTACCGTGCATGCGGATCCCCCTCCTGGTACAAGAGCTGAGCTCAGGACCGGCATCACATCCCAAACCAAAAACAGCAGCCGTCTCAGTCCTGTGGATACTATCAATCTCACCCAACCCAGGCAGTGTCTGAACACTGAGAAGTCACCTACACAGGAAACCAGGCCCAGGACCCTTCCTAAGCCGCTGGCTGACCCGGGCCTGGCCTCCAGCACAGTGGAAGCAGCACCAGAGAGGAGGCCGGGCTCCAACCAGCTTTTCCACCGTTTTCCAAGCCGCTGCCATGTTCTGCTGCATCTCCCTCACACCTGTCTCTGAGCCCTGTTCCCCGTTGGTCCGAATCAGATACAGTAGCCTTTCCCCAGCTGGAGGCAGAGGTCTGGACCCACGTGAGAAAGCAAGGCCTTCCTCTGGGCTCCGGGATCCACGTTTGATCAGTTAACTGGGGGGTGGGATGGGGAGTGAGGCAGGAGTGGGCCACGGCTCAGGACACACCCTGCTCCAGCCGCAGCATCAGGATGCAGTGTCTCCCAGAGCCCACCCGCCCTGTGTGTCTGCGTGCCAGCATCACATCCTCCCAGCAGCTCTGCCGGGCAGGAATTACAGCCACCACTTTGCATCCCCAGGAACTCATAGCCTCACCCCATCTCTCTGTGGGGAATCCTGTTCAAACTCGGGTCTGACTGGCTTTAAGTTACCTTCCCAAGCACAGAGACCTGCTGATGTTGCGTACTTCAGTTCAACCGATTTGCCTGCCAGGCTGGTGCAGCGATGTCGAGGGAGCAGGAGTGGGCAGTCTGCCTAACCCAGAGGCCCAGGTGGGGGCAGCAGTAAGGCACATCGCCCCCGGTCTCCGTCAATGGCTCCTCACCAGAGTCCCGCAGGGTGCGAGGTCCTGTCTAATCAGCCCCAGACTGCCTGTCAACCACTATTTGGCACTCTGGGATCTCACCGTGGAAGGGAGCCCCTACCTCAGCTACAAAGGATCAGGTCAGAATCAGCTCCATCTTGAGTTTGAGCTGTTTGTGGAAGGCTCAGAGCATCTGCCTAACAAACACATTCCACCAGCATCTCCTTGGCAAAACCTTCCCCAGTACGAATCTCCCAGGGGCAGAACCCTTATGCACTAGGAGCTAGTTTCTGACAGATTAACAGATGAGCTTATTTCTTTAAGCAATAAAATCGATATCGCCTGTTTCCCTGTGAAATAGCAAGGATATTTTTTATTTTTTTCAAAAATGAATTAGGAGTATAAAAGAGTAAGGAATACGTTATTTAAAGAAAAACAGTGAACACGTTTTCAAATTATGAAATGCCAAGTTCCTTCAACCTGTCCCCTGATGGGACCTAATGCCACTTGACAAGGAGAGACTAGATTCCTGGGGAGAAGGGATTGTTTTTAAGACACAGGAGTAGTGTATTGGTTGCATTCCAACAGACTTCCCAAACTAAAGTCTTTAGGAAAGCAGAGGTTCCTAATGATACTAAGGGGAAAAAAGTTCTCTGGCCCTGCTGATTGAGGAATCTTGTTTGGCCCAAAGTTAAACACGCTTCTTTTCACTGCAGGACTTATCAGAGGCTTTAGTGTGCTAATAAGCACAGTAAAGCTCCAGGATGAAAATAAGATAAAGTGTTTTCAGACTTATTTGATCCCTAGGATCCTTTGGGTGTGATAGTGGTGGTGGTGGTGGATCCCATAAGACCATTCATTCAACAGAACGAAGTTTAGGAATTTGCACAATTCTGCATTCTGCTACAGACAGTTCCAGAGAGTGTCCAAACAAAGCTGTCTCCTGGGATCAGTAGGTGTGCTCTTCCCAAGTTTGCTAGAAGATTCCAACTCCTGTCTCTTCCTGGACCTCACTTGGAGCTGGCCCTGCAGTTTCCCAGGAAAGAACAACTCCATCTCTTAAACCACGGTCAGATTTGAGCACAGTTCCATCTGCCTGCTATACCCACACGAGTTCTGCTCATCTGTTTATTTAGAGGTAGTGATTATTTCCTTCCCTCATCATCCACCACGAAGAAGAGTGACCAACATGGCCTTCACCAACAGCCCAGACTCCCACTTCAACCTCACCACTCACTCTGCAGGATTTTGGTGCACGTTTGCAGGCTTGGGGTATAAGGGTTCCCCACCCTGCTGCCTCTCCTAGGGCTCATGGTTGCACCTGCTCAGGGCCTCCAGGTGGACTGTAAAATCTGGGACCTTAAGACATACATTAGGATGCTTTGCTCTTTCTACGGCTCTTCTGTTAAAAAGAAGAAAACAATCCAAGGCCATCCTGCCATGAATTACTTGTGTGGCCAATAATGAGCCACTTAAATTCTCTGACTCTCCCTATCCTCCTCCCAACAGTGACCCCTATAACCCCAGTATAACATCCCACAACTTCACAACTTCTTGAGCACCAAGAATAGATCATACTGAGAATAAATTCAATTCAATTGGCTGTATCTCTATTCTTTAACAGCTTTCAGGCAGATTTTCCACTGCCAGGACATCTGTCACCTACAGAGTGGTTCCTATGACCCAGACCCAGGGCTAAACACTTGAAATCCTTCCTGAATGCCCCCAACAGCTCTACCAAGCCGGCCATGTCAGCCTCAGAGCATTCATCTCAGTGCAGCCATTCCCTCAAGGCACTGTGTGAATTGCATCCTGCCGACTCGTAAGGAACAGAATTGCAGGGCCGTGTGGGGCACACTGGGCCGCGTCACCTCATCACCACCCACCCCCCCCCACCAGAGCCCAGATGCCGGGGGTCCTCAGACTGAAATTTGCAAAGGGTCGCACAAAGGGGACAGTAAGGAACACAGAGCTGCACCGTGCCGGAGGCCAGGAAGGTGTTAGGATCTGCAGATATTTAAAAACTGCACAATTGAAATCATCTGCAATGAGTGTGTTTTAAATAAGTCATGTAGTCACTGAAAATGTTTTTCCTAAATGTGAAACAGATTCCGGTATCTTGTGTGTCACTGGTCCGAGAACCCGCGTGTAGAGCTGTTTGTGAGGTCCAAGTGGGCCTTCGAGTTGGTGTCCCCCATCCCCTGGGATCGGAGCTCCCTCCCCCTTCTTGGCCCCAGGAGCTCTGTTTCCAGAAGAGCTTGGGCGGCTGAGCCCAGTGCTGGCCACGTCTGCTCACTCAGCTGGATAACCGAATGGAAACTGATTAACTACTTCTTCAGAACTTAGGCACAACATATATTCAAGGGGGGAATTTCGTATTTAGAGCCTCCTTAGTATGGTAATGTCACGCCATCACATTCTCATGAGATGGAGTCAGAGCGGGGCCAAGCTTTCCATTAGTGTGGAATCCGAGTCCGGGTTTCAGAGCTGGGAGGGGCGTCAGCGTCCACTTCTCAGATGGGTCCCTTTACAGACGGGGAGACAGCAGCTACGTGATGGGTTCGTCTCATCTACGGCCACCAGGGCTGGTTCCAGTCTTGGGTTGTGATTCCCGGCTTTCAGACCTCAGACTCAGGTCCCAGTGTCCGGAGATCACATAAACACGGTCTTCGGGCCACGTGGGAATTAGATCACAAAACAATGTTTAAAAATGCCTCCAGTACGTCTTCTGTTGCTTCACAAAAGCAGCGTGTTTACGGAAAATCACCTCCTCAAAAACTTAATTTTTTTTAATCCATCCTCATCTGTTTGTGGAAAAACATAGCTCTATGATAAACAACAGAATAAAAGCTCCGGAGCAAACCAGAGTTCTTTGTTTGGGTTTCTTTTGCTGTATACAGAGGATTTTCATTCTTGCCACCCTTGTTTACTGTGTAGCTTAACATTTCATCCCCAGCTGCAAGGCTCTGAGCTAAAGATAACTATCGTTTCATGCTGAGTATAGAGCAGATGTGAGAAACTTTCTCTGTCAAGTGCCAGATAGGAAATAATTTGGGCTTGAGGACCATCTGGTCTCTCCTACATCTTTTCAACTCTGCTCTTCTAGAATGAAAGTAGACAATGTACAAACAAATGGGCGTGGCTGTGTGCTAATAAAACTTTATTTAGAAAAGCAGGCTTAGGGCCAGATTTGGCCTACATGTCCCAGTTTCCCAACCTCTGTTTTACATGACACCAATGTATTTGAATGGAAAGTTCAATGAATCTATGTAGTATCAGTGGACATAATTTGAAATTTTACAAGCATTAATTAAGAAATTTAACAAATTACTGATCTTTTAACATTTCACCTGAGCTTGCTGTCACTGTGCATCACAATCTCTGTCACCTTTGAGAAAGCTTTCCAAAGTACAGTGTTGTGAATACCAACTATAGGAATACCAACATTCAGGACTTTCAAGGTAAAGGATCAGGAATGAGGGAGCCAGGAGTATTTTTTCCAGATGTTGTCAACTGCAAATTGGCGCTTGCCGTTGGCCCTGGCCATCTACCTTGACAAAGATTAAACTATGAGCCACTGAAGGAGCTGAGCTTCAGCACCCCCTGAAAGGAGTTCAAGGTGGAGAACAGAAATGAGGTGCTCCAAAAAAACTGGCAGAACACGTCTTCAAATAGTTAGGTATTTTCAAGAACTGACTTTATGAGCCAAATTCTTACATGTCCTCCTCCTTACCAAATTTCTTCATGGTGCTGTCTGCTCCTTGTGACTAATAGTAACCCTCATGAGACTTTCTGCAAAAATATGTGTTTGATTGTGTGTACTCCCCCTTCATCAAAATCAATATATACTGACCTTCCCCCTACCTCTTTGGAGCAGTTTCTCAGAGCTGTCTGAAATGCTGTCTCCCAGGCTATAGTCCTCATTTTGCCCCAAATAAAATTTAATTTGAAACTCTCATGCTGTGCACTTTTTTTAAGTCAGCAATGTTCTATAAAGCTAAGAAGCACTCACAGACACACCAACAACAGTAAAGGTCCAGGGCCACGAATTTTTTTGTCTCTCATGACCAGTGTGTGAAGTAACCCTAAGTACTGAGAATACTTCCAGTGACCCCATGGAAAGCCTTGGGCTTCCCTGATGGTTCAGTGGGTAAAGAATCTGCCTACAATGCAGGAGCTTCAGGAGACACGGGTTTGATCTCTGGGTCAGGAAGATCCCCTGGAGTAGGAAACCACAACCCACTCTGGTATTCTTGCCTGGGAAATCCCATGGACAGAGGAGCCTTGTGGTTACTGTCCATGGGGTCACAAAGAGTCAGACACGACTGAGCACATGAGCTAGAAATCCTTGCCTCTGGATTTCCACTGTGTGGATTGCAATACATTCATGTAATAATGCAGCATAATGCCAGCCATCTGACACAGACAGCATGTTAGGGAAGATCCCACCACAGCCTTCTTAAAAACAATGCACCTTCCATGAACACATGCCACCTGAACCTGGCTGTTCCTTACAGATGTGATGGCATCAGGGCAAGTCTTTGTTCCCTGGGAGCCCTGGGAAGAGCAGGAGAGAAAGCCCAGAGTATCAGGAGCTGCAGGCCACCGTGGACATCCAGCCTCTGCTAAATCAGGTAAGTCACTCACCTTTCTGCATCTCCAATCCCTCCTCTGCAGGTAGGGGTGAGAACCTTCACCCCACCTCATCTCCCAGGGTCACAGGGCAGTGCGGTGAAGGTACATGTAAAGTCACTCCTTCCTGCAGAGAAGTCTGTATCTAAGTTACGGAAAGATGGAGAAGACAGAAAACTCTCGCAGTGAAGCAAATGTTACATGTAAAAAAAAAAAAGCTTATTGAGAGAATGAATATACAAATAGACAATGTCCAGATCATGTGTGACACTTGAACTCTGACCCACAAGCCCTGCAGTGACTATCCCAGGAAGCCAGAGCACCAACTGGGCCAGAATAGCCAGGATTGGGCAATGACCACCCGTTTTCTTCTTTGCACTCATTCTTGCTCCCGTTTCCAATTCAGGACCCGCCAGTGAAAGCCAGACATGCTCCCCAGTCACCTAGGATGGCCCAGCCATAGGGAGACCTCCTCCATTTTCCCCACACCAACGCTTCCTGTGTCCCAACCTGCCTACCTGTTTATCTCTGTGTGGCTGACCCCCCAGATCCAGTCAGTCTGAGTGAGCAGTCTCTGTCTGGCTGGGATGGTCTCCATCAATTTCCCCATCATCAAGCAGTTATTCTCAGCTCCTCTGTGGTCACCAGCCAGCCTCTCACAGATGGCAAAGGCTCGAGTCATCATGCCCCAGTCACCAAGACCTGGCCCCGTGCTCCACTTACGTCACCAGAAGATTCTTGCCTAGCTTTCCAGAAGTCTGACCTCAAAGCCCAGATCCGAAGCTTGGGGTGCTGCCTCCTGTGCCCCTGCCTGCATCCTTCCCACACTCGTGACTTCAAGTGCCTCCGTGCTCAATCTTCACCTGCTCACTAACCAACAAGAGCCTTCCCTGCTCAGCCTGAGACCCAGAGTCTGTCTGTGTCCCCCTAGAATCATCTAGAATCAGCCCTACCAGCTTTATCCAGGTACACACCCAGAGGCAGGTAACCCAGACATGGTCTCCCCTATGCCTCTCTTAGCAACTACACATGCTATGGCACGGATTTCACTTATCCCTAGCTGAAACTAAAAGTTCTGTCCTTTCACTCCAATTAATTTTTAATCCACTTACTTGTCTCCATCCACAGCCTTCTCCCATCTCTGCCGTCTCTAGCACTCGACTAAAGAAACCTTCCTAATGGACTGGCATCCTTGGGGAAGTGGTTTGAGCTGAAGGAAGGCCGTGCAGGGATTAACCAGGTGAGAAGACAGAGGACAAAGCTCCAAGCACAGAAAACCAGGGCAGAATCCCCACGGCAGGCTGAGCATGGACCAGAGGAAGCCTGGAAGGGGACACCCCGGGCAAACACAAAGCCAAAGAAGCCGGGAGGCCGTGATCACGTCACACAAAGTTCACTGAGAGCAAAATCACATCACAGACAGAGACTGTAGCAGCAGAATGGCAAAATGTGTGCATCGCCATAAAGATAATAATTGTAAACTTATAGAAACCTGGGGAAAATGGCTTCAAAATTCGAGACAAATTCACAATTATTGTGCGAGTGATACCACCATCTCAATTAATAGGCCAAGCACAAAACAGATGTTGGTCAAAACATAGATCAGAACATAACTAACAAGCTTAATTTAATAAACTTAAATAAAATAAATTAAATTAACTTAATAAACAGCAGTTAAGAAGATATACTCATTCTAAAATAACTGTAAATTAAACTTCTACCCCAAAAAAAGTTTATGACTACATTGTAGGTCACAAGCAAGCTCTAACAAATTTCAAGAACTATCATATGCTGTGTGACGTGGGGAGCTCAACTCAGACTCCATGACAACCTAGGCAATTGGGATGGTGGGAAGGTGGGAGGGAGGTTCAAGAGGGAAGAGACATATGTACACCTATGGCTGATTCATGTTGATATAGGGCAGAAATCAAACCAATATCATAAAGCAATTATTCTTCAATTAAAAATAAATAATTTTTTAAAAAACTATCATTATGCAGACCATTTTATTGGGACACAATGAGATTGAGTGAGAAACAGGTATTTCTTTACATATGCTTAGAAAAAATTTTTTAAAACTCATGTCAAATCATAAATCATTTTGGAAGTTTATACACTCAGAATTAATGAAACAGTTAAATGAAAATACAATTAGCTGGGTTGCAGCTAAAGTAGTTCTCCATTGGAAAGCTATAGAAATGACAGATTGAAAATTAATGAACTAGGTGTCCAACTGAAGTTAGATTTTTTAAATGGAATAAATTCAAAGAAAATAAAGAGAAGGCAATGTACAAGATAAAGTTTGTTTACAAAAGTAAAGAGAAGATAAATATGCCATAGAAAGGACAAATAAAATCAGAATTTAAAATAAACAAACGTCCAGCTAGGTGAGATAGAGAGAAAACAGAAATAAGAGGAATATAAAAAGAAATATAACTGTGCATGGAGCATAACAATTGTGAACAACTTACATAAATAATTTTAGTGATGAAGAGTTTCTTTGTTAATTTCTGAAAAATAACATTTTTCTATCAGTCAATTTCATCTATTTTTTATCTTATAGGACCAATGTAACTTTGATATTAAAATTCAGACAAGGACAATATGAGAAATGAATATTGGGGTTCATAGAATCTGCACCTATGAACATAATAGAAAAACAAAAAATATCTACAGCCAAAGGCAAAAATGCTTAAAAAAGATAAAACATAATGACTAGGTGTACCTATTAGAAGTGTACACAGAAATCATTGAATTTTATTTTTTAACTCAATACACATTTTAAGGAGAATTTAGGTTGTTTCTATCCCTTGTAATCAAGACTACAAATAATTTTCTACACTTTGTATTATGTCTCCTTTTTGGGTTTTCTGTCTCTTCGCTTTGTTTTCTCACCATATGGGTTAGTATTTTATTATTATAGTTACCTAGAGTTATATTTTTGAAGAATATGCACCCTATTTTAAAATCTATTCTTAAAATATTTATTTACACATTTACTTCTTTAACTACCAAAAGAGAGCTGTGACTCTCTGCTAGATGCACAATATATAATTTGACACACTTCCTCTGCCCACAGCTTTAGTTATTATTCTAGAATTATCACACAGACCTGGAATTTTCCCCATTCTTAACTCACTTACCTATGTGTACCGCAATTATATAACCTAAATGCTAAGTGTTTAACAGGTGGTGTTGCTTATTGCTTATATTTTTATGTTAAGTCTACTACTTCTTGGTCTTTCTCCCAGTTAGCTGGGCTTCCCAGATGGCTCAGGGGCAAAGAATCCGCCTGCCAGTGCAGGAGATGCAGGTTCAGTCCCTGGGTCGGAAGATCCCCTGGAGTGGGGAATGGCAACCTGCTCCAGTATTCCCGTCTGAAGAAACCCCTGGACAGAGGAGCCTGGTGGGCTACAGTCCGTGGGGCCCAGAAGGTCAACTGACCGACTAAACGACTAAACGGCAACAACCGGGTTAGCTGGAGTGTGTCTCAGGAATGTTTCAGGGAAGGCGTTTTAGTGTTGAGTCTTGCCAGCCCTTGTCCGCCCTGAACCTCCTCCCGCTGCCCTCACCTTGGACAAAAGGGCAGCTGTGGGCGTCTAAGCAAACACGCCCCTCCTCCAGCACTCAGGGCTGACACCCAGTGCGTGCCTGGCCTCCCAGGCGGCCTGCCCCCAGCTCTGCTGACTTCTGTCTGCACAGAGTCTGAACTTACACAGCGGAGCTGAAACAGATGTGAGGGGCTGGGATCCAGTGAGAGCATCCTCAGAGGTGATCACCTCCCTGCTTTCCAGATCAGAGAAGCTCTCAACCCCAAGACAGAGTCAGGAAATAGGAGTGAGGGAGCCCAGAAGGTCCCTGACCATCCCTGTGATCATCCCCATGCTACGGCTCAAAGAAAGGAGAGATGCTCTAATGAGTGAGGAGTGTGAGAAAGTATGTGCTTAAGATGAAAATCAATAACCAAAACATAGGCGTCAAACAAAAATGAAGATGACCAAAAAAAGAGAGTCCACATGAAAGGAAATCCCATGGACAGAGGCGCCTGGAGGACTAAAGCCCATGAGGCTGCAAAAGAGTCGGACACGTCTTTGCGACCCAACAATAACAAGACAACAACATGTAAGGCAGAATATTGTGTGTGTGCGTGTGTGCTCAGCCGTGTCCGACTCTGTGCAACTCCATGGACTGTAGCCCACCAGGCTCCTCTGTCCATGGGCTTCTCCAGGCAAGAATACTGGAGTGGGCTGGCACGCCCTCTTCCAGGGGATCAAACCTGATTTCCTTACCTCTCCCGCACTGGCAGGTGGGTCCTTTACCACTAGCACCACATGCAAAACCCAAGGCAGAATATTAGGCTGCAGTAAAAATCATGATGCAGAAAAAGGCTTATCCCAAAATCTTAATATTGACTGAAGTTGTTTTCACTGGGAATTAATTTATGATATGTCATATAGACATGAAAAACCATGACAAAAATAACATAGAGTTACTAGCGGTTTGAGGACTATAGGTGAATTTCATGTTCTTCTTTTCAATTAATGTATTTTCTAATTCCTACTATAAACATGTATTCCTTCTATAATAAAAATGTTATTTTTAAAATGAGATTATGAAATAGAATATACTGTGTACTTTCTAAGTATGTTGTTACTCAGTCACTCAGTCATGCCTGACTCTTTGCGACCCTGTGGACTATAACCCACCAGGCTCCTCTGTCCATGGGATTCTCCAGGCAAGAATACTGCAGTGGGTTGCCATTTCCTTCCCCATTCTAAGTATGTAGATGAATTATAAGTGCAGTCATAAAAATATAATCAGATGTCAGAGGAAGGACCAAAATTGTATACTACATACAATTGTAATTGATGAATGTTAGAAGGCAAAATAAAGATGTGGCTACTTCAGACTTCCCTGGGGACTCAGTAAAGAATCCACCTGCAGTGCAGGAGACCAGATTCGATCCCTGCATTGGGAAGATGCCCTGGAGAAGGAATGGCTACCCACCCCAGTATTCTTGCCTGGAGAATCCCATGGACCGAGGAGCCTGGCGAGCTAGTCCACAGGGTTGCAAAGAGTTGGACACGACTAACCCTTTCTTTCACTTTTTTCACTATTTCAGCGCCAAATAACGTAACACTAAAATATTTAAAGTGTAGACTCTTCATGACACAAGGAGAAACTGACAAAACATGATTGTAATGGAAGACATTAATAAGCATCCTACAAGTCAAAGTCAAATCTTCAATAAGGATACTGAGGATTTAAATGATATAAACAAGAGTGTTGATTTAATAGATTAGTGAATAGACTGTGGCCTCGCCCTCATCTGGAGGAGAGCGGAAATGAAACCCAGGGCTTGGAGCCTGTAACAGACTAGGAGAGGAGTGGACTCTCAGGTGTCCCCCTCCCCACCCCCAGCCCAGGGGAGGTGAGCAATAAAGGAAGAGGAGTTGCCCAGACTCCCCCACCTGGCGTGGAGCCCATGAGAGGAGGCTGCCTTCTCTCAGGCAGTTTGGGCAAAACAACGAAGAACAAAGAAATTGAGAAGAGAGAAAAGCAAAAATCTTACCTCAAAAAGTGAAGATGGTCTTACTGGAAAATTATGTCAAGTTTCAAATCACATATAACTCCTACGTTAAATCGTCTTTCAGAATACAGTAGAAAAAAATAAACAAATAAAGTTAAAATAAGTAGAAATGTTTACAGTTCATTTTAGAAGCAAGCATAATTCTTTCTCTAGATTTCTCTTAGGAACATGCATACCGAATTAATATATAAAGAACTAGAAAAGGAAACCCCAATGGTCTAGGGAGGAAAAAAATACACTATCACTAAGTAGAGATTATTCCAGGAATGCAATATAAGCAATCTATGAATATAAATCATGTCAATTGGGAAAGGGATAAAAACCATATGATAATCTCAATAGAAGCCAAAAAGGCTTTGATAAAAGTTAATATGCATTCTTCACTTTATGTCAACACACACACTCCCCAAAACGGGTTCCCTGCAAGCAGAGAAAACTGCATCTTACCCCATGATGAGCCTACTTTTAGACTATGAGAGTCTGGTCTGTTTATGTCTGAAAGGGAAAACAGCCTGGAGAGAGATGGCCATGAGAAAGAGGGGTGGAGAGGAACAGTGCAGACAGAACACGAACCCCCCAAATCAAGCACCACCTTCCCAGCAGGACACCCAGAGGGGAGCCTGCTGATAAGAGGAGGTGAAAGAGGTAGTGTTGCCAGAGAAAACACAGGACATCCAGCTAAATTCAAATTTTAGTAAACAAATAATTGTTTAAGTATGTCCCAAACATTCCATGGGACATATTTACACTAAAAAGTGATTCTTTGTCTGAAAGTAAAATTTAACTGGGTGTTTTATATTTCATTTACTAAATCTAGCAAGCCTACTAAGAGCCAAAGAACCATCACTTCAGAGAACCACCCAATACAGCAGGTCAGAGGGCGCCCAAGAACTCAAAAATACTAAACAGGGCGAAAAAGCCAGCATTTTTTTCACCTGCCCCATGGGATGTCAGTGACATGCTCAGCCTAAAGGGTAGCAGTCAGATCTCCAGGTATTCTCCCACATTCCTGAAAGCATAATGTTCAAGCTGTTCCATGAACACTCCAAGGAGGAAGAGGGAGTGGGACACAGAGTAAGTCAGGCCATACCCCTTCTCACTTTAAGGCCTTCAGATCACAGAGTGAGGGGTGGGAGGACCTTTAAAGGCAATTTTGGATTGGATGGAGTTTAATAACTAAAAATGACCAGGAAGCTGTAGAATTTGCCCCAGATATTGTTGAGATATATGCTACCATTCAACTTGTGATCAGAGAAACATTAAATCTTTTTATCCTTTAGCCCAACAGCCAATGTCTTGATCAATGATAAAATACTTGAGCTATTTCCGCTGTAATAAAAAATAAAACCAAGCTACATCCACTGCTTTATTAAATATGAATTTTAAAGTAGTGAATATTAGGTATAGAATTGCTAGCCAATGCAGTTAGAAAAGAAAAAGAAACAGGGAAGAGTATATTAGAAAGGATGCTGTAATTACTACTATTTGCAAATGATAAAATTTTCTAACTGAAAAATTATAAAAATAAGAGTTCAGTAAGCTGCCAAATAAGTATGTAAAATCAACAAGTTCCTTCTTCCACACTGAGGTCTGCAGACCATGAGAAGGAAATAAAATGTATTTTCAAGAGTCAAAGATCCATCTACAAGTGCACAGGATGAAATATCTGGAAATGTATTTGTGTGTATTCTTCTGCATTTTGGGGCATCTCATCTCTTCCTTAGGGGTATCCCCTGCCCTGGAAAATGAGGAATAGAGATTAGTATATTATAGTAGTAAAGCAAACTTTTCAAAAAGACTTAATATTCATCTTCTACTTGAAAAATAGGAGTTTTATATCTGCAGCAGGAAAGCAAGACTTTGTTGAGATAGCAAAAGGGTTTCCTGAATTAATATCCCACTTTAGATACTCAAGAGGCAATTCAAGTGGTTTCATAATGTTGTTGCTGTTCAGTTGCTAAGTCATGTCCAACACTTTGTGACCCCATAAACTGCAGCATGCCAGGCTTCCCTGTCATTCACTATCTCCAAGAGTTTGCTCAAGCTTATATTCACTGAGTCAGTGATGCCATCCAACCATCTCATCTTCTGTCACCCACTTCTCCTCCCACCTTCAATCTTTCTCAGCATCAGGGTCTTTTCCAATGAGTCAGCTCTTTGCATCAGGTGGCCAAATATTGGAGCTTCAGCATCAGTCCTTCCAATGAATAGTCAGGGTTAATTTTTTTTTAATGTTGACTAGTTTGATCTCCTTGCATTCCAAGAGGCTCTCAAGAATCTTCTCCAGCACCACAGTTCAAAACCATCAATTCTTTGGCTTCATAATGGTTCTATATAAACTAGACCCTGCCCCACCAGGGAAGCCCAGCATGCTGCAGTCCACGGGGTAGCAAAGAGTGGGACATGACTGAGCAGGTGAACAACTACCAAGAGAAAGAACTCCCCCTGCTTGACAGAGAATGAAGACAGAAGGAGAGGAAATGGGTAGACAACAGATGCACTGAAATTCCAGCATGGAGACGAACGTGTCTGAGGCTGAGGGAATGCTGGCAGCAAGGAGATTCTGCCTGCCTTCCTGCTTGGAGCCCCAGAAGAGAAAGCCTGGCACATTAACCATCACAAGTAGACACATTTTTGTAAGCCAAGCATCATGACTGTGCCATCAAAGAACCCCTGCATGCCTTGTGGAGGCCAGCTGGAGAGTATTCCATTCAGAGCCAGTGGCTGCCTCTAGCGGGTGGGCTGGGGCTGCAAGGCCCATAGTAAAGGATCCAAAGGGAGCCGGCGCAGGTGTATGAGGGGCCAAAGCAGAGGGTCTCTAACGTGCAGCAGCCAAGGTGGGTCACACGGCGAAGGGCAACGGCAGCGACCACGGGGACACGATCCAGCACAAGAAGTAGCTCCGCACTGACCCGCACGGAGGTCAGAAACACACGCCACCAACGCCTCATGGAGGCCGAGGGGCAGAGGGGCCAGTCTGCAGCAGAGGTCAGTAGGGCTCTGGGGACCCCCAAGCACTATCCACACACCGGCCCCAACCCCTGGTACCTGCTTAAGGCAAGACGGGCAAGGGTGATGATGCTCCGAAGATGCAGCATCTGTCTGAGTAACCCCAGTGGAAGCTGGGAAACTGCTGAGGTTACTGCAGAATATCAACAAATTCACAACCCTACTAAAAATAATGTCTTATGTTGTTCATGTGGATTATACTCTAGAAAAATTTCAGTGCAAGCATATCCAGAGCCATATGGATCGTTCATTTGGACCAAGTAATGCCATGTGATCTGAGTGCCTACATTTGGGTGTTAAAACCGCACTAAGAGCTTTAATTTTTTAATTGAGGCATAATTGACATATAATATTGATAGTATATTAGTTTCAAGTATACTTTAATTATTTTACATAACAAAAGATAAGAGGGAAATTGACATTTCCACATTTATTCTCTCAACAAATATTTGCCAGACATATGCCAGGCACTAGTCTAAGTGCTTAGGATCCAACAATAGTGAGAGAGATGGATAGGGCAGATACAAAAATCTGGTCTGGTCTGGTCAGTCACTCAATCACGTCCAACTCTTTGTGACCCCATGAACTGTAGCCTGACAGGCTCCTCTGTCCATGGAATTTTCCAGACAAGAATACTGGAGTGGGGTTGCTATTTCCTTTTCCAGGGAATCTTCCCAACCCATGGATCAAAACTGTGTCTCCTGTATCTCTTGCATTTGCAGGCAGATTCTTTACCACTAGCACCACCTGGGAAGCCCCAGAAACGTATATACATACATACAATAGATTAGGTGGATGGGTGATATATCCATTAGATAGATAGATGAGTAGGTAGGTACTTAGATAGATGATAGACAGAACAGGAAGCAAGGAATGTAGATACTTAGACACATAAAGTAAAATATGTAGAAACTTATGTACATATATTCTATGTTCAGTTTTGGTAAGTGTATATAAAAATTCGAGAGGAATAACCCTAATAAGGATATCCAGGGCAGGAACTGGGGAGAGCTGTCTTTCCTCATTCTACATCAGCTATCTTACTCCAGGAGATAAAGCAGAGGGAGCGCTATGATAAGGTGACATATGAGCTGGGCTGGTGAGGAAGGGCAGGCAGGAGCCCAGGACTCTACCGAGGTCACGGACAAGCCGTGCACCCCAGTCCTGCTGTTGCTCCTGTCACCGAACAGACCCCAGAGGCAGGGCAGGTCCCAGGTGTGAGGGTCCCTGCACAGGAGCCCAGCGCTGACAGTGATCAGGTAGTGCCAGACGCAAGACTCAAGGAGAGGACACCTGACACTTGGCTACAAAGCTTTGAAGCTACATGATGACAACGTAGCAGCTCAGCCTGGTGGGATCCAGGGCAAGGATACAACAGCAGTGAATGTAACAGAGCCTCGGCCCTAGCACTGATCATGGTTGGTGGGGGCAGGGTTACTTGAAGAAATGTTCACATTTTATTATTTTGGAAGGAAAAGGTTGAAAAAGCAATGCTCATAAAATTCTAATTTTAACGAATATCTCTATATGTTTATGTAGGCTTAGTCACTTAGTCATGTCCGACTCTTTTCGGCCCGGTAGACTGTAGCCCACCAGGCTCCTCTGTCCATGGGATTCTCCAGGCAGGAATACTGGACTGGGTTGCCATGCCCTCCTCTAGGAGATCTTCCCAATCCAGGGATGGAACCCAGGTCTCCCGTATAGAAGGTGGATTCTTTACCTTCTGAGCCAACAGGGAAGCCACTATATGTTTATAGATACATGCAAATATTTATGCATCAATATAGAGAGAGCAAAATGTATAATGTTATATGTATTATCACTTATAAAGAGAAAACATACACCATGCTTCCCAGGTGGCTTGGGGTGGAGAATCCACCTGTCAGTGCAAGAGACGCAGGAGACACAGGTTTGATCCCCAGGTTGGGAAGATCCCCTGGAGAAGGAAATGGCAACTCACTCACGTATTTTTGCCTGGAAAAATCCTATGGACAGAGAAGCCTGGCAGGCCACAGTCCACAGGGTCGCAAAAGATGGACACTACTGAGTGACTAGGCGTGCGCATGCGTGCACAAACACAGACTGTATTTTATGTCGTGTGTGTGTGTGGAGGGAAGCCAGCTATAACAGATATTACTAGTGGTTACTTTTCTATGATTGGGTTGAGGGGAGTTTTCATTTTCTTCCACATTTTCATCCATGATTTCTGCACTGCACATTCAGTTCAGTTCAGTTTAGCCCCTCAGTCGTGCCTGACTCTTTGTGACCCCATGGACTGCAGCACTCCAGGCCTCCCTGTCCATCACCAACTCCCAGAGTTTGCTCAAACTCATGTCCACTGAGTCAGTGATGCCATCCAACCATCATCTTCATCCTCTGTCGCCCCCTTCTCCTCCCGCCTTCAATCTTTCTCAGCATCAGGGTCTTTTCCAATGAGTCAGCTCTTCGCATCAGGTGGCCAAAGTATTGGAGTTTCAGCTTCAACATCAGTCCTTCCAATGAATATTCAGAACTTAATTCTTTTAGGATGGACTGGTTGGATCTCCTTGCAATCCAAGGGACTCTATAATGAACATGAATTCTGTAACAAGAAAAATGGGAATAATTATTTTTCTCACTTTTTAAGTTCAGGTAAAAGCAGAGATCAGAGACACAACCTGAAGTTTGTGTCACGTTGGAGTTGGTGAGCTCAGGTGTATTCAGCGAGGGCCCTGGCAGGCCAGGTAAGCTCATAGGAGCTGGTTAAAGCAGACCAGACCGGAAGCTGGGGTGGGTCTGTGGGATCCCAGGGAGCTTCGTGGCGCTTCAGCATCTGCCTTCCTGACACCGAGGAACCCCTGGCTCGTCAACCTGGAAAAGCTCGCTTCAGGCAGAGTACTGGCGTTTGCCCCTATAGTCCTCCGGCTGTGAGGCTTCCCCATCGTTCTGGCAGGGATTACATGTGGCTTCGTGGTGATTTGTGCCTCAGAAACTGTTCCCTCTAAAGAACGGCTACTGATTCAGGTTTGGTAAGTGACTAATCCAACTTTGTCCCGACTTATTTCTGCATGTTCATTGCTGGGCCCCGTATGTTGCAATTTTGTCTAAACATTTTGCATCTCCCATCATGAGGGCCTTTAGCCAATAATTTGATTTTCTCTTATTGCTCTCAGTCTAGTTTGGGCGTTAAGGTCACACATATACACAAAATGAAGCAGCAAGTGTTAGATCTGTGTTCTCTGGGACAGTTTGTTTAAATTGAGATTATATGTTTCTTGAGTATTTGGCAGAACCTATCTCTGAACTGTCTGGGCCTGGTAGAAATCTTGTGGGTAGACTTTTTAATTACTGATTCTATTTTCTTAATAGATGAGTGCAGGTTTTCTACTTCTTTAGTCAGTTTTCGTAATTCACATTTTTCTGGGTGGTTGACAGCTTTGTAATACATTTTCATGGTTATCCATAGTATCATCTTATTGTATTTTATCAAACATCTATACCTGTGTATCTGTGCTCTTTTTTATTCCTGTCACTGTGGTTGTTTATTTGCTTTTCTCTCTCAGTATTCCTGTCTTTCATCCTTTCCTGCTCTCTCTGTGTGTGTCTGCCTCTGTCCCCATCTCTGCTCCTCTCTCTCTCTCAGAAATGTAACCAGAAAATTTTCTAAACTACTAGTCTTTTCAACAAACCAACTTTGGCTTGTCCGTATCCCTCCAGCTCCTACATACATGATTTCCTTTCTTCAATTTTTTTAAGTTTTCTCGGTTGTTCTCTTCCTCTCTGTTGAACAATGTCAAGTCTTTCCTTTTTCCTCATAAATGTATTCAGTGCTGTTAATTTTGTTCAAAAGGCTACTTTAACAGCATCCCACAAGTCTGGATATGTGATATTTTCATTATCACTCAGGTATTAATACATTCTTATTTCTATTATAATTTCTTCTTTGAATCTAACTTATTTATTAAAAAATGTGCTTTAAAAACCCAAAAGTATCACTTTATGCAATTGATTGGCTTCTAACAACTGCATTGGGCAGAGAAAAAATGACCTGCATGATTCCAGATTTTGATATTTGTTGAATCTTATTTTATGGCCTAATATGTGATCATGACAGTGGTTACATGTGTGTTTGAAAAGAATATGCATTCTTCATTCTTAGTTGCAACATTCCAAATCCAGTCTAATCATTAAACTTCCTGTTGTGCTCCGTCAAGTCTGACACTTGGTGACTCCATGGACTGTAACCCACCAGGCTCCTCTCTCCATGGAATTTTCCAGGCAAGAATACTGGAGCACGTTGCCATTTCCTACTCTAGGAGGTCTTCCTGACCCAGGGATGCAAGCTGACTCTCTTGAATCTCCTGCATTGACAGATGGATTCTTTACCACTAGCGCACCTGGAAAGTTTCATGTCCATACCCTTACTTTGATCATAATGCAAGTGTAGATTGTAAACCTCTCCTTGTACTCCTGTCAAATCTTGCTTCATGTATTTCAAGGCTATGTTTTGGGGGTATATAAGTTTATAAGTTTCTCCTAGTGAAATCTTCATTTTGCCATTTTATAATGGCCTTCTTTGTCACAGTTAATGCTTTATTACCATAAAGTCTATTTTAACTTTAACTGCCAATGTAGTTAATAGCTTTTCTTTTCACCTATATTTGTTTGGACTATCTATTTCTCCACCTTTATTTTCCACCTTTATGCTTTACTTATGGTTTAAGTATTTGTCTTACTAAAACATAAGTAAAGCATAAAGTTATATGTTTTTTAATTTATCTAATCCAACAGTCTCTGTCTATCCAACTAAATCAATTAATTTATTAATACATTTCTTGAGGTTACTAATCTACTTGAGTTGTTTTGTTGATGCTGTCTTTCTCCCTAGATTCTATTTCCTTTTCTATCTTCTAGAGCAGGGACTGATGAACTACAGCTGCCAGCTCAAATCCAGTCTAGGCCTGTTTTGTAAATAAAGTTCTGTTGGAACACAGCCATGCCCATTTGTTTAAATCTTCTCAGCATCTGCTTCTATGCTGCAACATAGTTGAATAGTTGGAACAAGAACATCCGGTCAATCCACAGAATCAAAGCTATTTAGTATCTACCCCTTTACAGAAAAGTGCTGACCCTTGTCCTACAGGATTAGAAGGCTTTTTTTTTTTTTTTCCATTTCTTTCTTTACTGTTTTGAAGTTACAGATTCTGCTCTGTTTAGTTCGGTTCAGTTCAGTTGCTCAGTCATGTCCGACTCTTTGTGACCCCATGAACTGCAGCATGCCAGGCCTCCCTGTCCATCACCAACTCCTGGAGTTTACTCAAACTCATGTCCATCGAGTTGGTGATGCCATCCAACCATCTCATCCTCTGTTGTCCCCTTCTCCTCCTGCGCTTCAATCTTTCCCAGCATCAGGGTCTTTTCCAATGAGTCAGCTCTTTGCATCAGGTGGTCAAAGTACTGGAGTTTCAGCTTCAGCATCAGTCCTTCCAATGAACACCCAGGACTGATCTCCTTTAGGATGGACTGGTTGGATCTCCTTGCAGTCCAAGGGACTCTCAAGGGTCTTCTCCAACACCACAGTTCAAAAGCATCAATTCTTCGGCACTCAGCTTTCTTTATGGTCCAACTCTCACATCCATACATGACCACTGGGAAAACCATAGCCTTGACAAGACAGACCTTTGCTGTAACTTGTGCACTTGACAGCATCTGCAGTTCCTCCAGTCATTCATGGGGTCCTTCAAGGATTTTAGAATCCTTGGATTATTCTCCTCCCACCTTACACACTACTTAATCTCAGATGCTACCTGTTTTTATACATTTAAAATAAGTCACCAATATTATTACTGTTTACACTGTCAATCTTGTTTCGGTTTACCCATACATTTACTAAGTTATTTGCTCACCACTCTGCTTACAGCTCGTTCCTTCCTTCTGGGTTCAATAATCGTGTTGCCAAAGTGCATCCCTAGAAGTAGTTGTAGTGAAAATCTGTTGGTGATTTGCTTTTCACTTCTTCCTGATTCTTATATGACAGCTTCAATTTCCTTCAGTACTTGGAAGACATAACTTTACTGTCCTCTGGTTACTGTTGAGAGGTGGAAGTCAAATTAATCGGTTTTCTATTTCAGGTGAATGTTTACTTCTGGCTATTTTTAAGGTAGTCTCTCTGTCTTTGGGGTTCTTACATAACTCACTGTTATATGAGTTATATATCTAGATGTAGATTTCCTTTTATCTGCTCTTGTTAGGACTATTTTTTCCCTGAATCAGAAAGCTCAGAAATACCCCCAAATTGGGGGGAATTTGAGTCATCATCTCTTCGCACACTGGCTCACTCCCCCTCTCTCCCTTTGTTCCCTGCGGAATCCCTGCTGCCGTTTTCCTGAACCTTCTTAGCTGATCCCCCATCCTGTTAACCTGCTGCCATCTCTTTATCTCCATGTGCGCAGATGGATCCTTCACTTTGCTAATTCTCTCTTTAGTTGTGTCTAATCTGCTCTTTAACCTAATCATTCTTGGTTTGTTAAATTTCATGCTCTATATTTTTTTATTCCTACAAGTTCTCTTCTATCTTTTAAATTTTCCTTGTCTTTTGTTTTCCATTACTGGTGGCTTGTTTTTTTCTCATTTTTTAAAGTTTTCATTGTGTCGTTAATCTTAACTATTTTATGATCTCTATTTGATGCTGCTGTTTTCTGAACCACTCAGGGATTTAAGCCTATTGTTTGCTATGTCTATGAACCCTACCCACCTTATTTTTCTCCTCAGATCAGTGCTTCATCTTCACTGGGGTTTATTTGTAAGAATTCCTTATGTCCATCACAGAAGTTTTGTGTTTTCTCCTGGCAGGTATTCCAGAGGTATTATGAGCCCAGGGTTAATTTTACCCTAAGCTCTCATACTGGGGCTCCATATCACTCAACTGGTGTAAATTCAAACTCCAAATACTCCTGCAGACAACCACTGATTACAAATCTCCTAGGCAACCATTTTCTCTCTTTAGAATGAGACCAAGGTTGACAGGCCTGTAGTCTCCCTGTGCCAACAGCTGGATTTTTTCTGGTCCTCCTATTTCTGGTCTACCTTCACTCTTCAGGAGAGCAAGATGACCTTCAGATCCAACCTCCAGCTTCTTACGAGCACAAAGATTCATCTGCTGTGTCTGCACAGCCATTAAGCAAATCAATAGCTTAAAAGGCACATGAATAACCTCTAGTCTCATCTTTGCCACCCCCGTGTCTGTCCCCAGCACAGCTCCGGCGTTAGTTCCCATATATTTCTGGATTCCATTCCTTTTTTGCTTTGGGTCCTTATGAAAGATACCTTCAGTGAATGGTGTCTATAGTATTTGTTATACTTTAGCCAACATTTCCAGGCATTTTGTATCAAGATGTCGTTCAAGTTCTCTGATCCACCAGATTTCATCAAAGATATAAAATATATATTAAAGGAGATCAGTCCTGGGTGTTCACTGGAAGGACTGATGTTGAAGCTGAAACTCCAATACTTTGGCCACCTGATGCAAAGAGCTGACTCATTGGAAAAGACCCTGATGCTGGGAAAGACTGAAGGCAGGAGGAGAAGGGGACGACAGAGGATGAGATGGTTGGATGGCATCACTGACTCAATGGACATGGGTTTGGGTGAACTCCAGGAGTTGGTGATGGACAGGGAGGCCTGGCATGCTGCAGTTCATGGGGTCACAAAGAGTCAGACACGACTGAGAGACTGAACTGAACTGAACTGACTTTAAACATTATAAACTCTAACATCCAGATTAATTTATCTCTAGCTTAATCATAAGAAACACAACATAGGTGGGCCTAGAGACTATCACACTGAGTGCAGTGAGTCAGGCCCAGAAGGACAAATATCATGTGCCGTCACTTATGTGGGTTCTAAATCAAGGGTACAAATGAAACTACTTATAAAAGAGACATGGAGTCACAGGTGTAAAAAGCAAACTTCGGTTACTAAAGGTGGAGGGGGTGGAGGAGGAATAACCTGGGAGATTGGGGTTGACATATACACACTACTACACATAAAGCAGATCACTAGTAAGAACCTACTGTATAACACAGGGAACTCTATTTAGTACATGCAATGACCTCCATGGGAATAAAATCTAAACAGAGGGGATATCTGTATATATATAACTGACTCACTTTGCTGTACAGCGGAAACTAACAACATTCTAAATCAGCTATATTCCAGTTTAAAAAATTAATTAAAAAAGAAAACTACTTCAAACCTGAAAAAAATCGTGAAAAAAGAAACGTGACTTAGGGAAAAGGATCTCCCACACTATGAGCAGTCTCCCTCACCGTGTTCCTAGGCCCCTCTTTGCCCCACAATCTTGCCAGTGAGTTTTCTGTCATTGTAATTTCTGAGAGAGATGGGGAACATGAAGAAATAATCTCCTTAGGTGAGTGAACATCTCAGCTGCCAAAAACAATAATGGAGGCGAGAGAGCTGCTAATAAGGCGGCAATCTCGGATCTTTCACGGTGCTAGAATGTTGCCTTGTTTGCAAAACACCAAAGACATTTGTTCCTGATGAAACCATGTGTGTGTGCCCAGTAACGCAGTCATGTCCGACTCTTTGTGACCGCATGGACTGTAAAGGCTTCCAGGCTCCTCTGTCCATGGGATTCTCCAGGCAAGAATACTGGAGTGGGTAGCCTATCCCTTCTCCAGGGGGTCTTCCCCACCCAGGGATCGAACCCAGGTCTCCTGCATTGCAGGTGGATTCTTTACCAGCTGAGCCACCAGGGAAGCCCCTGATGAAGCCCTGCCTCCACACAAAAGTTCTCTCCAGCACCTCGGTCATAATGATGGTGTTTAAGCAGCAGTATCTTTACGGTTTAAAGTGCACTTCAACCGACCTTATCCTATGACCATCTCCTTCTCAGGAATGAAGAGAATGAAGCTCAGGGGTTGACCAAGTGCATGCCATCAGGCAGCGCCAGGGGCTGACTATTTTTATAAGAAAGAAAACTGTGTTCCTGTGTCCTTGTAAGTAAAGGTAGGAGCTGGATCCACCCCACACCCACACCCACTGTCACACCACCACAGACACACCCTCCAGGAGCTCACGCAATGTCGAAAGTTAAACCAAACAGCTTTTAAGGTCTTGTCCTAAAATGGAAATTGTGCACTTTCTAGCCAAGTGATGCTTAGCCAAGGACAGATCATCTAGAGCTTGGAAGGAAATAAGAAGACGGTGAGAGGTGTCCAGGAGCTGGGAAGCGGGTCCGAGAGGGTGAGGTTGGAGGGACTGTATAGTGCATCAGGCGGGGGTGCAGAGCTGTGGCTGGCACCTGTGCCTCGGGCTGTTCGCAGGGAGAGGAGTGTCACTTCTGACAGGGATGTGGGGAGCTGGTGTGGAGTTCCCCTGCTTTCCCTCTGCATTTCCTTCTTGGCAGTAATGCTTGTCACTGGACATAACTCAGTATGACCGGACCTCAACTCTGCGGGGATGCACTCAAATTGCTCCTTGAGGAAAAAGAGCTCTCGGCTTCCAATTAGAGCTTTCACTGCTTGAGTCACGGCTTCCTGGCTTTGCCCCATCACAGACTGACAGGAAGTTGGCCACGGAGGGCTGACCACCACTGTCTTTGCACCTCACCGGCCACAGGACAGGGCTTGACCGATGGAGGGACCAAAGCCCAGGGCTGTCAGACCAAGGGGTTGGCAGAGGTGGACAAGTGGGGGACATCCCCTCCTCCCTGGTCTGCATACATGTGAGCCAGGAAACTGAAGAGGGTCTGGAGTTTCCCTACAACATGGCAGTTGCTGGCTGGTTTTCCTTGGGTATCGGGACACAAAGCAGGAGTGGTGGGTCCAAGTATGAGGTATCAAGGATGGGCAGGCAGCCACTGGGTCACCAGCATGGGAGGGGTCAGCATGAGCAACTGGTGGTGCATGTATGTGTTGCCCTTGCAAGGAATTCTGTGCTCATCTTCCTGGCTTGATTTCACACTCTCCCAAGGGGGGCTAGGGTCATAGCATGGAGACTCTTCTGGGTTCCTGTCCCCCTCCAGCCCAAGCTGTTAGCTCAGCATGAACCCTCCGTGTTCATCCAAACGTTCATTCCCCTGCCCACCCACCCTTCATGCAATAGATGCCAGGGTACCACTCGAGCCAAGGACAGGGGTACATTTGTGGGTTAACCTGGGTCCCGAACTTGGGCCAGTTGTTTGACCAAGAGGAGAGCGCCCACCCTCCCGCCACGGCCAGGTTCAAGCCCCGCTCAGGCAACTTGCATGCCCCAAACCCCTGAAGGGCATGCATGCATGCTAAGTCGCTTCAGTCATGTCCAACTCTTTGTGACCCTGTAGACTGTAGCCCACCAGGCTCCTCTGTCCATGGGATTCTCCAGGCAAGAATACTGGAGTGGGTTGCCAGGTCCTCCTCCAGAGCATCTTTCTGACTCGGGGATCAAACCCAAGTCTCTTCTGTCTCCTGCACTGGCAGGTGGCTTCTTTACCACTATCACCACCTGGGAAGCCCCAGCCCCCTGCCATCTCTCCAAATCTGCAACCACCAATAAAGGAAGGGGAAGGGCTCTGTGAAATAGACCAGGCACAGAGCCTGACTCCAAGGCACTCACAAACAGGAAAATCAAAACAGTGGCAGAGGGGGAGCAGACCAAGTTCCCAGCCCTCCACGGACATTGAGACCCCACAGGCTCAGGACAGGCTTTGAACCTCGACGAGCCCCTTGAGTGGTGATTAAACTCACTTTCTGGAGTTGCTACAGGATCAGATGGAAGTGACTATAACCGGATTCAAGGCTGTACATTCCTAAAGTAATTTCAAGAGAAACCCAAGCAGAACGGGCAAAGGAAGGGCAGCCTCGGTCAGATGTGGGTCTTCTGTGAGGTCCCAGGGAGGCATGTGTCTTTGAGTCTGCAGGTGGGAGCCGGGGAGACCAGATCTGACTTCACTAGGGCCAAAGTAAGACCGCCAAGCTGGAGCCGCTCTGGGCCGCGCCTCTTCCCCACGTGCCCCCCTACCTCCCGCCTATCCCAGCGCCCCGCGACAGCATCCGGTGGCCATGGCCGACCATCCCCTCCGAGGGAGCCTCCCAGTCTTTCCAGGCGGGAGGAAGATGCCGGTTTCCTGTGGGCTCTCGCGCAGAGCTCCCTCCAACGGCATCGCCCGCGCCCAGGGCGGTTTCCCGGCGCATTCTTGGCAGGCCAGGCCTGCTCATCCTGCCACATCGTACATGTGGGCCCCATTTGCGGGGGGGGCCCGCGCTGGGGTGGCTGTGGGGACTGGGTTTAAATGTTTCCACCTGAGAATGTGAGGGAGTACCCCCCAAAGTGATGAAAGGGAGCAGAGTGCACGGCTGCACCCGCTGAGAGAAGGCAACTCGGGACCCTGGCGGGAGGGCAGTGGGTCCTGGGAGGCAGCCACACAGAGCTATGCCCCAGACCCCCCAGCGAGAGGCTGGCGCGGGGAGAGCGGGGGACAGGGATGTCTAAGCACCAGCTGCCCCCTCCATCGTGGGCGCAGGCTGGCTCGCAGGGTATCCTCTGCCGCTCCGGGTCCCCTCGGGGAGGAGGCCAGCCTGGGGAGCGGCCGACAGACCCTCAGACCCGTCAGGTCCCTGTCCCGGCCGCCGCCACCTCCGTGGCTGCCCGCCCGTTGCTGTGTTCCGGGCAGCAAGCGGGCTCTGTGGTGGGCATGGAGCCCTGCCTGGAATGTGCCCAGGACCAGCGCTTCCAGACAAGCGAGGGCGGGTGGGCTGTCCTACATCAGGGCGGTCAGGCACCGACCCGCGTAAGCCCACGAGTGCCCCCCGCAGCCCTCCCTTCCCCAACCCCAGAGGCCCAGCGAGTGTTTATCACCGAGGCCTGCCGTCCGTCGGCTCACATTTAAACGAAATGGACAATGGGCAGGAAGGGCTCAGATCCTCCCAGGTCTGGCCGTACCTGGCACCTGGGTTCAGGCCTCACTCTGCCAAGGCCACGACCTCCAGCACCAGAGCATCCCCCCCCCCACCCCACCCAGCAGCGGAGCTGTGGCCGGGAGGGCCGTGGCTTCTCAGGGTGTCTCACGGTCCCCCACCCCAGGGCCAGCCCTTCCAGGAGGGCCAGCCCTTCCCGGAGGGCCTGCCGCGCGTCTCTGCATTCCCTGTTTCTTCCAGGCAGCATGGGCCCATTAACCTTTTCCCATCAACCCCTGTCCCTCTTTCCGAGTTCCATCAAAAATACCGTTGGGGTTCCAACCCATCCGGGTTCAGAAGACCAGCGGCATGCCGAGACAGAAGGACTTTGGTCTTCTCTGCTTTGGTGGCTGGGCCGTTGCCAAAGCTGAAACAAACTGACGAAGATGTACTGGCCTGTCACAAAGGGCTACAAAGTGCTGGTCAGCCCCGTGAGGGGGCTACTAGCAGGTCCCCCATTTACAGACAGGGTGCAGAAAAAGAAGGGTTCAGAAAAGACCCTAGGAGGGCCTGAGGCGGGTAGTAACGGTGGTGGGTGTCGGGGGGGTGCAGGGGGAGACCCAAGAGACACTGTGTGACCAGACAGGGACCCCGGGAGGGTCTGGGATGACTCCGGCTGCCAGGGTGGGGTCGGGGGGAGTTTATTTAAAGGAAAAATGAGGTCGACAATGTGGGGGCATTCGCAGGTCTCAGAAGAGCTGACCGCTGAGGACACGATGTGCCAGGCTGGAGCTCAACAGACCCGGGCTCAGGACACTCAGGCTGGCCCTGCAGGCAGAGGGCCGGGTGGGGAGGGGGCCAGGTTCCCCTCCAGACGGCCCCACATGGCCTGGGAGCTGCCCCCGGACTTTGAGTTTGAAAGCCAAGGGGAGAGGGGCCGGGGAGGGGTTGGGACTCATCTTCAGCGCCAATCCCCCACCCGACTTGGCCAGTCCAGGGCGGGTCAAGCGGGCTGGGACCCCCGTGAGGAATCAGCCTCAGGGGCTGCAGGTTCTGGTCCAGTGGAGCGCTGCGGAGGAGCCCTCGGCAGAGGACATCCGCTCAGGAAGGAGACCCCCGAGGGGCAGCACAGCACAGGGGAGGCTGGGGTCCCCCAACCCTGAGGAGTCTCCCAGAGGAAAGGCCCCGAACTTCCAGTAACTGGTTTTCCCTTTTAAAAAGAAAAAAAAAATTTTTAAAGGAAGAACTTTTACTAAGGGAAAGGGCTCTGCTCACTCTCCAGGTACATAGTGTGGAGATGCAGGAGGCTGGGTGGGGGGGCTCTGGGTGCAGGAAGGTGAGGCTGGGGGGCACTGGATGCAGGAAGGGGAAGCTGGGGTGGCGCTGGATGCTGAGAAAGGGAGGCTGGGGGGAGCTCTGGGTGCAGGAAGGGGAAGCTGGGGGGCGCTGGATGCTGAGAAGGAGAGGCTGGGGGGGAATCTGGGTGCAGGAATGGGAGGCTGGGGGGGGCGCTGTGTGCAGGGCCACAGAGCCCCCAGCACAAGAAGCTGCCTGGTGCTGGCTCAGGGCCGCCTGCTGACTGGGGTTTTGAAAAACAACTTCCTTTCAATAAATGTGAACAAAAGTTTGGACCTATCTTCAAAGTGATGAGTTATGCTGAAAATATGTTCCTGCAAACTGGGGGAATGGGTCCTTCCTGGCGTTTGGCATTCGGCAGAGTTTATAAATAACCACTCAGGTCTGCTTGGGTTACTGCCTGCCATGGGAACCGCAGCGCGCCAGCGGGGGGACCTGGACCCCCGAGCAGATGTGGTCCATCAGGAGGTAGAAGGAGCCGGCTGCCGCCCGGCCAGCCTCCGGGAAGGCCAGGCCTCGCCCCAGCAAGGGAGGCCGAGGGCCGCCTCCAGCCTCCGTTCCTCGCTGAGCAGGGAGGCGGACCCCCAGACCAAGACCAGCTCCCCCATTTGCATTTTGGAGGGAAAAAAAGGAAGCGATGTCTTCTACATGTGGTTTCCATCGCAGAGGAAAGTAAAAACATGTGCCTGCATTCTAGCCGACATGGTCCTTGTTATTTTAATGAGAAAGCCCGTAATTAGGGCCAAGAGTGAAAGAGAAGCGCCACCAGCCTCTCTCTGGTGTCCGCTGTCCACACCTCGCCCCCCGAGGAACCCAGCGGCCCCTGCTGCCCCGTTGATCTCCATCCCTCGACCTGCCCTTCAACCAAGGTGAAGGAAGGGCAGCCAGGAGAAGACAGACCTTCCAGCCCCAACAGTTCCCATCTCGGTGTGGAAGGTGCAGCCCAAGCAGTTCATTTGTCAGCGTTTAAACATCATTGTAGCATTAACAGCCTCCTTCAATGCCAAAGAGCTGGCTTTGCGCGCCTATAAATTAGAGTACATCAAACTGGAGTTTATTGAGTCTCCGCCAATCAGAAGTAAAACGTCCATAACTTTTTACAATTCTCTGCATTCTTCCAATCATATTAAAATATTTATTTGTACCCTGCATGATATATATAAACGTTTTATTAAGAACATTTGAAAGCTGGCTCTTTAAACAGAAAAAGAGATATACTGCATGAGGGTGGGGACAGCCGGGGTGCAGCCTGTCCAGTCGGTTTCATGCGGGGAAACTGCTCTGATTGGATTTGCAGGGATTATTAGCAAGAACACACAGCTGGGTGGGCAGCCCGCTATTTATTTATGGCTGCTCGTCTTCCCAACCACTTCTCTTCGAGTCCCTGTTGGTCTCCTCTGGTTCAGTGCTGGGACTTTATTCCAGGGGGAGCAGAGCACCCCCACCTCGGGAGCTGCCCACGAGCTACTGGTCACCCAGAAAGCAGGGCGCAGAGGGGCCCAGGGCACTTCTGCAGCTGTCATTCTGGGAGAAGAACGCCAGGGCGAGCTGGGTTAGGAGCCCCAGGCCCCCGCCTTTGCCCCCCACCCTTTCCTGGCCATGTGAACGCCCCCTCCCTGAATCTCGAACACCATCCATCCTCTCCACCGGTCCCAGATGGTGACCTGCCTGGAGTATCCTTCCCTGTCAACTCCATCCCATCATTACCCTCCTCAAGGCGTCAGTACCTCCTCTGTTTCTAACGTGAAAGGCCAAGCTCTCGGGGATGGACCACGGCCCAGCAGAAGGCCGCTGAGGCCTCAGTGAACCTCTGCCTCCAGCTTGAGGACTGACTCCACCACCAGGAGTGCCTCCTGTTTATGGCGTGCTGACACGTGCTGAGCCCTTGAAGGAGCGCCATCCCCACGGCACCCACCCCAGCCCCCCACGGGAGGGCCTCTAGCTGCCGTGAGGGGTCAGGGTGGTTGAAGGGCTTGGCCAAGGCGTCACAGTGTTCCAGGCAGGCCAGTGCCAAGGCCTGGCAGGTGACCACAGATCCCCACTGCCAAGCATCACAGCAACTCCCGGAGAGCAGAGGAGCAGTGTGGCCCACGGCTGGGGCGGAGTGGGGAGGCCACAGGCAGGCTCCCCAGCCCGGCAGGCCAGGGACAGCCATGTGGGGCTGGATGGCAGCAACAGCGAAGGAGGTCTGCTCCCCGGGCAAGCCCCTGCCTGCAGAGAGCGCCCCGGCGTGGAGACCCATTCTTGTGAGCAGGTCCCCTGCCGCGAGAACAGGCCTCACCAAGCATAATGGCTCCGGGCGGGCTGGAGACTGACTTCTTGTTCTCATCATGTCTAAGGCAGGTGTTTCTGGTCAGCTGACGTGCTGGTCCTCCAGGGATTCAGGAACCTGCCACCTTCATCCCCACCGTGGCCTCGGCATGACGCGCACCCCCAGCACGGAGAGGAGAAAGAGGCTGGGGTGTGCAGGGGCCAGGCCTGGGAGGGGCACGCAAGCCTCTCCATGGACTAGAACCCAGCCCCACAGCCACACCTAACTGCAACAGCAGATGGAAATATGGTCCAGCTGTGTGTCCAGGAAGAAGGGGGAAATGTGGGCAAATGTCACCATCTCAGCTGCAGGACTCTTCCCACATAAGAAGAACTCCAGAGGCAGGTTTGGCTGCTCAGTGATGCCTTCACAGACAAGGCTCTGTCTGTTACTTCCAGACACCATCCCACCAAATCAGCTGTTGCCCTCATGGCTGCAAGTGGCTGCTAAAGAACCAGACATCACATTTGCATTCTAGCCAGAAACACAGGGGAAGTGATGGGGAATGGCAGCAACTGCTTCTGCTTCCATTTGTAGGAAAGCACATAAACTTTCCTAGAAACCCCTTCAGTACATAGAGCTTCACCAGATTGCATGGCCTCTCCTACACAAAAGTGAAGCTGGGAAACCAGGGACAAAGACTCCTATACTTTCCCCGGGCTGACAGTGTTCCCTGTCTGAGACAAAGGGGAATGGGGTAGGTCATTGGGAAGACAGACCTCTGCATAATGCTGGCATGGTTGAATAGTGCCCCAGATCCCTGTCCACCCAGAACCTCCAAACACAACTTCCTTCAGAAATAGAGCCCTGCAGATATAATTTGCTCAAAATCTTGAGATCTAACTAGTTAAGGGGTTGGGACCTAACACAGGCTGGGTGCTCTAGAGGCTCCATGAACCAGAAGTAGCCCTAGAGCAGAGTTGGGAGCTAGTCCTAGAAGGGCCAGAAGTTGTATCTGGTTGAACAACAAACAGCTCAAACCTTGCTCTGAGCCTTCAACCAAACAGAATAATTTTTCTTATTGTAAAACAGTTTAATCTCTGATTTCTGCTCAATCAAATCAACAGCATGTCATATGCAAATTAAATTGATAATAGTCAATAAAATAAAAATTTTTAACATACCAAATCTTTCAGTTTAGAGTTTTTCCAACCATAATTTATGATCTAGAGTAAAGAAAGATAATGTCTTTCTTTTTTTTTTATAATGTCTTTCTTGACAATTACATTAGATATGTTTATTAAATTAGAATAAGATAACTTGGCGTTTTGAAATCAAGCGTGTCTACAAATATCTGGATGTCTTAATTATACTACCAACAGAAATCTGCACATCACAGAGCTGACTTTGTAAACAGTAATCATTTACACTTATGTGTAGATCTTAATTAAGTTACAATGCTGGTAAAACAGAATGCAATCTAATACAGGAAAAGCACAGAGTCCATTCTCATCGGCAAGGGGTGTGTCCTGTTGTCACACCCCTGGTCCCAACATTTTCACTGACTAATTCATGACCTTGTTTAATGTGTGTCTCTATGCAAAGACACCTTACTTAATACATGCAGTTGGTTCGCTAGTGTTGAACAGTCACAGCCAACCACCCTATAACTCAGGGTTGAACCAAGTTTCTCTAGCATTCACTTTCCCCATAAGGCACACATAACTTTTGTGCCCTTAGGAACCCAGAAAGTTCTTCACTATTAGGCTGGGGGCCGTTTTAAAGAGCAAAATCATCAACAAAAAAGCACAAAAATATGAAAAATGTTTTACTGAGTGGGTCGCGAAAAGGACGCTTATTTATAGGGTCAGAGCTGAACCAAAAAGGCAGAGTGTTTCCTGCTTTGGGCTCAGCTGAGAGAGAGCTGCAAAGAGCAGCTCAAAGCATAGGCTGCTCTGCACGCGTCTGCAAAGGTCTCCAAAGCACATTGGCATCAGTCCGCGGGCCAGAGATGCATTCCAGCAAACAGGCCACATTACAAATACAGAATCTGCAAGTAACAAGCATCAGTGATACTGGTTTTGTTTTGTTGTTGTTGTTTAAACTTTTTATTTTATATTGGAGTGTAGCCGATTAACTGCAGTTTCAGGTGGACAGCAAAGGGACACAGCCATAGGTATACATGTATCCATTCTCCCCCAAGCTCCCCTCCCATCCAGGCTGCCACATAATATTGAGCAGAGTTCCCTGGATGATGTTGTTGTTCAGTTGCTAAGTCATGTCTGACTCTGAGACCCCATGGACTGCAGCACGCCAGGCTTCCCTGTCCTTCACCAACTCCCGGAGCTTGCTCAAACTCATGTCCATTGAGTCGGTGATGCCATCCAGCCATCTCATCCTCTGCCGCCCCCTTCTCCTCCCACCTTCAATCTTTCCCAGCATCAGGGTCTTTTCCAATGAGTCAACTCTTCGCATGAGGTGGCCAAAGTACTGGAGTTTCAGCTTCAGCATCAGTCCTTCCAAGGAACACCCAGGACTGATCTCCTTTAGGATGGACTGGTTGGATCTCCTTGCAGTCCAAGTGACTCTCAAGAGTCTTCTCCAACACCACAGTTCAAAAGCATCAATTCTTCAGTGCTCAGCCTTCTTTATAATCCAGCTCTCACATCTGTACATGACTACTGGAAAAGCTACAGCTTTGACTATGGGGATCTTTGTCGGCAAAGTGATGTCTCTGCTTCTGAACAGGCTGTCTAGGTTTGTCAGAACTGTCCCTGGATGATACTATTATATAAAGAGTTTGAATAGCTTCTGCTCTGCACAGGTGCCAGAGGGCCCTCTGGCTTTGGGGAGAAATCCAGCAGAATCCTCCCAATGACCACAAGCTTGGAATCAACTGGCCCAGCTATAATCGAAGCCAGGAGCAGTCATCAGTAAAGCTCTGGTCTGCAGAACCCCTTGCATGTTTCTCATCCAATTAACCTCTTTTCATGTTAATTAGCCACTTACTTGCACACCACATGAAATAACTGCCTGTTCCCAGAGCTCAGCAAGGAGATCAGACTGGCAACAGGATCTCTGTTTGGGGCTGAGTGCACCAACATGATCTGCTGACCACCAAGGAAGAACTGGTCCCGGCAGAGGTGGTCTTCACTTTTTTAATAGGCTGGGGAAAGGGAGGGCTCCAGGGACAGGTAAGGGCTCTCTCTCCCGTTACACAAGGTACTTTACTAGTCGGTTTCCAGTTGTGAAGGTTTTGGAGGTTTGGGAAATCAGAGCCCGGCAATCACAACTCAAACTGTAAAACAAAGCAAAGGAAATGCAATCAACTGATCAGTCTTGTTGCCTCCCTCAAAGGTCGACTAACTAACACCAGATTTTGTGCGGGACATAGGTTTGTTTCTTTGGGGACTGGTCAGTTTACTTCCTGGTTCTTCGAGGAGTTTCTCTGGCCTCTTGTAAAGGTTTCAGCATGCATATCAGAAAGAAGGCTGTGAAGACAGAAACCGTGGAGCTGAAACAGGATTTTTACCGCAGAAAGCACCAACCAGCTGGGGTGTGGTATCAGCCGGTCAGGCCATTCTCTTGGGTAGGCGGGCACCGTCCTCTGGGCCCATCTTGTCACCCATGCTGCCTTTTGCATGTGACCGTCAAAAAATCAGCAAGGATGCTCTGCATTCATAAGGGTGGTGGAAACGGCCGCTGTATTCATCAATGGTAAGAGTGCAAAGTATTACTTTTCTGCTTACTCTTGTTCAGTTGCTGGGTTGTGTCTGACTCTTTGTGACCCCATGGACTGCAGCACGACAGGCTTCCCTGTCCATCACCAACCCTTGGAGATTTCTCAAACTCATGTCCATTAAGTCAGCAATGCCATCCAATTATCTCATCCTCTGTTGTCCCCTTCTCCTCCTGCCTTCAATCTTTCCCAGCATCAAGGTCTTTCCCAATGAGTCAGCTCTTTGCATCAGGTGGCCAAAGTATTGAAGCTTCAGCTTCAGCATCAGTCCTTCCAATGAATATTCAGGACTGATTTCCTTTAAGATTTACTGGTTTGATCTCCTTGTTGTCCAAGGGACTCTCAAGAGTCTTCTCCAACATCACAGTTCAAAAGCATCAATTCTTCGGCTCTCAGCCTTCTTTATGGTCCAGGTCTCACATCCATACATGACTACTGGAAAAATACAGCTTTCACCATTTGGACCTTTGTAGGCAAAGTAGTGTCTCTGCTTTTTAATACACTGTCTAGGTTTTGTCATAGCTTTTCTTCCAAGGAGCAAGCGTTTAATTTCATGGCTGCAGTCACCATCTGCAGTGATTTTGGAGCCCAAGAAAATAAAGTCTCTCACTGTTTCCATTGTTTCCCCATCTACTTGCCAAGAATTATCAAGATTGCTGGGAGAAATATCAATAACCTCAGATATGCAGAGGACACCACCCTTATGGCAGAAAGTGAAGAGGAACTAAAAAGCCTCTTGATGAAAGTGAAAGAGGAGAGTGAAAAAGTTGGCTTAAAGCTCAACATTCAGAAAACTAAGATCATGGCATCTGGTCCCATCACTTCATGGCAAATAGATGGGGAAACAGTGGAAATAGTGTCAGATTTTATTTTGGGGGGGCTCCAAAATCACTGCAGATGGTGACTGCAGCCATGAAATTAAAAGACGCTTACTCCTTGGAAGGAAAGTTATGACCAACCTAGATAGCATATTAAAAAGCAGAGACATTACTTTGCCAACAAAGGTCCATCTAGTCAAGGCTATGGTTTTTCCAGTAGTCATGTATGGATGTGAGAGTTGGATGGTAAAGAAAGCTGACAGCTGAAAAATTGATGCTTTTCAACTGTGGAGTTGGAGAAGACTGTTGAGAGTCCCTTGGACTGCAAGGAAATCCAACCATCCTAAAGGAAATCTCCATCCTAAAGGAGATCAGTCCAGGGAGTTCATTGGAAGGACTGATGCTGAAGCTGAAACTCCTATTGGAGTTTTCCTATGGCTACCTGATGCAAAGAGTTGACTCATTGGAAAAGACCCTGATTCTGGGAGGGATTGGTGGCAGGAGGAGAAGGGGACGACAGAGGATGAGACAGCTGGATGGCATCACCGACTCGATGGACATGAGTTTGAGTAAACTCTGGGAGTTGGTGATGGACAGGGAGGCCTGGCGTGCTGCGGTTCATGGGGTCGCAAAGAGTCAAACATGACTGAGTGACTGAAATGAACTGAACTGAATGGGGCCTAATGCCATGATCTGATCACACGGACCACAGCCTTGTCTAACTCAGTGAAACTAAGCCATGCCATGTGTGGCCACCCAAGATGGCCGGCGCATGGTGGAGAGGTCTGACAGAATGTGGTCCACTGGAGAAGGGAATGGCAAACCACTTCAGTATTCTTGCCTTGAGAACCACATGAACAGTATGAAAAGGCAAAAAGATAGGACACTGAAAGATGAACTCCCCAGGTCAGTAGGTGCCCAACATGCTACTGGAGATCAGTGGAGAAATAACTCCAGAAAGAATGAAGGGATGGAGCCAAAGCAAAAACAACACCCAGCTGTGAATGGGACTGGTGATAGAAGCAAGATTCGATGCTGTAAAGAGCAATATTGCATAGGAACCTGGAATGTGTGGTCCATGAATCAAGGCAAATGGGAAGTGGTCAAACAGGAGATGACAAGAGTGAACATCAACATTCTAGGAATCAGTGAACTAAGATGGACTGGAATGGGTAAATTTAACTCAGATGACCATCATATCTACTACTGTGGGCAGGAATCCCTTAGAAGAAATGGAGTAGCCATCATAGTCAACAAAAGAGTCTGAAATGCAGTACTTGGAGGCAATCTCAAAAACCGACAGAATGATCTCTGTTCATTTCCAAGGCAAACCATTCAATACCAAGGTAATTCAAGTCTATGCCCCAACACCAAAGAAGCTGAAGTTGAACAGTTCTATGAAGACCTACAAGACTTTCTAGAACTAACACCCAAAAAAGATGTCCTTTTCATTATAGGGGACTGGAATGCAAAAGTAGGAAGTCAAGAAACACCTGGAGTAACAGGCAAATTTGGCCTTGGAGTACAGAATGAAGCAGGGCAAAGGCTAATAGAGTTTTGCCAAGAGAACACACTGATCATAGCAAACACCCTCTTCCAACAACACAAGAGAAGACTCTACACGTGGACATCACCAGATGGTCGACACTGAAATCAGATTGATTATATTCTTTGCAGCCAAAGATGGAGAAGCTCTATACAGTCAGCAAAAACAAGACTGGGAGCTGACTGTGGCTCGGATCATGAACTCCTTATTGCCAAATTCAGACTGAAATTGAAGAAAGTGGAGAAAACCACTAGACCATTCAGGTATGACCTAAATCAAATCCCTTATGACTATACAGTGGAAGTGAGAAATAGATTTAAGGGACTAGATCTGATAGACAGAGTGCCTGATGAACTATGGATGGAGGTTCATGACATTGTACAGGAGACAGGAATCAAGACCATCCCCAAGAAAAAGAAATGCAAAAAAGCAAAATGGCTGTCTGAGGAGGCCTTACAAATAGCTGTGAAAAGAAGGGAAGCAAAAAGCAAAGGAGAAAAGGAAAGATATACCCATTTAAATGCAGAGTTCCAAAGAATAGCAAGGAGAGATAAGAAAGCTTTCCTCAGTGATCAATGCAAAGAAATAGAGGGAAATAATAGAATGGGAAAGACTAGACATCTCTTCAAGAAAATTAGAGATACCAAGGGAACATTTCATGCAAAGATGGGCTCAATAAAGGACAGAAATGGTATGGACCTAACAGAAACAGAAGATATTAAGAAGTGGTGGCAAGAATACACAGAAGAACTGTACAAAAAAGATCTTCACGACCCAGATAATCACGATGCTGTGATCACTCACCTAGAGCCAGACATCCTGGAATGTGAAGTCAAGTGGGCCTTAGAAAGCATCACTACAAACAAAGCTAGTAGAGGTGATGAAATTCCAGTTGAACTATTTCAAATCCTGAAAGATGACTCTGTGAAAGTGCTGCACTCAATATGCCAACAAATATGGAAAACTCAGCAGTGGCCACAGGACTGGAAAAGGTCAGTTTTCATTCCAATCCCAAGGAAAGGCAATGCCAAAGAATGCTCAAACTACCACACAATTGCATTCATCTCATGCACAAGTAAAATAATGCTTAAAATTTTACAAGCCAAGTTTCAGCAATATGTGAACTGTACACTTCCAGATGTTCAAACTGGTTTTAAAAAAGGCAGAGGAACCAGAGATAAAATTGCCAACATCCACTGGATCATTGAAAAAGCAAGGGAGTTCCAGAAAAACATCTATTTCTGCTTTATTGACTATGCCAAAGCCTTTGACTGTTGTGGATCACAATAAACTGTGGAAAATTCTGAAAGAGATGGGCATACCAGACCACCTGACCTGCCTCTTGAGAAACTTGTATGCAGGTCAGGAAGCAACAATTAGAACTGGACATGGAACAGACTGGTTCCAAATAGGAAAAGGAGTATGCCAAGGCTGTATATTGTCACCCTGCTTATTTAACTTATAGGCAGAGTACATCATGAGAAACGCTGGGCTGGAGGAAGCACAAGCTGGAATCAAGATTGCCGGGAGAAATATCAATAACCTCAGATATGCAGATGACACCACTCTTATGGCAGAAAGTGAAGAACTAAAGAGCCTCTTAATGAAAGTGAAAGAGGAGAGTGAAAAAGTTGGCTTAAAGTTCAACATTCAGAAAACTAAGATCATGGCATCTGGTCCCATCACTTCATGGCAAATAGATGGGGAAACAGTGGAAACAGTGGCTAACTTTATTTTTCTGGGCTCCAAAATCACTGCAGATGGTGATTGCAGCCATGAAATTAAAAGACACTTACTTCTTGGAAGGAAAGTTCTGACCAACTTAGCATATTAAAAAGCAAAGACATTACTTTGTCAAACAAAGGTCTCTAGTCAAGGCTATGGTTTTTCCAGTAGTCATGTATGGATGTGAGAGTTGGACTATAAAGAAAGCTGAGTGCTGAAGAATTGATGCTTTTGAACTGTGGTGTTGGAGAAGACTTTTGAGAGTCCCTTGGACTGCAAGGAGATCCAACCAGTCCATCCTAAAGGAAATCAGTCCTGAGTGTTCATTGGAAGGACTGATGTTGAAGCTGAAGCTCCAATACTTTGGCCTCCTGATGGGAAGAGTTGACCCCTGATGCTGGGAAAGATTGAGGGCAGGAGGAGAAGGGGACGACAGAGGATGAGATGGTTGGATGGCATCATTGACTCGATGGACATGGGTTTGGGTGGACTCCGGGAGTTGGTGATGGACAGGGAGGCCTGGCGTGCTGCAGTTCATGGGGTCACAAAGGAGTCAGACACGACTGAGTGACTGAACTGAACTGAACTGCCATGATCTTCATTTTTGAATGTTGAGTTTTAAGCCAGCTTTTTCACTCTCCTCTTTCACTTTCATCAAGAGGCTCCTTAGTTCCTCTTTGCTTTCTGCCATAAGGGTGGTGTCATCTGCATATCTGAGGTTACTGATATTTCTCCTGGCAATCTTGATTCCAGCTTGTGCTTCATCCAGCCCAGCGTTTCTCATGATGTACTCTGCATATAAGTTAAACAAGTAGGGTGACAATACACAGGTTTGACATACTCTTTTCCCAATTTTTAACCAGTCCTGTTCTGAATAGTCTGACAATTAATTTTAAACCCTTGAAAATATACCCATGATCCCTCATACACCTCAGGATGTCTACTATGAAAAAATCAGAAAAACAATGTGTTGATATGGACGGGGAGAATTCAGAATTTTGTCTGCTGTTGGTAGGAATGTAAAATGGTGCAACCACTGTGGGAAATGGCATAAAAGTTCCTCAAAAAGGTTAAAAGTAGGACTTCCAGATGATCCAGCAATTCTACTTCTGAATATATACCCCAAAGATTTGAAACCAGGAGTTCAAAGAGAGATTTGCACATTCGTGTTCCTAGCAGCATTATTCGCAGTAGCACAAAAGGTGAGGGTAGCCCAAGGGATCCATTGACTAATGAATGAAAAAGCCAAGTGGTCCATCCATACAACAGGATATCACTCAGCCTTAAAAAGAAAGCCAATTCTGATACGCATGTGGATGAACCTTGAGGATGTGACATGAAGTGACTTAAACCGTCACAAAAGGGTAGATCCTGTGTGATCTGCTTCTGTGAGGTCCCCAGAGTAGCCAGATTCACAGAGATAGAACCTAGACGATGGCTGCGAGGGGGAGGGAGGAAGGGGCTGGGGCGTCAGTGTTTAACGGGGAGTTTCAGTTCTGCAGGGTGAAGAGGGCTCTGGAAAGGGCAGTCAGGGCTGGAGAACAATGTGAATTGTGTTTCGTTCCACTGCACTGCACGTTTAAGAATGGCGAACACGGGTGGTGTAGTACAGGGAGCTCAAATCAGATGCTCTGGGACAACCGAGAGGGATGGGATGTGGGGAGGTGGGAGGGAGGTTCAAGAGGGAGGGAACACGTGTATGCCTCCAGCTGATTCACGCTGATGTAAGGCAGAAACCAGTACCACATTGTAAAGCAATTATATTCCAATTGAAAATAAGTTTAAAAAAAGAATGCTGAACATGGGACTTGCCTGGGTCCAGGGGCAAAGACTCCATGCTTTCATTGCAGGGCCACAGATCTGATCCCTGGTGCAGGAACTGAGGATCCGGCATGAGGCACGGTGCAAGCGAAAAATAGAAGAATGGGAAACATGATAAATTTTGTAGTGTTCTACCACAATCTCATAGACACAAAAGTCATTTGACCTCATATTTCCACTTCTAGTTTGTTCTTTCACCTGATTAACCTTCAGTTACAAAGATTTAGCTATAATCATGTTCTTATCAATACTATTAAAGCAAAAAGAAAAAGAAAAAAAATCAAATCTAAATGTTCAATAATAAAGAGTTAATTAGAATTCTGGATAAGCATTAAAAATAATGCTATGAAAATATATCCAGTTTTAGAAAATAATTATATATTCATATACATGGGAAAATCGGAAAAGATCTATAAAATGTTAATTACAGATTTCTCAGATTGATGTCATTTTTTCTTAATTTTGCTTAATCTGTGTTTTCTGCTTTTTTCTGTATAACTGTGTAATAGCTGAAATTTTACGAGCCAAACATTATCCTGGATAGGCTACATGGTTTCTGAAGCATTGTTATTATAACTGATATTGCTTGAGCACCAGGAATATGTCAGCTATTATCACACAGATTATCCTATTTAATCACCAAAGAATCAGGTGATATAAAGACTTCCCAGAGACTTCCCTGGTGGTCCAGTATTTCACATGCACTTCCAATGCAGGAAACACAGTTTTAATCCCTGGTCAGGGAACTAAGAAATCACATGCCTCAAGGCATGGCCCAAAAAAAGGACTTTACAGTTGTAAAGTCTAAGTTAGTCTCTAATGAGATAATGCTTTGTATTACCTTATCATTTCTAAAACACTTTACCATGTGGCTTTATTGCATCTTTGACCGTACATGAAGAGGGTAAGGCAGAAAATGTCTCCATCTCACAGAAGGGAAAAAACAAGGTGCAAAGACATTTAGCAATGCATTTGACCAAGTTTACAAGGTTCACACATGCTGTAGCTGGGGCTTGAAATCCTGCTTCTTTACCTCACAATATTACCATCCATTTGACAATTGGGAGACGACTTAGCGGTTAAAACTCTGGCGTCAAGTGTAGAGATGGGGAAATGTGTTGAGATGGCTGGAGGAGCGTCAGCAGAGCAGAAAAGCAGCCCCAGGCTGTCCTCGCCAGCGGAGCAGCCTCTCCATGCCTCTGTGTTTGCACCAGGGGCTGCCTTGAGACCACTTTTATATTAATTGGTTAAAAGTAGAAAATAACTTTTTAATTTCTCAGTCTCCAAAGCAAGCCACAGTGAATTGAATATATATATGCTCAGATGCTCACTCATGTCCGACTCTTTGTGATCCCATGGACTATAGCCTGCCAGGCTCCTCTGTCCTGTCTATGGGTTTCTCCCCAGGAATACTGGAGTAGGTGGCCATTTCCTCCTCGGGGGATCTTCCTGGAGGGACTGAGCCCAAGTCTCTTGCCTCTGCTGCATTGCCAGGAGGATTCCTTACCACTAGGTCCACCTGGGCAGCCCCGCAGTGGATTGCGTGGTGGCCCCAAAAGATATGCCCACCCATTGCTTGTAAGTGTGGCCTTATTTGACAAAATGGTCTTTGCAGATGCAATGAAGTCAAGGACTTCAGGATGAGATCATCCGTGAGATCATTTAGGCCCTAAATCCAGTGACAGATGCTTTCATGTGGGAAGAGAAAGGAGAAGGCACAGAGCAGAGAAGCTGATGTGAAGACAGGGGCAGAGACCGGATGAGCGCATCTACCAGCCAAGGAACGCCAGGGGTTTCCAGAAACACCCAGAAGCAAGAGGGAGCCTGGGAACGCCATCTCCCCAGGAAGCTTCAAAGAGAGCTCGACCCGGCAGATGACTTGATGCCAGACTTCTGGCCTCCAGATCCATATGAGGCTCCATCTCTGTGGTTTTCAGCCACTAAGTCTGTGATACTTTGTTATAGAGACCCTAGGAACCTGGTCCACAGGCACAGACTTGCAAACTCCCATCCAATGGGAGACTGCTCTACTGAACCCACCAGTGCTACCTGCCTGCCCACCCACTGACCCGTTGCTTCCCTCTAGTTCTCGGAGGTGACGAGGCTTCCAGAAATGACAAATGAGGATGAGTTTGCAAGGCGGGCACATGACCCACAGAAATGGGGAAGCTGCTGCAGTTTCCAAGTCCAGGGCCAGCCATCTGGGCTGAGAGACCCCAGCTGCTGGCTTCAGGTGATCAGGAAGCTGCTGATGACCCACCGTCCTGTGATGGGACCAGGACACAGAGCTTCCCAGCATGCACTGCTCCAGTGGTGGTCCTCGAGGCCAGTGGCCACAGCCCATACGCCCCCAGGTCTGCCTGTCATGAAAGCTTCAAGTGTGGGCTTAGAGGATGCCTTGCTGTGCCCCAGTTCCCTCATCTAACCCTTAACCCTCCCCTCGTTAGCACTCCTGGCCTCTCCCCTCCTTAACTTTGTCTTTTCTGGGTCCCCCACATCACCCTCATGCCGCATGGCTGTGTTCACAGGAGCTCCAAGAGCGCGGGGTCTCTTTTGCCCCCTGCCATTCCTAAGTCCCAGGACACTGCCTGACACACGGCTGCTGCTCCATTACTGAGGTGATGGGCTCAGCTTAAGTCAAAGAATCATCTAGAATCCAGGTGTCTGCCTTATTTCGGGGGAGGAGGAGTGTCAAGTATGCCCCCCAAACACACTCCACCCAGCCCCACAGGGGACAGTCCCGTGCAGGGCCGCTGTGTCCGGTCTCTCTGCGTCTCTGCCTGGAGACTTTCCGGCCGTGGGCGCTTGCTTGGTGCTAGGTAGGGCGGCCCAGGAGCACCAGGGCTTACAGCTGGGGTGGTAGAAGATGGGAGTCAGTGTGGGGACACCCCAGCCTCTGACTCTCCAGGGAACAGAGGACCTGGGGGCTGAGGCTCACAGTCCACACAGGACCCTGCCCGCCAACCACCCCTCCTCAGCTTTCCTCCTCCCCCGCTCCTCCCCGGGATCCCTCCCAAATGAGCCACAAATATCCATCTTACTCCTGGGGCCCATCTTTGGAGTTGTCGTCCAGTCGCTCAGTCATGTCCTACTCTTTGTGACCCCGTGGACTGCAGCACGCCAGGCCTCCCAGTCTATCACCAACTCCCGGAGCTTGCTCAAACCCATGTCCATTGAGTCAGTGATGCCATCCAACCATCTCATCCTCTGTCATCCCCTTCTCCTCCCCACCCTCAGTCTTTCCCAGCATCAGCATCTTTTCCAATGAGTCAGTTCTTCACATCAGGTGGCCAAAGTATTGGAGTTTCAGCTTCAGCATCAGTCCTTCCAATGAATATTCAGAATTGATTTCCTTTCAGATTGACTGGTTTGATCTCCTTGCAGTCCAAGGGACTCTCAAGAGTCTTCTCCAACACCACAGTTCGAAAGCATCAATTCTTCGGCACTCAGCTTTCTTTTTTATGGTCCAACTCTCACATCCATACATGACTACTGGAAAAACCATAGGTTTGACTAGATGGACCTTTGTCAACAAAGTGATGTCTCTGCTTTTTAATATGCTATCTAGGTTGGTCATAACTTTTCTTCCAAGGAACAAGTGTCTTTTAATTTCATGGCTGCAGCCACCATCTGCAGTGATTTTGGAGACTAATAAAATAAAGTCCGTTGCTGTTTCTATTGCTTCATCTATTTACCATGAAGTGATGGGACCAGATGCCATGATCTTCATTTTCTGAATGTTGGGTTTTAAGCCAACTTTGGGGGTGCCATTGGTAACACAAGGTGAGGGCACCATGTCAGCCTGCTTCCACTCAACAGGACCATATGCTCTTTATAGTTCAAGGACGCACATGGGTCCTCAGTTAAGTCTGGAAACGCTTCCTCTCCAGATCACCAGACGCTTTCCTCTCTCTGGCAGTCATCTAGGCCTGAATGTGCGCAGCACTAGTCCTTGCCACGCAAAACAGCCATTCGGAACACGTTCTTGGTGGGTGAGTCGCTAGTTCAAAGGCTGGAGACACAAGCCAGGGGCCAGTGCGCCTCCTTTTCATGTTTGACAGTTTTCACATGGACAGCTCATGGCTCCATGATCCGCCCAGGAACAGGCCTGTTCAGTCACTGCTGCACGTGGGCAGAGAGCTGGCGACTGGCAGTGAGAACTTCAGGGGTTGACTCCCTTCCAGCTGGGAACTGTGTCATCAAAGCAGGAGTGCTGCTGGGGACCACCTTGCACCCACATGTGGGAGGTGACCGTGCCTGCCGGGCGTCAGCGCCTCTCGGGCCAGCCATGCCTCCCCCAAGCCCACCAACACGACCTGCTCCCGTGCCCTGGGGACCACCACACCACCGTCTGCTGGCACCCCCCCGCCCCGAACACTCCTGCCCGGCCCTGCCATCCAAACCACCCAAGGCCGAGATCTCCATCCGTAAGTGTGTCTTGGCCCAGAGAGCCTCAAGACTTTTCAGTCTTTCTAAAAACCAATGCTTGGCTGTCTTCAGTTTCTTGGTGGAAGAATGTTAAAGCTACAGACCAGATGGAAGCTGAGCTGATAGCATGGTGACAGGAAACAAGGAACTTTACTGAACTCAACAGTGGAACCTGGCGGTTAGACTCAGCAACCACAGAAACCAATTTCCTCCAAGGAAACGGATGGGACCGAAAAGTCACCTGCCAACTACACACGGCTCAGCAGGCAGTGGATGACAGGGCCCTTCTCGAGGGTCAGGCCAGCTGAGACCTCAAGGCAGGGAGGCCTGGCCACAGTAAGGCAGCCCCTTGGGGACCCAGGGGAAGGGCAGAAAGCCTAGGAGGGCCTTCCAAGGAGTGACATTTTATAACATTTTTTTCTAAATATAAATTAACAAGTATTTATATTATGGAAAATTTGGAATCTATAAAACTTTTAGAACACTGGTTGCATTTACAAGCTCAGGTCATGCCTTTTCATGTTGCTTTAAAACTCTTTTTAAACTACTTTTTACATTTGCATGCCATCATTCCACCAGAGCATAATTCATGCAAGCATTCTCCTCCTATTAGACAATTAGGCTATTTCCAGATGATGCTAGACCATCACTATGGACATATTTGTTTATAAATCTTGTCTCCCTTTCCCCCAAAGTATAAGTACTGAGTCAAAAGTGTGAACCCTCTTTTAAGTTTAATATTTAAAATAGCAATTTTGTTACAGAAATGACATATGATAAAATGTCAATTTATCATAAGAAAAAAATGTTTGAATCAAAAAGTACTGATGGAGTTCCAGCTTCCACTGCAGCATGCAGGAACCTGGAAGTCGTATCTCTGTCCTAATCAGAAATGAAACCTGAACAAACTGAAACATTAACAGTTCTTCTTGGATCCATCAGAGGAGTGAGGTCACAGGGGAAACCACTGCTCCCAAAATTGGAGACACTGCCAGGCAGACCCTGAGACTCACAGCTTCCCAGAGTCAAACGAATCAGCAGAAATCTCACAGAAACCAGTGCGTAGGCAGGAAAGCCTGAACTCTAGAGGGCCAGTTGCTGGAGACTCAGTTGATGCTCTCAAACTGTGGTGTTGGAGAAGACTCTTGAGAGTCCCTTGGACAGCAAGGAGATCCAACCAGTCCATCCTAAAGAAAATCAACCCTGAATATTCATTGGAAGGACTGATGCTGAAGCTAAAGCTCCAATACTTTTCCCGATGCTGGGAAAGATTGAAGGCAAAAGGATAAGGGGATGACAGAGGATGAGATGGTTGGATGGCATTGCCAATCAATGGACATGAAGTTGAGCAAATTCTGAGAGATGGTGAAGGGCAGGGCAGCCTGGCGTGCTGCAGTCCACAGGGTCGCAAAGAGTCAGACAGGACTTAGCAACCGAACAACAATAGCAACAGTGTGGACAGGTCTGAGAGTTAAAAACTCCAGGGGAATCCAGGAATAACTTTTGTGAGTTATACCTCCAGGAGCTCATCCAGCTTCTCTCGGTGAATCCTGGAGAAAAACTCCCTCATGCTGCTGACATGGGGAGGGAAGAAAGCATTTTGCAAGTGGTGAAACAATTGTACTAGTTAACCAGATCCTAAATTCCAACGGCATTTTTCACAGAAACAGACCCCAGAGGCAGCAAGTGGAGTGATGGTGCCACCAGCCAAAGAATGCTGGGAGCCACCAGAAGCTGGGAGAGACGGGAAGCAGACCGTCCCCTCCCGCCTTCAGAGGGAGAATGGCATTGCCCACACTTTGATTTCAGATACCTGGCCTCCAGAACTGGGAGAGAATAAGTCTCTGTTGTTTCAGGCTATTGGTTTGTAGCGATTTGTTACAGTGGCCACAGGAAGCCAATACATAGTAGGTGCCCAGATAGTCACAATCTTGATCTCACCACTCACTTCTTACAGCAACCGGTTGCTTCTCCATCATCCATTCACTTCTCGATCCATCCATCCATAATCCACCCATTAATATAGTGGGTTTTTTGTTTAAGCCACACTATACAGCTTGCAAAATCTTAGCTCCTCAACCAAGAATCGAACGAGGGCCCCCGGCAGTGAGCACTCCGAGTCCTAATAACTAGGCTACCAGAGAATCTCCATATACTATGTGACTCAAATTAAATTGAAAATAAGAATACATTTCCCCTTAAATGCCTCAGCAAGCTTATCATTAATTAGACTCAATAATATTTTTTTAATGTAAAATCTATAAACAATGTGGGCTTCCCAGGTGGTGCTAGTGGTAAAGAAATCTTGCCTGCCAATGCAGGAGACATAAGAGATGCAGGTTTGATCCCTGGGTCAGGAAGATCCCCTGGAGGAGGGCATGGCAACCCACTCCAGTATTCTTGCCTGGAGAATCCCATGGACAGAGACAGCCTGGCGGGCTATGGTCCATAGGGTCGCAAAGAGTCAAACACAACTGAAGCATCTGAGCACACATGCATGCACTATACACAATGCACAAACCTTATGTGTATATTTGCCGAGTCTTGACAAGTGTGCAATCCTATCACCCTTCCTAATCTTTTGCATTCCTCAAAGGCCACCTCATCCAACTTTTCCTTTCATAGATTAGCTTCAGTTATTCTAGAGTTTTATACAAATGGAACCATAGATATATACTCTTATGAATAAGGCTTCTTTCAGAAATGCAGCATAAATTTTGTATTTTCACCCACATTGTTATATGTATCAACAGTTTCTTCCTTTTTCTGCCCAGTAGTCATCCATTCATTGCGTGTATTCACACAAGAACCCAGTCTCTTATTGATATACACCTGGACTGTTCCCAATCTGGGGGTATTATCTGCAAAATGACTGGGGAATATTTGAATAAGTCTTTGGGTGAGCACAGATTGTTATTTCCCTTGGATCAACACCTAGAAGAGAATTTGGGGGTCATAGGATAAGAATATACCAGAGCTTTTTCAGGGTTACTATATCACATACATTCCCTCAGTATATTCTGGTTGCTCTCTGATCCTGACAACATTTAGCGTCACCAGTCTTTTTAATTTTAGCTTTTAGCCCTCAAGGTAAGTGTATGTGTTCACTGGTATAGAAGTCACTACACTTTTCATATTTTTACATATAGTCAGACTTTTTCTTATTCTGCTAAATATTTTTAAGGTGTGGTTTTGATTGGATGCATATTAAGTATTATCAGTATAAGTTTGCCATCATCTAGTGAATTGTTTCCCCTTCTTTCACTCACTCTTTGAAAAAGTAAGCGCTACTGCCTCCCACATTCCAGCCACAGACACGATCCCCAGCCCTGGAGACTGTGATCTAGTGATGGACACGCACAAGTCCACGGACAATGATGGGACATAAAATGCTGGTGCGGTGCAGGGTCCTGGGGAGGCCGGGGCTCTTAAACAAGACACCTGACTCTTGAGAGATTACAAAAGGTTTTGAGAAGTAGTGACAACCAAGCTAAGTCCCAAAAGATGACTACAAATTCCTCGGGACAGGCGGGTGTATAAGGATGAGGCAAGGATACAAGTGGAGAAGGGCCTCCTCCCTCCCCTGGCCAGCCTGGACTCCTGCTGCCCCCAGTCAGGAGGAGAGGAGACGGAGGGGCCTGGGAAGGTCTCCCTTGGCTGGTCCTGTCCTCCTGACCCAAGCTCAGTGCTCCTGAGGCTTACAGCTGACTCTTCTCGTTGGATGAGCTCCCTGGAGACACGCTACGATCGCATCCCTGGACCGCTCATCAGTCGTCATGGCGAAGGCAACTCTCCCTCACCCTCGGATGACGGCAGCACCTCTACCTCCTGTCTGCCGAGGACTCTCCGGGCAGCCCTCGTGGTACCTCCTGTCTGCCGAGGACTCTCCGGGCAGCCCTCGTGGACAGGATCGAGGCTGGCCCTGGGCCTGCTCTCTGTGGTTGACTCCAGAGCAGCACTCCACAGCTGACCCCTGCATGGGCTCTCTGTGGTTGACCCAGGGCCAGCCGTCTATGGTGCTGGGGTCCACACATGGTCTCTGGGCGTGTAGGTGTTTCCAGACAAAAGCCCATCCTCGGCTGCTACACCCCATCATACGACCTCTCACCCCAGGGGAGTCTGGGTCTCCCAGGCACAGAGAACCCATATCTAGTCTCCCCAGGAACATCCTGGAAGCAGCCCAGGGTCAGAATGAGATGTCCCTCAACCCTGTACCCTTCCAGGACAGGGCTCCGCAAACAGGTCTGTCCAAAGGAACCCCCTCCAACTTCCAGTCCTCCTCTTGTTGACCTCTCCTGTTGGCTGGAACAGGTGGATTTAAAGCTGGATTTAGCCTCCTTCCACCCTCTCTGCTGGCCCGCCGTGGTGGCCTCTCAGCTCCTCCGGACCACGGCCTCTGTCTCCACAGCCTCAGGTGGGAGGGTCCTGTCTTCAGATCAGGTTCACTGCTATTCCTGGCTCGCCACCTCCCCCTAACCTCTGAAATGCTTATCATCTGGGGTTGGGAAAACTCTCTTCCTGAGTCTGCTGTTAATGTGTAAGTGTGTTTACAACATCGGGTGCACAAAAACTTAGTCTTGTAAATGACAGAGACCTTGATTCACTGTACAACCTCATCCGGGAAGATTCACATGTTAATTCACCTCAAAAGCTGAATGTGGTCTCCTTCCTTCTCTCTCGCTCTGGGGGGCCTCCCTTCCCTGAGATGCGGATCTTGCACAAGCTGCTGGCAGATGGAGGACTTGGTGGGAAGGGTCATCTGATAAATGTCTTTGCAGGAATAAAGGGCCCTCTGCACACCCGCCCTGGACTGTCCCCTCCATGGCACTGGTCCAGCCACCGTCACCACTCACCTGTCTCACCTCTGCCAGCAGCTCCCCCCTGCTCTCCCTCTCCCCCCTCCCCCTGCTCTCCCTCTCCCCCCTCCCCCTGCTCTCCCTCTCCCCCTCCCCTCCCCCCTGCTCCCCCTCTGCCCCTCCCCTCCCCCTGCTCTCCCTCTCCCCCCCCCTCCCCCTGCTCTCCCTCTCCCCCTCCCCTCCCCCTGCTCTCCCTCTCCCCCTCCCCTCCCCCCTGCTCCCCCTCTGCCCCCTCCCATCCCCCTGCTCTCCCCCTCCCCTCTCCCCCTGCTCTCCCTCTCCCCCTCCCCTCCCCCCTGCTCTCCCTCTGCCCCCTCCCCTCCCCCCTGCTCTCCCTCTCCCCCTCCCCTCCCCTTGCTCTCCCTCTCCCCCTCCCCTCCCCCCTGCTCTCCCTCTGCCCCCTCCCCTCCCCCCTGCTCTCCCTCTCCCCCTCCCCTCCCCGTGCTCTCCCTCTCCCCCTCCCCTCCCCCCTGCTCTCCCTCTGCCCCCTCCCCCCTGCTCTCCCTCTGCCCCCTCCCCCTGCTCTCCCTCTGCCCCCTCCCCCTGCTCTCCCTCTTCCCCCTCCCCCTGCTCTTCCTCTCCCCCTCCCCTCCCCCCTGCTCTCCCTCTCCCCCCTCCCCCTGCTCTCCCTCTCCCCCTCCCCTCCCCCTGCTCTCCCTCTCCCCCTCCCCTCCCCCCTGCTCTCCCTCCTCCTCCCATCCCCTTCCTCATCCATGCTCTCCCCAGTGGTGGCAGAGTGGCAGTCTAGAGCTTAAGCTGAGCTGCACTGAAGGCCTTCCAAGTCTCCCGTGCTCCAGTTAGTGAACCACAGTCACTTTGCCAGGCTTGAGGCCCTCGTGATCCTACCCAGCACCCCTCCCAGCCACCCTGGGCATCTCCAGCACACAAGCACCCAGGCCTCTGCTCCTCTGGGACCTTCTCTTACCTGGTGTCCCTCTGCCTGGAGTGCTCTCTTAGTCTTATGGCTGCAGCATTTGTATGAGTTAACTTAAATGTCACCTCCTCCAGAAGGCCTGCCCTGACTACACAACCCAGGTAACATTCCCAAGGTTTTCTCAGGGTGCACATTACTTCTTCCTTTTATGGCACTTATCACAAGTTACAATTACATACTTTATGGTCTGTTTATCTGTTTATGAGATATCTCCCCCACTCTAAACTCTGTGAGGCTACAGAATGTGGTCCATAGTAAGTGCTCAATATAAGGCCTTCAGGGAGACAGTAAGTGAAGAATGAACCAATCAAGGCAATCTGGTGTCTCCGAAGCTCTCAGCAGGTGTTGTGCTTTCCAAGAAAGCCCAGGCACATGGAGGAAGAGAAAGGCCAGAGGAGAGTTGCAAGGACAAAGAGGCTGCTTCCAGACGTCTATAAGCAATGCTGCCAAGACCCCACTGCATGAAAACGTTTGTGTGTCTCTGATTATTCTTTAAAAATAAGTAACAGGACATGGAATTACTGGGTCAGATGGTACAAGCGTTCCCATAGCCTTACATAGACGGTGTCTTCTAGAGAACTGTCAGTGATAAAAGTGTGTACCTGTCCCACTAACCCTGTGGACACGGGGTGACATTGATCTTAGAGGAAGAGAAGGAGGCTCTGAGAGAGGAAAACAAAAGTAGAGAGAGACATGTAGACACAGCACATCCGGTTAAGCCAGCGCTCATGGACGTGAGAAACAAGTCTCAAGGTGGGTCTGGGGCCGCCTGCCCTGCCTGTCCCGCCCTTCTCTTTCAGCCCCTCCCCTGCTGACCCCTTCCATCTCTACTCCCAGGGACTGAAGGGGGACTCAGGGCTGGGGAAGCGTTCGTCAGGATACGGCATGTGTTCGGTGCGTTTCTAAGGGCAGATCTAGACAGCAGAAGCCTCGATGGTGATGGGGTGAAGATCCTGAGTGCGTGAGAAGGTCTGCAAGTGGAGCCGGTCCTGGGAGCAGAGATACATTACCCTCTGCCCAGTGGGCAGCCAGCAAAGATGGTGTAGATGCAGGTGAACGGGCCAGGTGGGTGATGAGGGCTTCCCACTGATAACGAGGACTTTCACACACAGTGAGGACTTCAGCTGGGCTGGAAGAACAGAAAAAGAATCTTGTTGTTGTTCAGTCACTAAGTCATATCCAAATCTTTGCGACCGACCCCATGGACTGCAGCATGCCAGGCTTCCCTGTCCTCCACTATCTCCCAGAGTTTGCTCAAGTTCATGTCCATTGAGTCAGTGATGCCATCCAACCATCTCATCCTCTGTCGCCCCTTCTCTTGCCTTCAGTCTTTCCCAGCATCAGGGTCTCTTCCCATGAGTCGAGTCTTCTTAGGAATCTGGAAAGGAAGAGGAAAGGGAGGTGAGACAGTGACAAAGTGGAAGGAAGTGAGTGACCACAGCCTGGAGCAAAGGCAGCGAAGGGTGTCCCTAAGAAGGAAAGGAGAGAAGGCCCGAGAAGGAATTAAGGAAAATATAATGTGACGCTGAGATGGAGAATTCATCTGTGCACCCTCTCCTCTCTCTGGAGCCAGCCGAACCCTGCTCAAAAGTCACTGGCATCCCAGGGTGAACCGGGCCTGAGGTCTGCCCTCAGACACTCAGGCCAGTGACCTTGAAGACAACAGGAAGGGTTCTCCGTTGCCCAGGAAAAAAAGCAGAATCGGAGCTTCTATGCTTTGAGATTAAAAGGCAAAATCTGGACTTCCCTGGTGGCTCAGTGGTAAAGAATCTGCCTGCCAATGCAGGGGACATGGGTTCGATCCCTAGTCTGGGAAGATCCCACATGCGGCAGAGCAGCTGAGCCCGCGCACCACAGCTCCTGAGCCTGTGGTCTAGAGCCCGGGAGCCACTGCAGCCCGTGCGCTCGAGAGCCTGTGCTCTGCAATGAGAGGCCACGCAACGAGAAGCCCACACCCCGCAGCGAGAGCAGCCCTCGCTCCCGAGGCCACCGCAACGAGAAGCCCACACTCCGCAGCTAGAGCAGCCCTCGCTCCCGAGGCCACCGCAGCGAGAAGCCCACACTCCGCAGTGAGAGCAGCCCTCGCTCCCGAGGCCACCGCAGCGAGAAGCCCACACTCCGCAGTGAGAGCAGCCCTCGCTCCCGAGGCCACCGCAACGAGAAGCCCACACTCCGCAGCTAGAGCAGCCCTCGCTCCCGAGGCCACCGCAGCGAGAAGCCCACACTCCGCAGTGAGAGCAGCCCTCGCTCCCGAGGCCACCGCAACGAGAAGCCCACACTCCACAGAGAGAGCAGCCCTCGCTCCCGAGGCCACCGCAGCGAGAAGCCCACACCCCGCAGCGAGAGCAGCCCTCGCTCCCGAGGCCACCGCAGCGAGAAGCCCACACTCCGCAGCGAGAGAGCAGCCCTCGCTCCCGAGGCCACCGCAGCGAGAAGCCCACACTCCACAGCGAGAGCAGCCCTCGCTCCCGAGGCCACCGCAACGAGAAGCCCACACCCCGCAGCGAGAGCAGCCCTCGCTCCCGAGGCCACCGCAACGAGAAGCCCACACCCCGCAGCGAGAGAGCAGCCCTCGCTCCCGAGGCCACCGCAGCGAGAAGCCCACACTCCGCAGCGAGAGAGCAGCCCTCGCTCCCGAGGCCACCGCAGCGAGAAGCCCACACCCCGCAGCGAGAGAGCAGCCCTCGCTCCCGAGGCCACCGCGGCGAGAAGCCCACACTCCGCAGCGAGAGAGCAGCCCTCGCTCCCGAGGCCACCGCAGCGAGAAGCCCACACTCCGCAGCGAGAGCAGCCCTCGCTCCCGAGGCCACCGCAGCGAGAAGCCCACACCCCGCAGCGAGAGCAGCCCTCGCTCCCGAGGCCACCGCAACGAGAAGCCCACACTCCGCAGCTAGAGAGCAGCCCTCGCTCCCGAGGCCACCGCAACGAGAAGCCCACACTCCGCAGTGAGAGCAGCCCTCGCTCCCGAGGCCACCGCAGCGAGAAGCCCACACTCCGCAGCGAGAGCAGCCCTCGCTCCCGAGGCCACCGCAGCGAGAAGCCCACACTCCGCAGCTAGAGAGCAGCCCTCGCTCCCGAGGCCACCGCAACGAGAAGCCCACACTCCGCAGCGAGACCGGCCCTCGCTCCCGAGGCCACCGCAACGAGAAGCCCACACTCCGCAGCTAGAGAGCAGCCCTCGCTCCCGAGGCCACCGCAACGAGAAGCCCACACCCCGCAGCGAGAGCGGCCCTCGCTCCCGAGGCCACCGCAACGAGAAGCCCACACTCCGCAGCTAGAGAGCAGCCCTCGCTCCCGAGGCCACCGCAACGAGAAGCCCACACTCCGCAGCGAGAGCGGCCCTCGCTCCCGAGGCCACCGCAGCAAGAAGCCCACACTCCGCAGCGAGAGAGCAGCCCTCGCTCCCGAGGCCACCGCAGCGAGAAGCCCACACTCCGCAGCGAGAGCGGCCCTCGCTCCCGAGGCCACCGCAGCGAGAAGCCCACACTCCGCAGCGAGAGCGGCCCTCGCTCCCGAGGCCACCGCAGCGAGAAGCCCACACTCCGCAGCGAGAGCGGCCCTCGCTCCCGAGGCCACCGCAGCGAGAAGCCCACACTCCGCAGCGAGAGCGGCCCTCGCTCCCGAGGCCACCGCAGCGAGAAGCCCACACTCCGCAGCGAGAGCAGCCCTCGCTCCCGAGGCCACCGCAGCGAGAAGCCCACACTCCGCAGCTAGAGAGCAGCCCTCGCTCCCGAGGCCACCGCAGCGAGAAGCCCACACTCCGCAGCGAGAGCGGCCCTCGCTCCCGAGGCCACCGCAGCGAGAAGCCCACACTCCGCAGCGAGAGCAGCCCTCGCTCCCGAGGCCACCGCAGCGAGAAGCCCACACTCCGCAGCTAGAGAGCAGCCCTCGCTCCCGAGGCCACCGCAGCGAGAAGCCCACACTCCGCAGCGAGAGCAGCCCTCGCTCCCGAGGCCACCGCAACGAGAAGCCCACACTCCGCAGCTAGAGAGCAGCCCTCGCTCCCGAGGCCACCGCAGCGAGAAGCCCACACTCCGCAGCGAGAGCAGCCCTCGCTCCCGAGGCCACCGCAGCGAGAAGCCCACACTCCGCAGCGAGAGCAGCCCTCGCTCCCGAGGCCACCGCAGCGAGAAGCCCACACTCCGCAGCGAGAGCAGCCCTCGCTCCCGAGGCCACCGCAGCGAGAAGCCCACACCCCGCAGCGAGAGAGCAGCCCTCGCTCCCGAGGCCACCGCAGCGAGAAGCCCACACTCCGCAGCGAGAGCAGCCCTCGCTCCCGAGGCCACCGCAGCGAGAAGCCCACACCCCGCAGCGAGAGAGCGGCCCTCGCTCCCGAGGCCACCGCAGCGAGAAGCCCACACTCCGCAGCGAGAGAGCGGCCCTCGCTCCCGAGGCCACCGCAACGAGAAGCCCACACTCCGCAGCGAGAGAGCGGCCCTCGCTCCCGAGGCCACCGCAGCGAGAAGCCCACACTCCGCAGCGAGAGAGCGGCCCTCGCTCCCGAGGCCACCGCAACGAGAAGCCCACACTCCGCAGCGAGAGCAGCCCTCGCTCCCGAGGCCACCGCGGCGAGAAGCCCACACTCCGCAGCAAGAGAGCAGCCCTCGCTCCCGCAAGCAGAGAAAGGCTGCGCACAGCAACAAAATAGCAGCGCAGCCAAAAAGGAAAATTAATTAATTAAAAAAGAAAAATCTGCCCCAAATGCTAGCAACTGGCAAATCTCATTATCTCTTCATTATTTCTCTGTTTTCTAATTTTCTGCAGGTTTAAAATTTTTCAAAATAAAGATTAGGGGAGGAGGACAGGGAATTTTGCTTGAGCACTTCAGGTGTACATCTTCAGGTAAGAAGGGGATCAAGTGGGGCTCTGGGGCCCAGGCCACGCTGCCCCATCACCCCGCGAGGCCCTGGGGAGGTGACAGAACGTGTGTTTGGAACATAAGCGGGGCACAGAGTGGGTGGGAAGTCGTCCACCTCAGCAAGGTGGAGCTCACCTGCCCTATGAGCTGGACCAGGGTCTGTGGGCCTCTGGGTGGCCAGCGGGCCTGTTGGCCCCTAGACACCAGCTCTAAACAGGGATGCCACATGGCAGGAAGAGGACCTAGAGGTTCAGGATTGATTACCCCATCCAGAAACGACCCCACCGCCCAGACTGTGCAAGAACTGGGGTCATGGGGGGAAGGAGGAGGGAAATTTCCAAGAGAGAAAACCTAATACTTCCAAAAATACATAGGGTATGTATTTCAGGGGCCAAAAGGCCTTTCTCAGGCCCCCGAGTTTAGTGGGCCCAGGAAGCTTCCACTCCCTCCATTAGCGGTCAGCACTCCACGCTGAGCTCGGCCCCCGAAGACCAGCACTCACGTCACTGTCCTCTGGGGATGCTCAGGGCAGACGGGGAGCATCGGAGAGCTGTTGAGTGGGTTCTGATCACACTTCTCCCCCTCCTGTGGGACCCTAACCCACGAGGATCCAGACAGTGACCCTTTGACAGCCCAGGGCCCTCAGCAAGTGGCCGGTAGAGTGAATGGCAAGCAGGTGTCTGTGGTCTGAGCCCCTGAGATGTGAGGTGTGCTTGTTCCCACACTTGAACGAGCCCATCCCTGACTGATGCACCCCCTTTCTCACTCCATCACGGGATGGGGCCCTGAGGCTGCGGGAGCTGTCACACCTGCCTTTTCTCCAAAAGAGTGCCCCTAGCAGGACTTCTGTGGCAAGCCTCCACGTAGTGCCCACTGACAGCATCCCGGGCACTGTTTCAACAGCTGTGCTCATATTGACTCCTCTCTCACGGCAACCCCATAAAGGGGTTACTACTCTTGTCCCCATTTTAAAGATAGAGAAACTGAGGCACAGGAGAGCGAAGTAACCTGCTCAAGGTCACCCGGCTAGTAAGTGGCACGGCCAGGGTCTGAACCTGTGACCTCTGGCTCCGTGCTTTTGTTCACTGAGCACTGCTGCCCCTCGGGAAGCAGGAAGTGCTGGTAAGAATTTATAAGGAAGGTAACCTCATCTGGGGAAAGTTCTCCAGGAAACAGTAAAGCTTAAGTAAATAGGAGTGCCTTCAGCAAACCCGGCCCAGGCCAGCCCCGAGGACCCACCGTGAAGAGAGCAGGAGGGCTTTCGCGGCCGGCTCACGGGCTAAACCTCCTAGGATGTTGCAGCCAGAACTTAAAGGCTGTCTCTCCCACCCCTGGTTCGGGGGAGAGAGGACCCCCCGCCCAGGCCCCCTCAGTCCTACCGCCTCCGCCACATGTCCCAGGACGAATGGCCAGAGCTGCATCTCACGTCACCACACGGCCACCAGCCATCGGGCTCGGCCACGGCCCCCAGAGCCCTCCCCAATGCGCCGGGCCCCCAGCCTCCGCTCCACTGTCTGCAGCTCAAGCCACGGTCCGCACAGGCCATCCAGGACCTGCGCCCCTTGCCCTCTGTCCCCCTCCTCCAGGTCCAATTCCTGGCACCAGCTGGATGACAGGTCGGATCCAGATCAGACCTGAGCCAGGCCAGGCGGGCCTGGGCAGGAGCGGGTGCCCCGGCAAGGCGCGTCCCGATGGGCGAGGAGGAGCCACATGCCTGAAAACACCTTTGCTGCATCCGGGCAGTGGCTGTGTCGTCTGGAGGGTTGGGGGTTAGGCCGCCGAGGGTTCCCCACACTTATTTTTGGCTGTGACCGGAGGTGAGTGCTGAGGCTGAGTGCATGGGAATATTATTTCAACTGCCTTGAAGAACTCACCCCCTGTCATAAAACTCTTGGCTGGCACCTCGGCTCTTGAGCTTTCAGCCTTAAGTGCCATTGGTACGTTTCTCAGCAACATTAATTAAAATCCTTTTAAAGACTGGGCTGTTTTCCACACAGGAAGGCCCTCACCCGGGGAGCACTTTCACAGGTGAACTGGCTCTTTAAAAGCTTTTAAATTAATGTCGTTCCCCATAACTCTTATTTTTCCAAAAAGAAAGCCTTACAACTGTGCCGCCTTCCTCCCCGGCGGGCGAGGCCAAGGTCGGTGGGGGAGCAGGGTGCGCCATGGGGGGCCCTCCACGTGGGCAGCCCTCCCAGGGCTTGAGTGCAACAACATGCTTCTGGAAACGGACGTCTCCCTCTGTTTGGCTTCACATGCCATTTCTGTTAAGAGGAAATTACCCATCGAGGACCAAAGACCCCCACGCTGTTCTCTTCCTGAAAGACCCCGAGAGCATCTCAGTCCACATACTTCGCGCCCTGGCCCTGGCCGAGCAGGACTCCTGAGCAGATGCCCCCTCAGAGAATGGCCAGGGTCTGGGGTCAGTGCTCGGGGCACGATCTAATTTCCTTCTCGCAACCACGTGCTACGATCTCCTAAAAGTGCAGAAAGAGGCTCAGAGAGGCCAAGCAAACAGTACCGGGTGACCAGCAGGCGAGTGGAGAAGCAGCGATTACGTTTCAGTTCTTCTGACTCTGAAGTCTCTTTCCTTTCCACCCTGCTCTGAAGCGTGGGCTGGTTTGGTCAAGTAACTTCATCAAGATGAAAGGTACAGAGAATCTGGAGGCCCAAATGTGCAGCTTGTGTGGGGAATCCGGGCACTTCCTACCTGCCCACACCCGGGTGGGGGTGGGAGGTGGTTCTTTACCCCCTGGTAGCCCCTCCCCACCTGTGAGAGAGATGGGGCGGAAGGCAGGGCTCCTAGTAGGGGCCTTGGAGGCTGGAACAGAGCAGATGCAGCTGCAGCCCCAGGCCCCGGGGTGGGCGGGTCGGCCACTCTAGGACCCCAGGACCTGTGGTGCCTGTGGGCAGCGGGGAACCCAGGCCAGGAGCCTCCAGGCCCTGACCTGCTGCCCGGCTCCGGGGCCCACACACAGGCTGACTTAATCCAGGTCCTTCAGAGAGCACCACCATGGGTGGACAGGGGCACGCTCACCCGACTGGCTTGTCTTGGGAGCACGATCCTCCGGCAGAAGCGAGAGGGCTGGGGAGCAGAGCTGGGGCAGGAGGAGGCGCCCCACGCTGAACAGACTGGGCCTCGGACAACCGGCCTGGGGGTGGAAGGGGGACCCGAGCCCATCCTCACCCCCCCAGGCAGCGCTGGCCAGAAGTCAGAGCTTCCAGGGCAGAGAGGCCCCCGCAGTGTCCCCACCCGGCCATCAGCGGGGTCCTCGCCCAGACGTCAGCAGGGTCCTAGCCTGGACGTCAGCAGTGTCCCCGCCCAGACGTTAGCAGGACAGTCTGGGCCTAGACGCCTGGGAGCACTGGGGTGGAAAGGGGCCCAAGGACGGAGCCCGCCGGTAGGTGAAGCTGCTGTGAAGGCGCCCGCCTCGGTTCTCAGGAGGGTCTGTCTGCTCACACGGGGTGCCAAGCACATCCCCAGGGAGGCCCCTCCAGGGATTGGTGCAGACAGCAGGGCCTCAGGGAGCGGGGTTGCTGAGTGGAGGGCCTGCGGGACACCCGGAGACCTCTCTGGGTGTCATGGGCTGATCAGTCGGCTGGAGTCTCTGATTGCTAGATCCCGTGGGCAGGGGCCCAGCCGCATCGGCGTGGTGTTGCAGTGGCCACTGGGTCCTGAAGGAGCAGCTGGGATCGGGCAATGGACCCGACACTCCCTCCCCGGCCCAATCTGATCCAGACCTCTCCCCGGTCTGGTCTAAACGAAAACTTGAATTTCTCATCCTGTTTAAAGCGTCCCCCACCCCCAGCTCAGCTCTGACTCTCAAAGTCTTCCCACCAAGCTGGCAGCGCAGAGGGGCAGGTCCGTGTCCCCACCTGTCCCCCCACCGCCCACCCCACCCCCAGAGCTGTCCATGCTGGGGAGTCTGTAGCGGTGGGTGACGGGGGGCTGTGGAAATCTGCCCGCTGCCTCCCTCTGACAGATGTCCACACCCACGGCGACCCCAGGCCCTGCAGTCCCTGTCCACGCTGGCCGTGACCATGGTCCTCAGCTGCAGCTGGTCTCAGCCCAGCCTGGGGAGACTTAGGGGCCCCGTGAACTGAGCGTTTAAACCCCGGGATCAATCTGGAAGACATTACACTTCAGTTATCAGGTTCCATGGAGCCCTGATTCCAAAAATAAGTTTGGTTATAGAAAAATAATAATTACCTTTGGAAACCTTACATTAAAGTTCACTATACAGATGGAGGAGGCGCCTGCCCTAAGTGTGGACCTCAATGAATTTTTCACCAACTGGAGACACCCAATAAAGTGGTTACTTTTTAAACTTTGCGTGTGTGGCCTGTGAGAACGTTGTTCCCGCTGCTGGGAAGAGTCTTCCTGCCAGTGAGGGTTTCCATCCCCCTGCAGAGTGCCTCAGACACAGACCGCCAGGCCGCCGGCCAGTGGAAGACAGTGTCCAGCCAGCAGACAGGTCCTGGTCACCCCCGGTCACCCCTGCCGGGACCACGCGTTCTTGATGAAGAGTCCTGGGAGCTGACAGGAAACAAATGTCATGTGCCCCCCACCCCACAGACAGCCCCCAGTGTTCATCAGGGTCACCGTGGGGCTGGAGCAAGCCCGAAGCCCCGGCTGCCCCCCACACTAGCTAATCAAACACCAAGGTGCGCCCCGCAGAGCCAGTTTGTTACAGGTACTCAGACAGCTCCACGCAAGCCCAAGGGGAGCCCCACGGGCTGCAGTTTGTGCTAGAATCCATGGAAACTGCTGTACACATCCCACTCCCAGAATGGGCCAGAAACCTCAACAAATGCTTTCGTCAAATTCAGAAAGTTAAAGAACCTCTCGAGGGCCAGTTGGTCGGTGGGTTAGTCAGAGCAGGCCATTGTAACAAAGACCCACAGGCCAGGCAGCTAAAACAACAGAAATGTGCTTTTTCCTCATACTTATGGAGGCCAGAGTCTGAGATCAAGACTTGTTTCTTCCGAGGACTCCCTCCTTGCAGTGTAGGTGGCTGACCTCCCTCTGTGTGTGTCTGCGTCCTCGTCTCCTCTTCTCACAAGGACGCCCACCCTAGTGACCGCATTCTGACAACTTGTGTGAGGAGCCTGTCTCCAGGGGCAGACCCTGCAGAGGTCCTGGAGCTTAGGGCTTCTACATGTGAAGCTGGGGGGGCACAGTCATCAAAGACCAGCTGCGTTGCTGTTGTTCACTTACTGAGTTGTGTCCAAACTCTGTGACCCCATGGACTGCAGCACGCCAGGCTCCCTGTCCATCACCAACTCCCAGAGTTTGCTCAAACTCATGTCCATCAAGTTGGTGATGCCATCCAACCATCTCATCCTCTGTCATCCCCTTCTTCTCCCACCTTCAATCTTTCCCAGCATCAGGGTCTTTTCCAATGAGTTGGTTCTTCGCATCAGGTGGCCAAAGTACTGGAGCTTCAGCTTCAGCATCAGTCCTTCCAATGAATATTCAGAGTTGATTTCCTTTAGGATGGACTGGTTGGATCTCCTTGCAGTCCAAGGGACTCTCAAGAGTCTTCTCCAACACCACAGTTCAAAAGCATCAATTCTTCAGGGCTAGGTACCTCCCCCCTGACCAGTAGAGATGCCTGGGGCCAGGGGACACCTGGTACAGAGTTCTTTCTTCACGCAGACAGAACGGGATGCTGGATGAGCCCTGATCAGAATCAGCCGGGCTTCTGGTACCCAGAGAGCCAACCCTGGGTGAGCAGCTTCTGCTCAGCTATCTTTAAGCAGCTGATTCTGGCCAGGTCTACACTTCACACTGATTTCAGATAATGTGTCTGGTGCGAGGAAGGATGGATTTGAGTGGAAAGAGGCTGGGGCAGGGCAGGCATCAGAGGCTGGGGCAATGGTCCCAGCAGTAGGTGATTAGGACAGGAAGGAGGCATGGGCCCCGAAGGTCTGCGTTGCCCGTGGAATCCCTCATGGGGAGGAGAACCCAGTCACCTGAGGAGATTCACCATGTCGGCTGGGGCTAGGGCTGCCGTCCTGACACGTGAGGGTGGGAGCACCATTCAGGGACCCCCCGAACCTGCGCCCCTGTCTGGACTCCATAACTGCAAAGGTGTTTTATTTCCTGGAACATTCAGATCAAAGGACGTGGTTTTAAGACTCGGAGCTGCTATTTCCATTTCTCTGGAGAATTCATAAGAGGGAGCAGCCAACTGCTATCAGTGTGGCTAAAGGAAAGAGAGAAAAAAGGGCCGCTTTCCTTTCAAAAGCGAGACCCACCCAAGACCCCTGGACCTGCCGAACTCTCATCCCGGGAAACGTGTTGCCGGAAATGAACTCGGTCCCCAATAGCGAAGAATGGAAATTCCTTTGGCAGAAGGAAAAGGGATCAAAAGCTGGTCGTGACCTTGCCCCTCTCCCCAGGAAACCCTGGCTCTCTGCAGCCTTCAAAAATGGGGTCTTTTCATCTGCTGCTTCTGGAGAGGTGAAGATGCTTCCCTGACCTCTGGCACCGATGGGGGAGTGACCTCACGGAGCCCGGAACACCTGTCCACCACAGTTGTCCTTGCCTCTTCCTGAGGAACAGGAGGCCACTCACCTGGACTATTCCAGGGAAACAAGAGCCACCTCACGGTCACTTCCACCCACATCACCCCCACGCCCCTCTCAAACAGGCTTTATGTGAAAGGGGATCCCGGGACCACCCGCGTGGTGGAAGCCAGGGTTGCCAGGAGAATTCCCAGGTTGCACATATCTCTCTTCCTGGATCTGGGGTCGTAATCTCGCTACTACAGGTTGAGTCTTTGGCACTAAGGCACAAGTCTTCAAGCATTTATAAGCAGAAGAGTCATTTACAAAACGAAATCTTATGCAGCAACCTAAAATTATTGTGGGGCTCTTCTGGCTGAGCTGGGCCCGGGGCCTTCTCCCAGCCCTGGATGGGCCCCACACAGCTCCCAGAGCCTGGGGGCTCAGGATGCTGCCTCCTGAGACCCAGGAGGGCAAAGGACCCCTCCCTCCCCAGACAGAAACGCCCAGCCTCCCTGGAGGGACAGAGGGACAGCTCAGGGCACCAGCTCCCAACACACACATACGTGTGTCCTCAGGGGAGGTTTGCGTGAGCCCGGCAATGCACCTATGTTGTGTTCATTCCTGCGGTTACAAACATCTCAGATGATGTTACCTTTGACCCCAGAGTACCGACGGGTCTCCAGAGGGAGAGACGTGACTGTAAACAATTGTGATTCATCTGAGGAAAAGGTAAAGGAGAAGAAAAAATGATGGGGAGATACACTGTGCTTCTGACAGACTAGACTGTAAGCAAGTTGGATCTTTCCAAATTTTCATGAGTTTCATGCCATTCCAAAAATTCATCTAAATAATGCCAAAGATGATCTGAAAGAATAAACCAACAAAAATAACTAAGACTTCTGGAAAAGAGAGGGTTACTTGCATTGGGGATATTAAAACACATGAGAAATTTACACCAGTAAATACAACTTACTGGTGCAAAGATTAATGGGCCGATGGTGGATATGAGATACACCTCAAAGACACTACTAGTAAAACTTAATATACGATCAAAGAAGCAATAGAGATGGCTAGAGGGAGGATGGGACTAATGGTGTCTGAAAGCTTGACTCCACAGAGATTAAGTAAGTTAGAGACTCACTCCAAACCTTATCTCCAAGTAAATTCCAAATAAAAGGGAAGGCTAAGCATAAAAAGAAACTGTGACAATTTTTACAGAAAATACAGTTGAGTATTTCACTGACTTCATTGGTAAGTTAAGTAAGGTCTTACCAAGTATAAAAACAATTAGCAAAGGGAAAAATTACTTAAAATGTAAAAAGGATCTTTGTTGTTCAGTCACTCAGTCGTGTCCGACTCTGTGACCCCATGGACTGCAGCACACCAGGCTTCCCTGTCCTTCACCATCTCCTGGAGCTTGCTCAAACTCATGTCCATTGAGTCAGTGATGCCATCCAACCATCTCATCCTCTGTCATCCCCTTCTCCTCCTGCCTTCAATCTTTCCCAGCATCAGGGTCTTTTCCAGTGAGTCAGTTCTTCGCATCAGGTGGCCAAAGTATTGGAGCTTCAGCTTCAGCATCAGTCCTTCCAATGAATATCCAGGATTGATTTCCTTTAGGATTGACTGGTTGGAATCTCCTTGCAGTCCAAGGGACTCTCAAGAGTCTTCTCTGACACCACAGTTCAAAAGCATCAATTCTTCAGCACTCAGCTTCTTTATAGTCCAACTCTCACATCCATACATGACTACTGGGAAAACCATAGCATTGACTATACAGACCTAATTTTATCATTTACCTCAAATGATAAACTTAAGCAAATGACAAATCAAGAGAAAATATGGGTAACAAAGATGACAATGAGCTAATATCATTTTCTGAAAAGGGTGTTTTACTACAGCTGTTTTTTTAAAGGCAAAATTCCAACAGGAAAAAAAAAGAGGCAGCTCACAGGCAATTTACAGAAGAAAAATATAGAAATGGCCAAAAAATTATATTAAAAATATGTTAAACCATATTAACCAATGTTTTCTTCTTTATAGTTTATTACATTTTCTGAATTTTTTAAATGACTGTGTTATTTTCATAATCAGAAAAGAGTACAGACTGTATGGATCCATTTATAGAAAGCTCAAAAGCAGACAGAATTGAGCTGTGAAGCCAGGAATGGGGGCAGATCTTACTTCTGGGGCCACTCTCTGGATGCGGTGATGGGAGACATGGTGTTCTGTGTCACTCTGACCCTGATTTGGCATAATTACAGAGGCCTGTTCACTCTGTCAAAATCCACCAACCTAAACACTTATAATGTGTAGACTGTTCTGTATCCACGTGTCCTTTAATTTTGCTTTTTAAAAAATTTACATGACAAAAGATATCACAAAAATTAGAAAAGAAGAAATGTACGAAATACATATTTTAACAGAGATGACCTGTAAATGGTAGATGCCCAAAACATACAGTGAAGAGAACTCACAAGAAAGACCCAAATACCCAACAGAAAAGTGGGCAAGAGATACAAATGGGCAAAATAAGTGAATCAGAACACATGAATGCCCAGCACACATCTGAAAAATTACGATCACAAGAAGTCAGGGAAACACAGCTTAGAGCAAGAGAGAGACATCCCTATACCCACTAGATCACAAAACAATGGAAAACAAGGAAAACTAGAATACATATGGCTGGCCACTCCAGCTGTGTCTCATCCCGCTGAGTCCCCCCATCCCCAGCACTCTGGCCTTCCGTCACCTCCTGGCCTGCACCAGGCTCTTGGTCCCCGGGTCCTTCAAGCCCCTCAGGCTCGACCTCTGCCTTCCCTGGGGTGTCCTGCCTCCCTCGGCCAGACTGCAGAGAGCACCATCTCTTGTCCTCTGTCCCTGGTCCCCTTCCCAGCACTTTCACGACCACGAGCAGATGATTCTGTAAGCCCTTCGGTGAGTCTGTCTCCCTCAGAGACCAGAGCTCCTCAGCGGAGGGACCACATCCATCCTCCCCACTGAGGCCTGTACAGTGCCACGTCCCCAGTGCCCCTAGGGTCTGGCATGGAGAAGCAGACAATCAGCAGCTGAATGCTGAATCAGAGCATCATCCTCTGCGCCCGCCAGGTGACACCTCCCAGGACACGCACAGATGGGAGGGGAAGGGCGGGTGGGGAGAGGGTGCTGGTGTCTCCTGCGGGTGACAGGTGCCCAGATCCCCAAGTTCCCCAAGAGCACCCCAACTGCCTCATGGCAGGGGGCATGGGGAAACCCCAGGGTCTACTCCACAGTCAGATGTTTGGGCTCCAGGCCTCCCTCTGATACCAACACTCCCCTGGTGGCTCAGACAGTGAAGGATCTGCCTGCAAGGCAGGAGAACCAGGTTGGATCCCTGGGTTGGGAAGCTCCCCTGGAGGAGGTCCTGGCACTCGACTCCAGTATTCTTGCCTGGAGAATCCCATAGACGGAGGAGCCCAGTGGGCTACAGTCCCTGGGTTCACAAAGTCGGACACGACTGAGCACGCAGACACACACACACACACACTGAAACCAGCAGCAGTGGGGCCAGGCCGTCTCCCCGACGGGCAGGTGGGGAGGAGAAGGATGGCAGGGACACCAGCTGCATGACCTGTGCGGTCCCCAGGGCTCCTCACGCAGAAGGCCCGTGCTTGGGGCCCGGCCCTGCTGTCCCTGTCTGGGGGCCGGTAGATTCTGAACACAGGGCCCATGCTTCCACTTTGCCCTGGGCCCCACACACCATGTCCCCAGGGCCTGGCAACACCTATTTCCCTGCCAGGATGCAGGGCGGCCTCGGGAGCACGAAGACCTCAGAAGGTGGCATCTACCGGCTCTGAGGACACAAGCCCACCCTGGAGGCCGGCCGGATGTCTTGTTGTCTAAGGCGTCGTCTCTCCGGCCCCAGGAGGACTCGGGGACCCTGCACAGTCACAGAACAGGACGCAGGGGCCAGGGTGCAGCCGCCCCCTCGGCTCGGCCCTTGCCCCCCACTCTACGGGCCCTCCACTGTCACGAGAAGCACCCAGGCCTTCCAGGGGCCCTCCCTGCATCTTCCTGTGACACTCCAAGTCCCCAGACCCTCCACGCTTGCCCCCCGCAGCCGGGCCCTGAGCGGCAGAGGTGGGGCGAGCCCCCGGCCCTCCGCCCCCGCCAGCCACCGGGGCAGCTTATGACGGGCAGTGGGCCTGGGAGGGGGCGAGCTCTGCTGAGTATAACGATCCTGCACAATCAGCCAGGAGATATTTCAGGACTCATATTCGCAAACAGGCGAAAGGCAAATGGTTTTAATAATGAGTTATTAAAAGGGTTTTTTTTTTTTTTTTGCCGGACTGTGAGTCCCACAGCATATAAAGCCCAAAGCACTTAGTGTAATGGATTTAAGCACCAGCAGGCGTGTGTGCTCCGCGCGGTCCTCCTGCAGCTGGTGGAGGCCCGCGATGCTCTGGCTGGTTCCCAGCAGCGGGGCACCCCGGGGTTGAGGCTGGGTGCTGAGTCCTCCTGCTGCAGCCAGAACTGAGCCTCAGAGCCCTTCTCTCGGGGCGCTGCGGGATGTCCACGAGGCCACCACGTGGCTGAGAGAGCAGGCCTGGTCCTCACCCCCGGATAACACTGGAGATTATTTTAATACCTCCAGGTCTTAATTTGAAAAACAGACAAGAAAAACACTCGAGATAATCTCTAAAAGCACAGCTAAACCCTAAATTAACTTCACCTTGTTTCCGCCAGCCTCAACATTGTGTTTTTTTTTTTTCTCTGCGGTTAACAGCTCCTGAGAATAGCCTGCTCGGCTCACCTCGAGATAGGACAATTCACCCCGAGATGACCGGTCATGGGAGAGGGGAGGAAGGCTCACTGACCAGCCAGAGGTGGGAGGTGGGCAGGACCCCCGCCCCTGGGAGCACGAGGGCCCCACATAGGGGTCTCCCTCTGTGAGGGGACCAACAAGGCCCCAAGGCCAGCCAGGACAAGAGGCAAGAAGGCGGCTGGTTCCACCCGTTCCTGGACAAAGTGTTGCGGGAGCAGCTTGGACAGAGACAGGCAGGCGGGGCGGAAGCTAGACTGGTCCCCAGGCTGCCCTGTGCCAGGCCCGGCCGCAGACCGGAGCCGGCACATGTCGGCCCAGAGACCCCACGGGGGCCGAAGGGGGGCCTCGGTGACTGTCAGACAGGGCTGCTGTGGACGGCTCCTTTAAGGGCAGAGCCCAGGCCCTCTTTGCACAGGAGGAAACCGAGGCCCAGAGAGGAGAACACACCTCCCTGTTGTCAGAGAAGGAGGACGGAGCTGGGCATGTGCCAACACCTGCCCCCACCCCAGAACCCACACCCTCCTGCAGGCAGGCCGAACAAAGCTGGGCACACTTGGCAATGCAAGAAGGAAGTACCTTAACAATGCAACTTGAAATGCACATGAGTTGCATTTAAAGTGTTGAGTCTGCACGAAGCTCAACAGGGCAGCTCTGAACTTCGTTCACTGAGACGAATAAGTCAAGTCGAAGCCCAAGCCCCCTGTAACCCACCCTGAGCCACCCTTCAGCCTGTCCTTCCCCTTCTGGAAGCCCAGACCCCTCCCCACACACATCCCTGGGGGAACCACTCCTCTGTCACCCCCTCACCAGCTCCAGGGTGACCAACTCACCCCCACAACCCAGGCCTGGGGGTCACCAAAATGCGAGACTTCTAGTTCTAAAACCGATAAAGTTCCAGGACACGACAGGACAAGCTGGTGGCCCACATCCCCTCCTGGGGTCCCTGTCCCCAAGGATCACCCCCGCCCCCAGAAGAACGCCCTCCTGACTCAGAGCCGCAGGTCTACAGGGGGTGGCTCTGCGGTCAGGTGGGGGGTGCAGAGTAAGGGTCTTGTCTCCCCATGGAGGGAGGAGTCTCTTGCCCTGCAGCTGCTCACAGAGCAGCAGTTAACCAGAATATCCCAGACACTGTTGTTAAGCAAAACTTATTTGGGGTCTTCTCCCTCCCCCGATTCTGCTGCCCACCCTCCCCATCCCGCCCCAAAGAGCAGCTTTAAGAAGTCGGTGTGTGACTCGGGGGCGGCCGAAGTCCCAGGAGTCCTCCCTGCTCTGTGAGCACCCGGAGCTGAGTTACCCTTCAGGAATATAGTGTGGTACAGTGTGGTACAGTGTGGTATAGTGTGCTATAGTGTGGTACAGTGTGGTAGAGTGTGGTACAGTGTGGTATAGTGTGGTACAGTGTGCTACAGTGTGGTAGAGTGTGGTACAGTGTGGTACAGTGTGCTACAGTGTGGTACAGTGTGCTACAGTGTGGTAGAGTGTGGTACAGTGTGGTACAGTGTGGTACAGTGTGCTACAGTGTGCTATAGTGTGGTATAGTGTGGTACAGTGTGGTACAGTGTGCTATAGTGTGGTACAGTGTGGTACAGTGTGGTATAGTGTGGTATAGTGTGGTACAGTGTGCTATAGTGTGGTACAGTGTGAGTGTGGTATAGTGTGGTATAGTGAAGAGGCCATCCAAGGACACAGCCCACAGCACCGCTCGAGCTGCTGAGCACTGCAGAGGGGAGCACTTCACACAGCCTCCCTTCCCCCAAGCACACCAGCAGTGGTCGTAGTCCAGAGACCCTTTCTCTCTCCCGTTGCTGCTGCGGGGGTAACAGAGGACCCTGGGTGAGCCGGGCACCGGCGGTCCACACCAGATCCTTCCCACCAGGACACTTGGGGGTAACCACCTCCCTTTCGCCCTTGGACCCCTCTCCCCCCGCCTCTTTTTAAAAAGGAGGAAGGAAGAGCGATGGGGAATATCAAAGGGAAAAGAAGGAAGCGTGGCCCATGCTTGACTCCTGCTTGGGGGCCTTGGAGAGGAGCCAAGGGCCAACCAGCTCCCGGGCCCCACCTGATGTGGGACCTGGAGTCAGATGCCAACTGTCCTGCTCAGGGTAGGGCCATTGTGAGTGGTTGTCAGGACATGCTGGGAATTGTGGCCATGTGTTGTTGTGGTTCAGTCACTCAGTCGTGTCCAACTCTTTGCAACCCCAAGGACAGCAGCACGCTAGACTTCCCCGTCCTTCACCATCTTGCAGAGCTTTCTCAAACTCGTGTCCATTGAGTCAGGGATGCCATCCAACCATCTCATCCTCTGTCACCCCCTTCTCTTCCTGCTCTCAATCTCTTCCAGCATCAGGGTCTTTTCCAATGTGTCGGCTCTTCGCATCAGGTGGCCTAAGGATTGGCATTTCAGCCAGACCAGGTCAAGGGGAGGAAGGGGCTGGGGCCTCTCACCACTCACTGTACAAACCTCACCTCACCCCACCTGCTCTTCATGCCCTCACAACACTGGCCATGAGGGGGCTGGGCAGGGACCATCCCACTGTTCCTGTCCCACTGTCACCCAGCTTCCTCCCAGCCTATCCTGGGACAGCAGCTACCCACACCCCCAGACCCCAAGGCTCAGCTGCCTCAGTTTACCTGATCCTCACCTGGTGGAAATGTAAACTGATGCTCTCCCCTCCACTGACTGCTCACCACTCATCCATCCACTTTCTGACTTCACGATGTTCTTAACATCTCTTGTACACCCATCACCACCATCATTGCCACCACCATCATCACTATCATCACCACCATCATTACACCATCATCACCATCACCATCATCACCACCATCACCATCACCATCATCACCACCATCATCATCACCATCACCACCATCACCATCACCATCATCACCACCATCATCATCACCACCACCACCATCATCACCACCACCACCATCATCACCATCATCACCATCATCACCACCATCATCACCACCATCACCACCACCATCACCACACATCACCATCACCACCACCACCATCACCACCATCATCATCCATCACCATCCATCACCATCATCATCACCACCATCACCACCATCATCACCATCATCACCACCACCATCATCACCATCTCACCATCATTGCTTGTACTGAAGGGACTTGGGAAGCCTGAAGGAGATTACAGGAGGTTAAAGCACACACTCACACACATACACACCCCACACATACACATACACATGCACTCATCGTCACACACCTCATACACACACCACACATACCCATTACTCATACCCATATAAGCACCACATATACATACAGACACCAAGCATGCTCACACCCAAACACACCACACACTCACACTCACCCCCACAAACTTGACACACGGTCACACACACAAGCCACACTTAGTTGCTGCAACTCTTCTATATATGTTGGCACCTATAAACATTCTAGCACTTCTTCAATTCATTTTAATAATATATGCTTTTTTAGAAAATCAATCTCTTCAGCTTTTTTCAAACTCTTTGAGCACAGAGTTTTAGGAATCATTCTCCTCAAATGCTGGCTACTTTGAGGCTATTTTCATGTAATTTATTCATGTTTTCTGATATTTTTCTTGACTACCTGGTTAATAGTCTACTCCAGTTTCTTCTTCTATAGAGTGAGTTCTTGATCTTTGTTTATCACTTCTATTGTTTCTGTTTTCTGATTAGTTACTTCTTCTCTATACTTGTTCTCTATAGTCCTTTCTTCTGTTTTCCTTGGGTTTTTTCTTTTTGAATAATTTAATTTCTTTGACAATTTTTAAACTATGAACTTATTTTCTCAGTATATTAATAGTTCCAGCTACAACCAATAAAATCTAGCATACGAAATTTTCTCTTCCATTCTTTTCTAAATATCTGTTATTGATGATTTGATTTCTCTCTTTTCTCCATCAGATGACTGTTTTAAATTTCGCAAGAAGTTGGTCTGACCTGATTAAATTAGGAGTCCGGGGCAACATTTTTGTTCTGATATGTAAGCACACTTACTACCATTATTCAGACCTAATGTGATGCTTGCTTTCCAGGTGGCGCTAGTGACAAAGAACCCACCTGCCAGTACAGGAGACATAAGAGACACAAATTCGATCCCTGGGTCAGGAAGATCCTCTGGAGGGGGGCATGGCAACCCACTCGTGTTCTTGCCTGGAGAAACCCATGGACAGAGGAGCCTGGCAGGCTGTAGTTCATGGGGTCACAGAGTTAGACACGACTGAAGTGACTGATCACACTCACAGTGAGATGTTTAAATGGAGTGTGTGCTCAGCGCCTGCCTTTCCTTCTCTGATCCACATTTTCAGTGGACTGTGTGGAATCATCTTTCGGCTGGTTAGAACAGGCTGTTACGTCCTGGTAGCAGCAGTGGAACTGTGGTGAGACAGCAGGCACTCAGACATGAGTCCGCCTGCAGAGTTGATGTCTTCCTCTGCCAGTACACAAGCTGGGGCTCAGATGGGGAAATCCTGGTTTCACAGAAGCTTCCCCTCAACACCTGTGGATACTATCTTTTGTCACGCGACCTTGAGAGAACTCTGAGGCCAGCCTGCCAGTTCCCTTTATAAGTGATTCTCATGTTATTTCTGGGTCCCTGAGACTCTGCTCCTTGTCCTGGACAATCAGGGGTTTCACCCAGCAGCAGGTGGAATTAATCATGCTCCCTTGGACACCATGAGATTTGTTAAAGTGCAGATTTGTGTCTTCTCTAGTCACAGAAAATGTTCTTCTATTACAGCTTCAAAACATTATTTCCAATTCCTTTTGGTCTGGGCTCCTTTCACACAACAAATTCTCCTCATGTTGCATCACATTGCTGGCCCAGCAGCTCTTGATTCTTTAATTTCAGTACTTTTTTGTTTCTGATTGTGTTTTGTATTCCCACCGGTTATTTTGTTTAGAGTAGTAATTTCAGTTCTTACTGCTCTAATAATAACTTAAATTCTGCAACGGCCTATTGGTTTCTTTATCATTCTTCTTTTATCAGCTCTCAAGCATCTTTTCATCTTGTATCTCATCTCCTAAAAGTCCTTATTTTATTTGTCTATTGGGTGCAAGGCATTCAAACTCTCTCCAAATTTTTATTTTTGTTTTCCAGATAAGCTTTAAAAACCACGTTCTTGGGACTTCCCTGGCGGTCCAGTGGTTAAGAATCTGCCTTCCAGTACAGGGGATGCGGGTTCGATCCCTGGTTGTAGAACTAAAACCCCACAAGCCCTGGGGCAACTAAGGCCACGAGCTACAACCAGAGAAGTCTGTGCACTGCAGCAAAGATCCCATGTGCTACAACTAAGATCAATGCAGTCAAATAAATAAATTAGTTTTTTTAAAAATGTTCTTTATTTGTTGCCTGATGTTTTATCCCTCTTTGTGTTCTAGAATATTTTTGCACAGATCCCACATCAAATCAGAAACACTTCATGCAACACTCCTTTGCCAAAGCAACAAGGACTTCAGGAAATTTTCAGGTCCCACGCCAATCAGGGTAAGACCAACAGCTGATTTCACCAAACGGTGGATTATTCTGTCCGCTGCAACCACTGAGACTGTATGTGTGAGAAGAAATGATGAGCAGAAGAAATCGCTTACAGCCTACGAGTTCATTGTCTATAAGAGGTCATACGTGCATGCATGCATGCTCAGTCGTTCAGTCATGTTGGACTCTTTTCAACCCCATAGACTGTAGTCTGCCAGGCTCCTTTGTCCACAGGATTTTCCAAGCAAGAATATTGGAGTGGGTTGCCATCTCCTCCTCCAGGAGATCTTCCTGACCCAGGGATCGAACCTGTGTCTCCTGCATTGGCAAGCAGATTCTTTACTACTGAGCCACCTGGGAAGCCAAGAGGCCATGAACCAATGATAACAGTTCCATAGCAGAGATAGAAAGCAACTGTCATCAGTGGGTGTCATAAAGTCAGTATTTTTTCTGAAGATTTAGAGATTGGAGAGCCTACTCTGCAGTGACTGGGACTAGTATTCCTCAGTTCTAGCTATCTGAAGGCCTGGTACACACGGCCACTCTAAACTTGTAGAAATCAATAAGAGATTCCTGACTGAACATCCTAGGAAACACTTATAAGGGTGTCATTCAATCATTTCTTCATTCACCAGCATTGAAGAGCTTCCCAGGTGCCTCAGTGGTAAAAAAACTGGCCTGCCAACACAGGAGACACAGGAGACACAGGTTCGATCCCTGAGTTGGGAAGATCCCCTGGAGAAGGAAATGGCAACCCACTCCAGTACTCTTGCCTGGAGAATCCCACGGACAGAGGAGCCTGGCGGGCTACGGTCCATGGGGTCGCAAAGAGTTGGACTTGACTGAGCATAGCATCAGCACAAGGTGCTTTTGCAGATACTGTGTGGAAGCAAAAGTTTATTTGGGTGTCTCATAGTCCAGCGGAGGCAAACAAATGAACAAGCACCTCTGACCTGCACCTGTACAAAGTGCCCTGGTGCACTGTGATGATGGCGGTTGTGGGGGATGCTCTGGACACGGTGGTGATGGCGGTTGTGGGGGGTGCTTTGTATACAGTGGAGCTTAAGCATGCTGGAATCACCCTGGTGCGTGAGGTGTACCTCCCCTCTGGTGTGAGCAGGTAGGTAAGGTCACCCCAGTTTCAAAGGCCAGAGTTTCCCAGCAGAATGGTCAGTGGGCTTGGGGATACGGGCATTCCAGGCAGAGGGGACAGCACCAGCAAAGCCATGATGGGGGAGAGTTCACACAGGGGGCCCGTGCTGGTGGGTGGGAGCTGGCTAGGTGCTGGGAGGGAATCTGCCTTAAAATGCCAGGGCACATTGTTCATTTCCCTCTGGAAGATGACAGGGTTTCCTGAAATGTCTTCCAGTTTAAATTATTAATATTTATCCTAAAGCTTCTTCCTTTCTACCACTCCAGCGTAAAGAAAGATCTTCTTGGACCAGTTAAGTGTGGGAAACACTCATAAATCTCCCTGTCTTGGGGATTCAAAAATGCACATGAGCGTGACAAGAGGAGCTGCTGCCCCCCACACTGGCCCCAATCCCTTTCATCAGACGCCACCCCTGACATCTCCTGAGGCAGTGCTCCGCGCCCACCCACCAGACAGCACCGCGGGAAAAGACCCTCCAGACACCCGGCCGGGGCCAGCCTCCACCCAAAGCCCCTCCCGAAACTAGAGACACACACCACGCACCGTATACCACACACAGAGCAGACACATACACACACACACACATATACCACACATACACACCCCATACACGCACACACACCATACACACACACCCCATACACACACATATACCACACATACACACCTCATACAGACATACCACACATACACACACCATACACACAGACATCACACACACACACACACACACCACACATACACACCCCATACACACAGACATACCACACACACATATACCACACATACACACCCCATACACAGACATAACACACACAGAGGCATACCACACACACACACCATACACACACACCCACACACACACATATACCAGACATACACACACCATACACAGACATAACACACACACACACCACCCATACACACACCATACACACACACCCCATATACACATACCACACATACACCCACCATACACACACACACCCCATACACACATATATACCACACATACAAACAACATACACACAGACATACCACACACACATATATATCAACATACACACACCATACACACCCCATACACGCACATATACCACACATACACATACCACACACACATACCACACACACACACACTACACACACACACACACCACACACACACACACACCCCATACACACATACACACACCATACACACAGACATAACACACACACATATATATCACACATACACACACCATACACACCCCATACACGCACATATACCACACATACACATACCACACACACATACACACACACACACACTACACACACACACACACCACACACACACACACACCCCATACACACATACACACACCATACACACAGACATAACACACACACATATATATCACACATACACACACCATACACACCCCATACACGCACATATACCACACATACACATACCACACACACATACCACACATACACACACCATACACACAGACATAACACACACACACATATATACCACACATACACCCCATAAACAGACACATAGCATATACACACAGATATACCACACACACACACAATAAACACACATGTATATACCACATATACACACACCATATGCATACACATCTCACACACACACACTACACACACATACATGCCATAAGCACATACACACACACCATACCCACACACTACACACACACATGTATACCACACATACATACCATAAACATACACACACACTACACACACCACACACATACACACACAATACACTCACATACTTACACACACACATATGTACCACACATACACATCGCACACACACAATATACACACACTATGTGCACACACACCATATACACACACTATATGCACACACACTATATGCACACACACCACACACACACACACACACACACACACAGATTTTACTGGCACTATCACAGACCACCTTATCTCGTCAGGTCTGGGGTGGGGATCCGATTGCCTAGGGCCAGTTAAGTGGCGTGCCTTCTTTCCATATGCAGTGATTGGTCAGGGATGGCCACGTAACCAGCCACGGCCAGTCAGACCCTTCCCTGGGGTGAGATCCGTGAGACCCGGAGAGAGTCTCTTTCAGATTGTGAGTGATGGTGTGGCTGTGATGCTGGGCCTCCTCTTGACCACGGGCTGTGCAGGGAGAATCGCCCACAGGCAGGCGAGGGAAAGGTGTGCGATGTGTGGTGTGTGTGTGTACATATGTGTGTGCACTATGTATGTTCTGCCTGTGTGGTCTGTGATGTGTGTGTGTAGTATGTGTGGTGTGTATATGTGGTATGTGTGTGTGTGTTACGTGAGTGCTGAGGTACCCGCTGTATGTTGCTGCCCTTGGAGTTGTCATCAGAACCAGGAGATCTGAGCAACCCGCGGTCTCCAGACCAGACGTGTGACCCTGAGAGGAAACATCGCCTGAGCCTCCAGCCTCCACGTGTGACGTGGCAGGACGGCCACATTGGCTCCATGGCGCCCCACGCTTACCACGTGAGCAGCCGCGCAAGCGCGCTGGGGAGGGGGGTGGAGACCAGAGGGCATGTGCGCACCTCGTGGAATGCCCAGGCTCTGTGCTTCAAGCCAGCTTCTCCCAACATATCTGTCTCTGAACTGCTCAGAAGGAGCGCTGATGACTGCCCTACCTCACGTGTCCACCGCGCAATCAGGTGGCTCTCAGACCTCCTTCAAGCCCGAGGTGCCGGTGGTTTCGCCCATCAATCAGATGAAACCGCGGTCACGCTTGGAGGAGAGGAGGTGGTTCTGGAACTCTGCCACAAAAGAATCACTGCAACTCGAATAAGGGGGGGAAAAAAAAAAAGAACAGGGCCAGGGAGAGAGAAGAGAGGGACATGAGAGAGAGGGCCAGGGGGAGAGAGGAGCTGCTTCCAGAAGGAATAGATTTGTGCCTGCACTTTGATCCTGTCTGACTTTTATTTGTTTTAGCCATATCCTCTTCACTGCACCACTCAGCCAAAGGTGCTTTAAATTAGATGAAGCTAGGAAACCCTTTCCCTTCCTCCTGCCCTGCCCACCACACAGGCCGTGATCTTCAGTCAGTGTGAGATGCATAATCACACCATGCTCAAACATGGCTGGAATAAATTGAGACAAATAAATAAATTCAAAGGCACCACATGCGTTTGGAATGCTCTTTGCCACGGTTTCCTAACATGCTTGCAGACAGCTAACTCTCAAGGCAAACAAAAAGTGGCAGTGTTTACCCAGCTTCTATTTGGAGCGTGCTAGGAGTCTCTGACTCGTAGTTCACTAGCTGATGGTGGAATTTGCACACAAATTCGGAGTTCATCATCATGGTCCACCTTCCCTTCCCTTCTCTGCATTCCTCCTTTTCAGTCATCCAAGCTGAACGCAGACTTGTTTTGGGTACACTGATCCTAGCTTCCACCTGTCTTCAGAACACAGTACAGAGGTCATGGTGTCCTGAGAGTAGGGAGATGGGAAGTGAGAGTGAGCCTCGGTTCAGGGTGCTTGTGTGTGCTCAGTGGTGTCATGACCCCATGGACTGTAGGCTTCCAGGTGACCCCATGGGCTGTAAGCCGCCAGGCTCCTCTGTCCTTGGGATTCTCCAGGCAAGAATACTGGAGCGGGTTGCCATTTACTACTCCAGCGAGCCCAGCCCCTTTGATGAAAAGAGTGGACCAGCACCAGCCGGGCGGTCTCAGTTTGCTCAGCTGCCAGGGGCGAGCTGTCCAGGGACAGTTTTATCTCCTGTGCTCTAGTGAAACAGGCAGATGTCCCTGGGCACCTGTAAGGCTCTGAAATGAATCTCTTATCTTTCAAAACTTTCCTCTGTAGAGCTTGCTCCCATGGGCAGCCAAATGGTGCTGGATTCACCAGCACCTGGAGCCCTCCCGTCTCCTCCAAAGGAACATCTTGTCCTTTTCTACCTTCAGGAGAATCCACGTGGGCTCTGCTCCTGCCCGGCCACGCACAGCGGTGACAGCCTCAAGACCATCACCCCCGCGTGAAGATGAAGCTTCCGTGGTGCTGAGATGAAAGCGCTTGACAAGAGGGTGCCTCATAGCTAAAGACTTTTGAATCTTGTCCGTGTCTGAAGATTGACAGAAAGACTCCTAATTTTAAATATAGACATTTACAGGGACTCCCCTTGTGATTCGGTGGTTAAGAATCCACCTTGCAATGCAGGGTACACAGTTTTGATTGCTGGTGGGGGAATTAATATCCCACATGCCTGGGGGCAACTAAGCCTACATGCTGCAACTACTGAACTGACGGACCTCAAATAGAGAGTCCGTGCACCACAACAAAGATCCCATGTGCCGCAACTAAGACCCAATGCAGCCAAATAAATAAATAATTTCTAAATATATATGCATATGTATATCTACAGATTTATAGTATATATTTTTAAAAAATAGCCAGGACATCAAGTCAAACCTAAAGGAAATCAACTCTGAATATTCATTGGAAGGACTGATGCTGAAGCTGAAGCTGTAATACTTTGGCCACCTGCTGAGATGTGACTCATAGGAAAACACCCTGATGCTGGAAAAGATTGAGGGCAAGAGGAGAAGGGAGCAACAGAGGATGAGATGGTTGGATGCAATCATTGGCTCAGTGGATATGAGTTTGAGCACACTCCAGAGTATGCCAAGCACACTCTCCCTGCCTGTAACAGCTCCCAAGTTTCCCAGGAGATGGTGAAGGACAGGGAATCCTAGCATGCTGCAGTCCATGGAGTCGTAAACAGTTGGATACAACTTACCAGCTGAACAACAACAAATACACACTTATAAATATTTATAAATAGCATCTCATACTTTCTGTGATTCCAATAGCTTCATACAATAAACTGCAAGCTGTCCAGGCCCCCGACAGGGTTCCCATATCTAATGTTCTGCAGACATATGTCTGTCTCTCGGCTCTCTTTAGACCTTCCTTGAGTGAGGAGCACACTCTCCTGACCTGTAACAGCACCCTACTTTCCCAGTGAGGAATAATCTCTGCCCGGTTGTCCATGGTCTCTTGGGAGGTGCACTGGTCAGTATTCTCCAGAGAGACAGAACCAACAGGATGTGTATGTATACAGAGAGATTTATTCAGAGGAATTGGCTCACACAGTTGGGAAGGTGCACATCTAAATCCTGTGGGGTGGGCTGGCAGCTGGAGACCCAGGGAAGAGCTCCAGTCCAGGTCCCAGAGGCCAGCTGCTGGCAGAATTCCTTCTTGCGCAGGAGAAGTCAGTCTTTGTTCTCACCATGGCTTCGGGTGATTGGGTGAGGCCCATCCATGCTAAGTTCACAGATTTAATGGCTAATCACATCCCAAAGTACCTTCACGGAGACATTGAGAATAATATTTAACAGAAATTCCCTGGCAGTCCAGTGGTTAGGACTATGAACTTCCACCTGGTTGGGGAATTAAGCTCCAGCATGCTGCGTGACATGGCCAAAAAAAAATAGAATCATACTTGACCAAAGCTCCAATACTTTGGCCACCTAATGCAAAGAGCTGACTCGTTGGAAAAGACCACAACGCTGGGAAAGATTGAAGGCAGGAGGAGAAGGGGGCGACAGAGGATGAGATGGTTGGATGGCACATTGACTCAGTGGACCTGAGTTTGAGCAAACTCCAGGAAACGGTGATGGACAGGGAAGCCTGGGATGCTGCAGTCCATAGGGTCACAAAGTCAAACATGACTGAGCAACTGAACAACAACAGAGGCCTGGGTGGGTGTCTTGAGCAGGCAGTATACAGAGCAAGAGCTAGGGGGCACGGGAGCAGCAGCATGCTGCAGCCCATAGGCTGCACCGTCCCGGGGCCAGAGCTCAATAGTGCACTTGGCCATGAAGGACAGGGAAGCCTGGCATGCTGCAGCCCATGGGTTGCAAGGAGTTGGACACAACTTAGTGACTGAACAACAGCAGCAATGCTTAACCAAATATCTGGACACTGTGGTCCAGTTGAGTTAACACATGAAATTAACCAGAACAGGATAATGCCAGGCAATCAGCTCCCATTTACAGAAGTGGCAAGGTCCTGAGTGCACCCCCACTGGACTGGGAATAACTGGAGAGGGAGGCAGGGACCCATGCCTTCCCCTAATGCCCTGCAGTGGCGCTTCCTGCCCCTTGCTTCCTGGCTTCCTTCTGTTGACTCCACACAGGATGCGCAGTCCCCAGTGGATTCTGGGAGCATCTGACCCCCCAAGAAACAATCACTATCCTCCCACTAAATCACCTGGGATGGGTCTCAGTTCTTGAAGGTAACTCTTAGAATCTTTCTTCCATTTCTTCCTATGCATCTCTTTGAACTTCTTACTTCTTGGATCTATTCTGCTAATTTATACATCCATCAAAATCATGCATTTCATCTGATGTTTTCATGTACTAGGATAGAGTTTGTGGCAGGAACAGTAGCATTCATAAATGTTCAACCTGCTTCCCATACTGCCCCACACCAGTGCAGGGTCACATGATTGGTTCTGACCAATAGGCTTTGAGCAAGTGTTGACACATGGCATTTCTGGGCCAAAATATAGAAAGGCCAGCGTGTGACTCTCCAGTGTGTCTGACCAGCTGTATTATCCCAGATGGGAGGGTCCCAGTCAGCCTGAGTCCCTGAGTGTCTGGGTGGAGCAAGAGACCTTCTGACCTACGTTGCATGTAGAGCCTGAGGACAAAATAACTCTCTGTGGTTTTAAGTCTCTTAGACAGGTTGTTGCTTCTGTCTCTTTCCTAACATCCTCTTGTCATGAATACAAAGACATCTTCTTAGATCTCCTCCTGCAATTTTCAGTCTTCTTTTCTTCCACGTCATCCAACCAGCTGGAATCTATTGGAGGTTTAACATGGAAAGGGATGTTAGTCGTTCAGTTCAGTTCAGTCATTCAGTCGTGTCTGACTCTTTGCGACCCCATGAATCGCAGCATGCCAGGCCTCCCTGTCCATCACCAACTCCCGGAGTTTACTCAAACTCATGTCCATCGAGTCGGTGATGCCATCCAGCCATTTCATCCTCTGTCATCCCCTTCTCCTCCTGCCCCCAATCCCTCCCAGCATCAGGGTCTTTTCCAATGAGTCAACTCTTCGCATCAGGTGGCCAAAGTATTGGAGTTTCAGCTTCAGCATCAGTCTTCCAATGAACACCCAGAACTGATCTCTTTTCCCTATGGCTAGCCAATCCAAGTCCAAAATCTTGTGTTCAGTGTTCTTTACTTATTTGAAATGCCACCTTTATCAAAAGACAAATTGGTCCATGTCGTGGAATCTATCCCTGGAATCACTGCAGTGGTGACTCTGTTCTGATCAAAATTGCAGATTGTTGTAAAAGTCACTAATTCTAGGCAAGGTATTTGGCTTATCACCCATCACCCTGGAGCCCCCATCTCACATGGACATACCTACATAACACCAACAGACAAAGGCCTCCTTCTGGGGGCCACCTGTGCAGGTATCAGAAACAGATCAGAAGGTATTGGAAACCTTACAAAGCAAACACCAGGGGTTCGGATTCATACGGACCACAAGTTTCCCCAAGGAAGGTCAATGGGATTTGCCAAACCCACTTGGAAGAACAGAAAGTGGGGGCTTCCCGATGGTAGGTGCAGAGTGTGGTGATGGGAAATTCCCAGGAGCCCATGGGCTCTGGAAGGCCTCCAGCTCCAGGATGGAGAAGCAGGTGCTTGGAGGCAACACTCCTGACCCCAGGATGGCCCCTGAGGCTGCTGAGGTGGAAAACACCAGATCTGACCCCTCTGCTCCTGGGGGCCTTCTCCGTGCTGGCTGGGGCCTGGACTGCATCCAGCACATGGGGCTGGGTGGGGAAGGACAGCCATTGCGGTTAGGGTCACCCTCTAACTGGGGGACCCCTATCCAGTGGCTCAAAACATCAAAGACTGACCACCTGGCCTTTTGCTGGGTCTCTTCTTCCTCCGGCCACAACCACTTCTGACCACAGGGGCAGGAGAGCACTGGATGGAAGGAGCACTGGAGATCAGACAGGTGTGGTCAGTTCAGGTTTCACACTGTTCTTCTGCCCCCAATAGGATGAATGATCTAAAAGAATCTGCATTTTTGAGGTTCCTTGAACTTTATTAGGGCTTCCCTGATATCTCAGTTGGTAAAGAATCCACCTGCAATGCAGGAGACCCTGTTTCAATTCCTGAGTCAGGAAAATCCACTGGAGAAGGAATGGGCTACCCACTCCAGTATGTCTGGGCTTCCCTTGCAGCTCAGCTGGTAAAGAATCTGCCTGCAATGTGGGAGACCTGGGTTTGATCCCTGGGTTGGGAAGATCCCCTGGAGAAGGGAAGGGCTACCCACTCCAGTATTCTGGCCTGGAGAATTCCATGGACTGTATAGTCCATGGAGTCGCAAAGAGTCAGACACAACTGAGTGACTTTCACTTTCACTTTGGACTTTATTCATCTTTCCTGATTTCAAAATCCACTTGAATTTTACTCTATACTGCTGGATCAAAATGGCTTGCTGCCATATTTACATCTTCTACCACAAATCCCATTGAAATGACAAAATGAATACGGAAGTAAGAACAGACTTTCTGCAGCGCTGAAAGTGTGGCATAAGTCCTCCTGAAGGAGGTTGCCTTTAGCCCCAGCACAATGCCCCCAAGTAGACGACCCTCAGAGTGGAGAACAGCTATACACACCAAGGAAGTGCTCAAACTGTTGTGGAATTTCTAGGACCCACAACAGATTTCCCACCTGGGGATCCAGCAAAGGGACTGAGAACCCCCAGGGAATTTGACTTTGAAGGCCAGTGGGATTTGATTACAGAACTTCCACAGGACTGGGGAAACAGACTCTTGGAGGGCACAAACAAAACCTTGTGCACACCAGGACCCAGGAGAAAGGAGCAGTGACCCCACAAGAGACTGAGCCAGACTTGCCTGTGAGTGTCCAGGAGTCTCCAGCAGAAGGCATGGGTCCACAGAGGCCTGCCGTGGAGTCAGGGGCACTGAATACAACAGTCCTTTTGAATACAACACTTTTTGAATACAACACTGAATACAACATGCTGGCATAAGTCCTTTTGAAGGAGGTCGCCATTACCACCATTACCCCTACCATAGTTTAGCCTCAGGCCAAACTACAGGGAGGAAACAGCCCCACCCATCTATAGAAAATTGGATTAAAGATTTACTGAGCATGGTCCTGCCCATCAGAGCAAGACCCAGACTTCCCCACAGCCAGTCCCTCCCATCAAGAAGCTTCCACAAGCCTCTTATCCTTCTCCATCAGAGGGCAGACAGAATGAAAACCACAATCACAGAAAACTAACCAAACTGATCACATGGACTCACAGCCTTGTCTAACTCAATGAAACTATGAGCCATGCAGTGTAGGGCCACCCAAGATGGACGGGTCATGGTGGAGAGTTCTGACAAAACGTGGTCCACTGGAGAAGGGAATGGCAAGCCACTTCAGTATTCTTGCCTTGAGAACTCCATGAACAGTATGAAAAGGCAAAAAGATGGGACACTGAAAGATGAACTCCCAGGTCAGTAGGTGCCCAATATGCTAGTGGAGAATAGCTCCAGAAAGAATGAAGAGGCAGAGCCAAGGTGAAAATAACATCCAGTTGTACATGTAACTGGTGATGGAAGTAAAGTCCAGTGCTGTAAAGAACAGCATATTGCATAGGAACCTGGAATGTGTGGTCCCGGAATCAAGGAAAATTGGAAGTGGTCAAACAGAGATGACAAGAGTGAACATCAACATTTTAGGAATCAGCGATCTAAAATGGACCAGAATGGGTGGATTTAACTCAGATGACCATTATATCTACTACTGTGGGCAAGAATCCCTTAGAAGAAATGGAGTAGCCCTCATAGTCAACAAGAGTCCAAAATGCAGTTCTTGGGTGCAATCTCAAAAACGACAGAATGATCTCTGTTCATTTCCAAGGCAAACCATTCAATATCACAGTAATCCAAGTCTATGCTCCAACCACTAATGCTGAAGAAGCTGAAGTTGAACAGTTCTATGAAGACCTACAAGATCTTCTAGAACTAACACCAAAAAAAAAAAGATGTCCTTTTCATCATAGGAAACTGGAATGCAAAAGTAGGAAGTCAAGAGATACCTGGAGTAACAGGCAAGTTTGGCCTTGGAGTACAAAATGAAGTCAGGGCAAAGGCTAACAGAGTTTTGTCAAGAGAACACACTGGTCATAGAAAATGCCCTTTTTGAACAAAAGGAATGACTCTACACATGGACATCACCAGATGGTCAATACCAAAATCAGATTGATTGTATTCTTTGTAGTTGAAGATGGAGAAACTCTATATAGTCAGCAAAATCAAGACCTGGAGCTGACTATGGCTCAGATCATGAACTCCTTATTGCAAAATTCAGACTTAAATTGAAGAAAGTAGGGAAAACCACTAGACCATTCAGGTATGACCTAAATCAAATCCCTTACAATTATACAGTGAAAGTGACAAATAGATTCAAGGGATTAGATCTGATAGAGTGCCTGAAGAACTATGGATGGAGGTTCGTAACATTGTACAGGAGGTGGTGATCAAAACCATCCCCAAGAAAAAGAAATGCAAAAGGCAAAATGGTTGTCTGAGGAGGCCTTACAAATAGCTGAGAAAAGAAGAGAAGTGAAAGGCAAAGGAGAGGAAAGGAAAGATATACCCATCTGAATGCAGAGTTTCAGAAAATAGCAAGGAGAGATAAGAGAGCCTTCTTCAGTGATCAATGCAAGGAAATAGAATAAAACAATAGAATGGGAAAGACTAGAGATCTCTTAAGAAAATGAGAGATACCAAGGGAAGATTTCATGCACAGATAGGCACAATAAAGGACAGAAATGGTATGGACCTAACAGAAGCAGAAGATGTTAAGAAGAGGTGGCAAGAATACACAGATACAAAAAAGATCTTCTTGACCCAGATAACACTGATGGTGTGGTCAGTCACCTAGAACCAGACATCCTGGAGTATGAAGTCAAGTGGACCTTAGGAAGCATCACTACGAACAAAGCTACTGGACGTGATAGAATTCCTGTTGAGCTATTTCAAATTCTAAAAGATTATGTTGTTAGAAAAGATAGAGGAACCAGAGATCAAGTTCCCAATGTCTTCTGGATCATCAAAAAAGCAAGCGAATTCCAGAAAACCATCTATTTCTACTTTATTGACTATGCCAAAGCCTTTGACTGTGTAGATCACAATAAACTGTGGAATATTCTGAAAGAGATGGAAATACCAGACCACCTGACCTGCCTCTTGAGAAATCTGTATGCAGGTCAGGAAGCAACAGTTAGAACTGGACATGGAAAAACAGACTCTTCCCAAATCAGGAAAGAAGTACGTCAAGGCTGTATATTGTCACCCTGCTTATTTAACTTATATGCAGAGTACATCATGAGAAAAGTTGGACTGAATGAAGCACAAGCTGAAATCAAGATTGCCAGGAGAAATGTCGATAACCTCAGATATGCAGATGACACCACCCTTAATGCAGAAAGTAAAGCAGAACTAAAGAGCCTCTTGATGAAAGTGAAAGAAGAGAATGAAAAAGTTGGCTTAAAACTCAACATTCAGAAAACTAAGATCATGGCATCTGGTCCCATCACTTCATGGCAAATAGATGGGGAAACAGTGGAAACAGTGGCTGACTTTATTTTGGGGGGCTCCAAAATCACTGCAGATGGTGACTGCAGCCATGAAATTAAAAGACGCTTACTCCTTGGAAGGAAAGCTGTGACCAATCTAGACAGCATATTAAAAAGCAAAGACATTACTTTGCCAACAAAGGTCCATCAAGTCAAAGCTATGGTTTTTCCAGTAGTCTTGTAGGGATGTGAGAGTTGGACCATAAAGAAAGCTAAACACAGATGAATTGATGTTTTTGAACTGTGGGGTTGGAGAAGATTCTTGAGAGTCCCTTGGACTACATGGAGATCAGTCCAGTCAATCCTAAAGAAAATCAGTCCTGAATATTCATTGGAAAGACTGATGCTGAAGCTGAAAAACTCCAATACTTTGGCCACCTGATGCAAAGAACTGATTCACTGGAAAAGACCCTGATGCTGGGAAAGATTGAAGGCAGGAGGAGAAGGGGATGACAGAGGATGAGATGGTTGGGTGGTATCACCAACTTGATGGACATGAGTTTGAGCAAACTCTGGGAGTTGGTGATGGACAGGGAAGCCTGGCATGCTGCAGTCCATGGGGTTGCAAAGAGTCAGACACGATTGAGCAAATGAATTGAACTGAGCACTAAAATTAGGGAAGAGTGCTGTAATTCTGGAAGACATAAAGTTGAGAGCATTATCCCGATATGAATTCCACACTGAGGTGAGAAGCCCAGAAAACAGCTCAGGATTGGGACTGGATGCTTGGGGAGGAAGGTGGCTTGGTTTTCCCCAAGGAACCTCAGAAAAAAGTCATGCCTGGGGACACTTGTACCTTTGAGCAGCAGAAGGGCATGGGACAGCTCTGGGGGCCACAGACGACCTCGTAGTTCTAAAATATACAGAGAACTCAGCCAGACATGCCCTCTCCCCTGACCAGACTGTGGTCAGTGAGATAGCTCTCTAAGTGAGGAGGGACCTGCCTGGGAGCCATGACAAGAGCTTGTGGCCACATAGAGGCATGGAGCAGTCCCCTCCCCATCCCCAACATGAACAGAAGAATGCAAGAACGTAGATTTGAAAAGGAAGCAGAGTTATCCCAGGATAAGGCCTTTGGGGTTGGTTTTTACTCATTGAAGTTATTGGAATGTCCTGATGCTAGCACGTCCTGGGTAGGGGGCCATATCCTGGAGAAGACTCCTGAGAGTCTCGTGGACAGCAGGTATATCAAATTAGTCAATCCTAAAGGAAATCAGTCCTGAATATTCATTGGAAGGACTGATGCTGAAGCTGAAGCTCCAATACTTTGGCCACCTGATGTGAAGAGTCGACTCATTGGAAAAGACACTGATGCTGGGAAAGATTGAAGGTGGGAGGAGAAGGGGGTGATAGGGGGTGAGATGGTTGGATAGCATCACTGACTCAATGGACATGAGTTTGAGCAAACTCTGGGAGACAGTGAAGGACAGGGAAGCCTGGTGTTCTGCAGCCCATGGGGTCGCAAAGAGTCAGACACAACTTAGCAATTGAACAACAACCCAAAGGGAGTTTGAGGGAGAATGGATACATGTATATGTATGGCTGAGTCCCTTTGCTGTCCACCTGAAACTATCACAACATTGTTAATTGGCTATCAGTTCAGTTGTGTCCAACTCTTTGCGACTCCATGGACTGCAGCACGCCAGGCTTCCCTGTCCTTCACCAACTCCCAGAGCTTGCTCAAACTCATGTCCATCATAGTTGGTGATGCCATCCAACCATCTCATCCTCTTTTGTACTCTTCTCCTCCCACCTTCAACCTTTCCCATCACCAGGGTCTTTTCCAATGAGTCAGTTCTTCGCATCAGGTGGCCAAAATATTGGAGTTTCAGCTTCAGCATCAGTCCTTCCAATGAACATTCAGGACTGATTTCCTTTAGGATTGACTGGCTTGATTTCCCTTGCAGTCCAAAGGACTCTCAAGAGTCTTCTCCAGCACCACAGTTCAAAAGCATCAATTCTTCAGTGTTCAGCTTTCTTTATGGTCCAACTCTCACATCCATACATGATTACTGGAAAAACCTTAACTTTGAGTTGACGGACCTTTGTCGGCAAAGTAATGTCTCTGCTTTTTAATATGCTATCTATCTAGGCTAATCCTAGCTTTTCTTCCAAGGAGCAAGCATTTTTAAATTTCATGGCTGCAGTCACCATCTGCAGTGAATTTGGAGCCCCCAAAAATAAAGTCTCTCTCTGTTTCCATTGCTTCCCCATCTGTTTGTCATGAAGTGATGGGACTGGATGGCATGATCTTAGTTTTTTTAATGTTGAGTTTTAAGCCAGCTTTTTCACTCTTTCTTTCACTTTCATCAAGAGGCTCTTTAGTTCCTCTTCACTTTCTGCCATAAGGGTGGTATCATCTGCATATCTGAGGTTATTGATATTTCTCCCAGCAATCTTGATTCCAGCTTGTGCTTCATCCAGCCTGGCATTTCACATGATGTACTCTGCATATAAATTAAATAAGCAAAATAAGCACCCAAATACAAAATAAAAAGTTTAAAAAAAAAACAACCAGAAGATCCCATGGGCCAGTCTCTACTCTTGGCACAGGTGAGCTATTGGCTTGGCAGTCTCACTAAACAGCACCACCCTCACCCCCATCCTGGGCAAAGGGAACCATGCCCCACCCCTTGGAGTAGCTGAAAATGGACTTAACTGGATTCTTAATTGCAGATCTAAAAGCTACTTATGTTTCCCATGGTTTGGAGTACAGTCTGCAAATCAGTATCGCAGGTCCATGCTCCATGGCACCAGCCCCGCACTCCCTCCTCCGATGCCCTCCTTTGCTGCACACACCCCATCCTGGGGGCCGTGCTCTGCTGGTTTCTGTGACTAACTCAGGAGTCCCACCGTGCACTGGCATTCCTGGGGAGTGCCCTGCTGGGAAGGCTGGCCTCCCACACTCCAACTCAGGCCCTCCCAGAGGGCTGCGCTGAACCCAGGGCCAACCCAGCCCCGACGGCCTCAGGTGGTGGTGGTGCGGTCTGGTGGGGGGGCCTCCCATCCTCCCATCCCCTGGCTGCAGCCCCTTCTGCTGGCTAGGTTGGCCAGGACAGGACGCCTTGATCAGTTGCAGCTAACCAATCAGAGTCCACCCAGTGGCCTGAGCCCCTGGCAGCGCAGCCTAGGAACCCAGACAGCAGGTGCCTGGTCTCCCGCCCACTCAGAGCCCAGGGACACATGTGTCCATCCAACTGCCTCCCTCTGCCATGTAGCCTTCCCGCCAGGGGCCAGAGCCCCAAGCAGCCTCGGTGTCCAGGGGCGTCTGTCGCCACAGCCATCCAGAAAGGACCGCCAAGAAAGGAAAGCCACAGCCAGCATCGGAGGTGGGAAGTGACGAGATTCAAACTGTGTTTCAGGGAAACATGCTCTCGGAGACAGAACTTGGACCAGGTTAGGTAATTCATTCACTCACGTTCTTGGGAGACAGGAGATCCTGGAGAGTTCAGGGCTGGTTCTCAGGGAGGTTTGGATTTGAAACTCAACTCCGGCTCTGACGAACCAGAGAACCTTCAACAGCACGCCAGCCTTCTCCCAACACCAGCCTCTCCTGGATGGTGGAGTGAACCCCCACCCCTGGCCAGATGGCATGGTGAATGGGCCACGGCTGACGCGCGGTGAAGGCTCGTGGGTGGTACCGTGGGTGTGGGTGTGAGTTGTGGCCAGCGTGGGGGTTTCCTGTGGCTCCATGCGAAGCAGGTGCTGTTTCTGCGGCTGTCGGTGCCCGACTGGAAGCGGACGACTCGCCACCTCCCAACCCCCCGAGAACCTTCGGGTCCCGTCTCACTGGTTTTAAGGAGAAGAGTCAGCCCAGAGAACCACGTGCTGTGAGAAGTGATCCTGCCAGCCTTCCAGAAGTCATCCATCTGGGGTCAGTGGAGCAAGAGAGAGAGAGAGAAACTTCGTTCTCTGCAGTGAGACGCCACCGCGCCCCCTTCCCGCCGCCTCTGGCTGTGGGGTGATGTCCCCCAGGGGAGGCCCATCTCATCCGCCCACAGGGAAGGTCTGCAGTGCTCTGGGGCTGGCTCTCCTTGGCCTGGGGTAATCACAGACGTGTGTCTGCACACGACCCTGCACACACAGGAGCCATGGCCCTGCTGTAGACCCTCATTAGCCCCAGGGCCTGGCGTTCTCACCAGCCCAGAGCCGGACTGAAGAGGTTTTCCCCTGACTACATGAGAGACAGAAAGGCAAGAGCTACGAGACTAAGAACCTGCAGTGAGGACCCAGGGGTGGCGGAAGGGGCTGCCCTCCCGAGTGACAAGGGAGGGGCTGCCGCCAAGTGGATGCCGCCTAAGCGGTGGGGCCCCGCACCTCGTCCCGGCCCAGGGGAGCCAAAGAGAAGAGTCTGGGAACCGGCGCCCCGGCCTGTGCCCCTCCTCACACTCTCCAGGCGGGGCTATTAAAACCCCTTCTGGCCTCCAGATGCACGCCTGCAAGCGATTTCCCTTCTGTTATTTCAAGCTCCGGGGCCTTGATCTTTTGCCACTTTGGAAGAAGCGGAGAAACAAAGAGGTCTGGGGCCGTCTCTTAACAGCAGAGGCTGGCGTCCCTGCTCCGGGCCGGCGTCCATCCGATCCCCTTGCCGAAGCATCCCTTTGATGGGGTCAGGCTGGGCTCTGCAGGGCAGGCGCTCCCCCCTGTCCTCCCAGGGCAGCGCTCAGCAGCGCCCTCACCTGTCATCTGTGGCTGAACAGAGGGAGCTGGCCAGCCTCTGAGGCCGCCCCTCTGGCAAAGGCCATCAAAGAGGAAGAGGTAAATAAGGGTGAGGCTCCCGCTGTCAGTGACGTGCGTGTGCCCTGAGTGCCTGGGGCTGCTGGACCCTGGACCCTGCTTCACCCACCTGAAAAGGTGCAAAGTGTCCTGCAGGGCCGTGCTGGCCCTGAGGCTCTGCAACGTGAGGAAGAGCTGAGCTCAGAGTCCATTGCAGGCTGCACTTCACTTCCAGGCAGGCAGGGCCTCTTGCCTCCTTGGCCACCCTGGGCCTTGGCTCTGAACTCAAGGTTGGGCTCAGTGGGGGACGTAGCAGACACTTGCTGAGCAGTGGAAATTCCAACTCTGCCACTGGGAAACACGGGACCCTGGACACCCCCGTCATTCATATATTCATTCACTTCCTTGTTTATTCACTGCGAGCCGGCCCATGCCCTGTGATTAGGTAACAAGGACGATGATGCTCTGATGGATGGTGGGAGCAGCTTGCTCCAGCAGAGGAGCCGGGCAGGATTCCTTCAGGCTGAGCCCAAAGCCAGCTAGGCCTGAGCATGGAGAGAAGTCCCTCAAGGGAAGGAGGAGAGGAGACCAGTGCAGGCAGAGGACGAAGCCTGTGGTTCCTAGAGACACACGCAAGTGGGACCCCCTGGGGACCTCCAGGGACTCAGTCCTGTGGGTTGGAACCAAAACACCAAAACTGCCAATGGGCAGAAGTGACGATGTGCTGAAGGGCAGCGAAGGAGGAGATGGGGCTGCAGGTGGGCGGCTGTGCAGAGGCCGCCCACCCTGGAACAGCAGCGAGGGCCCCCGGGAGATGGCAGGAGGAGGCAGTGCTGAGAACTGTCAGGGAGAATAAATGGGACTCGGGACTAGATGGGGACAAGTGATAATCACACCACCAGCTCCCTTGAGAGCAAGCTGTGGAGCGGGAGTGGGAGAGGGACTCCGCTTGGCCACATTCAGGGTGAAGTGACTGAAACGGGGCAGGATGCTGGGCTGGAGCAGGCAGCATCGGGAGGTGAGGGCGGTCTGGGCTAGAGCTGGGAGGGACCTGAAGCCTTGTGAACTGCAAGTGGAGGCTGAGGTCGGAGAGAATCCAGGGAAACCTCCCCATCCAAGGGCTGGGCTCAGAAATGGAAGGTGGGCGGGATGCCAGGTGGGGGCCTGGGGGGCTTGGCCTGCTGCAGGAAACAGTCCCCTCTCTGGGCCCTGCTGGAGGAGGGGCCAGTCTGAAGGCCTGTGGGCACAGGCTCCACCCTCATCACAGGCTGGTTCCCCCACGGAAACACTCTTTTCCACCTGAGTCCCTGCAAACCTGCTCCCATCCACACTGTTCTGGTCCTGGGGCCCAGGCTGTGGCCGCATTTCTCTGAGCCCATGGGAGTGCGGGCGTATGTAGCAGGGTCCATGGAATATACCTTTCCTTCCAGAAGTCGTTGGTTTGCACAAGGTGCCGCCACGTTCAGATGAAAGAGGGAGGGCACTGTGCTGGGGAGTGAAAGGTCTGGGTCAACTTCCTGCTCTTCCTCTGGGTCAGCAGTAGCCTCTTCTCTTGGACTCACTCACTCTGCTGGGTGATGGATACAGCGCCTGGGCGCCTCCCCAGAGGGCTGGGCAAGTATCAGCTGGGTATGAAAAGCAACATTGTATTGTCACCATGTTTTTGGTGTTTAGTTGCTTAGTCCTGTCTGACTCTTTTGCTACCCCATGGACTAGCCTGCCAGGCTCCTCTTTCCATGGATTTCCCAGGCAGCAATACTGGAGCAGATTGCCATTTCCTTTCTCTAGGGGATCTTCCCAACCCAGGAATTGAACCTGCATCTCCTGCAATGGCAGGCAGATTCTTTACCACTGAGCCACCAGGGAAGCCTATTGTCAGCATAACATGAACATAAAAGATTATATCATCCTCACCCTCATAATCACCATCACCATCATCATCACCATCCCATCATCACCATCACCACCATCATCACCATCACCATCATCATCACCATCACTATCATCACCATCATCATCACCATCATCACCATCATCATCACATCACCATCATCATCACCATCACCACCATCATCATCATCACCATCATCACCATCACCATCACCATCATCACCATCATCACCATCATCATCATCACCATCATCACCATCATCACACATCACCATCATCACATCACCATCATTATATCACCATCATTATCACCATCCACCATCATCATCATCACCATCACTCATTATTACCACTATCATCACCACCATTATACCACAAACATCACCATCTTCATCGTCACTGTTGTTAATCCTGTACTTGAAGTCCTGCCACCACCCCATCCGATCCAGAAGTCTTTCTGTGACAGAGAACAGCACTATCTAAGTTAGCTCGACTTATTTATAGACAATTTTGCTAATGGTAAGTTCTTTGCCATTTTGTCTGTTTGTTTCCGCTGTAAATCAGCACCCCCATCCTCATCAGCAGAAAATGTCAACATCTCTCTTTCATGCGGCATTAGCTCAGATACAATCATTGTGTCTCCAAGTCCTTTTTATTTCAGACCAAACAGTTTCTTCTACCATTCCATTTTATTTTTTAATAACATTTTAATTATGAAGTTAATACCTTTTTATAGTCAAAAGTTTAGAAATAAGAGATAAGCCTCCAAAAGGAAAACTATTCCTTATAAATCTCACCACTTAGAGATAATTGCTTAGCATTTTCTTTCTTGTGTTTTTTCTATATTATATATAATAAACATATACATATTTACCAGCCAAAGTGTAAGATTTATCTTGTGACCTGCCTTTTTCATGCAATATATCGGTAATATGCTCACTAAGTAACCTCCTAGAAAAACATCCTTCTCCTGGGACATGGGAAGAGCAGGGACAGGGGAAAGCAGTCCCCAGTGCCTAGCTCACCTCCAGGGACTGCAGTTGCCAGTGGTTAAGCCCCCAGGGGCAGGGATACAGGTGGCTGGGAGCTCTGGGAGGGATCCAGGGACAAGCCAAACGTGACCTGGGCAGAGCCCTCCCATGACCCTTCTCCAAGGACCCCACCAGTTTTCACTATGTGCCTAGCCAGACCTCTTGAAATAGGAGAAGTAAAGACCTATTCAGGATAAGAGGGAGCACCTGGGCAAGGATGGGGAGGGCAGGCTCTGGCATAGGAGTGGAGACAAGGGCTGGGGAGCGGCTTCCAGTCCAGCTGCATCACTGGTCACCAGGGACTTGTTTATGCACCTGAGTCTTGCTTTCTGGGCCTTAAGATCAGGCTGAACCAGGCACTGCCCCATAGTCCAGAAGTTCTGTGTGTGTGCATGCAAGTGCACACACATGTGTGGGTGTGTACACGGCCCCGGGAAGAGGCCCAGTTTTCAGCAGACACCCCTCGGAGTGCAGCCCTGGAAAGTGAACAAGAACCTCTGGAGTCACCCACAGCTGTGGCTGGTACAACCTCCCTGGGTGGGGGGTGGGCAGGATGGGGCTCCTCAGAGAGCAGATGCAAGCTCAGAGCCAGTGGGGACCCCTGAGGACAATGAAAACACCCCGGCTTTTCCTTGGGGCCCTCTGGGTAAGAAAAGCTGCTCTTTTGGACAAGAATCCTCGTCCAAATACTCTTGATTGAAGGGCAGCTAATTGGGGCCGAGGGTGGAGATTAAAGCGAGGAGCTGGCTTTGCGCGAACAGCCCCAATAGGCCAGATCTCCAAGCTGGACGTTTAATTGATGAATCCCTCCATGTAAAAACAAACAGAGAGATGACCCAGCTCTGCTTGGGCCCACAGAGAGGGCGGGGAAGGAGGCGAAATCTGCCCCACACATGGCGAGGCCAGGAACGGGTGGGTCTGCGTGTGTGCGAGTGCGTGTCTATGTAAGTAAATAAATCGACGTGTGTGTGAAATGTGTTTAAACATCAAGCACTCGGACCCTCTGTTTGCCTTGGGAGGCGGAAGCCCACAGAGTGAAAATCAGATGCAGTCCTGTGTTGGATAGAAAGCTCGAGTCTAATTAAAGCGAGCTTCCTGCCCGCTCCCCACCTCCCCCTCTCCAGGGACTGATGTGACCCCTGCACATTCGCAGGAGCTTCTGCAGGCTTGGTGCTTTTACAGAGGAGGCTAAACATGACCCACCCAGGATGAACCATGGACACTCGAAGTCCCACTGAAGCCTGTCGAGCCTAAGAGGTTGTGTGATTCCATGAAAACCATTGAAACCCTGCAGGATTCCAAAGAGTATTGCTTCATGTCAGTCCTTCCTGAACCTCCAACAAGATGGGAATTCTTTCCCGATGAGTTTCCCACTCAAAAGCCGGATGGACATTTTAGTGAAGCAAGAGCTTTGATGTGAGGGAATTGCTGTTATTTGAGCTAACAGACGTGGCTGCCCCGTGAATGGACCAAGGAGATTTCTATTCATTAACTTTGACAAATTCCAGGGCTGAGGCCAGGTTTTGCTCCGTCCTGGATGGCAAAAGAAAGAAAATGGCATAATAATGCACATTTATCATAATACCATACATTCCTACATAAATCACACCCCAAAATGCCCTCTCTCTTAACCACTACCATCAAAAGTAAATAAAATGATCAAGGATTGTGAAATCAGGAAAAGCCACAGCCTCACGATGGATGATCTGGAGGAAACCAGCTCGTGATGTGTAGAGAGGCCTCCATGCTCATCTCAGGGCTGGGGGCAGGGGGCTGATGAGGGGAGCGGAGGGGGGAGCGCAGCAAAACCAGGGCCCAGGCATATAGGACAAAAACTTCTGCTCTCATTACATTGACTTGGGGCTAATGGAAAACCCATATGAAACTCCCCTCCAAGATGAGTAAACAAGAAATCCAGCACCTTCGCTTAAGAAAGAACTTTAAATCATAACATCAAAATATAGTAGGTAAGAAAGCAGATGAAGAGAATGATTCAAAACACTCACCACAAGAAATCAAAGTTCAGAGGAAAACTGCCAACTTTCTCAAGCAAATGAAAGAATATATACAAAAATATACACATCAGTTATCTTTGGCCACCTGATGCAAAGAACTGACTCATTGGGAAAGATCCTGATGCTGGGAAAGATTGAAGGCGGGAGGAGAAGGGGACAACAGAGGATGAGATGGTTGGATGGCATCACCGACTCAATGGATATGAGTTTGAGCAAACTCCGGGAGTTGGTGATGGACAGGGAGGCCTGGCATGCTGCAGTCCATGGAGTCACAAAGAGTTGGATACAGCTGAGCGACTGAACTGAACTGAGGTATCTTTAGTCAAGCTACCTTTTGGTGGTACTAGTGGTAAAGAACCCACCTGCCAATGCAGGAAATGTAAGAGATGTGAGTTCAATCCCTGGGTCAGGAAGATCCCCTGAGGAGGACATGGCAACCCACTTCAGTATTCTTGTCTGGAGAATTTCATGGACAGAGGAACCTGGCAGGCTACAGTCCATGGGGTCACAAAAAGTCAGATACAACTGAAGTGACTTAGCACGCACATATTAGATAGATAGAGATATGTATCACCATGCTAAGTAAGAGCTGTACATATATCATCCTATTTAAGCCTTAAGTATTATTTTCATTTTACAGGTAAGAAAACTGAGGCCTAAATTAATTGTTAATTATGTTGTTGTTGTTGTTGTTTAGCTGCTAAGTCATGTATGACTCTTTGCAATCCCATGGACTGCACCACACAAGGCTTCATATTTCCTGGAGTTTGCTTAAGCTTCATCATTGAGTCCATGATGCTGTCTAACCATCTCATCCTCTGCTGCCTCCTTCTCCTCCTGCCCTCAACCTTTCCCAGCATCAGGTCTTTCCAATGAGTCAGCTCTTTACATCAGGTGGCCAAAGTATTGGAGCTTCAGCTTCAGCATCAGTCCTTCCAATGAATATTCAGGGTTGATTTCCTTTAGGATTGACTGGTTTGATCTCCTTGCAGTCCAAGGGACTCTCAAGAGTCTTCTCCAGCACCACAATTTGAAAGCATCAATTCTTCAGCACTCAGCCTTCTTTATGGTCCAACTCTCACATCCATACATGACTACTGGAAAAACCATAGCTTTGACTATATGGACCTTTGTCAGCAAAGTGATGTCTCTGCTTTTTAATACACTGTCTAGGTTTGTCATAGCTTTTCTTCCAAGGAGCAAGCATCTTTTAATTTCATGGCTGCAGTCACCATCTGCAGTGATTTTGGAGCCCAAGAAAATAAAGTCTGTCACTGTTTCCACTTTTTCCCCTTCTATTTGCCATGAAGTATGGGACCAGATGCCATGATTTTCATTTTTTGAATGTTGAGCATTAAACTAGCTTTTTCGCTCTCCTCTTTCACCATCATCAAGTTCTTTAGTTCCTCTTCACTTTCTGCCGTTAAAGGGGTATTATCTGAATATCTGAAGCTGCTGACATTTCACCTGGCAACTTTGATTCCAGCTTGTGATTCATCCAGCCCAGCATTCATGCAATGTACGCTGCATATCAGTTAAATAATCAGGGTGACAAGATACAGCCTTGTCATATTCCTTTCCCAATTTTGAATAACTCAGTTGTTCCATGTAAGGTTCTAACTCTTGCTTCTTGACTTGCATACAGGTTTTTCAGGAGACAAGAAAGGTGATCTGATATTCCCACCTCTTTAAGAATTTTCCACAGTTTGCTGTGATTCACACAAAGGCTTTGGCATAGTCAATTAAAGCAGAAGTAGATGTTTTTCTTGCTTTTTCTATTATCCAGCAGATATTGGCAATTTGATCTCTGGTTCCTCTGCCTTTTCTAAACTGAGCTTGTACATCTGGAAGTTCTCAGTTCATGTACTGCTGAAACCTGGCTTGAAGGATTTTGAGCACCACCTTACTAGCATGAGCACAACTGTGCGGTAGTTTGAACATTCTTTGGCACTGCTCTTCTTTGGATTGGAATGAAAACTGATCTTTTCCAGTCCTGTGGCCACTGCTGAATTTTCCAAATTTGCTGGCATATTGAGTGCAGCACTTTAACAGCATCATCTTTTAGGATTTGAAATAGCTCAGCTGGAATTTTATCACCTCCACTAGCTTTGTTTGCAGTAATGCTTCCTAAGGCCCACTTGACTTCACACTCCAGGATGTCTGGCTCTATGTGAGTGATCACACCATTGTGATTATCCCGGTATTATGACCTTTTTTGTATAATGTTTCTGTGTCATCTTGCCACCTCTTCTTAATACCTTCTGCTTCTGTTAGGTCTTCACCATTTCTGTCCTTTATCATGCCCATCCTTCCATAAAATATTCCCCTGATATCTCCAATTTTCTTGGAGAGACCTCTAGTCTTTCCCATTCTATTGCTTTCCTCTATTTCTTTGCACTGCTCATTGAGAAACACCTTCTTATCGCTCCTGGCTGTTCCCTGAAATTCTGCATTCAGTTGGGCATATCTTTCCCTCTTGCCTTTCAGTTCTCTTCTTTTCTCAGCTATTGGTGAAGCCTCCTCGGAAAACCACTTCGCCTTCTTGCATTTCTTTTTCATTTGGGATGGTTTTGGTCACTGCCTCCTGTACAATGTTAGGCACTTCCATCCATAGTTCTTCAGGTACTCTGTCTACCAGATCTAATCCCTTGCATCTATTCATTACCTCTATTCTATAATCATAAGGGATTTGATTTAGATCATATCTGAATGGTCTAGTGGTTTTCCCTACTTTCTTCAATTTAAGCCTGAATTTTGCAATAAGGAGCTCATGATCTGAGCCACAGTCATCTCCAGGTCTTGTTTTTGCTGACTGTATAGAGCTTCTCCATCTTCGACTACAAATAATACAATCAATCTGATTTCGGTATTGACCATCTGGTGATGTCCACATGTAGAGTCACTGCTTTTTGTTGGAAAAGGGTGTTTGCTATGACCAGCATGTTCTCTTGACAAAACTGTTAGCCTTTGCCCTGCTTCATTTTGTACTCTTAGGCCAAATTTGCCTGTAACTCCAGGTATCTCTTGACTTCCTACTTTTGCATTCCAGTCACCTATGATGAAAAAGACATCTTTTTTGGTGTTAGATCTAGAAGGTCTTGCAGGTCTTCATAGAACCAGTCGGCTTCAACTACTTCAGTATCAGTGGTTGGGGCATAGACTTGGGTTACTCTGGTGTTGAATGGTTTGCCTTGGAAATGAACCAAAATCATTCTGTTGTTTTTGAGATTGCACCCAAGTACTGCATTTTGGACTCTTGTTGACTATGAGGGCTATTCCATTTCTTCTAAGGGATTCTTGCCCCTGCTAGTAAATGTAATAGTCATCTGAATTAAATTTGCCCATTTCCTATCCATTTTAGTTCACTGATTCCTAAGATGTTGGTGTTTACTCTTGCCATCTCTTACTTCTTGGATCAATTCTGCTAATTTATACATCCATCAAAAGCATCTGTTTCATCTGATGTTTAACATACTAGGTTAGAGTTCATAGCAGGAACAGTAGCATTCATAAACTTTCGACCTGCTCCCCACTCTGCCCAACACCCTTGCAGGGTCACATGATTGGCTCTGACCAATAGGCTTTGAGCAGGTGTGGCATATGACACTTCTGGGCCAAAATAAAGATTTACCTTGATTCATAGGCCTAACATTCCAGGTTCCTATGCAATATAGTTCTTTACAGTGTCAGACTTTACTTTCACCACCAGACACACCCACAACTGAGTGTCACTTCTGCTTTGGCCCAGCTACTTCATTCTTTCTGGAACTATTAGTAACTGCCCTCTGCTCTTCCCCAGTAGCATATTGGACACCTTCCAACCCGGGGGCTCAACTTCTGGTGTCATGTCTTTTTGCCTTTTCATACTCTTCATGGGGTTCTTGCAGCAAGAATACTGGAGTGGTTTGCCATTCTCTCCTCCAGTGGACCACGTTTTGTCAGAACTCTTCACTATGACCTGTCCATCTTGGGTGGCCCTGCATGGCATGGCTCATAGCTTCATTGAGTTATGCAGCCCCTTTGCCATGACAAGGCTGTGATCCATTAAAGGGAATTGATTGTTACAATAACAATAAATACAAATGTGACAAATTCACTGTTCCCATTTCCACTTGCTGCGCAGTAAATCATACCAAAACTTGGGAGAGTAAAGTCATTTTGTTTTGTTCATAATTCTGCAGGTCAGGAATCAGTGCAGACACAATGAAGAAAGCACATCCTTGCTGTACAACGTCCACAGCCTTGCCACCATGCCTCAGATAGCAAGAGAGGGCGGGGGTGGCTCAACCAGATTATCTCCTGGGGCTGGAACTATCAAAGTGACTTCTTTTGTCACCTACTTGGAACCCAGAATGGGATGGCTGGAGCAGCTGAGTACTTGTTATGGACTCAAGGTCTGTGTCCCCCCAGGATTTATATATTGAAGCCCTAGCCCTCTGTGTGGCTGTATTTGGAGATGGGACCTCTAAGGAAGTAGCTAAAGTTAACTAAGGTCATAAGGGTGAGGGCCTGATTGGACAGAATTCATTTCCTTCCAAGAGTAGACAACAAAGAGCTTGCTCTCTCTCTCTCTCTCTCTCTCTCTCTCTCTCTCTCTCTCTCTCTCTGCCATATGAGGACACAGTGAGAAGGGGGTCATCTACAAGCCAGAAAGAGAGCTATCACCAGAAACCGGCCATGCTGACACCCTGATCCCAGATTTCCAGGCTCTAGAACTAGTTTCCCTAGGAAGAAAACAAATTTCTATTGTTTGAGCTCCCCAGTATTCTGCAGTGCTTTGTAATGGAAGCCTGGACAAACTAACACAGGGATGGTCAGCACTTCCTCAGTAGCTCCTCCACATGTCTAGCTGAGCATCCTCACAGTATGGCGGATTTCTTATAAGCTGGATTTCTTACCTAGTGGCTATCTACCCTGACCCCCTCCCAAGCAAGCATTCCAAGATTCCAAAGCACATGCTGCAAAGTTGCTTCCAATCTGGCCTTATGGCCTTATGTCATGTAGCCTCATTTCTCCTGTATCTTGTTGGCCAAAACAGTCATAGAGCCTGTCCAGACTGAGGGGAAGGGGAGCCAGAGACCTCACCTTTAAATAAGAGAAATCTCAAAAATGTATGGGCATCTTTAATCCACCATACTAATCTTTTAAAGGAAAAAAAATCACTCCGAAATCAGGAAAGGCTGCAACTTCATACTGCATACAGTAAAAAAAAAAAAAAAAAAAAACACAGTGAAGGAAATAAACAACACATAGCCAATTGGTCAACAAAAAAACCACAAGGGAAATTATAAATACTTTGATATGAACGAAAATAATGACACAACCTATGGAAACCTTTAGGTTGCAGCAAAAGCAGTGCCCAAAAGGAAATGTATAGCTGTAAATGCCTATGTTAAGAATAAAGATCTCTGGTGGTGAGCAGAGGAACAGGGTAGGGGATGGGAAAATGGGTGAAGGTCAGAAAGTACAAACTCCCAGTTATAACAAGTCCTGGGGATGTAATGTACAGCACAGAAATAATAGCTAATAGTACTGTATTATACATTTGAAAGTTGCTAAGAGAGTAAATGGGAAACGGATGGGGAAATAGTGGAAACAGTGTCAGACTTTAATTTTGGGGGCTCCAAAATCACTGCAGATGGTGATTGCAGCCATGAAATTAAAAGACGCTTACTCCTTGGAAGGAAAGTTATGACCAACCTAGACAGCATATTAAAAAGCAGAGACATTACTTTGCCAACAAAGGTCTGTCTAGTCAAGGCTATGGTTTTTCCAGTGGTCATGTATGGATGTGAGAGTTGGACTGTGAAGAAAGCTGAGTGCCGAAAAATTGATGCTTTTGAAGTGTGGTGTTGGAGAAGACTTTTGAGAGTCCCTTGGACTGCAAGGAGATCCAACCAGTCCATCCTAAAGGAGATCAGTCCTGGGTGTTCATTGGAAGGACTGATGCTGAAGCTGAAACTCCAATACTTTGGCCACCTCATGCGAAGAGTTGACTCATTGGAAAAGACCCTGATGCTGGGAGGGATTGGGGGCAGGAGGAGAAGGGGACGACAGAGGATGAGATGGCTGGATGGCATCACCAACTCGATGGGCATGAGTTTGAGTAAACTCCGGGAGTTGGTGATGGACAGGGAGGCCTGGCGTGCTGCTATTCATGGGGTTGCAAAGAGTCAGACACGACTGAGTGACTGAACTGAAGAGAGTAAATCATAAAAGTCCTCACCACAAAGGGAAACAATGAAACTTTATGGTGATAAATGCTAACAAAACTTATTGTTGTAATCATTTTACAACATAAATATATATCAATTCACAATGTTGTACACCCAAACTAATACAGCATTACATGTCAGTTATACCTCAATTTTTTAAAAAAGAAGAAAAACCCCAAATCAGTAACTTTCCACCTTAAGATACAAATTAGACCTAAAGCAAGCAAAAGTGAAGAAATAATGAGATTAGAATAGAAGTTAGTGAAATGGAGAATAGAAAAACAATAGAGAAAAATCAGTGAAATCAAAAGCTGGTTCTTTGAAAATATTAGCAATATTGACAAACGTTTAGATAAATTAACTTTTTAAAAATAAGAGAGAAGGAGAAAGAAAGTTCAAACTGCTAGAATCAGAAATGAAAGAAGAATACACTACTATGTATAAAATAGATAACTAATGAAAACCTACAGTACACCGCAGGGAACTTAAATGGGAAGAAAATCTTAAAGGGAGGGAATGCACATATACATATGACTGATTCACTTTGCTGTACACCAAAAAGCTAACACAACATTGCAAAGCAACTATATTCCAGTAAAAATTTATTTTTAAAAAATGAAAGAGATATTATTATTGACCTTGCAGAAATAAAATGTATAAAAGAACTATCACATGCCAGGAACTATGGTGTGTATATATACATATATAAGTTATGTGCCAATCAGTTATATAACTTAGGTGAAGTAGACATATTCCTAGAAAGACACAGACTACCAAAACTTACTCAAATAGAAAGACAATCTGAATAGATCTTTAGCAAGTGAAGAGATCAAAGTGTAATCAAAGAACTGTCCACAAAGGCTCAGGTGGATCCTATTGGTGAATGCTGCCAAACATTAAAAGAAGAATTAATACCAGTTCTTCAGAAACTATTCCAAAAAATAGAAGAGGAAAGAATACTTACTAACTCATTCTACAAGGCCATTGTTTTCCTGATACCAAAGTTGAAAGCTATCACAAGAAAAGAAAACCACTGACCAATGTCTCATATGAATACATACATAAAAATCATCAATAAAATAATACTAAACCAAATCTAGAAATATATAAAGGAATTACACACTATGATGAAATGGGATTTGTCCCAGGAATTCAAGGCTGGTTCAACATCTCAAAATTAATTACCATAATACATCATATCAATAGTATAAAAGCAAGAATCACATGATCATCACCACAGATGCAGAAAAAGCATTTGACAAAATCCAACATCCTTTTGTAATAAGAACACTCAGCAAATGAGGAACAAAGAGAGCTTCTCCAACCTTAGGCATCTACAAAAAGCCCACAGCTAAATTTATACTTGATGGTTAAAGACTGAATGCTTTCTGCCTAAACTCAGGAACAGCTGCTCTTACTTGTCTGCAATACTTTGTAGTAGAGGTTCCAGCCAGGGCAAACTGGATGGATTAAAGATGGCCACAGATTCTTTGACATGCCTTATATCACACCATCTGTATATAGAGATAGTTTTACTTCTTCCTCTCCAATCTGGATACTTTCTCTCTATTTATGTCCTGGCTGGCTGTCAACCAGGGAGGCTACCCACATTTCTCATTATATTTTTCGTGTGACCCGACTGATTACACTTTGGGTTTTCTAATTTCTCTTTGGAAAAGTGCAAGACCTGCCAGGAAACAGGGACTTCAGCCATGCTGCCCCCGGAGGTTCAGGTGGAAAGTGGGGAGAGTCCCTCCTTGTCTGCTGGTGATTACTGGCGCTCCTGGGTGTGGCTCCATCTTCCCAGGCTCACATCACCTTCTCTGCGAGTCTACTTCTCCCCTCATCTGTCTTCTAAGGACACTTGTCGTTGGCTTCAGGCTACCCAGATAATCCAGGATGATCTCTGAAGACCCTCAACTGAACTACACTCAGAAGAGATGCTTTTCCAGAGCTAAGCTCTCCAGTTCCAGGTGTTAGGGTGGTACCTGCTGAGGCCATCTGCGCAGAGCAGAGCATGGTGCACACAGCGATGGAGCTGGAGCCGGGGCCAGGGTGAGTCCCAGACCACAGCTCACTCACGGCTACCCAAAGCAGCTGCCCTGACACCAGAAAGAGGGTGGCCACCAACCCAGACAAGGAGACCTTCTCCAAGACGGAGACGAGGATGTCCTGGTGGAGCTCTGGAGTCCAGCTGCCCCTCCCTCACTGCCCTACACCCAGCATTGCCAGAAAAACACAGAAGCTGACCCCAGAGCTGGCCAAGGTGTCCTCCAAGTCCAGAAGTGCCCAGGGACCAGGGCCTGCCGTGCTCTAACGGGGTCATCAGTGCCGCCCTCACGGGGGCCTGGGCAAGAGCACCCTCTGTCCACCCAAGCCTCCCCAGCTCCAGGTGGAGAGTGCCCACCCAGCCCCCACAAACATCTGTGCCACCGGAGGTCTTTCTCCAGAGGAAGAGAACCTGGACTCTGGCCACACCCCACGTGACCTACAGCATCTCCCCACCAGGGTCCCCTGCTCCTGAAACAAGAGCCACGCTGAGCCAAACCTTACACCTGCCTCTGGAGTGGGGGTCCTGCTCACTTTCTGGGAGAGCTGGTGATGAATGTCACCAAATGTCCCTGCTCCCTGCCAGGGCCCTTGAGGGCATTAGGACGAGTGTGGAGCTGACCCCTCATGGGTTTCCTACCCTGGGGAAGGGTCAGCTCGCTCCCTTCAGGCGCTGCCACTTCCGAGGGTAGCCAGCAGCCTTCCCTCCCCCCGTGCCTGGCTGAGCCTCACGCTGCCCAGGAGGCCCTCGTACGGCTGCTGCAGTCAGTGCTGAGCTCCGCCTCACTCTTCAAGCTGAGAAGTGAGTCCTGAGAGTCTTGGGGTCCAGAGGCTCGGAGGTGAGACCTGTCTGGATGGGGCCCGTGGGGCTTGGGTGTTGGTGCGTCCCCAGAACATGGAGTCACCTCTTGTCCCCGCCGTCAGGTCTGGATGTTAACTCTACCTCTGTCCACGCACCAGCCCCAACAAGCCCTGGAGAGAATTTCTTAATGAACTATGAGTGCTAACACCCAGTGCAATAAATAAGACGCAATTACACTGTACACGGGGGAAAGAAATAGGTACTTCAGGATCGTAAAAATGTAGCTTTCCCACAAAACCGTCAGTATTAGACATAAATACAGAACAAAAGTGCACCGGGTTTGCCAAGGCTGCTCAGTTTGTTTGCATAAGTGCACACAGCACAAAAACACAGACTCACCTTTTAAAATCAATCTTCTCTGTCGGGCATGTGAAAGCTATAGTTTGGAGGGCTTTTTATAATACTCTACCAATGATATGGTAACCAAACAGTGAGAAGAGAGGCTTATTTTTTTTTTTAAGTATCTAGAGTTTCCACTGAAAAAAATTAAGAAAACACACAAAGAAGGCAGTGAAGTGGGGGCAGCTTCTGGGGTCCTCTGAGCTGACTCCGTCAAAGATGTCATGACAACAAAGGACAGAGGTGCGTCAACCACCCTTCCAGAGGCCCAGCGTGGAGGGCAGAGAATGTGTTTTGATGGAATAATTCCACAAAGGCGGGGAGAACCAGCAGAGGCAACAACAGCAACAAGGGATGGACAAGCAGGACCAGCGTGGCAGATCCAGGAACCGAATCTGCCAAGTCTCCCAGAAGCCAGGAGCTAGGTTGGCCGAGAATCAAGCCATCCATCCCATGGACGCCTAGAGGGCACAGCTGCAGGTGTAACGAGGGATGGATCCTCCTCCAAGAAGACGAAACCGAGAAGCAGCGTTTATACCACTGGGAGAGAGAGTTTGAGACTGTGATAAGGGGTAAAATACATTTTAAAAAAAAAAAGCAACCATTAACCCAAAAGAAAACAAGAGGAATTAAACTTACTGCTCTTCATGGCTTAGCTGTGAATAGTAAACATGGGCTACTCATCTTAGTCAAATGATGCCATCCATATTAGAAGGAGGAAGAACCAGAGGTGTGCGCATGTGTGCATCTGTGTGTAAGTGTGCGTGTCCATCTGTGTCTGTGCGTGTGTAACTGTGCATGTGTCTGTGTGTGTCTATGTATGTATAAGGTGTGTGGGTCTATGTGTATGCTCATGTGTGTGTAAGTGTGTGTGTGTCCATCTGTGTGTCTATGTATGTATAATGTGTGTGGGTCTATATGTATGCTTGTGTGTGTGTCCGTGTGTGTAAGTGTGTGTGTGTCCATCTGTGTGTCTGTGTGGGGGGACAGGATGCAAGTGAAGGCCCCAAAGAGCCAGTACCCTACATGGAGAGTCGACAGATTTGAAAAATCAGGAAGTACCCACATAAACATGTTACTCAGTGTTATCCGGGTCAACACCAGCTGAACTAGCCGCAAGAGTGAGGAACTGCAGGAGAGGACTTGTGAAGACCTGTGTTGACGCTTTAAATTCTCTGCACCTGTAAATGATGAACAGAACAACTAAACATTTATAGACATAAGGTTTTTTTAACCTAGGAAAATATCAGACTCAAGCCAAAGTAGATATGGAGAACCTTCAGCTAAAGTCCAGGAGACGGGAGTGGGTTGTGAGAGTAAGATATCAGTCTCTGAGTCTTCATCTCACACACACATGGTGAAGCCATGTTAATCCTGAATGGACCTCAATTCTAGGTGAAAACAGCTCATGCGCTCAGTATAGACAGCTTCAAGCCAAGTCCCCTCCTCCCTCACCCTTTTTAACTAACCTGCCTCCCCTACATTCCAGGAGCACCTGTATTAATTTCCTACTGCTGCTGAACAAAGTACCTCACATTTAGCGGCTCTGAATGACACAAATTGATTATCTTACAGTCTGGAGCTCAGAAATGCAAAATCAGACTCATGGGGCTAAAATCAAGTTATCGCCAGGGCTGCATACCTCCACCGAGAACCATCTCCTTGCCTTTCCCCTTCCAGAGGCCCCTGCATCCCAGATACAGCAGGACACTCCCCGTTCCAAGATCCTGAACCTAAACGTGCTGCAAAGAGCCTCTTGCCACAGAAGGTCACCTCATGGGATCCAAGGATTAGGCTGGGGATATCCCTGGGGGCCGTTACTCAGCCGACCACAGTCTGGTGGCTGCAGATGGGACAACCTAAGTGAGAGGCAGGTGGCACTGGTGGTAAAGAACCCACCTGCCAACACAGGCAACAAAGGAGACACGGGTTCAATCCCTGGCTCGGGACAATCCCTGGGTCGGGACAATCCCTGGAGGAGGGCATGGCAGCCCATTCCAGTATTCTTGCCTGGAGAAGCCCATGGACAGAGGAGCCTGGCGGACTACAGTCCATAGGGTCACAGAGTCAGGCAAGACTGAAACGACCTAGCACATGCAGAAATGGGCGGCCAGGTGGGCCGGAGGAAGGGGTCATGAGCCTCTAGAGACTGGGAGAGGCAAGGAGGCATGTCTTCCCCTCAGGGCCCCAGGAAGCATTCACTCGGAACTCCCCACCTCCAGAACTGTATGGAGAATAAATCTGTGTTATTTTAAGCCCGCGAATTTTGTGGTCATTTGTGCATTGTGTCCAGGTCTTAATTTATCACAGAGAACAAGGGATGACATAGAGAGGCTTAGGCCATTGGAAGAAGGGTTTTAACCGTCCCAGTTCCCCCAGAGATGGGGGCATAGTGCCTGCCACGCTCTGGGGCTGGAGAGTGGACCAAGAGAGTCACTGATAACCATGGTGGCAGGAGGAGTCTGAGGGAGGCATCCCCTCCAGGTCAGTGGTCAGGGATCTGCAAGGAAGATGGAAACCACGTGAGTTGTTAGTCTGGACCTGGGTCCAGGAAAGGGTGGGAGAACCCAACGCTCAAGAGCCAATACAGAATGGGCCGTGATCAATCCATAATCAGTTCGATTTTTCCAGGGGCCCAGGACACGAATGCACCTCTCCTGGAAGCAGCCTTTCTGCGGTTGACATGGACTTGGAGGAGAGGCTGATAACAGAGAAGAGACAGGAGAGAGATTGGAAGGGGCCAGTGCCCATGAGGACCCTGAGACCAGAAGCCACCCAGCCCACGGGCACTGCGTGCAGGGTCACGGGTCCAGTCCTGTCCCCAGTGGGGCATCCAGGCCTCATGGACAGCCGACAGAGTGCTGGGGACTGGGTCCGCCCATCTCGGACAGGATGCCACTGCACACAGGAGGGCACAGGTGACAGGCCAACCTGCTGGGCTGAAGGTGGGCCATGAGTCACACCTGAGTGACAGGAGCCCCTCTGCAACCAGAAGTGGCTCTGGAAAAACCCACCTCAACAGGACCAGCTCTAGAAATGCCGCCGGGGGTTCAGCCTGCTCCCTGTGGAGAGCAGGAGAGGGGAGGGTCCCGGGACACTTCCAGGATTTTCACGGCGTCTCAGCAGCGCGCCCAGAGCTCAGTCCATGACCGGTTGCCCCGGAGAAAGAATTACGACTTGTGAGTTTGGAAAGTGAGAAGTCGCCTGGGGTCCCCCCGCCCGAGACATGTGGGGTGGGAAGTTCAGGATGCATTTCAACTGCAGAGACCCAGGTGATTTAGAAGGTAAAACATTGGCGATTGTGTCAGATTTCCACACCTTCCCCCTGCAGGTCGGGCGCCCCGCTCCCCACACCGTTGGCCCCGAGGCCCCCTGACGACAGCCAGCTTGGGGGCTCCCGTCTGCAGGTTAGAGCCCCCTGCAGCCCCCCTGCCCCCGGCTCCCTCGCCCCCACCTTCCTCGGATGCGATCCCGGCCAGGCCACCCGGGGTGCCTGCGGTCTGGCCGAGCTGGCGGGCCCGAAGCACACACTGCCCCATTGTACACGAGCCCAGACTGGCCACAGGCCAGACCCGGCCCCGCGGCAGCACGGTTTTTAAATCCCACCATTTATGTATTTGGTTTGGTAGCTTTAGGTCGATGATGTACTTAATTTCACCTCGATATTGAGTTTGAATGAACTGAAAGGAAAACACAAATATATAAAACAATGGCGGGCCGGCTCCAGGCGGGGACAGGTGTTTCCTATCTGGATATCCCTCTGCATTTGCTCCATCCACTTCCCCCGGGAGTGGGGTGGGCCCCGAGGCAGTTTCTTTTAAACAGTTTTGTGATGAATGTGCAGTCGGGGCCCAGCTGGGCGCCCCTGGGGCAGCCCTCTCTTGGGCCCTTTAAACACAGCAGTTACAGGAGGGCTCACCTGTCACATAAGTTGTCTGAACCCAGGGCTAACGATTTGCGACAGCGTTGGTGAGGGAACTGTCTACAGATGAGGTGAGACACCCCAAACCTCTCCCTGCCTTCCTCCCATAACCCCACCTACACTTGTGCTGAAGGGGGTTTTTTGAAAGAAGTATCGAAAGGACAGAAGAGCAGAATAATACGATGAGCCAGTAAACCCACACGTTTTAGAGAAATTGCTTTTGCTCTGGTGTCAGGAAAGGGCAGGCCCTGGCCTCAGGCCAGTGACGACCGTTTGCCTGGGGGAGCCCTGGGCAGTCCTCCCTGCCGCCCCAGGTCCCAGGCCTGAGCCGATGCCAACCTTGCGGTGCAGCCAGGCACCGTTCGTACGGTCAGAGTCCTCCTGGGCTTTGCCCCTCCTCAACCACTGGGGCAGCCCCCTGGGGTGTGACCACGAGGTCACAGGGCACCCTGCGCTTGGCAGGGGGCTCTGACCACGGCGGTACTGCTCTGCCGGCGCCCTCCTGACACTTCACCACTTCCCCTTGGACTTGTGTTTGACGGATGAAGTCCAGTGGGACAAATGAGGGCATGGCTCCCCAGCCCAGCGACCTGCCGGGAGGGCCAGGGGCAGGTGCCAAGTCACAGGGTGGGCCCGGGGCTCCTGTGAGGGTCTGCACTTGCAGTAAAAACACATGGTCACAGGTCAAGAGAGAAACCACAGGAAAAGCTTTTTTTTTTTTCCTACTTCTTGAACAAGGGACCCTGTGTTTTCACCTGGCACCGAGGCCTGCAAATTATATAGCCGGCCAAGCTCAGTGACCTGGGGTCCACTCTGGATGTAGAGAAAATACACCTCTGTCAGTGGCAGCAGCATGGGGTCCAGAAAAGGCCCTGCTGCCGACCAGCATGCTGGAAAAGGAGGCCACGGAGCAGGGAGGAGCCAAGCCAAGGACACCAAGGCAAAGGTGAAACCAAGTCCCCAGAAACCAAGATTCCCTTGCTGGTTTGTGAACCTCTCTATCCAAAACTTTATTCCCTTTCTTATCCTAACCCTATCCCCCTCAAGACTGCAGAGAATCAGAGAAAAGCGAGGATTGAAACAAAGCAGGACCTTCCCAAGCACAGAAACACCTCTGTGTCCCATGTTTCCTGTTTGCAGAAAAAGGCTGTGATCCCATAGGTCTTCCCTGAGTTCCAAAGAGCAGACTCAAGCAGTTACTAATTAGGGAAGGGAGGGAGTGGGGAAACAGAAAAAGCAGTTAAGCAAGAAAAGTAATGACAGCTTAAACAACAATCAGAGTCCCAGGTCCTCCTCATAGAACATGCATAACAATCTGATGTGTACCTTTGAGTTGTTCTGCAGAAACCGGGACCCCCACCCAGGTGGGGGATGGTGACCACATACTCACCACAAGCATGCAGACCCCAGACTGGCTGGAACCAGGAGACTGTTGGTCAAAAATCCCAAAACACCACTCTGTTACCTCACCACCAGCCAATCAGAGGAAGGGTCCCTGAGCTGCAGCCCTCATCCCAAATGTTGCCTTTAAAATCCCTTCCCTGAACATCAGTGAGGGGGTTGGGTCTTTTGAGGATGACCTGTCCATTCTCCTTGCTTGTTGCCCTGCAAATAAACACTGTACTTTTCTTCACACAACACAGTGTCAGTAAGTTGGCTTTGCTACATGGCGGGCAAGGTTGGTTCAGTAACAAAGGGTGCCAGGCCCAGGGACAAAGGTCTGAAGTGGCCTCAACAGCCCATGGGCTGTGTGAGAACAAGCAATGGGGCTCCTGCATCACGGGCAACTTGCAGATATCCCTGGGAGAGCATCCAACATCGCAGGGACCCCAGGCCCTCAGGGCTTGGAGACAAGTGCCAGCATCTGGACACAGATGGGCCTGGACACTGGGCCCCACAGGACACAATTACATGAGTGTGCATGCCACAAAAGCCTGGAAGAAAACACATAAAACTCTTCACAGTATTTCTCAGCAAGGTGGGTAACTGGGTTTATACTTCCTTCTTCATATATTCTGTGTTTACCAAATTTTGTACAATGAGCAGTCATTGCAAATACTGTCAGAAAAATTACAACATGTGTGTACGTATGTATATGTGGCTAGACTGTACACATACTATATAGACATACACATACTGTTAAGGCTAATGTCATGCTATCGTATCAGTCTTCACCATCACCTGACTACATACTCAGATACATGTGTGTGTGTATTGCTCAGTCGTGTCCAACTCTTTGCCACCCCATGGACTGTAGCCTGCCAGGATCCTCTGTCCATGGGATTTCCCAAGGAAGAATACTGGAGTGGGTTGCCATTTCCTCCCCCAGGGGATCTTCCCAACTCAGGGATCGAACCCTTGTCTCCTGCATTGGCAGGCAGATTCTTCACCGCTGAGCCACCAGGGAAGCATTTCGTATTATAGTTAAGGAGTTTGGTCACCTGTTCTTGTTTTTAGGCAGCAGTTGATAAACGCCACTCAGTGTAAGAAGTGGTGAAAAATTGAGTGAGAATCCATGCATACTTCTGGGAAAGCGACCAGCTCCTTGTCAGTAGCCCCAGCACAGGACGTGAGTGTGCGTGTACTTGCACACAGAGGCACACACGAATGCTCACGGCGCACACAATCCGCACCTAATCCACACTCCTGTTTCTTACAGAGCCCAGACTGGGCTGTCTGTCACAGGCCAGCAATGGGCACTTGTTAAGTAAATAAAGGAATGTCATTATTTTATTTCTCCTAATAAATCCCCAGGAGATTTTTGCCCTCCCTATAACCGCCTGCTTTACTCGTAAGAACCTTCGTCACGTATCTTCGTCTGACCTCCAGTCACTCCAGCTTAACAGACAAGCTGGGGCTGGGAGTCATGGTGACCTTTGCCCCCCACAGCACTGAGCGGACGGAAAAGGAGCTATGAAAGTGACTGTGTGAGTGAACCAGCGGACCACCGGCTGTCCTGATGGCTGACAGGGTTCACCTCCTGCACAGCCAGAGGGCGCCCCTGAAGCTGCGTCTGTCCTCAGTGACGTTTCCCACGGACGCACGGTGTTGTCCAGGGCGGGCATGGGAGGGGCTCGTGGCAGTCAGGGGCTTCAGGCTTGCTGGCTTAAATAGCCTTTCCCCCTAATTTTAAACATAAGGAAACTGAGGCTTGAGCGAAGAGTGAGGCCCTCCAGGTGACCCCAGATGGGTCTGAGTCGGGAGAGAGCGTCACCAGAGCCTGGGTCACCAGAACCGCCTCCAGGGAGGTCCTTCTGCAGCGGAGCAGGGAGTCTCAGCTGGAGGGGGCAGCTGGAGGGGGAGCACCCCCATCCTACCCCCGCCCCCAGCCTGAGATGGCCACGTGCAGAAAAGGTGAACTGATTTTTTTCACCCTCAGCCTTTCCGCTGGCCAGTTGTAACAGCATCGCCTGGGGCTGAGTTTAACAGGGAAAAAAATGATCAATGGCTCATTCAATACCCTCAGGCTGCCAGCCTTCTTCAGGGTATTTTCCGTTCTCTTAGCCCCCAAATTTGCTTAAAATGAAAAAAAAAAAAAAAAAACTATATATGAGATCAATATAAAGATATTTTTAAAAGCTTATTTTGCTCTGTCTAGGAGCCCAATAAATGCATGTATCTGTTAAATAAATACAGCCCCGGAACGTTTCATTAAGCAGCAGAGTCCTCTAAATTCCTGGTCGGGCCCAGCCCTGTGAAAGGAACTGAATTTAAGAGCCGCGAGAACGTCCCCTTGGCGGGGGCTGCCCCACCACCCATCACAGGGTCCTTTGTGGGACTGAATATGTGTTGGCTTGGGGCAGAGAAAATGCATTTGCCAAAAGGGTTATTATTACCTTAGCAGTGATTCATTTAAGTGGTTTCCCGGGAGTGGTGTTTTATTAGGATTTCTCGGCTCTCAGCTTGGTTCTTTCCCTGCTGTGGGCAGGGCCACATTCCTGAGATACTGGGGTGTTCCTAACGCACAAACAGCCCATTCACCGCGCCCCGGGGCCTCCACAGGCAGCTCCCACCTCCCCATGCTAGGCCTCCAGCCCCAGCCCCTGCCCACCCCAGGTGTGCTGACCTCCGGCCCCTGAGGCGGGCCTGGGCTTGGGAGCGTCCACCTCCAGGAAGGACAGTGAGGCCCCACTCCCTGGTTCCTGGAGCTCGTGAGGCCCACAGGGGCTGGGGCGCCCTTCTGCACTCAGGTCCCCTCCCAGGGGGTCCTGGCCACATGGCTGCTCCGTCAGGCTGTGACCTCCAGTCCTCACTGGGACCCTGATTGCACCGCAGGAAGACGAAGCTTTGAGAAAAGAAACTGCTCACAAGTAAGGCTTGCAGGTGAACTAGGCTGTCAAGATATGGCTCCTCAATAAACACAAAACTGATGTTCAAAGATGAATGTGAGATTGCGAAGGCTGCCACGTTTGTGGTCTGCTCTAAGGGTTTGGTAGAAAAAGAACAGTTTTTGACATGATTATGACAGGATTAACGTATCTGGACAGTGAAAGTGGATGTCCCGACACCCGCGGCCTGGCAGGGGGTGGTGGTGGGAGTCACGCAGAGGGGGCACTTCTGCCAAGAAACGGACCTTCAGCTCCAATCCACCTTCATAACCAGCTCCTGACCAGCCCTGTTCGGCTCCATGCAGGTGAGGGGAGACCCGCGTTCCTCCCGGGACGCATGGACCAGAGAGCCACAGAGAAGGCACCAGAGTCCGGTGAGGAGCCCAGCTCAATGGGGAGGGCCTCCCGTGTGGCCGCGGGCTCTGGGTCCTGCCAGTCTCCCCAGAGTCTGAGGACGTGCTGTCGTTCAGTCATGTCCGACTCTTTGCGACCCCACGGACTGTAGCTCACCAGGCTCCTCCACCCATGGAATTTTCCAGGCAAGAGTACTGGAGTGGGTTGCCATTTCCTCCTCCAGGGGACATGTTTTAGAAAGTGTGTCCCTGTAGTGTCCAGACCGGGAGGAGTCCCTCCAGACAGAGGCAGGTGCCCCCCAACTCACTTCCACTCACCTCCACCCACTCCTCCCAGAGGAAGACACCCCTCCCTTCATGGAGCCCTGGCCCTCTCATAAGCCACCCACAGAGCAGGCACCCGGCCCTGACCCTGTCTCGCCTCTCGCAGCTGCAGCGTCCTGGACAGTGGCCACTGGCCACAGAAGGCCACTGGAGGGCGCTGGGAGGGTCACACACCCTGCGAGTGCCAAGTACTCTGCACAAGAAGGGCATGCAGTGTCTCATTGATAATTTCTGTACCGATTACAGATTGAAATGATATTCTAAAAGAGTGAGTTAAGTAAACTATATTAGTAAAATGAATGCCACCTGTTTCACTGTTTTAACGGTGGCATAGATGTACAACAGAGGATGAGAAGGTTGGATGGCATCACTGACTTGGTGGACATGAGTTTGAGCAAGCTCCGGGAGCTGGTGATGGACAGGGAGGCCTGGCGTGCTGCAGTCCATGGGGTCACGAAGAGTCGGACATGACTGAGCGACTGAACTGAACTGTCACGTTAAATTTTCTCACAGCCACTTGCTAAAAAAGCAGAAAAGAAGCAGGCGGAATCAGCCAATAGCCGTGAGACCCGCATCACACCTGTGTGTCCATTGTTGCCTGAGGCCGTCAGGTCGCGGCTCCATCCTCCCCAGCAGCAGTGGAGAACAGCCCCCTTGGCTGGTGACGCGGCCCAGAAAAGCCAGGAAGCCCGCTCACCTGAACCGTATCTTGGGTGGGCCTGGGGCCCCAGACCCTGGTCCAGCAAGGTGACAGCTGGCACCCACTTTGGCTCAGCCCCTCAGCTCCCACCTCCCTCATCTCGTCTACCATTCTATCAGAAAGTCATGAGCTGCCAGCAGACGCGCCCCACGAGGTGCCCTTGAGCATCCCTGCCCTTGCCCGGATCGTGCCCAGGCCTTGCACTTGGTGCTCAACTGCTAACCGTGTAGTTTCCCTCTGCATCTCCGCCAGCGGCATCTCACTATTGTCTCATGTCCCCTGCACAGGCGGACTCACTTACGTTTAAATCGCAGGTACATTTAAATCCAAAGGCACGAGCATGCTGCAATTAGGGTGAGCACAGAAAACTGAGCTTAAAGGTCAGGGGTCTCAGGTCGGCAGATATTTCAACCCCCGCCCCATGTTCCCTTCCCCGCAGCTGATGCCCAAGGTGACTGCCCCTGTGATGGGCTGCCCCGGGGCCCAGGCCTCTAGAGGCAGTTAGGAAACTGAGGCTCAGGAAAGGTGGGCGATGCCCAAGGTGGCCTCACTGGTTTATGGCAGAGTGGAAACCACAAGCAGGGGTTGGGGTGATGAACTTTTTCCCCTAGCTTATTGGATTTTTAAGTTACAGAGGAGCAAGGAAAGATGGAAGAAATTGGAATTAACACTAACCAGCTTGGTCCAGCTGGGAGCAGGAGGCACAAGGGAAGAAGGAGGGGGTGATGAAGACAGAAAATAGCTTTTGATGCAAAACATAACCCAGTTCTTCTATTAGTCTCGACCTGCATGGTGGGGAGGCAGGGGTGTGGGCACATGCTCTACCCCTGGTGTTTTGGAAGTGGTGTGGCAACAAACGGGGACATGAGGAGTCTATCCAGGAGTGGAAACCAACTTTCCCTGGAACAGCCTCATCTGAGCAGGTGCCCACTGGCCCATTTACATCCAGTCTCTGTCTCCCTTTTACCAGCCTGTGAAGAGCCTCACCTTGTGGGTGTTAAGTAGGCAATTACATATTTCCCCATGAAGATAGCACCAGAGGATATAAGAATCTTGTGGTGGGGACTTCTCTGGTGGTCCAGAGGCTAAGACTCCAATGCAGGGAGCCCAGGTTCAATCCCTGGTTGGGGAACTAGATTCCCACATGCCGTGACTAAGTTCGCATGTGGCAACTAAAGATCCTGCAGGCTGCAATTAAGACCCAGGGGGGGAAAAAAAGACCCAGGGAAGCCTAATAAATACACAAATAAAAGTAAAATATTTTGTAAAAAAAGAGCCTTGTGATGCTGAGTGCATGCAGTCTGAGAGTCAGACTCTGCATGTTTGGGAAATGAACAAACTACAGGACATCGCTGCCCCCAGGACCAAAGGGACTGACCATCCTTGTGACCATGACAATGAGGAGAGAGTCAGTGAGAGTCCCCCTCCCCACCTGCATCAGTGCAACCTGTGTTGCAGGTGAGAACGGCAGAACCGGGGCATGAAGAGAGGGTGGGGACCTGGGGGCCTGCTCCATCCCACCCTGACCTCAGAACGCACGGACTCTTCCCTTCACGCGCTGCCCAGGAAAGGAAGTGCCATAAAAAGGACCGAGGTCGTGGCTGGCCTCCTTTTGAATCTGGAAACCTCATCCCTGCTCTCCCCTCGAGGGAGGAAACAGTTCGGGTTGGAGGAGTGGAAAGGGGGCGCCTGTAGTCGGGGAGAGGAGCCTGCAGGTCGGCTGTGGGCCCAAGTCCCCGCACGCTCCCCCCTCTGCTGCCTTCCCAATCTGCCGGAACACTTAAGCAGACCTTTTGGGAAGGACTTTCTGGCACAAAATAATAGTCATTGGTTTAGCTAAAAGCCAGAGCAAAATAAGAATGGGGAAGCACAAGTCCAATTTCTCAGTTATTAATTTTACGAACTACATGGGGTTGCAGTTGTTCCCTGCATCAACCTTCCTTTGTCACGGATGAATGTAAACAGACAGAACTTCATTGGTGATTCTGGTCAAAATATTTAAACAGAAAAGTTTATGAGCAAAAGAGCTGCTTTTATTGTCCGGTTCTGTTACAACCAGCCCCTTGAGTTTTCCCTCCAGCTTATTTCAGCTGGAAGGCAGTCTTCTGTTCATTCTCTAATCTCTGCAACCCAATTAACGTGCAACATTGGATGGAACATTATTGCATCCTGTGTTTTTCTGATTATAAAAGGAATTCGTGTTTCTTTTGCTTCTGGGATGAAGCAAACCTACTTTTCCCTAAGCACAACTAAAAACCCTGAACATTATATGTAAAACAAACATAAAACACAGAGGGCTGGAGAGAAGGTGGTGGACCAGGGTCCCAGAGACAGCACAATAGGGTATGTTTAGCTTCTCTTTTGCCTCATATATTCTAGACTTGGATATGAACAACGCTGCAACCCAGAACTCTCAATGGGCAAACACCCCAAGAAAACAACAAAAATCTGTTCTCTGTAGCCGAAGAATCAGAAAAGAGGCAGCCTGACCAGACAGAAAACATTTAGAGAATGACTGCTCTGCTGTAGCCAAATTCCATAGAGAAAACTGTGCCCCCCTCTTCACCCACAACAGCAAATACTTTTTTGCCAGGGAACTCAGACCTCTACTTCTACCAGGCAGTAACAAGGCAGGACCCCCTCCTCCACCAGAGCAGTTCACAGGCTTCAAATGAAAATCACTCATCATACTAAGAACCAGAAAGATCTCAAACTGCGTGGAAAAAAAAAAAAAAACCAATAGCTGTCAACTGCGAGCTGGCAGACATTAGAACTGTCTGACAAGGATGTTAAAAGCCACCATAATAAACATGTTTCAACAAGCAATTACAAATATGATTGAAACAAATGAAACAATTGAAATGAAACAAATGAAAGTCCCAGCAAAGAAAGTCTCAACTAAGAAATAAAATATATTTTAGTAGAAAATTAAGAACTAAAAAGTTTAATAACTGAAATAAAAAGTTCAGTTGAGAAGCTCAACAGGAGAATGGAGAAGACAGAGGAAAGACTCAGCGAACCAGGAGACAGAACAGCAGACATCATCCAAACTGAATACTTGAGGGAAGATGTTCTGAAAAAAAATGATGAAATCTCAGAGACCTGTGGGAATATAATGAGATCAAATGCTTACGTCATCAGAGTTCCAGGAGGAGAGGAGAAAGAGGAACTTGTTGAAACATATTCAAATATATAATGGTTGAAAACCTCATCAATTTAGCAAAAGACGGAAATCTCTAGATTCAAGAAGCTTAGCAAACACCAAACAAGATAAACCCAAAGAAATCTGTGCCAAGATACATTATCATTGCATATCTGAAAACTCAAAACTCAAGACAAAAAAGAGATCTTGAAATCATCTAGAGAAAAACTTCTTACAGTAGAGAATAAACAACTAGAGTGAGAGCAGATTTCTCACAGGGAACCACGGGGTCCAGAAAACAGTAGCACAATATTTTTCACATGTCAAAACAAAAGCTGTGCCCAGAATGCCATATCCACAGGAAATAGCCTCCAGAAATGAAGGCGGAAATTAAGACATTCTCAGACAAATGAGTATTAACAGAATTTGTCACCAGCACACTTGCCTTAAGGAATAACTAAGAAAATTCTCTAAACATAAAGGAAACAACAAAAGAAGGAAATTGGGGCTGTCAGAAAGGAAGAAAAAGATACAGAGCATTACAATAGGCTTTTCTTCTTCATTTGAGTTTTCCAGATTATTGATAAACAAAATTATAACACCATGCAATGAGGTTCTAAATGTATTTTAGAAGAACTATTTAAAACACTGATATTATACATGTGCTTAGTCGTCTCTGATTCTTTGCAGCCCCATTGATGGTAACCTGCCAGGCTCCTCTGCCCATGGAATTTTCTAGGCAAAAATACTGGAGTGGGTTACCATTTCCTCCTCCAGGGGATCTTCCTGACCCAGGGATCAAACTTGCGTCTCCTGCATTGGCAGGAGGATTCTTTACCACTGAGCCACCAGGGAAGCCTGATATTATCCATGGGGGATATAGTCAAGGGATGTAAAGAAAGGTGAGGTTTCTATATTTAGCGGGGAGGGATCTGGTCAACCCGACCTGCAGAGTTGCATCCGGTACAGCAGTGCCCTCACCCGCACTGTACAAGGGACCACACAGGGGGGCTCATCCAGCCCCCCTCCACAGGGGAGCAGCCCACACTGCTGGGCCAAGGGCTGTCCTTCCTGCTGCCTCTTGCATGCAGATGGGAAACCATGTGCCTCTGATTGAACGCCACCTGGGAGACATGGGACTGGGGTGACCAGCCACTGCCCAGAGAGCACAGCGCTCAGAGCTGCCCACGCGTCTCTTCAGGCTTGCTCCCACAAGAAAGCACACAGTTTCAACCTCCAGGGGCGGCTGGAGGGTTTGAGACACCGGAGAACGTCCCCCAGTGCACAGCATCAGGTGTGAGAATGTGGTGGAGGGGCTTCAAAACAGCTGCCACCCAACCGCTTGTGCCCAAAGCCATGGTCAGAAGCTTGGAGGGAAAGTCCCATTCCTTCTCCATCCACCCATCATCCTTCCTTTTTTCCTTCCTGACCCTCAGGCCTCCTGGTTCTGCAGAGGATCAGAGGATCAGAGGCCCTGTGCTGGGCACCCACACTATGCGCATCTGTCCGTCCATCCATCCATCCCTCTCTCCATCCGGGAGGGGGTCTGACTGCTCAGATGGGCGGCACCCCTAGGGCAGAGGACTTCCTCCTTCCAAAGCCCTTCTCTAAAAGGCTGCTGGCCACTGCCTTGCTTTTCCTTTGAGAGGAAAGCAGAACAGTTCTAAAAGCTGCCTCTGGGGGACAGGCCCCGCCAAGGGGGAGTCAATTCAAGTGGAAATTAATATTCTCTTGAAAACCATGAGTAACGTTGCAGGGTCGCCAGGGCCTGATGAGGCTTGTGATGGAGCCACGTGGGCTCAGCCTCAGCCCTCCCTCCACCCTGGACTTCATGAGGGTGGGGACGGGGGGCTCAGGCAGGAACCGCGAGCGGGAACCATGGAGGGTAGGGGGAGACAGCGAAGAGGAGGAGTCTGTGAAACTGGAGACTGCCAGAACCGGCTCACACGCTGGAAGTCTGATCAAAGGGCGAGGGCAGCCTCCCTGCTTTGGAATAAACTCTAAACACATTACGGGAATGTAGACACACCTCAGGCCCACGGCCACAGAGGCTGAAAACAAGGCTCATTAGAAGCTGCTTTGGGAACAACACAGAATGTGTGGTCAAGGCACATGCAGGGTGCAGCCTGGGGAGGCCAGGCTGGGGGGGCCCAAGGGGCATCGTGCCATCCAAAGGCTGACTCCAAACATGCCCAGGATGCTAGGGTTAAACTTGAACCCTGAGCCATGACCTTTCACCACTGTCTGCCTGCCCCACTCCCAATCGTTCAGATTTTTCTGGACAAACGCGCTCCTCTTGAGATCCACAGGCCTCAGGACATGTCACCTGGTAGCCAGAATCCCCGCGTCACCGGTGGAGCCCCTCCCCGGGGCCCACAGGACAACTCCTTCCTTCCACGAGCCACCCTGTTGTCTGTCTTCGGCCACCAGCTGAAAGTCCCAGAGCAGGCCCTGTTCCCGGGTACAGTGGTTGCTGCTCAGTGGGGGCTCAGAGATGCTCCAAGAATTGCATTTCCTGGGGTTGCCATGACAATGACTACAGTTGGCACTGAAAACAATAGAAATGCATTCTCTCACCGGTCAGGAGGCCAGAAGTCCAAAGCCAAGGCTTTGCAGAGCTGGCTCCTGTGGGAGGTGCTAGGGAGAGTTCATTAAAGGCCCCTCCCCAGGCTCCACAGGCTGCCAGCAGCCCGGGCGTCTCCTGCAACGGAACAAGCCAGCCTTCTCCCCTCCAAGTCTCTTCTGAGTCTCCAAGTCCAAACCCCCCGCTCCTTCCTCTTTGAAGGACACTAGTCATTGGCTTTAGGGCCAACTCTGCTCCAGTGGGCTTTTGTCCTAACTGATTTCCCTCTGCAAATGTCCTGCTTTCGAATAAGGCCACGTTCACAGGTCCTGGGGTAAGACCTTGACACACCCTTTTCAGGGGTGCAATTCAACCTGCCTCAGGAAAGGCTGAATGAGAGGACAAAGGAACCAACCCCAGAAGGAGTCCATAAGGCAGACTCATAGGGCGGTGCTTGATACCTTCCTTTCCTCATCACTCATTATACCATCAGCCAGCCACAATCAGAAGCTCTGACCTCCTTGGCAACTCTAAGACCCGCTCACTTCTCTCCATCCTCCGCCACTGCCCCCCTACCAGCCACCACCATGGTCCAGGCTGCCAGGATCAAAGCTGGCCTTGGGCAATAGTCAAATCGTTGTCCTACGCTGGTCGTCAAGGCTGGCTCCCACGGCCAGGATGCATGCTGCCTGCTAAGTCACTTCAGTCGTGTCCAACTCTTTGTGACCCTATGGACCATAGCCCGCCAGACTCCTCTGTCCATGGGATTCTCCAGGCAAGAATACTGGAGTGGGTTGCCATGCCCTCCTCCAGGGGATCTTCTGGTCCTGGGGGTGCCACGTCTCCTATGTCTCCTGAGTTGGCAGGCAGCTTCCTTACCACTAGTGCCACAGAATGCTCCTTTCAAAATGCAAGTCCCACCTGACTTTCCCAGCTTAAGCCAGAAGGAGGCTTCTCAAGGTCAGGGGATGACGATCAGAGTGCTCAGCAGGCCTCCCAGGTGCTCCACGGTCACTACCTGCGCCTGGAGGGGCTGAGGGGAGGCAGCCAGCCCGGCTGCAAGGAGGGAGGGGAAAACGAGATCACTGGGTGTCCTTCCACCCCAGGAGTCTGCGTAAGCTCCCCACTTCCCCTGTCTTCAGACCTGCCTGTCACTGATGAAATGCTAATCAGTCAACCTAAGAAAGAACTGGAGAATTTTATTTGAGCCAAACTTGAGGGTTATAAACTGGGCAAGAGCATCTCGGAAAGCTCTGAGAACAGACAGGCCGATTAGAAATCAAGACACAGCTGGAGACAGAGGGCTGTACATCAAACGACCGACTGCTGGCAGCTCACGTGGTCCAAGTCCAGACATCACCCCAGTGGCCACGCGACTCCTTCAGATCAGGAAGGAGTGCTACTGTTTAAGGAGTTATCTTGTTGATCTGGGAGAAGGCTGCTCTTTATGGTTGAGCGGGTGTTCCTGCCCACAGGGAGGTTCGGTCCATGCAGTAATGCAGACACTCGATACATCGTGAGGGCCTCGAGGGGACCGAAGGGCAGAGAAGAATTTTTGTTTGAAATTTTTCTTGCCTTGCCAGGAAATATGAATTTTATTTCACACCCTTCTCCTAGTAAGGGCTTCCCTACTAGCTCAGATGGTAAAGGATCCACTTGCGATGCAGGAGACCCGGGTTCAATCCCTGGGTCAGGAAGGTCCCCTGGAGAAGGAAATGGCAACCCACTCCAGTATTCTTGCCTGGAGAATCCCATGGACAGAGGAGCCTGGCAGGCTGCAGTCCTTGGGGTCACAAAGAGCCGGACATGACTGAGCGACTAACACACATTTCTAGAAAACTCCCTGAGATCAGATTTCTGCTAAAGTGTGGCTTCCTATGGGGGCCCCTTTCACACACACACACACACACACACACACACACGCGCGCGCGCGCGCGCACACACACACACACACAGGCAAAGAGACGCAGGCTGAGCTCACAGGCTGGGGACCAGCCCCTCCCACTGAAGGGACAGGAGACTCCGTTCACATCTCATTAAGGGAGGGGGGAACATATCAGGAGGGTGCACCTTACCTAGAAAACGATGCTGCTGAGAACAAGCAAAGCAGTAAAATGCTGTGAGAGCAGCTCCCTCTCCTAAATGCCTCTCCTCCTGCACCGTCTTTCTCTCTCTCCCCGCTGAGCTCCTCCGGCCCTGCTTTCGGTAGCTGACCCGTCTCCCTTTAAATTCTTCCCAAGGAAACAGCCTGAACAGGCGTTCCCACAGATTTGAAAATTCTCTGCAATAAATATGTCACGGGTGAAATAAGACAATGCATTTTCTCAGCCCTACATCAGGTCAAATTACATATCAAAGAACAATAAACTCAGGATAAAAGCCCCGTTTAACTTGCTGGAAACTTGGCTGCAGCCTGGATCAAATGCAGCAGGTGGTGGAGCTGAGGCGGTCACTCTTCAAGGGTCTTCATACCTGGGCCCAGCTCTTCTAGGCCTGAGCCCTAACCCGCTCCCCTCCCCACACCTCGTGCCCCTGCCAGAGGGTCCGAGCCCTGGAGAGGCTCTGATGAACTGGGGGGTGTGCATGGGCTAAGTCGTTTCAGTCGTGTCCCACTCTTTGCAAACGCCATGGACTGTAGCTCCCCCAGGCTCTTCTGTTCATGGGATTCTTCAGGCAAGAATACTGGAGTGGGTTGCCGTGCCCTCCTCTGGGGGATCTTCCTGACCCAGTCTGGAATCCCCAGTCTCTTACATCTCCTGCATTCTCAGGCAGATTCTTTACCCCTAGCACCATCTGGGAACTGGGGGGTGGGGCGGGGGGACTGTGTAATTACTGATAAACTCTTTTCCTGCCAGAATGAAAAGGCCGTGAGCATTTTGCCTGCTCGGAGCCCCCCCAGCAGAGGACAGATTCCCCTGGGGTCCGGATGTCCCTGGGGCTCTAGAAGCCGTGTAGCTCTGAACAGGTATGAACAGTTGCACCTGCTGAACTGAGTGGAGGCTTGTGATCACAAACATCCCAAACAGAGCAGCTCTGCCCACAACAGCCCAGATGCCCTGGGAAGCGGGCGGGCGGCATCCCGGCTGGCCTCACACATCTCCTCCCCCACCTCCCCAGGATCCAGTGAGGGACCAGCCCTCTGCCCCGCCCCTTTTCTCTCCTCAAGGCGGCACTCACTCCTGCATCCCGTGATGGCTCTTTGCTTAACCTGCTCATTTTGCAGAAAAGATTCAAAGGTTTCTCTCCCTAAAGTACCTGAAAAGTCCTCCTTTCATCCCAACACCAGTTTGCACTTTCTTCTTCCCTGGATGAAGCACTTTCTTTCCTGGACTTTTGCAATGTTAGAAGCAGGCCAGGGGACTTCCCTGGCGATGAGGTGGTTAAAACTGCGTGCTTCCAGCACAGGGGGTGCTGTTTCCATCTCTATCAGGAAACTAGCATCCCACGTGCCTCTTGGTGAGGTCAAAACAGGACAGAGCTTCTCAGGGTCTGTGAAGCCCTCGGGGACGCTGCATCTTCTCCAGGCCTGCCTGGGACACAGTCAGGGCCCAGCCCTGAGGACAACATGCAAGCCGCCCCCAGGCCACACCCCCATCCCCAGGATGCCCCACGACTGGCCAGTGAGCTGGATGGTATATGAGTTGGCTTAGACTTTAAGGGCCTCTGGGGGAAAATGCTAATTGTTTCTAGAGTCAAACCAGACAGATCACACAGTAATCCTGTGAACTGCTGACCCCCATGACTTCATGCTGTTTCATCACTCATGGAAACTGGATTCAAACCCTGCACAAGCTCCCCACGTGCTAACCACCAGAGTACATTCAGTTTCCCCACTTCTGTGGGCTTTCCATCATTTTATTGTTTGCCATCACTGACAAGCATGAGGAATGCCAAAGATGCTCAGAGTCAGTCACCAGAGAGAGCCCCTCCTCTTGATTTACAAATGAGGAAAGCAGGACCCAGAGCAGAGATGACCTTTCTGAGACGGGAGTCCCAGGTGGCCCCAGGCCTGCAGCCCCCGAAGCCCCTCCAGCAGGTTCTCTGTCTATAGGAAGACCTGCTTTAGGGCAGGTGCATCCATCTCCTTCAGCATGAAGACCATACGGGACTCAGACACTGTGACCAGCCCCAGCAGCCTCTGCTTGATGTCTTGGCTCTGTGAAGCCACTGCTTTTGTTTTTCATTTCATTTTCTGTAAAGATTATAATAATGTCCTCAAGGTCCTTCTAAGCATCAGTGATGAGGCGACACTGGGCTGAGGGCTTGCCCTGAGGTGGTTGATGAGCTACGACATAGACTTGACGTGTCAGTCACTCAGTTGTGTTCAACTCTTTGTGATCCCATGATCCTCTGTCCATGGAGATTCTCCAGGCAAGAATACTGGAGTGGGGTTGCCATGCCCTCCTCCAGGGGATTTTCCCAACCCAAGGATTGAAACCATGTCTCCTGCATTGCAAGGCAGGCTCTTTACCATGTAAGCCACCAGGGAAGCCCTATAGTCTAAAGGAAATCAGCAGGGAATTCCCTGGCAATCCAGTGGTTAGGACTTGGTGCTTTCACTGCTGAGGGAGGGCCTGAGTTCAATCCCTGGCCAGGGAACTAAAAATCCCAGCATGCCTGCCTCCCCTCAAAAAGGAAATCAGCTTACACATCATTCAAGGCAGGGTCAGAGGAGGCCTCATGCAGAGCCAGGACTTTCACCACTGCCCAATGGTTACGGGGCAGCCAGCCTGCCCCTACAGGGTCCCAGGGGAGGCATCCTCTCCAGCCCCCATGGAGTCAACAGGGCCCAGGAGCAGGACCCAGACCTCAGTCCCACCTGACAGGAACAAGGCCACACTCCCTTCTCCCAGTGACAAGGTGGCAGAGGGTGCCTGCTTAAATAGGTTTTAATAAAATCCTGAATACCTAAAATGTCTGAAATACAACTGAAAATCACTAATCACATTGAGGAAATCTCAACTTGAATGAGGAAAGACGGTCAACAGATGCCAACACCAAGATGACACACATGCTGGAATTATCTGACAAAGCTCTTTTTCTTAAATTTTATTTATTGGCTATGCTGGGTCTTAGTTGTGGCATGTGGGATCTTAATCATGGCATGCAAATTCTTTAGTTGCAGCATGTGAACTCTTTGTTGCAACATACAGCATCTAATTCCCTGATCAGGGATCAAACCCTGGCCCCATACAGTGGAAGCACAGAGTCTTAGCCACAGGACAGTTCCCTGACAAGACTTTTAAAGCAAACATCATAACAATGCTTAAACAAGGAATCATAAATACACTGGAAATAAATTTAAAAACAAAAGCCTCAGCAAATAAACAGAAGATATGAAGAAGAAGCTAATGAAAATTTTAGAACTGAATAATATAATAACCAAAGTTTGAGGGCTTTGGGGGGCTTTTTTGGAACTCACTAGATGGCTTCACAGCAGACTAGAGAAGGCAGAGGTCATAACTGGTGAACTAGAAGAGAGAACAACAGAAATCACGTATCTCAACAACAGGAAAAAATACTTAAAAAATTAAAACAGCAGAGCCTCAGGGGTGTGTGGGAATTAATAATGAAAGATGCCACATTCACATCATCAGAGACCTGGGAAGAGGGGCAGACTGACAAATCCTCAAAGACATAACGGCTGAAATTTTCCCAAATTTGGCAAAATACACAAACCTACAGATTCAAGAAGTTAAGCAAGCACCAAAGAGGATAAACCCAAAGAAATCTGCACCAGAACATGTAACCTCTATGAGAAAAGCAATCTGAAAGACATGGTTTCTCATCAGAAACTGCAGAAGCCAGCTCTTCCCAAAGACAGCACCAAACTTGAAGAAGGAAGCCCCTGACCCTCCCAAAGCCCAAGCCAAGGCCTTGAAGGCCAAGAAAGCAGTGCTGCAAGGCATCCACAGCCACAAAAAAGAGAAGATCCAGGCATCACCCTCCATTGGCCAAAAACACTGCGGCTCAAGAGGCAGCCCAAACATCCTGGGAGGCGCACTCCCGGGAGGAGCACTCCCTGGGAGGAGCACTCCCGGGAGGAGCATTCCCAGGAGTAACAAGCTTGAGCAGGATGCCGTCATCAAGTCCCCCATCACCACCAAGTCAGCCACGAGGAAGACAGAAGAACCAGCACACCGGGGTTCACTGCGGATGTCGAGGCCAGCAAGCAACAAGTCAAACACGCTGTGAAGAAGCTCTATGACACTGATGTGGCTAAGCTCAACACCCTGATCAGGCTGATGGAGAGAAGAAGGCATCTGTTCAGCTGGCTCCTGACTACGGTGCTTTGGATGTTGCCAACAAAATTGGGACCATCTAAACTGAGTCCAGCTGGCTAATTCCAGATATGAAAGTTCTCACTATATAAAAATAAATAAATAAAAAGAACCTGCAGAGGCCATAAGGAAGTGGGACAGTATTTGTCAGGCACTGAACAGAACCGTCAGTGCAAATGCCCTTCAGAAATGAGACAGGATCCAAGACATTCTCAGATGAAGGAAAACTGTGAGGATCTGTCGACAGCACAGCTGCCGTAAAGAATGACTGAAGAAAGTGCTTGAAATGGAAAGGAAATGATAAAAATTAAGGATATTGAAACAACACAAAAAGTAAATCTGTAAGTAAATACACCAGGTCAGGCTTTAGGAAAATATTTTGCTAAATATTCATATTTTTTCAGGCTTTTTCAATGGTTACCATTATCAGAGGCATGGATGGTGAGCACCTGGGAAATAACTGATGCTTTTCTTATTTTTTAAAGCTAATTTAGAAGAGTTTCATTCAATTTTCATAAATTAAAAACAATGTATCTCTGGCTACTTTGTTTGCTGCTCAAAATACTCTCCATTCCTATCTATAGATCAGATTTCCCACTGACAGAATTACATATTTGTAAAAGCTTTCATTTTATCCCCAAGTTCATTCCAAATAGAATTGCTATATTTAACAAATAAAAATACGCGGTGCCCAGTTAAATTTAATTATTACCTGCGACACAGTTACAAACTATTCCTTGCTTATCTGAAATTCAAATGCAACTAGGCATCCTGTACTGTCTGGCAACCGTATAGGGTTTAAATCACTAGCGTCTATAGGATAGGAGCTCTTCCTGGCAGGAAAACAACCCTCCAGGGTGTGGAGCACGGGGGACTGGGGGAGGCCACCACTTAGCTGGGAGGGAAGAGAAGGCGTCCCAGCAGAAGTGGTATCTGCCCCCCAAGAAGGTTTCCAGCACCGCTTGTGGGAAGGAGCTGGCATGTGGTGGGTGGGAGGCAGGGAAGAAGTGGCTCCAGGTACCTAGGGGGTGGGGGGCAGCAGGGCCAGGAAAGAACTGGAGATGATGCCATTTACACCCTCCTGCAATGCAGGAGACCCTGGTTCAATTCCTGGGTCAGGAAGATCCCCTGGAGAAGGGATAGGCTACCCACTCCAGTATTCTGGGCTTCCCTTGGTGACTCAGCTGGTAAAGAATCCACCTGCAATGCAGGAGACCTGGGTTCCATCCCTGGGTTGGGAAGATCCCCTGGAGAAGGGAACAGCTACCCACTCCAGTATTCTGGCCTGGAGAATTCCATGGACTGTATAGTCCATGGGGTCTCAAAGAGTCAGACACGACTGAGCAACTTGCACTTTCACTTTCACACAGGCAGGTGGGAGGTGGAGCCACCTTCAGGGAAGCTCCTTCCAGCAGTGTGGGAGGACGGAGTGGAGCAGAAAGGAGGCAGGACAGGCATGAGGATGCTGTCCCAGCTGGCACAGGAGCACCCAGGCAGTGGACGTGGTGAGGATGGAAGGGAAGAGTTGGGGCAGGAGGTGGTGCAAGGCACCAAGGAGCCCCCACCCGCCTCCCCACTCAAGCCTGGTTCAGCAGAATCTCTCTTGCACAGCATTCTCTGAGTCCCTGCCCTGGGCCTGGGGGTGGGGACCATCCCTGAGTTGCCACAGCAACAAAGGGGGAGGTGGGAGATAGCTGAAGTTGGCAATGCGGCTCTACCAAGCTGTTCAAGGTCTGTGCTCAAGTCGCCCAGCCCACCCTGGCTGTTACGTACACGTTAAGTGTGGTTTCAGCTCGCACACCTGGAATTCCGTTTGGGTTTTATGGGCCTGGAAACTCGAGCTCTCTGGGGCCATGGGCCCCTCCATGCTCTGGAGCCGCCCTCGAACCCACTGCTCACCACCGCTCAGCTCTCGTTCCTTCTGAAACCGTGTGGATATGGCATTTGGATTAAGTGCACATTTTCCAACCCCCCCTCCCCAGGGCTGCTGGTCATGAGGCCAGACACCCCAGAGAGGAGACTCTGGGGGGAGGCGGAGCCTGGGGACCCACCGCTGCACGCGAGGGTCTTAGCAACCGGCTCTCCAGGGGCTCTTTCAATTCACAACATGCTTTCACTTTTGTGGAAAGACATCACTTGCCAGCATTTATGAAGCACCTACTGGAAGCCAGCCCTGTACGAGGGGCCAAGGACACACAGCCAATGAAGGGGCCACCTCTTCAGAACAAAGGGCACTGGTTTCCCGAGAAAACCCCGGTTACCGTTCCAGCTCATTTCCCCCTACCTTAATCCCATTTGCAAAGTCCTTTCTGTCCCTCGCTGCTGGCTCAGATGGTAAAGAATCTGCCTGCAATGTAGGAGACCTGGGTTCAATCCCTGGGTCAGGAAGATCCCCTGGAGAAGGAAATGGCAACCCACTCCAGTACTCTTGCCTGGAGAATCCCATGGACAGAGGAGCCTGGAGGGCTGCAGTCCATGGGGTGGCAAGGAGTCAGACACGACTGACAGACTTACACTTTTCTACCCCTCGAGGTATCATATTCACAGGCTCCAGGCATGAGAGCACAGACATCTGAGGAAAGCCATTATTCTGGCCATCACAACATAATAGAGCGAATTTTCAATGAAAACTTCAACATAAACAGTAACTGGTAAACTACAAGAACTCTGAAGCCCAGACACACTGCACCCTGTTGCCTGCTGGCAGTCCTGGGAGGTAACACAGCCTTGTTCTGCAGGCCTATGAAGCCTGCAGGATGTGACCACTGAGCTCCCGAGAAGATCTCCAAGAAGCCCACCTTCTATCACTCGCCTCAGACTGTGAAATGAATGCAATCAATGCCAGCCTCCTGGACTTTTTATGAAACTCTCCGGCGTGTTTCCTGAGGCTGCCAGGAAACCCAAGGGCACATGTTGAGAAACATCGTCCTGTGGGGCAAGACCTAAGCTCATCTCCACACATGCTCTCTGGGGCTCCATCCGCTTTCGCTCCAGTGCCCCTGCCCCTGGGGGGTACCCCAGCCATTCTGGATCTGCAGAATCTCCTGACGGCCACCTCCCTCCTCCTGGGACACCAGGCCCTTCCCGTTGCCCCTGAACACATGCCCATAGGCCTCCAGGCTCTGCCCAGGCCACGCTTCATCCCATGCATGACAGACCCTCATCCTGGGGTGCCAAGGGCATTTAGGGGCCTGTGTGGGCCATCTGAAGGTGTCAGGGGGTGGTCAGCATCAGGGCACTGTGGTATGCAGAGGGGCAGGGGTGCAAACAGCACGGGGGGCAGAGCGGGGTGGCGTGCCATGCCCAGGGGAGATGGCCTTTCTCTCCGCAGCGTGATGGGCAGGAGATGGCGCTGGGGCTGTCATGGAGGGCTTGGCAACCACCCCCCAAAACAGAGCACCCACCAGGGGCTGCAGTCAGAGCTGGAGAAACGGGTTCACTGGAAACTTACGGGGGTTTTACTTTAAAGTAATTTGCAGTGGGTACTATCGCAGTCTTCTGATCAGGCACTGGCAGAGTTGTGTGGTTTATTTTTCTTCTTCTTGATGGAATACAAGGGGTGTGGTTGTAACAGCCCTACTGCGAGGTAAAGCGACACACAGTAAACCGCACACAACCAAAGTGCACAGATCGAACCCTTTGGCCTCCACACCCCCCCAGCTGCCCTCACCAGGTTCAAGGCAGGGGACAGAGCCGTGCGCCCTGGGAGCGCCTCATGCCCCCTGGCGCCCCCTCTTCTGCACCGCTTCACTGCCCCACACCAGGTGACACTGGGCAGCTTTCCGTCACTATGGTTGGCATTGTTTAAATTCTATGAAAGTGCAATCCTGGAATATGCGGCCCTTCGTGTCTGGCCGTCTCCAGGGTTCACGTCACTGCAGCAGTGCCAGTCCAAGCCTCTTTAATCACGGGGATGGGTTCATCATGGTTTACCTCCTCTCAACAGACACTGGGATTTCACCAATTAGAGAAAGTCGCTCAGTCGTGTCCGACTCTTTACAACCCCATGGACTATACAGTCCATGGAATTCTCCAGGCCAGAATACTGGAGTGGGTAGCCTTTCCCTTCTCCAGGGATCTTCCCAACCCAGGGATCGAAACCAGGTCTCCCACATTGCAGGTGGATTCTTTACCAGCCAAGCCACAAGGGAAGCCTTTACTAATTAGAGGCTTATAAATAAATATGAATATGTGAATACAAGTCTTTGTGTGGACAAATGTTTTCATCACTTTGGGGCAAACCCCTGGGAGTGGAATCACTGGGTGCTATGGTCAGAGGATAACATAAGTAAGTTTACCTTTTTAGAAGCTGCTGCACTGTTTTGCAAAGTGCTAGGGCTAGTACTTGGATGCAATCTCAAAAACGACAGAATGATCACTGTTCATTTCCAAGGGTTAGAACCATGAACTTCCAGATGTTCAAGCTGGTTTTAGAAAAGGCAGAGGAAGCAGAGATCAAATTGCCAACATCCGCTGGATCATCAAAAAATCAAGAGTTCCAGAAAAATATCTATTTCTGCTTTATTGACTATGCCAAAACCTTTGAATGTTTGGATCACAAAAAACTGTGGAAAATTCTGAAAGAGATGGGAATACCAGACCACCTGACCTGCCTCTTGAGAAACCTGTATACAGGTCAGGAAGCAACAGTTAGAACTGGACATGGAACAACAGACTGGTTCCAAATAGGGAAAGGAGTACATCAAGGCTGTATATTGTCACTCTGCTTGTTTAACTTATATGCAGAGTACATCATGAGAAACGCTGGGCTGGAGGAAGCACAAGCTGGAATCAAGATTGCTGGGAGAAGTATCAATAACCTCAGATATGCAGATGACACCACCCTTATGGCAGAAAGTGAAGAACTAAAGAGCCTCCTGATGAAAGTGAAAGAGGAGAGTGAAAAAGTTGGCTTAAAGCTCAACATTCAGAAAACTAAGATCATGGAGAAACAGTGGAAACAGTGGCAGACTTTATTTTTCTGGGCTCCAAAATCACTGTGGATGGTGATTGCAGCCATGAAATTAAAAGATGCTTACTCCTTGGAAGGAAAGTTATGACCAACCTAGACAGCATATTAAAAAGCAGAGACATTACTTTGCCAACAAAGGTCTGTCTAGTCAAGGCTGTGGTTTTTCCAGTAGTCATGTATGGATGTGAGAGTTGGACTGTGAAGAAAGCTGAGCGCCAAAGAATTGATGTTTTGAGCTGTGATGTTGGAGGAGACTCTTGAGAGTCCCTTGGACTGCAAGGAGATCCAACCAGTCCATCCTAAAGGAGATCAGTTCTGGGTGTTCATTGGAAGGACTGATGCTGAAGCTGAAACTCCAATACTTTGGCCACCTCATTCGAAGAGTTGACTCATTGGAAAAGACCCTGATGCTGGGAGGGATTGGGGGCAGGAGGAGAAGGGGACGACAGAGGATGAGATGGTTGGATGGCATCACCGACACAATGGACATGGGTTTGGGTAAACTCCAGGAGTTGGTGATGGACGGGGAGGCCTGGCGTGCTGCGGTTCATTGGGTCACAAAGAGTCAGACACGACTGAGCAACTGAACTGGCTGAGGGCCGTTTCACGTTCCCACCAACAGTGAGGGCTCTGCGCTTTCTGCCGACCGGTTAGGTGTGGGCTCCCACAGTTGTTTCCACCTGCATGTTTCCCTGATCACCACAGTGAAGGGGAACAATCTTCATGTGTCCACTGGCCTTTTGCATTTCCTCTCGTATGAAGTTGCTGTTCAGATCTTTTCTATTTGGTTATCAGTCTTTCCTTCTTATTGGTTTGTATAAATTATTTACTTATTCTAGATACAGACCTTTGTCTCATCCCAAGTATCTCCTCCCACTTACTGCTTTGTCTTTCATTCAATTTATAGTGTCTTTTGAAGAACAGAAATTCATTTTAATGCAGATTAATTTGTCAGTCTTTTGCTCTGTGGTTTACAATTTGTGCCTTTTTTAAGACCCTGAGGTCACAAAGATTTTCCTTTTTATTTGCATGTTTTGGCCTTTCTCCTATCTATCAATAATGCACCTGGAATTGACTTTTTAGTATGGTGAAACATGGAGATTCATTTGTGCATGTGTGTGTGTGTGTGTGTGTGTGACTATGGATCCCCATTGTTCCAACACTATCGTTCAGTAGACCATCTCTCCCACTATTCTGCAGTGTCCATTTCACCGTAAATCAAGCACAAACATGTGTACGTTGATCCATCCCTGGGCTCTCTGATCTGGCCCAGTGGTCCTCTTGTCTCCCTGCCTACATAACTCCACTCTCTCTTCAGCTTGATGCTAAGTCTGGATATCCGGGAGAGCATGACCTCTCAGGAAGTCCTTTTCCTTCCAGAACCTGTTGACTTTTATGCTTCCTCCTTTTATGCTGCCATGTGATTATCAGAACTGTCTTTCAAATTCAAAAAGAAACCACTAAGGACTTTCATTAGGATTGTGTAAATCTATATAGGTCAATGTGGAGAAATTTGACATACTTTATACTCTCTTTGTGTCTTCTCTGAATATTTCCCAAAGTTTTCTTACATGTCTTTTGTTACACATATTCCTAGGTACTTGCTTTCTATGCCATTGTAAATTGAACTTTTTAAGTCTTAATTTCTAAATTTCTGGTTTTGGTTCACAGGATGCAATTGGCCTTCTAGTTGATTATGTATATTCAACAACCTTGTAAGCTTTCTTATTAATCTAAAAATGTAACTGTAAATATTTTTGGATTTGCTACACCTATTAAATAAAGAGTTCTGCTTTCACCTTTCCAATTCTATCATTTGTTTTCCTTTGTTTGACTGCTAATTGCCTCAGTGGACCCAATTCAAAAGCCCGGTTCCGGGTGCCTTCCTTCCTCTTGGTTCCCCAGCTGCTTAACAGGACTGCTGTAAACCCAAGGCGCTCAGCCCCGCAGAGAGCCTGAGATGGCTTCCTGGTGGGGAGCTCAGTGCGCCCCTGCAAGTAGCTTCTAGTGGGTTCAAGGGCACCCCCTGGAGGGTTTCTCAGCAACTCTCCAGCAAGCCCAGTCATGCCCCAGAAGGCTCCCAAGCAAAGTGGACAGCACCTCCCTCCACCACACCAGCTTCCAGGTGAATCATGCAGGCATCCCAGTGCGGGGAAAGGGAGTGCTGGCAATGGAAGTTCCCACCTTCTGACAGCTCAGAGTTCTGGCCCATCAGTCTTGGACCAACGAGCATGGCCCACCGCTGGTCTAGATCAACCCTGCCAACTTTTCTGCCATCCGTTGAGTTAAAACAACGCCATCTCCGGCAAAGTCTCGATCCAGCCTCAGGGAGGGCTCCCCCTTTTCCCTGTCTGTTCCGTCCTTGGGTGCTCTCCTGTGAGGTATCTTAGAATCTTTCTTCCCCCCTGGAAATAATTAATGATCCTTCCTTGCTCAAATTATTGTGTGGTTCCTGTCTGCTAGACTGGACCCTGATACAGAACTGGTACCAGGAGTGGTCGCAGGAGATAGACTGGCAGAGATGAGACCTGCGGATTGACCTGTTGTGATTTTCAGCTCTAGCAGTGTTGAGCTCACTGTCAGTGGGAAACAGAATGCCCACAGGCCCTGGCACCAGTTAATCAAGCCGTGGCCTTGGGTTGTTTGTGAAGTACTGACAAAAGCAAGGGACTCGGAGCCCCTGCGACAGCTGAAGCTTTCTTTTCTTCCTAGATGGTAGTAATGATGGCTACAGGGAGTCCAGTCTGGAATAGAGCCTCAAGGGCATGAGAGTGCACACAGAGAAAAAATAACAAGTCACGGGGACTTAACTTCCAGGACAAGCAACAGTGAGAACCAGAATACTTCAGTTCTCAAAATGATCTCTTTTTTCTTGCAGTCACAGGGCTGATAACTCTAAAAATAATACAGAAAAGTTCATTATGTTGCTTGTGAACAACAGCTGGATTCAGTCTCACCAGTGCCTCAAGGGAAAATCAGACATTGACTGGGAAGTGTGGGAGCATGAAGCTGGGAATGGGGACCTTTGGCTGGACCCAGGAAAACTGAACATCTTAAGCCCAACAGTTGTCCTTAGCCTCCCTCACCAGGAGAAGTCATTTGTCCATTACGTCTTAAAAGATTCTTCTTCCTTTGTTTGAAATTCCTTTGTTTGTAAAAGCTTGCCAAGGGTAGATGCCTTCAAAGGGGCCTTGTGGGTCTCAAGAGCCACAGCCACCGCTCTGTTGCCACCAGACACGCGACAGGTCAGATCACACGTTCCAGCGGGCCAGGAACACACCTGGTAATTCCAGGTAGAACAGCTTACACACCTAGAAAAGTGTTGTTGTTCAGTCACCCGGTCATGCCCGACTCTTTGCGACTGCAGCACACCAGGCTCCCCTGTCCTTCACCATCTCCCAGAGCTTACTCAAACTCATGTCCATTGAGTCAGTGATGCCATTTAACTGTCTCATTCTCTGTTGCCCCCTTCTCTCTTGCCCTCAATCTTTCCCAGAATCAGTGTCTTTCCCAATGAGCAAGCCCTTTCTAATATACATCTCGGGAACGTATATCAGAAACATGGGAAACATGTCAAGTGGACTCAGGGTGTCAAACCACGGAGGTGGAACATAACACTAGTTGAGGCCAAATTCATGGAGGATGGTGAAGTGACTAGAGTCCAGATTTAGGACACTCGAGCAGCTGGAGGTGTTTCTAAACAACATGTCTGGTTGGCAAAGTTTCTACTCAGGAAAGGTCTACATTTAGCAAGACTGAGATGCCAGAGCTGCCCTGGCACAGAAGAGGGAATCCAAACACCTAGAGACACAGGACGGTTGGACTGGATACAGCCTGTGCGACCCGCACACCCATCTCCCAGCTACAAACTTCAGGAGATCCAGGAAGACTAAGGCGCTGAGAAACATGAGGGAGAGGAGCACTCACACCCTTGGAAAGCTTCGCAGCTGCTCTCCTCAGCAGCAGATGGGATGGGGGGTTGCTGCACTGAGATGGGCTCCCCAATTTTAACAGAGATGATGAGATTCCAGATGAGTAGAGCCCAAATGGCAGGAACTGACCCTCAAAGGCCGGGGCACCCATAATCAAAACAGCCTGATCCACAGGGATCTGACAGCAGTTACTTGAACATGGTACCCCAAGAATCGGCTTCCCAGATGGCTCAGCAGAGAGCCCACCTGCCAAAACAAGGGACTCGGGTTTGATCCTTGGGTCGGGAAGATCCCCTGGAGAAGGTAATGGCAACCCACTCCAGTATTCTTGCCTGGGAAATCCCATGAACAGAGGAGCCTGGCAGGCTATAGTCCATGGAGTCACAAAGAGTCAGATACAATTTAGGGACTAAACAATAAAAAAAACCCTCAGACTATGAGCACTGGCTAATCCATAAAACAGGAAACAAACACCCGACCTAAGTCACAACTGTAACAGAGACGGCCTCTCACCCAGTGCCCGGACCTAATTCAACTCATAGGCCAGACTCCCTGACTGAAGGGGAGGCTGGGGCCCCCGGAGGAAGAAGCCTGCCACGTTGCCTCGAGAACACTACATGAATCCTCTTCCAAAGCTCCCCAGATCCCAGCTCCACTGCTCGGCTGTGAGCCTGGAGCATTGCTAACTTGCCAGCTGGAACGATGTGAAGCTTGTCAGGAGTGGCTGCCGGACGGACGCTGGGAAGGAGGGCATTTCTCTTCGTGGTTCCACTGCACTTCACTTTCTGATTCCCTCGGTGCTTGGTTGGCATGACACCAGTGGGGTTCAACTCCCAGCAGCACCCAGCAGGCAGCTTCATGATTGGGTTCTTTAGGAATCCTAACTGGCTTCCCACCAAGTTCAACTTCCCCACAGGCAGCTTCCCAGCTCTCCCCAGGAGCCTGGCCTACTCCCACCAGCTTCCCAGCAAGTTCCACAGAAGCCCCTGCAAGCAGCTGCCCAGCGGATTTCTTGGGCACACCCACAGGTGGCCTCCTGCCCACCAGCCTTGGCCCAGCAGCCCAGGGCCACCCAGTGAACCTCTCTGCCCTGGACTAGGCACTCAGCCACTACAGAAACTTTATTTACTGACAGTGAGCTTGGTTGTAGGAGAGACATACCATCTGGAGATCGTGAGAACTGCTGTACACTCTCATTTTTCAGAGCCAAAGTTACCCAAACATTTGTGAATGTCCATTTAAACGGGGCACATATGCCCCAACTTTGGCACACTCTCCCCTACTCCCTACTATCATGCCCAGTGTTTCTGCACTAGTTATGGCTCCTACACAGCCCCGCGGGCCTTATGGCCAATGACATATGCCTGTCGGTTTCTGAACTTCAGGGAACAAGGCTCCTAGGCAGGCACTAGGAAAAAGCTTCCAGTCAGCAGTGCTGGGGAATGCGAGACACACCCTGCATTCAAGGGACCAAACTCAGGCAGCTCTGAGAGGCACTGGGGGTGTCATACCAACCATCCCAACTCGGGGTGACCTTTCTATACAAAAACAATCCTGGTTCCAGACCAAAGGACTAAGCCTCATAGCTTCAGTCATTCCCAGGAGGTCTTGGGCAGCAATACAAACCAGGCCAAAAGCAGAGAGTGCTCTCATTTTCTTTCCCCTCCCTCACCTGCACCCTTAATGCTGACAGCCCCCAACTTGTTCTAAGCTCACCCTACACAGTAAGCAGAAATTCCCAGGCTCAAGGTGGCTTAAACAACAATGCCTTTATTTCCACCCCAGCAGAATAATGGGAAGCGAGAGTTCCCAGGAAGTTTAAGTCAGAAGTTGGACAGATTTATCCAGTCACCTGAGGACAACAGTGTCCCTGAAAAAAAGGAAAACCATCCCGAGAGCCAGAGAGGCCAGCTGAGGTCCTCCTGGTCTACGCAGGTCACACCCATGCCTGAACTAGTCAGGAAGGGGATACAACCCATCCATGTGCTCAAGCTGCTAATGGGGGCCTCCAAGGACCCGAGGGATCACAGGTAACAGTCCCTCTCGACTAGCAGAGAGGTGGTATGGCTTCCGCCACAGACACTGACAGTGAGAGAACTCTGGCAAGAGCCCCAGCCAGGTGAGCAAGTCTGACGCTGCACCTGAAAGATCCCCATGCACACAGCACTCCTTAGGCATATCCTGTGTGGGCGTCTGACCACATGAAGCTCAACTTCCAGCATCTTCACAAAGGCTATCAAAGCTGTGGCTGACACACAGCCTCTTCCGCTGAAGGAGAAGACACGTTCCCTGCATACTTCAGGCCTTTCTCTGGCATGAACTTCCTGATGCTTCACAAGGTGAGGCCTTTTGCAGAAGGTTTCCTCACATCTGCTGCTGGTTGGCCTTTATCTACGGTGAGCCTGCCAGGGGTGAATGAGGTTGTACCTACAGCTTCAAACTTCCTTCCACTGGTCATACCTACCAAGCTTTTGTGCAGCACAAGTTGGACGTTTGGGCAGGAGGCTTTCCTACGTTTGCTGCACTCCTAGCGCTTTTCCAGGCTGTGAACTTTCCAGTGTAAATCGGGGCACACCTTTGGCAAAAAGCTTTCATTCCGTGTACTCAAAGGGGCTTTCTCGGGTATACACTTCCTGCTGCTGAATGAGCTTAGACACGTGACTGAAGGTTCTCTGATAGTTACTGCATTCATCAGGCCTTTCCGCTGTGAAGCTTCTGATGGCAAAAAAAACGTGTATCCTTCTCTGAACGCATCCTCCCCACGGTGTGCTCTCAGAAGGCTCTTCTCCACAGCCTGGCTTCTCTGGTGTCAAAAAGAGGCCGGAGCTACCGCACTCACACCTGCCCTAGCTGTGGCTGCCGCGGGCTTCCCCACACCTGCTGTTCTGTCCGGGGAGTGGGGGGTGGGGGTGGTTAACGGCCCCCGCGCCCGCGGCGCTCCGGGGCCGTCCTCCCCGAGCACTCAGGGTTTCTCTGACACGTGGACCCCACAGCGCTTCGCCTCGAGGCCCTCCCTCGCCCGCCTCCGCTCTGGAGCCGGGGAGGCGGAGGCCGGACCGGAGCCTCTCCTACACGCCTCCCCGCCGTGGTTCCTGCCCACGGCGGCTTCCCGGCGCTCAGCCCAGGGGCAGCCGGTCTTTCCAGCCTGGGCCGCACTTCTCACAGGCCGGGCCTGAGCGGGCTACACGCGCGGGGGAGTCCAGACCTGAGACGCTCTTACAAAAGCGCCCAGCAGGGGAGCGGCCTCCCGCTCTGCTCCACACCAACCACGCCGGGGACGCAAAAGCAAGTCCCCGGTGGCCCACCTCCCCGCAGCAGGCCCCGCAGCAGGAGAAGCGCGGCCCACGTCCTCAGGGAGCACGCGCCCTACAACCAGGGAACCCTTCAGAACGGCCCCACCCAGCTCTCAGGAACCCGGACCAAGGCCGACCCAAGGGCGAGCCGCGTCACCAGAGGACGACTCCGAAAGCCCCGCCCCCACGTAGCCGCACGCACGAAAACACGCCCCTCCTGGCTCCTTCCTGGCCCGGCCCAGTCGGAAAGTTACTGGAAAGGCGCAGAGAAGTGTTTCCATATGGGGCGGGGCTTCACTTTCTCTTAAAGGAGACGCGCCGAGATTTCCGCGGTAAGGACTCCAATTAGGCTTCCTTCTAGGGGTGGCCGCCCGGGTGGCTGTCCCAACATCTCCTTAAATTAGAAGAGTTCTATTTTTCTGGTAATGTGTCCGTTTCCTCTGCATTTTCACATTTACCATCATTGTTTGTAATATATCCTGTCTTTTTCCGTGATTTATAAAATTGCCCCTTAAATTGTAGCTCAGTCGGTATAAAGAATCTGCCTGCAGTGCAGCAGACCCGGGTTCGATCCCAAGGTCGGGAAGATCCCCTGAAGGGAATGGCAACCCACCCCAGTATCCTTGCCTGGAAAATCTCATGGACACAGGAGCCTGGTGGGCTGCCAGCCCATGGGGTCGCAAAGAGTCGGGCAGACTGAGCGACTGAACTGAACTGAATTGAATGCCCTTTTTGCCTTCTATGGAGGTGTATCAATTTTCTTTAGAAAGAAGCAAAACTGGGCTTTGTTGCTGCCCGCCATTGGTTGTAATGAAGTCTGCTCTTTTTTAGCTTTCACTCATACACACGTCCCCACCCAGAGCATTTATGGTCGTAGGTGGATGTTGTTGTATGACTGTGGATGTTGTATGACTATGTGAACACTAATCACAGCTGAGGTGTCTAGTATTACCATGGTAACTTTTTCTTTCTTCCCCAACCTTTTCCTTAGAGTTATGTCCCTTGGTTTCTCAGGTTATTAGTCAATAAGTCACTCCGAATTCCTATCTAAATATGTTCAGAAACGACAGGTATCCTAGTAATTAGGATGTCTTCTCTGGGGTCTCAGCCCCTCGCCTCTGGCCTAAACACACAGCTGCCATCCCCAAAGCTTTCACTATGCTCCTGGAGTCATCTTTCTCTTTTGTGTTGGATCCACAGTTCCTGAATATTAGGTTTTCTTGTTTCTTCATGTACTCTTTCGTCTAGAAGAGTACATCCTCTAAGTTTCTTAAGAAAGGGTGAGTGGAACAGACATTTTCAAAAAACTACACATTTTTAGCATGACTTTTATATGTATTTCCTTCCAAATTTTGAGGATTCTGAAAGGTCTGATTCCTGTCTTGTCCGATGTCATATTTGAGGGTTCCAAAGCTATTTTGATTCCTGATAACCTGTGTCCTGATAACCTCAGTGATCAATGCAAAGAAATAGAGGAAAACAATAGAATGGGAAAAACTAGAGATCTTTTCAAGAAAATTAAAGATACCAAGGGAATGTTTCATGCAAAGATGGGCTCAATAAAAGACAGAAATGGTATGGACCTAGCAGAAGATATTAAGAAGAGGTGGCAAGAATACAGAGAAGAACTATACAAAAAAGATCTTCACGACCCAGATAATCACAATGGTGTGATCACTCACCTGGAGCCGGACAACCTGGAATGAGAAGTCAAGCGGACCTTAGGAAGCGTCACTACCAGCAAAGCTAGTGGAGGTGATGGAATTCCAGGTGAGCTATTTCAAATCCTAAAAGATGATGCTGTGAAAGTGCTGCACTCAATAGGCCAGCAAATTTGGAAAACTCAGCAGTGGCCACAGGACTGGAAAAGTTCAGTTTTCATTCCAATCCCAAAGAAAGGCAATGCCAAAGAATGCTCAAACTACCACACAATTGCACTCATCTCACATGTTAGCAAAGTAATGCTCAAAACTTCTCCAAGCTAGGCTTCAACAGTACATGAACTGAGAATTTCCAGATGTTCAAGCTGGATTTAGAAAAGGCAGAGGAACCAGAGATCAAATTGCCAACATCCATTGGATCATCAAAAAAATAGAGTTCCAAAAAACATCTACTTCTGCTTTAGTGACTATGCCAAAGCCTTTGACTGTGTGGATCACAACAAACTGTGGAAAATTCTTTGAGAGGTGGGAATACCAGACCACCTGACCTGCCTCTTGAGAAACCTATATGCAGGTCAGGAAGCAACAGTTAGAACTGGACATGGAACAGACTGGTTCCAAATCAGGAAAGAAGTATGTCAAGGCTGTATATTGTCACCCTGCTTATTTAACTTATATGCAGAGTATATTATGAGAAATGCTGGACTGGATGAAGCACAAGCTGGAGTCAAGATTGCCGGGAGAAATATCAATCACCTCAGATATGCAGATGACACCAAACTTATGGCAGAAAGTGAAGAATTTTGATGAAAGTGAAAGAGGAGAGTGAAAAGTTGGCTTAAAACTCAACATTCAGAAACTAAGATCATGGCATCTGGTCCCATCACTTCATGGCAAATAGATGGGGAACAATGGAACAGTGACAGACTTTATTTTGGGGGGCTCCAAAATCACTGCAGATGGTGACTGCAGCCATGAAATTAAAAGATGCTTGCTCCATGGAAGAAAAGCTATGACCAACCTAGACAGCATATTAAAAAGCAGAGACATTACTTTGCCAACAAAGGTCCATTTAGTCAAAGCTATGGTTTTTCCAGTAGTCATGTATGATGTGAGAGTTGGACCATAAAGAAGGCTGAGCACCAAAGAATTGATGTTTTTGAACTGTGGTGCTGGAGAAGACTCTTAAGAGTCCTTTGGACAGCAAGGAGATCCAACCAGTCCATCCTAAAGGAAATCAGTCCTGAATATTCATTGGAAGGACTGATGCTGAAGCTGAAACTCCAATACTTTGGCCCACCTGATGCCAAGAGCTGACTTGTTGGAAAAGACCCTAATGCTGGGAAAGACTGAAGGTGGGAGGAGAAGGAGACACCAGAGAATGAGATGGTTGGATGGCATCACCAACTCAATGGACATGAGTTTGAGTGAACTCTGAGAGTTGGTGATGGACAGGGAGGCCTGGCATGCTGCATTCCGTGGGGTTGCAGAGTTGGGCACAACTGAGTGGCTGAACTCAACTCACTCAACCTGTGTATGTCCTGTTCTCTCCAGAAATTATAGCAGCAGTCCCCAACATCTTTAGCACCAGAAACAAGTTGTGGAAGACAATTTTTCCACCGATGGTGGAGAACACAGGATGGTGCACACAGGGGTGGTGAGCCTCCTGAGAAGTATGCAACCTGGATCCCTTGCGTGCACAGTTGACAGTAAGGTTTGAGCTCCTGTGAGACACTAATGCTTCTGCTGATCTAATAGCAGGTGGAGCTCAAGTGGTAATGCCAGTGATGGGGAGCAGCTGTAAATACAGGTGAAGCTTTGTTCACTCACCTGCCGCCTCACCTGCTGTGCAGCCGGTTCCTAACAGGCCGCAGGCTAGTCCAGGAGGTTGGGGATCCGAGTTATAGAATCTTTTCTCCCCAGTGATCTGGAATCCCACAGTAATGTGTCAGGGCTGGTCACGTCCCATGGTTAGTACTAGCTGATCCTTGTAATCTAGAGACACAGCCTTCATTCTCAGGATTCTCTCAAATTCTTTACCGGTATCCACTGTTTGAAGTGTATGTTTTTTTTGGTCCCATTCAGTACTGGTATCTTTTCAGTGTTTCCTTTTAGGCTGGTAAGACTCCTTAAGAAGCCTCCTTCTCCTTTATTTCCTGCCTGGAGGACACGACCTGTTTCCTGTGCTGAGGACTTTATGTACTGAAGGCTGATGTCTCAGCTCCCAATGGGCTAGGACAGCAACAAGCGCCCGACTGTGTGCAGTGGAGACTTACAGCTGCTTCCAAACTGGCTTTTGGCCAGTCCTGCTGCTTTCACTCCTCACATCCACTTCTAGAGGTGCCTGGAACCGCCGACCCCATAGCGTCCCAGAGCTCTGCAGTAAAACCAGGTTCTCAACTGTTTTCGTTTCTTTCCTACTAAGTCGTTTTCTCGGGCACCTCTAAGTCACTTACCATTCATCTATTTTCTTGAGAGTTTCCAAAACTTTGTTGCCATTTATAGGCATCCTACTGGATTTATGCTTTTTTAAAAAATTAAAATTCCCTGCAATTTTAATGGGATTTCAGGAAGGAACTATGATAAACAACCACATGACATGTAGTTATAAGAAGTCTGGGAAGTGAAGACTTCATTCAGAGGATTCAAGTCTCCAGCTATAACTGTGGATTCTGTTATCACAAGCACAGACAACAAATAGTGAAGGAGAACCAGCAATCCCTGCCACACAGGCAGCTGGTTTTTGAGACAGAGTGAGGCCATTTTTCAGTAGAGCAGGAGAGGTGTATGTCTGTGGGTGGGCCTTGGGGACTGGTGTGAGGAACGAAGGAAATATCTGAAATATTAATAGCAAATACAGAGACGTGCCACGGAGTCACGGAGAAATGAATAAATGCTTTATTTAGTTCATTCATTCCCAAAGCTTCACAACTCACCCTCTCACTGTCAAATAAGTCACATGTAACACAGTCCCCACCACCTCCCCACCCAAGAGAGCACTGTAGGGACAGTGTCACCATGATGGAAAGTCATGTGTTTCAAACATTTTAGGGGCACTTTCTCTTCAGACTAAAAACCCACTAAATAAAACAGGCTCATCCCAGTTTAAACCTGTGCAACACTATGAGTGCCTCCCAGGAGCACGGGGGCCCCCAAGCAGTGGAGAGAAGCCGTTGAGACTCCCATTTACAGACGCCCCTCTCTGCAAATCATGAGAAACTCTCCAGAGAGCCACTGCCTCTACCTGAAGTGCATATACAAAGATGTCACGTGATCAATTCTTCTCTCCAATGAGATAAACAGTACACAGAATTAAGGCATTTGGGGGGAGTCAACGGGGAGTAAAGCATTCATTACAGTTACAATAACCTACCAAAGATGTCCATCCCATTTCTGAAAGCTCCTAACCAGGCCCAAGTGCAGCAACAGTCACGGTCCCCGCTGCTGCAGATAAGCGTGGTCACTACCAAAGAGAAAGGAAAGACCCAGGGCTGATGCCAGCGCTCCCACAGCACGTGGGCTCCAGTGCATGTCACACCGCACGTGCACAACACCAGACAGAAACCAGAGGGGCTGTGCAAACAGTGCAGGGAGGAGCGGGGGTGCTGCTGGCTAAACCACAGCAGCACACTGAGGTGGTAACACACAGGAGAGCCACGCTCAGACACCACACAGACCTGGACATGTGCACACGCACACATCACATGGCAGAGGTCTGAGATGCATGCAACTTAAAGAAAGGATCCTCATGCCCTCCAGACACTGAGCAACTGTGAGTTAAGGCAACAGAAGCCACCTCCACCCTCGCTCACTTCCCCATCCAACCGTTGCCCTACAATTGACGGCATGTGTTCCACAGACCACTGCACTTCAGAACCTGCGTGTCCCTCCCACGGAACTCTCCGAAGACAGGATCCCACTGACCACTCGTGTGCATTTCAATCATTTTATTCCACATCAAAGGAGTCAGGTTGGAGGGTGGGGAGCGTAAGGAGGATAGTGAGGCCTAAGTGAGCGAGTGAGAGATGCCAGGCAGCCAAATCAGACACTTCCAGGAGGGAGAGCCAAGCTGGTGGGGCACCCAGACCCCTTGGGCCCGGCTGCTGAGTGCCTGGCAGGCGGCCCCAGGGGCAGGGGAATAGCCTGAGCCCTGGCACCCGAAGGCCCACCCCACCACCAGCGCCAAGCCTTGAGGTGCCTCAGGTGCCCAGGGTAAGCGGCAGCCCCACTGAGGAGCCACGCTAGCTTCCTGGGAGTGTCCTTCGGGGGTGGCCCGAGGCCCACCTCCCAGGGACAGTGCTATCATCGGCAGACACAAGCACACGCTCCTGACCCGCCTGGGGACCACAGGGCCTGTGCCTGGACTACCAGGCAGCGGAGCCATGCGCTCTCCTTCAGCCATGGACAGGCCGCTGGAGACTCCAGGAGGAACTCCTCAGTCATGAACACAGGCTATAGACGGACTGTGGGTCCTGACACTGGGTCTCAGAGCCTGGCCAACTTAAAAAGAAGTTCTGGGATCTAAGGAAGGGCAGCCAACATTTTAATCTGCAACCAGGTGCTTTTAAAAACACAATGTTGCCCTCTATTATCACCTTCATTACATAAAAGGACATTTTATCACCCAAATTAGGAAGAACATAATCTCAGATTAAAAGACAGCCCTCTAAATGGAGTAAACTTGACTTCCTATGTTACTTCACGCGTGTCCCTGCCCTTCTGACCAGTGCAGGAGGCCTGTGTCACGGTCGCCATGACTCTCACGGTCCCCCGGGCACAAGCCCAGCTGACCAGCAAGGCCACAGGCCGTCAGCACCTCAAAGGCACACCCGCCGAGAAGAGGGACCACGTGCACAAAGACAGCCGCTGCCACGTCACCAGGACGGCGCAAGTGCCAGTGCTCACACGGACATTCTCCCGCGTGTCCGCCGGCCCTGCCATCAGAAGGCAGCCTCCCCAGGGCCGGGCCCGCTCAGGGCCAGGCAGCAGGCGGCTCAGCACAGAAGAGCCTTCTTCTCCAAGGCGGACTTTCCCTGGCTCGGTCCAACCTTGCCTGCAGACTCCTCTCTTAAGACTCCTGTATGACCCTTCCATTTGAAGAGTCAATTCACAGAAGAAAGGGGGAAAATGATGGCACATAGGCCTGATAACAGAAACATATTCAATATGAGGAAATTGTATTGAAAAAAAAATTGTCCTTTTTAAAACGTCCTGTTTAACAAGCACATGTTGACTAAAACTTATCAAACCTCAAAACAGAACATCAAAACTAAGCGTGACGACCTTGAACACTTTCCTGGAACACGGCAGGGCATTAATAAATAAATACATAAATACCAGAAATAATATGAAAAGGCACAGATACATATGACATTGAAGGGTTTCGGAAATACATCCGGGAACTCCCACCAGGACGCCAACGCGGAACCCTCTCCGAGGTCTCAGCGCCGCCCCACATCCCCAGCCCCACCCCCACCCGTCCACTGCAGCCGAGGCCGCGAGCACAGGATTCCTTCAGCCCAACGGCCCTCAGGCGCCCCAGGGACAGTGAGGACACTCCTGAGCCAGGCTGGGGGCCCCGGCTCCTGCCCACCGGTCTGTCATGCCCTGCCCCGTGGGCATGGTGCTCTGGGCCACAACCTCATCACCCAAATCCACGTTTCCTGGCTACGTGGCAGTGGACACCCCGGGGCTTGGAGCCTGGGCTTTATAAAGTGCTCTGTGGAGAGAATGACTCCCTCCTAGTCTGTACCCTACCTATCCCTGCCAACAACAGAAAAAGGGAGCTTTAGTAACATGAGGCTCAAAACAAGGAGGAATGGCCTTAAGTATCTAGCTATGCTGTTTTCAGAGTCTTGTCTGGCATGTATAGAATTTCTAACTAGAGGCTGAACCTCAGTTGCTGGGATTCTGAAAAAATTATCTAAAGGCTGGCTGAACACAGAAAGTCAACCTGCCTCTATAAAGGACGACTGGCCCTGAGCCCACCTTGCTCTGGGGTGGTGCGGGGGGCCCCCACTCCCTGGCTCTGTCCTTCCCCAGTCCCAGTCCTTCCCCAGTCCCAGTCCTTCCCTGGCCAGGTCTGGGCCAGGCCCAACAATGAGGATCAACTCAGTCCAGTCCTTCTAGAGAGACCCCAGAAACAAGTTCTACACTCACATCACCCTGCACAGCAGCCTGACAACCACCCCGCCAGGCCAGCCAGGGGCCCTTGCCTCCATGCAGCCCCACACTCCTGCCTGGCAGTGCCCCCGATGCTGCTTTCCAGGCCTGTGAACAGAGTCACCTCCTACCCCCGGGAGGCTCTGTCCCTAACAAACCCCTGCAGGAAATGCCCACCAGGGCACATAGGGTCCTGCGAGCCTGCAGCACGGCCCCCAGGAAGGGAATCCAGGCCAAAGGGCAGCTGCAGGAGTGTAAAGCGAGGTGAGTGAACTGCTCCTGAGACTCCTCTAGCCAGAGTGAGACGGTGACGTGCTGCCTCTCGCCCCAGGACACTCCCTCTAGTGGTTCCGCCCCCTCTCTGGCGGCTCCGCCCCCTCCTGTGGCTCCAGCTATCCCACAACCCTTCTCTATACCAGGGAGAGACCTCCCCCAATAGCTGCAATGGAAACCACTGCCCAGAGCCGGTGAGTCCCACCACGAGGGCCACAGGCACACTGTCGCTCTCCCGAACCAAATCCCCGCAGCGCTTGGATCTGGTGGCAAAGGCGCCATCAGCCACCTGCCGGCGGCCCCTCCTCTCTCAGGACGCCTCTCCTGCTGCAGGTGGAACCCAGAGCTCTGAATGCAACCCACCCAGCAGGTTCGCAGCCAAAAGCGGCAGCATACAGCCCGCTTTTGAGCCTCCACGGCCGCAGCCTCAGCTTACAACGAGCTCCAATGACTGCATCTTTCCTTCTCAATCACTGATGACTTCTCTCCCCCAGACCTCATTCGTGTGCACATGGGCCGGCCTGGCTTCCAACACACATCCATCCATGCCAGGAGGCATACTCAGAATTCCTCAATCACGGAAGACCATGACCAGACACTGCCTGTCTGGTCAGTGAAGACACACAATAATGCTGATAATTAAATAAACCCATATCATTTGTTCAACTGTTACAGAAAATCTAAACACAGATGTGAAATCTGCCCATTTCTAAACGCTTTCCATGGATCTACACAATGGTCCTGAGGCCTCAACAAACAGATGTGATTTCCCTGCAAACAGCGGCACCTGGACACTTCAAAGAGGCAGCCACCGGCCCATCTGTGCCGACATGACACACACCTGGCCATGCAGCCCTACCCACAGCCGAGCTGTCGGGTGATAACCCAGATCATTCCTCTCCCTTCCCCCAAACCCCGGCAGGTCACAGGAGACCTCTAACCTCACTGCTATCCCCTTTTCAGTTCTAGGAGCAATTACCAAGACATTAGGTCCAAACAAATGAAGCACAATCAACCAAACACCAGATATTCTGTCTACAGGACACCACAAAACTGAAAGCTCTGAACCACCCAGAAGATGAGTGAAGTTTCTATTTCGCAGTGCGTGCGCAGACTTCTGTTAGAACTGGCAGTGGATGCTGTTGGACGGTCCTTGGTCCAAGTGGTGGCAGTGGGCCTCCTGAAATCAGTGGACTTCTGGAAGCTCCCAGAGTGAAATGGCAGAGAACTCGTGAGACTGTTGGCATGATGCTAGGCACAGCTGGGTGTGGTGCTAGGTGTCGAGCTCTGAGCGTTACCTAAAGAGACTGTGAACACTGCAGGTACTGACCTTGAGACATAAAGCCAACCCAAGTGATCAGGAAACCATCCTTGAATGAAGCCAATTGACACGATGCCCCCACCACATGGAGAGAACACTGAGGTGGCAAGGAAAGCGTGTGTGTGTGAACATCACATGTTCAACAGAGGAGCTGGGAACACAAACTCACAAGTTCAGGAACTGCGTTTCTGTACTCTACTTTTTACCAAACTCCCTTTTTATCTGACTGCAGTCAAGCCACCAAGCTGAGAAGTGAACCCAGAAACAGTCTGGAAGATGCCAGTCCTCTCCACTCAGGACATCAACAGGCCTCCAGCCTCGGCCCCAACTTACTCACATTTCAAGGTCCACTGCATTAATTTCCAAACAGACTGAGGAAGCACAAAATGAAGTTGTGTAGGAGCCTCCTGGCTGATACTGATACTGACCCCAAGACTGTCCGATGCTCAAACAGCTGAGATAGAACACAGTCCAGGGGAACAAAGCCAGTCCTGCTTCACCTGCAGCCGGGCGGGACTCGGCAGCACAGAATGTGGTCACGCGGCGAGAGTCGGTGTCAACTTGCACTGCAGGTCACCGCTGCCTCTTCACTGCAATCAACGGTGCTCCAGAATTCTACTCGTAAAGCAGAAACTTTTTTATGGGGTCTGGCAGAGGCAGCGAGGGGATCAGATGGAGGCGGTATTTGCCGAGTGCTCTTCTCACGGCCACGCGGCACAGATTCAGCAGGGACCTGGGGACACCTGGAATGCGGGGGAGGAAAGGCAAAGACAGAGGAAGAGGGAGTTAATACCGTTTCTCCCCATCGCCTCACACCAGAGGCTGGTGGGGACGGCAGGCAGGACACACCAGTGCTTGCTGCCAGCATCCCAATTTCAGAGGAGAGCTGGCTCTGGCAACAAAGGACTGTTACCTGCTCCTTCATCTGCACAAGGAGCAGAATCTACACTATCCAAGCATCTGCTCACCTCTGCTGAGTTCCCTAGGCAGAGAAACTAGAGCTGACCACTGCGAGCCCTGACCCCTGCCCTCTGTCAGCCTCTGCTCTTGGTCCACCCCAAAGCTCCAAAGGGGTTTGAGGGGGACAGACCAAGCAACAGAGGAAGGTAGGCTGAGAATTTTACTCTGGGTGAAAAAAGGCCTCACTGTGTCCCTGCCTCGTCAAACAGGCATGAACACAGGCAGCCTAACTATCAGCATGGCTCCAACTGACCAGTAACCAACTCTCAACAGAAGCAAGTTTTAATGACTGGATTAGGGAAAGCCAGTAACAAGAACACAACACACAGAAGTTCTGAAGAGGTAAGGGACTGGGGAAAGGTGGTCACTCAGATGCCCTCAAGACCCAGGTGGGAAAGAGGCCAGGAGTGGGCAGGTCAGAAGGAGCACCGAGGGTCAACTCCTGAGTCCTGGAGAATGATAACGAGACTAAGCCACGGATCAACCCCAAACTCCCTGTGCATCAACTTAATTCCCTGGCAAAGCCCTTCTTCATAAATAAGCAAACCTCAGACTTAATTCTAGCAAAAATCAGGCTTAATTCACAATCCATAATGATGGTATTTGAGTGGACTTGAAGAAGGGGGAGTGAGGCGCCCTAGAAAAGGAAGAGCTTGAAATCTATTGTAAAGCAAACACTTAAAAGTCATGAATGCATGAGTGAAAGGATTTCAGATCACAAAGTAGAGAAAAGGAGTAAAGAGAACATAATTCCAGGAACTCTGAGAACATGTATTTTTACAGATTCCTTGCTATTAATCCCTGGTGTCCAGGAATTTAAGAAGAAACTAATCTGGAAGACCATTCTAAAAAATTCCTAGTCCTATCTGAAGGTTCTGACCAAGTGCTAATTAGGAGGTTTTTTTCACTGCTGCAACTTGGTTCATTCAACCGACTTAAAGAGACTGCCAGGCAGAGCTGAATTAAGGCCACTTACTTCTGGCTTCTTTAAAGACCTGCAGCGCCTCGGGGTCCACCTTCCTCCTGCCTCTCGACTCTGGGCCCAAGGACTCCCACTTGACCAGGTTCAGGTTGGCTCCGAACTCCACCAGCAGGCTGACGAAGGCTGCCTCGCAGCCGTGACGCAGGACGGCGTCCATGACACAGCCGGGCGAGCCTCTGTAGAAACCCTGCGTGTTGACGGGGCCGTTGCAGTTGAAGTCCGGGTTCGCCCCCGCCTGCAGCAGCAGCTTGAAGCACTGCAGGTTGTGGTAGGCAGCGCTGATGTACAGCGGGCAGACCACCAAGGAGGTGAGCCGCCGTGAGAAAGGGGGCTGGGCATCAGGAGTCAGGTGGTGGTTGACGTCGACGTCTGCCCCATACCTGCAGGGAGACACACGGACAGTCAGGCCAGCACCATCAGCAGATCTCAACTGCGCCTGCGGGGACAGCCCGATGCCCGAAGCACCAGAGCGTCCCCTGCTTGCAGTGGACCCACAACTCCCAGCAGGCACCATGGTAGTTCAGAACCTTGGGATCCTCTCACACAAGAAAACTCATAAGGGAATTCTTTCAAACCTGTGAAGACCCAACAATCCCAAGACTATTTCAACTATTTCAAGCAAAGATAAAGAAGGAAAATCCCCAAATTCATCTTATGCAATTAATAATAGAATAAACCCCAAACCAAACAAAGGTCATACCACAAAGAAAAATTACCAGTGACTTGCACTTATGAGCATCAACTTACAACCTCCAATAAAATGTCAGCAAAGGGACTCCAAAAACATTAAAAAAGCAACACATGATGACCTCATGGGGGTTATTCCAAGGGAGGTTCCTATATTAGAAACTCTATTAACGTAACCCATCATATTCACAGAACTAAGGGGAAAAGCTGAGGATGTGACTGGTGATGGAAGGAAGGTCCAGTTCTGTAAAGAGAAATATTGCACAGGAACCTAGAACATTAGGTCCATGAATCAAGGCAAATTGGAAATGGTCAAACAGGAGATGGCAAGAATGAACGTCAACATTTTAGGAATCAGCAAACTAAAATGGACTGGAGGGGGTGAATTTAACTCAGATGACCATTTTATCTACGGCTGTGGGCAAGATTCCCTTAGAAAAAATGGAGTACCATCATAGTCAACAAAACAGTTGGAATTTGCTGTACTTGGATGCAATCTCAAAAATGACAGAATGATCTCTGTTCGTTTCCAAGGCAAACCATTCAATATCATGGTAATCCAAGTCTATGCCCCAACCAGTAATGCTGAAGAAGCTGAAGTTGAACAGTTCTATGAAGACCTACAAGACCTTCTAGAACTAACACCCAAAAAAGATGTCCTTTTCATTATAGGGGACTGGAGCAAAACCAGAAAGTCAAGAAACACCTGGAGTAACAGGCAAATTTGGCCTTGGAGTACAAAATGAAGCAGGGCAAAGGCTAATAGAGTTTTGCCAAGAGAACACACTGATCATAGCAAACACCCTCTTCCAACAACACAAGAGAAGACTCTACACATGGACATCACCAGATGGTCAATACCGAAATCAGATTGATTATATTCTTTGCAGCCAAAGATGGAGAAGCTCTATACAGTCAGCAAAAACAAGACTGGGAACTGACTGTGGCTCAGATCAACTCCTTATTGCCAAATTCAGACTTAAATTGAAGAAAGTAGGGAAAACCACTAGACCATTCAGGTATGACCTAAATCAAATCCCTTACAATTATACAGTGGAAGTGAGAAATAGATTTAAGGGACTAGATCTGATAGACAGAGTGCCTGATGAACTATGGATGGAGGTTCGTGACATTGTACAGGAGACAGGGATCAAGACCATCCCCAAGAAAAGAAATGCAAAAAAGCAAAATGGCTGTCTGAGGAGGCTTTACAAATAGCTGTGAAAAGAAGAGAAGTGAAAAGCAAAGGAGAAAAGGAAAGATATACCCATTTGAATGCAGAGTTCCAAAGAATAGCAAAGAGAGATAAGAAAGCCTTCCTTGGTGATCAGTGCAAATAGAGGAAAACTCTTAGAATGGGAAAGACTAGAGATCTCTTCAAGAAAATTAAGAGATACCAAGGGAACATTTCATGCAAAGATGGGCTCAATAAAGGACAGAAATGGTATGGACCAAACAGAAGCAGAAGATATTAAGAATAGGTGGCAAGAATGCACAGAAGAACTGTACAAAAAAGATCTTCACAACCCAGATAATCACGATGGTGTGATCGCTCACCTAGAGCCAGACATCCTGGAATGTGAAGTCAAGTGGGCCTTAGGAAGCATCACTATGAACAAAGCTAGTGGAGGTAATGGAATTCCAGATGAACTATTTCAAATCCTAAAAAATGATGCTGTGAAAGTGCTGCACTCAATAGGCCAGCAAATTTGGAAAACTTAGAAGTGGCCACAGGACTAAAAAAGGTCAGTTTTCATTCCAATCCCAAAGAAAGGCAATGCCAAAGAATGTTCAAACTACTGCACAACTGCACTCATCTCACACGCTAGCAAAGTAATGCTCAAAATTCTCCAAGCTAGGCTTCAACAATATGTGAACTGTGAACTTCCAGGTGTTCAAGCTGGATTTAGAAAAGGCAGAGGAACCAGAGATCAAATTGCCAACATCTGCGAGATCACTGAAAAAGCAAGAGTTCCAGAAAAATCTATTTCTGCCTTATTGACTATGCCAAAGCCTTTGACTGTGTGGATCACAACAAACTGTGGAAAATTCTGAAAGAGATGGGAATACCAGACCACCTGACCTGCCTCTTGAGAAATCTGTATGCAGGTCAGGAAGCAACAGTTAGAACTGGACATGGAACAACAGACTGGTTCCAAATAGGGAAAGGAGTACATCAAGGCTGTATACTGTCACCCTGCTTATTTAACTTATATGCAGAGTACATCATGAGAAACGCTGAGCTGGAGGAAGCACAAGCTGGAATCAAGATTGTAGGCAGAAATATCAATAACCTCAGATATGCAGATGACACCACCCTTATGGCAGAAAGTGAAGAAGAACTAAAGAGCCTCTTGATGAAAGTGAAAAGAGGAGAGTGAAAAAGTTGGCTTAAAGCTCAACATTCAGAAAACTAAGATCATGGCATCCAGTCCCATCACTTCATGGCAATAGATGGGGAAACAGTGGAAACAGTGGCAGACTTTGCTTTTTTGGGTTCCAAAAATCACTGCAGGTAGTGACTGCACCCATGAAATTAAAAGACACTTGGCAGAAAGGTTATGACCAACCTAGACAGCATACTAAAAAGCAAAGACATTACTTTGCCAACAAAGGTCTGTCTAGTCAAGGCTATGGTTTTTCCAGTAGTCATGTATGGATGTGAGAGTTGAACTATAAAGAAAGCTGAGCACCGAAGAATTGATGCTTTTGAACTGTGGTGTTGGAGGAGACTGTAGAGACTCCCGTGGACAGCAAGGAGATCCAACCAGTCCATCCTAAAGGAAATCAAGCCTGAATATTCACTGGAAGGACTGATGCTGAAGCTGAAACTCCAATACTTTGGCCACCTGATGTGAAAAACTGACTCACTGGAAAAGATCCTGATGCTGGGAAAGACTGAAGGCAGAGAAGAAGGGGGGACGACAGAGGATAAGATGGTTGGATGGCATCACCAACTCAATGGACATGAGTTTGAGTAAACTTCGGGAGCTGGTGACGAACAGGGAGGCCTGGCATGCTGCAGCCTATGGGGTTGCAAAGAGTCAGAAACAATAGAGCGACTGAACTGAAGGGGAAAAAGCCATAATTCTCTCTCAAACGCAAAAGAGGCATATGACAAAATTCAACACTTAGACGTGTTTAAAAACACTTGATAAAATAGAACATGAAGAATACTTCCTTAACATGATGAAAATATTTCCTCATGCCAGAAGTCAGCATCTCACCTAACGTGCAAACGTGAGCAGCAGCTCGGCCAGGAGCAAGACACACGGTCCCACTTTCTGGCCCACTATTTCTAAAGGCGTGTTTTTCTTTTAAAGTATTAGTGCAATTAGACAGAGAAAGCAATTAGCTGATTAAAATTGGAAAGGAAGAGGTATTTTTTCCTATTTACAGAGAATATGACTATGTCTGGAAAGCCCTAAATAATTAATGAAAATACAATTAAGAAGCAATGAAGTAGCAGGTTTTACACCAATAGCCTTTACATATTCAAACAAAAACAAGTTACAAGATAAAGTGACAAATATTTCATTTCTAACAGCAAAATAAACTTTAAAGTGAGATAGCTAAGCATAAATGTAACAGTAAATGTCCAAGGTTTGCATGAGAACTGTATTTTATAATTAGAAAAAAAAACATTTTTTTGAAAGTCACAAAAGCAGACACAAGCAAGAAAAATATACCACAATCTTGGATAAGAACACCCAACCTCATTAAGAGATCAGTAAGTTTATTAATATAAATGAAAATACTCTTCCTAGACCTAAATAAGTTGATTATAAATACAAATACATAAAAATAACATCCCTGAAGCTAAATAAGTCGATTATAAAGTTCATTTGGAAGATCAAACGGGACAAGATATAAAAACAAAGTTTTTAACATGAAAATTAAAGAAAAACTTTCTCATGCCAAAAAAACAGCAATAAGTGAAAAAACTGGAAAAAAGGTAACGAACGGTTAACATCCTTACTCTATAAAGACCTTCTGAAAGGAGAAGATCAACAGTCCTACAGGTACATGAGCCAGAGACAGAGGAAAGGATGGTTAACCTCACTCATAACAGAAACGCAAATTAAAACTACTCAGAGACATCACTTCTTACGTATCGGACTGCAGAAAATCCAAAAGCTTACTGACCAGGCTTTAAAGAAAAAGGACGTCCTATCCACCTCTGAGGGTCACACAAAACGGAGCAACCCCTGCAGAGGGAAATCTGTGACATCTGCAAAACTCTGAAAGCCGTTTACACAAGGCAGTTCATGAAAGCAGCCCCCGCAGCAGCTGAAGGCAGGTGACAACCCACAGGTTCATCAGGAGGGACGGGGTGATCGGGGGCCGACCCAAGGTGGACCATCCGACAAGGGACAAGGGGCAGGGCAGGTGCTGCGCTGGAACGGCCTCCAGGTCACTGACAAGCGAGGAACCCAGGACAAGGAGCAGGCTACTGCCCACCTGGGATGAAGGCTCCACGATCAGCGTGCACATGACACACAACTAGACACACAGGCATGTCTGCTTAGTTTTCAGTGACGCAAGGATAAACCACAAAACTTCTTAAATGGTTCTCTACAGGGCAGGGATGAACCAGGTGAGGACAGAAGCTAGACTTCTTTTAATACACTTTGTTTTACAGATGTGACCTTGGAACCATGTAAATACACAATGTAAAAAACTAAACAGCAATTCCTAAAAACGGAAAGCAAAAGGAAACACCTTAACCCAACTGTGGGTCCAGCTGATGCCCATCTGTCCTGCCCACCAAGCTGGCTCTTCTTTCAGGTCCATGGAACATTGAAAGCAGCCAGACTGTTATGAGCACCAGATTCGCCTGCAAAGCCTGCAGCTTCGAGCAGCCCCAGAGGTGGGAGCACTCTCCCCGGCCCTGAACTAACCTTTACAGCTGTCCAGGAACTCCTCTCCTGACTCTGAGGCAGCCTGGATGTGAGGGTGAACAGAACACAGGCAGACACAGGAGTCACCTGACCTGGAAACCTCATTATCCACCAGAGCCTTCATGATCCCCTCGAGGCACCTGCCCTTGTCACTGAGCTCAGAGACACCCAAATACATGGCTTTCTATCAGGCATGTAAAGTTCTCTCAGGCCAAGCGCAAACTACCTTCTGGTCGTTTCACTCTAAGCAGAGGCCACTGACTACAGCAGGGAGGGTGGCCTGGCTCAGAGTGTCGGAGTCCAGGCCTAGTCAAGACGGTGCCTGCTAAGGATGCTGCCTGGTGAGGGTGGTGAGGAGCCATGTGTGGGAGGGGCAGGAGCACAGGAACTGGTTACACTGAGGAATAAGAAGCAAGCACATCAGAGGTAAGGGGAGGGCTTCCCCCACGGCCCAGTGGTTAAGACTGCTTCCACTGCAGGGGGTGCAGGTTCGATCCCTGGTTGGGGAAGTTCTACATGCCACGACGTGTGGCCAAAGGAGGAGGAAAAAGAAAAAAGTAAGGAGAACCAGGTCTCTCAATGTCAAAATCATAAATTTGAGAGGGAGGTGGGAGGGGGGACCGGGATGGGGAATACATGTAAATCCATGGCTAATTCATTTCAATGTATGACAAAAACCACTGCAATGATGTAAAGTAATTAGCCTCCAACTAATAAAAATAAATGGAAAAAAAATAAAAATAAAAAAAAAAAAAGCCAAATAAAAGGAAAGAAAAATTTTTTTTAAAAAAATCATAAATTTGGAGAGGGAGAAAAGGAGGATGACACGGGGCAGCTTCAAGCGGCCGCAGAGGTGGGAGTGCTCTCCCCAGCCCTGAACTAAACTTCACAGCTGTCCAGGTGCTGAACTGGACTAAGGCCTTGGGCTATACTCTTTAACCATCGGTGTATAATGGACACAGGAATGTAGATGGAAATGTGTCCAGTAAGAGGGCCTGCAAACAGCAACACCGACAAGCAATAACCACTCCCAGTGTCCAGATCTTGGATTTTCAACATCATTCTCCTCGGAGAAATGACAGAGCCCAGGGCTGACTCAGGCAAAGTACGTATGAGCCGAGGATAAGTTTAACTCCACAGGAAACTAACATAAATAAATGGATTAAAAATTTGATGAGGAATAAGATACATACATGGTTGCAAAATATCTATCCACGAAAGTATTTATTAATCACAGAGGGAAAAAAAGGAGCTTCACAACAAAGACACCTGGAAGACACAGCCCTGGTCAAAGAACGAAAGGGAACGTCAGCAGTACTGGGACCAATGAAACCAGGCGCCGCTTGATCGCGTGCACCGAGAACAGAGCCTGGCTTCTGAGACTGCCGCCCTAGAGCAAATACTGGACGGCAGCACTGTGCATGGAGCCCCACCACCCTCCCAGCCCCGGAACGCCCCACAGATGCTGTCAGCACAGCCTGTCTCATCTGAGGGCAGGAGGGATGACGACGGGGTCCGCCGTGCCGTGCAGGGGTCCAGGGCTTGGTAAACACACAGGCCAACACTCACAGCCGGCAAGCCTGTTTCATCATCAGTCTCTTCCCCAGAACTGACAGCGCGGCATCTCAGCAGCACAGAGCTGAGGAAGAGCTGAGGCACACAGACCCAGGGGCTCACAGGACAGCCCACTCCCCCACTGATGCCATGGAGACCATCAGCCACTACAGATGCACATGTCACCCGTTCTGCAAACCGTCCTAGGAGCGACTACAGAAGCATTCTGACACACAAACCAAACCAGGTAGAAACTGCTATTTCATTTCATACAACCAATTAAGAGACCCAGATTTCAAGCACTGAAATCTTTTTCCTCCTTATTCTTAGGAAGATGTTTTCCAGAATGTTTGTCATTTTGGGCAACACGACAATCTGGTATTAGCTGAGCTGTGGGAAAGACAGCCTTCATCCGCTCATAAAAACGTACTGGCTGGGATCCAGTTAATTTTAATCCTGAGTATTTTCCAAAATTCCCGTACTGCTTTTAATATCGCTTGCCAGGAACCATGGGACAACCGCATAAATCAACATAACTTTTGCACACACAGAAATACCACTCCTTACCTTTATAAAACAAAACACCAAGGGAAATGAGAAGTAACAAAACGGAGGCTGCGTGCAAAGGGATATCAGACCACAACAGTGACAGAGCCCTGCCCATGAGGGACAATGACACAGGGAAGGCAGGAGTTGCATTTGGATTATATGTAGGCTGTGTTATTTGTTCAGTAACTTGACTCCATTCTTCAGAAGTCAATTATCAGGTCGTTTAGAACACAGGAAGCTCTCGGTGCCTCACAGTACAAGTGACACTGTGCTCCAGCAGGGAACAAATGTCTGAACAACGTTTAATCAAGAAGAGCATCTGGGTATGTATCTCAGAGTCCAGCCTGAGGCTAATTCAAAGCAGCAGTGCATCATGAATTGCCTGAAGTGCCCCACGGGATTTCTGGAACCAGGACGAAATTTCACAGATTGATCCTATGCCTGTGCTCAGTCGTCAGTTGTGTCTGACTCTTTGCGGGTGGTATGTAGCCTGCCAGGCTCCTCTGCCCATGGGGTTTCCCAGGCAGGAATACTGGAGTGGGTTGCCATTTCCTCCTCCAGGAGATCTTCCTGACCCAGGGATCAAACTCACATCTCCTGCACTGGCAGGCAGGTTCTTTATCACTGAAAGTAAAAGTCACTCAGTCGTGTCTGACTCTTTGCAACCCCATGGACTATACAGTCCACGGAATTCTCCAGGCCAGAATACTGGAGTGGGTAGCCATTCCCTTCTCCAGGGGATCTTCCCAAATGAGGGATCGAACCCAGGTCTCCCACATTGCAGGCGGATTCTTTACCAGCTGAGCCACAAGGGAAACCCAAGAATACTGGAGTGGGTAGCCTATCCCTTCTCCAGCGGATCTTCCTGACCCAGGAATCAAACTGGGGTCTCCTGAATTGTAGGCGGATTCTTCACCAGCTGAGCTACCAGCAAAGCCCTGTATTGACCCTACTGGATACATTTCCAAATTAATGACTTACATTCTCCAAGATGCAAAGACATGGGATTGAAGTGGCTTAGATTCTTGGGCTAGAAATCCTTAAAAAGAAAGGGGGGAAAAGCATTGCATTCCTTTATCCCTCTAACATAACAACCACGTCACCCTCATTTATCTTTCCAAAAGCCAATTCCAGAGCCATGTGATACATAAAACCTTCTGATATAATAAACATATTCTCAATACCTATATTTAAAAACCATGTTCTGCACTGGGTTAGATGCCCTCAGAACCCCACACTGTGGCCTGTAACAATGCTGTAGTCCTCCTCCGCAGTCCTTCCTGACACAGACAACCGGCTATATACACTCCACTCAGTCCAACCACAGAACAAACTGCCTCCAGAGCAAGGGAGGGGAGAGAAATCATCCGTGGTAGGAAGAACTCACTGGAGCACAGGACTGAAGATGCAATCTCGTTCAAACTGATTAAATGACAATCATTAGTGCAATTAAAGTAAGACCATAAACCATCTAAAACAACAGAAAGGGAAAGCAAAGAAAACACAAATCATGGAACACAGACATAAAATAAAGGTATAGTTAAGACAGAAAGATAGCAGAAACAGACCTAACATCAGCTATGGCAATAATGTTAATTGTATTAAAAAACAAAGAATCCCAGACGGTCAAATAGTAAAAGTGAGCACACGAAGAATTACTTAAACCCACAAGATTCAAACTAAAAGTGACAGAAAGCTACGTAAATGAGCTCTCAATGAAACCAGTGGTTTCCTCTTGCTTTCATAAAGGGCATAATCCATAGGCAAGAATTTTTATGAGCCCAATTAGCATCAAAATACAGTAAGCAAAATTATGAGAAATTCAAGAGGAAACTGACAAATCACAACAGTAATTAGATACTAACAGACTTCTCTGAATTTGGGGCAGATCCAACAGTTAAAACTGTAAAAAACAGAGAGAGGGACTCTGAATAGCATTAACTGAGGCTACAATCTTGTACTATGAAACTGCAACACCTGTGGTTTGTACTTTGTTACAAGGATCCACAACAAAGCAGTTTGATATTAAAAAATAATTTTTTAAAAAAAGAATCTTCAACATGAACATTATATGGTCTGTATTATCTGGGCACAATACCATAGTTAAAAGTTCACAGAAGTTTTTATTAAACCAGTAAGAGCCTCAAAACCTATAAAAACAAAGAGGAAATCAACTTCAATTATACCTATTTTACAAGTTTAGCAAAAACAAAGCTCTAGGCAAAGGTAAGTTAATAACCTTAAAAGTTTACATTGTTAATCAAGAAAACAATGAATAAGCATGCAACTCAAAAAGTTAGAGAAATAGTAAAGTAAAATCAAGGAAAACAGGGGAAAAGATAGATAAAAATAGAAATTAACCAGTAAGAAAATAAGAGAACTGATAAAGCTAAGAAGCAACTCTTTAAAAAGACAAAACAAGATCACCAGCACAGGTTGGATGCATGAGACAAGTGCTCGGGGCTGGTGCACTGGGAAAACCCAGAGGGACCGGGTGGAGAGGGAGGTGGGAGGGGGGATCAGGATGGGGAACACATGTAAATCCATGGCTAATTCATGTCAATGTATGGCAAAAACCACTACAATATTGTAAAGTAATTAGCCTCCAACTAGTAAAAATAAATGAAAAAAATAAATAAAAAGACAAAACAGACAAACCCTGTCACAAGCCTACTTTGAGATCAGGAGAAAATAAGGAATGAGAAGGTGGCTGCAGGCACTGGCAGACGGCCTTGGCCCGGCAGTGGCCGCTGCGGGTGGCGGGGCCCAGCCCCTCAGCACTGACCTGATGAGGGCCTTCAGGATGTCCGCCCGGCCCACCCGCGAGGCGTGGTAGACGGGCGTGCTGCGGTGGTGCCGGCTTCCATTGGGGTCGGCGCCGGCCTCCAGGAGGATCTGGGCACTCTCCAGGTGCCCGTTCACCACAGCCACGTACAGGGCCGTCTGTCCCTTCACGTCCACCAGGTCCACCTCGGCCCCCTTGCGGATAAGGAAGTCCACGCAGTTCCCGTGGCCTGCGGTGGCGGCGATGCGCAGGGGCGTGCAGGGGAGCCAGCCGCAGCACCACACGGACTTCTCGTTGATGCGGCTGAGAGAGAGCACAGGGAGCCGGGCTGGGAGGTGTGGGACACGCAGGCCGCTCCGCCCTCTCCCAGGGTGGCCTGCGAGGCCAGGAGCAGGGGGCAGCCTTCGCTTTAAGAACGCCTCCAGGTGCTCCGCTGCAGAAGCCCCCATCCCACGGACAAGGAAACCTAAGGCACAGCTAGACAGCACCGGAGCTAAGAGCGCCAATTTCCAGACATGCCATCAAAGCTCTGTGCTCTACAAAGAAAAGGGCCTGCCCAGGGAGGGGGCCGCAGGATGGAGGACAGGGCCCCAAGGCCCCTGGTCACCAGCTGCCACCTGGGACAAGGTAGAGGTCGGACTGCTCCCCAAGCCTCGATATCCCCCCTGGGGCTAGGTGACCACTGTGGTCCTTCCACCTAACACCGCACACATGACGGCCTGCGGGATTCACCACTGTTCCCAGCAGCAGCAGAGGGACATGGTCCAGGCTCAGCCCGCATGGGAAGTGGCACTCAGAGTGAGAGCCCCGTTAAGGAATGCCACGGCCGTGCAGTACACGGACCCACCACATCACCAGCTGAGGCGCACATCACCTCAAGCTCCCAGCTCTGAACAAAGTCCCAGGATCCAGATCACCGAAGCAGTGACCCAGAAACATGCAGCAGGTCAGGGTTCCTCCTTCAGCTATGAACTAGCTTCCACTGGCCAAGGAGGCCAAGGAATGCTCCAAGGACTCATCACCAAAGAAACACATCCCAACAGAAAAATACCATCAAAACACCAGAGATTCACAGAACCCAATTATTAGAAGAAACAAAAACAGTCCTTGAAAAAGCAATATGAAACTACCTGGTCTAACTGCTAGCTTAACTCTCCTTTATTCTATTGTTGTATCTGCAGTACCACAAAAATTTAATGTTTTCTTCAGACTTGAGTCATTGATATCAAATATTCAAGTGCAATCCATCTATTTGTTCTGTATGATGATCTTTTCCGGGTATTTGAAACTTTTTTATTTTTAATAAAATACCCGTTCTAATGAAATGATGCTAAGACATTAGGAGCGGAGGAAGAAACCTATTTCTGTGTTGTTAGAAATCCTCCTCTCAGGAACGACCCACAAAAAGGGTACAAATATCACTATCAGTACACAAGCATTTCTCCCATCAACTCGCTGCCAGCCTAGGCCTGAAGGGAAACAGACACACAGAAAAAGCCTGCGGTTTCCAGCTGCAGATGAGCTTCAAACCTATTTGAGACTCCAGCCTCAGACACACAGACAGCCTACAGTCTCTGTACTCCCCTGGTTGTCTCAAGGAGGGAGATGTGATAGCAAGACTCTGATGCTATTAATCAAGGAAGGGCTTGCACTGGTCACGGGATGTGGCAAGACAACAGGCAGGGTGCTATCAACCAAAGGAGCCAGAAGGTGGGCACCCAGATCTCCCTGGGCGATGAGACAGCGGGCCAGAGGCTGAGCCCTGGGCCCTGCAGGCCAATGCCTGAGGCCCTGAGAAGCCAGGGAGAGCATGTCAGGAGTGGGCCGTCAGGAAGGCTGGACACACGGTGGACCCGATGCAATACTTCGTGGAGACTTTCTGTAGCCAACTTAGGATAAAAGCCAGACGAGGCTCGCAAAGGGGCAGGGCCACTGCTTAAAAAGTAACGAGGCTGGCACCAGAGGTAACCTCAGGGAAGCGGACACCCGGACAGCACCAGACGGTCACTGACGGAGCTGGATCTGAACCGGGGTCTCCCCGCCCTCCCTCTCTGACTACTGCCCCCAAGCCTGATGGTGCTTCCCTCAGCGCCCTCTGCCCCCATCCTCTGGGGCTGGAAAGCACCAGGGGCTCCGCGCAGACCAGAGACAGCACCTGGGCAGCGCTCACCTCCGGTAGCTCTCTTCCTGCAGCAGGCTCCGCAGGGTCTGCAGGTCCCCCACGTAGGCGGCGTCGTGCAGCCTCGTGTCCTCGCAGTGCTCCAGCGGGTGGTCACAGAACTGCTCCCTCAGCCACTCCTTCAGATTAGGACCTGCACTGAAGAGAGGGGCGCCTGTCAGCTCCAGGCGGCTCTGCCGGGCCACCAGCAGGGGGCGCCGCCCACCCAGGAAAGGGTCAGCCTTCAGTCTGCCCCACTCGTGGCGACCCCACAGACTGCAGCCCGCCAGGCTCCCCTGTCCACAGAGCGCTGCAGGCAAGAGTACTGGCGTGGGTTACCACTCCCTTCTCCAGGGGATTTTTCGGACCCAGGGACTGAACCCACGTCTCAGCACTGCAGGCGGTTTCTTTACTGCCTGAGCCACCAGGGGAGCCCTTCCCACCGAGAGGGTGCTCTCCAACTCAACAGTACATCATTCCCCTGCCTCCAGAAACTTCCAGAGCCAGAGAGACGTAGAAAATCTCCCCGAATAAAGCTAGCATGTGCCCAACATCAAACCAGGCAAGAATATAATGTTTAAAACTTTGGCGGGGTGAGGCATCAAAAGAAAAGAGACGATCCTAAATAATATATTAGCAAAGTGAACTTTAAAATATATATCAAAGTCACCACAGGACTTCCCTGGTGGTCCAGTGCTTAAGACTCCAAACTTCCACTGCAAGGGGCCTGGGTTCCACCCCTGGTCAGGGAACTAAGATCCCACATGCCTCAGTGTGGCCAAAAAATAAAAAATAAGTCACCATAAAATTATTTATTTATTATTCATTTATTATTTGTTATTAATTATTTACTTATTATTTATCTAATTTATTCCAAGAATGTCAGTACTGGGAAAAAAACATATAATCCTCTCCTACATTATAAAAAGATGCTTGAATTTAGCAAAATTCAATACCAAAAAAAGTACTGCTCCTTATAACACAAATGACTCTGCCATGCTGATCTGGTAATAGCCTTGCCACATGGGAGTCCCCGTGAGTGACACATTTTGGTACCTCAGATGGGTGCACTTTATTGAATATAAGCTATACCTCAGTAAAAAGGAAAAAATTTTTAAATAAAATGATATAAACAGAAAGCCAGACCAATATAATGAAGACTATAAAACTGAGAAACAACAAAGGCTAGAATGAATGGTGAAAACCACACAATGTATTTTGATGAGAGTCAATGCTAGGAAATTTTAAGTGATATCAAATAAATTAAGGGATTTAACAAATCTCTTTGGGGCCTTTACACAAGATGTGACTAAAATATTCTAAAGGTTTATTTGGAAACAAAAATAAGAAACACTTTCAGCTTTTTCAGTATGTATGAGAAGACATCTACCCTACTAGACAGTAGAAATTACCTCTCATTAGAATATAAAGATAAATAAAACAATCAACTGCCCAGAAAAGAGCTTAGCATAAATAACGTAATATGTAAGAAAGGGGCATCAAAGTAAGTGAGGAATGGGAAGAGTAGTTGCTATAAATGGAATGCTCGTGTCTCCCCAAATGTTCTGCCAAATAATATGCTGGAAGTCCTAACACCCAGCTGATTATTAAGGGATATGTAGGACCTTAGTGGTTAATTAGGTCATGAGGGTGGAGCTGTCATGAATGGGATTAGCACCTTTATAAAAGAGACCCTGAAGAGTTCCATGGCCCTTCTGCCACATGAGGACACAGCAAGACGAGAGCCATCTATGAACCAGGAAGCCCTCACCAGACACGAAATATGCCAGTGCCTTGGTCCTGGACTTACTAGCCACCAGGGCTGTGAAAAATAAATTTCTGTTGTTTATAAGCCATCCAGTCTATTCTGCTATCACATCCTGAATGGACCAGACCACAAGTACTGTTCACTCTTGAACAATGCAGGTTGGATCTGAAGGGGTCCACTTATACATGGATATTTTCAGCAGTAAATACCACAACACTGCACCGTGGTTGGTGCCTGGTGGAATCCCCAGATGTCCAGGAAACTCAGATGCAGAGGACCCCCAAGTTGTCCCAATGGTCAACTGTAGTCAACAAATGTTGTACAGTGACATACCTACAGCTAACCCTTGAATAGCATGATCTGAACTACGTGTGTCCACCCACACACCAGTTTTTTTCACTAAAAACACACTACACTACACAATACACAGCTGGCTGAGTTCTCGGATGCAGAACCTCAAATATGGAGTGTCAGTTGTGAAGTCAGAGAAGGATTTCTGACTGGCAGAGCTCTGGCAACCCTCTGGGTTGTCAAAGGTCAACTGTAATTGAGCTCTTCACCCAGCCCTGAATGTCTCCAGATAATTAAGAGTTCTATAAACTTAACTACACAGACAGGAGGCAGAAGGAAAGAACATGAACTCAGACTGCTTCACCAAGTCCCCACAGTACCAGGTGGCCTAGCATGTGACCCCGCCACAGGTGGGCTCTCCAATCCTGAAGTTGCTTTTCATATCCAAATCAAATGTTTTGAGTACCTACTGTATACAAGGCTGGGCCACAGTACACTCCAGGATTTGACAGTTCATTAGTGGAGGTTAGACACAAAGGCCCCAGGTGGTTGGGCAGAGCAGGGAAGGTACCTCAAGCACCCACCACGACCCGGCCTCAGTAGATCAACAAGAAGGCATAGAGAAGCCCTTGGGCCCCCAGGCCAATCCTCCTCCCGAAGTTATTCTCCACTGAGTTATTCACCCACAGAGTGGAAAAGTTCGAAGGAGGAATAAGATTCAGAAGGTGTAAGGAGACTGACACACTTTTGCTAAGTTCTCCTCCAAGCCTCCCTGCGTTGGCCTCTTCCAACCCACCACCTGCCCAGCTCCAGATCCAATGTAACTTTACGTTTGCATTTTTCTGATCAGCTTCTCCAACGACAATACACCACTTAAGCAGCAACCTTGACTCCTCTACTCCCAGGCCGGCAACACAGTAAACGCTAAAACAGCACCTCCTGGATATTAAAGAGTGCCTATGTGTAAGGCAGAGTCAGTCTGCCTTCCACCAGACCATCTCCCCACCAGGAAGCAGCAGGCAACCCTCTTCCTCCTCATGGACACCTCTCAGTCCTTTCCTCACTCTCACAGGAAATGATGTCCAGGACCCTAAGGTCTGGCTGTACCTGGAGCTAGTCGATACCAACCAAAGCCTGGGATGGAAAGGGCTTTGTTTGTGTTTTTGTTCACTGGAGTATCAGGTCCTCAATGAACCGTTTATTGGATGAATGAATGGAGGGAACGATGAAAAGTTGCACCTGTCTCCAAATCAACATTATATCTCAAATTCTGGCACATTTATGAGTAAAGAGTAAAAAAGTTCTTAGTTTATTACTAACTAATGAACTCTGTGGAAGGGTGTCTCATTGGATGTGCGTGTACCGACCGCAGCACACAGAAGCGCTTGGTACCCAGAGCCAACTCAAAACAGGCAAGGAGGGGAACCGCCTCCCACCCACCCCAGCCCACAGGTTAAGAGGAAGCCGCTCCCAAACGCGAGCAAATGCTCTCCCCCTGCAGATTCACACCTGCACAGCAGGAAGATTTCAAGGTGGAGACCCCCAGTCCCGTGGCTATTCTGGGCAGTGGGCGTGAGCCTTTCTAGCCCTCTATACTAAACTCTGTCGGGGCTGCCTCCCCGGAGGTGGGCAAGGGCCCCTGCAGCGGACCTGCTGTGTCACTGACAGCTCGCCGGGGGTAGCGTTATCGCGTTCCCTTGCCCGTGCTAGGGCTGGAGTCGGGGCAGCATGGAGAAAAGGTCACCCGCCCTCTCAGGGGCTGACCCCTGGGGCTTTCCACACCCCTGGGTGCGCTCAGAACTGGAGAATGACCTACGTCCTCTCTTTACGGTTGGGGGCGGGTTGGGGGTGTCCCCTCCAACCCCACAGGCCAGCGGGCTGACAGTGACCAGGCAAGCTCCACAGGAGGGGAAGCCGAGCACCCGGGGCCCGGCGAGCCGCGCTGACCGACCCCGGCGGCTCCGTGAGACCCTGCCGGTCACGAGTCGACGCGATTGGGCGCGACGGCCACGGCTCCCCCCTCCCCGCCGCCCCCACCGCCCCCACCGCCCCCACCGCCCGGCAGCCGCGCGCGCACGTTACCTGCGGGCGCCGGCCCGGCCCGCCCGCCGCCCTCCGCCATGGGCTCCGGCCTCCAACCCCTCCGCAGCCGCCTCCCCCCTCGCGGCCCGCCTCCGATCGCGCCCCGCCGGCCGGAACCACTTCCGGAACCACAGCACGCGCGACCGCTTCCGGCGGCGCGGGCAGTGGCCGTGCCGGGGACGCGGCTTCCGGCGGGCGCGCGCCTCCCTCAAAGGCTTTTGGAACCTCCCGCTCCCGCTACGCACGCGACGTGAGGCCCAAGCCTGGGCGCGCGCTATCGCGGACAAGCTCTGGGGAGTGGGGGTGGGGCGGGGGGCGGGGCGAGCTGTCGGAGCCGCGCGCCGTCAGGGCTGTTTGTCCACAGAAGAAGCGGAGGAGTCTGGGAAAACATGCCCGCCTGGGGGCGGGGCCTAATTTGCATCTCCTGGGAACTCGGGTTAGTTGGGCCCGTCCCCGCCCCCACTGGGAGGACGTGGCCTTCTGCCCCGAGAATATGGGCGGGACCGAGGGAGGGTCTAGCACCGGGTTCGAATCCCAGGGGAGCCAGTCTGATGGGTCAGTGCTCTGGGGTTGCTTCAGTCCTGTCTGACTCTGCGACCCCATGGACTGTAGCCCGCCAGGCTCCTCTGTCCATGGGATTCTCCAGACAAGAACACTGGAGTGGGTTGCCAGGCCCTCCTCCAGGGCATCTTCCCCACCCAGGGATCGAACCCAGGTGTCTTGGGTCTCCTGCATTGGCAGGCGGGTTCTTTACCACTAGCCACCTGGGAAGCCTAATTCCTTCCTTGAAGTCAAGGATCTATCTATCAAAGTACAGCCCAGTGCCTGACACAAAGTGCTTATTGAATAAATTAGTGAAGAAGGTGATCATTTTCTTGCACACTCACTTATTGAAATACTGTCAGACCTGAGTTTTGGTTTGTAAGCATGGATTCCTTTGGCTCCTTCCATGCTTCCCACCCAGTGTGGAGAAGGTCTCCAGCAGAATGAAGGGGGGGGGGGGGGGAGGACAGGTGACACTGGAGACCCCCAGCAGTTGTGCTGTGACCCACTGGCCTGGCCTGCTTTGTAATTACAGGACCAGGTCGCTGTAAGGGGAGCCACAGCGGCGGGGCTGGTGATCCCAGGGCGGGTACTCAAATTCACTAGGTGGTACCACCAGGCTGCAGGTCTGCAAGGGTGTTGGCTGGGAGGAAGGGAGCTGCCTCCAGCTCTGTTTGGACTTGATAACACCAGAGAGCACCAGTGGCAGGAGGGCTGGGCGTGAGGCCCACATGCTACGCTCCAGGGAGCCAGGGGCATGTCCAGACCCACCGGGCCTGCACCTCAGAATACCTGGGAGCTTGAAAGACAGGGAAACCTGGGAACAGTTCAAGTGTCCATCAGAGATGTTGAGTACAGTGTGGCCTGTCACAGGCTGGGTTATTACGAGCTTTAGAAGGGGAAGAGATCCAAACAGATAGGAGGCCATGCATGAACCTTGAGGACACGATGCTGAGTGAAAGAAGCCAGTCACCAAAGCTGAAGACTGCTGCTTGATTCCACTCACAAGAACTAGAGGAGTCAGTTCATGGAGACAGAAAGTGGATGGTGGAACCAGGGACTGGGGGAAGGGGGAGTTGTTTAATGGGCACAAGTTACAGGTTGGCAAGATGATGATGATCTGGACAGCAGTTGGCTGTACAGCAGTCTGAATGTACTCATTACAGAACTGTACACTACAGTTAAAATGGTCAAAAGTCCATCTAGTCAAGGCTATGGTTTTTCCAGTAGTCATGTATGGATGTGAGAGTTGGACTATAAAGAAAGCTGAGAGCACAAGAATTGCTGCTTTTGAACTGTGGTGTTGGAGAAGACTCTTGAGAGTCCCTTGGACTGCAAGGAGGTCAAACCAGTCCATCCTAAAGAATATCAGTCCTGAATATTCATTGAAAGGACTGATGTTGAAGCTGAAACTCCAGTACTTTGGCCACCTGATGCGAAGAACTGACTCATTTGAAAAGACCCTGATGCTGGGAAAGATTGAAGGTGGGAGGAGAAGGGGACGACAGAAGATGAGATGGTTGGACTGGCATCACCGACTCAATGGACATGAGTTTGAATAAACTCCAGGAGTTGGACAGGGAGGCCTGGTGTGCTGCAGTCCATGGGGTCACAGAGTCAGACACGACTAAGCAACTGAACTGAACTGAAAATGGTCAAGTTTATTATGTATATCTTACCACAATAATTTTTTTTGAAAAAGCAGGCCTGGTACCACCCCACCCCAGAGATCCTGATGCAGGCGATGTCGGGTGTGGGCTGGGCATGGGGATTTGTGGGCTTGCAGGTGATTCTCATGCAGCCAGGCTGCGACCTCTGTCCCGCCAGCTTCAGCAACCCTGTCCCCCAGCCCCCTGTCCCCTCATGAGGGCCTGAGCTCCAAGGGATTAAACGGCCTGAGCAGGTGTCACTTCCTGTGTGCGCCTGGCTCTGATGCTGCCCTGGGGATCTTGTCTGTTCTCTAGATAGACCTGAGATCCCTCTGGATCAGAGGCGTCCCACCCCTTCCCCTAACTGCCTGCTGGGCCTGGTGCTCTTGACACCAGCAGGGACTGGAGGTGGCACTGACCCTCGCCCTGGTTGTCAGGGCCCTGAGGTCAGGGAGGCTCAGTGCTGTGCGCATAACACACAGCGGTCCAGCCGGGGCTCAAACCCAGGACTGTCCAGCCCTGCAGCTTCTCCTCAGGCCTCCCCTTCCCAGTAGGGTCCAGAAAGCCCAAAACACCCACCAACACCGGGCTGCGGGTGGATCTACAGACAGAATCATCAGATCATGCAACCACCCTGGGCACAGCCATCCTGAGTGGACGCAGGGCCAGCGCTACCTCTGGCAGAGTGGAGGCTGTCCCTGCCCCTTCCAGGTCCCAGGGGCACGCTAGCGTTTTCCCACCCCCATCGCCTCCTGCTGCCATCTGGCAGCTCAGGGCTGCCCCACAGCCACCCACTCATCTGTGTCCCCAAAATAAAACACCCAATGTCCCCAGATGACGCCTCCTTGAAGTCTGGCCCAATCTTTCTGGAAGGTAGTTTGACATAAAATGTTCGTAATCCGTAACCAGAAATTGTCTGCGCACCCCGGGCGCCCCCTGTCTGCACCGTCGGCCGGGGGACCTGCCCCCCAGCTCACCAGAGGCTCCCCCAGCCCCCACCCCGCCAGCTGGGTGCCTGGGCTCCCTGCCAGCCTCCACCCGCACGTTCTGGGCCCCCATCTCTTCTCACCTTGACTTACAGCTCGGGAGGAGCCGTCTTATCTCTCCGGACAGAGACGTGGCTCCCTTGAAAGCTGTTTCTGTTCAGACAGATGTCTTAATTCCCTCACAAGAGCTCGTCGGGACTTGATATTGAACAAATTGGACTGCTAGGAGATCCAACCAGTCCATCCTAAAGGTGATCAGTCCTGAATATTCATTGGAAGGACTGATGCTGAAGCTGAAACTCCAATACTTTGGCCACCTGATGGGAAGAGCTGACTCATTAGAAAAGACCCTGATGCTGGGAAAGATTGAGGGCAGGAGGAGAGAAGGGGACGACAGAGGATGAGATGGTTGGATGGCATCACCAACTCGATGGACATGGGTTTGGGTGGACTCTGGGAGTTGGTGATGGACAGGGAGGCCTGGCGTGCTGCGGTTCATGGGGTCGCAAAGAGTCAGACACGACTGAGCAACTGAACTGAATTGAACTGAACTGAAATGGTCAGAAGTGACAGCCACTCAGCGTGGTGTGGGTGAGCCAGAGTGGACGCTGACCACGGAGCCTGTGGTCCAGTGAGGGATTGAATAGGGTTCTCCAAAAAGAGGATGCCCCCCTCCTAACCCCTGGGACCTATGAAAGGGACCTGATTGCAGGAAAGGGGTTTTGCAGATGTAGTTAACTTACTGATCTCAGTCATCCTGGATTTAAATCCAACAGGCCTTTGAGTCTGAAACGAAGAGGGAGATTTGAGACTCGGACATGGAGCGAGAAGGCTGTGTGAGCAGACAGAGCCTGGGGGGATGTGGGCCCAAGCTAAGTAAGCCGGGACCACCAGGGGCTGGAAGAGACAGGAAGGGTCCTGCCCGAGAACCTCCATAGGGATCACGGCCCTGACAACACCTTGAGTTCAGACCTCTGCCCCCAAACTGAGCAAGAGCACATTTCTGTTGGTTTCCGAGTGTGTAGTAATTGTCATGGCAGCCACAGGAAGTTCACACCAGGTCGTGGACCAGAATCACAAATCACCCTGGGAGTGAGGGCCAAGGATGGAGTGAGGCTGGGGAACAAGAGGCAAGGTGTCGGGAGTTAACCACAGAGAAAGGCCTCGAAATCAAGGGACCAGGCAGGCAGGAGAGGCCCTTCCTGAACCAAGGAGGGAGGCTCTGTGGGCTGGGGGATGCCGGGTCCTGTACTGTGTCGCTGGGTTTTACCAAGCAGTGTTGTGATCTGACCCAGGTTTGGGCAGGCCACACTGACTGCTTGGGAAATCAAGGAAGAACAGGGTGGGGAACTCCAGAGAGACCCAGGCGACCTTGCCAGCCACGCCACCCAAGGGGACAGTTGAGGGCCTTTGGAGGGCCGCTGCCCCCACATCCAACACTGGGTGGTTGCATGCATCCCTGTGAGCTAAGAGTTTGTCCTGCAAGAGACAGTCAGGTGACAAAACACATAACAGACGTCCCCTAAAGCTGGTTCAAGTCCAAGGAGCCTTTGGTTTGGTCTGGGGATGCAGGGTAGCCAGGGTGTCTGGCTGAGCTGACCTCAGAAGCCTGGCTGCCTGGGACCCAGGAGCCTCTCTGATTGTGTCTCTCTGTCTGTGGTTAACTTCTCACTTTCCCTGCCTCCCACGGAAGCCCCCTGCTCCCTGGCTCACTGCATCCTTCTCAGCCCTCCCTCCCAGGGGATCAGTGATTCTGGGTGTGAGCTTCCTGTGGCCGCCATGACAATTACTACACACTCAGAAACCAACAGAAACATGTTCTTGCTCAGTTTGGGGGCAGAGGTCTGAACTCAAGGTGTCATCAGGGCCATGATCCTTATGGAGGTTCTCGGGCAGGACCCTTTCTGTCTCTTCCAGCTCCTGGTGGTCCCAGCTTCCTTGGCTTGTGGCCGCATCCCCCCAGGCTCTGTCTGCTCACACGGCCTTCTCACTCTGTCCGAGTCTCAAATCTGGGGCTGCAGTAGGAACAATCACACTTTGGGCTCCTCACAACATGGTGACTGGATTTCAATGGGAGGTCTAGGGGTGGGGACGACAAAGAAGAACAGGCAAGGGGAGAGAGGGAGAGAGTTGGGGGGATGCCTGTCTTATGACCCCTTGGAAGCTGCAAGCATCACTCCCGCCACATTCTGTTGGTCCAAGAAGTGACCGATGTCCACCCGAGGTCAGGGGGCCAGCACAGACCCCACCCATCTCTGTGTGCAGGAATGTCAGTGTCACTTCCAGAGCAGAGATGTGAGAGGGGATGTATTTTGCTGTAGCTGTTTGGGGTCATACAGTCTCGCCTTCTCTGTCTCTCTCTTTGTCTCTCACTGTTTCCCTGATGCTTGGGGTCTCGCTCTCTGTCTCTCCATCTCTCTATCTCTCCAGCACCCTCCCTGTGTCTCTGCTGGCTTGTGCTGGGCACACGCCCACCCCCTTTCTGCAGATGGACTTCCCCAGGCTGGCTGTATCTCGACTTCTGCCCTGGCAGCCCTCAGTCTCACTGTGTGAGAAGCTCCAGCCTGACCCTACATGGCCATCAGTTCAGGCATCCACCTCCCCTGTGTGTGGACATTCTGGGGACAGAGCCCCGACCAGCCAGTTGGCCATGGTCAGCTTCCTGTGGCCGAGGAGCCACTGCTCCAAGCCTGGACTCCAAAGGCTGTGCTGCCCGGCAGAGTCTGGCCCCCTGAATAATTAAAAGCCTTTGGCATGGTCTATAGGTGAGGGTGAGGGCGTCCCTCATTCACACAGGGAGTGGACGCTGTGTCAGAAGAGGCTCTGCTCAGGCTAATGAAGGACAATAGACTCTGTTGGCCCGCTGTAGCCCACGGGCTCTGGAACGTCTGCAGTGGGAGAGAGAGGAGGCCCTGGGAGTGGCAGCCCTTATTAAGGCAGGGCAAACTCACTGTAGCTCACACCTCAGAGACCCCAGGATCCAGCCCAAATCAGAATCCACCATTTCCACCCTTACTCACGTACACACAATCCTTGCCTCGGGGTCTGTCCTGGGGACAAGGAGTTTGCTGTGTGAAGGCGGGCGAGTCTGAAGTCTGGCTGGCAGGCAGAAGCTCAGACAGGAGCGGGTGTTGAGTCAGAGTCTGCAGGGCAAACTGTTGCTGTTCCTCAGTCACTAAGTTTTGTCTGACTCTTTAGCAGGTTAGCAAGCTGGACACTCAGACAGGGTTTCTGTGCTGCAGTCTTGGGGCAGGATTCCTTTTTCTCAAGGAAACCTGTTTTTGCTCCTAAGTCCTTTGACTGATTGCCTAAGCCCCACCCAGATTATTCAGGGTGATCATCTTAATTTAAAGTCAAAGGGGAACTTCCCTGGCCAGTCCAGTGGTTGGGAGTCCGTGCTTCCAATACAAAGGGCATGGATTTGATCCCTGGTTGGGGAGCTAAGATCCCATATGTTCATGACACAGACAAAAGGTTTAAATAAATAAGTCAGTGATTGTAGATGCTGATTCCATTTATAGTATACCTTCACAGAAACACCCAGGCGGGTGTTTGACCAAATAACTGGCATCGTGACCTAGCCAAGACAACACACAGAACTGAATCATCACCCCCACCAAGACATCTCTAGAATGGGAAGTTGAGGATGGGATGGTCTTCAGGCACAGCTGGATCCAGGAGCTCAGGGTCTGGCACTAGAGCTCATCCTTCTTCAGACTTGCTTTCCTCCATGTTTGTTCTGTTGCATCCCCACAGGCCTTCAAGCTCCTCACTCAGTGACTGCAGGAGAAACCTGTCAGCCTGCGTCACACACCCACCCCGGAGAACACTGTGACTGGCCTGCTGGGCCACACGCCCACCATGAGGCCTGGTGCACATCCGTGGCTGTCCCCCACCAGGGCACTGGGATGAAGAAGAATTCCCCAGCAAACCGGAAAAAGGAGCCCACACAGGGGCTTCTCTGGTGGTCCAGTGGTTGGGAACCTGCCTGTCAATGCGGGGGATATGGGTTTGATCCCCACAGGCCATGAGCAACTGGGCCCCCAGAACCACAGCTACTTAAGCCTAGAGCCTGTGCTCCACAGCCGGAGAAGCCGCCGCAAGGAGAAGCCTGCACACCGCAAATAGAGAGTAGCCCCCACTCGCCGCAACTAGAGAAAGCCCCCACACAGCAAGGAAGACCCAGCACAACCAAAAATAAATAAATGAAAAAAATCTTTTAAAAGGAGACGACACACCACGTAGCTCCCTGAGCCGCGTAACTCAAGGCTTATGACTGGTCACTTCCTCCTTTAGAATTTATGATGTTTGAAGATAAGATGAATGTATTTTATTTTGTCAAAGGTGGCAAGTCAGAAAACACAAGCCATTCAACCGTCCGTGGACCCTGAAACAGTCCCCTTCATCCAAGTGACACCGCGCGGGCTGCTCTGCTTTTCCCGGCAGCAGTCGGGCACACCGGGGTCAGGACCAAAGTCACGTGCCCTGCACCAGGGTCCCAATGAAAGGCTGCTTCTGAATCCACAAAGGAACAGAAGAACGCCCTGGGTTACAGTTAATAAAGCTCATTGTTCCTAGACATGAACAAAGCCGGCCTTCATTTCTTTATTTCGTGGCCCATTTGGTGAAGCACTTAAGACGCACCCAGGCCAACATACACATATAATGGTTTTAATTACATCCTGTGAATTTATTTTTCCAGAGAGAAATATTTCTTAGGGAAATGTCCATAAAAGCAACGTTCGCTGCAGTGTGATTCTGTGTGTTTCCTAGAGGAAGTCTGTTTAGTTTAAGTCCCACTTTGAGCACAACTTTTTACAAAGACAGGGGTCCTGAGAAGGCGGCCAGCAGCCTCAGAGATGGCGATGTCATGGGCGGGGATGCCGGGGTACGCTGGGCGAGCGGTCCACCCCCCACGGAAAGGAGGCAAAGTGAGGGAGGGCGGGGTGCTTCCCACTGGCTCGTCAAGCTTCAGTGAGATGGCAGGGCTATTTCCACCCAGTTCTGCCTGCTGCATTGTGGGTTCCTTTGAGGAAATTTTGAAGGACCAGTTTTTAAAAAGGACACTGATAGAAAGTAGGAAATGGTTCCAGATGGAAGGTCCAAGATGCAAGAAGGAATGATGAGCAGACATTGGTAAATTCATGAATGAATGTTGACAAACCTTGGCTGCCTAAACAACAACAAAATACTTAATTTGTAAAACTACAATGAGGTGCCACCTCACATTAGTCAGAATGGCCATCATTAAAAGTCTATAAATAATAAATGCTGGAGAGGCTGTGGAAAGAAGGGAACCCTCTTACTCTACTGGTAGGAATGTAAATTGGTGCAACCAGGATGGAAAATAGTATGGGAGGTTCCTTAAGAAACTAAAAATAGAGCTACCACATGACCCTGCAATCCCACTCCTGGGCATATAATCCAGAGAAAAACATGGTCTGAAAGAATACATGCACCCTGATGTTCATTGTAGCACTGTTTACAATAGTCAGGACATGGAGGTGACCTAAATGTCCATCAACGGAATAATGGACAAAGAAGATGTGATAAATGCATACAATGGAATAGTACTCAGCAGTAAGGAAGAACGAAAAATGCCATTTGCAACAGAGATGGACCTAGAGATTATCATACTAAGTGAACTAAGTCAGACAAAGACAAATGTATGATATCACATGTGCGGAATCTAAAAATGATACAAATGAATTTATTTACAAAAGAGAAACAGGCTCACAGACTTCAAAAACAAACTTAAGGTTAACAAAGGGTATAGGGAGGGGGAGGAATAAATTGGGAGTTTGAGGTTAACCTATACACAATACCCTGTATAAAGTAGATAGTCAACAACGACCTACTGTATAGCACAGGGAGCTCTAGCCAATATTCTACAATAACCTACATAGGAAAAGAATCTGAAAAAGAATGGATGTATGTCTATGTATAACTGAATCACTTTGCTATACACATGAAACAAATACAACATTGTAAATCAACTCTAGTATAAAATAAAAAACATTCAAAAAAGGAAATCTATAAAATTTTTAAAATTAAAAAACTTTGAAAACAATTTGTGAGCAAAAAACAACAGGATAAAGCTAAAAATCAGATGATACAGTATTTAAATTGAGGTTGTCCTTGTATTATTGGAAAAAAGTAAAGATATTGATCAAACTTAGTGGGATTAAAGTAGATTAGATATCAAATTAAGTGCATAACTCCCAAATTAGAGAGCTCTAGGAAAACTGAGAAGGCAATGGCACCCCACTCCAGTACTCTTGCCTGGAAAATCCCATGGATGGAGGAGCCTGGTGGGCTGCAGTCCATGGGGTCGCTAAGAGTCGGACACGACTGAGCAACTTCACTTTCACTTTTCACTTTCATGCATTGGAGACAGGAAATGGCAACCCACTCCAGTATTCTTGCCTAGAGAATCCCAGGACGGGGGAGCCTGGTGGGCTGCCGTCTATGGGGTCGCACAGAGTCGGACACGACTGAAGTGACTTAGCAGCAGCAGCAGCAGGAAAACTGAACATGAAAAGAGGCTAAACACTTTCCTGTTTCCAAAACAAGGCCAGAGAAACAAAACCAAAAGAGTGGGAAAAGTAGAGCCTTCTTAATAAGACAGAATAATAAATCCAAGTGGAGTAAATTATCCAGGTGAAAACAAAGGCTACGCAGCTTGAGTGTTTACAAGAGACACTGTTAAAATGTAAGAATTCACAAAGATTTAAAAGCAAAGGATGAAAAAATACATCAAGGAGAAATCAATCATCATAGTCAGTTGTTTAGTCACTAAGTTGTGTCCGACTCTTGCAACCCCATGGATTATAGCCTGCCAGGCTCCTCTGTCCATGGGATTCTCCAGGCAAGAATACTGGAGTGAGTTGCCGATTTCCTTCTCCGGGAGATCTTCCTGACCCAGAGGATCAAACCCATGTCTCCTGCGTTGCAGGCAGATTCTCTACCACTGAGCCACCCAATGAATGTACAATACTCTTTTTTATAAATCCCGTGTATGTCGACAGCTGAGTTGCTACCCTTTGTTGCGATGCACAGGCTTCTCACTGCAGCGGCTTTTCTTGTCAGGGGGCACAGGCTCTAGACACACAGGCTTCAGTGTTTGCCATGCGTGGGCTTATTTGCCCCACAGCATGTGGGGTCTTCCTGGACCAAGGATCGAACCTGTGTCCCCTGCATTGGCAGGCAGACGCTTTACCACTGAGCCAGCAGGGAAGTCCCTGAGCAAACAGTAACTAGGCGGAAAGCTAAAACAGTGAAGGCCGTTAAGACAAAGTGGAGCAGTGGCCGTGTGAGCAGAGCACAGGGGACCCCCAGTGCCACCTTCTGGTCCCTGGGACTAGCACTCAAGCAGGATCAGCGGAAGGGCACTGGGTGGTCGGAGACCTGCGCCTCCACCCCCTGCCTTCCCAGGTGCGGGATGCCACAGGCGGGACCCTGGGTGGGGGCAGCCTGGACCCGCCCCTGGAGTCCATGAGGCCACAGTGCCCCCACCCCACCCCACCCCCAAGGCCTCCAGCTCTCCTCTGATCCTGGAGACCCAGCTGTCCTCGGGGAGGACCTCGGTCCCCCTGAGCCCACGAAATCCAGGGGCAGGGGCCCACACCCAAAGCCCCTGAGTCTGTCTGTTTGAGAAAGCAGAGCCTGGAGGAGCTGTGAGCTCAAGAGGCTGTATCATCGGGAAGTGGGACAGGTGTGGTCACTTAGAAAGCAATCAGCACACCTCCCCTGCATCCCCTGCAGCTCCAGTGGACCGGTCCTTTACAAGGATCTGGGGACCCAGCAGAAATGCAGCCTGAAGACTCCGCTGTGGAAGGTCAGGTCTGGGAGAGAGGACAGACAGCCCCACCCCCGCCATCACTGCTCCTGAGAAGGGTTTGCAGACCTGCCCAGGGGTGGGAGCCTCTGACCTTTCCTGGAGCCCAGATCCCCTGCCTTCCTCAGGGATGAGGCCCAGAACTTTGAGGAAGCCCAGGCAGGACCAGAGGCCACACGGAAGACCTCTCCTCTCCTGATTCGAGGGAGAGGAATGACAAATAGCATCAGTGAGACAATATGCAACAATATATTCTCAAAATGGTAGTGGTGTAAATATGTGTAGCACATAATTTACAAATAAGAAAATATACAATGTTGTTTAGTCACTATGTCTGACTCTTCTGCGGTGCCATGGACTGTAGCCCACCAGGCTTCTCAGTCCCCAGATTTCCCAGGCAAGAATACTGGAGTGGGTTGCCATTTCCTTCTCCAGGGGATCTTCCCGACCCAGGGATGGAACCCAGGTCTCCTGCATTGGCAGGTGGGTTCTTTACCACTAAGCCACCTGGGAAGCCCTATGAAATACACAATACTCTTTATTATAAATGCCATATAGGTCGATAATCAAGTCTCATAGAATGCTTTTGTGGATTTTTGCTGAACACTTGTGTTCACAGTCAACCTACGGTTGCAATTGCCAAATGTAGCTCTGGCCTGAATGTGAGTTAACAGTTTCACTTGTTTTCACGAGTAAGAGGAAAGATATTCAACCAATTTCTGCAGAGGATCCTAGCTTGTTCAGCAATGACATGAGCGATTACTCTGCTGAACCGAATGATCATTTTTGAATACTGGAATGAACTGCCTCAATTTCTTTTGTGCTGTTCCATGTGGGATGGCTGCAGATACACACACTTTATTAACACTCTCACTCGGTCAGATCTTCCAGTTTCCCTGATGTAAATACTTCAGCCTTAGCCCAAAGTGACAGCTGACTTCGGATCAGGCAAAGTACAGATAGTCTATATCTTACACACCCGACAGGTGGCCCCGAAGGTGCAGACGAGAGCAGAAAGTGATAAATATTAAGCTAAGCGGCGATGAGTTTTCAGCATCCAATGAGTTTCCAGGATCCACTTCCTTCATTTTTAACACAACACCTCAGAGCTCTGAAAGGTTTAGCAATCACTCGTGCAGGCAGCTTCAGCCCACCCTGACCTGTGCTTGGGCCCTCGCAATGCCAGTGTCTGCAGCGGGGGGCTTTGGAGGTCCAGAGGGGTCTCTTGGGCAGGGCCCTGCCAGATTCCTCCTGGAGGGTCAGTGAGGGGAATGCTCACCCCAGAGATCTCGCTGCTCTTTAGAAACTGCGACCCTTTCCTTCTGTCGCTGAGGAGTCTAAGAATCTCACTTTAAAACCACAAATGGTGTTTTGGCAGGTGTCAAAATAGGGGGAACCTTGAGAGCGGCATGCAGTTTTACAGGTGGTAGAGGAGAGTCTCTGGGGGGAGGGGGCTGGAGGCTGGTCCACAAGCCCTGTCTGGCGGGCACGCTGGCAGAGGGACACAGAAGTCACCGCTAAGGGGACAGGCTCCTTCCCCCATACGGCGGGCTGCAAGGACCACGTTCAGGCGGGGAGGTGTGATTTTGCCCTCAGCTGAATGCACTTAATGCCTGCCTGAAAGCCATGCTTTCTGGGTTTCTATTTGCAAGTTCTATTTTTAAGTGCATCCCGGTGTTTGTGTTGAAACTGCCCCAAAGACGCTTTCCTTCAGAGCCCTAATCCCTGGAAATGGAAAACCCACCGGAAGAACGGGGTTCCGCTCTGCTCCCAGGCGCGTCCGGGTGGCATGGGGGTGAGGTCCCCTCTGCGGTGGGTCCAGCCACACGGGGGCCGGGACGGCCTGAGTCCCAGTGGCCGGGAGGCCTCAGGCTGCATGAGGGCCCACAGCAGCTGAGCCTCTGGGGGCCCTTCTTCCACAAAAAAAAATTAAAAATTCTATTTTACAACCGCATTGCTATAAGGGTAGATATATAACTATTACACACTTAAACATTTACTCCGACCTGAAAGTTAGTTTTTTATTATAACAAAGCACTTCCCTGGGCCGCTAGAAGCGCCATGAGCCCTGGCGCTGTGCCTGATGGGTCGGTGGGTCCAGCCTACAGGCGGATGGGCCAGGCACTAGGGTCTGGGCTCTGGTGTCTGTTCTGAGGCTGGACAGGGGGTGACCCGTGGCCACTGCGGCTGGTCACAGCACCCTCACCGTGCGCACAGCGGCCGGGGCTGCCCTTGCCGTGGCACCAGCCAGAACACCCAGGGGTTTGTGGAAATCACCCGCCCGCCCTTTCTTAGCCATGGGCTCACCTTGATGACAGAACAAACAAGAGGAATGCACCCCGGGGACCCGCAGGCCACGTGTTCTCAGCCCAAAGGCCAGTGGTACCCTCTGAGCTGCCTGCCCGGCTGGGCTCCGGAGCCAGCCTCATGCTCTGACACTCAGCCCAGGCCTGCTTACCCCAGAGGCCACCAGACAACATGCCTGGGACTTAGACCTGGCCCAGGCTTGTGCTCTCACGGCCTCGGTTTTCTCATCTGGAGAATGGGTAACTAAGGCCTGACTCCCAGCCCCCGAGAGGCTCACAGGATAAAGTGTGTGTTGGTTGTGCCCGACTCTTTGCGACCCCATGGACTGCAGGATGCCAGGCCTCCCTGTCCATCACCAACATGACATGAATACTAGTCAGTGCTTATAGAGAGCCAGTCATTGATCTCTGTCCCTTATAACCAGTCACACATTTATCCTCTGACATTATCCTATGAAGTAGTAACCATGTGGATGAACCCAACCAAACACAGGGGAAAAAGTGAGGCAGAAATGTAGGCCATTTGCCCAAAGTCACCAGCTAACAAATGAGCCCTCCATGGGCTGAGGGCTGGGCACCCTGACCTGTCGGGGTCCCAATTCGGGTCACTCTCTCCAGCCTGGATTCCCAAACTCTCTGCCCTGTTATTCCTGGATAATAAGGGCAAATGTTGGTTTCCGGATTCTTCCATGAATTGACTGCTTATTTATATCTTCCTTCCGTCATTCAACTGGGCTATAAGGATTTTTCTTATTAAAGAATATGATGAATATTAACTCTCTGTTAGAAATGCTGCAAATATTTCTCCTGGTGAGCCACTTTTTACTTTTGCTTCGTTACATAGAAGTTTTTATTTCTTACAGAGCCAAGTATCAATATTATTTTTTTCATTTATGGCTTCTGAAAAAGGAAGTTCTTTTTCACCCTAAAATATGTTTAGCACTTCGTATGCTCTCATCTTTTAAAAATGTCTATATTTATTTATTTATTTGCCTGTGCTGGGTCTTAGTTGCAGCATGCGGACTCATTGCTGGGGCCTGTGGAATCTAGTTCCCTGACTAGGAATCCAACCGGCGCCCCTCGCATTGGGATCGCGGAGTCTAAGCCACTGGACCGCCAGAGTCCCTGTGCTCTCCTCCAGGGCTTTATTCCCATGTATCACACTGCCTCTCACAAAACAGATTATCACAAATAAATTTATAAATAGTATAAAGCATATATCAATATATTATATAAACATTTTTACACATGCTATACGTATTCTCTGATTATTTTCTTCTGGTATTCTCATATTTTTGGAACTCTTTAATTTTTTGGAATTTATTTTTGTATGTAATATTCTTTGCCATATGGAGAACCACATGTTCCAATGCCATTAATTTGGACAATGATCTGAATTGTTTCTGCTTTGAAGTACCACATTTATTAGAAATTAAAATTCCGAGAATTTCTGTGCCTGGCTGGGGGTTCCTATGCTCTTTCATTGACTAATCTACATTTTCCTATTCCAGTACCATTCTGCTTAATTCCTAGTGTCACAGTGTGTTACCAGCTCACACTCCTTCAGTAACGTCACGGGGGTTTTGTCTTTCCTCTCCAGTTTAGACTGGGGAGAAAGGTCGGCATGTGTCCCCGGGGGCTGCACCCACCCAACATGCAGACTTGCCTGTTCTCGGGCCCCACCCTGTGGTGCGCCCAGGCCCACCTCCACGGCCCCTTCTCCGGGCAGAGGTACCCAAGGGTCCATTCCGCAGCCTCCCGTCCTGGGGAGGCGTGGGCACCCTCCCTTGCCTGCTCCCGTCCCTCCACGCTCCATGGCTAGGACCAGGAGGACAGCTGGGCCCTGGGGAGACCCGTGCCCGCCCGGCCCCATCTATCTGTCCACCAGGCAGGGTAGCCAGCGTCTGCTCGGGGTGCTGGCTGCTGCCTGCCCAGGCCAGAGGGCTTGATGCACTTTACGGAGAACGCTCAGCCCCACAGAGCCCCACGCTCAGCTTTGGGACCACCTCCCTCCTCGGCACCAGCAGCGAGGAGGCTCAAGGCCCCCCAGCGGCCACAGGCCGAGGCAAAGACGTGTCTGTGGCATCCAGCCCTGTGTGTCCTCGGGCGGAGGCTTGGGCAGGACTCGCCTCAGCTCTCAGCACGGTTCTGGTCTCTCACAGGAAAACGCTTGCAGCTGGCACTCCACACCCGGGAGAGGGAGCAGTCCCGCTTAACGTGCGTCGGGGGCACATTCGCTCCACGGGGCAGGAAGGAGACGCAGGGCCCCCTGCCAAGCTGAGGATGGGGCCCAGCTACCCTGCAGGATGGAGGGGTGGGCAGGAGCCCCGTCTGAGCCGAACTCTCGAGAAGACCTTGATGCAGAGGGGCTGGTGACCCTGTCCTGGTATCTGAGCTCAGGGGTGGGGTGGGCGGCGTTCAGGTCACACAGACCCAAAGTCCCGAGCTCTCCCCAGACCCCTGGCCTCCTTCCCACCAAGTTTCCTGCCTCGCCTGTGGGGTTCAGCGGAAAGAAGAGCCTGAGCAGAGGAGACACCTTGACGAGGGCAGAATTCACCCGGAGAGGCGGGGTCCGGCCGGGAGCGGGACCTGCACTCCCCCGCATGGTGCACCCCGGTCCTTCTCCGCCAGTCAGCAGGCTAGGGCAAAGGTCCAGGAGCCACAGGGGTGGGGGGCACATCCCGCCCATAACCCCAATGGCTAGTGACATGCACCCCCAGCCGGCAGGCCACCCCCGGCTTCAACGACTGGCCCATCTGCCCTTTGCTGTCCATGAAGAGCCTTGCCTGAGCTTCGAGACACTGTGGTATGACCCACAGACCCGACAGAGACTAGTGATGGGAGCAAGTCAGTCTCCAGGCCCAACCTTCAATCTTCGGGTCTGCTGGAGGCCTTTCTGTCTACAGTTCAGAGCCAGACCCAGGAACCAGCCCCGCCCATGTTCAGGCCAGGGCCCAGCCAGGGGGGTCTACGGTTGCTGCCTGTTATCCAGGAAGAGGGCCGGCCTTGATGAGGACTGTAAAGGGCGGAGATGTGTCTTTTTGGCTTGTTACCTCACAGTGACAATGCTGAAAGCTTTTTCTGAGCATTGGATGGCGAATCCAAGAGTGCACCGAGGAGCAAGGCGGATGCTGTGAGTTAACCAACAACGTGTGGCTGAGAACCGGTGCTGCAGAGTGCTCCAAACTGCCCTGCCTCGCTGGCAGCAGTGGTCGCCGGGGAGCAGCCGTGGAACCTTGCCTGAGGGGTACACGCTGGTCCACAAAGCCGACTCCTTGCTGGCCGGTACGGCCTTCTGTGATTACAGCCTTAACTTTCTTCTGCACCCCATTTGCTCTCTTTATCTGCCTGCAGCCAGCTTGTGGGATCTTGGTTTCTCCACCCGGGATTACCCGGGCCCCCGGCAGTGAAACCGTGGAGTCCTAACCACTGGACCACCAGGCAAGTCTCTGAACCCCATCTTCTTACCAGAAAGACCAACTTGCTCGGTTTAAGAAGCTGATAATCAATCTGGAACTCTGTTCTAAATATGGACTTAAACACTAGTTTTTATACCTTCAAAAGCCATTTAAATATCATTTCTGTCAATGAATTAAAAAAAACAAGGTCCTCTTCAACTTCCATCCATGGAAACACACATAACCAGAAAGGGGTTCTTTCAGGAGCTTCCTTCCACCCGCCGGTAAAGCCTGTGTTAAACTGTGCTTGCCAAGACACTTTTTAGAAAAACACGCAGCCTTTTTATTAATAAAGAGCATCATGGGATGGAGGTGAGCTCGCTCAGGGAGTAGACGCGCTGGGGGCTTCCTCCTGTCTCGGCAGCCCTGGGACTCACAAACCTGCTTTTCTGGCCCGTGGGCTCCTGGCAGGGCGGAGGATGCAGCGGGCCATGAGGAATGAGGCGACCTGACTCTGTCTCCCTGCGAGTGGGTGGAGGACCCTGGGGCTGGGAGGGGAGTCCAGTCTGTGCGGAAACCCTTCAGGGTGGGCCGCCTGAGCACAGGGTCCTATGGGCAATGTCATTCTTGGTTTTTTTTTTTTAGGAAAAAGGAGAAACCGAATATCTTTATCCCTTTTTTGATTGTTTTTATAAACTTTCAGGGAAGATACATCCAAAGGCAGTCTCATTCTGAACCTGGTTTTTGTGGGAGCTCAAGCGGGTTGGTCATCCTAAGCCTGTGCCTGGGGACACCGCGCCGTTTATTCAAAAGCGGGAGAGGTCTGGCCACCCCTCCTCTCACTCGAGTCCCCCCCACGCTGCGCACGTCGGCAGAAGACACAACCCGGCCAGTTCAGGGCGGCTTGGAGAAGTAGTCCAAGAACACTCCAGGGACACCTGTCGACAGACTGAGGACTCCAGACCCCCCAAGCCCCCAACTCCCCTTACACTGTCACTAAAGACCACCACCTCTCTCCCTAGATTCCAGTTACTAGTTTCCAAGTTGCTTATTGAGAAGAAAAATCAGTATGAATATCAAAGCAGAAAGCTTTGGAGAATTTTAGTCTCCAAGTTACTCTTTCAAAGGTTGCTGTATTTCCTTTAAATATAAATGTGTCAGTTCAATCAGCTCAATTGTTTTTAATTAAAACATCTAAAGTATGACTCCAGTGCTTCCGGAAAACTTAACACGCCAAAGCAGAGGAAAACATTTAATAATCCTATTTGCGTATTTTATCGAAATCATAGATAACAGGATTTATTCATCTGTGTCGAGGTACAGTCATAACCACATGCAGTGACTTCCTAGGACTTCATGAATGATCTTAAAATTCCTGAAAAGTGTTTACCTGCCTTATGTAAGACTCCAATTTATACAGAAAAGGGGTGTTGTGAGTGAAAATATAAATTTCCCTGAACTGTCTTCACAGAAAAATAAACTGCACACATGCTGAAGTTTTAAAAATCCAAATGCTTTTTTCCAGGTGTGAACTGAACTGCACAACCCCATACACTGATAGAAAAAAACAGGTGATTATTTTTAATGATTTATGTATAAAAGAAAAATAAATTTTATGATACAATTTGAGAGACTATTTCATACAAAATTTGACTCACATACAACGTATGCGATTTTTTTGCAACACAAGAACGCTAGTCTTACATACAAATTCATAAAAGGCAGACTTCTTAATCTGACCCAAAACAGGGTCCCTTTGGGGTGGTGGCTGTCACTTGAGTCAGTGGAAGAGAGACCGTGGACAGGGGAAGAGCTGGGTAACTGGTACCCCTCCCCTCCTCCAGTGACATGTTGATATTCAGTGTCATCTCAGCAGACAGAATTTTATGGCTAACTACAGAAAGGAGGGAAAGACCAATGTTTCACAATGGCACATCTTAATAATCCAATCTTGAACTTCACTTCAAAAATCATAGAACGACCTTTGTAACAGATTTATTTTGGAAATTACACTAAGGAAAAACTTAACTGTGCTAATCTTTTAAAGAAACAAAACTTGCTGAGGAAATTCTAACATTTAAAATGACACCGCTTGGGTTACATCATAAATAACAGTATGTAGAATACAAGTGTCAGGACCCAGACTTTAAGACCCGTAAGTATGTCTCCGAACAGTGAAATCCTTTATACACAAATATAAGACTTCAGTATTTACAATATTATATGTAGTGAAAAACTAAATATAAACTGTGTTTAAAAAAAAAAACTTTTGCTTTAAAAAAAATTTCTAAAAAAATGGTAACATCAAAAAATTTTGCAAATCTGTGCATCCTTTTAAGTCTTTCTTCTGGAGGTTTTTCCTAACCACCTGTCTCTGAGGTGCACAGGTGCTTACACCTGGGCAAAGGAACAGGCCTGGGCCGTTGGCTTGAAGAGCAAGCTTAGCTTCTAGAGAGGATGAGGGATCCCGCAGCTGCACTGATGTGCTCGCAGGGAAGCCCAGGGGCTCGATGTTGAAGAAAGTGAGGATGCGGCCTATGACAATCTCAGGTCAGACGATGCCCCCGAAGGCCGCAGTCAAATCTCCTTTTAAAATGTATGAACTTTAGGGGTTGGAAAAATAAGCAAAACATAATAGGGAGCAAAAAGAAAATTGCGTTAAGGTACACGCAATGACAGAGAGGTTAAAAACTAGAGTTCGTGGGTACTTTATAAAGACACGGGCTGAAATGAACTCTTTGCAAGTGGGAGTGAGCTAAAAATATAAGTCTTTGCTTTTCAGGCCTCACTGCATTTATAAGGCTCCTGTCAAAATGTGCAGCTAGCCTTCACTCGGGGCTCCAGCAGTCCTGTCAGCAGGCTCGGAGTTGGCCATCTCAGAGTTCCGTGTCCCGGGCAGTCCCAGCACCGCTCGCCCACTGGACAGACTGGCACAGAACCCAAGAGCCGACGGCAGAGACCAGGCTTGCAGAGAAACGTCTCACACCAGCGGCGTCTGCAAGAGCCGTTTATAACTAGCAAGTTTCCAGTGGAGGAAGGCAGGGAAACACGGTCTCTCCTACACCAAACGTGCCTTAGGTGGTAAAGCTCTGAAAACCAGGAGGATGACGTTGTGAGCTGCTCACCGCTGCCTTCAGACTGAAACCTCGCACGGAGAGCGAAGTGCCAGCCTCCTCCTTACGTGCAAGTTGAGGGACCCCCTGGAGTCTCTGCAGCTTTGAGCCCTCACCTCCTGGAACTCAGGTTGATGCTGTACACCATCTTCTGGATCTTCTCCTCGTTCCTCAGGATGTTGGCCTTCACGGCACAGATCTTGTCCTGCTGGTCCCTGACCAGCTGCTCCAGCTCCGCCAGCTCCGCCTTCAGGGGCTCCACGGCGCTGTCCGTGATGCTGCCGAGACACAAGCCGGGGCTCATGAGGACCTCTCTCCTTTCCCATCTGATGCTTTTCTTTTTGGCTGCATTTTTGTCATGCAGCATGCGGGGATCTTAGTTCCCCGACCGGGGACTGAACCCAGGGCCCCTGAGTTGGGAGTGTGGCATCTTAACCACTGGACCACCAGGGAAGTCTCTACACTAGCTTCTTAATTAAAACAAAGGGAGGTAACAAAAGTAAATTACTCATTGTATCCAAAGGGGGAAAATAATTTCAAAAAGGATAAAAATATAAATGTACTTTTCTCAAGTAAAAAATTTAAAATACTTTCAAATTACAGTCACAAAACTTTGGGGATTTTGATAAGACACATGATAAATATGTGTCTTTGGATAAACATCCAAACTGCAAAGTTTCCTGTCTTCTGAATGCCTAAATCTTGGGTTTCTGAACACCAAGAGCAGCTCTTTTCTAGCTGCTACGGAGAAATGCACATTATGCTGTGAATGAAGAAGCAATGTACTTTCCTTGGGGTAGGATGTATGAAAGAGGGTTGAGAGGGCTCGGTTCTCCAGAGGCCTCCCCCTGGGCCGTGTTTCCCCCACCCTAACCCACCCCTCCCCCAGCCCCCCTCCCCCACCCCTCCCCTGCCCCCCCCACCTCTGCTCCTGCTGCAGGGTCTCCACTGGCTGCCCTGGGCTGTGTTTCCCCCTCCCTCCCCCACCCTCCCCCACCCCCCCACCTCTGCTCCTGCTGCAGGGTCTCCTCTGGCTGCCCTGGGCTGTGTTTCCCCCTCCCTCCCCCACCCTCCCCCCACCCCCCCACCTCTGATCCTGCTGCAGGGTCTCCTCTGGCTGCCCTGGGCTGTGTTTCCCCCTCCCTCCCCCACCCTCCCCCGCCCCCCCACCTCTGATCCTGCTGCAGGGTCTCCTCTGGCTGCCCTGGGCTGTGTTTCCCCCTCCCTCCCCCACCCTCCCCCGGCCCCCCCCACCTCTGATCCTGCTGCAGGGTCTCCTCTGGCTGCCCTGGGCTGTGTTTCCCCCTCCCTCCCCCACCCTCCCCCACCCCCCCACCTCTGATCCTGCTGCAGGGTCTCCTCTGGCTGCCCTGGGCTGTGTTTCCCCCTCCCTCCCCCACCCTCCCCCACCCCCCCACCTCTGCTCCTGCTGCAGGGTCTCCTCTGGCTGCCCTGGGCTGTGTTTCCCCCTCCCTCCCCCACCCTCCCGCGGCCCCCCACCTCTGATCCTGCTGCAGGGTCTCCTCTGGCTGCCCTGGGCTGTGTTTCCCCCTCCCTCCCCCACCCTCCCCCACCCCCCCACCTCTGATCCTGCTGCAGGGTCTCCTCTGGCTGCCCTGGGCTGTGTTTCCCCCTCCCTCCCCCACCCTCCCCCGGCCCCCCACCTCTGATCCTGCTGCAGGGTCTCCTCTGGCTGCCCTGGGCTGTGTTTCCCCCTCCCTCCCCCACCCTCCCCCACCCCCCTACCTCTGATCCTGCTGCAGGGTCTCCTCTGGCTGCCCTGGGCTGTGTTTCCCCCTCCCTCCCCCATCCTCCCCCGCCCCCCCACCTCTGATCCTGCTGCAGGGTCTCCTCTGGCTGCCCTGGGCTGTGTTTCCCCCTCCCTCCCCCACCCTCCCCCACCCCCCCCACCTCTGATCCTGCTGCAGGGTCTCCTCTGGCTGCCCTGGGCTGTGTTTCCCCCTCCCTCCCCCGCCCCTCCCCTGCCTCCCCACCTCTGTTCCAGCTGCAGGGCCTCGGCATGCTGCTGGCTTTCGCTGTGCCACAGCTGCAGCTCGTTCTGCATGGCATCCACGTCCTCCTGGATGTAGTCCATGATCTTGCCCAGGGGGAGGGCGCTCCGGCACAGGGTCTGGATGGACACCCGGAGCTTCTCTATCTCCTTGGAGACGATGTCCTTCTCCTTCTTCCAGGCCGACTCGAAGACGAGCAGCTTCTCCTGGGAGGAGTGTGAAGGGAGAGGAGCACACTCACTCCTGAGCGCAGAGGGCATGGGCGCGGGACCCACCGGCCTTTAGAGAGGTCACGAGCTGCCCGTGACCCCGCAGCTCGGCCAGCAGCACCCCGTGAGGGCCGGTACAGCAAGATCTTCACCTCCCGACTGACCGGAAACCTACAGCTGTTCTTGTTACAAGAGCTCAGGCAGGGACACAGAGGACGGTCCCCAAAGGAAAGGGGGCCCGGGGGTGCATGTCGCTCCCTGAGGGCCCCACCTCCCCACTTCACAGGGCTGCAGCCCCACCTGCCCGGCCAGCGGAAGGCAACCCGCCCAGCAGAGGAGGGGAGGGGAGGGGAGGACCACCACAGAGGGAGGAGCCAGAGTGTGCGGCGGAGGGTGTGGCCGGGCCACCAAGGGGCAGCAGAGAGGCCCAGGCCCGCTGCCCTGGGCTGGCCAGCCTGGGGCCCCAGGGCAGGGCCGGTGGGAGAGCGGAAGCAGGAGAGGAGGGCGGCGGCCGGAGAGCTGCGCTCAGTTCTGGCCGGGGGCTCTTGGGCTCTTTGACACAAGCCATACCTAGGGTTCTCTTCATATGAGACTTTACCACTGACATCTCTGAATCTCAAGAACCAACAGGTATTTTGGCTTGGGGACCTTTCCTGGGGAAATCAACACTCTTCAGGAACCACCCCCCCGCCCCTCACCAAAAGCTCCCACTCCACACAGGCTGACTGCATGCCCCTGCTTTACCCACGGACAGCATGAGTCAGATGCATTAAGTTACAACTGATCAACTTCTTTTATTTCTAAACTTGTTTAACAAAGTGACACATAACTGCTCATGTCACTTCTAATCCGGTTTCAGACCAAGACCCCAGAGGGCAGGAACCTGCGTCTGGTCCATGTAAGTGCTCCTTAAATGCCTGCTAAATGAACGCATGAAGTGAGTAAGAGATTTATGAGTCAAGATCTGAGCTCCACTGTGTTCTGGCCTTTAGCAAACACGTGGAAAGCCTTAACACAATGCCTGGCACACAGAAGCACTAAACAAATAGGACTACAAACAAAAGGCAAAGCTCACAGTGAGTGAGTGAGTTCTGCAAGGTTGCGGGATACAAGATAAACATAAAAAAATCAGCTGTTTCTATTTGCTGGCAATGAACACACGGCTACCAAAATTTAAAATACACTGCCATCTATAATCGCTCAGAAAAGAGAAGTACTATTCATAAACCTAACAAAATACATATAGAATTTGTGTACTGAAAACTACACAACGTGGATAAAATAAATCAAAGGAGGTCTACAAAGAGAGAGCCAAACCCTGTCCATCAACTGCAAGATTAACACAGTAAAGATGTCAATTCTCCCCAAATTTATACACAGGTTTAATACAATTCCTACCACAGTGCCAAATGGTTTGTACATGTGGGCAAGATTGTCCTAAAACTTATACAGAAAAGCACAGGATCTAGCATGGCTGAAACATTTTGAAAAAGAAGAAATTAGCGAGAAGCATCAGACTACCAGATCTCAGGACTTACCACAGAGCGCTAGCACTCGGGATGGTGTGGTCAGGGCAGGGTGGACACACACCCAGGGGACAGAGCAGAGAACCCAGGTCCTCCTCACAAATACATCCACCTGATTTCTGACAAAGGTGCTACGGCAAGCCAGCGAGGGAGATGCAGACTTCCAACACACAGCACTGCAGCACCTGGACAAACAGGAAGAACGGAGCCCTAACCCTAGTCTCATCTTATACAGAAACTACCCTGAAACGGACCGTGGGCTTAAATGTAAAACATAAAACCAACTGGATACGTGGGCAGAACGGAGCCCTGACCCGAGTGTCACGTCTTACACAGAAACTGCCCTGAAACGGACCATGGACTTAAATGTAAAACATAAAACCATAAAACTTCTAGGGGAAAAAACCTAGAAGAGAGTCCTTGGGATTTACGGTCAGGTAAATAAACAGTTCTGATTTGACACCAAAAGCACGATCAGTTGAAGGAAAAACTGATAAATGGGCTCTGTCACCGTCAAAAACTGCCCATGGGCAAAACACCCTGCTGACAGCATGGAAGACAAACTAGACAGAGAGAGGATGTGCATTCAAATCACAGACCTGGCAAAGGATTAGGACCCAAGGTGTAAAAACTCCCAGACATCAACAGCAAAAAAGCAAACAATCAAGTTAGAAAATGGACAAAAGAACAGACATTTCACCAAAGAGGACACACAGACGGCCAAAGAGCACATGAAAGATACTCAAAATCATTACCCATCAAGGAAATGCAAGTTAGAAACACGAGATGTGACTGCACACCTATCAGAATGGCTAAAACGAAACACACTGACCACATCAAACGCTGGGAAGGACACAGAGAAACTGGACCCCTCATTCACGGCCGGGGGGAACGCAAAACGGCACAGCCGCTCTGCAGGCAGTTTGACCAGGTCTTTAAGACTAACTGTGCAGGTGCCATGCAAGCCAGCAACCGTACTCCTGGGCACTGCTCCCGGAGAAGTGAAGACATGTTCACACAAAAACCTGTGTAGGTGTGTTTACGGAAGCTTCATTCCATATGGAAGCTTCACTCAGAGCAGTCAAAAACTGGACACAACCCAGATGCCCTTCAGGGAGTGAATACATAAACTATGCTACATCCGTATCACAGAATACTACTTGGCAAGAAAAAAGGAACAAACTGCTGATTCATACAACAACCTGGATGGGCCTGCTAAAGAGTTATGCTGAGTGAAAAAAAGCCAGTCTCAAAATATACATGCTGCATGATTCCATTTCCATAAAGTCTTAAAATGCTAACACTACAGAAATGGAGAACGGATGAGCAGCTGCCAGGGGTTCAGGACAGGGTTGGTCGGAAGGCAGAGAGTGGGTATCGTTATAAAAGGGCAACAAGAGGGATCCCTGGGATGCTGGAGATGTCCTGTATCCTGACGGCATCAAGGTCTGCATCCTGGGTGCAACACTGCACTCAGCTTCGTCAGATGTCATCAGCGGGGAGAACTGAGTCAGGGGTCCCTGGGGTCTCTGTTATCTCTTACAACTACATTTGAAATTAGTTATCTCAAAATAATTTCAATTAAAAACAAAAAAGGTAGTGGCTATAAAAGTGCTTTTGAATTAAAATGCTAAGTGACTAAAGTGAATCAATACAATGATAAATTACTTCCTGGGAAAAAATGTGCTGTCCTTATTATACTGACTACTTTATTATGAACTATACAAAAAAGATCTTCATGACCCAGATAACCATGATGGTATCATCACTCAACTAGAGCCAGACATCCTGACACCTGAAGTCAAGTGGGCCTTAGGAAGCATAACTATGAACAAAGCTAGTGGAGGCGATGGAATTCCAGCTGAGCTACTTCAAATCCTAAAAGATGATGCTGTGAAAGTGCTGCACTCAATATGCCAGCAAATCTGGAAAACTCAGCAGTGGCCACAGGACTGGAAAAGGTCAGTTTTCACTCCAATCCCAAAGAAAGGGCAATGCCAAAGAATGTTCAAACTACCGCACAACTGCATTCATCTCACATGCTAGCAAAGTAATGCTCAAAATTCTTCAAGCCAGGCTTCAACAGTACATGAACTGAGAACTTCCAGATGTTCAAGCTGGATTTAGAAAAAGCAGAGGAACCAGAGATCAAACTGCCAACATCTGCTGGATCATCGAAAAAGCGAGAGTTCCAGAAAATCATCTACTTCAGCTTCATCGACTACACTAGAGCATTTGTCTGTGTGGATCACAACAAACTGTGGGAAATTCTTCAAGAGATGGGAATACCAGACCACCTTACCTGCCTCCTGAGAAACCTGTATGCAGGTCAAGAAGCAACAGTTAGAACTGGACATGGAACAATGGACTGGTTCCAAATTGGGAAAGGAGTACGTCAAGGCTGTATATTGTCACCCTGCTTATTTAACTTATATGCAGAGTACATCATGCAAAATGCCAGGCTAGATGAAACACAAGCTGGAATTAAGCTTGCCAGGAGAAATATTAATAATCTCAGATATGCAGATGACACCACCTTTACAGCAGAAAGCAAAAGGGAACTGAAGAGCCTCTTAATGAAAGTGAAAGCAGAGTGAAGTTGGCTTAAAACTCAACATTCAAAACACCAAGATCACAGCTTTCAGTGCCATCACTTTGTGGCAAATAGATGGGGAAACAATGGAAACAGTGACAGACTTTATTTTCTTGGGTTCCAAAATCACTGCAGATGGTGACTGCAGCCATGAAATTAAAAGATGTTTGCTCCTTGGAAGAAAAGCTATGACCAACCTAGACAGCATAGGAATTCAATTCTGAATATTGGAGTTGAAGCTCCAATACTTTAGCCACCTGATGCGAAGAACTGATTCACTGGAAAAGATCCTGATGCTGGGAAAGATTGAAGGCGGGAGGAGAAGGGGACGACAGAGGATGAGATGGTTGAATGGCATCACCATCCCGAAGGAGATGAGTTTGAGTAAACTCCGGGAGTTGGTGGTGAACAGGGAGGCCTGGCGTGCTGCAGTCCATGGGGCTGCAAAGAGTCAGACTGATTGACTGAGTACTAAAGTACTAAACTGAACTTTATTATAGTGACCATATTGACGACTGACTTAGTTGAGACATTTAAAATTCTAGTTAAACCCACTCATAATGATGTGAAGTAACTCCTATGTATCTGGCATCGTACTGACTCTAACACAAAACTGTCCAGAGCAGAGAACTCAGGACGGAGACTAGCGTGCACAGCGTCTTATGAGACCGGCGAGCCCTGCCTCAGACAGGCACACTGCGGGGCTGTCCAAGCCCCTCAGGAATCTGTGTCAGCGCCAAGTGGCAGAGGGGACACACACCCTGAAGTTCACAGTCTCACTTTTGAGAGGTTAGGGACTTTTAAAACAAGAGGCTTTGGGGCTAGGATTATGATAGCTGGGAGAGGCTTTTCTATTGCTGCAAAATATCAAAATTCTGGCATTTTCCAAGCTTTCGCTTAAAGCAGCAGGTAGAGTGGGTAAGTCAAGACTGACTCTGCTTTAAAAAGCACCCCCACTGACGACAGGCTCTGATTTATACACAGCTTGTTCTGCTGTATCAGCAACTTTCCAGACAAATGCAACCATTATAAACCCCGGTTTTATAGACTTTTAATATGTACAGTAAAATCTGAGAATCCACCGCTGTACTCACCACACAGGAATTAGTCATATGAAATATGCTTAATTTTTGAAAATGGAAGAGAAAAAAAAAAACCCAGAAACTGTATCATTACCCCCAAATAGTGCCTACAACCCGCTGGAACGTGGGTGGACTCGGGGCGGGCGGTGGGCGGTCAGGACTCTGCGCCCCGCGGGGACCGAGCCCGCCTCCCTGCCTTGGAGCTTTACAGCCTCCTGACCGTGGCCTGCCCTGCCCTGCCTCGGTCTCCTCACAATAAACTGGAAATACTAACATTTACCTCGCAGGCAGGATTAGATGGGATAACATAAAGCAAGCAGCTCAGCGCCTTGCACATAGTGAACCCTGGACAAACCCCGGTCGTCATAAATGTCCCCGCCGCGAAGGGCAGGGCGCCGGGCCTCGGGAGAGGGTGCAGATGTCGCTCCTGCCAGCTACACTCGCGTGCTGTGTGGTCAGCGCCAACCCACGCGGCGTTCGCCCGGCTTCGGGCGGACGAGTTCTCCTGTAGGGACGTCATTTACCTTCCTCCCTGACACGTCGCTTCCTGTCGTCACTTTCTAAAACACACACAGCCCACACCACGAGACGCGCTCTTGAAGCTCCTCACGGACAGGCTGCGGTTCTGGGCGCGGAGCTGAGCTGGGGGCCGCTGCAGGTGACGCGGGCTCCCTCCTCCCGAGGGCTGCAGACTGTTGCCTCCGCTGGTGCCGGGCAGCGGGGACCTGTGACACAGCGTTTCCTCATTTGGCTGGCCACACGCGCGCTTCGGGAGAAGTGACTTTCCAGGATCTTTCAGGGGAACAGGTACCTCTGGGACTGAATATTAATTGCATTTACCCCACACGTACTTGTCCCCAGAAGTGTGGGCATTTAATTGTGTTTATAGTGACTTTTTAAATTTGTAATTATTTATTATTGTAAGTCATACATGTAAAAGGCATTGACCTGAGAGGTTTGTTTCTTTACATTTCAACACTAGGCTTCAGGAGAAGAAAGTACTGTTGTTAAAATAATGCTGCAAAGCCTGACCCGCAGGTCTCGCCAGAATCTCTCAGGAGCACTACGAGCAGGCACAGCACTGCCCTCTGCTCGGCTGCTGATCTGAGTGGTCCCAGGCCCTCCTGGGAGAACTCTGCCCCACGTTAAGGAAACCCACCTGATGAATCAAAGAAGGGGCAATAAATCAGAGCATGTGGGCATCTGCTTTAAATAGCACGCTCCCCCATGACCTCAGGAAGTGATTCATATACAGCTTATCAAAAGTTCCTTTTCTTCCTAAACCAAGGAATGCCTGCATCCAAGCCACACAAGGAAAGCAGAGACCCCCAGGAGGACTATTCCAAGGGTCCTGTCCACCCAGTGACACTCCGTCATCAGACTTCTCTGCAAAGCACACATTCATGTCCAGTGTGGGTCAAAGTGAACACTCGGGAAAACAGTCTGGAACCAAACAGTTTACCCTTTAACATACAGGAAAGCACCTGAGAGAAGGACGTGGAGCCTCCTGCAGCCACCACCGGGGTCAAAACAGCAAACCCTGCCAGGCCCCGGGGCCCCAGGGGCCACTGCCAGGTCGAGTCCCGGGTCTGCGTGACCAGCTGTGCTGTCTGCGTCCGCGCCTGCCTGTTCCATGCACACAGGGTGGATGGAAGGACTCCACACACACACACACTCACGTATCCGTGTGTGTTGGCCTCTGTCCCTCGGCACTGCTGAATGGTGACGTGGCCGTATGAATACACCGAGGTCCCCATCCACTCCTGTGCTGGCGGACATGCGATGGTTCCACACGGCTCCGAGTCGTCTTGCACGTGTGTCCCAGCACACACACACATGCACAAGACCCCGCAGCGCGTGTGGCGCGAAGCGGCGCTGCCGGGTCAGCGGGTACGTCTGTCCTCAGCCGTGTGACGTCAGGGCACAGAGCTTTACGACGTGGTTGCACCAACATACATCAAGTATTTTTCACCAGCCAGGACTGTATTTCTGTGCTCTGATGCCAGAGCTGGTACCTGTGGGCCCAGATGCCCTGTTTCTTTGGCACGGTGCCCTAACAAGATGCTGTGACTATTCTAACTCACCCACATGTGGCACTGAAAAGCTGAAATCTGTAATTAGTCTGTCAAGGAATAAAGAGAATAACAGGAAAAACAACAACTGATTCCAATGGCGCTACCACACCCTGACCGCTGCAGGTGACGACTGCTGAGCACAGGCAGCAGACGGAAAGCCACTGCTCCGAGTCAGGGACACGCTGTTAGAAAACCTCCCGGGTGGTTAAAAATCTGTCACGGGGACGTCCCCTGTGGCCTTGCGCTCCAGTAGTTAAGAACCCGCCTGCCAACGCAAGGGACAGGGGTTCAGTCCCTGGTACGGAAGATCCCACATGCTGCGGAGCGCCTGAGCCCACTGGCCACAGAACTGCTGAGCCCGAGCGCTGCAGCCGCTGCCGCCCACACGAGCCTGTGGTCGGCAGCCGCAGGAGTCACAGCAGCAGGCAGCCCCCACACCAAACATGAAGAACAGCCCCCACTCGCTACAACCAGAGAAAGCAACAAAGCCACAAAGACCCCGGGCAGCCCCCCAAAAAATCCTGCTCATTGCGGCCACTACAGATAAGAAAGAAAACACATGCAGGAAGCCTTCAGAATGCACAGGTGAGAAGCTGTATAGTAAGAGGCTAACTCCCAGGCTGGATGCAGGCAGGCCTGGGGTGACCTCCTCCCTTTGAGACTGTCTATGTAACCTCAGACACAGTAACTTTGGTCCCTCAGTTTCCAAACTTAGAAAATGGGGATGACACCTATCTCATAAGTTCCCGTGAGAATTAAATGAAGGGATGGATGCAATTCCTTAGGGACAGAAATTGCTCTACTGACGTCAGCTGTTGTTATAACGATTATATCATCTACAACTGAGAACAACTAATGGGTAAACTTCTACAGGAGAAGAAATGCATATATGGAACCACCTAGCACCTGGTGCAGAGAGAAATCAAAAGATCATTAAATGTCAGCTACTTCTACAAACATTACTGTCCTTGGAAAGGAACAAGGAATGCTCTTGGAAGGCTGGGTGAGTTCACTGCAGCTGAAGCCTGAGGTTACTGCACAGAACAGAGAAGATGCAACTTCAGACTGGTCTTTCTGATTGACCCCAAAATGGAAATAATTAAAAAATCATCTTGTCACATGGAAAACTGATCAAAACAACAACAGAGCAGGCAACAAGGAAATGTGGAACTCAGACTCCTAGCTAAAGAGATTCCTTCTCTACTTAAAGGAATGAAAGTGAAGAATACATTACTGGCCTAAAACTGGTCCTTTCGATCATTTTTATGAAAGGCTATGACCGTGTATTTATTCTTTCAGATAAAACTTTTTTTTTTTTTTGGCTGCACTGCGCAGCAAATGGGATCTTAGTTCCCCAGTAAGGGATCAAACTTGCATCCCCTGCACTGAAGGCAGAATCTTAACCACTGGACCACAGGGAAGCTCCTCACAGAAACTAGAACATCCTTCACCAAATTCCAAAACATCCATTGAACATTTATTGGGATTGCATTACACTTATAAGTTAATTTGAGAGAAGTGACATCTCTATATTGAGTTTCCATGCAGAACACAATGTCTCTCATGACTTTTTCCAAGCCTTTTATATTTCTTGGTAGAATTCTGTGGCTTCTCAATACAGTTACTATAAATTCTTACTAAATGCACACATGCTTTGGAAATTTACATTTTTGTTTCCAGTTCTGGAGGAAGAGCTTGATACACATTGTTTCCAACTGGTTATTGCTGACATATAGGAAAAATACTGACTTTTATGTATTTATTTTGTCCCTGGCCACCTTACAAATTTTTTTAACATTTTTAAACTTTAAGGGGTTGACGGACTTGATAGACCACTGTCATCTTCAAATGATGATGACCCCGTCTCCTTTCCAGAATTCAGTCACATTTCTCTTTGCACCAGTTAGCCCTCCAGAGTATCTCACCCAGGTCTCACTTCACATCCTTGTTCCTGAATTCCATGGGGACACCCACAGCCCCGTCCTGCTGTGTAGGGTGCTGACTGCTCCAGGCAGCACCTCTCCCTCTTGCAGCCAGAAGGACACTCCTGCCCCAGTTCACTGCAAGCTTCAAGTCCAATGTAATAGTGGACATTGAGTTTTGTAGTGCCATTTATTCTCTTTGCTGTTGCTGTTGTTGACTGGGTCTTTGTTGCTGCACGAGAGCTTTCCCTAGTTGCTCCCCGTGAGTGATCCCCACGGTGGTGACAGTGAGCTTTGATGGACGGCTAGTGAACTCCAGCAGAAAGCCATCCTGAGTCTGCAAAGGGAGAAACCACACCTTCAGCGTTAGCTCCACTCCTGGGAAGGCAGAGGGAGGCTGTGAGTACCCAGCATGGAGCTGCAGGACACAGAGAAGACACCAAAGCTGAGGAATTCTGCAAAGGAGGAGCAGGAAAGAGGGAGTGAGCGCATCCAAAAGAGGTGGCAAAGCCTCGGGATCCCTAGCCATGCTGGTGGAGTATTTATCTCCCAAGTCGGTTAGTAAAGACTGGAGGGGATGCTGCTACTTCAAATGTGAGAACAGCAACATAAGGCACGAGGAACGTGAAAAATCAAGAAAATATACCACCACCAATACACTTACAGTATGACTGACTTCAAAGACATGGAAATCTGCAATTCAGCCAATAGAGAACCCAAAATAGCTATTTTAAGGAAATTTGATGAGCTGCAAAAAAACACAGACAATTCAACAAATCAGGAAAATAATACAGGGAAAAATTGAGAAGTTTCACAAGGAGAAACACAGATTCTGGAGCTGAATAACACAGTGAATGAAATGAAAAATGTGACAAGAGCATCAGCAACAAAACAGTTCAAGCGGAAGAAGAATGTGAGAAGTAGCAGACAGGACCTTCAAAATTATCCAGTCCAGGGGGAAGAAGAGTGGAGAAAGCCTATGCAAGCATGGAGGGAGAAAGAGGCAGAAAGCTTACTTAAAGAAATAATGGTTGAGAACTTCCAAAATCTGGAAGACATTTGGACATCCAAGTTTTGAAGCTCACAGTTCATCAAACAAACTTCACATGAGGAGATCTTGGGCTTCCCAGGTGGCGCTCGTGGTAAAGAACCTGCCTACCAATGCAGGAGACATAAGAGACGTGGGTTGGATCCCTGGGTCAGGAAGATCCCATGGAGGAGGGCATGGCAACCCACTCCAGTATTCTTGTCTGGAGAATCCCCATGGATAGAGGAGCCTGGCAGGCTACAGTTCATAGGGTCTCAAAGAGTCAGACACGACTGAAGCAACTTATCACACACGTAAGGAGATCTTCTTTAAGATGTATTATAATAAAACTGCCAAAAATCAAAGACAAGAAGAGACTCTTAAAGCAGCTGGTAACTTCCTGCTATAAAGCAATCTGCAGATTTGTCAGGAGAAACTTTACAGGCCAGAAAAGAGTAGGGCAAGATACTCAAAGAGATGAAGGGGGAAAAGGCCAATAAAGAATACTCTATTCAGCAAAGCTATCCCTCAGAAATAAAGGAGAGGTGAGACCTTCCCAGACAAACAAAAAGTTGAGGGAGTTCATCACTACCAGACCTGCCTTAGGAGAAACACTGAAAGGAGCTCTTCAGGCTGAAACAAACGGATACTAATTAGAAGAAGAAAACATACAACGTAATGGGGAAGGTAAGTATACAGTCAAATTCAAAATACTCTAATGTTATAATATGATGGAGGTATTAAGCACTTAACTCTAGTATGAAGCTTTGAGGAAAAGTATTAAAAATAAATAAAGCCACAGTAATTTTGCTAATAAATAAACAATATAAAAAGAGGTAGAACATAACATCAAAAACATATGAAGGGGGAGTAAAAACATATGAAGGGGGAGTAAAAGCATAGAATTTTTGTATACAACTGATGTTAAGCTGTTATCAGTGTAAAATAGGCTGTTATATCTGCAAGATGTTTTATGTAAGTTTCAGAATAACCACAAAGCAAAAACCTACAGTAGATACACAAAGGATAAAGAGAAGAGGACCAAGGCATACCACTATGGAAAGACATGAATTCACAGAGGCAGGCAAAAAAGATTAAGAAAAAAGGAACATAGGAACTACAAAAAGTCAGAAAACCAACAGGGTGGCATCAGTGAGTACTTTGCTGTTGTTGTCCTGTTGCTCAGTCATGTCTGACTCTTTTAGACCTCATGGGCTGCAGCACACCAGGCTTCCCCGTGCTCCTCCAACTCCCAGAGCTTGCTCAAACTCATGCCCATTGAATCCGTGACATCGTCCAACCATCTCATCCTCTGTCGCCCCCTTCTCCTCCTGCCTTCAATCTTTCCCAGCATCAGGGTCTTTTCCAATGAGTCAGCTCTTTGCATCAGGTGGCCAAAGTATTAGAGCTTCAGCTTCAGCATCAGTCCTTCCAGTGAATATTCAGGACTGATCTCCCTTAGGGTTGACTGGTTTGATCTCCTTGCTGTCCAAGGGACTCTCAAGAGTCTTCTCCAACACCACAGTTTGACAGAATTATTCTTCGGTGCTCAGCTTTCTTCCTGATACAACACTCACATCCATACATGACTACTGGAAAAACCAGAGCTTTGACTATACACATATTTGTTGGCCAAGTGATATCTCTGCTTTTTATATTGCTTTCTAGGTTGGTCATAGCTTTTCTTCCAAGAAGCAAACGTTTTTTAATTTCATGATTGCAATCTGCATCCACAGTGATTTTGGAGTCCAGAATATAAAGTCTGTCACTGTTTCCCTTGTTTCCCCTTCTATTTGCCATGAAGTGATGGGACTGGATGGCATGACCTTAGTTTTCTGAATTTTGAGTTTTAAGCCAGCTTTTTCACTCTCCTCTTTCACTTCATCAAGAGACTCTTTAGTTCCTTTTCACTTTCTGCCATAAGGGTGGTGTCATCTGCATATCTGAGATTATTGATATTTCTCCTGGCAATCTTGATTCCAGCTTGTACTTCATCCAGCCTGGCATTTTGCATGATGTACTCTGCATATAAGTTAAATAAGCAGGGTGACAATATACAGCCTTGATGAACTCCTTTCTCAATTAGGAACCAATACATTGTTCCATGTCCAGTTTTAACTATGCTTCTTGACCTGCATACAGGTTTCTCAGGAGGCAGGTAAGGTGGTCTGGTATTCCCATCTCTTGAAGAATTTTCCACAATTTGTTGTGATCCACACAGTCAAAGGCTTTGGCATAATCAATAAATTCTCTTGCTTTTTCTATGATCCAATGGATGTTGGCATTTTGATCCCTGGTTCCTGTGTCTTTTCTAAACCCAGCTTGTAAATCTAGAAGTTCTCAGTTCATGTACTGTTGAAGCCTAGCTTGAAGGATTTTGAGCATTACCTTGCTAGTATGTGAAATGAGTACAATTGTGCGGTAGTTTGAACATTCTTTGGCATTGCCCTTCTTTGGGACTGACTTCCCCGGTGGCTCAGATGGTAAAGCATCTGCCTACAATGCAGGAGATCCGGGTTCGATCCCTGGGTCAGGAAGATACTCTGGAGAAGGAAATGGCAGCCCACTCCAGTATTCTTGCCTGGAGAATGCCATGGACGGAGGAGCCTGGAGGGCTACAGTCCATGGGGTCACTAAGAGTCAGACACAACTGAGCGACTTCACTTTCTTTCTTTTCTTTGGGATTGGAATGAAAACTGATCTTTTCCAGTCCTGTGGCCACTGCTAAGTTTTCCAAATTTGCTGGCATATTGAGTGCAGCACTTTAACAGCATCATCTTTTAGTGAAACAGCACAATTATTCTACATGTAAATGGATTAAATTACTCAATCAAAAAGACAAGAGAAAGACAAGTCCTGTATGATAGGGGGTGAGGGGAGAGTCAACTAGAGGCACCAAATTCCAGTTATTAGACAAATAAATACTGGAAATATGATGTTCAATGATGACTACAGTGAACAGTTGTATATTATATATGACAGCTGTTAGGAGAGTAGACCCTAAGAGTTCTCATCAACAAGGAAAAGATTTCCTTCTTTTTTTCTATCTATATGAGATGATGGATATTAGCTAACCTGTTCTGGCAATTATCTCACAATATATTTAAGTCAAGTCATTATGCTGTACACCTTAAAAGTACACAGTGCTATATGTCAATTACATCTCAGTAAAACTGGGGGGTGGGGAAAGGCATAGAATGGGTGGGATAGATAAAGCAAGACTCAGGTATCTGCCCCTCCAAGAAATTCACTCCACCTGTAAAGACATACAGAGGCTCAAAGTGAAGGAACAGAAAAAGATATTCCACAAAAATAGAAACCAAAAGAGAGCAGGGGTATTTGTACTTGTAGCAGACCGAATAGACTTTAAGCAAATAACTGTAACAAGTGACAAAAATGGTCACTATATGATGATAAAGTGGTCAACTCATCAAGGGATTACAGCAATCACATACATGTGTGCCCAACACTGGAGCACCTAAATAGAGTAAGAAAACGCTAATAGGAGGGGGCAAGGCAAACTCCTGGGCTCCAAGCTGCCCATCTGACCTAGAAGTTCCATGGAAACAGAATTCTGGAAAACTGCCAAGCCTCCTACTGAGTCCTGCCATCGAGGCAAGAAAACCCGTGGCCCAAAATTTTGTAAAGAGGACAGATGACTCTGGGAGTACTCTCAGAAAACCAGAGCAGAGGTGCCAGGCAGAGAAAACTGGAATCGAGCACGCAGAGGAATTTAAATCTAGAGAAGACATTCCCAGGAGGGCCACGCTTTCCACCCATGGCATCTCCATGGCCGCAGTGCCCACATTTAAAGAGGCAACTGATAAATCCTCAATGACAAAGTTACTAACACCCTTTTATGCCATTTTCATTACATCTCACATTCCCTTAGCCTCTTTACAATCCTGTATTTGCTATTTAGATTTCTCAGGAGCTCAGAGATTAAAAAGGTGTCTGCAGGCATTTCTTGTAAAAAAAACAAAACAAAACAAAACACTGTTAGTATGCTCTCACCTTGGGCGAGTGGGGAGAGCCCTGGATAAGCGCATAGGGTGGAGGGGCCCACAGGACACAGCCCTGCCCCACCCCGACACAGCAGGCTGGGCCAACACACTGCCTGCACGGCAACAGGACGAAGATGCCGTTCCTGGGACACAGCGCAGGAGGGGGTGCATGCTGTTGGTCAGGATGATGCTTTAGGTCTGCCTCAAGCGCAGAGCTCCCCAGCTCCCCACCCAAATGAGCCAGGTCCAGGAGGATGGAGGGAGTGGACAGGCTCCTTCCTCCCCAAGCATGAGGGCCCCGGGCCTGTGTTTCTGGCTGTGCCTCTGAATCACCTGGGAATGTTTTAAACACATCTACCCCGGCATCCTACCCAAAGACTGACCCGTGGGTCTCGGGCAGACCCAGCAGCAATATTTAACAAACTCTCTCTGGATGGGTCTCATGCACAGGCTGCTCTAAGCAGATGCACCTTAAGTAAATTTCAAAGGATACGAGGTTGTAAAGTTCGCCTGCTGTATGTTTTACAATTGCCTCCCATCATACAGGCAGTGGCAGCGAATGAACCTAAGTTTAAAAATACACGTTAAAAATATTTTTCTCTCTCCACAATCATAGCTGGCAACCCGCATTAGGCTTATTAAATTATTTTGCTTTTCCTATCCATCCCTCTATGAACTAGTGGAATCCGCCATTTTAAATGTCTTCTAAAATATTTATTATTTTTCTATTGAGCCTATTGATCCAATCTTTTCTTATAAGTTTGGCTCTAGTTTCATTTTTATATATTTGGACTTCTAAATTCAGACCACAGCTCCAAAGATACCAGATAAAACAATCACAGCCAAATTAACCATTAATCCCAAAAGGCCGTGACTGGGCGATGGGAGCCCCAGTGGATTTCCTGGTTGGCAAGTGAGCTAGAGAAGAAGTAAGACCTGTAACTGGAAGCAGCCGGAATATCAGCGATCTCAGCAGGAAATGACCTTCACAGAATTAACAGCGAACATAGGAGTGTGCCCAAGGCCAGGAAGAGCAAAGCACATTCAGATACAGGAAGTGGGGTCCCACACACCCTTGGGGCAGGAGCGCAGATGCAGATGTCTTGGTGAGACTGGGCTCAAGCTGGGACTCACTATTAGTAGTGCCTCCAGCAACCAAAAGTCAACCCAAAGATACACCCTAGAAGTCAACAAATTTCACCCTACAGTTCCTGCATCCTTCATGGCGACTGACATCACGAAGAGAAGAGTCGGGTCGGAGACTGGTGGGTGATGGCTGCAGGGAGGACCAGTGCAGCCAGCAGACAGGCAACACCCCCCTGAAGAGGGGACATGTGGGCAGGGACCCGACTGGGGGTTTTCTGTTGACAGGTCCTGACACGGCCCACCAGGCCCGAGAGGCCGGGGTCGCCTCAGACACCCGCAGCCAAGGCCACGTGCACAAATCAGGGGAGGAGGAGGCCTGGTCGCAGGACAGTACACTCCTGACAGCCGCCCCGCCCTGCCTCCCATGGACAAAACTTGAGCAAGCACAGAGGGACAGACCTCAGCTCTGGGACACCGCTGAGACTCCTGGGGCAGCTGGCCCAGAGTTCCTTCTGGGGCTTCCCAGGGTGGGGGCAGCGAGCTGAGCCCCGTGTGTGGGAGGAGCACAGACACTCCAGGTTAATTTCACTGGAACACAGATATAAACTTCCATTTGAAAATATCAGCAAACTGAATATAGTTTTGCAGGGGACAAATAACTATCTATGAGCGAGCAAAGACACGATTGAACAACAAAGCCAAGATCATTTTAGGAATGTAAGAACTGCTCAACATCAGGAACTCTATTAATATGTGATCATCTCAACAGCTGCCAAAAGATATCTGATAACAGTTAGCATCCATTTCTGATGAGACACCTAGAGCAGTGGCCAGGATACAGCAGGGGATGAATTAAGTGGCTGATGAGTGAATGAACACTGACTTTTAAAACCAGATAACTTATCATCACAAAACAAGTTAACATTAAGATTAAAAAGAGGCTAAGTAAAAACCAGTAACTGTGGGAATCAAGGTCAAGGTCAAGAAGCAACAGTTAGAACCAGACATGGGACAACAGACTGGTTCCGAACCGGGAAAGGAGCACGCCAAGGCTGAATACTGTCACCCTGCTAACTAACTCTATGCAGAGTACATCATGAGAAACGCTAGGCTGGATGAAGCACAAGCTGGAATCAAGACTGCCGGGAGAAATATCAATAACCTCAGATATGCAGATGACACCACTTTTATGGCAGAAAGCAAAGAGGAATTAAAGAGCCTCTTGATGAAGGTGAAAGAGGAGAGTGAAAAAGCTGGCTTAAAACTCAACATTCAAAAAACTAAGATCATGGCATCCAGTTCCATCACTTCATGGCAAATAGATGGGGAAACAATGGAAACAGTGACAGACTTTATTTTCTTGGGTACCAAAATCACTGTGGACAGAGACTGCAGTCACGAAATTAAAAGATGTTTGCTCCTTGGAAGAAAAGCAATCTCAAATCTAGACAGTGTATTAAAAATCAGAGACATCACTTTGCCTACAAAGGTCTGTATAGTCAAAGCTATGGTTTTCCCAGTAGTCATGTACGGATGTGAGAGCTGGACAATAAAAAAAAAGGCTGAGCACCAAAGAACTGATGCCTTCAAATTGTGGTGCTGGAGAAGACTCTTGAGAGTCCCTTGGACAGCAAGGAGATCAAACCAGTCAATCCTAAAAGAAATCAACCCTGAATATTCTTTGGAAGGAATATTTTGTCCACCTGATGTGAAGAGCCAACACATTGGAAAAGACCCTGATGCTGGGAAAGACTGAAGGCAGGAGGAGAAGGGGACGACAGAGGATGAGATGTTTGGATGACATCACTGACTTGATGGACATGAATTTGAGCAAACTCCAGGAGACGGTAAAGGACAGGGAAGCCTGGCATGCTGCAGTCCATGGGGTCACAAAGAGTGGGACACAACTGAGCAACTGAACAACAAAAACAAGGGTAACAAGAGTCCAACTTAATTTAAAACAACAACAACAGAATAAACCCAAAGAACAGACGGCAGGAAATAAAGAAAACTGGCGAGCTCAGTGAAAAGGGGAACAAAGAAACACGCTGGTGGCTTTAAGAGACTGACGACAAATTTCTGGAAAAACAGAAAAGCACAAGCAAGTAGTATTGTTAATTTTAAAAAAAGAACAAAACTAAATTACAAATAAAGCAGACATTTAAACAAATTCTATCAAAAGCTTCTTTGCAATAAGCTTGATAACTTAAAAGAAATTAATAACCAGAACTGACTGTGTAGAGAAGGCACCCACGCAGGGAAACAGTCTAGTCCAGGAGTGACCGGGGGCTCATCCGCAGGGGACCAGTCACCCTGGTGTTCCAGTGAGGGTCACTGGAGCCCAAGGTGGGTGAAGCCACATCGGCCAGGGTGACAGCAGCAATGGGAGATGGGTTCCATACAAGGGGGATTCATGTAATAGGTTCACTTATGCAGGACAATGAGAGCCCGGTTTCACACTGTTGGAGAAAGGAGAATACAGAAAGGGAAGAGACTGGTGCGTGCATGTTCACACGTGCACACACACACAAGAGGAATAAACCCTGCCATGTGTGTACACATACACACACACACACATTTCATCCGTGGCTGTGACCCAACGAGAGGGCCTGAGAGAAGAAACACTTGAAAAGCAGTGAGCACCCCTAGGAACAGACCATGGTTTCTAAACACCATTCTCCACTGAAAGGAACCAGGAGGAAACAGCTCACGCCAGGGCTGGGACAGCACAGGCAAAGCCTAGAAAATCCTGGTGGGCCAGAGTAAGGAAGGGCTCCAGGAACGACACGGGCACAATTAAAGGACACAGGAGCCTATCTGAAGGAGCCCCACTGGGCATCAAATCAGAGACAGTTCGAGTGTAAAATTAATGATAGAATAAAGTCAGAGACTGTGGTGAGCCCACAGTGATATAAAGAATCAAACTGAAAATTAGTGAAGAACAGGTTACCTACGTGGTTTGGAAGCACTTCCCCATTATGCAGCATTAATTACACAGAGTAACGGGACAGTGGAGAAGAGACCCAAGGGCACACCAGCCGTAACGGGACAGATGAGAACACGTGCCGCGTGACGGGATGCGGCGAGGAGAGCAGGCCTGCCTTTTGGGTGGTCCCCACCCAGGATGACCACGATGCTGAGGAGGTACCCGCGCTTACTTCCTGGGCGGGGTGGCCCTGCTGCAGGGATGGAGAACGGCCCTGTTCAGAGAAACTGGTCAGGAACGTATCTGGGGGTGATACCTGCAATCTGTTCTCAGAGTACAGAATTTCTTTGTCCCTTACATGCAACTTTTCTCCAAGTGAAACAGTCCTGTGACACTCACTGTGGCCCCATACAGGCACATGTTCGGGGCCTGGCGCACTAACAGAAGACCACGAGCTCTGGGACCTGGTGATCACGGCCACCACTTCCAGGACGGGTTTCGCAGAAGGCCTTCCTTCCCTGGAACCCGAGCTGGCTGCACTCCCCCAGGGGCTGGAGGTGAAGCCAAGACTCACCAGAGGAGCAGAGCCAGGTGGGGCAGGGGGGCCCGAGCAGGGGGACCAAGACACACGCTCCTTTCTCACACGACACTCCCCCGTCAGTCGTCTCTGAAGCATCTGAAAGTTCTCAAAAGCACCCCTCACAACCTTAAATGGTTGACCTGCTTCTAAATCTGCTTTTCTTCACAAGTAGCTTTTAAAATTGTTTAAAAGCATTTGCTTTGCTTTGCTCGGCTGTACTATTACAATATAATCATCCATCATTTTTCACTGCCAATGACCCTACTTGTAGCACAATCAAGCTTTTTAAAGCTACTGAGAAACCCAACCAGTTCCCAAACTATTAATATGTGGAAATTACTCCTGAGTACCAAAACCTAACAAATAAACCTTTTATAACACATATGGAGTATACTTGAAAGAGTATTAAGACACAGTGTATCTTATTTGTAAATAATTTATACATAGCAATGTCTAAAATAAACACATTGCTGCTTTAACATCTTTTCTCTCTTTAAGGGATTTAAGAACACTCTCTGAAAATGCATAGCTCACACAGAGCAAAGCCCTGACACAACACAAGCCCTCCACCAAGTGGCCATGGGTCCTGGCCTCTGTGCCAACAGGAAGGCAGACAGGCTTTATCAGTCATCAGAGAGTTCCACCTGGTGGGGAGGGGTCTTCAGAAGCCAGAATAAACGTTCTGGAGACTGATCAGAAAACCTTGATAGTGCTGCAATATGAAAAACTGTCCATGCACTGCTGCTATAAAGTAAGAAATCGAAGCATTTTAACGCCAAGCCTTTTTAGTTTTCCTCAACTCTGAAACATCCTTGTGACCTGGACCCCAAAGACAGAGCCACACCCTTGGGCCATATTCTATTTCAGTCCCTCCAAGACAGCCGTTTTACCCGGAATACATTAAAAACTCAAGAAAACCTAACTCGTGCATCCAGGCCTGGTTCCTCCAGCAACAGCGCTTCCCCGGGAGCTGCTTTGTTTTCAAGTCAGAAGGAACGATAAAGAGATGGGACCAGAAAAATAAAAGTGTTTCTCACCTAAAACAGTAAGCACAGATTGGGCATGTTTTAGGAAGGACAAAAATAACTAAGGATAAGAATAGCTGCCGGGAAATACACCTCTTTGTTTCAAGGAAAGATGAGTAATTACGGGACGTCGGGATTCAAATGGCTCTAGGAGGAGCGGGCAGCTTTGCTTCATGCCCGCGGCACAGGCCCTGCCCCTGCAGGGCGGGCGGCTTTCTGGTGAGCCCAGGATGGGTCCCCAGACCACACACAAGCTCTGCCGCCTCCGAACCCTCTGCCCAGGGGGGCAGGGAGAGCCCGCACCCGGGCCTGGGGCGGGAGACCTCGGCAGAGGACGCAGTCACCCAGAGCCCAAGTCCCTCAGCAGTGCGGACGCCCCGGGCATCTGGGGATGGGCTCAGGGCCCCCATACACACCTCAAAGTCTTTGGATGCTCAAGTCACTTATATAAATGTCGAAGTATTTGCATAACCTAGCACACCCTCTCATATACTTTAAATCATCTCTAGATTATTTATAATACCTAATACAGTGTAAATGCTACATAAACAATTGCCAGCACTGCAAATTTAAGTTTCGCCTTTTGGAACTTTCTGGAATCACTTTTCCCTCCAGATACCTTCTGTCTGAGGCTGGTTAGATCCCTGGGTTCGGAACCCACGGGCGCAGAGGGCCCAATGTAAGTTGTCAGTGGTACTGGGCGGGGCTCTGAGCACAGTGCTGAGATTACAGGACATGTTGGCAGGACCATGGCTCGCTGCCTCTGTCACCCCTGGGCCCACAGAGACACGGAGACCTGCCCGTGAGGCTGCCCCACGTGGTGCCGCAGGGACCAGCGGGTCGCCCAAGGCAGGAGGAGAAAAACTCCAGGAGGTGGTGAAGGACAGGGAAGCCTGGCGTGCTGCAGTTCGTGAGGCTGTAAAGAGTCGGACACAACTTAGCGACTGAATAACAAATCATTTTTGTGGTCTATAATATAACCAAGGCATATATCTGTAAATATTCTGAAGCGATACTGTTGATAATTGTGGTGACAATTCAATTTTATACCCAAAACCCAAAATCTCCAGCCTGCATATTAGAAAACATAAAACTATCAGCTTATTTCTAAATAAATAAATACAAAAACCCTATAACTCTTCACAATTAAAATTAATTTCAGTGGTTTCCCAGTTCAGCTATTAAAAGTCTCCTCAGTCTAGACATATTGCAGCACATGTCCCTTTTATTTCTACCACAGAAATTTAAATGGGAACAATATTCCTAGTACAAGAACGTCCAATAAGACTAGGACCATAAACTTTCAAACAAAAAATACATTTATCAGGTGCAGGACTTCAGTTAAGCGAGGTTGTAGAATAGCTTTTTTCTAACAGGGTTATGGAATTTATAATGAAATTGCACCATCTAGCCACCAAAATAAGAAATAACTATTTCAGATCTATTCAGATCACCAAAGTAAAAGAGAATATGAGCCAAACTCCTGACTTTTATATAAGAGTTTAGGTAATTACTATTAGCTATATTCTGTTTATTACCGTTAAAATATAACATGCTTGTGATATGGTCATTTTATCCATCAACCCTGCGCAAGGATGACATGCAAATTCATGAAGCGTTCCATATTAAAAAAAAAAAAAAAACATTTCATGATACAGAGGTTCTCAAATTCCCAGATAACAGCTTCTTCGAGACAGTCACCCACAGTCTCTACTGACATGTGGGTGTTACATGGGGCCTTAAGACTGCTTTTCTTCAGAAGGGCAGCAAACAACATGTGGAGGTCCAATTCGGCACACACTTAGGTTCTTGTCTGTGGAGAAATGTGACTTCTAGCAGCCCCAACAACATGTGGCTCATGTGACCAAGAAGATGAAGAGAACAAACCCACCAAAACTTTAAATAAATGAAGAGAAGGAAATGTACAAAGAGAAGTAGACTCTCTGAGCCTACTTCAAAATAAAGAAATTTAAATGAAAAGAAAAAGCAGCTGAAGTTTACAGTCACAGAACAGATATAAAATGAAGAAGAAAAAAAAAATAGCACCCGAGAGAAGATTGTATAAAAGGAGACTGAAAAATTAGGAGTGCGAAATCTTTAAACAGTGCTTTAAAGTGAGTGAACCGTCTTTGACACCACTGTTATTACTCCAAAGCGTCTTCATTTATAAAGCTTGAAAAGCAAGCATTTTTAAAGAATAAGAAACACTGTAGTAAAACTGCTTTTCTGGTTGTTTTTTCAAAAACTTCATAAATCTGAAGGAAAAAAAATGCTTGGCATGAGCCAGTATCTTTCTATTAACAAAGTTTATATTTCCTCTTGAAAAGAGAGCAAGTAAGTCCGGATGAGGAGAAAAATGCTCAAAGCAATCCGACTCACATATTTATTCCATAATGTATTCCTCAAGTCCATTAGCACAATAAGAAAAGGCTTTTCTTCCAACACAACTTCAAAGACAGGCTGGAGGGATGCCCAGATTACAAATATGTATTTCCTTAGCATTGAAAAAAAACCTTCCCTCAAAAAAGTACAAAGTGCCGAAACTCAGGGCACACTCAAGCTATGTGAGAGCAGAGAAAACACTATTTGAATTTTTGAAGGAGCTAGAGAAGATAAATAATTAATATTATGATTAATACATATAAATCAAGAGTGACCACAGGTAGATATGGCCTACAAACAGATAGTCTTTCAATCACCTCTCCGTGAAATCCACTGTGTACAGTGAATCCACCGACCCCAAAGAGAGAAAGAAGACATACTCTGCAGGCATGAAAGTAACATTTATAATAACTGACCACAAACTAGGCCACAAACAAAGTCTCCATTCCAAATAATCAACATCACAGAGACCACATTCTTTGAACATACAATCATACTAGATATTGGGGAGAAAAAAAGAAAAACTTAAAAAAAAAAAACTCTATGTTTAAAAGCTAAAAACCAAACTCCCAAATAGTTCATGTGCTAAAGGAAAAATAACAACCAACTACTTCATACTAAAATTCAAGTACTTTTTAGTATTTAAATATTTTAAATTTAAGGATAAAACATGCTTAAAGGGAGATGTATAGTCTTAAATATATTTGTTGAAAATGATGAAGACTAAAAACAAATGAGTTAAGTGTCTTTTACTCAAGGGGCTAGAAAAAGTAAACCCCCAAAGAAATTAAGAGGAAGAATAGAGTAGAAATCAGTGAAAGGAAAACAGAAGTCAATGTCTACAGAACCAAAAGCTGATGCTTTGCTACACAGTGTCTCTTTCAAAAGTTTTTTCAAAGTCTTATCAAAGGAAAAAAAATACAAACTTTTCGGAAAGAAGAAGAACTATAACTACAGACCTATTTTTTAAATCACAAAAGTTATCTTGAGGCATCTTTTTGCCATGACTTTGTAAAATGGGCATGAAATAGCGATTTCCTAGAGGAACACTGTGGAAGGGACTGCTGGCTGGCTCCTGTGCCTGCCCACCCTTCTTTTCTCTCTTTTTGGTGGGGTTTTTGGTTTATTTGCTGTTGATTGAGGCAGAGTTGTACTGATCTCCCTTCTCAACAGCAAAGCTTCCCGCCCTGTGAGCAGCCCACACGTGGTAGACGGGCCGGTTCCAAACCCTCAGCCCTTAGCCAGGCAGGCGGCCTCCGCCATTTAACCCACATGCCTTGCAAAACTGTCATTTTCTGCCCAGGCCAGGCAGTGAGAAAATCTGGCAAGTTTTGGACTGTATAATGGAACCTCTCATTGCTAGCTAAGCACATGGATGCCTGGAATTAAGAAGTCATTTCACAGACCCCTTAAGCGACGAAGATCTGACCAATATAATGAAAGCTGAAGTGGTGTGCATTATTCCATTAAACAGTCTAAAAGATTAGTTTGGAAGAACAGAAAAGCTAGCAACTCAGAGGCTCCGATACTAAGAAAACGGCGAGAAGAGAAGGAACTAGCAATGGAGTGGCCGAACCAATATCAAAGGGTTGATGTGAGGACTATAACAATGAACACAAAGTCCCCCTAGCACAGAGGAAGCAGCCATGAATGTGAGTTTATATTAATACTAAAGAAACAAAAAGATATAATTGCACATCTCTCTGATCAGCCAAGAAAAATTGCAAAGTATGACAATTTGACAAATGATGTTGGAACATCTGGTTACCATATGCAAAAATAAATAAGCTTCAATCCATACCTTGCATTCTATACAAAAATCAACTCAAAATATAAAACCTAAACTATAAAATCTCCAGAAAATATAAGAAGAAACCTCCGTGACCGAGGGTTTGGCAAGACTTCTTGGATACAATACCAACATTTGACGGCTTTAAAACTTTAAATTTCTGTTTAAAGACACTTTAACGGGAAGGAAAAGACAAGCCACGGACTAGAAGAAAACATTTCGCACCGCATCTTGTAAGAGTCTTATGTCCAGAATATATGAAGGATTCTCAGAACTCAGCAGTAAGAACACAACCAGCCTAACTTTCAAAGGGCAAAAAAAAAATGTGGACACTTTACCAAAGAAGATATAAAGAATGGAAAATAAGCAGGAAAAGATATTTAATATCGTTAAGTTCAGTTCAGTTCAGTCGCTCAGTTGTGTCCGACTCTTTGCGACCCCATGAACTGCAGCATGCCAGGCCTCCCTATCCATCACCAACTCCCAGAGTCCACCCAAACCCATGTCCATTGAGTCGGTGATGCCATCCAACCATCTCATCCTCTGTCGTCCCCTTCTCCTCCTTCCCTCAATCTTTCCCAGCATCAGGGTCTTTTCAAATGAGTCAGCTCTTCGCATCAGGTGGCCAAAGTATTGAAGAAAATGCAAATCAAAACCACAAGAAATTTTTTAAAACTGACCGTATCAAGTGTTGATGAGGACGTGGAGGAACTGGAACTCAACTGCTGGTCAGAAGTTAAGTGGTGCAACCACTCTGGAAAACAGCCTGGCAGTTTTTTTAAAAAGCTGAACATACATTTACCACAACAACCCAGCTGTCCCCTCCTAAGTGTTTACCCAGTTGGATGAAAGTACTTGTTCACACAGACTTGTTCACAGCAGCTTTATCTGGAATCATCCCAAACTAGAAGCAACCCAAATGCCCCTCAGCTGATAAAAGGGTAAACGCACCATGGTACATCCACACAGCGGTAAAAGAAGAAGTGAACTGCTGATACACGCTGCAACGTGGATATGTTGCAAAATAGTTATGACTGGTAAAAGGAACCAGACCCAATAAAGAGTATATGCCAAATGAGTCCATTGATATGCCATTCTAGGAAATCAAACTAAACTACAGCAACAGAAGGAAGGTGAGCAGTTGCTGGGAATGGCGGGGTGGAGGGAGGAAATGGGCGGGTGGGAAGGGTGATGGAGGACATGAGGGCAGTGGGCATGTTCGTTATCTCGGCTGTGGCGGCAGAGATGTGTGAAAACAGGGACTTTCATTCCATTGAGAGAACAAGTCAGCACAGCCTCAACGGAGCCTGGTGAAACTGAAGCCCTGCCCGTGTTCTGGCACCGCCTCGAGAGTTGGGGGGGGGGGCCAGGGGTGCCACAAACCACAGGCCGAGGCCAGGTCCTGCTGCTGTGATAAAGCTTTACTGGGATGCAGACATGCCTTCGTGTGCTAGTGTCTTCGCAACAGCTGCTTACGGAGGCATCAGGAGAGCTAAGAGGCTGCGGCAGACACCATATGGCTCTGAAGCCTGAAGTATTCACTGTCTGGCCTTTTACAGAAAACATTTGCTGATCACTGCTGGAGACCAACACTGGCTCTTGTGTGCCAGGACACACGCAAAGGAGCCCACGGAAGTGCTCTGCACAACAGCAAAAGGCTGGAGAACGCTAAGTGCCCATTAGTGAAGGGACTGATTACTAACAAACACTGGAATACCATTCATCAATTAAAATGAATAAACTAGGCCTACAGGCATCAAAACGGGCAGGGTCTCAGAAACTCCATGCTGTCTGAAGGAAGCTGCAAACAGATCAACAACAAGATGAGGTTACACACCCCCAGGAGGAGGCATCACACCGAATCCCCGTCAGCGGCCACCCTACGCTGAGAACAGGACTGTGGCTAACCCAGAAAGGACTTCAATTTTTCCTTCACATTTTCATTTATTGTTTAAAAATCTAATTAAGATATTTTAGAAGACCCACAAGTTAAATTTAAATGTGACGTCTGTAACACACCAAAGAAGAAAAAGCAGACAAACCTGCTGGGTTTCCCCATCTGACTGTAATACACATCACCCCCAACTTTAAAAATGCTAACTATACTTTTCAAAGCGCAAATGTTCACCGAACAAGGGAATGTTTTCCCTTTTATCTTCTGAAGGCAAGGGACCTACCCATCTGAAATTTACTTTCAGAGGAAACTGAAACACAGGCCTAGTACGCTCTGCATAAAAACAAAGAGCTATAAAATTTAAACCAACTGACGCTTCAAAGGCCACCTACACGACCAGCCTGAGGCGCGCACACTGGAGGTTCCCGACGGGTCTGCACAGACCTGCCAGGACAGCGGACAACTCTCCAGGCCCAGAGAGGGACGGTGACACAGTGAAATTCCACAGCGACAGACCACCAATGGCAGGAAGGGCCTGTCCCCTTTGAGCAGAGCACTCTCCTCCCGCTAGTGGTGTGAGGGGCTCCCTCTAACGGGGGGTGTCAGCCCTACGGGTTTCCTCGCAGCTGCTTCGGGCCAGATCTTCGTGACAAACCAGGACACATTAAGCAGAATTATCTAAAACAAGTAACCGTTAATTCAACTAGAAGGAAAGAGAAACAGCTGCATGAGTGTCTGCATGTAAACTTACTGGACTGTTGGCTCCTGACAAAGCTAAGAAACCCAGAAACTTACATTAAAAAACCAAGAAGTGAAGATTTATTCTTATACTTCTAAGGCGCTACAACGGAAAGCTCTTGGTGGCATCTGAGGCTCACTACCTGGCCTGCAGGTATTCGCCCCATGTCACGTGCCCCAGGGCAGGGGCTGGTGGGAGGCAGGCGGGGGTCCTAACAGAGCCAAGCCACACACCTGGACAGGAGACAGCAGGGAGACCAGACACAGATGGCACGCACAGTTTAAAAGTCAGATCTGAAAACTGCCCAGACTTTCACTCTGTCACTAGCTGGGGTCACGTGGACGGACAGCCTGCCCACCCCCACGGCGCAGAGAGAAGGGGCAAGCCGGGCAGGAAGGGGTTGGCACGGGGTCAGCGCAGGCCAAGGATGGGACTGGGTACAGAGGAGCAGCATCAGGCCCCCAGAGCCCTGCGTCGTCTCTTCTGCCAACTGGGGGGTAGGGAGTGGGGGGAGGCTTGTAAACATGCCCACTGACGTCACTGACAATCACAGGATCTGCAGGGTGCGCCTAGTCTTTGAAAGCAAATGTGTGAGACAGAGGCTAAACACTAGTGTTTACAGAAGTCATTTCATTACCTTCTCTCCAGGTCTGGATGACTGCTGCAACTTCTCATAATCTTTCTTAGTCTCCAGAATTTTTTTGACAAGTCCTCCTGTTGGAAATCAGTTGGTTTCATGTTAAAGCAGTTCTCTGCCCTAAGAAGCCAGCTTACTAAGTGTGGGTGGGGTGAGGAGGAATGCTAAGGTTCTTTCTCTTTCTATACTGAAACAGTTTCAAATACTGTTTACAAGATAAAAGAGCAAAGCAACTCTTTCGGTCTGTTATAGACTAAGTACTAATATTTCTTTAAATTGGGGAAAGAGCCATCAACTCATGAGATAAATACCATATGAAAAGTCATTTGAATATACCTTGTTTGGTACGTTTGACCTTGCAACCACGTGACGATTTCACATTAATAAAACAAAATTAAATCAAAATTTTTAAAGCCTAAAGATCGAAAGCAAAAGAAAACTACAAACGTAGCAGGATCATATCGGCATGCGTAACTAACAGAGCAGAGTTATTTGACCATTTAAAAACAGAGTCACCGGCTGTGCGTCCCTAAGGGGGTGGCTACTGAGAACCAGAGGCAATCAGACCCAAGAACACCCTGGCGTGTTCGCAGGAGACACACGTTTGTCAACCACTGGTGCCGCGCCGTGCTTTGTCGCTCAGCTGTGTCCAACTTTTAGCGACCCCATGGACTGTATGTAACCCACCAGATTCCTCTGTCCATGGGATTCTCCAGGCAAGAATACTGGAGTGGGGTGCCATTTCCTTCTCCAATTAACCACTGGTAGTGCTGTTCTAAATTGCTGAGCGTGCAAAATGCAGGGTAAAGAAACATACGGCTGACATTGTTGGGAACCGTAATTGCTGGCACAAGCAGAGATGTCCACGGACAAATCAAAGAACTTGGGGAAAACCCTGCAATCATAAATCTAAAGTGAAAACAGCAACATGAACTCAGGATTTAACTTTCTTACAAAAAAATTAGAAAATCCCTAGATACAATGACCAACCCAGAAGTGACATGTGACTAGGCTCCTTGGAGATACGGGGAGGGAAGGAAGTACACAAAGGAGCCTAAAACCTTTGTCCCACCAGAAACCAGCGAGCCAGAGTCTACTGGGCAAACACGGGCAGAAGGACATGGAGAAAACGCAGGTGAACAGAGACAAAACCACCAAGCGTGTTAAAGCCGTGACTTCAGACGGACATCAAAACCACTGCCAGCACCAGCACAGCCCTCATCAGTCACCCCTCAAGGTGCCAGGAGACAAGTGCCTGGTGAGGAAAACCCATCAGTAAAGGGGGAGCACAAAGCAGCAAACGTCTGAGGAAGAAAAGCCTGCCGACGTGGAGGCACCGACCAAAATGTGCTGGGGGGCGGGGACCAGAGGCCACTCCCCACAACCCCCTCGGAGCAACAGCGCGAGACCCAGAGACCCACGTCTCAGCACAAAGGCAGCAGGCGTGATGAACAGCCAACACCGCCGCCACCGCCTCATCCAAACGATCGGAACCTGACCAAGTCTCCAGAACCAATTCATAGGAAAAGAAGAACATGGAAAAAAAACCCACAACCCCAGGGGGAACAAGCTACAGCCAGCTGTGAGGACCCTGAAGGGCAAGCAGCCAGCCTCTTCAACAATAAATCACGGGGGCATGAGCTGGGGGAGGGGGGATTCTACAGAGAGAATTCGGAGCTAGACCGGCAGCTGCACACACAGGGCCCTCACCTGGATCCTGACTCAAAGGAACCAGGAAAAAACACAGAACAACTGGGGGAAAAAACAAGCACTAGATGATACAAGCAGCAGGAATGACTGCTTTTTATAGGCAATAATGGAAATATGGATACTGTTCTTTTTTTAAAAAAAAAGAACATGTTTACAGCAGAAATGATGCTCTCCAGGACGTGAAAAGTGTGGGGAGTGGGGGGTCACCTCAGATGGAGACCGAAGTACCACTCACTGCAAAAGCTGTATGACAGCCCAGGGTTTGCCAGACAACTCTCGGCCTTTACGAACGTTTGAACTAAAAGACATTGTGGGGACCTCCTTCATGGTGCAGGGGTGAAGACTCTGCATTCCCAACGCAGGCAGCAGGGGTTCAATCCCCGATCGGGGGCACTAAGATCCCACATGCCTTGTGGCACGGCCAGAAAAAAAAAAAAAAAAGAAGACACTGTGCTTTGGAAGAAAAAAGTAATAGAGAACTGTCGACCTGGAGGGGGCCTCAGGAGCCCTCCCATCCCACGGTCTAACCGTGCAGGTAAGAAGGGACAACATCTCCACAGCTGCCCACCGCTGACCTCCGGGTCCTGCCCGCACCCCCCCAGCGGCTTGCATCGTCTCCAGGATGAACCACACGCCGAGGATGCGTCGGTGCTCACGGCGTCCTCTTTACTGCTACTCAGACCCCCGAGTGCAGACCAAGCTCACTTCACCAGGTCCTTCCAGAGCAGAGAGCACCCCCCGGGGCACGCACACCGGCCCACAACTCACCGTGCTTCTCATCTTCCTCCAGTTCCACTGCCTGGGCCTGAGAGGGAGAGGAAGCAGAGAAAACAGAGGCTCAGGCTTGCTGAGATCTCAAGACCACGCCCACGTGGGTCTCATCAGGGGGACTGGGTAAAAGAGGGCGGAAAACTAACTGAAACTTCAGAGGAGAACTCCGCGCACACAGTTCTCAGAGCGGGAGGTCTCAGCCCGGCGTGTGATGCCCCAACGCGCGCCATGCCTCACCCACCATTTCAAGCTCCGACATCTCAGGGAGCTGCGGGGCGGCTTCCACCACAAACTGATCGTCGTCCTCATTGTCAGAGTTCTGCGACTCAGTGATCACGTTGGACACAGTTTTACCACTCCCCGTCCTAAACGAAGAGATACTGGGTTCCGTTAGAAAGCTTCTCCCAGTCACATGCCCCCATCAACCCCAGGTATCTGGAACTGTGTCCCAGTCCCCCCCAAGTCTTCCCCTTGTCTTCACCCACGTGCACTGGGAGGCCTCCCAGAGCCCTCAGGCAGCAGCTGACCTCCCCCTCAGGCCTCCACTCTTCAGGTGCAGGGGAGTGTCGTGGTCTTCCTTATGTTACAGTGGCTTCTAGACTACACTCCCTAAAATCTGCCAACTATGAATTTCGTGTTGTCTGAGCTTCTCTGACAACAGATTAATGTTGTCTGTCATTTGACACAGGATGAGGTGGTTGGATGGTATCACCGACGTGATGGACATGAGTTCGAGTAAGCTCTGGGAGTTGGTGATGGACAGGGAAGCCTGGCGTGCTGCAATCCATGAGGTCGAAAAGAGTTGGATACGACTGAGCTGAACTGACTGAGCTTCTCTGAAAACCAGCGCTCTCGCCCTCACCTGCCAGCCCCGGGGCTCACGCTGCACTCCGGGCTGCTGCCCTAACTCTGGGGGGTTCCCAGAGCTGGAAAGGCCCCACCCAGTCCCTGGGTTCTGGGGCCCCCAAATGCTCCGGCATCCCTCTCTCAGCCACAGGCCTACAGCAGGGCCTGGTCACTGCCATGGACAGCAGACACTCAGCCCCGAATCCAAGCCCCTGCTCCGTGACCTCCCCACCCCACCCCAGAGCCTTCCCATCTCTGGCTGGAGAACAGTCCATGAGAGGCTGACTGGACCCTTCACCTCATGTCCTGAGGGTGCCCGTGAGTACACCCTGCCTCTCCACACTCTGCAGACCTCTGGGATGGGTGGCCTGTTCTCGACAGGAGGCTCAGCAGCACCCTAGCCCCGAGCCCAGCTGGATGCCGGGAGCCTCGTCTCCACGTCCTCCTCAGTCCCGATGCCACAAAACGTCCCCGGGGCAGCCCTGAACAAGGACCTCGGCACTGGTCCAGTCCAGCCCCTCCTCTCTTTCCTCTGAGCCCTGTACCTCCATCCCCAGACTCAGCGTCAGCTCAGGAGAAAGACAAAGAGCCAGGAGCTCACCGCCCAGGATCTCACCAGTCCACTAGCCCCCTCCCAGTGAGGCCAGTCCGTCTACCTGCTCTCTGTTCCCACAACACCCTGCCCCCAACCCACACCACCTGCGTCTCCAGTCTGCCCTCCCGACTGGGCCATTCCCACCACCAGAGAAATGCGCTGCTGGTCCAACCTTAAAAACAGGAACTCTTAAGGATTGCATTGAATCTACAGATTGCTTTGGGTAGTATAGCCATTTTGACAATATTGATTCTTCCAATCCATGAACACAGTATGTTTCTCCATCTGTTTGTGTCCTCTTTGATTTCTTTCATCAGTGTTTTATAGTTTTCTATGTATGGGTCTTTTGTTTCTTTAGGTAGTTATATTCCTAAGTATTTTATTCCTTTTGTTGCAATGGTGAATGGTATTGTTTCCTTAATTTCTGTTTTCTCATTGTTTGTGTATAGGAATGCAAGGGATTTCTGTGTGTTAATTTTATACCCTGCAACTTTACTATATTCATTGATTAGCTCTAGTAATTTTCTGGTAGAGTCTTTAGGGTTTTCTATGTAGAGGATCATGTCATCTGCAAACAGTGAGAGTTTCACTTCTTCTTTTCCTATCTGGATTCCTTTTATTTCTTTTTCTGCTCTGATTGCTGTGGCCAAAACTTCCAAAACTATGTTGAATAGTAGTGGTGAGAGTGGGCACCCTTGTCTTGTTCCTGATTTTAGGGGAAATGCTTTCAATTTTTCACCATTGAGGATAATGTTTGCTGTGGGTTTGTCATATATAACTTTTATTATGTAGATTCAATGCAATCCCTATCAAGCTACCAACAGTATTCTTCACAGAACTAGAACAAATAATTTCACAATTTGTATGAAAATACAAAAAAACCTCTAATAGCCAAAGCAATCTTGAGAATGAAGAATGGAACTGGAGAAATCAACCTGCCTGACTTCAGGCTCTACTACAAAGCCACAGTCATCAAGACAGTATGGTACTGGCACAAAGACAGAAATATAGATCAATGGAACAGAATAGAAAGCCCAGAGATAAATCCATGTACCTACAGACACCTTATCTTCGACAAAGGAGGCAAGAATATACAATGGAAAAAAGACAACCTCTTTAACAAGTGGTGCTGGAAAAACTGGTCAACCACTTGTGAAAGACTGAAACTAGAACACTTTCTAACACCATACACAAAAATAAACTCAAAATGGATTAAAGATCTAAACGTAAGACCAGAAACTATAAAACTCCTAGAAGAGAATATAGGCAAAACACTCTCTGACATAAATCACAGCAAGATCCTCTATGACCCACCTAATGGTGACCTAATTAAACAAATGGGACCTAATTAAACTTACAAGCTTTTGCACAACAAAGAAAACTATAAGCAAGGTGAAAAGACAGCCCTCAGATTGGGAGAAAATAATAGCAAACGAAGCAACAGACAAAGGATTAATCTCAAAAATATATAAGCAACTCCTGCAGCTCAATTCCAGAAAAATAAATGACCCAATCAAAAAATGGGCCAAAGAACTAAACAGACATTTCTCCAAAGAAGACATACAGATGGCTAACAAACACATGAAAAGATGCTCAACATCACTCATTATCAGAGAAATGCAAATCAAAACCACAATGAGGTACCATTACACGCCAGTCAGGATGGCTGCTATCCAAAAGTCTACAAGCAATAAATGCTGGAACGGGGGTGGAGAAAAGGGAACCCTCTTACACTGTTGGTGGGAATGCAAACTAGTACAGCCACTATGGAGAACAGTGTGGAGATTCCTTAAAAAACTGGAAATAGAACTGCCATATGACCCAGCAATCCCACTTCTGGGCATACACACCGAGGAAACCAGATCTGAAAGAGACACGTGCACCCCAATGTTCATCGCAGCACTGTTTATAATAGCCAGGACATGGAAGCAACCTAGATGCCCATCAGCAGACGAATGGATAAGGAAGCTGTGGTACATATACACTATGGAATATTACTCAGCCATTAAAAAGAATTCATTTGAATCAGTTCTAATGAGATGGATGAAACTGGAGCCCATTATACAGAGTGAAGTAAGCCAGAAAGATAAAGACCAATACAGTATACTAACGCATATATATGGAATTTAAAAAGATGGTAACGATAACCCTATATGCAAAACAGAAAAAGAGACACAGATGTACAGAACAGACTTTTAGACTCTGTGGGAGAAGGCGAGGGTGGGATGTTCTGAGAGAATAGCATTGAAACAAGTATACTATCAAGGGTGAAACAGATCACCAGCCCAGGTTGGATGTATGAGACAAGTGCTCGGGGCTGGTGCACTGGGAAGACCCAGAGAGATGGGATGGGGAGGGAGGTGGGAGGAGAGATCGGGATGGGGAACACATGTAAATCCATGGCTGATTCATGTCAATGTATGGCAAAAACCACTACAATACTGTAAAATAATTAGCCTCCAACTAATAAAATAAATGGGGGGAAAAAAAACAGGAACTCTTTAACTTCTCTGGGGCCTTCCCACCACCACCTGCTGCCTCATTCCTTCCCTTCCCTGGGCAACAAGGCTTAAAAGACATACCCAAGCCGCCTCCAGGCCCCACCTCCCAACCCAGCTGAAGCCCACTCGGACAGGCTCATTCTCATTTTCCTATTCCTTCGCCTTGATGTTCTGTACTGTGTCCACAATGGATCCACAGGGAGATTCGTAAAATTTATAAAAGCCCTGCGTATGGCTTGTCTTTATACTGCTCGCGACTTTCTTTTGTTTCCAATTTTTGTGCAGTTAAGACTTTAAATTCTTTTATCCCATTTCCCCCGATTGTCTTCATGCTCAGAAAATCGTCTTGTCTAGAGATGGAAGGCAAAGATGGGACTGCAGAGCAGGAACCCCTGTGTGGAGGTGGTCTGGCCCGTGCTTAGAGGTCAGGGCCCCCCCCCCAGGCGCTGTGCTCCCCGCCTCAGCATGTGCTCCACCCTCGCCAGCCCCACCCGCGCTGGGGAAGCCCCTCCCCGACTCCAGGTGCCGAGACACCGACTGGCTGCCCGGGGCCCCACCTGTCCGTGGTCAGCGCCTCCACGCTCTCCTGCCGTCGGGCCCGGGGAGGCGCGGGCCGTGCGCTCCCAGGCCGAGGTAACCGCCTAGAAAGAGACACAGAACACTTCACGTTTCTGAGTGGACAGAAGAACAGCCACGCTAATGCCAATTTCCAGGCCACCTTCAACCTGCCAGTTAGGACATGGTCTGCAGAATATTAAGAATATCCCACTAACCTGACAAGTCCAAAAGCACCCACATGTTAATCTCATGAAGGCAAAAAGAATGGTAAACATAACTATGAGGAATCAAACCTGTGACAAAATTTAGCCGTGAGTGCGAATCTCCCTCAGTCTCTGAAACGCTCTACAGGAGTCAGGTGCATCTCAGGTACAAGATTAAGCGGGCTTTGCTATCTCTGAACAAACACTTGCTCATGACTGAGCTCAAGCAGCACACGAGCTGGGGCAGCACGGAGAGGCGGGGGTGGAACCGGGGTGCACAGACCTGGCCGCCGCAGGGAGCTCGCCGGGCGGGGGCTCGGGATTCTCCGGCGCCTCGCTCTTCTCCTGGCCGGGAGCTCCAACGTCTCCTTCTGGACAGGCGGCCGGCCCACCAGCAAATTCGCGAAAGAAAAAAAAACAAGAACTAAATGTGTGAAGACACATCAAAACAACAACAAATACGAATGAAATTTTCCTCATCATTTTGATGAAATTAAAACAGACGCTTGGTATCTAAATTTGGGGTAGGTGTGGGGACAGGGGCAAACTTGAAATACAAACTGGGTCAACTTCTCAAGAAAACAGAACTCAACAGGTAGGTCTCTCAAGTAGCTAAAAGGAAAATACAGTCTAACGGCAGACATGGACACATATGTGCACACACGCAAGTGTCAGGACGCTCAGCCGCCATCATCACCACAGGGACAGACACCAGGAAACCCAGCAAACTGTGGTCTGGTCCCCGGCCACACCCTCGTATAAGACAGTCATCACGTTAATACACGCGTAATCAACAGCGTGCGGTGCCCAGTCGCTCAGTCGTGTCCACTCTCTGTGACCCCGCAGACTGTAGCCCGCCAGGCTCCTCTGTCCATGGGATGCTCCAGGCAAGAATACTGGAGTGGGTAATGTATATTACATAGCATAGATGGGGGTCTAAAAGGACTTTCATTCAAGTTATGAGCACTGGGATTACCAATGCTTTTCATTTTCTTCATATTTTTCTGCATTTTTTAACTTTTTTTTTATTTTGGCTCTGTACCATATTATTTTTATAATCTGAATAAAGTTTTGTCCATTTTGATAAAGATTTCATCAGTAAACAATAAACCCAAACTATTAAGACAATTAAATTTACTCTACTATTTAAAGTAAAAGTGCTTTATACATTAGAAAATAGTAAAACCAGAATCTGATTATTGGAAATATAATTTATACTCAAGAAAAAAATTCCTGAAATACATTCTTTTAAAACAAAAAGTTATATCTTAAATTGGTGGTTACGTTTCCTTAAGCTACTTTCACTAATACAATGTATAAAACATAAATCTGAGAGTACATGTTAGTATCTGTACAGATGGACACAATTTATACCAAACAGATCTATTTAAGGCCATTACTTACCTGCATCACTAGGACAGTCACCTAAAAAAAAAAAGTACATCAGAGAATTAATTTCTGTCAGAAAACTTCCGTATATTAAATGATCAGAACAGGATTTGAGAAAAATATATCAGTAATAACTTTGGATGTCCATTAGGGGAAAAATGGTCATTTCCTCATAGTCTTTTTTTCCAGCTTCCTACTGCCACTGTTTTATTTTTAGAGAGAGACAGACAAACAAAACCACAAATCATAATGTATCATCCCTTGAAAACAGGAGATAAGAATGAGGAGAAAGTGTATCAGTCACGGAGATGAGTGACAGACACAGAGGCGGGAGGTGACAGAGCCAGCCGCAGGCAAACGGGGCCCATCTCATGTAAGTCAGTCACGAATGTCTTTCCATCGGCTCCCAGACAGGAGGGCGTCTGCCCTCAGCAGTTGTCACCCTGGACTTTTCCTTCAAGTGCCACGTTACGGGGACAAACGTGACAGCCGAGGCCACGACCAAGGCGGGAAGCGCCATGGGGTGGGTGGACCCAGGACAGTCTGTGCTATACTCTCAAAATGCACAAACACGTGCGCAGAAGAGCCAAAGCTCCCTGGATGCAGGACAAGAACAGACGCCACCAGGGACGGCCCAGGTGACCCGGAGGACGCACGCGTAAACGTGGGGAGGGCCAGCCCGCAAGGGCAGCCTGTGGACACCGAGGTCAGAGCCACAGACACGCTGCCCCAAAGGGGCCAGCTCTGGGGGCGGAGGGCCCGGCCTTGGGCCTCAGACACCTGCCTCCCAGAGGTCTGGCCCCACAGAGGGCAGTCTGGAAGACGGGGCTGCCTGGGAGGACATGCAGGGTGTTGGGGAAGGGACTGGCACAAGAGCTGCCTTGCCACCGAGGCCCAGACACCGAGGCCCTGGGCCTTCTTCAGATCTGGGAGGGGCTGTGGGTCACAGGGGGCTCCGAGGGCGGCGGAGTCCCGAGCTGACCCCGGGCGCTGCACACACAGGCAGCCTGCCCCCAGCACAGCGCGGTGCCCCGCCTCGTGGACGCCCCCAGCCCTGGGCTCCGCCTGCACCACCCAGCCTCCACCCGGACACCAGGACCGAGGCCCCCCCCTCTCCCTTCCTCCCTCGTCCCTGGCCAGTGCACCACCGCCCTGGTCAAGGCAGCCAGCTCCTCCTCTGCACTCGGGCGTATCCGCCCTCGGACATCCACACGCCTCCAGGCTACCCCGCTGCTCTGTCCCACCCCATCACCCCAGAGCCCGGGCCAGTCTGGCCTCTGGACCACGCGCTACGCTTCCCACATGAGCATCAGCGTCCTGTCTCTAAGCTCCCAATTCGGTCACTGGCCCCAACTCCCGCCCCTGCTCTGCCCCGAGGCCCTGCCTGATCCTGGTGTGACTGACGTCTCCCCGCAAACCACCCCCAGCAACTGCTGCTGTGCCTGCCCTTCAGCTCACTCAGGCACTTTCTGCCCAAGGGCCAAGCGCACCGCAGGCCTCCGACAGACACTTTCTGCCGAACAGGCTGGCAAACACCAGCCCTCACCTGCCCACACCCCTGCGGCCCCGGCGCTGGGGCATGACCCAGGGGCAGCAGGCAGGGCGCCCCTCCACCCAGCAGGAACTCCAGGGCTGAAGCAGCACATGCTGGTCCAGAAAACGGGGCATGTGTGTGGACGTACAGCTGGTTCACTGTGCTGTACCACGGGAACTAACACAACACTGCAAAGCAACTGTACTCCAATAAAAAACCTTTTCTTAAGAAAAGCAAATACTGAATGTATAACTTTACTACAACTTTTTTTTTTTTTTTTAATGCTGAGAAAGAAAATCATGCTTGAGAGCAGAACCCTAGAGAGAGAGGACTTGAGACAGAACATCACAGAAAAGTCACAGTGGAGACAGCCTCCGAGCTGCTGGGAAGTCCTCTTTGGACAGGAAACCTGGGGCTGCAGCCCAGCCTCCGGGAGCCCCAGCAGCAACTGAGAGTTGTCCCTGGGTCACCCTGACACTTCTGGGCTCAGGGGAAGTCGGGACACAGGAAGGCCTGCTGCCCTCGGGCTGGGACTAGGACGTGCTCCTCTAGTTTATCACACAGGCAAGAGCAAGTCACCAGCCATGTTCAGTCCTGAGCGTGGACGACAAGGGGCTGGGCCTCGGAGGGTGGGGGGGTCAGAGGCCTGGGAGCCTGCAGCTGCGGCTATGACCCCGGGACACCCCGTGTGGGGGACACGCGGGTGACCAGCCTCCCTCTTACCTTTCTGCTTCACGGCTGGCTCTGACTCAGCGCTGCCTCTCCACAGACTGGCTGCATTGTCATCTGAAATACTAGCTGAGTTAGTATTAGCTTCTTTCATTCCTGACGTCAGACAGTTAAAGCGGGTGACTAAGACAGAAGCATGCAGCGGGGTCACGGGCAGCACCTTACATGTCTGTGCCTCCCCACGGCCAGCGTGCCAGGGATGACCTGGGGCAGCTTTCTAGAGGATGCACCTGGACCGCTCCCCTCAGGCCTGGCTCTGGGATCAGGAGCAGGGAAGGGGAGCCCGGAAGTGGGCCGGCACCTTACATGTCTGTGCCTCCCCACGGCCAGCGTGCCAGGGATGACCTGGGGCAGCTTTCTAGAGGATGCACCTGGACCGCTCCCCTCAGGCCTGGCTCTGGGATCAGGAGCGGGGAAGGGGAGCCGGGAAGTGGGCCGGCACCTCACATGTCTGTGCCTCCCCACGGCCAGCGCGCCAGGGATGACCTGGGGATCATCCCTGGGATGATCAGGAGCGGGGATCAGGAGCGGGGAAGGGGAGCCGGGAAGTGGGCAGGCCCCACCCACTCAGCTGAGGCAGAGGCCAGGCCCCCCCCATTTCCAGGACAGCCTGACACCCCCAGTGCCCCTAGTCTCCCCACGACGGCCCGGCCTGGGAGTCATGACCTGAGGCTGCAGCTCCGGGACGGCAGGAGCAAGAGGGAAACGCACCTGGCTCTGCACAGGCCTATGCGTTGGACGCTCCGGCACGCCTGCCTACTGTTTACTGACTGACGAGCAAATGTTGACCAAAATAGAAAAAAACATCAAGTGCCTGAGAAGTAAAATATTTCTCCTATTAAAAACAAAAGCAGGGGGCTGAGGGGACACACTTTGGATTGTGGCAAGAACCAGGGAGAAACCTGACCCATTACTACAGCACCAACCCCCACATCCAAGAGGGATCTGGAGACAAATGAGTCAGCTCTTCGCATCAGGTGGCCAGAGTATTGGAGTGTCAGCTTCAGCATCAGTCCTTCCAGGGAACACCCAGGACTGGTCTTGCTACTCTCCCGGAAACGCTCCAGCCAGCACGTGGGCGCAGCACAGCACAAGCACCCCGCTCTCTGCTGGGGCTCTGGGGAGCGCCTAGCCGCACAGAGCCGCTGACCGTATCTAAGTGCAAACGCAGACAACCAGGGCTTATACCAGGGGAGCAGCCTGGCACAGGGATCAGCCTCAGCCTCGCATCCTGGGGTGCAGAGACACTGAGTGCATCCTGACAGGACGTAAGGCAAAGGGCACAGTGTTACCTACGCAGGGTGAGGGCGAGCAGGCTCTTCAGCCCAAGTCTGATCAGGCCTTTAGATCAAAGGGAAATATGGGGCGGGGGGGCTCTAAGCTAAATGACGCCACGAGGAACAAGGGGACAGACACGCTGCACCCGACCAGCAACCACACCGCTCTGGAAAGTCAACGTTCTGGGACAAAAGTTGTGTGTGGGGGGGGGTGGTAATATTCCAGATTCAAAGAGGTTGAAGAGACAAAAAGAAGAGGATAAAAAGTGAGATTGCAGCCTGGGTTTCAGACGCTCTGGGGGATCAGTGTGTTAGGTGCAACAGTCACTTCATGGCTCCGTAAGTGCATGCCGAAGTGTTCAGATGGAATACTTAGAGTATTTAAATATCTTTTACATACTTTGAAACCATTCATAAAACAATGTCATTATAGATGAAGCAAACATGCCAGAACCTTAGGACCACCGAGTCCAGGTGAGAGGCACACAGGTGCAAATCGTTCTATCCTACTTTCATATATTTTTCATAATGAAAACTTCTAAACAACAAAAGAACATGAAATGAGGGAACCCAGGCAAAATAAAGAGATGGATGGATAAGGCTCCAGGAGATCGCAGACTGTCAAATGGCTGCAGGAGGACTGAGTCTCCTCAGACAGCCTGCATGACAATGGGAGCCAGGAAAGACAGTGCTTGTGTTTTGAGAAATAAATGGACAAATCTTTTGCTGAACTTTACAATCTGCCTGAAAAGGCAAACAACATGGAACAACAGACTGGTTCCAAACAGGAAAAGGAGTACATCAAGGCTGTATATTGTCACCCTGCTTATTTAACTTATATGCAGAGTACATCATGAGAAACACTGGGCTGGACAAAGCACAAGCTGGAATCAAGATTGCCAGGAGAAATATCAATAACCTCAGATATGCAGATGATACCACCCTTACGGCAGAAAATGAAGAGGAACTGAAGAGCCTCTTGATGAAAGTGAAAGAGGAGAGTGAAAAAGTTGGCTTAAAGCTCAACATTCAGAAAACTAAGATCATGGCATCCGGTCCCATCACTTCATGGGAAATAGATGGGGAGACAATGGAAACTGTGGCTGACTTTATTTTTCTGGGCTCCAAAATCACTGCAGATGATGACTGCAGCCATGAAATTAAAAGACGCTTACTCCTTGGAAGGAAAGTTATGACCAACCTAGACAGCGTATTAAAAAGCAGAGACATTACTTTGCCAACAAAGGTCCAAGGCTATGGTTTTTCCAGTGGTCATGTATGGATGTGAGAGTTGGACTATAAAGAAAGCTGAGTGCTGAAAAATTGATCCTTTTGAACTGTGGTACTGGAGAAGACTCTTGAGAGTCCCTTGGACTGCAAGGAGATCCAACCAGCCCATCCTAAAGGAGATCAGTCCTGGGGTGTTCATTGGAAGGACTGATGCTGAAGCTGAAACTCCAATACTTTGGCCACCTGATGCGAAGAGCTGACTCATTGGGAAAGACCCTGATGCTGGGAAAGATTGAGGGCAGGAGGAGAAGGGGACGACAGAGAATGAGATGATTGGATGGCATCACCAACTCAATGGACATGGGTTTGGGTGGACTCTGGGAGTTGATGATGGACAGGGAGGCCTGGCATGCTGCGGTTCACAGGGTCGCAAAGAGTTGGACACGACTGAGCAACTGAACTGAACTGAAGGATGACACGTGATGACGGGCACCCGGGGTGGGCGCAGGGACAGGCTCGAGGGCGGAAGGGCCTGCGGGGAGGGCCCCCCAAGCCCAGGTCGCCAGGACCTCACCCGGGCAGAGCGAGCGCGTGGGACTCGGCCCGTGGCCAGCAGGTGGCACCAGGCTTCCCCTCATCTCCACAAAGCACTGGTCTGAGGCCCCCGGTCAGCGCTCTGTGCTCCTTCAACGCGCATCTTCCCAGTGTTTTCACCGCTGCAGATAAAGGCCTACAAAGATCGTACAGTGCCGAAGAGCTCTGTGCCGTGACTTTACACCCATCGCACCCTCTCCAGACAGCGCTGGCTCAGCCTGCCTGGGGGCTCCGCAGATGCACAGGTGCTCAGCACTGAAGCCCTTGTACGCCGCATGCCCACGACGCGCAGCCACCGCACGGACCGTCAGGCGGGCCCTCATACCCGGCAGCCACGAGGGGCCGCCGGCTCAGCGGGCACACCCGGCGGCTCGCCCCAGGCCAAGGCCCGCACACCCGGCAGCCACGAGGGGGCGCCGGCTCAGCGGGCACACCCGGCGGCTCGCCCCAGGCCAAGGCCCGCACACCCGGCAGCCACGAGGGGGCGCCGGCTCAGCGGGCACACCCGGCGGCTCGCCCCAGGCCAAGGCCCGCACACCCGGCACCCACGAGGGGGCGCCGGCTCAGCGGGCACACCCTGCGGCTCGCCCCAGGCCAGCGGGCACACGGGTCTGGGTCTGGAGGCGAGGTGTGTCCACGTGGGCCGCCCAGCTGCCCACACGGGGCAACCTCTCACTCAGGCTTCACCCCCAGCCTGCTCCCCGCTCCCGCGGCTCTGGGACCCCCGAGGGGCTGAGAAAAGCTCCCGCAGAAGTGAAATAAACCATCATGAAATGCGGCTGAATGGCACCACCTGTGGGGTCACTGAGAACGGGGTGTCCATTCGTAAGAAAGCGTCCTGCCCCAATGTAGGTCATTCGTCCCCCACACTGCTCAAGACCCAGATACACAGCACAGGGCTGACCTACTTGGAACAGAACACCCATGGATCGTCACTGCTGAACTGACGATGGAGCAGAAGGCTTGCACACACATCTCTTAGAAAAGCAAAAAAACGAGGAAAGTAGAACGCAAGCACAGAAAGACAGGCCTGCTGTTATTCTAGTTACAATTACTGAGTTTTTACAAACCAGACAGAGCTGAGGCGATCTCAGCCCAGAAAAATGTTCACCTTTCCCTGAAGTCAAGATTTACACTATTTTCTCCCTTAAATGTCACTCAAGAATTGCCACATTTCTGAAGAACTGAGTTTATCACAGGGGACGACACTCAGTCGTCATCTCTGCCGATTCCACTGAAATTCCAAATCCGCACATCTGTCCTCACTATATCAGCAGGATGAGGACGTGTGCACACGTCATGCTGCCAGCCTCAAACGTAAAGGGTGCGCCACGGGGACGCCGCCCCCAGGTGCTCCGCGCAGGCACCTTAAAGTATTTACTGCGGCAAGGCCGTGCTCACGCTCCGTCGAGTCCGACTCTTTGCAACCCCCTAGGCTCCTCTATCCAAGGGGGCTTCCATGCAAGAAGACTGGAGCAGGCTGCCATTTCAGCCTCCAGAGGATCTTCCCAGCCCAGGGATGGAACCCACATTGCAGGCAGATTCTTTACCGCTGAGCCATGGGGGAAGCCCATTTATTGTGGAGCATTTTCTTAATAGAACACAGCAGAACAGCCTGGAGAAATGAAAGATAATTCTCTATCTATCCACACCATTTCATAAAATTCCAGCAGCAAGATAAAAGAAAGCACTTTGAATTAGATTCAGAAGTGTCGCACACAAAAAGGCAATGTCAATGTTAAGGTTAACCTTAATGAAAAGGTTAATGTCAAGCTGAGTTACTCTTTCTCATCGTAAAACTTAGCAGATTAAAGCAAACAGAATATCAAGTCATTTCGGGTCTTCAATACATTATGAAAAGAACTGGATAAACATTAAAGTGGTGGAAAAATTATAAAACAAATGAAAACCACACTGAAATGTAAATATTTCTTATCAATGCAGTGAAGAATTTAAACTAAAGAATATATTTTTCTCACCTATTTCTGAAGTTATAGTTTCCTGATCTGGTTCATTATTTAATCCAGACACTATGGGGTCTAAAATTTTAGCTGAAATGTTACTGTCCTTCTTGCTGACATGAAATAGCTAACAACAGATTAGAATACTGCAAAGGCTTTTGCGTCTAGTTGCTTTGGTTTGTTGGGATTTACAGGGGTTTCTGCCAAGGTCACCAACTAGCTGTCCCGTCCACTCATTGGCCGGTTCTCCAACTCCACGGGACGCTGGGTAATACACCCCCCTTCCCTGGCTTCAGGACACCCGCTCTCCAAACTCCCCTCCACCACGCTGGCCTGTCTCCTCTGCCAGAGCCCCCTCCTCTCCGAGCCTCCCTGGAGGGGAGAATCCTGGGCGCCCCGCTCCCCGAGATGAGGCCCTGCGTGAAGGTCCTATGACACCCTGGGAACCCCCAGCTTCTTCACGTTAACGCCGGCTTCTCCAGGTCTCTCCCTGAACCCCAGGCCACAGCCCACCCGCAGTCCCAACACCTCTACCCGGCTGCCTCATGAGCACCTTGAATGCAATGCCTCCAGAACAGAAATCCTGGCCCAGCCACCCCACCCGCCAACCAGCTTCTCCCAAAGCTTTCCCCACATCCATAAACAATACCATCCAGGGTCAGGCTCCGGAACCCAGGACTGACCCTCCCTCTGACTCCTCTCCTTGTGAACAGGGGCTGCCCATTGCATCAGCACGCCCATCACCCCACCCCAGTCTTCTTGGCGGGGACCCTTGAGCCCCACCATCACAGCCTGCCACCCGCACACAGCGGCAGCCCCCGGCGGCTCTCTGCCTCAGTCCTGCGCCCTGCAGTTTTAATGAGGGCGCTTCTCAAGCCCGGAGGCTGCGTTCACACTTAAACAGCCCGCCCAGCAGACGTAACTCCCGAAGACCCCAGCCTGCCACACAGGAGCCCGGTCTCTAGTCACTTGCTCTCTGCTCCAGCCTCTCCACCCAGCTCCCAGGCTCGCGGACAGGCAGGTACCAGCGACGGGCCTCTGGCCAGTCCTGGACATCCGCAGCTCATGTGCTCAGCGACCCGAGTCGACTCCTTGCAGACACCCCGCACCCGCCCCCCACTCCTCTAGGCTTCCTCTCCCTTCAAAAGACTCTGCTAAACTAATAGGAACATGTACACCTGACCTCTCCTTATTATCTAACAGAGGGTGTACACCCTGACCTCTCCTTATTATCTAACAGAGGGTGTACACCCTGACCTCTCCTTATTATCTAACAGAGGGTGTACACCCTGACCTCTCCTTATTATCTAACAGAGGGTGTACACCCTGACCTCTCCTTATTATCTAACAGAGGGTGTACACCTGACCTCTCCTTATTATCTAACAGAGGGTGTACACCTGACCTCTCCTTATTATCTAACAGAGAGTGTACACCTGACCTCTCCTTATTATCTAACAGAGGGTGTACACCTGACCTCTCCTTATTATCTAACAGAGGGTGTACACCCTGACCTCTCCTTATTATCTAACAGAGAGTGTACACCTGACCTCTCCTTATTATCTAACAGAGGGTGTACACGTGACCTCTCCTTATTATCTAACAGAGGGTGTATACCCTGACCTCTCCTTATTATCTAACAGAGGGTGTACACCCTGACCTCTCCTTATTATCTAACAGAGGGTGTACACCTGACCTCTCCTTATTATCTAACAGAGGGTGTACACCCTGACCTCTCCTTATTATCAAACAGAGGGTGTGTACCCTGACCTCTCCTTATTATCTAACAGAGGGTGTACCCCTGACCTCTCCTTATTATCTAACAGAGGGTGTATACCCTGACCTCTCCTTATTATCTAACAGAGGGTGTATACCCTGACCTCTCCTTATTATCTAACAGAGGGTGTATACACCTGACCTCTCCTTATTATCTAACAGAGGTGTACACCTGACCTCTCCTTATTATCTAACAGAGGGTGTACACCCTGACCTCTCCTTATTATCTAACAGAAGGTATACACCTGACCTCTCCTTCTTATCTGTCTTCTCCCTCTAGAGCGTACTCTCCATGAGCGTAAGGACCCCATAAACATTTGCAGAACAATGGAAGGCTCCAGTGGACCATGGGCCAGGGCCTGAGCCGTGGCAGGGAACCTTCACTTGAGGGGTGTGGAGGCCCCCTGTGGCTCAGACCCCCGGGTGGGCGGCCCCTCTGCCCCGGTCCGCCCCGGCCGCCCGAGGGCAGCGCTCCAGCGCCAGGGCCCCTCCCAGATCCAGGCAGGTGCATCTCCGCTGCAGCAGCCACAGGGCTCCGTCTGCTCCATGGCCAAGCAGAGGATCCGGCAGCTAAAGGTCTCAGCTCGCCAGCGCGCACTCTCAGCCTCCCCTGGCTCAGTCTTACAGAACTGTTTCACGGTATGCTCCTTCTTAGCTTTACTGTAGGAAGAGTTACGTTCTTTTTCAGGGGAGAAACTATTTTCACTGGTTCTAGAGTCCCTTCTTCCTGACATGAAATTGCACAATGAAAATATGTATTAATTGGTAATGCTGCATATTATTGAACAAATGAAATTAAAATGCATTCACTAGCTGAAAGTGCTTCACTTTGCTACAATTCACCAGTTAAGAATAAGCAAAAAAAAAGAAACTCTCATATTCTTAGGCAGAATGCTTTTTGGATCCTCTAGAGATTCTGGAATGGCTTTCGGATTCTCAGTATGTCTAACAAACGTGATACTCTCCCCACCCCCACCCTTCTAGTAGACTCAAGGCTTCTCTTCTCAGCAGGAACACAGGGCACCTGTGTCTCTCACACCTCCTGGGCACCAGATACTTGCCCGAATGCTACCCGTTACAAGAGGGGGCAGTGCCAACTATGCTGGGTGAGGACCTGGGGTTATTAGGTCCGTGCTCGGCGAGTGGGCAGGGAAGAAAAAGAGTTCACCGATTTGTCAACAGCTCAGTAGAGCATAATGTCATAAAGCCAGCAAATTTCTGATAACCAAATCTCTTAAAGACCATATAAAAGGAAACTTACGGTACAAGCTTACTGATCAACTCAGATGCAAACATCCTGGGTTATTAGAAAAGAAAAGCAGATGACATGACCGTCAGCTTAGAAAATGAAAAGAACCAATGCAGCAACTCTGCATCAAGATTCACTACAGGCTACATTGAAGATACAGCCACATAAATCAATAAAGCTTCTATGTATATTCCAACAGTGATCACCAAAAAATTAATGAGGCGAAGAAAGATACCATTTCCAGAAATCTGAAAACAAAACAACTGAGCGATCCCTGACTGGCAGACACACCCAAGCACCACACACACGTTTCTGGAGAGGGAACTCCCATCTAACTTGAAAGCAGCAGGATCCAGGCTTCCCAAGAACAAAGCCTAGGCTTCACCCAAGTGCAGGCACCTCCTGACAAGTCTGTTTCGTGGGACGTGGGAATCTCTGACTCATGGAACTCAAGTGACTGGAAAATGTCTCTCCAACAATAAGCAAATAAAATGACTTTGCAATTTTTTTTTTTTTTTGAGAAGAAAAATGACAGGGAACTGACAGTGAAATAGAAAACAGTAGAGTAAAACAAAAACAAAAACACCAGACTCCAGACCCCAAAAGGCCTGCGGGGAGAGCACAGAGCAGGAGAGAAGGTGTAATTAGTCAGGAAGTGACCCCGGAACACCTGGTGAGTGATTATGAAAAAACAAATTCAGAGCCTCGTTTTATATCATGAATTAAAGAGATAATCAAAAAGTATAAATATTAAGACACATGAGAAAACACAAATCTTCATCTCTCAAATCTCTGGACAAACCACAGAAAAAAAAGACTGGTGGTGCATAAAAATTCCAGTGTATAAAAATTAAACACCTAGGCAAGTCAGAAACCAAACATATTTAGAATTAAAAAACTGAAAAGATACAAGAAACAAATAATTATTTAAAAATTGGCAACTATACAGTGCATGGAATTCTCTAGACCTGAATACTGGAGTGGGTAGCCTATCCCTTCTCCAGCAGATCTTCCCAACCCAGGAATTGAACCAGGGTCTCCTGCATTGCAGGCGAATTCTTTACCAACTGAGCTATCAGGGAAGCCCCCCAAAATTGGCAGATGTCCGTAACGTTAAGGGAGTACACAAATTAAGAACACTCAGACTCCGTCTATGGAAATCAGCAAGGGCTCAAAACAAATCCTGGGAGAAGGTGTGGGGGAGAGGGCAGGGACAGTGCCCACTGCAGCTGAAACCTCAGGATGTCCACACTGGCCCCTGTGCCAGAAATCACACTTGGGAACCTGTCCCACAGAGATGGCCCGAAAGACAGAAGAAGTTTCTGGCACAAAAACGTTCACTAACGCATTTATCAATGTCAAAGATTGAAACGTACCATCTAAGTTTAATGTCTCAGTGAAGAATTTCAACTACTACATCATTACTACACTTACTTTTAAGTTTTACAACTTAGGGAAAAGATAACTTTTTCAGGAACCACTACTGCTCATTCAAAGTTACTCCATGCTTCCACTCAGAGTCCCCAGCACTGCCAGCCTCCATCTGTCCCTCCCCACCCTGGACAGACCAGCACTCCTTCCCTGTTCTGTCATAACAAGGCACCACCCTCGGGCAAACCCAGGCCAGGCTCGTCTGCATCAGCTCCAGCTTTCAGCATGACCCCTAGGTACAATTTCCGCTCTTGTTTTAAACACTGTTTTAGACAGCCCATAAACACCACCTGTCTAAGGGCAGGATGCTCTCCATGTCCACCCTGTATCAGGACGAAACTAGCCTACCCATTCAGAAGAGTCAGAGAGACACAGAAGACTAACAAATACTTCTGGAAAAATAACAGTGAATCATATCTTTTAGATCAGAACACAGCTCTCCAGCAAAGAGGGTCCTCTGTCCGTGGTGTCGTGAGCTCACACATGCGTGCAGGTGCACGCACATGCATGTGGGTATGAAAGCCACATATCTGCATCATTATTGCAGTCTCTGTTCATGCCTTCCAAAGGCAAAACTGCTTTCTATCCACAAAAGCTTATTCCTAGTGGATGCTGTGGTTAAGGCCAAGAGTCTAATACTTTCAGATACATTATATGATAAACTGTGCAGTACCTTCCACTGAATTCTTGGATCGCCGCTTTGACGTCTTTGTTGTCACTGACCTGGATGCTCTGGTGGAAATTTCAGCCTTTAAAAAAAAAAGGGAAAAAATTAATTGATGCCCCACATAGCAACATCATGCATCATGAGCAGATTTATTATTCAAGCTCAAGGAAAAAGCCAATAGGAAACATGACAACACCCAGATGCTCTGAGAGGTGAGCTGAAGGCAATCAGTGAGGCAGGACCTGAGAGTGGGGATCAGAAGGAAGCTGAAACCTCCTTCATTCTAAACGCAGAATTCCTCATTTTTTGTACAGCCCTAAAAAGGTCAGCCACCTCCTGACCATCCCTTGAGAATCTCTGTCTCATCTGCTGAGTTTATGAGGACTCGGCCTCTGTCGATACAAGCTTGATTATTTCAGTGTGCTTGTGAACAACTCTGAGAGTACAAGCCTACTCAACACTGTGTAAACAGGAGACAGCACCGGCCGACCCTCTGGCAGCTGGTGCAGTTCCCCACCCGACCCCTCTCTCAAGCTGCCATGTGGACCCCTAACCAGCCCCGCATCGTCCACTCCATGCCCGTCCATCTTCCCTGTGGCTGCCCGGATACACTTTCTGAGATGCAGTTTGGATGATGACGTCAAGGGGAGTCTAAATACCCCCAGGAGGCATGGCCTGGACCGTACCCCATCCACAGGGAGCATGGTGCAGGGTCCCCCCGGGCCAGGTGCAGCAGGACAGGCCCCTCCAGCCAGCCCTCCGTCCCCATCTGCCTAGTGACTTGATCCCCCCACAATGACCTGAAGAGGCACCCCACCTGCCCCCACACCATGCCCCGGTCCCTCTGCACGCCACTCGTCATACCTGTTAAACAAAGGTACGAGGAGGCCCTGGAGCCTGCCCCCGAAACCCAGAGGATGCACACGCCCCATCTACTTCACAGGCAGGAAACCACCAACACCGTTGCTCTTACAACAGAACAAACGTGGGCCCCCGCGGTGAGGCTCCGGACGCCGGGGAGGACCAGGGCACAGCATGTCCTGTTTCAGCACAGCTAGGGGTTTACATCTCCTGGAGTTACCTTTCAAATTTTACCTCTGTTTCGGCTTTGGGGTCTTTAAAAGGTCCATCTGATAACTTTCTAGACATCTCTCCTGAGCTTGATGACTGTAAAAAAAAAAATTCAAACTGTAGAATTACTCAAGTCCATAACATCTAAAGAAGCGTCAAGACGCTTTCTCTAAGGCTGACGGACAGCAGACAACACCCTCACACGGGAGCACCAGCGCCATGCCCCAGCCCCGACCCCCAGCGGTGGCGGGGCGGCCGGGAGGCCACGGGCTCCAGAGGCAGGGCCCGGGGGGCAACGGCAGGGAGCAGCATCTCCCGGACACCCGGGCACTCCACCAGGCCAAGCTTCCCGCAAACGTTCCAGGGACACACGGGGGATCCGGTGCGGACAGGAGCTCCAACACCCAGGGCAACATCCCAGCTTCCGAGAGGAAACCACTCTCACTTCCCGATGGAGCAAAGGCTTCAGACTCTGCAACAGGAATGCACTCTCGAGACAAACATGACGTGAAAACTGTAAGAGGTTAAAGCAACACCTTAGGAAGCCTCGCGCTTAAGTCAACTCTCAGACACGTGTCAACATAAGGAGGAGGGACACAGCTGCTGAGATTTTCCTCTGTGAAAAGCGATGGGTGCCTGCTCAATATTTCAACAATTCAGCGTCCTCGGGACTTCACTATGAAGTGGCAGACTGCATCCAAAGCAGTTCCTGTGTGGGCCAGGCTCCGTGCCCAGGTCCCCCACCCACAGCACTCAGCTGCCCACAGACACACAAGGAGGGAGCACCCCGATGTGGCCACTCCAACCTCACACCTCCACTGCCACACAAGGACACACTCGGGGGTTCACAGGCTAAGAACATCTCACCAGCGTCTCTTCTACGTCAAGGGATCCAATCAGACCACCCGGCAGGACCTGAGAGCCATCTCCTCCTCCCAGAGCTGCCCTTACAGAAGCCTTGGAGCTCGGGCCTCTGGGGGACTCCCGGGGGAGAATACCGCCAGCCCCCCCCCAAAACCCTGCTCCACAGAGGAGCCCCAGACAGACACAGAGGAGCCAGGCCAGCAGGATCACCACGACAGGTCTGTGCACACCCACTCGGGCAAAGGACGACCAGCTGGGAGCAGGATCGGTCCCATCACCCTGTCTCAGATGCTCACTCACCGTCCAGCACAGCCCGGGACTCCACCCCTAGCAGCAGGCACACCACCAGCAACCCCGAGGCACATCACAGGGGGGACCCCGGGTCTGAAGGCCCAGACGGCAGAGAAGGTGCCCAGGCAGGGGCTGCCTTGTACAGCAAAATGCACGAGAATATCTGAGCGCCACAAAAAGCCAGGTCAGAGGAAAAGACTTTCCTTAGACCCCATTTAAACAGAGGCAAAAATGGGGGGGGGTGTGTGTCTCGGTTTTTATGACACACACAGCATGGCGGGCTACCTGACTTCTGGACATTCCTGGGAGGACCCCAAGGTTCCAGGCGGCATGCTAACATTACCAACAGAACCACCAAAAAGACCAGCTTCCCGGCCCAGCGCTGGGCTGGTCCCAGGAGCCCGCTCACCTCCCAGAGCCACACCCCGGGGATGCCAAGTCACAAAACCAGATGGCCATCGCGGCAGGACAGAGGGGCTCAGCCTGGCCCCTCGCCACCTGCCACCCACCTCCGGTGGAGCTTGAACTGATCCAGACCTCAGCTTCCTCCTTCCCAGTGGCTGGAGAATTTCCAGGGCCGTTCCAGGACACTTTACAGTTATGCAACGTCCCCCAAGAACCAGAGTCCACGATGCCAGCCCTAACAGGAGGCTTACCCTATCTACAGAGACTCCAAAATAACCTGAACACCTAGGGTAAAAAAAAAAAAAAAAACACTGCCTGAAACCAAACGAATTTTCTGGAAAATCCTAAATTTACCGGAGAACTTGAATTGAGCAGGAATTCAGTACGCTGGGGTCTCACTGTACTCAGCGGCTAATGCCTCTGAGACTTAGAAAGCAGCCCTCACCCTGAACGCAGGGGGCCAGGCCCACGGCCCCAGGGAGAGCCCCCCACACGGTGGGCGGCCTCGGAACACCACTCACGAGGCCACGGGGTCCGCCGCTCCCCGGCAGCCAGAAAAACACCCTGACACGCGTGCACACGGCAGACAGCGCCCTCAGGTTCTGGAGGGCTTCCGGCTGGCCGTGGTTTTAGGTCAGGCGATATAACAAATGCCGTTTCCTTGCCACACGGCAGCGAAAAGCGGTCTGAGTCTTAGAGAGGAGCCCGTGCCCTCTGCAGGCGGGCGGCGTAGGGGCCCCGGGGCGCGCACCTTCTTCTCCGGCCTGTCGCGCTCGCGGCTCCGCTCAGGCTCGGGGTCCCTGCAGAGCTCCCCGTTGCGCAGCCTCCTCCGCTCCCGCTCCCGCTCCCGTTCCTTGCCGCGCTCCTTCTCCTTCCCGCCCTCGCTCCGGCGCTCCGCATCCTTGTCACGCTCCCGGGGGCCGCGGTCGCGCTCCCTCTCCCTGTCCGTTCGCGCCCGGTTCTTGGCGCGCTCGCGGTCCCCTTCGCGGTGCCTGTCTCGCTCCGGCTCTTTGTGCCTGTCCCGCTCGTTCTCCTTGGCCTTGTCCTTGTCCCTCTCCTTCTCCCGGGGCTTGCTTTCTTCTTTTAATTCCTCTTTCTGTTTCTGATCTCTGCTTGTACTTCTCTCGTTTATTTCAGAATTTCCTCTATCCTGGGAAAAAAGCCAAATAACAACAGCATCACTTATAAATTCTCTACCTGAACCACAAAAGTCCCCGCTATTTTAGACACACGTAACCTGCATTCACCTCTTTGTCTTTCCGGATCCTGGACTCGTCTTCCCTCACGTTCTTATTATCCAGTTCCTGGGGTCTGGACGTCAGTGAGGGCCGTCCTTTCACATCCCCCTTCTCTCCGGCCAACACCCTCTTCACCGCGTCATCACTGGATAGCTGATCCCAATGGGAGGAGATAAAATGCAAGGTTGCAATGAAATGAGTTCGTGTAATACACCTGAGTGTCAGCAAAGACTGCTCATTAAACGGACTCTTTGTCTCCTAAAGAAAATGAATTTTATCACAGACCACGTAGGGCATCGCCTAGAATTGTCCCCTCCAGCATTTCCAATCCTTAACACCAGAGTCCACTCAAGCTAAGCACACCCCACTTCCCTCCACCCAAGCGTGGCCATGTGTGCTGTCAAGGGCGTCGAAGCTGCCCCACACCTCTCACAGGGTCACAGAGCCCGGCCTAAGCGACGATCTCACTGGAGCCCCATCAGATGCCAAAATCCCCCGGGCAGCGCCCCTGACTGCCCCCGGAGCCCCCCTCGCCCACACGCTTCCTCTCTCCGCCAGCCTGCGCCAAGTGCCGTAGCACGCCGGGCACTAGACCAAGAGCCAAGGCCACGCTGCGCGCCAGCGAGACGGTCGAACACAACAGCCAAGTCGGTGCAGCGTGCCGGGGGGCCGTGACGGGGACCCCGGGAGAACCAGCCGACCCCAGAGGCTGCCGGGGAGGCAGCTCGGCCCTGAGAAACCGGCAGCGTGAGCGAGGGAGCGGGCAGGGCAGGAGACCTGGGGGCAGGCACCAGGCGGGCGCAGAGGGAGGAGGACCGGAGGGGCGGGGCTTCGTGAGGCGCCAGGAGGATTCTTGGGAATCACTGGTCAGATCTGCTTCTGGAAAGGGGGCGTCGAGCAGGATCCGGGGCAGCTGAGTCACCAAGCCTTAGACCCACCGGGCGGGGGTCTCCTGCGGCCCCAGGAGCCAGTCTGACCCCGCTCCCCACTCCCTGCCTGCTGTGTGGGCTGGAACCCGCCTCTCCCACCTCAGCAGCGTGGAAGGTGAGCCCCCAGCCTCCAGCCATCAAGGGCTGTATTCGCCACGCCCCTGACAAAGGTCCAGCTCTGCTCCACTGGGAGCTACTCAGATCCCAGGAAGGAGGAGGACCCGGGGGGGGAAGACCTCCTCCAACGGCCCCAGAGGGACAGCAAGGCCAGAGAGGCCCAGATTGCAGCCGGTGGTGAGGACCCCAGGAAACCAGCCCCCGCACGAGGCTTCTGGGTTTCTGGGAAGGCAGCAGAGCTCGCACACAGCCCGCCAGGGAGCGAGAGGGGAGGACAGGAAGCGGGGCAGGGCTGTAAAGGCCAGTAGAGAACAGGGACACCCCCAGTAAACCCCACAGCCGGGGAAAAGCAGCTCCTCTGGCCACCCCGCCGCCCGAGCTGGAGCACTCACGGGCCCTGAAAGGGGGCCCAAGAGGAGGAGGAGCGTAGGGCTTGGGAGGCTGGACACGCAGCCTCCAGCCATGTACCCCCCGCAGGGTGTCTGGGGCACCCCAGGACACACCGACAGTTAGGGAACCTGCACCCAGCACTCGTTCATCTGTTCACTGCTGCTGCTGCTGCTAAGTCACTTCAGTCGTGTCCGACTCTGTGCGACTCCACAGACATCAGCCCACCAGGCTCCCCCATCCCTGGGATTTTCCAGGCAAGAGTACTGGAGGGGGTGCCATTGGCTTCTCCATCATCTGTTCACTACAGAGCTTTAAACCACGGCTGTAACCCCCAGGCTCCAGGAGAGGGGGGATCAGACGGCAAGGACAGGATTAAACCCCCTCCTCCAACTGCGCACTGCCCGGGGTCCCCGGCGTGTCGCCCTCCCGGGGGTGCACAGCTCCCAGCTCCAGGGCAGGCGCTACCTTGCTGAGACAGCACTTTCCAATTCTCTGCAGCAGCTCGTTGGTCCTTTCGGGCTCGTGCCCGGCCACGATCCGAGCCGGTTTCGCCGACAGCGGCTCTCCAGAGACAATAACCACCACATCTATGGCCTTCTGCAGGAAGCTAATTTTTGCATCTTTATCCTGAAAGATTTCCATTTGAAAGACAGATATTAAAATATTTGAAAAAGAGCTTGCACTATCCTAAGGATGTTCAACAGGCCTAATTTCCTGTTTGGACAAAAAGCTATTTTTAGGTACGTGTCCGATTTAGAACTCCTGACTCTCTATAACCACCACCACCAAATAAAAGTTCAGTAAAGCTTTGTGATGGGCTGGCACCCCCCCCTCCGGAACACTAGCTGCACTTCTGAAGGCTGACATAGCGTGCCATGCAGCTGCTGGAGGAAGCTGAGGTGAGGAGGGCACGGGGCACTCCCGGAGCCACCAGCCTCGTGCTCCAGCCCCAGGTCAGCCCAGGAGCAACAGCTTCTGAAGTCCCTGGGGAGAACGCCTGCCACCTACCTTGACGTTGTCGGACTTCATCTCGACATCTGTGTAGAGGCCCTTCATGAAGCCCGTCATCCTGATCACCTTCAAAAGAAAAGGCGAGGCCACCACAGTCAGCACCCTAGGACAGCCTGGGGCTCAGCTGCACCCACCGCCCCACGCTGGCACCAAGCTCTGTCCACACCCAGACATCATCCGTCCACTGACATGACACGTGTTCCAGCATCTGCCACGTGCGGGGGCCTTGTCCCAGGCAGAGCAGTAAAGAATTTTGCTAAGAGAATCACCATATATTATTTGAAAATGCTTTCCATATGTCAATTGTTCTAACATCTTTATAAAATAAGTGACAATTAACATACTTTTCTTTACACAGGTAGAGACATTACCTTTGACCTTAGATTAGCAAAAAAGCAGACCAGTAGATCCTGATGGGGAACACGGAACTCCTTCCCCACAGTCTGGCTACCTGGCAACGGAGTTGATTCCTGCCTGAACTCTCCTCCCCCCTCCAACTTTGCAGGAGGTGGGGACAGCAGCCACCATGATAAGCCCACACCATGACCCACAGAAAGAGGCAGGGCCCCCCCCACCCCCCAGCCTCTTTCCTGGCTTTCTGGTTTCAGTGAGAAAACAGGACTAACACAGAAAATCAAAGTGTCAGGCTGGGGCAGCAACTGGTGCGGTCAGCCACTCACCACCTGGCTAAGTGATTGGATCCCTCCTGGGTCAGAGGATACCACCTGCCCATTTCACACGAAGAGGTGATGCCACTCAAGGCCTGGCTCCCCCGAGAGGCTCCCTACACAGCCCTGTCCCTTCCCCAGACACTGTCCAGGGCAGTCTAGGTGCTGCACTAGCTTAGGAGGAGAACAAAGAGGACAGTCAAGACAGCCCTGGGGATGTGGGTCAGTTTTGAGAGTTTTAAGCACAGCTTATGAGCACAGAGAGGTCCGCATCATAAGCTAAGTTAAGAGAGCAAAGACAAGTAAAGCACAGTTTGTGGAAGAGTAAGATGCCAAACCTGTTGGAAGGATCGAGAAGTGAAGTTTAAGGACCAACATGGGCAAGAGTAGGAGCCCGGGACACCTGCAAGTTGAACCTGATTCCTGAAGTCCGGAGAGCACGCCTGGGTTCCCAAGGGCAACACCACACTTGGGTGCACCATGGAAATAGGCGCTGACACTGGACTGACTCCACTCAGCAGTGAGTGTTTGCTGCACACCTTCTGTGTACCGTGCCCAGGACGTGCCAACAAACAAGTCTCCATCACTCAGGAACCCGCCAGCCAGCGGGCAAGAGAGTGAGACAACTAATCTCAAGGCATGCTCTGCCATTCATCAGCAAATACAGCCCTGCTCTTTTACAGTTACATCCTTCCAGGTCCCCCAACAACCACCTTCAATAAATTCACCCACAGGCATTGATTAAACATCCAATATGGGGAAGAGCTGACTCATTGGAAAAGACCCTGATGCTGGGAAAGACTGAAGGCAGGAGGAGAAGGGGATGACAGAGGATGAGATGGTTGGATGGCATCACTGACTCAACGGACATGAGTTTGAGCAAGCTCAGGGAGATGGTGAAGGACAGGGAAGCCTGGCGGTGCTGCATGCAGTCCATGGCACTGCGAAGAGTCGGACAGGACTTAGCGACGGAACAACAATGAGGTGACCACAGCAGGAGCAGGTGGAGGGAAACTTGGGTGGGGCGCTAACAAAAAAATAATGTCCTTCTTCTGAGATTTGTAAGCACTCTCCATGTGCCAGACACTGCAAGCGGGAAAAAGTCACAGAAACAGCCCTGCCAGGCTGAATGGAAGATCTGCTCTCAGAAGAGTGGGGCAGGGCGGAAGACATAAGAATGCTCCCCAGGAGCCGGGACACTCCCGGGAACGGTGGCCCAGCGGGTCATCCGTCCGGCTGAGGCCGGTATCCTCGGGCATGGGCAGCGCTCGGCGACGCGAGGTCCGACCCCGACGCGAGCTTTGGTCCGAATCCCCCAGCCCCCGCCCTCCAATTCCCACCCCAATACCGACCGCCGATCCGCATCCCGGTTCCCGGCCCGCACCCCGACACTCCACATGGGCCCCGACCCCCGGACCTGCACCCTAGCCCGCATCCCGGCCCGCACCCGGTCCGCGCACGGGGACCCGGCCCACACCTCTGTTCCGATCCCGGCCCGGCGCTCACCTCCGTGATGATGTCGTGCAGGTAGCGGAACGGGGGCTTGTTCAGCAGCTTCTCGGTCAGCGGCGGCCTCCGGATCACCTTGCCCAGAGCCTCCTGCGTCCGCTTTACCACCGCCGCGTTCATGGCCGCGCCCCGTCAGCCGTACAGCCTAAGCCCCGCTCCCCGGCCGCCGCCTGCCCCGCCGCCGTCGCCGCCGCCGCCCGCTCCGGCCTCGACGCGCCGCTCGGGTTCCCATCCCACAGTGCACCGGAGTCCGCCCAGGCGCGTGCGCGGGGCCGCGGCCCTCGGTCGCCAGGGGCGGTGTGGCCTTAGCAACGGACGCGCCGCGGGGCCCCGCCCCCTGCCCGGCTGCGCGCGCAAGCGGCGGCGCCGACGCGGGTGGGGCTGCGTGCCCGCGGAGTGACAGCGCTCAGGCCCCGACGCTCTCAGCTGCGGCTAGAGGAAGATGCTTCTCCCGGCGGGACTGAGGAGACGGCCGGAGGACTGGCCGCCGGCCGCAGCGCTTCCAGGATTCCCGGGACCTCTTTCTCAGGTTTAAGGCCGACTGGACTAAGTTCTCTCGAACGACGCATGCCCTTTCCTCTGTGCTACTTAATACGGCTTCCTGAGCGAATATTAATGTTTCTGCTAGCAGAGACATTACTTTGCCAACAAAAGTTCGTCGACTCGAAGCTATGGTTTTTTCCAGTAGTCATGTATGGATGTGAGAGTTGAACTCTAAAGAAAGCTGAGCGCGGAAGAATCAATGCTTTTGAACTGTGGTGTTGGAGAAGACTGTTGAGAGTCCCTTGGACTGCAAGGAGATCAACCAGTCCATCCTAAAGGAGATCAGTCCTGAATATTCATTGGAAGGACTGAAGCTGAAACTCCAATACTTTGGCCACCTGATGCGAAGAACTGACTCATTTGAAAAGACCCTGATGCTGGGAAAGATTGAAGGCAGGAGGAGAAGGGGACGACAGAGGATGAGATGGTTGGATGGCATCACCAACTCAATGGACATGAGTTTGAGCAAGCTCTGGGAGTTGGTGATGGACAGGGAGGCCTGGCGTGCTGCAGTCCATGGGGTCACAAAGAGCCGGACACAACTGAGCGACGGTAATGAGCTGAGCGAGTAACTCCCTTTCTCTGAGCCTCTGTTTGTATAAAGCAGGGAAATCCGTGCCAGCCTACCTAACTCCCAGGGAGGTGAGGACAAAATGACGTGCCAGGGCTATGTAACCAGCAGGAAGCCACTCCCTTGTTCTGCCGGGTATTCGCGATTGTGTCCCATGTGTCTCCCCCCGCCACGCGCAGGCTCACAGCAGGTGCTTCCCACGCCTTGTGGCCTCTTTAGTTCTCCTCCTGGATGCCTTTGGGTCTCCCTTGTGGCTCAGATGGTGGATAACGCCTGCAATGTGGGAGACTTGGGTTCGATCCCTGGGTGTGGAAGATCGCTCCAAGAGGACATGGCAACCCACTCCAGTATTCTGGCCTGGACCATCCACATGGACAGGGAAGCTTGGCGGGCTGCAGTCCATGGGGTCACAAAGAGTCCAACACGACTGAGCGATTAAGCATGATGGAAACCTTTATATTCATTTTTGCCATTTTCAAAGTGCTCCATACTTTATGTGTTCTTTGCTCATGGTATATCTAGATGTGGAGTTTTTAACTTAAAATTCATATCTGATTATTATTGACGTTCTATAAAATTCACCCATTTTACATGTAGAGCCTGATGCATTTTGGTAATTATATACAGTTGTGCTATCACCACCACCACCACAATCAAGATACAGAACATTTCCAGCACCCTAAAACATTTTCTCCTGCTCTTTTGCCATTCATCTCCTCCTGCATGAACCCCAGGCAACTGCAATTGCCATTGTAATCATGCCCATCAAAAGATGAATGGATAAAGATGTGGTACATATACACAACAGAATATTACTCATCCGTAAAATGGAACACATTTGAGTCCGTTCTAATGAGGTGGATGAAACTAGAACCTATTAAACACAGTGAAGTCAGAAAGAGAAACATAAATATTATATTCTAGAGCTAATACCCAAAAAAGATGTTCTTTTCATTATAGGGGACTGGAATGCAAAATAGGAAGTCAAGAAACACCTGGAGTAACAGGCAAATTTGGCCTTGGCTTACGGAATGAAGCAGGGCAAAGGCTAACAGAGTTTTGTGAAGACAGCACACTGGTCATAGCAAACACCTTCTTCCAACAACACAAGAGAAGACTCTACACATGGGCATCACCAGATGATCAATACCGAAATCAGACTGATTATATTCTTTGCAGCCAAAGATGAAGAAACTCTATACAGTCAGCAAAAACAAGACCAGGAGCTGACTGTGGCTCAGATCATGAACTCCTTATTGCCAAATTCAGACTTAAATTGAAGAAAGTAGGGAAAATCACTAGATCATTCAGGTATGACCTAAATCAAATCCCTTACAATTATACAGTGGAAGTGAGAAATAGATTTAAGGGACTAGATCTAATAGAGTGCCTGATGAACTATGGATGGAGGTTCGTGACATTGTACAGGAGACAGAGAGCAAGACCATCCCCAAGAAAAAGAAATGCAAAAAGCAAAATGGCTGTCTGAGGAGGCCTTACAAATAGCTGTGAAAAGAAGAGAAGTGAAAGGCAAAGGAGAAAAGGAAAGATATACCCATCTGAATGCAGAGTTCCAAAGAATAGCAAGGAGAGATAAGAAAGCCTTCCTCAGTGATCAGTGCAAAGAAATAGAGGAAAACAATAGAATGGGAAAGACTAGAGATCTCTTCAAAGAAGAATGAGAGATACCAAGGGAATATTTCATGCAAAGATGGACTCAATAAAGGACAGAAATATTGTGGACCTAACAGAAGCAGAAGATATTAAGAAAAGGTGGCAATACTACACAGAAGAACTATACAAAAAAGATCTTCACGACCCAGATAGCTCACTTAGAGCTAGACATCCTGGAATGCAAAGTCAAGTGGGCCTTAGGAAGCACTACTACAAACAAAGCTAGTGGAGGTGATGGAATTCCAGTTGAGCTATTTCAAATCCTAGAAGGTGAGGCTGTGAAAGTGCTGCACTCAATATGTCAGCAAATATGGAAAACTCAGCAGTGGCCGCAGGACTAGAAAAGGTCAGTTTTCATTCCAATCCCTAAGAAAGGCAATGCCAAAGAATGCTCAAACTACTGCACAATTGCACTCATCTCACACGCTAGTGAAGTAATGCTCAAAATTCTCCAAGCCAGGCTTCAACAGTACGTGAACCATGAACTTCCAGATGTTCAAGCTTCGGTTTTAGAAAAGGCAGAGGAACCAGAGATTAAATTGCCAACATCCGTTGGATCATCAAAAAAGCAAGAGAGTTCCAGAAAAACATCTATTTCTGCTTTATTGACTATGTCAAAACCTTTGACTGTGTGGATCACAGTAAACTGGAAAATTCTGAAAGAGATGGGAATACCAGACCACCTAACCTGCCTCTTGAGAAATCTGTATGCAGGTCAGGCAATAGTTAGAACTGGACATGGAACAACAGACTGGTTCCAATAGGGAAAGGAGTACGTCAAGACTGTATATTGTCACCCTGCTTATTTAACTTATATACAGAGTACATCATGAGAAACACGGGGCTGGATGAAGTACAAGTTGGAATCAAGCTTGCCAGGAGAAATATCAATAACCTCAGATATACAGGTGACACCACCCTTATGGCAGAAAGTGAAGAAAAACTAAAGAGCCTCTTGATGAAAGTAAAAGAGGAGAGTGAAAAAGTTGGTTTAAAGCTCAACATTCAGAAAACTAAGATCATGGCATCCAGTCCCATCACTTCATGGCAAATAGATGGGGAAACAGTGACTGACTTTATTTTGGGGGGCTCCAAAATCACTGCAGATGGTGATTGCAGCCATGAAATTAAAAGACCCTTGCTCCTTGGAAGAAAAGCTATGACCAACCTAGATAGCATATTAAAAAGCAGAGACATTACTTTGCCAACAAAGGTCTGTCTAGTCAAGGCTATGGTTTTTCCAGTAGTCATGTATGGATGTGAGAGTTGGACTGTGAAGAAAGCTGAGTGCCGAAGAATTGATGCTTTTGAACTGTGGTGTTGGAGAAGACTCTTGAGGGTCCCTTGGGCTGCAACCAGTCCATCCTAAAGGAAATCAGTCCTGAATATTCATTGGAAGGACTGGTGTTGAAGCTGAAAATCTAACACTTTGGCCACCTGATGAGAAGAAGTGACTCATTTGAAAAGACCCTGATGCTGGGAAAGATTGTAGGTGGGAAGAGAAGGGAATGACAGAGGATGAGATAGTTGGATGGCATCATCAACTCAATGGACACAAGTTTGAGTAAACTTCGGAAGTTAGTGATGGACAGGGAGGCCTGGCATGTTGCAGTCCATGTGGTCGCAAAGAGTCGGACATGACTGAGCAACTGAAATCAACTGAATACATATAAATGGAATCTAGAAAAGTGGTACTGAAGAATTTATTCACAGGGCAACAGTGGAAAAACAGACATAGAGAATAGACTTGTAGACATGGGGAGAGGGGAGGAGAGGGTAAGATGTATGGAAAGAGTAACATGGAAACTTACATTACCATATGTAAAATAGATAGCCAATGGGAATTTGCTATATGGCTCAGGAAACTCAAACAGGGGCTCTGTATCAGCCTAGAGGGGTGGGATGGGGAGGGAGGTGAGGGAGGGAGGTTCAAAAGGGAGGGGATATATGTATACCTATGGCTGATTCATGTTGAGGTTTGACAGAAAAAAACAAAATTCTGTAAAGCAATTATCCTTCAAGAAGAAATAAATAATTTTTTTTTAAAAAAGCCCATGCCTTTTCTAGTGTGCTGAGTCATCTCTGACTCTGCGACTGCCTGGACTGTAGCCCTTCCACTGCCCCCCACCCCCCGGCTCTTCTGTCCATGGAATTTTCCAGGCAAGAATGGAGCAGGTTGCCATTTCCTGTCTAGGTGATCTTCCCTACTTATGGATGGAACCCTCGTCTCCTGTATCTCCTGCATTGGCAGGCAGATTCTTTACCACTGTGCCACCTGGGAAGCCCTGCCTTTGCTAGAGTTTCGTATAAATAGAATCAGGCAGTACATAGTCTTTTGTGTTTAATTCTTTCTCTTATAATGTTTTGAGATTCATTCATATGTCATTCCTTTTGAGTAGAATTCCATAGTACGATTTAGTTATCTGTTCACCAGTTGATGGACATTTGAGTTACTTGTACTTTTTATTTTTGTGACTAACACTACTAAGATCATTCACATACAAGTCTTTGCATAAACATAGTTTTTGTTTCTCTTGGATGAATACCTCGGAATAGGATTGCTGGCCTATATGGTGTGTGTGTGTGTGTGTGTGTGTGCGTGTGTGTGTGTGTGTTTGTGTGTGTGCATGCATGTGCATGAAGAATATGCTTAACCTTTCAAAATACTACCATACTGTTTTTAAAGGAGCTTCACCAGTTCCCATCAGCAACAGATGGGCTTCCCAGGTTGTGCCAATGGTCAAGAACCTGCCTGCCAATGCAGGAGACACAAGAGATGTGGATTTGATCCCTGGGTCAGGAAGATTCCCTGGAGTAGGAAATGGCAACCCACTCCAGTGTTCTTGCCTGGAAAACTCCATGGACAGAGGAGCCTGGCGGGCCACAGCCCATGGGGTCACAGAGTCCGACATGACTAAGCACACATACACATACACACAGCAACATATGGGATTTTCAGTTGCCCCTTGTCCCTCGCAACACCTGATGTCCGTCCTTTTAATTCTAGTGATTCTAGTATGTATGTAACGGTATCTTATTATGATTTTAATTCTCATCTATCTAGTGGTTACTGATTCTGAGCACTTTTCATGTACTTATTGGACATTGATATATATCTGTTGAAGAGAGCCCATCAAATGTCATTTAGGCATTTATTAAATAACTGCTATGTGCTGAGGGCTATCTAGATGCCGGAGATTTTTGCAAGTGGGCTGGCTGTTAGCGACTTTACTGAGACGCTGAGAGAAGCCTAAGAGTTGACAGCCCTCCAGGGAAGGCAATCAATAACACTGCCCGTGTAGAAGTGCTCCATGGTCCATGGGGAAGAAAGTTCCCAGAGAACCACACTCTCAGAGAGATTTCCTCCTGGGTGGCCCTTGGTTATTAACTCTGCTTTCCAACTTCCAGGTCCCCCCTTGGCCAGGACGCTTCCATCCTCTGAAACCTGCCTTATCAAATCTCCCTGTCTCCCAGGAAACCCCACTCTCTACCCAAGGCGGCTGTTGTCTTCCCTTCCATTCCCGCCCTCCCAGCCATACATTTCCCGGAGTCTGGGTTCTTCAATCCAAACTTTAATCCCAGAGCCTCAGCAGAGCACTGCCTGCAGCTTCGGCACTTTGGTCCCTTGGGTGATGGTGTTCACTGTGAACTAGGCTCCATCCGGGGCTCCCAGGTTCCTGCTGTCCTGATTGTCCACATCATCTTTATCACACACATACTGTGCTTCCCCAAAACAAACCTTCCTTCTTAAACAGTCCCTCAAGCCCTCAAAGAAGAATAAAATAGTTTCCCGAACCGCCTCCTCATTTCTGAGCATCCTCACCCACACTGATGCTAATAATTCACATGACAGTGAAGAACAGTATTCACCCCCTTCCTTCCCCTTCCCCGCCCACCACTGGCCCCACCTCGGGGGTCCCCCCTGAAAGTCTGTTATTAAAGGGGAAGCCATTGTGAAGCTGTGCATTTCTTCCTGGCTGGGCCCTTAGTTCATGAAGATTGGCCCCATGCTCTGAGGTGTTAGGGAGAGAGGGAAGGGGCATCCCTGGCACAGCGTGGCCAGGTAGAGCTCCTCGGGGGCCACACTGGAAGCAAAAGGCGCCGTGGAGCCTGAGAGCCGGAGCGTCCCACCCAGCCTCTCCCCTATGTGCTCCCCGTCGCCAAGCTGGGAGCCCCCTCCTCTGAGCTTTGAACCCCGGCTGTGCTTGGCCTGAGCGGGGGGGGGGGGCGCAGGGGGCACTCAGGGAGCCCTCTGACCCCAAGTCTCCCCAGCCTCATGCCCAGAAAGTCCACGCCGGGCGGAGTCCTCCTCTGGGCCGCGGAGCAGGCAGGGCCGCTGTGGCCCGTTACCGAGTGGTCTGAGGAGTAGGGGGCGAGCGGGGCTGTGGCGAGCCCTCTGGCCCTGCGGGTCCCCCGAGGAGCCCGGCCAGTGCCACCCAAGGCGGAGTCCTGGCTCCAGTTTCTCCCACAGCCTGGGACAGCAAGTGGCCTTCCAGGCTGAGGAGGCCTCCTAGGGGCCCGAGGTCACAGGTCCCGCTGCTTCCTGTGGGGCCACAGGAGAGGGCGTGAGATCTGAGGAGGTCTGGGACCAGAAGGCAGGCTCGCCTCACTCCACTGAGGGCCTGTCCCGGGGGAGCTGGCTGTGGAGGGGACATGAGACCCTGTGGGTCGTGTCCTTAACACTGTCCCTAGGCAAGTCCACCCCGCCCCCACCCCAAAGGCAGGCCGGCCCTGGGGAAGCAGGGCTAGTGATGATGCCAAGGACTCCTGAACAACAACAAGAAAGACACCTGGAACCAGGGCCTCAGGAGGAGGGGAGGCAGGAGGAGGGGGTGGGAGGCCAACAGGAGCCCCCAGTTCTGGGAGCTGGCTGCAGGGGTGGGGGGCTGTCTGTAACCTGAATTCCCTCTAAGCTCCTCAGAGTCATGAAAGGATTAGAGAAAAAGGGCAGGGAACATTTTTTTTTAAAGTGTCACTCATAACAAAAGATAATTGATTAAATATCAATAACTCGAGAAAATAACAGCTGAGAAAGTGTTTGAAACATAAAAGCCTGGCAGGAGATGCTTCTGAAATCAGCAGTGTCTGAAAGAATGAATGAGATAGCTGTGGCCATGACTCACCCCGGGAGAGAAAGTCCACAAAGCTAGGTGGCTTCCAGCCCCACCTCTCCTTGCCTGAGAGGCAAACATTCCTAGAGACAAAGGCCCGCAGAGGTAGAGAGGCAGACCCCTGAGCTGCCCATCTGAGAAGAGCCCAGAATGTAGGTCAGCCAGAGGGGCAGGCCGGGGGGCAGGTACCAGGAGAGGAGAAGTGGCCGGAGCCTGAGGACAGCCTCCCGGGGCCTGGGGCCCCGACGGGCTCAGAAGAGCGGGCATCAGTCTGTATGGCCAGCCCGGCGTCTCGCTGTGTACTCCAGCATCGAGACCTCAACGTAACTGACATCATTCTGTGAAACCCGAGGGTCCTGCCTAGAAGGCATCGTCCCCTCTTCTCCAATTGAACTTGGGAGACAAAGCCTTTTATGTGTTCCTAAACTTGCTAAGATCGTTTCTGCCCCAGGACCTTGGTAACTTGCAGGTCCTTTCTGCTGAATAACAGTGATGCCCCAGATGTTCACATGGTGGCATCCTTGCCATTGTCTGGGTCTCAGAGATGGCGAAAGCAAAGCACATCTGGGACTTCCCTGGCGATCCATGGTTGAGACTGTGCACTTCCAATGCAGGGGCACGGGTTCCGTCCTTGGTTGGGGAACTCAGATCCCACAGGCCACGTGGCATGGCCAAAAAAAAAAAAAAAAAGTAAACCACATGTGAACTCTCCAGCCTGTTATCTTGATTTTCTTCAAAGTACTTACTGCTCTCTGGAAGTGACTTTTTATTCATATCTGCCTTTTTGTTTTCTGTCTTCTGTCCCACACAATCACCTCACCCCCAGAAACTCAGTTCCTTGAGACAGGTCGATTTGCTCAGCCCTGAATCCCTACACGTACTTCCACACTGTCAGACATGCACAGTACTCAATACCTATTTGCCAAATGCTGAATAGATTGTATGTTAGTAAAATGGCTCTTTCCTAAGGGCTCCAAATAATATGGTTTGATTATACCACAATTTTAAACGAAAAAGTCAAAGTAATGTGTCATGTAGACCATATGATCTTAGTAATGTTAAGTGTCTCCTGCGCGAGTGTGTGAAGAAGTCCAGCAGTTTCAAGGTTTCAGACGTGATCTCAGAGTTGAGGTCATGGGACATTTCCTCTGCTTCTTTGTACTTTGTTGTGATTTAGATGTATTTCTCAATAAATAATAGCTTTTCAATAAAAAGCAAAAGTTAAAATTTGTTGGAGGAGGCCCCCTCTTAGGGGGAAGCACAGTATTGATGCCTTGTTGGTAAATGCCCTGGATGGCCACTCTACCCTTTCACATGGAACCCTGTCCATCAGGGTCACAATGAGACTGGCGTTTACTTGGTCCTGTGGTGAGTTCCCCAAATCAGCAGTGACCAGCTGCCACTTTACCTGTAACCAGCACTGTGATTTTCATCCACTCTGGCTTTTTTAATCCTTCTCTATTTCACCAGGAAAGTAAGGGATTGGAACCAAATAAGTTCAAACACAGGCTTCCCTTGTGGCTCAGCTGGTAAAGAATCCACCTGCAATGCAGGAGACCTGGGTTCCATCCCTGGGTCAGGAAGAGCCCCTGGAGAAGGGAAAGGCTACCCACTTTAGTATTCTGGCCTGGAGAATTCCATGGATTATATAGTCCATGGGGTCACAAAGAGTCGGACACAGCTGAGCAACTTCTTTCACGTTCAAGTTCAAACACCTGTTCCGATAATTATCCCTAAAGACAAACCCTTTTAGAAACACCCCACAGAAGAGTCCAGGCATAGCCAGGATTCCACCGATATTCCTACAAAGGATGGTCTCCCAAGACCTGGGGACCTGACAGAGACCTTGAATCCATGAAGACACATACAGAATAACTGGGGCACCTTCCTGGAGTGGAGGTTCATGGCTTCCATCTTATTTGCCCAGGGGAGGGCTGGTTCTCAAACGAAGGGCAAGAATCAGCTGCTGTCAGAGTCCCCAGCTAGCCCTTTCCAGAAAAGTCTGGTTAACTAGTGTCCAAAGTCAGTCTCTGTATGCCCAAAAGCTCAAGGACGGCACACATGTGACTCGGGGCTTCCTGCCAGGGTAGGTGTCACAGGAGGGCAGGCGGGCAGGTGCCAAGCTCGGGGGGGTGGGGGGGCACTTCCTCCCCGTGCCCAGCCCTCCACAGAGCTTACCAACCACACCTGACGGAGGAGTTGAAGCGCACAGCTTCTGTCTGAATGATATAAAGCCGTTTATAAAAGCTTTATATGAAGCCTTAGAGTTTTCCCCCAGAACTATGCCAGCCTACCCGTCAGCTTCCTCTGGGCGGCGCTTCAGGGAGAACTGTGTGGCTTGGGCGTACAGCGTCTCCTCCACACTAGAACACAAGGCAGGAGCCGGTTCCGCTGTCTGCTCGCTGTGCACGGCGAGTCTCGGCTGAACGGAGCCAAAGTCCGGAACCAGGGATGTGGACGCTGTGGACGGCCACCCAGAGCCTGCTCCGCAGGACTGTTGGTCCTTAGGGCTCCCGGCTGACTTCCTCTCTGGAGAGACTTAACCAAAGGGGCTTAACCTCACTCCTTGGGAGGACTCCAGGGCGTCCACGTGCGAGTTGGGGATACAGACCCACTTTCCCGGGGGCCGCCGCCTAATATAGTTGCTGTCAGGAGGGGCCTGAGGAAGTGGCTCGTAACCTGAGAGTTTGAAGCTGAGTCAAACTGGCCAGCCGAACTGAAATGGTCACAATTTTCATAAGAGGGAGAGCTGAGCATCTGGTGCAGAAGTGATGCCCTGTGAGAAATCACCGCAGCGCTAAAGGGATGGGAGTCCAGCAGGGGGCGCTATCTGCAGTACTTGAAAGGACCCCCGTATCTGTTGGTGGTTGCCAGGGGTTGTCAGGACAGTGGATAAAGACTGTGAAGCCCCGGGCTGAGGGTCAGAGGACCTGCTTGGCAAGCTGTAGAGAAACTAAAACTCTCGTCTCTTGAAGCCAAAGGTCAGAAATAGCCGAGGCTCTAGTTCAAAAATCATTTTAAAGGCAGCGCAGCTCCAGAGAAGGTTTGTTTCTCAACTCCAGGAAGTCTGGTGTGCCAAGAGGAAGCATCCGATTCGGGAAGGAATGGGACTGAGATTTTGAAGACGAAGACATATGGATTGATGTGCTCAAATATCTAAAATCCTGCATGCCCCCGGAATCTTTCTGGTCTTCCAGAAGCGGTGCACTCGTCCCTGCCAAAGGGCTAGAGTTTCCCCTTTGCTCAAAGACGACACAGAGGTCACTTCACTTCAGGCAAGACAACACACGCCTTTCTTAGGGTCTTCCCCATTAGCCCCCTGCTGGCCCCAGACCACTCACTAGGGTCAAGTCACAACATCTCCGACCTGGGCCTGCTTGGCCCGCTAAGGAAGCAAGGGGCTGGACCCCACAGGAGCGGCAGGACCCAGCAGAGCCTGGAGACCATGCATGGGACTCATCCCAGCATGCTGGGTCAGCAGGGGATGGAATGAAAAGCTGGATGAGGGAGAGTTGGTCAAGATGGGAGGACTTTCCCAACATAGGATTTATGACCCTGGCAAGGGCCCTGGGAGATGGAACCAACCATTTTAGCTATTTGTATGGTTCTTGAAAGCCTACCCAAAGCCGTGGCCTTCACTAAGTGAAGGAAAACCACCAACCCTGCCACGGGAGATGGTAGAGGAAAGGGTCGAAGGGCTCAGAGAAGTAGGCCTGCTAGATTTGATAAAGTAAGGCCAGCAAACCCACCAGCTGACTTGCTTCCATGGAAGGTCCTGGAGGAACACTGTTTTTTTTAATTAATTAATTTATTTTGGCTGTACCGAGTCTTAGCTGAGGCATGCGAGATCTTTAGGCTGCAGTATGCAAACTCTTAGCTGTGGCACGCGGTCTCTGGTACCCTGTTGTTACTGAGTCACTCGTCGTGTCTGACTCTTTGTGACCCCATGGACTGCAGCACGCCAGGCTTCCCTGTCCTTCACTATCTCCCGGAGTTTGCTCAAACTCATGTCCATTGAGTCAGTGATACCATCCAACCATCTCATTCTCTGTCATCCCCTTCTTCTCCTGCCTTCAATCTTTCCCAGCATCAGGGTCTTTTCCAATGAGTCAGTGATACCATCCAACCATCTCATCCTCTGTCATCCCCTTCTTCTCCTGCCTTCAATCTTTCCCAGCATCAGGGTCTTTTCCAATGAGTCAGCTCTTCACATCAGGTGGCCAAAGTATTGGAGCTTCAGCTTCAGCATCAGTCCTTCCAATGAATATTCAGGGTTGATTTCCTTTAGGATTGACTGGTTTGATCTCCTTGCTATCCAAGGGACTCTCAAGAGTCTTCTCTAGCACCACAGTTTGAAAGCATCAATTCTTTGGTGCTCAGCCTTCTTTATGGTCCAACTCGTCACATCCATACATGACTACTGGAAAAACCATAGCTTTGACTAGACGTTTATTTGTTAGCAAAATGGTGTCTCTGCTTTTTAGTATGCTGTCTAGGTTTGTCATAGCTTTGTCTAACCAGGGATCAAACCCGGGTCTCTTGCATTGGGAGCGTGGGGTCTTAGCCACTGGACCACCGGGGAAGTCCCCTGCATCACTTCTTTTACTGCAGCAATGACTGGTGAGGCATGCACTCAGTTGTGGCAGGAGATGCTGTTCTAAGTCTGGGCTCCCTGCTAACAAAGGGGATGATGGGTTCTCAGAACAATAGACGCCAAGTAGCAGCGCTTAAAGATCAGAAACAAGGCAGATACAATTACAGTCAAGAGTGGCAGAGTTGGGGTGGTAGCCAGGAGGAGCTGACAGGCAGACAGCTGTGGAAATGGCTAACAGAGCACAGCATTCCTGGGGGCCAGATGGACGGGCAGCCAACGAGGTTTAAGCAATCAAAGAAAGACAACCCAGAGGTTTAAAGTATCTGCCCCAACAAAATGCCTCAATCCCTTACTTTTCAGACTTGGACCCCACTGACTGATGGAAAGCCCAGATTCCTATCACTGCCACTGTATACAGTTGCAGTCCTGAGCAGTCTTTCTCCATACTGACCTAAATTCACTCAATCAGGCAATGTTATACCGGGGGAGGATATATATAGGGCCAGGGGACCTGAAGCACCATCTTGACCCCTATTAGAATGAGGGCATTCAGGGTTGGTGATAAACAGAGTCCAGACCAAGGTTTGCTTAGGTTAGGCTTAGGTTTGTTCAGATTTTGTGAGTTCCTCTGAATCTATTGACCCAGCTGCTCATCATTTCCCAAGCCCTTAAATGCACAGTTGAAATGGACATATTACCAGGTGGGATAACCCCCGTGTTGGCCAGGTCTAGACTGTGGAATAAGAGCCACAGCAGTGAGGAAGGCTGCCTGGGAGCCCCCCGATATACCCCCCCCCAACTGAGCCACAAGGGTTAACCCAAATGACACTGTATACTGGCATGAGTGACAGCGGTTATATGAACGGGTTCTACCCCACTTTTAAAATGGATCATTTTCCCCATCACATATCCATTCATCAGTCTAGCTCCTATAAAATTCAGATGGATCCCGGAAAATGACAGTGGACGACTGCAAACCCAAGCAAGCAGTAGCCCCAGTCACAGAGTCTTTGCTAGAGCAGGTCAGCACAGTCTCAAATCCATGGTCCACACTTTTCCATCCCTACTAAAAAGGAGGACCAGAGGCAGTTTGCATTCATTAGGATGGACAAGAGGACACACTGTGGTCTTGCCCCAGGGTTATGTTAACTCTTTTCTCTCTGCCTACATGGGCTGGACTGCATAGTCTGGACTGTCTGGGCACTCAGCATGACATCATATTGGTCCAGCATATTGATAAAATTATATTAATTAAGCTGGATGAATAAGAGGAAAATACATCAGAGACTGGTAAGATCTCTCTGCTTCAGAGAGTGGAGGAGAAATCGTGGGATGATTCAGGACACTGAAACGCCAACATTTAAGAGTGCTTTGGAGCATAGCAAACGTCTGCTCCAAAAGAAAGGACAAATACTACATCTCGTACTCCGCACCACTAAGAAGGGTGCACAATGCCTGGTAGCCTCTTTGGATGCTGGAGGCAGCACGGGCCACACGTAGGAATAATGCCTAAATACATTTGCTGACAAAGGTCCGTTTAGTCAAAGCTACGGTTTATCCAGTAGTCATGGATGGATACGAGAGTTGGACTATAAAGAAGGCTGATAGCTGAAGAATCTATGTTTTGAATTGTGGTTCTAGAGGACTCTTGAGAGTCCCTTGACAGCAAGGAGATCAAACCAATCAAACTAATTTCTAAGGAAATCAACCCTGAATATTCATTGGAAGGACTGATGCCAAAGCTCCAATACTTTGGCCACCGGATGCAGAGTCAACTCGTTAGAAAAGACCCTGATGCTTGGAAAGATTGAAGGCCGGAGAAGGGGGTGACAGAGGATGAGAGGTTGGATGGCATCACCAATTCAATGGACATGAACTTGGACAAACTGAGGGTTAGTGAAGGACAGGGGAGGCTGGTGTGCTGCAGTCCTTATGGTCGCAAAGAGTTAGACATGACTAAGCAACAACATTTACCAAGTGGCTCCGGGAAAAGTCTCAGCACACCTCTGAGTGGGTCCTAGAACTGAAAAAATTCTAGCAGATGCAGGCTGTGGTATAAACATCCCTACCACTTACTCCATACAATCTGGAAGGTTCTATGGTTATAGAGGTACCTATGCTGGGAAAAGAGGCTGTATTCCTTTAAAGCACTCAGTTCAGTTCAGTCACTCAGTCGTGTCCAACTCTTTGTGACCCCATGGACTGCAGCACACCAGGCCTCCCTGTCCATCACCAGCTCCCAGAGTTTACCCAAACTCATGTCCATTGAGTCAGTGATGCCATCCAACCATCTCATCCTTTGTCGTCCCCCCTTTTCCTCCTGCCTTCAATCTTTCCCAGCATCAGGGTTTTTCCAATGAGTCAGTTCTTTGCCTCAGGTGGCCAAAGTATTGGAGCATCAGCTTCAGCATCAGTCCTTCCAATGAATATTCAGGACTGATTTCCTTTAGGATGGACTAAGCCTGTGGTAATATTATGACAAACCCCTAAAGGAGAATCACAGAAGCCTAGGGTTCTGGAGCATGGCCACACACTACCTGCAGCCAAAACCAATGGCTGCTGGCATGCCTCTGTACCCTAGCAGAAATGGAGCGCCTGACCACAAAATGCCAAGTGGTCACCAGGCCACTAGAGCTGGGCTCCCCCAGACCCTCCAAGTCACATGGTCAGGCACAACCAACAGCAACCCCCAGAAGAAGAAAGTGGTACTTTAGGAGAGGGCACAAGCAAGGCCAGCAGACAGAAGGAAACCACACAAAGGGCTTCCCTGGTCATCCAGTCATTAAGAATCTGCCTTGCCATACAGGAGACTTGAGTTCGACCCCTGGTCAGGGAACAAAGCTGCAGGGCAAGTAAGCTTGTGTGTCGCAACTACTGAGCCCACATTCCACAACTGAAAGTCCATGTGCCCCAACAAAAGATCCCCCATGATGCAACTAAGACCTGATACAGTAAACAAACACATAAATAAATTTTTTTAATAATTTTTTTAAAGTAAACCACCTAAAGCCAGACCCTCACATCACCCACCGCTCTTGTCCCCATTGCCATACCTTACCTGCACTTATGACCATGTTGGGTTGGGATGGCTCCATCCACAGAGGAGGATGGGAACTGCGTTTCCAACAGGAACGGGTTGGCAAAAGGTGCCTGAGAATAGCAGCTGCCACACTGCAGCCTCACTCAGTTGTCTCTGAAAGGCAGAGGTGAAAGGAAGTCATCCCAGTCTCCCAGGCAGGAGACGCTTGATGCGTTCGTTCACTGTTGCTGCTGTGATAAGTTCCCACAAACTTTAAAGCAATGTAAGTTTAGCATCATACAATCCTGGAGGTTAGGAATCCAAAACAGGTCTCGCTTGACTAAAGTCCAGGTGCTGTCAGGGCTGTGTTCTTTCTGAAGACTCGGGGAGAATCCATTTCCTTGACTTTTCCAGCTTCTAGAAGCCACCTGGGCTTGTTGACTAGTGACTCCTTTCCAGTCATCACATCATTTCAACCTCTGCTTCCATCGTCACACCTTCTCCGACTTTGACTCTCCTGCCTCCATTTCTAACTTTTAAGGACACCTATGACTATGCCAAAGCCTTCGACTGTGTGGATCACAATAAACTGTGGAAAATTCTGAAGGAGATGGGAATACAAGACCACCCGACCTGCCTCTTGAGAAACCCTTATGCAGGTCAGGAAGCAACAGTTAGAACTGGACATGGAACAACAGACTGGTTCCAAATAGGAAAAGGAGTATGTCAAGGCTGTATATTGACACCCTGCTTATTTAACTTATATGCAGAGTACATCATGAGAAACGTTGGGCTGGAAGAAGCATAAGCTGGAATTAAGATTGCTAGGAAAAATAACAATAACCTCAGATATGCAGATGACACCACCCTTATGGCAGAAAGTGAAGAGGAACTAAAAAGTCTCATGAAAGTAAAAGAGGAGAGTGAAAAAGTTGGCTTAAAGCTCAACATTCAGAAAATTAAGATCATGGCATCTGGTCCCATCACCTCATGGGAAATAGATGGGGAGACAGTGGAAACAGTGACAGACTTTATTTTGGGGGGCTCCAAAATCACTGCAGATGGTGACTGCAGCCATGAAATTAAAAGACACTTACTCCTTGGAAGGAAAGTTATGACCAACCTAGATAACATATTAAAAAGCAGAGACATTACTTTGCCAACAAAGGTCCATCTGGTCAAGGCTATGGTTTTTCCAGTGGTCATGTATGGATGTGAGAGTTGGACTGTGAAGAAAGCTGAACGCCGAAAAATTGATGCTTTTGAACTGTGGTGCTGGAGAAGACTCTTGAGAGTCCCTTGGACTACAAGGAGATCCAACCAGTCCATCCTGAAGGAGATCAGTCCTGGGTGTTCATTGGAAGGACTGATGCTGAAGCTGAAACTCCAATACTTTGGCCACCTCATGTGAAGAGTTGACTCATTGGAAAAGACCCTGATGCTGGGAGGGATTGGGGGCAGGAGGAGAAGGGGACGACAGAGGATGAGATGGCTGGATGGCATCACCAACTGAATGGACATAAGTTTGAGTAAACTCTGGGAGTTTGTGATGGACAAGGAGGCCTGGCATGCTGCAATTCATGGGGTCGCAAAGAGTCGGAGACGACTGAGCAACTGAACTGAACTGAACTGATGATTAAGTTGGTGCTTCCCAGGTGGCTTGGTGGTAAAGAATCTGCCTGCCAATGTAGGAGACACTACATTGATCCCTGGTTTGATCCCTGGATTGGGAAGATCCCCTAGAGAAGGGCATGGCAACCCACTCCAGTATTCTTGTATGGAGAATTCCATGGACAGAGGAGCTTGGCGGGCTACAGACACAAAGAGTTGGACATGACTGAAGTGACTTAGCGTGCATGCACATGATTCAATTGAGCCTACACAGATAACTCAAGATCTCCTTCTCATCTCAAAATCCTCAACTGGTCTGTGCCAGCCTGGATGAGAGGGGAGTTTTGGAGAGAATGGATACATATATACATACTGCTGAGTCCCTTCAGTGTTCACCTGCAGCTATCACAACATTGTTAATCAGCTATGCTCCAATATAAAATAAAAAGTTTAAAAGAATAAATAAAATAAAATTCATGCTTGGGAAAAAATCTTCAACTTAAGACATCTGCACAGTCCCTTTTACCATGAACATATTCAGAGGTTCTAGGGATCAGGACATGAACATCTTTAAAGGTCATGCTTCTGCCCACTGCAGCACACTTAGCCATTCATTTTGTGTAGAAAGGGAAGTGACCTGACTGTGTTCAAACCCATGGACAGTGACTAGTCTTGGCTGCCAGTAGTCTGGGCCTGGAAGGATTCAAAGATTGAGGGCAAGGAGTTTTGTGGAAGGGCATGTGTGTCAATCGACCCTGGTGAGTGTCATGACATGATCTTTGTCTCCCACACAGACACCCACCAGAAAACACCCAGCGGGAACAGGCAATAATCACCTGGACAGACAAACGGTTTGACCAGTTGAAATCAACATGCCCCTGCCATTGGCCATTCAGAAGTCAGCCACAGTGGCAGGAAATAGGACAGCCTGGGCCCAGCCGCACGAGCTCCTGCCCACCAAGGCTGGACCAGTCAGCCTCTGCTGAAGCTCAGCTAACAACACCAGAGCCAGAGCCGGCCCCCACCCTTGCACCAGCCCTTGAGGAATCTCACAGGCCACTCAGTGGAGAGTTGGTCACTCAGGACTTTTCGGCCACATACATTATGAAACCCAAGCCACCATTCTGCACAGTATACACAACACACATTTGCTGGATAAGATAAAAAATAAAAGCAAACCAAAGCTGCTCAGGTGGCATCTCCTGAGAGACCTTCAACTCCCACCTCCACTGCTCTGCACAGCCTATTTATCCAACCCTTTTCTCGGGCCACATTCTGGGGTTCCTTTTTTTATGGCTGAGCCCTGTGGCATGTGGGATCTTATTTCCTCAACCAGGGATCAAACCCATGCCTCCTGCATCCGAAGCGTGGAATCCTAACCACTGGACCGCCAGGGAAATCCCCCTGGGGATCATTTTGATGATCAGACTTCAGAGGCCCTTAGCCCCTCCCCCATCCTGCCTGACCCCCTCCCCACCGACCTCAGTCTTTCTCCTTGACTTTGTCCATCACGCTGGTCTCTGATCCCCACAAACAAGCCTGTTTACCCCCTTCTAAATAAGGTTTGATATGCCCTTCCTTCTGATGTGCTCACCTGCAAATCAAATCAACACTGTAAGGACAAAAACAGCCAGAGAAACAGGAAAATAACATTCATGTTAATTCCCACAATATTCACTGCACAGCCAAGAAAAAGCCAAGACAGAGATCCAAGGGTGATGTGTTCCTTCAGAAAGGCAGGATACGGCTAATGGTCTAAACGTTAGTCTAGTCCTTCTGCTTTGTTCAATCCAAACAAATGAATTTTATATGTGCCCAACAGCTGTTCAAGATGTAAGACAGGTAACAGGAGTCATGATGCCAGCTGCTAGAAGAAAGCAGGGCTGCATGGTTGAACCAGGCCGTTAAGTGAGGCCAGGTCCAGCTGAGACTCCTGGCGGGTCCACGTGCCTGGAATAGTTGAAGAGTTAAAGCAACTGTTTTTATTGCAAATGCAATGAAATGTCACGAACGGACTAAAACCAAATCCACTTTCTGGGACTTAGTAGGCTCTCAGCAAATGTTGAGTGCATTGGGCTTGTCTTTCCTTGAGGCTCTCTGCCGTGTGCAAGAGCTGAGCCTGGTGCCTGCGAGGCATCCACCACCACCAAGAATGGCGGTGTTCACAGGCCTGAATCACAGGCACCAGCAAGGAGTGATGTTTTCAGGGTATTTCCACTGTGCCCTGTCAACTTCACGTCTAAAGAGAGGGCTTACATTATCGCTGAGAAAGAGGAAACCAGAGTCTTATCAATTTTCCAGAAAGAAAGGAAGTGAGCTTTACAGAAGAGCCATGGCCAAGCTTCCTTCCCACCTGCTAAGCAGGCAGCACTTCTCTGAAAACCAACTTGGCCTGCTGGAGGGGCCTTTCAGGTCTCCCACACAAACCGAACAAAGGCTTCGTCAGCTGCAAGAAGGTGGTTGCGGAAAATGGGTCAGTCTTTTGATGCTGGTGAAAGATGCTAGTCCCTGGTGATAGGCATACACACACACAAACACACACACGTACAAACACACACACACACCTCACTAGGCCATGCAGCTAGAGGCCCAGAGCCACCAGGGATGGACATGTTTCTTCCAGGAATCACTTGGCTTAGCCTGAGAACCCTCCGAGGACCTGGAAGGACAATTCCCAGTAACAGGAGCTCCACTTACAAGCCTTCAGGGAGCTCCTTTATTGGCCAGCTAAGGGGGCATAGCGGAGAAGGCAGTGGCACCCCACTCCAGTACTCTTGCCTGGAAAATCCCATGGACAGAGGAGCCTGGTAGGCTGCAGTCCATGGGGTCGTGAAGAGTCGGACATGACTGAGCGACTTCACTTTCACTTTTCACTTTTATGCATTGGAGAAGGAAATGGCAACCCACTCCAGTGTTCTTGCCTGGAGAATCCCAGGGATGGGGTCGCACAGAGTTGGACATGACTGAAGTGACTTAGCAGTAGTAGCAAGGGTGCATAGAGGAGAGTTCATCTCTGGGCTGACACAGATGTGGCCTGAAACCTTGGTGACCTGAATATTGAGGGGAGGAAGGGGAATCTTGAGGGGAAGATTGGAGACAAAAGAGTTCAATGGAAACAAAGCAAGAAGCTTTGGTAGGACGAAGTGGAGCTCGTCCTTGGAAAAACAGGGAGCGAACTTCAAACAGATTTGAGAACACTCTTAGACCTACAGCCCGAGCTGGCACAAACTTTGTCCCTCACATAAAAAAGCCCCCCAGCAGGAGTCTCATCAAATCTTTCCCGAATGGGGCAGTTGGACCATCAGTTCTGAGTGTGAGAGGAACCCTGGAGTCCTGACAGGTGAGGATGGAGAGGAGGGCAGGAGAGGAAATCGGGGACAGGTGGTGGGCATGGGCACAGTGTCTCCGAGAGGACAGGCAGAGGTGAGAGCTGGAGATGGTGGAGACTTCCTGCATGAGGCGATGTCCAGGATTCAAGTCAGCGCACACCCAGCTCCGACCATGTCTTTTCTGGGCTTGATGTCCCCACCCAGAGGACATCCAGGGCCATCTTCATGAATAGAAGAACATGAGCAGGCAGCACACGTTCAAACACAAGACCTGCGGGTGTCAGAGGGGGAAGGGGCTGCAGAGTGACCCAGAGGCATGCTGAAGCCTCAGGGGTCTAGCTGTGAGCAGGTGGTATGCAGGGGCAGGGGTGAGCCCCCACCCACCCCGAGAGCTCACCACTCTACCCTGACTCTGCTCCAGGTGGAGCCTCTTGCCAGATCTCTGCCTTCGATCCCCAAAATCTCACTCATGACAGATGCATGGTCATTTTTTAATTGAAGTAGAGTTGATTTATCAACTCTATCGATAACCTCAGATATGCAGATGACACCACCCTTATGGCAGAAAGTAAAGAACTAAAGGGCCTCTTGATGAAGTGAAAGAGGAGAGTGAAAAAGTGGGCCTAAAACTCAACATTCAGAAAAGTAAGATCATGGCATCTGGTCCCATCACGTCATGGCAAAGAGATGGGGCAACAATGGAAACTGACAGACTATTTTGGGGGGGCTCCAAAATCACTGCAGAAGGTGACTGCAGCCATGGAATTAAAAGATTCTTGCTCCTTGAAAGAAAAGCTATGACCAACCTAGACAGCATATTAAAAAGCAGAGACATTACTTTGCTGACAAAGGTGCCGTCTAGTCAAAGCTATGGTTTTTCCAGTAGTCATGTATGGATGTGAGAGTTGGACTATAAAGAAAGCTGAGCACCAAAAAATTGATGCTTTTGAACTGTGGTGTTGGAGAAGACTCTTGAGAGTCCCTTGGACTGCAAGGAGATCCAACCAGTCCATCCTAAAGGAGATCAGTCCTGGGTGTTCACTGGAAGGACTGATGCTGAAGCTGAAACTCCAGTACTCTGGCCACCTGATGTGAAGAGCTGACTCATTGGAAAAGACCCTGATGCTGGGAAAGATTGAAGGCAGGAGGAGAAGGGAACAACAGAGGATGAGATGGTTGGATGGCATCACCGACTCAATGGACATGAGTTTGAGTAAGCTCTGGGAGTTGGTGATGGACAGGGAGGCCTGGCGTGCTGCAGTTCATGGGGTCGCAAAGAGTTGGACACGACTGAGCAACTGAACTGAACTGAACTGAGAGTTGATTTCCAGTGATGTGTTAGTTTCAGGTGTACAGTAAAGTGACATCTATGTATATATGTACACATACGTGTATATATACATATAATTGCATATATTTTCTTTTTTAGATTCTTTTCCATTATAGGTTATTACAAGATATTGAGTAGAGTTCCCTGTGCTATACAATAGGTCCTTGTTGTTTATCTCTTTTATATATAGTAGTAGTGTATATCTGTTAATTCCAAACTCCTAATTTATCCCTCCCTACGGTTCCCTTCTGGTAACCATAAGTTTGGTTTCTATGTCAGTTTCTGTTTTGTAAATAAGTTCATTTGTATCATTTTTTTAGATTCCACATGTAAGTGATGTCATATGATATTTGCCTTTCTCTGACTTACTTCATTTAGTATGATCATCTCTAGTCCCATCCATGTTGCTGCAAATGGTTTTATTTCATTCTCTTTTGTGGCTGAGTAGTATTCACAACTACTCACAACTTTATCCATTCATCTGCTGATTGACACTTAAGTGGCTTCCACTTCTTGGCTATTATAAATAGTGCAAGATGATGGTCTTTAAGCAAACATGCTTAGAAGATTGGTTTTTATTTTTTAAACCCAGTTGAGAAAGACAGCACAGGAATTAGCATCCCCTGTTTGTTTGTACAAGCAAAACAAAAGTTGGAAAGCCGGCGAGGAAGCCACTCTCTGTCCACCAGACCGAATTATGCTTCTTCCATGCTCTTCCTCTCTGTGCTCCCCATAGATGTGTGTGCGTCATATGGTCACACATATTCAATGTAAGATACACGCCCCGGAAGCCCAAATCCTGCTTTGTCTCCTTGCAATATTGCCACCTCTACTTTCTCTGGCTTCTCAGAGGCAGCCAAGGTCGTCATTTCATTTCAGTCTCTTACCTCCCGTGGCGCTCATGTCTTCGCCTGACTCTTAAGAGCCCCAGATGTCAGGTGTGCTCAGTCCTGCCTGAGAGCCCACCGCTCCTATCTCTGCGGTCTGTGCATTGTCCTCATGCCTGCACCTGATTCATGTCTGTCACATTGTTTTCTGAGGTTTGTTCATTGTTCCATCATCTGACTTTGCCTCTGTAGACTATTTATGATTTCTGCAAAGGTTTGGACAAGGTAAATCTTTGCTCAAAATTGCATGAAGCCCATGTTTGTGTAATTATTGAGGACAAAAACTGGGGAAAGAAGTCAAATAAAAGTAGCAACTTCACAATGTGAAGAATTCAGTTATCTTGACTTTTTACTGCTCTGGTCCCAATTCTCTATTGGAGTTACAAAGCAAGCCATTTTAAAGTGACACTATATATATAAATTTAGATTATCTATAATTTATAATTTGTGTATACAAATATATGTAACATGCAATGAATGCTTACCTTAGTACATATGAAGGACACTGAAAAGTATAAAAAAGAAAACTATTGCCCATATTCCACAACCCAGAGAAAAATCACTGTAAAGGTTGGATGTTCCTTTTTTCTGTTCTCCTGTGTGCACATTCACACAAGCAGAGTCACAGGCTGTTAACTTGTGCAGCTCATCTGGAAGGTAAGTCCTTATTCTTCCAATAAAGTGCAAGTCTCAATGTCCCAGGCCAATATTTGTGTGTGTGAATGTGTATATAGAAGAAAACCAAAAAGGAACATCCAGACTTTTAAGTGATTTTTCTCTGGGTTGTGGAATGGGGCAATATTAGCTTCCTTTTTTAAACTTTTCAGTGTCTTTCATATATGCTATAATAGGCATTCACTCCATGTCACATATATTTTTATATATAAAAGTTAAATTCTAGATAATCCACATTTATATATAAGAAGAATTTTTATAATGAGACAAAAACATAGATTTAACTGAGGAAAAATATCTGTCAGGGACTCTGAGACTTTCCGGTGACCTCCTCCTGACTTTGACCCTGAGGGCTGGAATCCATGGGGGGCGGGAATGGTGAGTTCAGCCCAGACTTCTAGCTCTCCAGGCTCAGCTGTGAGAGGCAGCGGGCAGGGGTCACTCCCAGGGGGTGAGACAGGCGCGCTGGCAGCCGTCCCTCCTTCACTGGGGCCCTAAAGACACAGCCCAGTCCCTGGTCCCTCACTCAGGGACACGCACATGAGCGGCCTGCTCTGCCGGTGGTGGAGTTCACGGCCGTGCAGAGCAGGAGCGCCATGACTGAGGCCTGTCCCCGCCCCAGGCAGCATCTCCAGAGCCATGCTGCCAAGTCCAGCATGAACGGACTCAGGACACACTCCTCTGACAAGAAGCCAGCAGCCTCGACAGCCCAGAGAAGTGTTTTCACGATGAACACTTCATTGAGATCATTGGACAGCACTTGCCTCTCTTTCACGGTCTTTTTAATGAGCTTTCTGTTGGGTGTAGCCAATTAACAATGTTGTGGATTCATGTCAATGTATGACAAAACCCACTGCAATGCTGTGAAGTAATTAGCCTCCAACTAATAAAAATAAAGGAAAAAAATAAAATTTAAAAAATAAATAAATAAAAACATTTTAGATTATAAAAAAAAAAACAAAACAATGTTGTGATCTTCTCAGGTGGACAGCAGACAGGCTCAGCTAACAGCCACATGTTCTCCCCAGACTCCCCTCCCGCCCCAGCTGCCATATAACACGGAGCAGAGTCCTCTGTGCTCAAGCTGTCCCTAACCATCGCCTCTTCTTTAAGTTTTCTAAATAGAGTCTGAAAAAGAGCCTTTCAGGTGTGAAGCTTTGGAAGACCCATTTCTACTGGCAACTGAACAAATTCACTCCATTTTCTAAAACACTTCTGTGAGCTGCACTGGACTAACCCGCGGTGGGCCTTTTCCCTTCGCAGTTTGGCCTGGGCAGGCCTTTCCCCTGTCATAACAGAGTTCTGTTAGCAGCTGGAAATTGGCCACAGTGGGGACATTTGCACCAGGACAAACTTTCCCCTCCAGGGACCTGGTTGTTAACCTTTCACCAGCACACCACTGGAGTCATCCCAAGAAATGATTAGAACCAGTTGTAGGTGTTCTTGCCAAAACATGAAGTTCTAAACCATGGAAGGCTGCCCCACGCCAGTGAATTCTTCTCCAGCCACGAACCTAGCCTTGTATTCCTCCCCTTGCAACACTCTGAAGACCCACCATCACGCGGCCTTCAGTCTTGTGGGTGGGTGTCAGCCAGGCCTGCTGAATTCTTTCGGCACGTGGGCTGGTTCTCAGCAGGGCAGGGCTTATCTCCCCTGTGAAGCTTCAGTGCTGATGTCTGAGCTGCCCCAAAGGCCTGGAATCAAAGTAGGTCTTGAGGAGAACAAGCATCATTTCGCAAGGCTGCTGCTCCAGGTGAGGCATCCATTAAGGACAGTCTGTTCTCTGGAAGGGGGAAGGGATTGTTTCTGACAGCGAGGAGGCTGCTGGGGACTCGGGGCTTTGAAACTCAGCTCGAGACATCCCTGGTGGTCCGGTGGTTGAGAATCCGCCTTACAATGCAGGGGACACAAGTTCAATCCCTGGTCAGGGAACTAAGATCCCACATGCCACGAAGTAATTAAGCCTAAGTATTGTAACTACAGAGCCCACACAATCTGGAGCCCACCACAGTTAAAGTCTGTGCGCTGAAACGAAAGATCCCCATGGGGCAGCAAAGATTCTGTGTACCACGGCTAAGAACTGCTCAGCCAAATGCAAGTCATGTTAAAAGAAAGAAAGAAAGAAATCCAGCTCATCTACCTAGTTGCCCCCACCCATGACCCAGGATCATTCCATAGGGATGTAACTCCTGACCTTGAGAGAGGGGACCTGTCCAGGCTGTGACTCATGGTCTCCTTTGTAGCTCTCTTGTTACCACCATTCAATCGCTAGGTCATGTCTGACTCTTTGCGACCTCATGGACTACAACACACCAGGCTTCCTGTCCTTCACTATCTACTGGAGTTTGCTCAAACTCATGTCCATTGAACCAGTGAGGAAATCCAACCATCTCATCCTCTGTCGCCCCCTTCTCCTCCTGCCCTCAATCTTTCCCAGCATCAGGGTCTTTTCTGATGAGTTGGCTCTTTGCATCAGGTGGCCAAAGTATTGGAGCTTCAGCTTCAGCATCAGTCCTTCCAGTGAATATTCAGAGTTGATTTCCTTACTGGTTTGATCTCTTTGCAGTCCAAGGGAGGTAACCTCATAATCAACATCTAGGCATGATTTCTACCAGTCCATCCCGTGGCTATGGGAGGCATGAACCTGCTGGACTGCAAAGGAGCCCTTAGCTTCACAGAACTTGTCGAGTTGGCAGTGAAATTTTTCTTTTTCCAGGGTCTCCAGCACCAACATAAGGCACCTGCCTTCTCCATAATGAATAGCATCGCCACGTCCCCCGCAGACAAAGCACCACCTCTGCCTGATCTCTGAATGCCTTGCTGTCTGCCTGCGTCTATTACAATTGACTACAGGCGAACACCTGAGGAATTGCAATGCTCTTGCCTGGTTGGTTATTAGCAGCAGTCAGCAAACTTCCTGTAAATGGCCAGAGAGTGAATGATCCAGTCTCATGTGATCACTGTAGCATTGTCTTTGATTTTTTTTTTCCCCTCCCTTTTCCCTTTAAAAAGTGAAAACCATTCTTAGCTCAAAACTAAAACACCCATTCTTGGCCATACAAAGTGAGCCATGGCTGAACCCTGTTGCAGGGTTAACCCTAGGAACAGGGCCTCTGTGGCTAGGAGACAGATGGGCAGTCCGACTCAGAATGAAACTCTGAGGGCCTGCTCTCTAGAACCATTTTCAGCCTCCAGGGTCTTAGTTTCGAGTCTCTAATGTGTCCCTTGACACATCTGGTGTCAAGAACTAGCACTTCATCAGGAGGTGCAATTCCAGAGAGTGAGTGTGGAGGAAGGGGGAGGAGAACGCAAGTGAGGCGTTTCCATGGTGACCTCTGCCTCCCGCTGAGCCACGTGGGACACACGAACCGGTCAGCAGGTTCATGTGCTCAGCCCGTGAACCTCTCTGCATCTCGCTGAATCAAAACCAGGCCTGAGATTTCTGCCCATCGATGGGTGAGAAGTGAGGAACTGGCGAGCTGGCCCTCTCCTGTGTCCTGCCTCCTGCCGCCCACTGGATAAGTGCAAGTCCAGCTCAGCAGTCCCACCAGGACAGCAGACACCACGGTGACCTTTCTTGGGCGCCATCTGGGCCCCTGGGCCTGGGATCCCCACTTTTTCCAGGGTAGATGAAAAGCAGTCCACAATCCCTCCTAAAGGGAGAAGAGGGCCAGGACCTCGGCCTTCATCTTCTGGTTTGAAGGATTCAGATGGGGTGTAGACAGGCCAGGCCGGAACTAGTCTGGCAGGGTGGACCCTACAGCCACCAGCGTCCCCATCAGGAATGACTTTCCATGTAGTCGGCATGTGGCATGCCAGCCCTTAACTTCACTCTAGAGGCCTTCAGCGGGGCAAGCTTTGCCGGGTGGGCCACAGAGGTGAGGTTGGCAGACTCAGCTCTCTTGGGGACTTCCTGGCCCCCCATCTTCCACCAGTTCCCTTTCTCCTAGTCGGCTCGTTAATCCCCCTTCACCATCACTTGCCCCCATCCACACGCTTTCTTCCCAAGAGTGCTTCCCTACTCCTGCCACGGGCACCTCGGTCGTTCTCCTAGATCTACAGCCTCCCACGGGTACGGCTTGGCCAGCCATCATTTCTCTACTTAGCACCCTCTGTTGCCAAGCCACAGCCACGTGTTTGGGAGGTGGCAGGGCCTCCCTCTCTCTGCTTCCCTTCCCGATCTCAGGCAGAGATCTGGGATGACCATTCCACCCCGGCACTGCCTCTGGCCTGGAGGACCAAAGCCGAGGACGTCTGCCCAGTTGGAGGCCCCATCACATTAAATCACTTGGCGTTTTCTGACTCCAGAAGGCATAGTCAGGGGTTCTTTCTGGATTCCCACGAGTTCCTTCAGGGAGCCCACGGCCTTGGTGGGGTGTCCTAGTTGATCTCAAGGTCTCAGGGGCTCCCCCAGTTGGAGGGGGGCGCTGTGCCAGACTTCCTTGAGCTCCTGCTCCAAGACACAGGTGGGAAGACATGTCTGTCCAGACGGCCGACTCCAGGGCAGGGGTCCTGGACGGGCCCCGTCCCCTGCCCTCTGCTTTGCTCTGTAGCACCAGTGTTGGTTCTCCCTCCCAGCTTCCTGAGCATCTGGGGTGCTGCTGACAGCCACGCCAGGGGGACCCCATCCCTTTACTGAGCGCTCACATAGATCCCCCCAATGCGTGGTCTCCTCCCTGCATCATGGGGCCTCAAAAGCCTCAGTACTACCATGGGGTGGGGGTCTCCTATTTCCCCTTTCTCCTCCCTTGCAGCCCTTGATCGGCTGGGACAGAGCTGGGAAGTGGGCCCACAGCAGCCCTCTCCTGCTGAGGATCTCTTTCGCAATGGGACCGCCGTGTGCCCCAAGGCTGCTGCTGTCCACAGCTAAGACCCCTGGGCTCCTGCCTTGACAACTCAGCCAGGTGACCCATCCCCATCTCCAGAGGGGATGTTGGCCATCCCGAGAGAGTGGTCCAGCCAAACCCGTGTCGCATCCTCAGAGGTTTGGTCTGGGCACTAGTGGTGTGTTTCCTACCCCATGCACCAAGGAGAGGCAGGTGAGCAAAGACCAACCCAGCAGGTAACACAGGCTGAGTCGCCCCCCAGTTTACAGATGGGAAACTTGCAGGTGGAGGCTCAGCAGAAGGCGGAGGTCCTGCCATCCAGGAGAGGCACTGTGGGCGGCATGGCTGGGTGGATCAGTGGTGGGCGGGCGTCCACAGGCGGGGCGTGCACGCCAGCCATCCTCACCCCCGACTCCCCCACCATTGCAAGCCTCTCAGTACTTAAAAGGGGGTTAGGAGGGTGCGAAGAGCTGACTCATTGGAAAAGACCCTGATGCTGGGAAAGATTGAAGGCGGGAGGAGAAGGGGGACGACGGGATGAGATGATTGGATAGCATCACGGACTCAACAGACATGAATTTGAGCAAGCTCAGGGAGATGGTGAAGGACAGAGAAGCCTGGTATGTTGCAGCCCATGAAGCTCAGTTGGACACGACTGAGCAACTGAACTGAACTGAACTATACTGGGAGGGTGCAGGGACCTGGCCAGCTGCAGCACAGAGGGAGCATCGGGGCAGGGAGGATGTTCTGGGGACAAGAGGAACACTGGAGTTCGGACTTTGGCCGCCTGGTTCCCAGGCTCTGCAGTGCAGGCAGGGAGGGGATGGGATCATTTTGCAAAGTCCGTCTCTCCCCCGGGACACAGGGCACAGCTCTGCAGGATTCCTTAGTGTGTCTTGACATCGAGGGAGTCTTTGTAAAGGGACCAAGTAGCTCTGGACACACACCCCTCAGAGATGAGAAGAGCACCGCACGCGGTGAGCACATGCTGGGTCGCAGCTCACCTGTGGGGCGGGAGGCGTCCTGGGGTCCGGGCCCGCCATGGACGTGGCCCCACCGCAGCCTCCCGAAGGAGCGCACACCCTGCAGGGGGGCCCTTCTTGGCCCCCAAAGCGCGCAGGGCTCCCCTTCCAGACACTGCCCTGGGATAGGCAAGTTTGGGGGGCAGAGTGCCAGCTCCAGCACCAACCCCGGCAATGCTGGCCGAGCCTGCCTTGGGACACACACCTGACAGCATGTGTCAGGGCAAGAGACTCTGTCCCAGGGACCCTGGTCCAGTCCATGGCCCCGAACACCAGCTGGAGGGCATGCCAACCAAGGAGAGACCCTCTGTCCTCCGAAGAAAGGGGCACCTCGGATATGGGGGGGGGTCACCGCAGATATGGGAGCCTTGTGGGCAAGCTGTCTTTCTAGGGCCTTTCCAGGACAGTGAGGGGTACCAGTAGTCCAGAAACTCTGTGAAGGGGACTCAAGCTTCCAGACACCAGAAAACCTGACCCATACATCAGCCTTCAAAGTCTCGAGGCAAGAGTCTGACAGTCAAACTCAACCTCCCCACTGCCAGCTCCCTCCCCCTCACCTAGAGCACAACTTTCATCTCAGTTAAACCCTTGGGTTACCTTTAACGGCCTCATGACCAGGAAGCTGGAAGTTTTCATCCTTTCTCACATGACATGATAGCAAACAGTTTTTTGGCTTCTGTTAAGACCATGCCTTTTATTTGTGAAACGGATAATAACTGAATTTGATTAGGTACACGTTTAACCATAGGGTTCCTCTAGCAAAAAGAAGAAACTGACAACATGAAAAAGGTGGAGTCTTGGGTACTAAGTTTTTTTTATTTGTTTAGGTTTTTTGTTTTAAGACACAATAATGAAGCAAGCAGGTCTATACGGAGTGCTGTATGGTAGAGACAAAGTTATTGTGGTTTAAATTATCTGCAGATCCACAAAAATAGATTAATTTGGGGGAGACATTTTAAAATAATAATAATTATCATAGGTTAAATGTCATTGTGTCAATGTATGATTTTAAAACACTCTCAGAGAAAATCCCCTGGCAGTCCACGATTAGGACTCCACTCTTCTACTGTGGGGGGCCGTGGTTCAAGCCCTAGTTGGGGAACCAAGGTCTGTGTAGTATGGCCAACAAGGGAAAAGAAAACTCTCAGCAAACTATTAATATAATAATAGAGAATAATATTTACATTAAAGTAGAATAGTATTAATAGATAATAATTTCAGTCATACCCAACTCTTTGCGATCCTATAGACTATAGCCCACCAGGTTCCTCTGTCCATGGGATTCTCCAGATAAGAATACTGGAGTAGGTAGCCATTCCCTTCTCCAGGGGATCTTCCCAACCCAGGGATCAAACCCAGGTCTCCTGCATTGCAGGCAGATTCTTTATCAGCTGAGCCACTAGTGGAGCCCAATAATTATATTAATGACAATACAATAGAAGGACACTTTCTCTATATGACAAAAGACATCTACAAAAAACTAAACAACTGAGGCTCACACCATAATTCATGGAGAAATATTAAGCACTTTTTGTCCAGCTGGGAACTGGGCAAGTATGCCCCCATCACCACCTTTATTCTACTTTGTACAGAGGGCCTAACCTGTGCCATCAGGACTGTGACACTGAGGATGTCACTTGCAAAGGGACAATGTAGACACAGAGGCCAGCACTCCAGGCCACGCAGCACTGTGCAGACACTTTCAGTCCTTTTCAGAGTCTCTTCTCAGGGTGAAGAGAAGAAAGATGGAGGCTGCATCTGCAGTCTACGACTTCCTGGGGAGGACTCTGAACACACACATACACACACACGTGCGTTGTGTACGCACAGCATAAACAAATGTGTCCCCAAAACAAAGGACGACCTTCCTTGCATCTGTATTTAGTTTAAAAACCAAAAGCCCTTCTCAATAGGTGGCCAGCACCTATTCTCCCCGGCTCCCAGACCACCGTGCAGCCAGAGAGAAGCGCCAGCCCGCTGGTCACTGTCCGGTTCGGGAAGCTTCCCAACCACAGGGGCAGGTGGGCCTTGCCTCACTCATGTCTTCAGACCCTGGACTCAGCTGCCTATGAGCTCGGGTCCCACTTTGGGAGCTGGCTACGGGTCTCCCGGACAGGAGCTGCCTCACTGCCCAGGGCTGGTACGGGGGAAGCTGGAGAGGGAGGTTCAGGGTCTGAGTTCTCGTCTCCAGGGTCCCTAAACCCAGGAAGGGGCTCTGCGAAGCCAGACGGGCCGACAGGGTCCCCTCCATCTGCTTAGAGAGGACATGAGAGCCCCTCCCCACGCACAGACCTCATCATTCTCTTCCCAGCTCGTGCCTTAGCTCACCGGCTCACAAAGCACAGGATCCAGGACCAGAGAAGCCATGGCTAGCGCAGAGCTCATCACGCAGTAGTTGCCCAGTAAACAGCTGGCCGACTGAGTGCAGGAGTGAGTGAGCGAGCCAGCAAGTGTCTTGGCAGGGACACCAAGGCCCAGAGGCCCGGGTGCAGAGGGGCCCTCCAGGCAGGGCCCAGGCTGAGTGGGCAGGGGTGCAGGGCTGAGCAGCTGGGAGGCAGGGAGAAGGCTGAGACGAGAGGCCAGCTCTTTCCACGGACAGCATTCCTCAGGCAGCTGGGACCCTGGCCGCCACCCCCAAACCCAGGTTTCCTTCTTGCTAGCTGCCTTCCCCAGAGCCAAGACTCCTGTGCTAGATGTGATGGCTAATCCAAGCACATTTCCAGGTCAGGATAGACTGACCAGGAGAGGATATCTTCTCCCCTCCTCCTCCAACCTGAAAGCACTAATGTGTGCACCTGAATGCGCGCACACACACACATGCTCACTACTCACCTTGGTTTGGGAAGTTACCACCCCGCAGCTGGCACTGGGGTGGATGCTTCCACCAGACCTATGCTGTTCTCCTGGAACTCGCAACCCATCTTATTTGAAATTATCCCCAGACCTCCTTCATCACCCCTCCTACGTTGCAAACTCCTTATAAGCAGAGGCTCCAACGAGATGCATCTTTGCACACCCCCAATACACCGGTGTCACCAAGAATTAGTGGAGTGAATGAACATTTCCAAGAGCAAGAATAAAGACAGGAGTCATGAGACACTGAACATAGATTCAGTTCCAAAGAGTTGTCAAGGTTCATAGTGTTTGATAATTCCTAAAATAATGGATTTCACTTTTTACCAGATTTATGGGTGGAAACTAAGATCATGGCATCCAGTCCCATCACTTCGTGGCAAATAGATGGGGAAACAATGGAAACAGTGACAGACTTTATTTTCTTGGGCTCCAAAATCTCTGCAGATGGTGACTGACAGGATGAAATTAAAAGACGCTTGCTCCTTGGAAGAAAAGCTATGACCAACCTAGACAGCATATTAAAAAAGCAGAGACGTTACTTTGCTGACAAAAGTCTGTCTAGTCAAAGCTATGGTTTTTCCAGTAGTCATATATGGATGTGAGAGTTGGACTATAAAGAAAGCTGAGCGCCAAAGAATTGATGCTTTTGAACTGTGGTATTGAAGAAGACTCTTGAGAGTCCCTTGGACTGCAAGGAGATCCAACCAGTCCATCCTAAAGGAGATCAGTCCTGAATATTCATTGGAAGGACTGATGCTGAAGCTGAAACTCCAATACTTTGGCCACCTGATGTGAAGAACTGATTCATTTTTGAAAAGACCCTGATGCTGGGAAAGATTGAAGGCAGGAGGAGAAGGGGATGACAGAGGATGAGATGGTTGGATGGCATCACCGACTCAATGGACATGAGTTTGAACAAGCTCTGGGAGTTGGTGAATGGACAGGGAGGCCTGGCGTGCTGCAGTCCATGGGGTCGCAAAGAGTCTGAGCGACTGAACAGACTGATGGGTGAAAATAGAAAAGGCTAAATTTAGATAGGAAATGTGACATTAGGCTGAAGCCTGGATATGGAGCAAGACCAAAGAAAAGTTGAGCAGGAGGAGAATCTGTGTGTGATGTGAATGAGCTGTTTGTTTTCTCTCACTTCCAGAACAAAGGAGCTTATCCTTGACGTCAATGTAGGTGAAGAAACAAAAGGCTCTGGGTGTATGCAAGGTGCAGCTGGGCCTGGATTTGCTTGGCATTTGTGTAGGTTTATTCAGGAGAGGGCAGAGAGTCATAGTTGAGGTGTCAATATCAGACAAACAGAAGGAGGGGCCATTTTCAGCAAGGAGTGTGCAGCGCGAAGCTGGCCTGCCAGGACTTATGTGGGAAGGACTGTCCTGATGAACGTGGTGTTGCCCGGCTTTGCATCTGTGTCTGGGGAAGTGGCACACACCCTTTGCCAAGGGCAGGGGAAATCCTCAATGTGCGTTTGGCTTCTGGAACTAGCAGCTTAGTCTGCTTCGGGCCACCAGATCACGACTCTTCCTTCCTTCCCACCCCTGATCTACCAGGAGGACCCAGGAAGAAGAATATACAAGTGGAGAGAGATTCCACAGGCCCCCTCTGCCCTTCCAAGCCCAACCAACCTTCCTTCCCACATCGGACCCTGCAATTTCAGAGCAGGGTGAGGCTAAGTTGCCTTGGAGCCTGCCTGTGTTTTGTCCCACCAGAAAACCTTAGCTCTCTACCTCATCTGAGAGGAAGTTCTACTCTCCTGACACTTAAAAAAAAAATTTTTTTTTTGGCTGTGCCATGAAGCATGTGGGATCTTAGTTCCCGACCAGGCATAGAACTTGAGCCCCATGCATTGGAAGTCGGGAGTCCTAATCACCGGACCGCCAGGTAAGTCCCTCTCCTGACACTTTATAGACAGAAGGCTGGAGGCTTCTTCACAAACCCCAGACAGTGCTTATTGAAGAGTAAGTGGCTGCAGCCAAGGTGCTAAGAGTATAGGGCTCTCTCCCAGAGCCTGCTATGCGGGGCTCATGTCTTTGTGACTTCTGCCGTCGGAAAACCCTCCTTTTCCAAAAGCCACTCAAGTGCTTCCTCCTCCACGGAACCTCTGCGCGTAACTCTTGCCCCGGTTAATTTCTGATCCACACCGCCCAGTTTAGTATTGGATTAAGTTCCCTTTTCATGAGATGGTCCTTTCTCCCGAATGACGTGAGTGGGGGCAGGGACAACATCATTTATTTCCTTTGTTGTACATCCCCTTAGTAACAAGGACCCTATTTGCTGAACCAAAACTTGCGACGCATAATCTGAAAATTATAAGAAATTTAAGAAAAACTATAAGAAAAAATAAGAAAAGGCCCCCTGGAAGCTACGTGTCCTGACAGATCTCGGCTAGTGTCGACCTCGGTTGCCTGGGTGGGCGTGCACCCGAAGCTTCTGCAGAGCCGCCCAGTCTGCAGCTAGCTATGAATGGATACGGACTGAATGAATGAAAGGGAATGAATGAAGAGGTTTGCGGGGGGGTGGGGGGACGTCTCTGGCTGTGGCTCAAGGTGACGACGGTCTGTCGGAGTGGGCTTCAGCGAGGATTCGGCTGCCCGGGGTGGGCCTGGCAGGGGTGCGCCCAGCCCGCCCCTCGCCCCGCAGTGGTACGCGCCACTCCGCGCTCCCCGGGCCCGCGGTTGCCCTTCGTCTTGAATGGAAGGCGCCGAGGCCGGAAGTGGAAGGGACCACTCCAGAGGACGAGGCGGGGGGGGCCACGGGTCCGCCGCGTCTTCATTGAGGAACAGAATCGTGGAACATGGAGTTCCATGTGCGTCTTATGTAAAGAGAGCGACGGGCGCCGTGGCCAATGGACGCACGGCACTCGCAGGCCCCGCCCCCCCGGTATGCAGATGAAGCGGCACCGCGGCCAATGGTGGGCGCCGGGGGCGGGCGCCGGGGGCGGGCACAGAGAGCGGTCACGTTTTCCACTATGTGACAGCTGCGAGTCAGCAGCGGCGGCGGCGGCGGCGGGCTGCCTTGCGGGCTACGCGCTCCTTTCGGCGGCGGCGGCGGCGGCGGGGTCGGCGGGCCGCACGCGGACAGTCCATCGGACCGGTTAGGACGCGGCTCCGGTGAGTGCGCGCGGCGCGGCGGGCGTGGCGGGCCGGCCTGGCCGCAGACCGGCGTCTGGCCGCCTGGCTTTCTGGTTACGTAACCGCCGGCGGGACGGCCCCGGACCCTGCCTCGGGGGGCGGGTGGTGGCCTGGGGTCTCGGCGGGCTGGCTCCGGGCGACGGCAGAGGATCCTCTAGTCCACAGAGATGCGATCGGAGGGTCTGCTGGGCCATTTCACTCATCCTGAAACTGACCTGGGAATGGGGGGGAGGGACCGTTATTCCCATTTTGCAGATCAAGAAACTGAGATCCAGAGAGGTCAGGCCCATGTCTGAGGTCACAAAGCTACTGAGGGGCTGTACAGCGAGCTGTCCTTCTCTAGACGATTTTCTTTTAGGAACCCCTCCTCTTCTCCCCGTCTTGCCCCCATCCCCCAAGGGGGGAAGGCTGAGGAAAGCCAAGGCGACCAAGGGGCAGTGCCACAGCCTCTGGGAAGATGGAGGGCCCCTTGGGGAGCTGGCTTCCTGCTCTTGAGGACACAGAGCCAAGTCTCCAGCTGGGAAAAGGCCAGTGGTGGGCACTGGTCTAGGAGCCCTGGCTGGACAGCCCATGGGTCCCCTCGAGTGGGTGAGCAGAGGGACAAGACAGATGCTGGACCTGAGCACAGATGTTCATCCCCTTTGCCCACGCCGGACCCTGTGTTTATTCCCTCTCCTGAGTCCCGCAGAAGAAGGGGGAGGGTCCTGCTTTGTGTTACAGCCATCACATTATCCTTCTAGGCTGGACTTTGGCTGCCAAGTCCTGGACAGAAATCAGTGTGTGGGGGGAGGGCAGGGGGGGTGGCCTGCTTACCCCTCCAGGAAGGCCAGGGTAAGGGATGACAACTCAGTTGCCAGGGCTTCTGTAACCTACACAGAAGAAACCAGTTGGGAAAGCTGATTCATACTCACAGAGAAACAGAGCCAGAAGGTACCCTGGAAATCATCCAGGGTAACCCCTTAGCTTGACAGATGAGGAAACTGAGGTCCAGCTGTCTGCTGGGCACAAAGCATGGCTGGGCCAAGCCCAGGCTCAGGGTGCCTGCAGGGTTTTTCCATCGTCCTGAGGGTCTTCATCTGGGTCAGGATGAACTTCAGAAGTTCTTCGAAGGCCTGGGATTGGGTGTTGCTGAATCTTGAGTGAGCTGGAATTTGGAGGGAGACGGCCCTCAGGTCTCCCAAACATTAAGAACCCCAGCTCCATGGCAGAAGCCCCTCCACAAATACCTCTCATCGCCCACATCCAATACAGCAGGGCCAGTGACCTCCTCTCTTGCTGCAAAAGGGAGTTGCCTGGCCTCTACCCCTAGCCAGGGTTTCTGGTCCTGGGCTGGTGTGGCTAAGGAGGGAACAAAGCTCTGAATCTGAAGGCTTTCCTTCGAAACTGAGTTTTAAATTCAAGGCTAATCACTTTTTGTCACAAAGAAAGTGATTTTTTTTTCATGATGAAAAGTGATTAGTGGGTCAAGAAGATACCCTGGAGAAGGAAAAGGCAACCCACTCCAGTATCCTTTCCTGGGAAATCCCACGGATAAAGGAGCTTGGAAGGCTACAGTCCATCAGGTCGCAAAAGAGTCCGACACGACTCAGCGACTTAACAACAAACAATCACTTTTTTGTAAGGCGTCTGAGTAAAATGAGGAAAGGGACTCCTGTTTCTTAAGTGGAAGCAACGTGATATGCCAACAGGGATGGTGCCGTGGGTGTTGGCAGTTACCTGTTGCTGTCATCTCCCTGTGATTCACTGGCGCAGAACTGACACAACCCGGGCTTTCTCTGGGGGCTGGGCATTGGGGGGGAGCTGGGGACTGTCGCCTGCCAGGCCCTGGGCTGCTGCTGGGTGACTCAGCAGCCCCCCACACCCCTGCCTCCAGGGCTCATCTGTGCAGCAGGGCTCAGGGTGGGTGATCCCAGGTCTGTTTCCACCTCTAGCTTTTTTTTTTCCATTCTTATTGGAGTATAGTTGCTTGGCAATGTGTTCATTTCTGCCCTACAGCAGAGTGGATCAGCTGTTGTTGCTGGGTACTCGTGGAGTCGTGTCTGATGCTACATATACATATATCCCCCCTTTCTCAGATTTCCATCCCCTCTAAGTCACCACAGAACATTTTAGTAGCTTTCCCTGAGCTGTCCGGTAGGTTCTCTTTAGTCATCTAGAGACAACTCTATGTAGTGGCGTATGTACATCAGTCCCTCATCTCTAGCCTTTTGGGTTCTGCTTTTCTGCAGGTTTCCACAGGAGACACAAGTTCCTGACTTGAGGGCACACGGTGTTAATCTGTGAGGCTTAGAAGGAAGCAGGGATAGTTCCTCTCATTTGTACTATTTCTCACCCACACTGAACTTTCAGAAAAATAACTGGTGGGCACGCCTCTGTTTTTAAATGATGATGTAATAACCTCACGGGGCCTCAAGAAATCACAGACTCTGGCAGGTCCCTGAGTTGCTGGCGGGGCCGCTCAGCGTTCTGTCCAGAGAAAGAGCGCCACTGAGAACTACCGTATTCGGCAAAACTAAGGAGAAGTGCACGCTGACGACAGCTCTGCAGACACGCTGCAGAAGGCGGGCCCACCTGCCAACCCACAGAGAACCGGAGAGGGGGCCTGGCCCCGACCTCTGAGCTCTCCGTAGGCACCTCTGCACCAAGTTGATTACTGTATTTGCAAGTCTAGAGCGGATCAGAAGCAAGTCAGTGAGCAGGCGAGCAGTGCAGGTCACGGGCAGGGCCAAGGCCCCTGTCTTATCAGAAGCGGGCAGTTCCGAAGATGGAGGCAGCTCCAGGCCGAGTGCTGGACCCTCCCCAGCTCCTGAAGGCCTTGAGAGTCCTCGCCCCCTTCCTGAGAAGAATCGGAACAGCTGGGCTGGTCCTGGGCACCCAGACGCTGAAGCCAGCGTTAAGCAGAAAAAGCAAGAGGCTTTTGCGTCGTCGTTTTAAATCTTGTGCTTCTTAAAGGCAGTGGAGATAAGACTGCCTGAGGGGGTCTCCTCAAGGGGGCCACGCCTCTCCCCAGCCACCTTCTCTTCCATATTTGGACGGCTGCAGTCACATTTTCCTCAGTTACCAGCGGTTTCCATGGAGAGTGCCAGTGTTTATTCAGCAGGACAAACATTTTCTCCAGATTACAGCAGCCTGGCCTCGGGGAATTGGCTCCTGCCAGGAAGTAGCAACCGGGTTATAATATCTGGGGTGTAAAATACGAGGGCTTGCAGAAACGAAGAACAGGCTGTGAGGTCCCTGCTACGTAAAGTTCAGAAACGGGGAATGACCAGGCTGTGAGAACTCAGGCTCGAGGGGCCTGGGGTGGACGTGGGGAGCAGGGCTGGGGGTGGGGACCACCACCAGGGGCCCCTGGGGGCCGGCGGCATCCTGCCTCTGGGGCTGGGGGCTCGGTGTGTGGACACACAGCAAGGCGTCACCATCTGCAAGTGTCTTGTCTCCCCTTTCAGCTCACGACGGTCTTCAGTGAGTGAGCCTGCCCTGATTTCTGGTCTCTGCTTTCTGCAGAGAAGGGCGCGACCCCTCAGAGCAGGGGTGGTGAGCGCAGGCAGCGTTTGCCGTCCTGACAGTGCTGGTAGAGGGTGGCACTGGGGCTCAGGTTCTGTTTTCGTTCCCCGTTTCTGCTGTTTACTGTGGAAACTGTGAGTGTGCGTGCAGGCAGAGAGGACGGGGAATGACGGCCCCAGCCAGCGTCGGCGGGTTTCTGCACTCCTCCGCCTCCCTGCTGGCTGCCTCCCTGTCCCAAGTGCCGCACAGCCAGCCCAGACGGTGATCTCACCGTGGACAGCACTTTCTAAGCGTTCCTCTGCCCCGGCTGGGCAGCCCTGGCTACTGAAGATGTGGTCAGGGGCCCGGGTCAAGGGTGTGAGCTCAGCTCCTTTCCTTCCGTCTGGCTGTTCCCTGGGGCAGCTCCCGCGTATGGACGTCTCAGAAGTGGCCCTGGCGGGTCTCTCACAGCGGGCGCCCCCTGGCCTTCCCCTCAGACCCTCTGCAGCAAGACAGCCCCTTGCTCCCCCGGGCCCCTGGGCTCATGAGGGCCCCCCACCCCAGCACCACTGCTGCCCGGGTGGAAACAGGTTTCCTGGGGCTTCCACGGAGCCCTGGCATGCTGGCGAGGGCGGGCGCTCCATGGACGTTTGTGGAAAGCAGGAGGCAAAGTCTGCTTGACAGGCACGTTGGTTTTGCCAACTTGGCAAAATGAGGTCAGTCAGAGCTGTCAGTGCTGAGCGACGCGTTTTCTGGAATAATGAAGCTCAGACGGCTGGTCTGTTGTCTCCAGTTTCTGCCATGCTGGCCCTACGCTCTCAGGGGCCAGGACCCGTGAAAACCAGGGCTTCTCCGAGGAGCTGCGCGACAAGCCCCGGGCCCACAGTGTGCCGGGCCTCCTCCACGGGGCAGCCAGAGGCAGCACTCTTGACAATGAACGCTCTCCTTTTTAAAAAAAAAATTGTTAAACAATTTCCTCTAGTGATTGGCTGTGCTGTGCTGTGCGTAGTCGCTCAGTCGTGTTTGACTCTTCACAACCCCAGAGACCGTAGCCCACCAGGCTCCTCTGTCCATGGGATTCTCCAGGGAAGAACACTGGAGTGGGTTGCCATGCCCTCCTCCAGGGGACCTTCCCAACCCACAGATCAAACCTGGCAGGGACCGAAAAGCCAGCCCTTGCTGGAGGCTCGCTGCAGCCCATACACAGAACCCTGTCCTTGAAGCCTCCGAGCAACCAGTGGGTGTTGGGCGCTGCTGTGGCCCACCTTACAGGTGGGGAAGCAGGACCCCAGGACATGCGGGAGCTTGCCCAGGATCGCGGTCAGGAAGCGGAGGAGCCCGCCGAAGGCCCCACTGTCCAGGGTCTGCTCACTTAGCCCTTGGCTGCCACCCCCTCCCCTTCAGAATTTGCTCAGCAAAAGGGCCCCGTCCCACTGCTTATCTGGGGAGGGCTGTGGGGGAGACGGATAGTGTCCAGGGAGCCCTGGGAAATAAGCAAAGTGCAGAGGAGCCCCTAACAGGTGTCCCAGCCCCCACCGTGCTCTGCCCTGTAACCCTGCTGACACGGGAGTCAGACCTTGTTGCACAGAACCCTCCAGCACTTTCCATCTCACTCAGAAAGCAGCCACGACCTGGCTCTGACCTCACGTCAGCCACCTGCCTTCCACCTGGCCCTCTGCCCCAGATTCATCCATCTTCCTCAGACATGCCAGCCTCAGGACCTTTGAACTTGCCATCCCCCTAGCCCATCCTCTCAGTCTCTTCAGTCTGTCTTAGTTTCAGTTCAGTTCAGTCGCTCAGTCGTGTGTGACTCTTTGCAAACCCATGAACTGCAGCACGCCAGGCTTCCTTGTCCTTCACCAACTCCCGGAGCTTACTCAAACTCATGCCCATCGAGTCGGTGATGCCATGCAACCATCTCATCCTCTGTCGTCCCCTTCTCCTCCCACCCTCAATCTTTCCAACATCAGGGTCTTTTCCAATGAGTCAGCTCTTCGAATCAGGTGGCCAAAGTATTGGACTTTCAGCTTCAGCATCAGTCCTTCAATGAACACCCAGGACTGATCTCCTTTAGGATGGACTGGTTGGATCTCCTTGCAGTCCAAGGGACTCTCGAGTCTTCTCCAATACCACAGTTCAAAAGCATCAATTCTTCGGCGCTCAGCTTTCTTTATAGTCCAGCTTTCACATCTGTACATGACTACTGTCTCAGTTCGGTTTCTCTTAAAAGGAGCATGCAGGCTGAGGCTTTAAATGCTGGTTCTTTACTGGGAGGTGTAATCCCAGGGCAGCTGAGGTGAGGGAGTGGGGAGTGCAGAAGAGATGACTGTCACACACACACATGTGCATATACACACAGGATAACACTCTGCTTCACAGACCCCCAGCTGGCCACTCAGCCCCTTGGGGTCTCATTGAAAAAACTATCCAAAAAAAGATGAAGGAAGGATGCAGAGAAGAGGACAGTCTGTTCGAGGGAGGGATGGAGAGGCAGCACCGCCCCGGGGGCCGTGGTCCCAGCTTACCCAGGGGTGCACGCCGCCTCGGATCCAGCTGCCTCACCCGGCCCTTCGGCTGCAGCAGCGGGGGAAGCCGGGGCCCACCTCGTGGTGACCTCGGCGCTTCATCCAAAGTCACACGTGTCTGGCAGAGACTCCTCGGGTGTGGGCCCTGCAATGACCAGGAAGAAGCGAGGCCTGCAGACTTGGGGGAGTGCGGCTGCAGGGCTCTGAGTGAGCACGACCCCGGGGCACAAGTGCAAGGTCCCACGTCTCCTGTGTGTGGGCCTTTCCTGTCCTCCTTCCTGACTCACGCCCAGCTGCTCCCACGCCTGGAGCCCTGCCCTGCTTCTGTCTCAGCCTCCCTCCTCTGCCCTGCACGCCGTTCCCTTACTCACGGCCTGTTTTCCCGCACTGGAAAGTGAGTTCCACGGGGCAAGAAAGCTGTCTGTCCCGTTCTCTGCGGTCGCCGACCCCAGCGCTGTAGGCAGAGACAGGCCGGGATCAGCCCTGCAGAGCGCCACCTGTCCTCACAGTAGCTCCTGTTGTTCTGTGGCCGTCCGTTTATGCCCCAGGGTCTTCCCACAGCTGCGTGCCTGGCTTCCGTCTTTTTACTGGGGGACACAGTATCCCCACACCGTGTGCCAGGCCCTGGGCTACAGCTGGGAGGGACGCAAAGCTCCCACGCCCTGGCGATCTCGGTGACCTCGGGGGGACAGGCCAGGCAGGGGACGCTGAGCCAAAGGGGCTGGGAAAAGGCAGAGCTGCTGGTGCGGGCCGTCGGGCCAGCTGCCGGCCGAGTGCTGCAGCAGGCGCCAGGTCCCCCAGGTCGGAGCCCAGCCTGGCCTGGGGTGGGGGGAGGGTGGGTGGCTGCAAGGAGGTCCTGGAAGGCAGCCGAGGTCCTGCCGCGCTGGCGACCCCCATACAGAGCAGGGCTATGCTCCACGCCCCGGGCAGAGAGGAGCTCAGCTGCCCCGCATGGACCACAGCAGGGCCAGCCGAGGCCGGGCCCATCGGGTGGGCTGAGTGGACAGGATGCCAGTGGCTTCCTTGCCAGTGGTCCTTTCCGGGTCTTTCTTCCTACATACCCCACACTCACACGTCTGTGTGTGGACTGAGCAGCTTCCCAGGTGTGAGGAGGGGCCAGGCTGTCAGCACAGCTGGATGTGCCCAGAGCCCCCACTCCAGGAAGACGTTGGTCCAACACAGGAGCCCTCCTATTGGCCAGCGCGGGATGCTGCTGGCGCTGCTGCCCCTTGGGAGCCTCGTCCTTGGCATGTTTCCTCGTGTCTCATGAGGCTGAACGTCTTCCCAGGCCAGTAGCTCTTGCCTGGTGCTTCTCTGTGTGGAAACAGCCTGTTCTTAGTCTTCAGGCTCTCCCCAGATGTTAGCACCTTTCGTTGTTTATCACATTAGCTAGAACTTCCCTGAATGTTGAAGACCGAGTGGTAGACGTGCTCGTTTGTTCCTGACTTTCGCAGCAGAGAGCTGGCGATTGAGGTTCTCGTGATTCGGGACCAGTAAACAGCAGCCATCTAAAACCACAGTGAGATGCTCTAACAGCCTTCCTCTGTGGCCCTGGCGTCTCCCCTCGGCGTGTAGACTTTCTCTTCTGAAGTTCTGATATTACAGCAGAGACGTCCAAGACTAGCGTGACTTAGCGTCCTTTACAGGGAAACTGTTTGCTTTTTCCGTGGGTAGAATTTTCTTTTTCCTTGAAAACATCATTTCATCAAGGCGCAGCTGGGCTTGACTCCTCACGTGATTCTGCTGGGTGCTCAGGGAGCCAGGCACATACCGATCTGTCTTCAGGATGATTTCCTTCCACGTATCTCTCTCTCTGTAGTTTCTGTCTCATCGTTATGGTGTCTTCTGCAGAAACAGCTGTTATCTGCAGGTAAAAAAAGGTGACTTCAATATCAGCCCTTTCCCTGGGCATGTTTAAAACATTTCTCACTCTCATCCTTCCCACTGCTGAGTCTCAACTTTATCTTTCTGATTCTCTGTTCTAATGTGACCCTTTCACCGCAGTTTGCAGCTTTAGCTCATCTGTTGTTACGTGTTTCATCGAATCCATCATTTCTTGATTTTGTTTGTGATACAGAACCGGCACTGTCCTAAACTTCCTTGTTTCCTTGTGCCCTGGAGGTTGTATTTTCTCTGGTCTTCATTGCACTTCTTTTCCAAAGCTGCACATTGGCTCCTTTCTGCTGATTGGTTCGGGAACCAGACAGGGTCTGATCAGATCTACTGTTTTTGTTTTACAAAGAGTGCTGTGGTTGGATTCTGCATGGGCCCCATCCTTGGGGAGGAGGGGGCCCTGAATCCAGCGCTGTCTCTTGCTGTGTGTGTGGCCCTGGGCAAGTCATGGGCTGTTTTCCCTGCAACGGGATCCTGGTGCACTGTGGACGGTGACTGTGGGGGTTACCTGAGCCAGCGAGTGCTATGCCCCCCGCACTGTCTGCAGAGCCACATCCGCCAGAGTCCTCTCCCTGTGGCCGCTAGCCCAGGCTCCCGAGCACGGGAAAGCTGAGGGGGCACATTCTGCCTTCCAGGGACACCCTCCCCAAAGGCACCGCTGCCCGGGCCCTCCAGCTCTCCCGCCACTGCTCGCGGCTGAGGCTGGCCTCTGGGGCTCACGTCTGAGTGCCCCCCGCCTTCTGGCTTCCTGACTCCAAGGTCAGGAGGAGAGTGGAGCCTGGGTTTACGCCCTGACCCCCAGGCCGCAGGCAGCCCGGTGCCCCTGCTTCAGTGGCCCCGCTGGCTCCTCCAGGCCCAGCGGGGAGGACAGCCCCCCCACACACACTTGGTCGCCCCAGAGCTGCGCATCGCTTGCAGTTTCCTTAACCCTGACCACACCCTCTCGTGCCGGGCCCCCACCCAGCTCCCGCCGGGCCTGCAGGAGGGCCTGTGTCCTGCCGGGACCCTGGGGAAGCACACTCCAGGGTCCTGGTTTTGCCCCGTAACCTCTCGGTCTCCCGTCCTTAGGCTTCCCACGCCGCCCGCCTGCCCTGGGTCCTCACTGTCTGTACTCACCCCAGCCTACAACCAGTCAGTCTCTCTCTCCAGCCCCTCTCCACCCACCTACCCCGCCAAAGCCCCGGAGCAAAACTTTCTGTCCAAATAAACAAACACGGTTCCCAGAGTCTGCTGCTTCCGATGCATCCGTGGCTCTGCATGGACCCCGCAAGGTGTGGGCCCCACACTGGCCTCATATGGACGCCCCCCGCCGCCGTGAGGGCTCCCACCACAACCCCCACCAGCCTCATTTCCCCCTGAAGCCTTCCCGCCCGCAGCCTGACTCTGGGTCTCCCCTAACTTGTGATGGCTGAGATTTCTGAGCCCTGATGCACCCCCATCCCCGGGAGGGCTATCAGCAAGGGGGTGTCCGGGGCTGTGGCTGCCCTCACAGTTCAGGGCAGTTGGGGACCCAGGGCGCAGAAGCCACGCCGCTGACCCCGCGTCCTCCAGCGGACCTGGAGGAGGCTTCCGACAGGGCATCCCTCCTGGTGGGCTGCCTGCCCTCGCGTGCCTGACTACAGTCTCTGCTCTGGCAGCTCTGCCCCGGAGCCAGCATGAACGGATGTGCTGACTGCACGCCCAGCCCCAGCAATCCCTCCGAGGAGCCCGCGGAGCCCCGAACCAGCCAAGCCGCCCTCCAGGAGGACGTGGACATGGGCAGCGGGAACGAGACCAACGAGAACGGCTCGACGGGGCGGGACTCGCAGGGCAGCGACTGTGACGACAGCAGCCGGGAGCTGGGGCTGCTGGTGGGGCCGCGGGCCCAGGGGTGGGTGCGGCTTGTTTTCTCAGAGTCTCACTTGGTGGTAATGGGAGTGCTTTTGCAGTCTTTAAGTCGTGATGACCAAGTGTCTCAAGACTTTTGAAAATCCTATTAACTCACTTCAGTTTAGTTCAGTTGCTCCGCTGTGTGCAACTCTTTGCGACCCCAGGGACTGCAGCACACCAGGCCTCCCTGTCCATCACCAACTCCCGGACCTTGCTCAAACTCATGTCCATTGAGTCAGTGATGCCATCCAACCATCTCATTCTCTGTCTTATTAACTCAGAACAACTAAACTCTCCTGAGGTCTATCCTTCCTTATAACGGTGACATGGGTGTAGGATTGTGGTAGATGCATAATGTACCCGACAAGATCTCAGGAGGCAGAAGAGTCAGGTAACCCTGAATGATGCTGAGTGGTTTACAGACCATGAACTTGCTACTCTAGCCTAGGGTTTGTATCGCCCAGCACTTCCTTATCTGATATCCAGAGGTTTTCTGTTCGTTTTCTCTTAACCTCGTGTTGTTCCTAATTGACTTGCGCAGTGTGGTCCAGCCTGTCATCCCTGGGTGGATGGGGAGGACGGAGATGGACACGCTCCTCTGAGTTTTGCATTTATTTTTGTTCTTTTAGTCCAGAAACCTTTGGCCTGATGATGGCAAAGTCTCAACACCACCTGTCCACCAGCGGCTGCAGGTAAGACCAGTTACCACTCCCTCCATTTAGAGCCTTCAGAGAGGTCAAAAGGTTTGTCATGAGATGAGGTTTTGGGGGTGAAGTGACTGTTTTTGAGCTTATCTTGGAGCCCGTCAGTCTGAGCAGCGATGTCCTCTGTGAATCCAGCCTCGTCCTTTTAGACAACTGACCCCTCGGTCTGCTCCAAGCCCCTGACTGTGCCCCAGGCCTGCAGCTCCTCTGACTCTGACTTGGCAGGCCTTGTCTGCATCTCAGACACGTACCTGGAACATTCCTGACCTCTTTTTTAGGTGTTTGTGACAAACATGTCTTTAATTTCACATTGACAGACAATTTCCCATCACCACTGGGGCAAAATTCAGACCTTAGTCCCAGGCCTGGGGGCGATATGCCATCACCCCTGAGGCCCAATCCCATCACTCTCTGGATCCTCTGTCTAAACAGCCTGTCTCCCTCTGTCTCTGTATCCTTGGATTTGAAGATCCTCCTTGTAAACTTGGTCTCCTCTCCTCTCCTCTCTTCTCACTGTTCACATCCTTGTCCCAGGACGCCACCATGCTGTCCCCTGGGGTCTCCATCACTCACTCCTTCTCTGTCTGAGACCAGAAGGAAGACAGCTCAGCAGTGGGGTGGGCTGGTCAGGTGGTGAGTGGACCACTAGGCCTTGCTGGTAGAGAAGAGGCAGCAGGAAGGATGCCGTCCAGCGTTCACCTGGTTAGAGCACTGCTTCTCCCAGGACGGCTCCTCTCCCTATGAGCACACAGGCGTGTCTGCAGACAGTGTTGGTTTCACAGCTGGCAGGGCGCCCCTGCAGCCTGCATGCCCACCAAGAACACGCAGACCACAGGGTCCTCGCGCCCCAGTGGGGAAGCTGGACCAGAGGCACGGAGACAGCAGCACTCAGGGCGCTCACGTCCTTCTTCAACTCCGCAGCAGCCAGCAGTCCACCAAAGCCGATGCCCACAGAGAGCTCATCAAAACACTGAAGGAGCTGAAGGTCCACCTCCCCGCGGACAGGAAGGCCAAGGGGAAGGCCAGCACCTTGGCGACCCTCAAGTATGCCCTGAGGAGTGTGAAGCAGGTGAAAGGTAGGTGTTTGTTCCAACCTGTAGCAGTAAGTCTCAGCTCTCCCCAGATCAGAGCTTAGACTGAGTTGATTTTCTGAAATTCAGTCCTGAAATAGCAGAAGGAAATCATAGAAGTCTGATGAAATCGCAGTTGGTTGAAAACCTTGGTTCATCAGAAGTTTTCTATTATACGTGACTTTTAGGCAAAAGGAAAAAAAAAGCAGGTAGAAAACCAGCCAATAAAGAAACCTGTTTATTAATATTAGCAACATGGAGCTTTTGTACCCTGGGCTGGGGTCCCGTCACGTTCCGGAGTGTCCAGCGCCTTCCTGGCTCTGGCCAGAGAGTTCTGATGTGTGTGTGGGCTGGGGCTGTGAGCGCCCCCCACACCCAACCAAGCCTGCCGCTGACGGCTTACCTTTAAAAAGTCATGTGAGGAGATACAAGGAGGGTATTGCCTCATGTTTCTAAGCATGTTGAGTTTCTCCTGTGGTGGTCTTTCTGCCAGGAAGGCGGGCGGGCAGGCCCCGTGCCCCTTTCTATCCCAGGCAGTAACAGCCTGCGTGATCCACATGCCACTTCCCTCTGTGGGTCTGTTCAGATTTTATCATTAGATGGAAGAACACGGAAGAGCTTTCAGAACCGTCAGCAGAAGCAAAGGGTTTCCCTGGTGGCTCAGTGGTAAACAATCCGCTTGCAATGCAGGAGATGCGAGGTCGATTCCTGGGTCAGGAAGATCCCCTGGAGGAGGGCATGGCAACCCCCTCCAGTATTCTTGCCTGGAGAATCCCATGAACAGAGGAGCCTGGCAGGCTATAATCCTCAGGGTCACAAAGAATCTGGACAAGACTGAAGTGACTGAGCACACACACAGCAAAATCGGCTGAGGCCTTTACCTGAGACGGCACGTGCTGGACTCTCCGCAGAGGCGGTGCGGGAATTTACAGCAAATGCTGCAGGCTCCAGCATGCGTGTGTCCACAAGCTCAGGTGCCTACGTTTCAGTAAATCCCACATCCCATGAATAGCTCCCAGTGAGCTTAGTCTTCCTTCAGCAGCCCTGTGACCTGGCCTTCCACCGAGCCGGTGCCCCTGCCCTGGGTCTCAGGTAACCACAGGTGCCCCGTCTCCAGGCAGGTAAGGAAGGCGTGACCGCAAGAGCCGCCAGCGTTCCTAGCACTGTTCCGCCTGAAGCCCACATCCTGGGAGTCCAGGCCCAGGATGCCACGCCTGGGGTCACCTCTAGATGGTTTAGCTGCGGAAGTCGGTCAGCCTGGGCTCCGCTCACCTGGGGCCCCACTGGCAGAGTGGCTTTGTCAGCCTGTACGGGTCCCAGGATGAGTGGCCAGCATCCTCGGTTCTCTTGTGAACACTTTGTTCCCTGGGTTGTTTCCATGCCAGGTATGTTTCTAAGAGTCGATTCTGTCCAGATGGGAGCGTCCGGTCGCCGAGGGGGTGGGAACAGGGGGCTGTCCCATTGTCCTGCCTGGAAATAGCAGTGTGCCGTAGCATCACGAAGACAGGCCTGTGGGGGACACGCGCTCAGGTGGACTGTGTGGTCATGTTTTTGAGAAGCCTGGGAATGTTCCTGAGAAGTTCCTGAGAATGATTTAAAAGATTCGGTGATCAAAGGCCTTCTGATTTTTCAGGGGAAAAAAACCTGGATTTCTGTTTGTTCAGCCTTTACTGTTTGTGCTCTCTGCCCCATTTCTCACGAGGAGGGCAGAGCGCTCAGCGTGAGCTCGGCACCGCGCTCAGCCCTGCGCGTGGTCTCTCCGCAGCCAGCGAGGAGTACTACCAGCTGCTGATGCCCAGCGAGAACCGCCCCTGCAGCGCCCACGCGCCCTCCTACACGCTGCGCGAGATCGAGGGCGCCACCTCCGAGCTCATCGTGAAGAATGCGGTGAGCGCCTGATCCAAGCCGGGTCTTCACCCAGAAAGCTCACCGCCGCTGGCCAAGCCTCCCTGGGAGAGCCAGCCGAGCCCTGGCTTCATAGCAGCAGGGCCGCGAGTTTCAGGAGATGGGTTCCTTACTTTAAAAAAAAGAGCGTAAGTCAGGGATTCAGAAGCAGCGGCCACGTGCCAGCTCGTGCTGCTCTCTGAGGCCGACCCCTCGCAGCCCAGCCGACTCCACCCCACACCTGAGGGTGTGGGAGTGAGCCCCCACTGATGGGGGGCCCCACGTGATGGGAAGGGGAAGGACACAAGTAGCCCGTAGGTGGGGCCCACCCTGAGGTCTCGGAAGGGGGTGAGTCACCCCCAGCTCTCAGTCAGGAGAGCAGACTTAAGGGCAGGTAGGGACCCACAGGTCCCAGAAGCACAGCAGGGCTGGCCAGGGGAAGGAAGGGGCTCCTGACTCTCCAAGGTCACTCCCCCAGTGCCCCCGCTGCAGCTTAACCCAAGGGGCCCCTTATCCCCTGGGGATCCCCAGCCCCAAGCTCAGAGGGCCAGCTGGCCAGGAGAGCCTGAGTTTGGGCTGGGGCCCCACGGCCTCCAGCCCCCCAGGCAGCCCCTGAGCCCGGGAGAGATGCGCTGCAAAGGCTCGTGGCTGACAGTCGGGGGGAGCGGGGTGAGGCCCCTGCCACCTCCCGGCGCACCTGGGCGGGCCGCCAGCAGTGCCATGCCCAAAGCCCGGGCGGGCGACGGCTGCAGAGGATTCCCACAGGGGGGTTCTGCTCGGCAGTGGAACCCACGTGTTTCCCAAACAGTGCCCCCTGGGACCCTGTACATGTGAGAGAAGAAGTCCGGCCACTGTGGTCCAGGCCGGGGAGAGCGGTCCAGAGGCCTCCCCAGCCCTTCGCTTGTCCCGCTCCCTGCCCGTCCCTCGGCCCGATTCTGGAGGGACCCCAATTCCAGGGGGGGAGACCTGTCCAGTCCTCTCCTGCCTGGCTTCACCAAAGCCACGTTCTCCGCGTCCCAGGATATGTTTGCGGCCGCTGTATCCTTGGTGACTGGGAAGATCCTGTACATCTCTGACCAAGTGGCCTCCATCTTTCACTGTAAGAGGGACACCTTCTACGACGCCAGGTTTGTGGAGTTCTTGGCGCCCCATGATGTGAGCGTGTTCCACAGCTCCACCACGCCGTACAAGCTGCCGCCCTGGAGCGACCGCCGCCAAGCAGGTGAGGGCTCGGCCCGGCAGGGTGGGGGCCGGTCAGGGTGACCCCCGATGTGGGGCCGCTGCCCACCTCCCCTCCACTGGGCTCCGCTGCAGTCCCCCAGTGTGCCCTCCCAAAGAGGCCGGCGTGTCTGTCCCAGGTGAAAGGTTAAAGGTTGTCTGCTCAGAATAAATTTAGGGAAAAAGTCCTTATAGATTTCAGAAAGGGAAAATGGCTTCAGAAGATTTTAAGGGATGTCAGGTGTTTTTGAAAGGAAGGTGATGGAAGCTGAAGTCTGGAGGTAAGGCTACAGAGAGAGGGGAAGGACAGAGGCACATCTGGAAGGCTTCCTGCAGGCGGTGTGGTGATGTCAGCACAGAGGGGAAGCTCAGCACCTCCGCGAGGCTGCTTCGTGAACACAGACCACACCGTCCTCCCAGCTCAGACCCAGCTGGGCGTTCCGGGCTCCGTGGGCTCCGGTCTGCACCATGGTGGCTGCGTGCCCAGGCCCCGGGGCTCCCAGCCTACCCTACTCTGCTCCTGGCCACGGGCTCTCACGGCCAAGTGTCATGTGTGCTTGTCCTGCAGTGTCTGTCCATCTGCGCCTGGACGGTCATTAGCCCCTCTTTCGGCTCTGAGTTCTCGAAGCTGAGATGGACCCAGAGAGGAGAAGCCCCAGGGAGTCAGGAGAGACAAGCAGGAAACGGACGGGACCGGGAGCGCTCCGGATAAGCTGGGCCTCGGTCATGATCTCAACCAAGAGCCAGCCCTGGCTGTGTCCCCCAAAACTGACTCCTATCCTTGGCTCCTGGATCAGGTCTCTGCTCTCATCAAAATTCTCCTCCGCCCACATCCACCTCTGCCTGGACCTCGGGTCCCTCCACGCCGTGGTGCTCCCCTCCCCTGCTTCCAGGCAGCAAGGCCGGCACCGTCACTGTCAGAGCCCCAGTTCAGCAGCTATTCCTACCCGAGCCCAGACAACCCGGGCCAGAGCAGTTTGCTCCAAGATTGACTCATAATGAGCGGACGCTCACGTCACGTTTCAGGGGTCGAGCCATCTGCTTTCCCCTGAAGCCCCAGCCCAGGAACTGTGCAGCCAGATCACTCAAGGCTGTGGCCAGTGTTAGGAGGACCGCTCAGCTCCTTGTCACTGCTAGGAGGGCGGGAGCTCTGCGTGCGGGCTCACAGCGTGACCAGGCGGCGCCGTCCCCCGGGGATGCTTGGGGCTGAATCTTTATCTGAATAGAAAATAAGGCCTTTCCGGGCTAGTAATTTTATATCATTTTCCCTAACCAGTAATTGTCTGATTTTCCTTGCGTTCTGTTGTTGTTGTCGTTGGTTTCTTTGTTTTGAGTAGAGGAAGCTTTATGAGGATGGCCAAAATTTAAGATTTCTTTTCTTAAATTGTGTTTATTATGAAAACACTGTTCTTTCATGTCTAATGAGATCATCGGGTTGAACTCATGTTTTCGCTAGACAGTTAAATTTTAAAGTAAGGATTGATGAAAGCTGTGAAATGCCCTGAGTTGCTTCTGTTACAAAACAATAGAATGGGAAAGACTAGAGACCTCTTCAAGAAAATGAGAGATACCAAGGGAACATTTCATGCAAAGATGGGCACAATAAAGGACAGAAATGGTATGGACCTAACCGAACCAAAGAATATTAAGAAGAGGTGGCAGGAATACACAGAACTGTACAAAAAAGGTCTTAATGACCTGGATAACCATGATGGTGTGATCACTCACCTAGAGCCAGACATCCTGGAGTGTGGAGTCAAGTGGGCCTTAGGAAGCATCACTGTGAACAAAGTTAGTGGAGGTGATGGAACTGCAGCAGAGCCATTTCAAATCCCACAAGATGACGCTGTGAAAGTGCTGCACTCAATACGCCAGCAAATTTAGAAAACACAGCAGTGGCCACAGGACTGGAAAAGGTCAGTTCTCATTCCAATCCCAAAGAAAGGCAATGCCAACGAATGCTCAGACTCCCGCACAGTTGCACTCATTTCACATACTAGCAAGGTAATGTTCAAAATCCTTCAAGCGAGGCTTCAAAAGTATGTGAACCAGAACTTCTAGATGTTCAAGCTGGATTTAGAAAGGGCAGAGGAACCAGAGATCAAATTGACAGCATCTGTTGGATCACAGAAAAAGCAAGAGAGTTCCAGAACTCTCTGGAACATCTGCTTTATTGACTACACTAAAGCCTTTGACTGTGTGGATCACGACAAACTGTGGAAGATTCTTCAAGAGATGGGAATTCCAGACTACCTTACCTGCCTCCTGAGAAACATGTGTGCAGGTCAAGAAGTGACAGAAATAGACATGGAATAATGGACTGGTTCCAAATTGGGAAAGGAGTACATCAAGGCTGTATGTTGTCACCCTGCTTATTAACTTCTATGCAGAGTACATCATGTGAAATGCCAGGCTGATGAAGCTCAAGCTGGAATCAAGATTGTTGGGAGAAATATCAATAATCTCAGATATGCAGATGACACCACCCTTATGACAGAAAGTGAAGAGGAACTAAAGAGCCTCTTGATGAAGGTGAAAGAGGAGAGTGAAAAGCCTGGCTTAAAACTCAACATTTAAAAAACTAAGATCATGGCATCAGGTCCCATCACTTCATGGCAAATAGATGGGGAAACAATGGAAACAATGACAGACTTATTTTCCTGAGCTCCAATATCACTGCAGATGGTAACAGCAGCCATGAAATCAAAAGATGCTTGCTCCTTGGAGGAAAAGCTGTGACAAACCTAGACAGTGTATTAAAAAGCAGAGACGTCACTTTGCCAACAAAGGTCCATATAGTCAAAGCTATGGTTTTCCAGTAATCAGGCACAGATATGAGAGCTGGACCATAAAGAAAGCTGAGCGCCAAAGAACTAATGTTTTCATAATGCTGGAGAAGACGTTTGAGAGTCCCTTGGACTGCGTGGAGATTAAACCAGTCAATCCTAAAGGAAATCAGTCCTGAATGTTCATTGGAAGGACTGATGCTGAAGCTGAAGCTCCAGTACTTTGGCCACCTGATGCAAAGAGCCGACTCATTAGAAAAGACCCTGATGCTGGGAAAGATTGAAGGTGGGAGGAGAAGGAGATGACAGAGGATGAGATGGTTAGATGGCATCACTGACTCAATGGATGTGAATTTGAGCAAACTCCAGGAGATGGTGATGGACAGGGAGGCCTGGCGTGCTGCAGTCTGTGGGGTCACAAAGAGTCGGATATGACTGAGCACCTGAAGAGCAGCAATCCCCCCAGAAATGTTTGGGTTGAGATGCTTGGGTGTTTACATGCAAACACTCTGCCCACCAGTGAGTACACGTCCCAGAGTTAAATCTGTCATTAGTTGGTGTGTTTGTGGCAGTGCTGTTAGCACGGCATGTTTTGGTGAGTGCTCGCTCGTGAACTAGACCTCACCTCGGTCAGGACTGAAGTCAGAGGTCTGTGCCCTGAGGGCTCCGCTCGGTGGCAGGTAAACCGGCCCCTGCACCCTGACTCTTGATTCTCCTGCTCCTGCCTCATCCGTGGGCAATAAAAGCACCTTCCAGGGTCAGCTGTGTGACGGGCGGAATGACTGGGACTTTCTCTTTCAGACTCTTTTACTCAAGAATGCATGGAGGAGAAGTCTTTCTTCTGCCGTATCAGGTGAGCCCAGCTCCTGAAGGTGGGGAAGGTGCAGGAGTGCCCTCGCCCCGCCGCCCGCCCAGGCCCCGTTCTCTGGGGCGGAGACTCAGCAGGGACACCTCTGCCGCACGTCACGCCTGGTCCTGAAAAGTCCACGTGAAGACACGCTTTCGTAGGCCAGGCCGTTCTGTTTTGTTTCACTTTTTGGCCACGCTGCTCTGCTTGTGCAGCCTTAGTTCCCTGCCCAGGGATCGAACCGGGGCTCTGGCAGTACAAGCAGTAAGTCCCCATCACTGGCCTGCCAGGGAAGTCCCAAGCCGCATTTTAAATGAGCTCGGAGCGTTAGGAGAGACGGGTCAGCAGTGCGGTGACTGAGCTGCTCCTCGTGAAGAACGTCAGCCTGGGCAGCCCAGACTTGCAGCCGTCACCTGGGAGACTGGCCAGCTCCCCCCAGCCCGGAAAGGCATGAACCCCAGGTTCCGTGAGGACCCCGGAAGCTCGTGTAGCCTTTGGTCTGAGTGTGTTTTCTCAGGGAGAGCCCACAGCTTTCCCCTCAGGTTCTGTGAGCACCCCAGAAGCTCATGAAACCCTTAGTCTAAGTGTGTTTTCTCAGGGAGGGCCCACAGGTCTGTGGCCCCGAATCAAGGGGCCCATTGAACATCCGTCTGTAGTGTCAGGAGTGGCCCCAGCAGAGCCGCGTACCCTCAGGAGCTGGGGCTAGGACCCCCGCGCTGGAGCAGCGGCCTTCCCCCAATTAAAATGCCAACTGCCCCGGAGAAGGGCCTCGGAGCACTGCCACTGCTCAGGCCAGTGACTGTCTGATGGCCCCCTCACTGTCCCTGGACGTCTCAGGGCAAGGACAGAGGAGCAGGATGGTGGGTCGCAGACCCTCTTGCAGGCTGGAGGCACAGATCAGAGACCAAGTGAGCGTGCCCGACTCGGCCTGGGTGAGGGGCCCAGTGAGCCACCCGGCTCGGCTCCGTGGACATCTGTGTAATAAGTAAAGGATGCTGAAACACAGCAGCCGCTGCTGGGGGAGAGGTAACCAGCAACAGAGGACGAGTCCTTCTGCCCTAATCCCCGGCCTCTCCTCCCACCCTCCTCTGCAGTGTCGGCAAAAACCACAAGAGCGAGATCCACTACCACCCGTTCCGCATGACGCCCTACCTGGCCCAGGTGCGCGAGCGGCAGGGCGCGGAGAGCCAGCTGTGCTGCGTGCTGCTGGCGGAGAGAGTGCACTCGGGCTACGAAGGTAACGTGGGCCAGCCTGCTCCCCGGCCTCTGTCTGAGGCTCAGACTCGTGTCTGTAAGGCGGGCTCCCAGCCCCAGGCAGTCTCCTCTCCCTCCAGACACACCCATCCTCCCCTGTCGGCCAGAAGCACTAGGCCCCGCATCTCTCGCTGGGTCCAGGCGTTGCTGGACCGTGGGTGCCCTCCCCTTCACCACCACAAATTATGTTCTAATATAACTACATTGAAATCAAAAGTCTGTGCAAAATTCTTTTCTTTCAGCCCCTAGAATCCCTCCTGAAAAGAGAATTTTTACGACCACACATTCGCCAAATTGTCTTTTCCAGGACGTGGACCAAAGGTAAGCCAGGCAGCAGCACCACCCCCCCATGCTCACCTCCCCCTCCCGCTGGTCTTGGAGTCAGTGCTGTACCCTTCACAGCAGCAGGTTCCCCGCCCCAGACAGTTCGTGTCTCATCACTGTCTTGGTAGTTACTTAATAACCAAATAAAGCTGAATGAACTTTCATGATTTTGATGTTGAAGCTATTTAGCTAAAGCTCAGGCTGCATGTTATACGTAATAATGAAAACACTCAGCTATACGTAGACAATGAAATAATTATGGAATCACACTAAAATCTCCTAAGGTATGGACTCTACGTAGATGAGACATGCTGGGGAGCTGGTCATCATTCTAGTTGAGCTTGTCTACATACCCTTGTTTAAACCTGGTTCAAAAGTCGGGCGCACATGTCAAGGCTGGTGCAGCCAGGGACCACATGCCTGGACGGTGCTAGGACTGAAGCTGAAGGCATCCCTGGCAGGGCCCCAGCAGAGGTGCATCCCCAGCCTGCCTGCCATAGGCCGCTGCGGCGAGCGGCCACCGCCGTACCTCTGCCCAGAGCCCTCCTGCGCTCCCTGCCTGGGTCCTCGGCGCAGGGTGCTGTAGTCGGTGCCCGTGGCCCTGCTGGGCTCAGGAGCACTGACCATTCTGAGGGCTCAGGGTCCCCGTGTGACTTCCTCAGCTCCTAGGCACATGCACGAAGACACACAGGAGACTGCTGCTGCTGCCCCAGCAGGGCTCGGGGAGAAGTCTCCTGGGGAGACCCGCAGGGAGCTTGCTGGGCTTTCTGCAGGGTGTCTGTGCAGGGTTAGGCCCCCCACCGCCCACACCAGGCCCAGGGACACCAGGTGCCCCCGCCCCCAGCTGCAGGCAGCCTGCTGGGAAGTTCTGCTCTCTGGCAGCCAGGCCCATCAGCCTCCCCAGCCCCAGGCTGCTCAGCTGTGCACAACCAGCCACCTGCAGCTTCGAGGAGCAGGTTCCAGGCCTTGCCTCCCTGGGGGACAGGATCCTGGAGGTTGGGGCCTAGGAGCTACATTTGTGAAGCAACACCAGGATAGTTTTTATTCCTCCAAAAGCCTAAGCATTCCTGTCTGCAGCCGCCCCAGGTGTCTACTCATTTGTGTGCAGGAGGCCTGGTGAGCTGGTCACTGTGGGCCAAGAGGCTGCAGAGCCTGGCTCAGCACAGCCCAGCGGACAGTCCAGCCCATGGAGCCCAGGCCGGCCAGGGCCCCTTCCTCCTCCTCCTCCCCCCGGACAGGCCTTGACCAGGATGTGCCGTACATCCTGTCCAAAGGAAAATACCAGGCCCAGAACGTGCCCCAGGCAAGGAGGAGGAAATCAAAGAACTCCCACGAGGAAGTTCTCCCCACACAGAACAGGGAGGCTTTGCTCTAAGGAAAGAGCAAGCTGCTCCACGTGAGCAGAAGTCAGCTTGAGAAGCAGCTGCTGGGATGAAAGGGGACCGGCCTGCGAAGGGAGACTGAGATGCCGCTCGCAACAGGAGCTGAGCCACCAGAGGGTGCTGGACTCACGCACAGAGGCAGGAGGGGGACTACAGAAGTTCGGTGTAAAACATTGCCTAGAAAGCAAGACAGCTGCACCCAGGGAAGACCTGGTGGGCACAGGGCAGGGGCCCAGCTGGCGACGGCAGCTCCTGGGGACCAGACGCAGTGGCCACAGGTAGGGCAGGAGGAGGATGCCTGGAGCTGGGGAGATGCCCACGGGCAGGCCTGCCCTGGTCCAGGCAAACTTGCTTTAGAAAATCCGTGTCAAGCCACGTCTAGCCAAACTTGCTATTGCTAAGTCACTTCAGTCGTGTCCGACTCTGTGCGACCCCATAGACAGCAGCCCACCAGGCTCCGCCGTCCCTGGGATTCTCCAGGCAAGAACACTGGAGTGGGTTGCCATTTCCTTCTGGCCAAACTTAGGACACATTAAAAGGAAAAGATCTTAGAAGAAGAAAACAAAAACGTTATCATGATCGATTCTTTCAGGAAATCAGGTCTAAGCACTGAGCCTGTGACGGGCAGGGCCCTGTAGGACCCAGCTTCTGGTCGCAGACTCTCGGGATGCAGCATGCTTGGTTTGCTAGTTAATGAAAAGCCTGACTGTTGCCTCGTCAGCACCGGTACCCAGATTTGGTCTTTAGGGGATTCAGAGCCGGCCTCGTTCCTGGAGATGATGGGCCGGCTGCCGCTCCTGGAGGCCGTGTTCTGGCCGGCGTTCTGAGCACGGCCGTGACCCCGCGCTGCTTGCCTTGCAGGGCCGTCCCTCTGCTGGGCCACCTGCCCCAGGACCTGATCGAGACCCCCGTGCTCGTGCAGCTGCACCCCAGCGACAGGCCCCTGATGCTCGCCATCCACAAGAAGAGTAGGTCCCCTCCTCGAAGTCCTTCCTGGGGGTGCAGACAAAGCTAGTGCAGTCTGGGGGTGTCTTCCCGAGGTCAGCACCCGCCAGGACTGGTCCAGGGGGCTGCGGGTGAGGGCTGCCCACCGCCTGCCTGAGTCCTGGCACTGTCGGTCGGTCGAGAGTAGCCGACGGCCTGAGTCCTCGGTGTCCTGTTTTGACTGTTGGCTGCGCCAGCAGGCAGGAAGAAAGGAGACAGGGTCAGCTGGTGGGGCGTGGGGGCGTAGGGTGGTTGACCCAGGCCAGGGGAGTGGACGACCCCGGTCCTACAAGCCCACAGACAGGCGACACTGAGATCCCACTGGGAGAAGACCAGTGAGGCTCGCAGGGGCGTGTGTCCTAAAATCCGCGAGGACAGTGCTGCAAGCGGCCCCGTGTGCAGCCTAAGGCAAAACAGAAGGTTCAAAGCGGTGGCTTTGAAAAGGTATTGGTGTCTCCTGAGTTTTCACATGATTCCAAAATTAAGTGCATCTCCACGTGTCTTCTACTGCAAGCACCAGCTGCATCTGCTCACGTCCTGAACTCTGCTCTCCCTCCCCCAGTTGTGCAGTCCGGGGGGCAGCCCTTCGACTACTCCCCCCTCCGGTTCCGCGCCCGAAATGGGGAGTACATCACGCTGGACACCAGCTGGTCCAGCTTCATCAACCCCTGGAGCAGGAAGATCTCCTTCATCATTGGGAGACACAGAGTGAGGGTGTGAGTGCTCCCAGGGCCTGGGGCGGTGAGGGAGCTGGGGGGGGCAGACCCAGGTCACCTCCCACCATGGATCTGCCCCCCCGGCGGGCGTGGCCTCGTTCAGGTGAACAGTGAGTGGGAGGAGGGAGTGAGGAGCGGGCAGGTGGCAGCCTGGGAGGTCTGCAGGGAGGAGGCAGGGGCCCGACTCACAGAGACAAATGGAAACTGCGCAGGGGGCCTCTAAATGAGGACGTGTTCTCTGCTCCACTGGGCCTGGAGGAAAAGGCCCCACAGCCCGGCGTCCAGGAGCTCACGGAGCAGATCCACCGGCTGCTGCTGCAGGTGGGTGCGCTGCCCCCCGCCCCCCAGGCAGCCCGGGGCTGCCCCCAGGCCAGGGCCCACCCTCCTCCCCAGGCCCGTCTCCTGCTCCCTGGTGCTGGTGCCCACAGCCCGCCCCCCTGGGCAAGTGGCTGGAGGGTGTGGTCCTCCTGGGTGGAGGTGGTGGGGGCGTCCCTCCAACTTGGGAAGCCAAGCTGGCCCCAGGGGACTGGAGAAACCCCCTCCTGTCCTTAGGGACACAGCCCTCAGGAAGAATTCCTGTGAGCACGTGGGCCCCGGGGGAGCGACTTCCTGCTTCTCGGTTCCCAGGGGCTGTGGGTACTGTCAGGCACCTTGTTTTGTCTCCGAACCCCATGGCCATGGATTCCCTGGGGACTGAGATCCAGGCCCGGCCCCATGGCTGGAGACGGGGAGCCGACCGCCACCCGACCCTGGGTCCAAGCCCGGCCCCACCTGGTGCTCCCCGAGGGCTGCCCCCCTCCCCCGCCAGCAGGTTACGGCCTCTCTGAGATTCGGTGGGGGGGGCCACACCCCGCCTGTCCAGACTCCTCCTGCCGCTGTCTCCGCAGCCGGTGCCCCACAGTGGCTCCAGCGGCTACGGGAGCCTGGGCAGCAACGGGTCCCATGAGCATCTCATGAGCCAGACCTCCTCCAGCGACAGCGCCGGCCAGGAGGACCCCCGCCGGAGGAGAGCCGTACGTGCCCCGTGGTCCCCCTCTGCCCATCACCTGTGACGCGGGTGACTGTGCACTCTGAGACCAGTCCTCACTGGGGCCAAGCCTGTCCGACCTCAGCTGCTTCTGGCTGCTCTAAACTCGGCTCACCTGGGACTCACTCTCTAGCCTTGAAAGGGTGGGAGCAGCTGCAAGCTGTGGCTACAGGTTTGGGTGAGAACTATTTAAAGCAGGCAAATCAGACAAAAGTGAAGATCAAACGGAAGGATTAGGCTTAGAAAGAAGAAAGAGTAGCCTAACACTCACTTTATTTCTTATTATTCTTCAGAATCGTAAAATCTGCTTTGTTTGGGTCTCAGATCTCATTTCGAGCTTGCTTCTCTGTTGCTGGGGTTAGTTGGGCTTTTCTTCCTCAGCCTGTGGGGCACAGGTTGCAGGGTCTCCTGGGGTGAATAATGTGTTCATTTGTTTTTGTTTTTCTTCAAGGAAATTTGTAAAAATGGTAAGAAGGCCAAAAGCAAAATTCATTACCCTGATGAATCTGGAGAACAAAAGAGCAAGCCTGCTTCAGGTACCAAATGATCCAGCATTTCCTTAGTGAGGCTTCAGCGTGGCAAGATGGGGAGGCGGGTGTGACTAAAGCTCTGGATGCAGGGAATTTCCCCTTTGAGTTGGGCCATTCGCTTCTGTGCTGACACAGGGCTCAGCCTGGGGTCCACACCACAGCCCAGGGCCCCGGGGAGGCCCATGAGGTGTAGCCAGGTGTGCGCCTCTGCCCCATGACCCCCTGGTCCCACTCTGCAGAGTGGCCCTGAGCCACGTGAGCAGATGCTTGCCCAGGGGCTGCCCAGCTGTCCCGCGGACGGTCCAGGCCCAGCTGCCTGAGGTGGGGGTGCTGGCTTTGCTCCTGGGCCCCCCACCCTGCACCCCAGGCCTGATCCCGCTCACCATGTGGCGAGTCGTGTTGGAAGAGACCAAACCTTCCGAGGCTGGGAATATCGATGGACCACAAAGCTCCTGTGATCTTCAGGTGTTCAAGTAGGAACTGGCCTTTCCCACCGCTGAGTCCCTGAACCTGGGGACAGCCCAGACCAAGTGGGGACGAGAGAGCTCCCTCCGCTGGCCCGGCGGGGTGGCCTGAGTCCCAGGCTGGCCTGGCGGGGTGGCCTGAATCCCAGGCTGGCCTGGGGTCTCCGTGTCTGTGAGGCACATGCTGAGCCCTGGCACTATTTTTCAGTAGAATTGAAATGCTTTGTAATCTTAGAGTGGGCACTAGGGGAAACAGGTATTAATGGAAAGAACGATGTTGTCGTTGCTCCAGAAATGCAGAGCGGTTCCCCGACTCTGATGAAAGCTGCTGCGGCCATGGAGAAGGACAGCTCCAGGGCCAGCCTGCCCGAGGTCAGCCCTCCCAAGGAGCTGGCCTGCAGGGACCCGCCGGCCGGCTCCTACCAGCAGATCAGCTGCCTGGACAGCGTTATCAGGTGCGGCCCTTCTGGCCTCCCTCCCCGCCAGTGGCACCCGTGGTCTGACTCTCGGTTACATGAAGCCCTTTCCAACCCCCCCGCAGGTACCTGGAGAGCTGCAGCGAGGCAGCCACCCTGAAGAGGAAGTGTGAGTTCCCTGCGAGCCTCGCCACGCCCCAGGCCAGTGACAAGCGCCAGGCCCTCGCGGGCCCCGGGCTGCATGCTGCAGGTACCATGTCTGCTTGAGCTGTACCCGCCACTTACCCCTCTCAGGATCAGGCCTTATCTGAGTGCCCGAGGCCCCTTCTCCCTTCTCCTGTGGGTTCTGAGCGGCCTCAGGGACACTTGCTGGGGTGTCAGCTGTTGATTTAAATGACCAAAATGTCTCAGAACTTTCTTACCAGCTGGAGGTAGAGGTGGTTCTGGACTTAGAGGACAGGATCCCCCGGGGCTGCTGGAAGCCAGGATGTCGTTCTCCGGCAGGCCCGTTTCATGGTGTCTCAGGGGAGGACTGGCCTCTGAGTGTCAGCAGCCCCAGGAGTCAGAGGAGATCGGATGTGTGGCTATTACTGGTGGTCCTCAGCAGGACCACAAGCAGGGTCTCCATGGTTGATGGAAGCCTGGGCGACTGGTGAGGCCTGTCCCAGCCTGCAGGGGAAGCCCAGCTGCTCGCCTGCCCTCAGCAGAGGGGCCCTGGCCGCAGGGTGGGGCTCCCCACAGGCCCCGGCAGAGGCCCTGAGCCCAGGCACCTGTCTCCTCCCAGATGTCAGGGTGCCGTTGTCCCCATTCCTGAGTCTCCGCTTCTCTGCCATTCCCCGGAGGGCACAGCATCCGCTGGCAGGTCGAGTGCAGACTTGAGTCCCCAGGTCCTGGAGCGCCCCCTCGGCCAGCCTCCGTAATTCTTGTCACAGCAGCTCGCCCTTACCGCGATTTGTGTCTGCTTCCGTTTTCTCCTGCAAAGAGGCAGCATCGCCCTCCCCGATGAAGGGCCGCAGGGACATGAGCGCGCGCCTGACGTCGCTGACGCTGCCCAGCAAGGCGGAGAGTGTGGCGTCCCTCGGCAGCCAGTGCAGCTACAGCAGCACCATCGTCCACGTGGGGGACAAGAAGCCGCCGCCCGAGCTTGGTAGGCGCGCCGAGAACTGGCGACCGCGAGAACAGTCTGACGCTGACCGTGGAGAGCAGGGGTTTGACGCCCATCCCCAGATCCTAAGTGTATCTGAGTGCAGGCGCACCCACGTGGCCCAGTAAGGGGGTGTCCAGGAAGTCCAGGCACGTGCCGTGCAGGGTGGGGGTGGCGACACCTGCCCCCGCCCCCGCCATACTCCGGCTCCCCCTATGACAGGTGTCCGCTCAGGTGTCAACATGGAGGGGCTTCCTGGGACCGAGCAGTGATGCCAGGACTCCCCTTTGGTTGGGGCCGAGAGAACCCCGGGGACAAGGCCCCCCGACCTCCCAACTGCCATGGGTGGGGTGGCAAGCCTGGCCCTCCCGTTGGAGGACAGGAGCCGAGACAGGACAGCCAAGGGCAATATGCTGAGCTGTCCTTCAGACACCTAGAGGAGAACCAGCCTGAACCTGTTCTCTGCTTGGAAGAAGGGCGTGATGAGGGGGAGAGTCCACATCAGAGGGCCAGTGGCCAGCCCCCCTCAGGATGGCCTGTAGTCCCACGGGCCCCATCCTGCCTGCCCCCACGGTTCTGCTGACCACACCATCAGGCCTGTGGTCCTACGCCAGGACAGGGCCAGGTACCTTCTGTGCCCTGAAAGCCCAAGACAGCCTCGAGTGTCTTCAGTGTCAGAGGCTGAAACTCCAGGTGCCCCCAGGTTAGAGGACGGCTCAGTTTAGAGGACGGATTCCAGAGCCCCCACCTCACGTGGCTTCGTGTCCCCGCTTGTTGGCTTTGGTTGGCAGCTTTCTCAGAGAGCTGAGCAGACGCGTCTCGAGCGTCAGCCCCATCCTGTGGGCATTGTGCGGGAGTCTTCTGTGGGAGACTCTGGCCTTTGCGGGAGCGGTGCGCGTTTTCTCAGCCGTTCTCGGGCAGAAGGGCCCTTGCGGATGAGAGCTCCGCGTCCGCTGTTCCAGAGCCGCTGGGAGATGCTGCTGCGAGCGGGCCCGAGTCTCTGGAGTGCCCGGCGGGCCCCGTGCTGCCCTGCGGCCTCAGCCAGGACCAGGAGGCCTTCCAGAAGCTGGGCCTCACCAAGGAGGTGCTGGCCGCCCACACCCAGAAGGAGGAGCAGAGCTTCCTGCTGCGGTTCCGGGAAATCAGGAAACTCCATGTTTTCCAGTCTCGCTGCCATCATTACCTGCAAGAAAGGTCCAAGGGGCACTTGAGCGACAGAAGTAAGTGACGACATCGGAACTAAAGCGGGTTTTAACTCTGTTCTTAACGCTGCTGCGTCCGTGCTGCTTTCAGACGGTGAGCGCCCCCTCCTTAGGACACGGGCGCTTGTAAGATGCCGTTGGAGCGTGAGCACTGACACTCGGGGATGTCACCTGCGTTCCCAAGGGAACTGTGCTATAAGCAGTGGTGACAGGCCCAGCCCACCCCTGTGAAACTCAGGGCCGGGCGACTGCCCTCCTGCCTTGCCAGGCATTCTCTGCCTGGGTGCCACCCCCCTTCCCTCCCTCAGAGAACCAGGGGGGCGAATTCACCGCCCAGGGAAGGAGCGTTTGACGTCAGGCTCCTGAGGAAGGAGGGATCCCAGATGACGCTGCAGGAGGAAAGGGTGCCCTTCTCCCCAGAACGCACACCATCCTGGCGGGTTGGCCTCGCCGCTGCCGTGCAGACTCCAGAGCCAGACAGAGCCCGGGGGGTGTGAAGAGCCAGCACAGGGCTGTGGTGGAGCAGGCTGGCTTCCTCACCCCTTATCTGGTGCAGGAGCCGGGCTCCCAGCCCCCAGCCACCTTCCTGGGCCCTGCGGTCAGGGCCGAGCTGGTCGGAGATGCCAGCTCTCCCCTGGGCTCCAAGCCCCAACCCAAGGATCAGAGCTACGAGCCCAGGGGGCCCACACTGCGAGGGCCCAGCTCCCCCGGCCTCTGGGCAGATGTGCCGAGATGGGTGTCCCAGGAGTGAGAGGCTGACCCTGTACTGGAAGATTATACCATTCCCGCTCTCCTTTCCTCCTTCCTGCCTGGACCCAGGGTTACTGAAGGCGCCCAGGGAACCTCTGTGGAAACCAGGAACCAGGCCCCCACCCCCACAGCCGGCAGCCCGGCTTGGTGCAGAATCCCAGCGCCTCCTGCCCCCTTGGCCTGGCAGTTTCTGTGGTGCCCAGCCCACACAGCTGTCCCCAGCAGCCCTGCCCAGACCCTGGGTTGGTACCCCGGAGCCCAGCACTGCAAGTCCTAGTCACAGCACGAGATAGACTCTTGTAGGACTAACACTAGACAGACAGAGTGACGACAGAACCTCCACCCACTTGGCCGTTCGCCTTGGCCTGAACCGTCTGCTCTGGCATGTGGCACAGCCGGCCGGGGACGTCCCCACACGCCCACGGCCAGGGCCCCCGAGTTACCCTCTGTGACGTGAGGGGGAAAGCTGAGGTCCTGGGCCCGTCCCACTGCCCCGTGCCCCACGTACCAGGCTCAGGGTGCCCCCCTGGCCCACAGCACCCCCAGTCCCAGCCAGGGCCCAGGGGAGGTGGGGGACATGCCCCGTGTCCGCCACACCACAGGTGGAGTCCCTGCAGCCTCCTGAGGATGGCCCCTCTCAGCAGGTCTTGGATCAGAGGAAGACCTGTGTTCCTTCAGCCCTTTGACTTCACAGGCATGGACATAGGCTCCTTTGGCGGATGAACCAAGAAACATCTCTCTTTAACAGAGATCTCTTAAAAACATCTCTTTTTAAAAGTTTGTAAAGTTGAGATATGAGGTTACATAAAATCAGTGGTTCTGCCTTTCAGTTCAGTTGAGTTGCTCAGTCATGTCCTCTTTGCAACCCCATGCACCGCAGCATGCCAGGGCCTCCCTGTCCATCACCAACTCCCAGAGCTTACTCAAACTCATGTCCATTGAGTCGGTGATGCCATCCAACCATCTCATCCTCTGTTGTCCCCTTCTTCTCCTGCCTTCAATCTTTCCCAGCATCAGGGTCTTTTCCAGTGAGTCAACTCTTCGCATCAGGTGACCAAAGTATTGGAGCTTCAGCTTCAGCATCAGTCCTTCCAATGAACATTCAGGACTGATTTCCTTTAGGATGGACTGGTTGGAATCTCCTTGCAGTCCAAGGGACTCTCAAGAGTCTTCTCCAACACCACAGTTCAAAAGCATCAATTCTTCGGTGCTCAGCTTTCTTCATAGTCCAACTCTCACATCCATACATGACCACTGGAAAAACCATAGCCTTGACTAGATGGACTTTGTTGGCAAAGTAATGTCTCTGCTTTTTAATATGCTGTCTAGGTTGGTCATAGCTTTTCTCCCAAGGAGTAAGCATCTTTTAATTTTATTGTGTCAGTCACCATCTGCAGTGATTTTGGAGCCCCCAAAAATAAAGTCTGCCACTGTTTCCATTGTTTCCCCATCTATTTGCCATGAAGTGATGGGACCAGATGCCATGATCTTAGTTTTCTGAATATTGAGTTTTAAGCTATTTCACTCTCCTCTTTCACTTTCATCAAGAGCCTCTTTAGTTCTTCGTTTTCTGCCATAAGTGTGGTGTCATCTGCATATCTGAGGTTATTGATATTTCTCCCGGCAATCTTGATTCCAGCTTATGCTTCATCCAGCCCAGTGTTTCTCATGATGTACTCTGCATATAAGTTAAATAAGCAGGGTGACAATATACAGCCTTGACATACTCCTTTCCCAATTTGGAACCAGTCCATTGTTCCATGTCCAGTTCTAACTGTTGCTTCTTGACCTGCATACAGGTTTCTCAGGAGGCAGGTAAAGTGATCTGGTATTCCCATCTCTAAGAATTTTCCAGTTTGTTGTGATCCACAAAGTCAAAGGCTTTAGTATAGTTAATGAAGCGGATGTTTTTCGGGAATTTCCTTGCCTTCTCTATGATTCAGCGAATTTGATCTCTGGTTCCTCTGCCTTTTCTAAACCCAGCTTTTATATTTGGAAATTCTTGGTTCACGTACTGCTGAAGCTTAGCTTTAAGGATTTTAACTCTCATTGTGTTCCTATTATTTTAGCTGCTCCTGGACTAAGAAATACCTCTGGAGTAGACTCCTCTTGGAAAAAAACCGGGAAGAACCGAAAACTGAAGTCCAAACGTGTCAAGCCTCGCGAGTCCTCGGGCAGCACCGGGTCTGGGGGTCCAGCGCCCCAGCGCCTCCCACTAGTGGGCCTGAACACCACAGCCTGGTCCCTGTCGGACACGTCACAGTCCAGCTGCCCAGCGATGCCCTTCCCTGGCCCAGTGCCAGCCTACTCCCTGCCCTTGTTTCCAGCGCCAGGAATAGTGACCGCACCAGGGACCGTGACCACAGGGTCTGGGGCTGCCCACACTGACCTCGCAGTGCCCGTGGATGCCCAGCAGGCGCTCAGGGTCCATCCCCCGCCGTTCGCCAGCCCCTTGGCCCCAGTCATGGCATTGGTCTTGCCCGGCTACTCCTTCTCCCCGGTGACCCCAGCCTTGCCCCCAGCCTTCTTCCCCAGCCAGCCGAACTTTGCATCTGAGATGCCTCCTGCCTCACAGCCCGAGTTCTTCCCCGATCGGACCTCAGCCCCCAAACAGCCGTGCCCGTGTGCCCCAGCGGAGCGAGGGCCACCCATGTCGCGCGTGGCCACCCCAGGTACCCCGCCCCCCTCTGCTGGGCCCCCAGACAGGACCTCCCTGCCACTCTTCCAGTCCCGCGGAAGCTCACCGCTGCAGCTCAACCTCATGCAGCTGGAGGAGGCCCCTGAGGGCACCGCAGCGGCCACAGGGGCCACAGGGACCGTGGGTGCAGGTGCCGACTGCAAGCCTGGCTCATCCTGGGACTGGCAGCCCAAGTCACCCCCAACCGTAAGCACCTCCTGATGCCCTTTGTCTAAAGCAGGTGGCGAACTCTGGTACCAGGGTGGGCCATGCACACCCTCATGCCCGACGTGGGTGGCCCCCACCCCGCAGTTCTGCCAAACCACTTAGTCTGGATGCAGTTCCGTGTGCCAGACATGAGCATGTTCCCAAGGCCCCGTCACAGTAGACCTGTGACCCTAACCGTCCTGGGACCTGAAGAGAGAGAGATGGCCGGCAGATGCAGTGTCCAGACGGCCACGGGGACTTCATCACGCGTCGTCAGGGGCCTCCGGGTGTTAGGTGGACACTTGGAGGATGGAGCCGTCAGGTTAAACACCAGAGCAGAGGCTCCTCGGAGCGGGGCTGGAAGCAGAGGGGCCCTGGTGAGGCCCGGAGCTGGGGGGAGCTGGAAACCGCTGCTCTCAACCCCGCCCTCCCAGGGTGAGGACACGGTCACATTCTCTTACTTGGTTCGTGAAACAGCAGTGTGATTTCCAGCTAACGCATCTGTGTTCTGAGAGCCAAGGCAGTGCTGTCCATGAGCCATCCCCTCACACCTGGCCTGTGTCCAAGGCAGGGCAGTCTGTGAGCCCGCCAAAGCAGGGCTGCGTGGACCCATCCCCCCGCCTGTGTCCAAGGCAGGGCCACCTGGGTTCCCGCTCCCTGCCTGTGTCCAAGGCAAGGCACCTGGGTTCCCGCTCCCCACCTGTGTCCAAGGCAGGGCCACCTGGGTTCCTGCTCCCCGCCTGTGTCCAAGGCAAGGCACCTGGGTTCCTGCTCCCCACCTGTGTCCAAGGCAGGGCCACCTGGGTTCCCGCTCCCCGCCTGTGTCCAAGGCAGGGTCACCTGGGTTCCCGCTCCCCGCCTGTGTCCAAGGCAGGGCCACCCGGGTTCCCGCTCCCCGCCTGTGTCCAAGGCAGGGCCACCTGGGTTCCCGCTCCCCGCCTGTGTCCAAGGCACCTGGGTTCCCGCTCCCCGCCTGTGTCCAAAGCAGGGCCACCCGGGTTCCAGCTCCCCGCCTGTGTCCAAGGCAGGGCCACCCGGGTTCCCGCTCCCCGCCTGTGTCCAAGGCAGGGCCACCCGGGTTCCCGCTCCCCGCCTGTGTCCAAGGCAGGGCCACCCGGGTTCCCGCTCCCCGCCTGTGTCCAAGGCAGGGCCACCCGGGTTCCCGCTCCCCGCCTGTGTCCAAGGCAGGGCCACCCGGGTTCCCGCTCCCCGCCTGTGTCCACGGCGGGGCCACCTGGGTTCCCACTCCCCGCCTGTGTCCATGGCGGGGCCACCTGGGTTCCCGCTCCCCGCCTGTGTCCACGGCGGGGCCACCTGGGCTCCCGCTCCCCGCCTGTGTCCACGGCGGGGCCACCTGGGGTTCCCGCTCCCCGCCTGTGTCCACGGGGGGGCCACCCGGGTTCCCACTCCCCGCCTGTGTCCACGGTGGGGCCACCCGGGTTCCCACTCCCCGCCTGTGTCCACGGCGGGGCCACCCGGGTTCCCGCTCCCCGCCTGTGTCCAAGGCGGGGCCACCCGGGTTCCCGCTCCCCGCCTGTGTCCAAGGCGGGGCCACCGGGGTTCCCGCTCCCCGCCTGTGTCCATGGCGGGGCCACCTGGGCTCCCGCTCCCCGCCTGTGTCCACGGCGGGGCCACCTGGGGTTCCCGCTCCCCGCCTGTGTCCACGGGGGGGCCACCCGGGTTCCCACTCCCCGCCTGTGTCCACGGTGGGGCCACCCGGGTTCCCGCTCCCCGCCTGTGTCCACGGCAGGGCCACGTGCCCCCTGACCTGTGCTCCGGGAGAGGAGATGGGGATAGGGACCCCCAGCACCTCTGATTCCCACCTCGCCTACAGACTAGGCACTCCCAGGCCAGGCCCCTGGTGCCCAAGGCTTCCCCTGCTGTAGGGTGCAGAGTCCTGCCGCTCTGAGGGCACCTCTGGGTGCTGTTGAGGCATGGTCCTGCTTCCGTGTGCACTCGGTGGAGAAATAAGCATAAAGCTTGGATCCCTGCCTGGGCTCTAGGAGCCACCTTCTCTTGAGGAACTCTTCCCAAATGGAATCTAATCAAACGTCCTCCTTTCTGCCTCCGAGAAGCGGGCTGGGTCCCGGGAACCCCAGGGTCTGTGCACATGGCCCACAGAGAAAGGGCCAGTGCCCAAGGAGCCTCCGTCCCCTCACTCAGCCCTGCTCTGTGTGGAGACCTGACTGGGTGTCCCCCCCTGTCCCCCCAAGCATGAGGAGCCAGCGGATGCCCCGAACAGTGACTCGCTCTCCTCGTCCAGCGGCTTGCTGCGCCTCCTGCTGCAGGGGGACCTCTGCTCAGCCACGGGCTCTGCGCTGTCTGGGAGCCAGGCCTCCGCCACCTCCTGCTCCCTGGCCTCCTGCTCCCTGGGCTGCGATGCGTCCAGAAGCGGGCCAGGTACATGGGGGGCACCGGGAGCCCTGAGTTGGGTGGGGGGCACAGTTGACCTGTGTTTGGAAGACCCCCATGTGACGCACCTGGGTATCCTTGGCTCTCTGTGTCCGGAGGGTGCCAGTCGCCCCCAGAGCCTCAGGCTGCTGCTTGCAGGGCCCAGCATCGGGGTCCTGATCGCGTGGCTTCTGGCTGCACCCCGAGCGGCTCCTCGGAGCCTCACATGGGCCACAGGGCTCCTCCTCCTGCCCCATGGCCAGGCCCGGTTCCCGCTGTCACCTGTCACTCCCCGTGTCAGTGGGCAGGGCAGACTGCACCCCCATCCCTGGCTGGACTGTCCCTGGGGCTCCCCGCATCTGCTGGGAGGGCAGGTGGTGGAGCGCCGTCCCGAGTGTCTCCCCTGGTGGGCACCGGCGTGTGGCCTCGGGCGGTACCGGCCGGGACGGTGCAGTGTGGCTTGGAGCTGCTCTGCAGGAGCAGCACACCCATCCCCGGCTGCAAGCGCCCCACTCCCCTCACCTGGGCGGAGCCCCCACCCTGGAAGGCCAGGGAGGGGAGGGCACGGCCTCTTAGCTGGGGCCCCGCCTGGACTCCACAGCTGTGCCAGCAGAGTCAGCTCCATGGTTCCAGCTGATGCCTGGTCTTTAAGTGATTCTTAAGTTATCATCCAGACAGTTGGACCGTTGGAAAAAGAGAAGGGACAATCCCCCGACACCGGCAGTAGCTGCCCTCCCCTTACGGGGCCGACTTAGGTTCGAGGTCGTGACCTGCGGCACTCTGTTTTAAAGGCAGCAGCGACACGAGTCACACCAGCAGGTATTTCGGAAGCATCGACTCTTCAGAGAATAACCACGGAGCAGCAGTGAAGGCGGAGGTGGACGGGACTGAGCACCTCCTCAAGTATGTCCTCCAAGACCCCGTCTGGCTGCTGATGGCCAACACGGACGACAGCGTCAGGATGACCTACCAGATGCCTGCACGGTAACCGCCCGCCCCTGCTGGGGCAGTGCGGGGCTGGGCTCGGGATCCCCCGACGGCGAGGCCAGAGGGCTTCCCAGTGCCTTGTCTCAGATGGAACAGAGGGTGCCGCTAGGAGGGCCCCCTGGGTGGACGGCCGGCGCGCGCGGCCATGCGGAGGCCCCGTGCTGGCCTGGGGAGCCTCCGGGCCGTCACTTGCCGGCACGCAGCGTTTGTGCCACTGCCGCCTCTTCTGCTCTGCTGTGATAGCCCTGTGTGGCCAGTGGTGTGTGTGTGTCTGTCTGTTCCAGAGATGCAGAAACCAAGAGCTGAGGCGGGAGACCGTCCCAGGCCACCCGCTGCTTCTTAGGGAGCCTGGTCTGTGCCTCAGCTCTGACCACTCCAAGGAACCCGGAGCCTGTCAGGTGCGGTGCCCCCTCGGTGGGGGTGATTACCCCTAAGGCTCAGAACAGCCAGGGCTCTGGGCCAGGCCAGCCTGGGGCTCCGTCTCCAGGGCCGCTGCGAGGCAGGCCAGGGCGGCAGGTGGCAGGGGGCTTGTCTACTCTCCACCTTGCTGGTGAGATGCTCCCAGGTGCAGAAGCAAGTGTCTGCAGGTACCCAGCTCCCATGGCTGATCTAAGCTAAAATTAAAACCAGAACTTGGTGTATCACTTTCATAGAAAAACTACAGCTTATTTACTAGAGAGATTGTTACCTGAAATAGGGTAATTTATTTTAAGTGGAAAGGAAAGTTAAACAAAATCATCTAAAATTCCCTGGGGTCCAGTGGTAAAGACTAAGACTCCTTCCACTGCAGGGGCCACAGGATCTGTCCCTGGTCAGGGAAGATCCTCTATGCTGAGGAGTGTGGCAAAAAAAAAAAAAAAAAATTACATTAAAATAAAATTATGTGAATAATACTGGAAGTGTTGGTAGAAAATGAGCATATACTTTAAAAAAAGATAACCCTTGAGGCATTCTAAAGCTTCCCTGTTTCTTGATATTTCATGAAGAAACTTAGAGACGGTCCTACAGGAGGACAGGGAGAAGCTGAAGGCACTGCAGAGGTTCCAGCCCAGGTTCACAGATGGGCAGAAGCAGGAACTGCAGGACATCCACCCGTGGATGCGGTCAGGTGGCCTGCCCACGGCCATCGACGTGGAGGTAAGCTCTGGGACATGGCGCTTCCTGACATGGTGTTAAAAGGCACTGTGATGAGAATGCCTGGCACTATCTGTGCATCTGTTCTGTACATTTAAAACTTCGAAGATTAAATAAGAGCATTACAAGAAAAAAGAAACCACAACACTGTTAGATGTCTTTCAAGGAACTTCCTTCCAGTGGCTTTTCAACACTGTTTCCAAAAAGGTCTCTGAAATGTCTAATCTCAGTCACATGCTGAAATTTGAAAATTTTTCAGTTGTTGTCACAATTAAAACACAGACCTACTTCTTCTGTCCTAAACCCTCAACATCCGTGTAGACCATAAGAAGCAGGGGACAGCAAGCCCTCCTTGCACTCTAAGCGGCTGCCCCCCGCGCTCTCTGTTCCTTCTTGAGGGTTTCTCTGTACCCCAGCTCCCCTCCCCGGTTCACTTCCCCAGTGTGGACACAGCCAGATTCCGGGGTGCCCTGGCCTTCTCTATGCACACCACCCCAGCACGGTCAGCTCCCGCCTCCCGTGGGAAGCGGCATCTACACGCGAGCCCCGCCAGCGTCCACCTCTGGGGTACTTCCCAGGTTTCCCCGGAGACGACCTGCCCAGCCACTTTCTTCCCGCCCACTCCAGGGGAAGTCTGCACCACCCCACTTGCTCAGACCACGGGCCCGGACTCCCCTCCTCTCTTACCCCTATCCAGTCCACCGGCAGGTCACGCTGGCCTGACCTTCCAGGGGGATGGAAAGCAGCCGCTTCCCATCACCACCCTAACATAGCAGTTAAGCTGTGTCGCCCCCTCCCCGCAGCACCCGTCCCCCACATTCCCTCCTCTCTGGCGGTTCTCTGAAGACCAGCACGTGTCTCCTGCCCCGGGGCCTTTGTGCCTGCCCTGCCCTCTCCTGGGCGTCCCCCTCCTCACAGACACACTGGCTCACTCTGGCTCCTGGGCTTCTCCACGCACAGTTGTGCTATGGACCTGCCATCGCTGTGTGTGTACGTCGCTCAGTCATGTCCGACTCTTCTGTGACCCCAGGGACTGTAGCCCACCAGGGCGCTGTCTGTGGAATTCTCCCAGGCAAGAGTACTGGAGTGGGAGCCATGCCCTTCTCCAGGGGATCTTCCCAACCCCAGAACTGAAGCCGGGTCTCCTGCATTGCAGGCACTTTCTTTACCAGCTGAGGGACCAGGAAAGCCCCAGCTGATCTACTGCTGCACAGCAAATAACCCCCAAGCTTAGTAGCTTAGAATAAGAACCGTTTATTCTCCCCACTGTTTCTCTGGGTTGGAATTTAAGAGCAGCTCAGCTGGGCAGTTCTGACTCGGGGCCTCTCCTGAGGGTGAAGGCAAGGTAACGGCTAGGCTCCCGCCTCCAGAGGCAGGACCAGAGCTGGGGAGCTGCTTCCGAGGGGGGTCCCTCCCGCAGTGCTCGTGGGGGCTGGCCGTTGGCAGGAGGGCTCTGCTCCTTGCCATGTGGATCTGACCACGGCACTGCTTATGTGTCCTCAGGACAAGATCCCGGCCTCCCCCGAGGGCACGGGGCCAGGATGCTGGGGGCCTGTGACAACCTCCGTCACCTGCGCTTTGTTAGAGGCACGTCACTGAGTCCAGGCCTCCACCTTTGGAGGAAGGAATGTCAAAAACTTCATGGGCATATTTTAAAGCCACCACAGTCGCTCTTGGTGGCCTTTTCTGAACGTCCACTGTAAAATGACAGAGTCCTCGTGTGCCTCGTTCCACGTCAGCCCAGCACCTCCCGTCTTATAACACCCCGGAGCACCTCTCCTCTGGCTACTAGATCTCCTCCAACGGGACACGGGTTTTCCTCTCTGTTCACTGCCAAATCCCGGTTCTTAGAACGAGTCTGGAACACGACAGATGCTTAACAGATAGGTGTTCAACAGGGGGAGGAACAAATAAGCTGGTAGCTTCTTAGTGTCCCATTTTACAGATTAGAAAACTGAGGTCAGAGAAGGTAGGTAGCACTCCAGGTCGTGCAGGCAGAAGGAGGAGGGGCTGGGACCAAGGCCTCTGATTGATGCCCCCCACCTCATTGTGCAAAGCCCCCTCTCAGATGAGGTTCCCAGGGGACTGGAAGAAGTCGGGAAGAAGCAAGCAGGGGTCCCACAGCCTAGTGGCACCTCCGCGCCTGCCAGCAGCCTCAGGCCGACACCTGGTCACCTGCGCTTCGTTCAGACTGAACTGTTTGTACCAAAGATCTCATTTTCGTTACTGATTTACATTTTTCTTTTAAGGGATGTGTTTACTGTGAAAACGAGGGAGAAGACAGCCTTTGTGTGGCATATGAGGAAGACACCCCTACACTGGGGCTCAGCGAAATGACAGACACCAAAGGAGAGGAGAGTGGGCCCCCCTGAGTCCCAGAAACGAAAGGCAGACGCAGCCCCCCTCCTCAAGGCGACAGCGCCGCCAGTGACGTCCGCTAGGCGGTGCTCTGAGGAGGGGAAGGGTCTCGCATGGGTCTCCAGTGAGACCGATGGATATACTTTCGTGGCTTTTTTTGTTTTAAAAAAACCCATAGTTTTCTGAAGGGGTGATTTAAAACCATGGAAGGTAGGAGATGTTTGGGAAGAAATGCTATTTTATATTTATGAATAAAATATAGGATGTTAGGGGGCAGGGGAACGAGACCTTCACTATTTAACTCGAGAAAGGCTGCCTGCCTCTTTGTGTCAGGAAGCGGCTGAGCGCCCCCAGGAGTCCCCAGACAGGCCGGCCCGGGCCTACTGGCTCCATGGGTTATCCCGAGGCATGGCCCAGGCTGCGACCACCAGCCCGAGGGGCGCGGGGGCTCCACGCCGAGCAGCGGCGGTCCAGGGCTTGCCCAGCGTTTGTGTTTGTGTTTGGATCAGATCAATTCTGTCCTCTCCAGGGGCGGTTTTCTCTCTATTTAGTCAGACTAGATGTTTTTGAAACCTACCAAGTGGAAGTCACAGCCTGTGCTTATTTCATTTCAAAAGCCTCCTTTCCGAAACGTCTCACGTTAAATGATGTGTAGTTCGGCAAACCTGCCGCTTCAGCTTCCACTGCAGTTGCAGCCAACGCTTCATCCGACAAGCGTGTATGTCCAGGGCGGGTAAAGTTGAACTGCTCGCTCCAGATGAAAGAAGCCGACAGGTTCCCGTGACCACGTCCATCACGGAAATTACACGTCCTCAGAAACACAACACAGACCCCTCTGGGTGTGGCTGCATCATCCGTGCATCCTTTTCAGACCAGGATGGCCGCGTGTCAGTGAAAACGTGCTGCTGGTCGTTCCCTTCTTGGGACTTAGCCCTCCTAGCCCGGCCGTGACCACCACGTTTGGGACTCAGCGCGTGTTGGTCCTTCGTTGGCGCTTCCCAGGCGTCAGCTCTGGGGCAACGGAGCCAGCGCCTCCTCCTGGCTGAGCTGGGCCCCGAGCTTGTGTTCCAGGGTGGCCCTGCACCCTTTCTGTGAGCCCTGACTCACTGATGCCGCTTCCAGTCTCTGGCGTGATGTCCACTAGTGTCGCTGGCACTTTCCGGTGAACAGGACGCCTGGGGAAGAGTGAGACCAGACTGCTCACCTTTTTGCAAAACCTCATATCGCATCGTATATCCCAAAGAAAGCTTAGAAATAAATGTTAAACTGGTCCCTGGAGTGAATGAGAAGCTGCCAGTGATGAAACAGTTGACTTACAGTTGCACTGAGTCTGTAGCAACTTCAGAGAAAGCAGCTTCCCCTGCCCCCCATCCTTTGATGGAGAAGCAGCTACTAGAATAGGTGAAGCTTCCTTGTAATCCAGTTGGTTTTCATAGTAAAATCATTTTATGCCTGAATATCAATCTTACTTTTCATAAACGCAAAAAGTTTAATTATTTTTTTAAATGTAAAGGCAACATCATCTTCAGATCCCCAAGGCAAGGTGTAGTCTGTGAGTTTGTGTGGAGATCAGATGCTACAAACGGCTTCTTGCCTCCCAGTTAGATCATCAAGGGACAGTCAAGGTTGCATTGGCTTTAGCTGAACTGCCAAAAGGTTCTCTCCTGTTATGAATGTTTACCATCAGCGTTATCTTACTATTTATGTCTGTCCGCTGGTTGTTAAGTGCCGCGTAGCTTCGCTGTGTGCTGAGAAGTGGGCAGTAGGAGCATCTTGTGAAATTGTTTACGTGGTGCCAACACGCATCCGGTCTTGTTTCCTTTAGTGTGCGTGCTTACATGGGTGTTATCAAGACTTCTTCTCAATTTTAAACTGAGCCTTCTTTTTAATATATTCCTGAAAAGATATGTAAATAAGCTCTCAGAGTCTGTTAACAACACATCAAGCCTTGCCGGACAAGTGGTTTGTTTATGCGCAAGCCAGACTTTCTTCACCCAGTGCAATATGTTTGTTGGACTGCTTGTGTCTTTTTATGACTTTTTTGCCTTTTAGATAATTGGTAAATAAAGCAAGTATATTTTTATTTTGTATATTTTTAATATAGCACAGAGAAATAGGAGCCTGAGTTCTGTTCGTTTATTTATTTTCTGCACGGTATGTGAGATCTTACTTAGTTCCTGGCCCAGGGATCAAACCTGTGCCTCCTGCAATGGAAGCACAGATTCTCAACCACTGGATCACCAGGAAAGTCCCTATTTTTATTTCTGCATTTTTAATATAGCACAGAGGAATAGGAACCTGAATGGAGACAAAGATTATCAAGTGATTTTTCTAAGACAAACCCTAGAAATTCTGCTTTAGGAAATATTCTCTCTCCAAGGCACCCCTCACCTCTTCCCACGCACAATGTGCCTCTTGCTGACCCCTTCCTATTGTGTGCGTGTGTGTGTGTGTGACATGCAGCCCCCACCACAGTGAACTCCCTGTTAGTGTAGTGTTAGTCACTCAGTTGTGTCCGACTCTTTGCAACCCCATGGACTGTAGCCCGCCAGGCTTCTCTGTCCATGGGATTCTCCAGGCAAGAATACTGGAGTGGGTTGCCATGCCCTCCTCCAGGGGATCTTCCCGACCCAGGGATCAAACCTGGGTCTCCTGTGTTGCAGGCGGATTCTTTACCGCCTGAGCTATAGGGGACTCCCTGCTGTAGATCTAATCCGGGAGTCCAGCCCCTCCGTGGTTTCTCACTCAGATGGGGAGTAGGGCCACTCAGCTCAGCCCCTGGTGTTCGCATCCGCTCTGCAGTGAGCCCGGGCACCTGCTCCTCTCTCTCCCCACCCGCTCTGGGTCGTCTCTCGCACCGGGGCTGGCTGCCTGTGCGCTGGCCCAGGGCTGAAGGCAGCGAGATCAGAAGGATCTGAGGCCAGAAAGGCCTCGTGTCTCCACCACAGGCAGCATGGCGGTCTCCTCCTACCCCACCCCACCCCCACGCTTCCTCCCACTGCAGCGAGACCGTGCAGGGCCTGATCAAAGCAGCAGGGGCTGCTTCTCCCTTCCAAACACTTCTTCATACCAGACTGTGTCGTGGGTCCCAGACCTGGTGCCCGGCCTTCCCGGAGCTCCCTCAGCAGGAGGAGGAAGGCTTGACTCTCGCCTCCCGTCCTGGCTGCCTGGATCCAGGTGGTGACTGGGGGTGGGGAGGCCAAGTCCTCCCAGTGGACCCAGAGGCCTCTGCAGACCTCCTCAGTGGCCAGATGTGGAGATCTGCCTGCTTCACTGAAATTCTGAGACTTCAGGGTGTTTAGCTGCGTTTTTGTCTACCGTTTAACCCCAAGGGCACCCCCCCCCCTCTATTTCCAAACCAAAAGGAGCTTCTCCAAGCCGCTGGGCTGATTGCCCGCCAGGGGCCTGGACGTCCATAGGCTGGCCACCGCCTTTGTTCCCTGGGGATTTTATGGCTTGCCACCCCTGCCGCTAACTGGTCCCCCTGTGGCCACTGCTGCCCTGCCCAGCCTCTGTTGGGCTCTGTCTTTGGATATGGGGATCAAAGAGCCCAAATGCTCAGGAAGCCTGTGCTCAGGCAACCTTTGAAGGTGGGATCAGTCCAAGCAACAAATGGCAGGAAGTGGATCTGCTAGCGGAGGCCACGTAGGGAAAGAGAAAGGGCGAGGTGGTCCTGAGACAGAGCAGCCGGGTTTCTGGGAGGAAGAAGCCAGGCCTGCCAGCCAGTGGGCCCATTAAAGGAAACTGAGGCTGGCTTCAAAGATGAGGCCTTGGGCAACTTCCAGTCTAACCAAGGAGGATTTTGCTGACTCACACCCCCTACTCTATGGTTTAGTCACTCAGCCGTGGCCAGCTCTTTGCGACCCCATGGACTATAGCCCGTCAGGCTCCTCTGTTCAGGGGGATTCTCCAGGCAAGAATCCTGGAGTGGGTTGCCATTTCCTTCTCCAACCCTATTCTATCCTTGTGCTTTTTGTCCCAAGGCTACTTAGACTGAGGCATGTCCCAGCACTGAATTCTCCTTCCTTCACTTCTAGACAGCATTCCTCACAGCCTCGCAACCCCATGTAAGATCAGGCTTTGGAGATCCTTAGCCCTTGCTCAGCCATCTTCTCCTGACAACTGCCACCTGTCCTTTTGTTTGTACAAAGTTAGCTCTATATACACCCTACAACCACCACTAAGCCTTTCCTACAGATTGACTGTAGAGTCGGACACGACTTAGTAAATTTCACTCACTCATAGATTGACTCTAAATCTTGAAATGCTATGAGCCGTATTATCTTGTGACTGTGAAAGAATTGGCTACTGGGCCAAGTAAGTACTAAGGTTACATTTCTCTCCTTGGGCAGCTTTTTGTTTTTCCCGGAGTTCCAAGTTGCCTTTGATTTCTCGTTTGCACCGTTGGCCTTTATCACTCTTCCTGCACTTCCAGTTCCCCATCGAATCAGGCAAAGACTAGTAGTCTTTTTCCACAGGCCTTCCCTAGAGCCCCGATCATCCTGTTCCAATATAAAGTGCCTGTCCTGGAGAGCACTCTAAAATACTCGTTTGATCTTATTCAAACAATACAATCAATAATGGGAAAGGTAAGGGTCAAGAATAAGAGATAGCACCGAGTTGGTTTTTCCATATCTGAGTTCCTCAAAGTAGGGCAAACTTTAACTGCGATTCCTTGGCGTGGGGGTGGGATCTTGCTCCCTGGGGTGGTGTCTAAATGACATGGTGAAGAAAAGTGAAGTTCCAGGCCAGCTATGGGCTCTCTCAAAGGGTTCCACTACTCAAGCCCCTCCCACACTCTGTCTGGCCCTCCACTAGGAAGGGGGAGGGCAGTCAAGCTTCTGATCAGGCAGGGGAGGATGGGAGAACAAGAGCTAAGCTTTCTCCCCCATGGCTTATGAGGGAGACCGGGAAACACACAGGGTGTCTGAAGGAGAGGAGTAAGTTTCTACCTGGGTGAGCAATGCAGGGCTGGAGATGGGTCAGCACCCTGCTCACAGAAAAGCAGACAGACAGCCAAGTGAGGATCAGCAGAAGGGGTTCCCAGGGAGTCCCCGAGTCCAAGTCCCTACCCACCAAGGGCTCACAGAGGTGCGCTGGTCTTGCTTGTGGTTAGTTGCTCAGGCGTGTCCAGCTCCTTGTGATCCCATGGACTGTAGCCCACCAGACTCCTCTGTCCATGGAGTTCTCCAGGCAAGAGTACTGAAGCAGGTTGCCATTTCCTTCTCCAGGGGATCTTCCCAACCCAGGGATCAAACCCGAGTCTCCTGTGTCTCCTGCATTGGCAGGAGGGTTCTTTACCTGCCGAGCCACCTTTGAGAACCATCAGAACTCTCATCAAGCTTGTCCTACTGTGGAGATCCCTCTGGCAGGGAACCTGAAGTGAAGTAGACACCGGAAGGGCTGCCAGAGCCATCTTTGGATCATGGGGGGCCCTGGTGGGCGTCTGCAGCCCAGTCCTGCCACCCAGCCCCCCTGCCATCCCTGGATGTTTCTTTCCCCTGCTCCCTCCAGCTAGGCTGGGGACACTCATCTTCCCTCCCCGCCCAGGGCTTCTGCTTCACCAGTCTCTGTGCTGGGGGTTGTGACAGGGTGCTGGTCAGAGTACCCCGGGCCAAGGATGCTTATAACCTGGAGGGGCACAGAACCAGACCCTGACGGTCCCAGTCCCGGGAGGGAAGCAGCAGATCCTACAAGGTTGCAGGTCCTTCCACCAGGAAGATGGAAACGGAGCTGCAGCCTGAACAGCAGGGAAGGAGCCCTTTAAAGGGAGATCCCAGGCGCTCCAGGTTTAAGGCTCTGTGTGGGCCAGGTGTAAGCCCTGGCTGCCTGAAGGCAAATTGGCATCCCGGCTTTGCCAGGAGAGGCCGCGGACCTGGGCCTTCAGCGCTGGGGCCAGGCTGGGGGTCCCCAGGGTGTCGCCCCACCGCCCACGCACCCCACCCTCAAAGAGGCCGGGCTGGCAGATGGGCAGCCGGACCTGGGGGTGGCGGTCGTCTGGCGACACAGGCGCACCCACCCCCACGCCCGCCCTGGTGACAAAGCAGCCCGAGACAAAGGCGCGGCCAACACCTGTCGCTCTTGGCTGGGCTGCCGCTTTTCTCTGCCGAAGCGGCTGCAGCTGCCAACTGTCACGGGCATCAAGTTACGGGGACCAGACGGCGGGCTCCGCCAGCCCGGCGAGGGGCGGGGGAGGGAGGGGAGGACTGGGGGGAAAGGGAGCCCCGGGGCTGGGGAGGGGGCCGGGGCGAATGGAAAAGGGTTGTGGGACCAGGGAAGGGCGGTTGGGCAGGGAGGGCAGGATGGGGCAGGGCAAGCTTGGGTTGGGGACGGGGTGGGGGTGGGGGCGTCGATGGGCGGGTGAGAACCAGATGGGGGGGTAGGGGAGGGAAGGTCGGGGGTCGGTGGGTATATTGAGGGAGGAGAGGGTGGGGGAAAGGAAGGTGAAAGGGGGTCAGGGAGCGAAGGGGCCGAGGAGATGGGAGGGTGATGAGGACCAGGAAAGGACCGATGACCAGAGAAGGAGGTCCGAGAGATGAAGCTGTTGAGGACGGGCCTGCGGACCCCGCCCCACTAGGATCCCCGAGCAGGCTGCAGGCAGGACTCACAAGTCCGCTAGAAACGTGAGGGAGCAGGAGCTCGCTCCCACCCCTGCTGCCCGTAGGGCCCTCACCTCCCTGGGACTCTGCAGCCTCCCCAGACCGGACCTGTGGCTCCCTCCAGCTTCGGAGACCGCGGTCTTTGCTGTGGCTCTAGCTCCGAGGACCCCAGCAGGCGCGCTGAAGGGTCCCCCTCCTGTGGCATCTTAGGTGAAGGAAGTCTAGCGCGAATGGATGGATGAAGGGATGGGTGCGCTCCTGCTCGCGCGCGCAGCAGACCTGGGCGACCGGTTCAGGGTGGGAAGGGGAACAAGCGCACCTGGGGCCACAGCCCTCGTGGTCATCGCCCCCTCGGGTGCCCACTCTCCCCCGGCCAACGCGGGGGTCGCTCGGAGGCCCAGCTGGGCTTGCCCCCCGCCCTCCGCCCTCCAGCTCCCGGCCGCAGGCCACGCCCCGCCAGCTGCTAGCCGACCGGGGCGGCTGGGCCGGACAAAGCGGCCTCTGCCATTGGCCCGCACAAGCAATTGGCGTATTGAGATGCAAATAAGGTGCTATAAAAGGGGCGGGGATCGGAGGCGGGCGCGAGGACGCCGCGGAAGACGCGAGGGGGTGAGGGGCGTGCTCGCTTGTTGCGCTCGCCGGGCTCCCGGCTGTGCGCGTCATGGCTCCGCTCCTGGCGCCGGGCCGGGACCGGGCAGGTCGCGAGGATGAGGACGGCTGCGAGGCGCGCGGGGACCGCAAGGTGCTGGCTGTATCCACGGATGGGCGAGGGAGCGGGCGGGCTCCGGGGACCACGCAGGGCCGGGACTCAGTTGCTCGCTTTCCGCAGGCCCGGAAGCCCCTGGTGGAGAAGAAGCGGCGCGCGCGGATCAACGAGAGCCTGCAGGAGCTGCGGCTGCTGCTGGCGGGCGCCGAGGTGAGGCCAGCGGGGTCGGGGGTGGGGGGCGCCCAGGGGTTGCGGGCCCGCGGGCCGGCCTCGCCTCACCTCCCCTCCCCGGCGGCGCAGGTGCAGGCGAAGCTGGAAAACGCCGAGGTGCTGGAGCTCACGGTGCGGCGCGTGCAGGGCGCGCTGCGGGGCCAGGCGCGCGGTGAGTGGCGGCCGGGCGCGCGGCGGGCGGGGGGGCGCGGGGCGCGTTCGCCCAGCCTGCCGCGCCGCGGCTCCACCGAGGACTTCCCCGGCCCGGGACAGGGGGCGCCCCCCGCGTCTCCTGGGTGAGCCTCGTCCCCGCGGGCCGGGAGGGCCGGGCCACAGCGGTCGCCGCTCACTGGACCCGGCGCGGCTCTCTCCCCTCCCATCTCCGAGCGCAGAGCGCGAGCAGCTGCAAGCGGAAGCCAGCGAGCGCTTCGCCGCCGGCTACATCCAGTGCATGCACGAAGTGCACACGTTCGTGTCCACGTGCCAGGCCATCGACGCTACCGTCGCCGCCGAGCTCCTGAACCACCTGCTCGAGTCCATGCCGCTGCGCGAGGGCAGCAGCTTCCGCGATCTGCTGGGGGACGCCCTGTCTGCGCCGCCCGCAGCCCCGGGGCGGAGCAACTGGCTCGTAGGAGGCGCGCTCGAGTCCCCGCTGCCCAGCCCCCGGGGCTCCGGGGACGACCAGTCCTCAGACCTGGAGGAGGTCCCCGAGGCTGAACTGAGCCGTGCCCCGCCTGCCGAGGGGCCAGACTCGGTGCCCGCAGCCCTGGGCAGCCTGACTGCTACCCGCTTGGCCCAGAGTGTCTGGAGGCCTTGGTGACCAACGCCAACCTGGGGCCTGCGGGGTGGGCTCTGCCTTCCCAGGTTCCGTTCCCTCCTCCCGGGAGTTCAGACGTGGCGGGCAGGGGTCTGGATATTTCCCGGTCCTGCTGCGCAGACCCGCATAATCAGTCCAGCCAGGCCCCCTGTTTCTTGCTGGAGGAATGTTTATGCATTCCCCCTGCCCAGCCCGATGGTGGGTGGAGGGAGGGAGCCACAGGCGGAGGAGGAATCCTGTAGGGCTCCCAGGGTTGTCCGCGCTTCCCCTGTCCCAGACTTAAGAGGCGCCCTGTGGGTCTGGGGGCACAGGTGATGGAACGGAGCTGAGCCTCTCCTGGGTGCTGAGCACTAGTGTCCTGGCAGAAGACCTCAAGCCCTGGCCCTCCAGCCAGGACAGGCAGGAGGCGTTCTGCAGGCCTGCCCAGAGCTGCCACAGAGAAGCACGGTTCTCTGTATGTCTTGCATTTAGCACGCTTGAGTTTGTGTATTAGGTTGCCATCGATGGTTCCAATTGTGTTAAATAAAGGATTCTGGAGAGGTAGTTACCCTTCTGAAGTATTGCTGGATGCTGTGGTGTCAATTAAGGTGTCAGTCAAATGCATAAATACAAAGCCAAGCACATTTTCCCCATTTCTAATGCTGTGAGTGGTTTTAAAACGTCTCACTGTCAGCAAACAAGTGTAGAGGCAGTGGTGATGAACGCCCCATGGTGCATCTCATGATGGACAGTGCTTCCACCTCGCTATGGCCAGACCATTGCAGGTGGGTTTCCCCTGCAGGTCCATGGACCTGGCCTGCTCTCCCCGGGAACTGTGTGTGTTCTGGTGATGGAAACTCTGGCATGGAGTTTGTCTCCAGAGTTACGAAGGAGAAGGGAAACTACTGGTTCCCAGACCGTTCTCTTGTTTGTGAACTTCCAAGAATAAAACTGATGCCTGACTGCTAGCCACGTGGTGTGGAAATTTCTTTCAGAAGCCTGTTGTAGGGTCCATGAGTGTGGTGCAGACGTCTGTCCACTTAGGTGATTACTTCTCTCAACTGAAGAGCGAGCTTCCCCATTGCCAGTGACCTCGGACACAGAGACCCACCCAGTTCATGGCCCAGGCAGTTTGGACTTCAGGCCAAATTGAGCCCAGGGAGTCAGGAACCCTGGAAGGAGGGATTCAGGCAGCTGGGATGTAGGGGTCCCACCCTCTTGGGCTGGGTCAGGGCCTGCAGGTCATGCAGTCAGCTGATTGCAGTCCCTGCCACAAGGAGCCCAGCCCCCACATCTGCTTCAGAACCCCAAGCTTATTCTTGTTCTCTCTTAGGGTTGGCAGTGCCCAGGCCTAATCAAGGGGTGACAGTTTAGGATTCACAGCTAGGTCTCCTCTCCAGTGTGTACCTTTGCTTTAAAAGTCTCTCCCTGGAGCTTCCCTGGTGGTCCAGTGGTTAAGACTCTGTGCTTGCAATGCTGGGGGCACAGGTTCAATCCTTGATTGGGGAACTAAGATCCTACATGATGTGTGTGGTCAAAAATAATAATAAAAATCAGTTCAGTCACTCAGTCATGTCCAACTTTGCGACCCCATGGACTGCAGCACAACATTCCTCCCTGTCCATCACCAACTCCCGAAGTTTACCCAAACTCATGTCCATTGAGTCGGTGATGCCATCCAACCATCTCATCCTCTGTCGTCCCCTTCTCCTGCCTTCAATCTTTCCCAGCATCAGGGTCTTTTCAAATGAGTCAGTTCTTCGCATCAGGTGGCCAAAGTATTGGAGCTTCAGCATCAGTCCTTCCAATGAATATTCAGGACTGATTTCCTTTAGGATGGACAGGTTGGATCTCCTTGCTGTCCACGGGACTCTCAAGAGTCCCAACACCACAATTCAAAAGCATCAATTCTTCAGCTCCTAACTTCCTTCACAGTCCAACTCTCACATCCATACATGACCACTGGAAAAACCATAGCTTTGATTAGACAGAACTTTGTTGGCAAAGTAATGTCTTTGCTTTTTAATATGCTGTCTAGGTTGGTCATAACTTTTCTTCCAAGGAGTAAGCGTCTTTTAATTTCATGACTGCAGTCACCATCTGCAGTGATTTTGAAGCCCCCCCAAAATAAAGTCTGTCACTGTTTCCACTGTTTCCCCATCTATTTGCCATGAAGTGATGGAACAAGATGCCATGACCTTAGTTTTCTGAATGTTGAGTTCAGAAATGTTCCCTGTCACCCCTGCCCAGTAAGTCCATCTGGTCCATTTGGTTACATCCAAGTGCCCTCGAGCTCAAGTCCATTTCCATCTTGTTGGTCTCCCTGCATCCTCCTGTCTACTCAGTGTTGACACTTAGACGTAAGATGGGCATCACAAACCACTGCCAAATAACAACTGATTTTCGCCCCCTCCCTCCCCCCGCCCCCCAAAGGCGTTCGGAGGCGCCCTGCTGTCTGTCCCTGGAGCTCAGAGCTGTTCTAAGGCCCTGGAGGCGGTCGGAGGTATTCCGGAAGCACCCGGAGGCGCTCGGAGGCGCTCGGAGGCGCTCGGAGATATTCGGGTAGCACCCGGAGGCGCTCGGAGGTATTCGGGAAGCACCCGGAGGCGCTCGGACGCTTTCGGAGCTTTTGGAGGAGACAGGCTCTTGGCCACGCCACCGCCACCGCCACCGCCACGCCCTCACGCTCACGCGGTGAGTTCTGGAAAATGTAGTTCCAGTCCTTTGATCTTCCTTTCCCCGAGGACCCTGCAGGCAGTGTCAGAACTACGATTCCCAGGGCCCTCTGCGGCCTAGAGGCCCCTCCTCCCCGCTGCCTCGAGCTCCGAGTCCGTCGCTGACAGGAGGCCAACGAACCCAACGGCGCCCAGGAGTTTCGCGCTGTCGGTTAAGCGGCTCTGCAGTGAGCAGAGGCTGGGCTGCGATCCCTTACGCATCCCCGAGACCAGGAAAGGGAGCGATGAAGGCGCCAGCGCCCCGCCGCTCGGGCCCTCCGCCTGCGGCTCCAGCTCAGGGCCCCCGACCACTTCGGGCCACGAGGAGACCTGGCCGTCGGGAGTATTAAAAGAGCCCCGGCCTCTCGGAAAGTGCGGCCAAAGCCGAAAGCGACTGGTGTCGAGGAAGAAAGGGGTCGTTTCAGGCTGTGACATGGAAGCAGTTTTCTCGAGGAAGAAAGACGAGTCTTACCTACCGTTTGGTGACCGCGCCTCAGTTCTGCCCAGCGTTCATTCTACAAGTGCAGTGAGCACCTGTTATGTGCAGCGATCAAAGAGATGAGACTGACCAGAGCCTTGCTGTCGAGGAACTGGGCAAACAAGAACCCACAGAGGCCCCAGGCCTCTAAAATACATCCCAGAGGTCGACAAAGGTTGTGCTTGGTTAAAAAGCAGCTAGAGGAGTGCAGAGCCCATCAAGTTATTAAAGACAGTTACTGGGCTTAAGTGGGTCTGAAAGGAGGAGGGATAAGATTTTAAAACCGATGACCCAGAGTCTTTTAGCTTCTCTTGGGAGTTCCCAGGCTTTTTTGCTCTTCCATCCCGGTTTAAAAAGTTGCCCCGCACCCCCCCCCCCCCCCCAAGATGGTAACTCTGGCCATATCTGTTCTGCTCCTAGTTGTTGTCATTCTGCCCCTCCAGTGTCGACAGATGACACTCCAGGCACCTTCTTCCTTTCCGCTCCAGATCCCGCCCCACCTTAACCTGAGGAATTGTATATGTCTCTTAGACATCTCAGTCAATAGGCAGGCCGTGGTCTCTTGTCACCCCTGACAGCTCCATACCAGGAAACTTGTTCAGACTTCATCGGGGTCTCTCCTAGTTAACTGTCTGCCTGTCTCCTTCAGTCAGGTTTCTTGAGAATAGTCTCCATTCTTAAACTTTTTTTCATTTTCTCACCTGCTTGCCCCTAAAAAATTTCACCATTTTCCGTTTCCCACAATTCTACTGGAAACTTCTGGCAGTCTCTGGTGAAGTCCTAAATGTTAGAGCATCCGACACTGTCAAGAGTTGTCATTCTTCTTAAGACACTATTCTGTCTAGTTTTCTTGCTTCCTCTTCGCCCATTCCTTCTCAAGTTGTAGACAGGGCTGTTGTCTGCAGCCTACCCTGTACATCTCGCTGCAGCCCACATCTTCCTTGGACTTACTGGTCTATGGTCTTCCTGGCTTCTCCCAGTCCTCTCTGGAGCTCCAGTCACATGGGGTCACAGAATCAGACACGACTGAGCGACTAAGCACAGCACACAGCATTCTAGTGGCTAAAGTTTCTTCTCGAGTTAATACTGTAATAAGGGAGACAGACAAGAAATACCTGCTCTGGCAGATGGTGCATTCGTGCCAAGAAAAATTGTAAATCAGGTCATGGGGACAGGGCGTTATGGTGTGGAAGCAGGGTGCAGATTTCTGTAAGTTGATTATAGAGGATTCCTTTCTCTGTAGGTTTGTTTTGAGCGGAGAATGGATGATGTTCGTGGATGGGGACAAAAGCCAGTGGCTGTCATGGGAAGGAGTGGGTTAGGGTTCAGATGTCCTTAACAATAGCACCGGCCTTGCTTTGCGCATGAAGTGCGACCGTGGGAGCAAAGAAAGAAAGTGAAGTCGCTCAGTCGTGTCCGACTCTTTGTGACCCCATGGACTGTAACCTCCTCGTCCATGGGATTTTCCAGGCAAGAGTACTGAAGTGGGTTGCCATTTCCTTCTCCAGGGCATCTTCCTGACCCAGGGATCCAACTCGAGTCTCCCGCAGTGCAGGCAGACGCTTTACCGTCTGAGCCATGGGGAAACCCGGGTGGGAGTAAAGCCCTTCCGAGACCCCTTTCTGTCCCCACTCGCCCCCTGCCCCTCCCACTGTTTCTGCCTCCTTCGTTCTTTCCTGCCTCTTCTGTCCTCTTCCCTTCCGTCCTCCCCATTCTTTGGACTCCCCCGCCTAGCCTCTGCTCCTGCCTCTTCTCCAGCCTTCCTTCTCCCAGCATGGGGTGGGCTTGGCTGGGGGTGGCCGTATGCCTCCAGGCCGCGTAACGCCCCCTCCCTGCCCCTCTGCCGATGGCTCTGAGCACCGGGCTTCCTGGGAAGGCTTCCCGGCTGCTCCAGTCCCCCTGCCAAGAGGGCTTCGGGGGCACCAAGGACGCCTGCTGACTGTACCCAGGTGAGCCCCGGGGAGGCAGGAGGAGAGCCGCAGAAGGCATGGTGGTCCGCACCCCATTTCTTCCCCTGCTGCGCACAGACCGGCCTGCTAATCCTGACTCAGATGGGTAAGCAGGGGCTGCCCTCTGGACACCGCTGAGGGGCAGGGGAGCCCCTAGTGCAGGGGCGCAGGCTCGGCCGGGCATGCTGGGCCCAGGTCAGGAGGGAGAAGCACCCTTTCCATGAGAGCCTGCACGCAGGCACAGATGGGACCCTCACTGCTGCCAGTGGGCCGCGAGCCTGGAAGCCCCAGAGGAGCCCAGTTCTGCGCGTTTCCCCGCAGACTTGGCCCCCCCCACCCCCCGTGAACCCGGTCTGTAGCCAGGCCTCCCCACCAGGCCCCTCCGCAGGCCGAGCAGGGTCCAGGGTGGAGGGGCAGGAGGCACCCTCTGCTTTGGGGAAGCTGAGACCAAGTCTCAGGGGGCAGCCTTGCACCCTGTAAGCGGGGGGAGGGGGGGGCCAGACAATTGTACCACCTGCGGGGGAGCGGGGCCTTGCCCTTAAGGAAAATGTGATTTTAGAGGAGCAGATACTTCTTGAGCTTTAGTGTCTGAGGAACAAAGGCCATGGGAGAAGAAGAGGAGAGCTGGGGGTTTGAGAAAAGGTGCGGTGGCCTCTGACAGCAGCTTCTGAAAGAAGGCTTCCTGGAGGAGGAGGCCTGGGAGCCCTACAGTACGGGTGGAGGAGGACTTTCCTGTGGGAATCTGGTCCCCACAGAGAACCGGGAGGGTCTGCGGAGGGGGGCCAGAATAGAGCACAAGGGCCCCTCCCGTGGGAGGGTGGGCTTGGGGGTGCTCCTGGAGCCTCCTCACCTCCCACCTCCTGTCGGCCTCCCTGCATCACTTCTCCTCCTCCAACAGCTTCCCGGAGCAGCTCCCTGGCAGTTGGACCTGGAAGGCTGGGCAGACTCCCATGCGGTCCAGTCCCCACGCGCCCCCTGCCTTCCCTGGGCCCTGGACAAGGGAGCTCACAGCGCAGAGGACAAGACGGCGGCCTGTTGTCCCAGCGCGTGGCAGCACCACAGATCTGTTATCTCCGTTTCTTGGGGTCGGGGATCCAGCCAAGACAGGCAGGGGCTTCTGCCTTGAGGTATCGCGAGGCTGCACCCAGGCATCTGCGGGGACTGTGGCCCACGCGCAGGCTCCACTTGGAGGGTCCAGGCTCACTCGGGGTCGTTGGCAGGATTCGGTTCATCGGTTCCTCATGAGTTACTAGGGGAGCATCATCCTTGTCTGCATTTCGCTGGAGGGCTCACTCCGTTCTTGGCCAGGTGAGCCTCTTCAGAGCGCCTCTCCCTACAAGGAGGGCAGCAGGCGTCTAGGGGAGCCAGCCCCCTTCTGAAGGAGACAGTAAGGTTCGCACTTGGCGGGGAGACAGGCCCCCGTGACCCCATCTGCAGTGGCAGCTTGGCCTTCTGTGCCGTTAGATTCAGCTCACCCTGGGGAGGGCCTCGCAGAGCGCTCGTCCAGTGGGGACCACTGGGGGCCACACCCCCGCCCCACTCTGCGCTCTTCCTGCCTTCCCCCAGGCCTGGGTCTCCGGAGACGGTCATACTGTGTCCAGTGTGACAATTGTGTGTTTTTCTCTCGTTTTAGAAACTAGCCTGGGCCACCGTGCCCTGAGATAGATGTACCCAGAGAGTTGTAGGCTGCGCTGTGGACACTGTTCTGTCCACGCCGCCCCTGCGTCAGCCCTCCCCAGGCCTCTGCTTACTAGGCTTTCCCGCCTCCTCCATGACAGGAGCCGCTTTCCTTAAGCTGAGGAGTTGTTTGCATTTTTATCAGAGCAGGATCAGGCCCCCAGTCTCCAGGGAGTGGAGGAGCAAGAGCAACAGGGGAAATCTGAGAAGGAAGCGGAGGGGCCCCCATAGGCCACACAGTCAAGGCTTGAACCACAGCTAAATCTCGGTGTTGGTGAAACCCTGGGAAGAGCCGTTGCGGAGGCCTGGGCACCCCTGGTGCCTGGAGGCCAAGCTGGAGGGGCTGAGTGATGCAGGGCGGGCCCCCCGGGTGCACGGTGTCCCGACGCTGCAGCCACCCTGTCCCTGTCTCGTGTCCCCTGCCCAGGGCCCACCGGGAGCGGGCACCTACGGCTGCTCTTCTGTTTGTGGGCTGTGTAATAAACGGAAGCTAAAAAGGACTGGCTCTTTCTTTAGAGGCTAACCTGCCAACCTTGGCTGCTCGGGCTTGACATGATGGAAGGAAGGGGAGCGGAGGCGGGAAGGTGAGAGGAGTGGGGGAAGAAGGGCCTCAGACCGCGGCTCTTGCCACCCCTACCCTGGGCTGGAGCCAGGTCCTGCTTTCTGGTCCTGCTTTTCCTCCTGGGGTTCCACTCAACCCCATGGAGTTTGACCACTCCACTCCGAGGACACTGTGCCCCAGCCCTGTCCCCGGAGACACTCGGGTAAGGGGAGCCGGGCTCACTCCCAGACCGGAGCAGCCCTCAGGTGGGCCAGCACTGGGGGCAAAGCGGAGAGGACTCAGCCCCTTTTTCCTCGACACGCTATGGAAATTTACAAGCAGAAAGTTGAAGGGATTTTTGACTACACACCTGTACACCCACTGCCAATGGTCCCACTCAGCGTTTTACGAGACTCTTACATCTAGGCAACCATCCTTTATTCATTAGATTTTTGATGCATTCAAAATTAATTTTGAAGTGTGCTTGCCCCTACATACTTTAGCATGTACATTAACTAGAGTTCATTACTGATAGTCTTTTAATATAAAACAATGAAATGCCCAGCTTGTAAGTGAACATTCACTCTTTTGACAAGTGTATGCATTTTTGTAACTCAGACCCTTATCGAGATACTGAGTGTTCCCATCACCCCAGAAAGTTCCCTCATGGTCCTTGCTGGCTGACCCCCAGTCTGCTCAGAGGCAACCACTCAGTAACCTGCCTTGTGATACTGGTACAAAGGTACAAAGTGAAGTCGCTCAGTCATGTTCACCTCTTTGGATCCCATGGACTGTAGCCCACCAGGCTCCTCCATCCATGGAATTTTCCAGGCAAGAGTACTGGAATGGGTTGCCATTTCCTTCTCCAGAGGATCTTCCCAACCCAGGGATGAACCTGGGTCTCCCCCATTGCAGGCAGATTCTTTACCCTCTATGCTACTACAAATTACATATAATACTGGAGCCTAAAGCAAAAGGAATTATTTTTTAATTAATATTTTTTTTCCTGAACACCGAAGTAGGTAAAAACCTGTTGAAAAGTAGATATATCAAAACAGTTTAATTCTTTTATTTATATAAAAACCAACTGATAATCTTGCTTTCCTGGTTTTAGTGGAAACAAACTCATCAATATTTCCAAAGTCTACTACTTGTCTTTAAAGGAGAGAATTGCCATGCTAATTTCTTTTGATGAAGTGATCTTAATTTTTCATTTACTGCAGCTTACTGAAATGTCTTACAGGATGCCACGGTGACTGGGAATGCTAACAACCTCAAGACCATGTCCAAATTGGAAAGATTGCACTAAGCAAATTTGTGAATCAGCCTTAGAAGGTACAAACACTGTTTTGTACATAACTGATACTGCATGCTGCTTAAAACTATATCAGATGGATATATAGGACTTCGGATATTTGAGTCAAGTAAGTGGCTACTTTGTGGAAGTCAGAGGTATCCATAGAAAACTTTTCTCCAGTTAAAAATTCAAAATGTAAAGACACTTTTAATTTTTCATATATTCATTTAAAATGTGAAATTAAGGCACCTATAATTTCTTTAATTTCCATTTGATATGCAGTTTTCTTATAATAATTGACACTCATCTAGTGATTCATTTCCAATGTTTATACTTTAAAAGTCAAGTGCCACATTGGTGACACAGTGGTGAGCATAACTGCCTTTCATAAAGTTCAAGCAGTAGCCCCTATCTTCTGCTAAGATTTCACATTAATCAAACATGAAAGCTTTCTGTTATTTCTAAGCAAAGGTACAGGCCCCCTAAGCATACAACTTAATGTACAGTCTTTTTTTTTAATTGTATAGACATTAACTTTTACACTTGGTTTAGAATAACATCCTACACAGATAGATTATATGAAGTAATGCATTTATGCCAAGATGCTTTTGATGTATGCATTTCATTTAATATATATTTCAGTATAAGTGCCTTTGTATGTTAAATATCTTGTTTACATTTAATCTTGATCCTCACAGGGTATCTGGATGTGTTTTTAATGTAGGTTTTAGAACAGACATAAAAATATCCCATCCACATCCATTTTTAAAACTTCACACACAAAATATGTATATTATATGTATCCATATACCTATGTATAAATGCTAAAAAATGGTTAACATTTTATTTCCCAGGGGCAGCATTTTTGTATATTATTATGAGCTGAGGAAGCACAAAGTGGGCATAATCATATTTGGAGGAAAATGCCTTATAAACTCTTGTATAACATGCTGTATTTTCTCCATTAGACTATACCTGGCCACAGGCATTTTTAATTTTATTTCCAACCTCTAATTTCATAACCTAGACTTAGAAAGCTTCCTCTTTCATTTCAATGAAGTCAGTACAACTTATTTTATTGTCATGACATTGTTCTTAATGTGAGCAGACCTCAGGGTCAGATATGCTTGTTCACAATGGACTACATCTTGTGTACAAGCAAAAAATAAAAAGTACTTGCTCCATTCTTGACAATTATTTCAGAACTCATGTGATTTGCTTGTAACATGATATACTTGTTTTGAATTTTATTAGACCAGGCACACGGATTTCCAATAATTTCCTGTGATTCTCTTAAGATTTAAATTGTTTTCTTCAAAGTGTAACATCTAAAACCACTCAATATATTGTGATTTTTGTTGCTTTGATTTTGTCATCTTCTGCAAAACATCTATTAAACTGTCAGTTTGAATATTTTTCAAAAACACTCCCCATTTTAGACAGCATCACAATGAGACATCAAATTTTCAAGATCACAGCTTCTGTTTAAATTTTTCTAATATTTGAAACTTTTTGATGGTTACAAAAATTTGATTCTGTTGTATTATTGTGGGGAAATATGCATGAAAAATAAAGACACTTCTTGTAAATAAATGAACCAGTCACAGTGAATTTATTTGCCATTATAATAGTAAAAAAAATAATATGGAAGAATCTTTGGCCATCATGTGAAATAGATTCTTTAACCTAGCTTCTCTAAAATATACCCTTTTCCTTTGTTGGGTCTGTGTTGTATTAAAATAATTTTTATTATCACAAAGTAGCAAATGTACCATAATGCAAAACTATTAAAAATGTATTTCAAAATGGCATCTTCTTACTTTTGCTCACACAAGTATCTGAAATTTCTAATATTTCTCTTTATTTCCCAAATAAGAATCTTTAAGAATCTGAATTTGATGGTAGTTCTGTTCTAATAATGTCAATGTTAAGGAACCCTCATTTTTAGTTGCTAGAATACTGTTTTTCTAGACCAATTTGTAATTGTCCCCTATTATTTTAATACATTTCTGCATATTTTTTTTTCTTTTCCAGAGTATTACACCATTTGACTTTGTAGATACTACAGATACCATATTTGTCTAAAACAATTTAGTATACATTTAAAATATGTATTTAATGAATTATATAATTATTACAAATCTAATATTTAAATTATGTTAATATGAATTTTTAATATTTCACAGGTAGGAATACATAAAGTTTTGTTTCAAAAATAGAGAAATCAATTGCTGTTTGGAATGTAAAATTCTATAGTCACTATGAAAAAGAGTTTGTTAGTTTTCAGAAAGTTATACTAAAACTACTTTATGACCTAGCAAGTCCACTCCTAGGCAAAAACCCAAAGAATTGAAAATAGGGACTCAAACCAATTCAGTTCAGTTTAGTCGCTCAGTTGTGTCCAACTCTTTGCGACACCATGGACTGCAGCACACCAGGCTTCCCTGTCCTTCACCAACTCCAGGAGTTTACTCAAACTCATGTCCATTGAATTGGTGATGCCATCCAACCATCTCATCCTCTGTCATCCCCTTCTCCTCCTGCCTTCAATCTTTCCCAGCATCAGGGTCTTTTCAAATGAGTCAGTTCTTCCCATCAGGTGGCCAAAGTATCAGAGTTTCAGCTTCAGCATCAGTCCTTCCAATGAACACCCAGGACTGATCTCCTTTAGGATGGACGGGTTGGATCTCCTTGCAGTCTAAGGGATTCTCAAGAGTGTTCTCCAATACCACGGGGTTCATCAGTTCTTCAGTGTTCAGCTTTCTTTATAGTCCAACTCTCACATCCATACATGACCATTGGAAAAACCACAGCTTTGACTAGACAGACTTTTCCTGGCAAAGTAATGTCTCTGCTTTTTAATATGCTGTCTAGATTGGTCATAACTTTTCTTCCAAGGAACAAGCATCTTTTAATTTCATGGCTGCAGTCACCATCTGCAGTGATTTTGGAGCCCCCAAAAATAGTCTCTCACTATTTCCACTGTTTCCCCATCTATTTGCCATGAAGTGATGGGACCAGATGCCATAATCTTCATTTTCTGAATGTTGAGTTTTAAGCCAACTTTTTTTTTTCACTTTCATCAAGAGGCTCTTTAGTTCTTCACTTTCTGCCATAAGGGTGGTGTCATCTGCATATCTGAGGTTATTGATATTTCTCCTGGCAATCTTGATTCCAGCTTGTGCTTCATCCAGCCCAGCATTTTGCATGATGTACTCTGCATATAAGTTAAATAAGCAGGGTGACAATATACAGCCTTGATGTACTCCTTTCCCAATTTGGAACCAGTCTGTTGTTCCATGTCCAGTTCTAACTGTTGCTTCTTGACCTGCATACAGATTTCTCAGGAGGCAGGTCAGGTGGTCTGGTATTCCCATCTCTTTAAGAATTTTCCACAGTTTGTTGTTGCTGATCCACACAAAGGCTTTGGCATAGTCAATAAAGCAGAAGTAGATGTTTTTCTGGAACTCTCTTGCTTTTTTTATGATCCAACAGATGTTGGCAATTTGATCTCTGGTTCCTCTGCCTTTTCTAAATCCAGCTTGAACATCTGGAAGTTCTCGGTTCATGTACTGTTGAAGCCTGGCTTGGAGAATTTTGAGCATTACTTTGCTAGCGTGTGAGATGAGTGCAATTGTGTGGTAATTTGAACATTCTTTGGCATTGCCTTTCTTTGGGAATACATAATACACAATAGAGAAAAGGTGGAAACAATTCATGTCCCTCAATAGATGAATGTTAAACAAAATGTGGTATATTTATACAATAGGATACTATTTAGCCAAAAAAAATTAATGAAATTTTAATACATTCTAAAACAAGGATGAATCTTGGAAACATTTTGCTAGGTGAAATAAGCCAAACACAAAAGAACAAATGACAAATGATTTATTATTCCATTTATATATGGAGAAGGCAATGGCACCCCACTCCAGTACTCTTGCCTGGAAAATCCCATGGACAGAGGAGCCTGGTAGGCTGCAGTCCATGGGGTCGCTAAGAGTCGGACACAACTGAGCGACTTCACTTTCACTTTTCACTTTCATGCACTGGAGAAGGAAATGGCAACCCACTCCAGTGTTCTTGCCTGGAGAATCCCAGGGACGGGGGAGCCTAGTGGGCTGCTGTCTATGGGGTCGCACAGAGTCGGACACGACTGAGGTGACTTAGCAGCAGCAGCAGCAGCAGCATAGCAGGCAAATCCACAGAAACAGAGTGGAATTGGGGTACCAAGGGTGGGGGGAAGGGAGGGATAGGAGATGTCATTTAACGGGTGCAGAATTTATGTTTGGGATAGTGAAAAAGTTCTGGGAATAGATAATGATGGTGGCACAATATTGTGAATGTGCTAAATGCCACTGAATTGTACACTTAAAAATGGCTAAAATCACGCTTCCCTGGCAGTCCAGTGGTTAGGACTCTGCACTCCCACTGCAGGGGACCTGAGTTCAATCCCACATGCCACATGATGTGGCAAAAAAGAAGAAAGAAAGAAAATGGCAAAAATGGTAAATCTTCTATTATGTATGGTGGTGGTTGGTGGTTTAGTTGCTCAGTTGTGTCCAACTCTTGCAATCCCATGGACTGTAGCCCACCAGGCTCCTCTGTCCATGGGATTCTCCAGGCAAGAATACTGGAGTGGTTTGCCATTTCCTTCTCCAAGGGATCTTCCTGACCCAGGGATCAAACCCAGGCCTCCTGCATTGCAGGCAGATTCTTTACTGACTGAGCTACAAGGGAAGCTCCTTAAGCTCTCTTATGTATCAGTTCAGTTCAGTTCAGTCACTCAGTCATGTCCAACTCTTTGTGACCCCATGAACTGTAGCACGCCAGGCCTCCCTGTCCATCACCAACTCCCAGAGTTTGCTCAAACTCATGTCCATTGAGTCAGTGATGCCATCCAACCATCTCATCCTGTCGTCCCCTTCTCCTCCCGCCTTCAGTCTTTCCCAGCATCAGGGTCTTTTCCAATGAGTCAGTTCTTCGCATCAGGTGGCCAAAGTATTGGAGTTTCAGCTTCAGTTCTTCCAGTGAATATTCAGGACGGACTTCCTTTAGGATGGACTGGTTGGATCTCCTTGCTGTCCAAGGGACTATCAACAGTCTTCCCCAATACCACAGTTCAAAAGCATCAGTTCTTCAGCATAATGATCTGTATGAAAACAGTATCTTAAAAAGAATGGATGTGTGTACATGTGTGACTGATTCACTTTGCTGTGCAGCAGAAACTAATACAACACAGCAAATCCATTATACTCCAGTATAATTTTTAAAAACCCACAGAAACTAATTACTCAAAATAGCAGAAAATTATGTACCCAATGGAGATAAAGTAGTAAAGACCTTTTTTTATATAAGAAGTAAATAATGATGAGCTATTTCTTTCTTTCTTTTTTTTTTTTTTTTTTTGAGCTATTTCTCATAGTATTAAGTGAATAGAGGATGAAATTTTCCTGGTAAATATATTTTTCTAGTTAAAAAATTTCAGAAAATGTTTGACCAAGTCTCATTTATGGAAACTCAAATTATATTCACAAATATAAAATTGCTATTGCTCACCTAAATGCCCACAATGAGGGTCTTGCGACTGGAAGACATAAAGCCAGGAGGGCAATAGACTGAGTCATGTTTTCAAAGATTTCTCTCTTTTTCTGGAAAATCGGGAGGGCAAGGAGTCTAAGAGAGAAAAGACAATCTCATTCATCTAGGAAAGAAATAGCAGGGCTTGGTGTGTGTGATCATGGTGGCAGAAATGGGATGTCCAAGGTTTCCAAGTAGGAGAGGCAAGACCTTCCACTGAACTGGACACGGGGGTGAAAGAAGGTAGGAATGGAGGATGACACCTAGGTTTCGGTAGGAGCCTCTGGGTGGATGGTGAGATGAGAAAGATTGGGGAGGACAAGTTTTGGGGAAAAGAGCAGGAGTTGTATTTGGCACGTGTTTAATCCAAGATGTCTGTTAGCCATCCAGGCAGGGATGGTGAGCAGACGGCTGGGGATGTATGTATGTATGCAGAGTTCCAAGAAGAGGTCAGGACAAGAGTCCTACGTGAACAGGTCATCAGAATTTTGGGGTCTTTAAAGCCACAGAAAGAATGAAGATGATTTCAGAAGACAGGAAACTGCAGAGAAGAGAGGGCCAGGCCCTCGGGCACCCCAACATTCAGATAAGAGAAGCCAATACGTTGAATCTGAAAAAAGGGGGTCTCAGAGTGGGCCACATTGCCTTTCTATCGTGGAGTGGTGGGATTACAAGGCCTCTGGGGCTCTTTCTGCCCTAATAACAGGGGTCTATAGTTCTGAGTGGCTACAGATGGAAGATGGTGAGGGGGTCGGGGAGAGCGGGTAGGTAGATGCAGGAGAGGCTGCACCCACCCATCACCTTGTGGGAAGGCTAAGATTTTGCTAATGGTAAAATTGTCTATGATCCCCTCATCGAACTTCACTCACCCTCTTGGCATTCAGGACCCTTGTGAAGTGATCCCAAGTTAACTGTCCCACCTGCCAACCCAAGTCCTCTCTATCCCTTGTGGAGGCCTGGCAGCCCCACACCCATGCCTTCCAGCTCTGCCCTTTGCCCACAGGGAATTTATTTTGGCATCTCAGCATCACACCCAGTTTTCAAAGAAGACTTCCCACTCTGGCTAGTGGATATAGGAACTACCCCTGGCCCTGTGTGAACAGCAAGAATGCAGCCATAATAATTGCACCACTGTTATTCAGGCTTGTTTTGTGCACTGTGAGAAAGGACTGGCAAAACAAACTAAACAAGACAAATAACAGTCCTGCCTTCTGTGGCACCGGGGAAAGGTAATACCAGCTTTCCCTTCCTGGTTGTTCCTTCTTCAGCCTAAGGTAGATTTCTCACACAACCGCTATTCGGTTCTCACCTGAAGACTCCAGGGACACCTTCTGCAGCCCTACCCATCACCAATATCACTTTCCTCCAAAGCTATTGAGAGATGAGTGCCTGGTCCCAGACAGGCAGTGGTGGTCTCAGTTCTCTGCCCCGCTCCCACTTTGCTTTGGCGGTACTGTGCGCCGGGCACGTGGGATCTTAGTTCCTTGACCAGGAATTAAACCCACATCCTCTTTTTAATTAACAGGTTAATTAATCTGGTCACATTGGGTCTTGGTCTCAGTGTGCGAGGCCTTCCCGCACCGTCTTTCGCTGGGGCACATGGTTGCAGTGCATGGGTTCAGTGACCCCACAGCATGTGGGACCTTAGTTACCCACCAGGGATTGCAAGCTGGGATCTTACTAGGCACTGGATGACCAGGGAGGTCCCTCTCCCCCTTCCTTAAAGGACGTGTTTCACAATAAAAATAGCACTGCCAATTAAATTTGCACAGTGTGAGAGAGTTTCTGACACTCAAATTTCCCCAAACCAGAGTTGCTAGAAAATTCCTTTCCCCACTGCCACAGAAAACAGAACGGTTATTTGTCATGTTCTTCCTTTTCCAGTCCTTTCTCACAGTGCACAAAACAAGGCTGAATAACAATGTTCAGTTACCATTTCGGCCTCCTGTGGACCCCAAACCTGGCAGTTTACGACAACCTTTCCATTTGCGCTTGGCCTGGCCCTGCTTGCTTCAAACCTGTCGCTCAGGTGCAGTTGGAACTTCAACATTTTTCCTGGAAATCTTCCATGCCAGAGCCATCGGTTCACTGGGCACAGTTTTCTACTTCCTACATTATTGCAGGGAACAGTTTTGCTAAGCCTTCCATCATTGTCTAACAGTAACTTTTTCTCCATCTTCCAACAGCATGGTTCTCACTTTGAGCATCATCCACAGCCTGCGGTCCATCAGGGTTCCACCAGGAGTCTTCTCAGCTCCTTCCAGGCACCTGCTGCCCAGTCCCAGGACAGTACTGTGCATTTTGAGCTTTTGGTGTATTAACACCCCACTCTGGGTACAAAATTGCTCTTCATGCTACTACTGTTGTGTAACAAGTCACCCCCAAACTTAGCAGCTTAAAAAAAACTTACTTTGCTGGAGAGAATATGGAGAAATGGAACCCTCCTACACTGCTGGTGGAGATGTAAATTGGTGCAGCCACTATGGAAAACAGTATGGAAGTTCCTTAAAAACTAAAACTAGAACTACCATATGATCCAGCAATCCCACTCCTGGGCATATATCTGGAAAAGATGAAAACTCTAATTAAAAAAAGATACGTGCATTAAAAAAGATATCAGCATTCACGACAGAACTACTTATAATAGCTGAGATATGGAAACAACCCAAGTGCCCATCAATAGATGAGCTGCTTAAAAAGACATGGTACATATACATGACAGAATATTACTCAGTCATAAAAAAGAATGACGCATTGCCATTTGCAGATGGACGTAGAGAGGATTATACTTGGTGCGTGCATGTGTGCTTAGTTGCTTCAGTCGTGTCCAACTCTTTGCGACCCCCGTGGACTATAGCCCACCAGGCTCCTCTGTCCATAGGATTCTCCAGGCAAGAATACTGGAGTGGGTTGCCATGCCCTCCTCCAGGGGATCTTCCCAGCCCAGGGATCGAACCGCATCTCTTGTGTCTCCTGCATTGGCAGGCAGGTTCTTTACCACTAGCAACACTTGGAAGACCCATTATACTTAGTGAATTAACTCAAATGACTTACTTTCTTAGTGAAGAAAGACAAACATTAAATATCACTTATATGTAGAGCCTAAAATGAATCTATATACAAAACAGAAACAGACTCACAGATGTAGAAAACAAACATGGTTACCAAAGGGGACAGGAAGGGGGGAGGGATAAATTAGCAGTATGGGATTAGTTTGTATCTACAAACTACTATACATAAGATAGATAAGCAACAAGGATTTACTGCATAACAGGAAGTTAACTGAGTGTCTTATAATAACCTTTAATGAAAAATAATCTGAAAACTCTCTCTCTATATATATATATATGTTCAAACTACACACAATTGCATTCATTTCACTTGCTAGCAAGGTAATGCTCAAAATTCTTGAAGCTAGGCTTCAACAATATCTGAACTGCGGACTTCCTGATGTACAAGCTGAATTTAGAAAAGGGAGAGGAACCAGAGATCAAATTGCCAACATCTACTGGATCATAGAAAAAGCAAAGGAATTCCAGAGAAACATCTACTTCTGCTTCATTGACTACACTAAAGCCTTTGACTGTGTGGATCACAACAAATTGGAAAATTCTTCAAGAGATGGGAATACCAGACCACCTTACCTGCCTCCTGAGAAACCTGTATGCAGGTCAAGAAGCAACAGTTAGAACAGGACATGGAACAATGGATTGGTTCCAAATTGGGAAAGGAGTACTTCAAGGCTGTATATTGTCACCCTGCTTATTTAACTTATTTGCAGAGTACATCATGTGAAATGCCGGCTGGATGAAGCCCAAGATGGAATCAACATTGCCAGGAGAAATGTCAATAACCTTGGATATGCAGATGACATCATTCTTATGGCAGAAAGCTAAGAGGAACTAAAGAGCTTCTTGATGAAGGTGAAAGAGGAGAGTGAAAAACCTGGCTTAAAACTCAATATTCAAAAAACTAAGATCATGGCATCTGGTCCCATCACTTCATGGCAAATAGTTCGGGAAAAAATGGAAACAGTAATAGTCTTTATTTTCTTGGGCTCCAAAATCACTGCAGATGGTGACTGCAGCCATGAAATTAAAAGATGCTTGCTCCTTGGAAGAAAAGCTATGACAAACCTAGACAGCATATTAAAAAGCAGAGACATCACTTTGCCAACAAAGGTCTGTATAGTCAAAGCTATGGTTTTTCCAGTAGTCATGTACAGATGTGAGAGTTGGACCATAAAGAAGGCTGAGTGCCAAAGAATTGATGCTTTCAAATTGTGGTGCTGGAGAAGACTCTTGAGAGTCCCTTGGACAGCAAGGAGATCAAATCAGTCAATCCTAAAGGAAATCAATCCTGAATATTCATTGGAAGAACTGCTGAAGCTGAAGCTCCAGCACTTTGGCCACCTGATGCAAAGAGCTGACTCATTGGAAAAGACCCTGATGCTGGGAAAGATTGAGGGCAGGAGGAGAAGGGGGCAAGAGAGGATGAGATGGTTGGATGGCATCATGACTCAATGGACATGAGTTTGAGCAAACTCTGGGAGATACTGAAGGACAGGGAAGCCTGGCATGCTACAATCCATGGGGTCACAAAGAGACACAACTGAGTGACTGAAAAACAACAACAAATATATATATATATATATATATAAATATATATATGTATATATACATATATATATATATATATATATATATATATCTGATCCTTACCCTGATCCTTGCTCAGGGTCTCTCATAAGGTTGTAGTCAGATGTTGACTGGGGCTCAGAATCCTAGTGTGAGGGTTCCCCTGGGATGGACGTCCAAGATGACTCACTGAACTTAGCTGGCAGTCACTGCTGGCTGTTGGCCATGCCAGCTCATCAGGGGCGTCACTGAATGCAGTGCTTATGTGTGTGGCTTTTCCTGTCAAGCAACCTCAGAGTAGCTGGACTTCTTACTTGGTGACTGACTTCCCTAAGAGCAAGCATTTCAGAGAAGCAGGCAGAAGTTGTGTGGTCTTTTATGACCTAAACTTGGAAAATATGTAATAGTGCATCATCCACTCTCTCTGTCGGTCAAAGTAGTCACAGCTCACCCAGGTTGGAGGGGAGGGGGCTTAGAGCCTACCTCTTGATGAGAGGAGTGGCTGAATGCTATTTAGAGGAGCACAGGGAACAGGAAACATTGTTGCAACAAACTCTGGAAAATAGCATCTGCTGCTTAGGCAGCTGAACATGTCCTAGGACATCAGGTACCTTTCTTATTGCTAGACAGTTTAAGTTCTCAAAATCAGAAGTTAACCATCTTTTTCTAAGATCAAAACTGAACTTAGTTTGGGTCGTCCTGAGTGAGTACACAGGAGGCAGCACTTTTGGCTCCAAAATTCCCAACATTCTGGAGGTAGGAAGGCTTGTATTACAAACCCTGAGCATCAAAAATGAACATATTGGACTTCCCTAGTCGGCCATTGGCTAAGACTCTGCGATCCCATTGCAGGGGACCTGGTTTTCATCCCTGGTCAGGGAACTAGAGTCCATGTACTGCAACTAAAGACACTGCATGCTGCGAAGGAAGATCAAAGATCCCAGGTGCCACAACTAAGACCCGGGGCAGTCAAATAAATAAAATGTTTCTTGAAAAATAAATAAATTACACTCCTTTAAAAAATAGACACTTTATCCATCCATTCATTTGTCCATTTGATCATTCATTCATCTAGGCAGTATATCTACTGTTTGCCAGGTGCTGGCGGTTCAGTAATGTGCAAAACTAAGCATAGTTCCTGCCCCTACAGCTTACATTCTGATAGAAGACACAATCACTAAGGACAAAATGACAGAAATAACTGTAAAACTACAACCATGACAAAACTCATTTAGGAGAGGTGTCAAGTGGGGGTTGTACTTAGGACACTCAAGAAAGGTTTTCCTGAGTATTTGATGACCAAAGTCTAAGGAATAAATCAGATTTCCTAGAAGCAGGGGGATAGAAGAAGATCCCAAGCCAAAGGACCCACATGAGAAAATGTGCTGGGACAAGACAGAGAAAGATGAGTTGAGGAAAGTTCTGAAGTAGAAGCCAGAAAGGAGGCTATGATTTGGTGACACAGGTTTGGTGGGCATGGGGGTCAGGGGATAAAACTGGTAGGACTTGGTGATGGAGGGTGTATTTGTTATCTACTGCTGTGTAACAATGGAGAAGGCAATGGCAACCCACTCCAGTACTCTTGCCTGGCAAATCCCATGGATGGAGGAGCCTTGTAGGCTGCAGTCCATGGGGTCGCTAAGAGTCGGACACGACTGAGCAACTTCACTTTCACTTTTCACTTTCATGCATTGGAGAAGGAAATGGCAATCCACTCCAGTGTTCTTGCCTGGAGAATCCCAGGGATGGGGGAGCCTGGTGGGCTGCCGTCTATGGGGTCGCACAGAGTCGGACATGACTGAAGTGACTTAGCAGCAGCAGCTATGTAACAAATTACCACAAATTTAGTAGCTTAAAACCACATCCACTTGTTATTGCAGTTTTCCTGGGTCAGGAGTCCTCTGCAAGGCTGCAGTTGAGGTGTTGGCCTGGACTGGAGTCTCATCTGAGGCTTGACTAGGAAGGACCCATTTCCACGCTCATGTAGCTGTTTGCAGCACTCATTTCTTCATGTGCTCTTGGATTGAAGGCCTCCTTTTCTGCCGACTGGAAGCCACCCTCCATTCCTTGCTGCGGCCCTCTTCATACTGTAGCTCACAATTTCAGTTGGGACATGTTGAGTTCGAGTGACTTTTGAGACATCCCTGAGATATCATGTGAATGATATATGAATGTGTGGATCTGGAGCTCGTAGGAAACACAAATGAATAAACCACATTTAGATAATTGGAAACTCAAGCCTGTGTGGATGAGATTTGCTGAAGGAGGAAGTGTGGGGTGAGGACCCAGGATCAAGTATTAAAGAATTCCCTCAACAAATAACCAGGCAGAAGAAGTGGGCCTGCAAAGCAGACAGGGAACACTTTCAAACAAAGAGAGTGACATGTCCCACAAACCAAATGGAAAGAGAGACTGACGGTGTCAATACCGCAAGGATTCATGTATGCTGAGGACTAAAAAACTCAGTTCCCTTTAGCATCACAGTGAGAATTCACTGATGAGCTGAGCAGGAGGTGTCTGGAGAAGTGATGAAGTGAAGCAAGGTTGGGGTGGGCAGGAAAGTGGGAGAGAGGTGAGGAAACAGGGCTTTGTTATTCCTTTAGAGCACGCCTGCAGGGAGGAGGCAGTTCATCTGCTAAAGGGAGAGCAGAGAGCCCTAAGGGTTTCAAACAGCAGCGAGTGAGCAGCTGGGTAGATGTGCAACATGAAGGCTTGCTGGGCCAACAATGTCCTTAGCCAGAGATCACCAGAAATCAGTAATCAGTAGTCCACGGAGCTGTGCTTCATCCCAGCGAGGGAGACCATCACCATGGGAAACCGCAGTAAAGGAATGTGTAGATACATCCCTGGACCGTACAGGCAAAATGCCAAAGAATTGATGCCTTTGAACTGTGGTGCTGGAGAAGACTCCTGAAAGTCCCTTGGACAGCAAGGAGATCAAACCAGTCAATCTTAAGGGAGATCAACCCTGAATATTCACTGGAAGGACTGATGCTGAAGCTCCAGTATTTTGGTCATCTGATGTGAACAGCCAACTCATTGGAAAAGTCCCTGATGCTGGGAAAGATTGAGATCAGAAGTAGAAGAGGGCATCACCAATGCAAGGAACGTGTACTTGGGCAAACTCCAGGATACGGTGAGGGACAGGGAGGCCTGGTGGGCTGCAGTCCATGGGGTCGCAGTTGGACACAACTGGACTGAACAGCAACTACTGATATTTACAACATTTCAGTTGTGTTAGTTGATGTGGGGGAAACATTTAAGGAAGCCAGTCCACTTTGGATTGGATGTCAGGAAAAGGAAGCAATTCCTTGACCAGACGTCTTCATAGATTGCATTACAGAGGCAAGAAGAATAGACAAAAGTTAAACCTGTAACTGGTAAAGAATGAGCAGTCACTCTGATTGGCCGAGACAGAAGGAGGTTTGGTCATTTTTGTGGCTTGGACAATGTTCTTCTTCTGTCTGTGTTCAGACAAGTATGGAAGGGCCTCGTTTTTGCCGTGGATCTAACATCAGAGCCTCATGTCTACGTTTCATGGAACTTTGTATATTCAGTAGAACACCGAGGCCAGCTGTGTGTGCCAGGCCAGCTCCCTGATGTCACCGCCATGGACGCTTGTTTTCCCCTCTTCCCCACGTGTCCGGATGGGCGCAGACAAGTCCAGAGATGCCTCCTCTCCACCCTGCATCTCAAGGGTTCGCTTTAACAGGATTCTGCTTCTCAACCTCAAATTGGCCAGGGATGGCGGGACGGAACCAACGTGAAAAACCCATAGTCTTCCGGGTCACCAGGCTCACTACAGCTGCCCTTGAACGCAGCCTTGTGTCTCTGGAAGGGGCCTTCTCGGAATCCAACGCCCATGCCCAGAGAAAACTTGAGGAGCCCAGGACAGGCGCGCGCGGGGAACATGGCGCCGTCGGCCTCACTGTCAGCAAGCCAGCCAGGTTACCAGCTCGCTCTCGCGGCGGAAGCGAGGCCAGTGCGCTTGCGCGCCCCCGTCCCGCCCCCGTCCCGCCCGCACGCAGGCCTCTGGGGCGGCAGGGCTACGCCGCGCGCCGATTGGTGGCGTTCCGGGCCCGCCCTCGGGTGATTGACGGCTCCCGGGCCGCCGCCGCCGCCGCCGCCCCGCAGCCGCTGCAGGGTGTGGAGCCCGCCGCCGCTCGCGGGCTGCGCGTGTGCCGCAGCCGCCACCTAGCCTCCGTCATGGACCTGTTCGGGGACCTGCCGGAGCCCGAGCGCTCGCCGCGGCCGGCTGCTGGTAAGCCGACGGCCGCCGGGCTGGTGAGGGCCAGCAGGGCGGGCGGGCGGGCGCGCGGGAGGGCGAGCGCGGCCTGCACCGGCGCGGGGAGCCGGGCCTCCGCCATGTTCGCTGCGCAGGAGGAAAGGCCGCGCGCGGCCCGGCGCCCTTTGTGCGCGGCCGCTTCCCCTCACGAGAGCCCCGCGCCGCCGGCCTGCGTCCGGGCCGCCCGCCTGGGTAGCTCATGGTCCCGGGCGCTCTCCCGGTTCGGCGTTTTCCTGTGCTTTGTGTTCTGTGTGTATCCCGGCGACTGAGGTGGTCCCCGGCTCGGCTGCTTGTGATTCTGAGGCTCAGAAGAGAGGATTCGTTCTCTCTGCGTCCTCCGATCTTGTCTCAAGACTCGGAGTAGTTGTTCCCTCTGGGCCCCGGAAGTCCCCTCTCCCCAAAGGGAAGACCATTCACCCGGGTCCGCTCCCCACCCCTGGCTGCCCCCTGACCTCGGCCGCCGTGCGCGTCCCGGAGGCCGGGGGTCGGAGCTCCACGGGGTACCCGTGCGGGGACCACCACTCCTGGTCCTCTGTCCGGCGGGTTATAACCGCGCCCAGGCTGAATTTGGCAAGACCTGTTCACGTTTTCAGGTGCAAGACATTCAAATGCTGTGGCTTAGGACTTTTTCTTTTTTTCCTAGTCTAACTCGGTGGCAGGAAACGTGGAAAACTCTTCAGAACACTTTTCAGATTCCAGGCCCAGCTCAGCCCCACTCAGCTTGCAAGCCCGGAAGGTGGGGCCCGGGCTCTGTGTTACGAAATCCGCAGCGGATTTTGTTGGACAGTCCCGGAGGGGGTCTGGAGACCCTGGTTCGGCAACTGCTGTTGTCCTAGAGGCATACGAAGGTGACCGACACCCAGCGTTTGCTTTCTTTCAGAGAAGCCGAATTCTGAATGCGAGTGGTTGACATCGAAAAGGGACAGAGTTAATGAATGGGAGATGCTGAGTGCCCCGGGAAAGGGGTGTCTGCGGTCCGTGAACGGAGAGTTGGTTAGGAGGTGATGCTGGACTCGGGCTTCCAAAGATGGATAGAGTTGTAATTTGCAGAGATTCTAGGCGAGGGAACAGTGTGCTTTTTGGGGAACGTTTGGTTCTCCGGTTTGCCTGCGAATGCAACGTGGAGGAGAAGTGCGACCTGCGACTCGGATCCGTGAAGAAGGCTCCCAAGAAGGGGTTGTTCTGCCCTCCGTAGGGCTTGGATTCTGGCATGTCACATGTGGACGCCAGGCCAGTCTTAGGAGGCCGATAGTCACAATAACGGCACTGTTAATTTTCCCGGCAGAACATCTCATTTTGTGGGCTGTTCCCTAGATTTCTTTTCTTGTTCTTGTTGTGGGTGAAAACTGTGGCTTGTGTATGCAGTCTTTTTGACTCTATTGGTGGAGGATAACTTCTGTCTGAGTGTGTTTGGGGCAGAGTTTGCGTTTGCAGATGCGCCTGTATGCCTGTCATTTTCTTTAATCGCCATCACTTTCTACCTGAAATTAATTCGAGTCCCCTCAGGCGGAAGGGACCCCTGAATGATAGAAAAGTTGATTCATTAAGTTGGTGCTTGGAAGGACATCCCCAACCCTGGCTGAGACGACAGGGTGGCAGAGGTGCTGCGTGGTGTTTAAACCCGGGCTCCCTCAGGAGTGGATCAGTGACCCGCCTCCGGCCTGTGAGGAAGGTGCTGGCACTGTCACAGGCTCTCCGTGACCGAGTATGTTTTCTGTAATAGCTTTAAAGGCAAAGAAGGCGTGCTTTCTGAATTTGTTGATGACAGACGCCGAGGGGGATAAGTACTAAAGTGAGTACAAAATCAGAACCCAAAGTTATCTTGATAGGCATTTAGTTAAAACCAGTAAGATTAAACTTAACAGGTTAAAAAAGTCATTTGAACAAGAATAGAAACTGATTTTATGATTTTGCAAAAGTACTTTGATTTTTGAAAATTTAAATCAAATGTCAAATAAATCAAATGTCATACTTTTTGTTTCTGAAAAATTGTTGATAACATTGAATCTAGAGTGAATGAGAGGAAAGTAAAGTTGGCTTCTTGAAGCAGATGGAGAGAGGAGGCTAGATTGCCACCGTCATAGCCCTTAAAGGATATGCAGGTGTCACAAATTTCTGAGCTAATGCAGGAACAATAAAAAGACCTAATCATTTTCACAGTCCCCCAGCAGAGTTGTTTGGGGCATGTACTCAGACTGGTTTCAAATCCTAATTCTGCCCTTGCTGTCTTCTGCGGCTGTTCCTGCATCTGAAAAATTAGTGTTGCGTCCTACTGTTACCCACAGGTCAGAGAGCGTACTGTGTGTGGGGGAGAGCAGAGGCTCTGTGCTCAGTACTGATAGATGCTAGTGCTTTGTAGCCGTTACTCTGTGAGTTAACTTTCACAGCTGTTCAGAAGGGGGAAAATGCACTCTTAAGTGGATTCTGTCAAAACGCCCAGTGTCCAAAGGGAAGAAGTATCCACTCTTCTGATCCTGTCAAGTGTATTCTGTTTAGTGTTTTGATTTTTGGTTTGAACATCACATCTAATGTTCCTACACCAAGCTTCTTACTTTTTATGATCTGAAGAAAAATATGGAAAGAATACAGTAAATGTTTTCAGATTTTGAGCTGAATTAAGGGTTTTCATCCCAACCCTTAACAGGTTTTGCTTGCTGAGTGAAATCAAGTTTCTAATGTACAGTATACATACTTACTTAAAGGAGGATGTGTATTTGTTCGTATCAGATGGAAATGGAATTTCGGAATTTCTTTGCTTGTTCGGTCTCTAAGTCGTGTTGGACTCTTTGCAATATCATAGTCATTAAAATGCTGACTGATGTCTTTGAAGATTGATAGCTTTATTTGGTAGTCTGAACAAGTTAAAGGTGTCTTGGTTTAAAGTCATTTGTGTAGTAATCTGATTTCAGTTTTATAGGGTGGTTCTTTCACTACACCAGTACACTTTAAAACTGATGATCTGCTGTCGATGACTAAATAAATACTTGCTTTACAAGGCACCCTCAAAATATTTCTTTTTATGAAATTGGAGATCGAAATATAAAATAAAGGCTAAGGTATTAGAAAAAACCTGAACTAATTGTAAAACCTCAGGGTTAGCAAGAAAAAACTTAAGTCATAAAAAAATTAAAATGGATTTAGCTATGTAAAAGTAAAAAGTTTTTGCAGCCAAAGTAGCACAAAGGCAAAAGACAAACTGAGAGAAAATAGTTGCGGTACCGTTGCTAAAGGTCACTGCCCCTGGTAAGGTAAAGGCTCAGACAAGTTAACAGGAAAAAGGTGACCCATTAGAAAAATGGTCAGAGGATGCATCCTGACAGTTTACAGAGAAGTGCAGGCGACCCACCGATGGGAATTGGTGCTAGCTTCCTCAGTCACTGGGAAGGAATAGCAGGTCACTGGTGTACCATGTTTTTCACTTGTCAGATTTAAAAATTGGCGCGATGGTAATGAGTATTCAGAGAAATGGACATTCTCATGAAGTATGTTGAGAGTGAAAGTTACCACAACTTTTTTTGGAACACATTTTGGCATTTGCCAAATTTCTTTGTTTACTTTCTTACTAGCAATCTGGCAGATAAAATGAGCTTATAAGTCCCGGGTTGTTCATTATGGCATTATTTGTCATGTAATAAACCAGAATCACCCCGCATGCTCATCAGTCAAGGACCCGGACAAGTGAGTGGCAGTGCTTTCTGTACATTGTAGGACAGTGGGTGACTGTTGGAAAGAACCCTTAGACCCATTGTGCTGGTCTGGAGCGTGCCCGGATGGCTTACATGAACAATGATGTACGTGGAGTATTGTATGTAATGGTGGCAGTGGCTCATGGCAAAGAATCTGCCTCAGTGCAGGAGCTGCAGCAGACACAGGTTCGCTCCCGGGGTTGAGACGATCCTCGGGGAGGAGGAAGTGGCAGCCCACTCCAATTCTTGCCTGGAGAATCCCATGGACAGAGGAGCCTGCTGGGCTACAGTCCCTGGGGTCGCAGAGAGTTGGACCCAACTGAAGTGACTTAGCAGTAGCAGCATTGTATATAGCGTACTTACACCTTTTAAAAATTAAAATGAACATCTACGATTCAATTCATGAGCATAAAGGGAAGTGGAAAGTATACACTAAGGTGTTACTCTGGTGGGGATAGGTGGAGCAGTGGGCCTTTTTCTAATACATCTGTGGTATTTGGAAAACATACACAGTTGTCTGTCACTCTCTGCGGGGGATCGGGTCTGGAGTCCTCTTCAGATCCCCAGATCCGAGGATGCTTAAGTCACTTATATAAAATGGTGTAGTACAGTTGACCCTTTGTATCTGTGGATGAGGAGGTCAACTGTATTGCATTTATAGTTAAAAATTCAGGTACAAGAAGCAAGTTAGGCAAAATATTTAAGGTTTCTGTTGCTATAAGTAGCAACTTTTTGCTAACCTGAAAATGATCAAGAGTATTTTTGTCAGCATAATATGTAACTTTCAGTAGACTTAGCTTCAGACTTAGCTTCAGAATGTAAATAACTTAAAAAAAAAATCAGATGAGATTAAGTATCATGGAAAACCTGTTTTCTGTCTTGTTTCTTTCTTTATGAGAGTTCTTGTATTGAGAACTCAGGGACCACTTCTAAAGTTAAGGTCAAAGTCACACTTGGTCCAGTGATTGCAGCCCCGGATACTTTGAATTACTATTTATCCAACACAGAATGTAAGGTTCTGGCTAACCAGAAGTTCCCTTTATAGCATCTGTGATGTACAGATTGTTTTTAAAGAATCCAGATGCAAACTATTTTAACTTTGATCCTTATGATGATGCAAAAAGGTACTCCAGAGACCTTATAGAGCCTTAGGCTTATCTTTGGGGGGTTGTATAAAAGTTAAATGATCCTTTTGAAGTTCCTGTAACAGCGAGGAGGCAGTATAACACCTCACAAAGAGCATGTGCTGGGAAAGCAGGCTACCTGCGTTTCAACCACCATTTCTCACTGGCTCTTCTCTTGGACAGTTACTTAAGCAAGTGCATCAGTTTCCTCATCAGTAAGTAACCATAATAATAGTACCCACCTCATAAGATTATTATAAGAATTCAATCCATGAAAATATGTAGAGCACTAGAGTAGTTCTTGGCAGGCAGTGAATGTTAATTTTCATTTGCATAAGCCATTCTCAGTTGTGGCCAACAGAACTCTGAGATGATCTCACTGTGTTTAATTGCAGTACCACTCAGAATATTCTAGAGTGATAGAGAGCAGTTGAGGTTCACTCCATTCAGCAGGGGAAGAGAGGCTGTTCTCTGGGGCTGGTGGTAGGTTTGAGGCACTCTCTTAACTAACTTGTCAACAAAGGAGAGCGGCCTGGCTAGTGCTGAGCTGGAAACCCTGTTATGAGGAATGCTTGCCAGGACTGAAAATGTTTTTACCTGGGTAAAAGAGGATTCCCCCCATTGGACACTGGATTTGGAAAGACCTGGTATAGAGAGGTAATTTAATTCAGAAATTAAAATCTGGCCCTGCATAAGTGGAGGGTTGGTTGCTCTTCAGGTCGGCCACCTCCCAGCAATGTCCCTCTGTCCCAAGGTGCCTTGTGCTCTGACCCTGCTGAATATAGTGCGATTGTTCTGGGTCATCCTGTTCAGTTTGAAGTCTGTTGAAGTGGACATAATGATGCTTAGACTAGTACGGTGTGAGTTCCCTTTGGAAGTGGCCTGCTGAAATATTAGTGATTCTTGTAGGAGGAATAGTACAGTGAGTAAATGGTTATCCTAAATGCCTTTTAATGTTCTAATGCTGTTTTTGGAATACTTCCCATAGAGTATGTCACTTGTGAGAAAAGTGAAACTACTTGTAATTACTTAATGTCTTTATGCTAATCCTAAGGAGAAAATTTAATGGAATAACTATTTCCTGTTTGTGTTAACGGATATAAAGCAAAAGAGTTACTTTTTGTTAAATTAGGAATTTATCAGGTATTTAATGTACTTCTGACCTAAAGACTCCTAAAGAAATTTATTTCCTTGAAACTTATAAATTTTACTTAAAATTTTTAGTTTTTAAAAAAGTAGAGTTGATACCCAGCTCGTTTCTAGGCAAAAAGACAATATGGATGAAACTTTCGGAACACACATGTTGAGTAGGGGGTTTTTTTTGTTGTTGTTTTTTGTTTTGTTTTTTGAGTAGGTTTTTAAATGGGTGCATTTCTGTACTTGAGCTCTGAGGAACAAGATCAGTGTGTTCGATCTCAGAGGACATGGACATCCACATCTTCATCTTTAGCCCGTTGTTTCCCCCACATTCCTGTGGGCTGGTTCGTATATTTTGTAACTTCAGTAGAAATTTTGAGGAAAGCTGGAGAAGGAATAATGATTAAGTTTTATGTGGAAAGGGATAATTGAGTATAAAACATTTAAGACAAGTACTTTTGTTAGGTAAATCTTTAGGTTTTTAAGTAGAAAGATTTCTTAGCTTTCTCCTGAGTTTATCTTGGAATATCTGAAATTCCTCATTTTCTTCATAGATATTTATTGAATTGGGCTCTGTGCTGGAGATACCAAGTTAAGACAGATTCAGACCTCTCACCGTCTCTGCTTGTGTGTTTAAGATTCTGCTTGGTAATTAGTTCAGAATGTTATTGAAATAGGATTTTTTAAGATCGGTAGATCTTTGAAGAGTCCCTTTATCGAGGTACCAAGATAGAATTATTGTTTTGCTCTAGAATCAGTTTTTTCTTCTCAGGATTCACTCTTAAAGTTTTTTTAAAAATTTGTTCCTTTCAATACTGAAATTAGCAAGAAGAATACTTGTTTTCCTCAAAACACTCAGTAGCCCTTAAAATTCCTATTGGATCGTCCTTCATTGCTTGTATATTGACTATAACTGTTGGAAACAAATGTCCATATTAAATGACTGTTGAGAAAGTATTTTTGGAAACAGTTACTCTGTCCAACAGAGAGGAGAAGATTTGAATTTAATAGCTGACTTATCGCAGAAGATGTCCCCCTTCGAGCCCCATCTGGCCAGTGTCCAAGTGCTCTCTAAGCAGGTGTTCCGTGTTCTAGGGGAAGAAGCTCAGAAAGGATCTCTGCTCTTTGATGGTCTCCCTCCGGCCAGCAGTACTGACTCAGGTACAGTCTCCAGGCTCTCCCAGGTGTGTGTCAACGTGTCATCCTGGGATTGTAGTTGTCTCAATCTTTTTCCCTTTCCCCCATTTTCAACACACAGATGTTTTAGGTGTTGGACTGTCTTAAGTTTTGAATCCATGGCATCAGGTAAGGCAGAAAAATCCGCTAGTTGCTAGCCCTGAGAAACTGCGTGAAGATATTGAGCAGTGTTCTCTGGTTCATCTGAGTGTCTATTTTACTAGTGAAATAAGACTGAACTCTAAGGCAGGTTTTTCGTCTCCTTTGAAATGATGAGACTTAAAGTAGGTTCAGGACGCTGTGTGCACAGTGTGAGTTGCCACTGGATTGACACAAGAGTTTTGAGTTTATTTCAGTGACCTGTGTAGGTATCCTGGTGGGATGGATTCTGAAACTTGAGCCCCACCCTGGTTTTGTGGGCTCACTCAGTGTTTTGCTGTGTTTCAGGCTCTGGGGGACCTTTGCTTTTTGACGATCTCCCGCCAGCCAGCAGTGGCGATTCAGGTAAGTTGTAGGGAAGCTAGTCCAGTGTGCTGATGGAAATAACATATAATATTTTACTCTTACATAAAGTGTATTTATTTATAGCTGTAAAAAGCCTTTGGATGACAAATCATAATACTGCATAAGGTTTATTAAAACTAAATAGATACCGGAAATTCCCTGGCGGCCCAATGGTTAGGACTCAGTTCCTTCACTGCTAGGGTTCAGGTTTGACCCCTGGTTGGGGAACTAGGTTCCCGCCAAAACGAATAAACAAACAAACTAAACTCAGTAGATACCATCAGTTGGGAAGCAAAAGATATACATAAATACTGCATCACTTTTTGGTGATTATTTTCTACTCCTTGGAATTTTAAGAATTCAGTCGTTTATTTTGACCTTTGTTATTAAGGTTCTTTAAAAAAAAATCTTAGTCTGTCATTCTAGTTTTGCCTTGTTATATTCCTGACAGATCCAGATGTATCCAGCAGAAAAGTATCTGAATATGTGAAGTACTTTTCACATTTCACACTGAAAAAATATCTTCAGTATCCCTGATAAATTAATCTTCTGTTTTATGCCACTTACAAAAGAAAAAGAATTTTGATCTTTAAATGAAGTTGGAATGACACTGCTTTACTGACTGATACAGACCGTGTGCAGGAATTTGAATTCTTGAAGTTTAAGACCTTAGTTAATTAATTTCCAGCCAGTACTTTTATGTTCGTTCTCAACATTCTTTTTGTTGATTTTATTTCATTTTTGTCAAGCCTATTAACACTGGCTCTACTTGTTTCTGTAAATGTTTAACTTTTCCTTTTATATCCCAGTTGAACAGAAGGGGAAAACAGAGCAGATTCCTGTAGGTTGTCATACATGATGAGTCTGTTATTCTGTCTGAGGACTTCTCACATGGAACCTCCCCCAAAGCGGGGAGAGAGGGGCAGGGTGATAGTTGGGGGCAGGGTGGATGCAGGCTGTCCTTTCTCATATGTATCTTCTAGTGTGAAAAAACCTTCCTTATGTTGTCAGATAGAACTCTTACTGCTTTTCAGGTATATTTTTCTGTATTATTAATTAATTGCTACTAAGTTATTGGAATTAGTCTAACCAAGTATGGATTAAATTAGTATTTTTCCTATTATTTGGACTTCCCAGGTGGCACTAGTGGTAAAGAACCCACCCTGCCAATACAGGAGATGTAAGAGATGTGGGTTCGATCCCTGGGTCAGGAAGATTCCCTGGAGGAGGGCATGGCAACCCACTCCAGTATTCTTGCCTGGAGAATCCCATGGACAGAGGAGCCTGGCTGGGCTATACGGTCCATAGACTCACAAAGAGTCAGACATGACTGGAGTGACTTAGCACACACACATTTCTGTATTTAGAAAAAGTATCACAGTCATCTTTCACAAGAATTCTCAGATTTTCAGGCTATGGGTCCATACAAAAAAATTACAGCATTCTCATACAATTTACCCTAAAACCTTCCTATAAAGACAGTACTCTTAGTTATAATGAAAGTTAAATGTGTGCAACTAGGGCTCTTAACAGATTTAAAGAAAGGAGGGTTCAGGATAGTTATGTCTTAGTTATCCTCAGGGCAAAAGGCAATAAACTAATAGCAACTTAGAAACAGGGTTTGTAGAATCCAATCTTGTATCCAATATTTAGGATTTCTTGAGAAGACATACTTTTCTTCTCAAGCAGGCAAGAGCCATTTACAAAAGTTGACTACATTCTAGGCCATAAAGTAAGTCCTAGTACAGAATCAATATCATATGTAGACCACATTCTCTGATTACAATGTAATTCGCTTTGAAGGCAATAACAGTTTAAAAAATTTCTCTGTTTTGCAATTTAAAAGAAAGGAAGTTTTTTTTTATACACATTTGGAAAACTGGAACACAAACAGTAAGTGGCAGGAGGCTAATGGAGAGACCATTGAGAGATCCATGGCATTGTCCCGGTTAATTTGCCTTACCCTGTGGGGTAGGATGTGTGTGTTACACTGTTGCAGAAATCTGTCCTTTGCAAGTAACTGATTATTCTTGAAGGCAAGAATGTTTCCTTTTTCCCCTCAGTACTCAGAAAGGTCTGGCAAAGAGTAGTTGTGTGAATAATAAATGGTTGTATGCTTTTATACCTACATGCAGAGAATACTTAGGACCAGGGACTTATGGACCAGGGACTGTGATGAAAGCTTTACATACGTTCTCCCCATCAGTTTTAAACAGCCTTCTGAGAGGACAGTTTTCTCCCTGTTATGGATGAAGAAGCTGAGGCCGGCAGGTTAAGTAACTTGCCTTAAGGGTACACCCCTTGTAAGTGGCAGAACTGAGACTTAAAACTAGACTTTGTCGTTCCACAGTGCATACTCACTGCAGGTGCCCTTAGCTCTTAACTTTGAATAGACGTTCATCCCTTTGCAAGTGGGAATGGCTTCAGCAGTCGTGTTCTGCCTTTCCGGATACAGACGGTTCTTAGAGCTTGATATTGGTCTCATTTTAAGTTTTTGTTAGTTTTTTTGAGCTGGTTCAGGATGTTTCACTTTGCAGGTTTTGGAAAATGTATACGTAAGGGCTTGTGGATATAAAATACCATGTGTGTGCCATAGCCCCAAGGTATGAATGTGTTTTTACCACTGAGAAGCCTCTCACATGTCCCCTCGAGGCCGTCTGAGCAGGGCCTGGATTTTAACTTGTGGTCCCCCACTGTGGGCACCGAGGGCACTGCCCCACCCCTCAGAGTCATGGCCATGACCGCTGAGCCTCCCTCTCCCAGGCCTCACAAGAATGTCCTTTCATCTCCGAGGGCTGGGAGGGGACCAGGTCTGCTCGGGACTTAACAGTCTATAGCTGTGTTTCTGTCTGGTTTTTACTTTATATTTCCAGGTTCTCTTGACACTTCGATATCCCAGGTGGTAAAGAATGAAGGGAAAGGAGCAAAGAGAAAAACCTCTGATGAAGAGAAGAATGGCAGTGAAGAGCTTGTGGAAAAGAAAGTTTGTAAAGGTTTTCAGACAGTTTGAAAACAAATGTATTAGACTTCATATTGTAAGACAACCCAGAGCAAAATCAAGCTTAGCTTTCCAGTGATAACACTTCCTTTCTGTCTGTGTCTAAGAAGTGGATAGGGTTCCCTGTTGGCGCACGGATGTCCGAGTCCACGCGTGCTTCCTCACTCTTTGCTCTCCATGCGCTCCCTCTCTCACTCACCTCAGTCAGGTAGGGCGGGCGCTCTCTCACTCACCTCAGTCAGGCAGGAGACCTGCCTTGGCCCTTCAGGGGTTAGAGGCAGGCTTGCTCGGCTGTGGTTAGCGTGTGGGTCCCCGGTCTCTCTCCAGCCACGTGTCCTTGCCCTCCGCCTGTTGATTAGTACTTGGAATTCTGTGAAGAGCTCGTAGGCAGCGTCCCAAGAGATGACCTGAGGCTGGAAAGAGCAGTTGAAATTTGTCAGCTTTGTAAAGTGTCACAGTGCATGAGGAATAAGTGAGGAGTATCAGCTAGAGAGAAAGCTGACTTTCTCGGTTTTTACTGACTGCACCAGCCAAGCAAGCCACTTGGTCGCATGACATAAGTGATCTCCGGTGGAGGCTGCGAGCTCCCGCGGAGGTGTGATGTGAGGATGCAGGTTTCATCGTAGCTTGTCACTGCCTGGAGCCTGAAGAGCGCTGTGCCTGCCAGCCGCCGCCCTTCAGGAAGGACATCTATCACTGACATGGCTCTCAGTGTCAGAATATGAGCTCAAACCAGCCATTAAAGAGAAATTTCTGCACCTCCAGTGGACTCCCTTTTTCCTTTTCCTTCCTCAGTTAAAGTAAAAGCAACTGATCTTTCCATTTGTTCAGAGTCTTCCAGCCTCAAGCATGGAAGCACATATTTCCAATGTGTCCACCAGGGCACTTGGGATGAACTACTTACTTGCATTTCTCTAAACTAGATTTTTCTGTCCTCATGAAATTATTGACAGACGAGATTTGCAAGGAGCTCCTTGCCCTGGTTCCAGTCTCACTTCTGTGGGGTGACAGCACATTCCTTGCTCTGGTGCTTTGACCAAGTGCTCTCTTTGGAGGAGCCGTTCTGTCCTGACTTGCTGTCGCCTGCTGTCTCCTCTCCGCCGCTCAGCCTTGCAGAGGCCGCCCCGATAGCAGTGGTCTGCTTTCTGTAGCAGACTTGCCACCCGGGAGATGCCCGGCAGGGCAGCTCTCGGACACTGCTGGGTAGAACAGCCACAGTTCCCTCTCATTTGCTCTGGGGCTAGGGCGTCTGGAGAGAAGGGCACAGTTTTGTATTGGCTTTTTGTTTCCTTCCCGTAGCCTCTTCGGTGATCTTCGGCCTGAAAGGCTACGTGGCTGAGCGGAAGGGCGAGCGGGAGGAGATGCAGGACGCCCACGTCATCCTGAATGACATCACTGAGGAGTGCCGGCCCCCCTCCTCCCTCATGTGAGTGCCCTGCTCGGGCAGCCCGGGTGCCGTAGAAGTCTGTTCTGACGCTGGTGCAGCAGTGAGCGGCCATAGGAGAGCTGGTGCGGTAGTGAGGGCCCAGAAGGAGACCAGAAGGGCGGAAGGCAAGCTGTGAAATCTCTCCTGCAGTTGCGTAAAATTAAAGTGGAGGAAGAGCCCTTGTCACCAAGAGCAGGAGTTGCTTGGAGTTGCTTTTAGAGCCAGGAGAGGGGCTCTGGGGAAGCCTCGGGGGCACGTCTTTTGGGAACAGATTTAATTGGGGGACACCAAGCCATAACTAGTAGATGCTACACTGTAAGATTCTGAGTTATAAACCACATGTGAGAGGCATATATATACATATATATCACACTATATATAATATTATATATTGGAATATATGTACACACATAATAGAATATCAGTCAGCCATTAAAAAAAATAAAATTTGCTGTTGGCACCAACATGGATGGGCCTCAAGAGTATGCTCAGCAAAATAAGTTTATTGTTTCATGGCTCATGATGTCCCACATTGAGAAGGGATTCTAGAAACGTTTGAGGAAAAGAACAGCTCTGCAGAGTAAATGTCATTTCTCACAAGCATATTTGCTCTTTCCTTCCTGAAACAGTTTTTTAATGCCATTTATGTATGTGAGTTTTTTGGCAAACTTGAAAGGGGAATAGGAATAGGAGTGGTAGGGTAGGCTTTAAGAATTTGATAACAGAGTTTGAGTAGCAGTTCTGAAACTACCTGTCCTCTTACAGATGTTCTTGACTGTCTTGGATCAGTAATTTATCTGTGTTTATCTGTGTGTTAGTGTTTAAATCTGCTGTAAGTAGAAAACTCAATCTGCTTTAAATAGAAAAGAGTTCTGAATATTAGTGAAAAATCAGAGTTAACAGATCTTGATTTTTGAAGTAAGTGTGAATTTTTAATTTTAAAATGTCATGGACGTTACTCCAGTATTGTCTCAGGTACTGTTGCTGCTTGCTGTTCGAGTTAAAAGCTTTAATGGAGAGGAGTAATCTTTGCCTGAGGATCTTGCTGACTCTCAGTTCATTATTCCAGCACTCGGGTTTCATACTTTGCTGTTTTTGATGGACATGGAGGAATTCGAGCCTCAAAATTTGCCGCACAGAATTTGCATCAGAACTTAATCAGGAAATTTCCTAAAGGTGAGGCTCAGAACTCAATCGGTTTGCATTCATCTCGGGGTTGGCTCTTTGTGCTGGTGAGAGAGACGTCACTGGCTTTAGAAGAATCCTTGATCGAAAGAGCATGGCTTAGAGGGGGTGGCGCCAAGGGAAGCAGGGGCTGTGCAGCGGGCCCACTGTGGAGCTGCTTGTGTCTCTGGGCGATGGCACCTCTTGTCTCTACTTGGGAGGTTACTAACACCTCCACTTATAGTGGAGGAAGCACAGCTTGTTCTTGGTCATAATACAGAAACACAGTGATGGTGGCAGGAGGATAATCTTCCTTCCTTAAGACTTTGTTTTCTTTCCTGCCCTCTGCAACAGGAGATGTCATCAGTGTAGAGAAAACCGTGAAAAGATGCCTTCTGGACACCTTCAAGCATACTGATGAAGAGTTCCTTAAGCAAGCCTCAAGCCAGTAAGTGTAACCACATGAAGACCTGTGGTGGAGGGGGTGTGGTGTTTTCCTACACGCATCTCAGGCCTTCCAATATGGTTTAATGCTAACGCTTGTGTCCGAAAAACTCCTAGCACCAAGTAAGCTCTTAAAGCTTAATGAAATCTGAATTAAAAAACACGTATTAAAGAAACCGTCCATTTTAGAAGCAGGACACTTCCCTTTCAGCTCTGGGAGTTCAGTCTCAGAGTGCCGGCACGTTGGTGGTGACTGTGTCTCTGATGTGTTTCCCCCCCAGGAAGCCAGCCTGGAAAGACGGGTCCACCGCCACGTGTGTTCTGGCCGTAGACAACACTCTGTACATCGCCAACCTTGGGGACAGTCGGGTATGTGGCTGTGGAGCCGCCCCCGAGACAGCAGCACGTCCGGGGGGGGGACTGTAGGCAGCACTGGTGAATAAGGCCACGATGGCGGGGTTGCTACAGGGGGCTCTGTTGCAGTTAAAAGTTCTGGGTCAGGGAATGGCCGCTAAACTGGAGGCTGTTTGTTCTGGGAAGACTTACACCCTATCTGTCAAACAGGTACAGAGCTGTAAGTTGGAATTTAATTGGCCCTCAAGTAAAACTACTTATATTTAAACAACTATTTGTCTTCATTTCTTTGTCCTCAGATAGTAATGAATGAAAAGTATTAGCCCCTGCCTCTCCAAATTATATAATTTCAAAATAACTCAACAGCTGTGACTGGAAGAGTGCTTGGTGATGGGATGAATGTCCACTGAGCCCAGCACTCAGGGCTGAGGGAGAAAACCCGGCTACTTCCCACGACGACCGCCTGTGTCATGTCCCAGCTGTGGGGCTAACTTAGAGCCAGAGGGCGGGCTCCGCAGGGCCTCTGTGGTCCCTGCTGCCTCCCCGGCCAGGAGTAGACAGTCGCCTCCCTTGCCACCTGCTTGTCGGCCATTCTCCATGCTCATGCAGCGGTCACGGACAGAGTGACCTTCCCACTCTTAAAGCATCTTCAGATATGGACATAGCCGCTCCCCACCCTGTTGCTTTTAGGGTGACTTGGGATATGGGGCACTGGGAGCTGCGAGCACCCCAGATGAACCCCTGCCCCAGTGGGGTCTGTGCTGGGGTGACCCTTTAGTGGATCTCTCTGGTGGGACTGCCTCTTGTATATGGGCGTTTGGACCAGAGGACTTAAAAATAGCACGTGTATGAATTAGCCAGAAAGAGAGACTTTGGAGTCAGACCCAGTTTGAGTCCTGGTCCTGTTCTGTGACTCCAGGCCTGATGCTTATCCTCTGGGCCTCAGGCCTCCCCCTCCGTAGAATAAGAGGTTTGTCCGGAAGTGACCACCCAGTAAACACAGTGATGGGAACACGCAGACGTGTGCTTGCTCAGCCCACCAGATGGGCCAGTGTAGACTCGGGGAACGGTGGCGCCTAAAGGGACCTCGGTGCTGTTGAGGGACCTCCCTTTCACATCACAGGTGGGAAGACAGCGACCTGGCGAGGGGAGCAGTGGGCTGAGGTCACTCAGCAGTGTTCTCTCCCTCAGAGAGAGAGAGAGAGAGAGAGAGAGAGAGAGAGAGAGAGTGTGTGTGTGTGTGTGTGTGTGTGTGTGTGTGACTTTTGACGCTGGACCCTCTGAACTCAAGTTTGTCAGCAGGAGGCTGAATCTGAGAGTCAGTTGTTAACCCCTGGCAGCGTTGGGCGCTGGGCTTGTTCAGTTCACACCTGGTGTCCTCTTGTCATCCCAGGCAATCCTTTGTCGTTACAATGAGGAGAGTCAAAGACACGCAGCCTTGAGCCTCAGCAAGGAGCATAATCCGACCCAGTATGAAGAACGGATGAGAATACAGAAGGCCGGAGGGAACGTCAGGTACCGGAGGGTGGCGGGGGCTCCGGGAGGGATCGCTGTGGACCCGCCGAGAGACCTCCGCGGGCGGGGCGCTCTGCCTTGTGCAGTCTTCAGCGCGATGAGACTGCCTGCGGTCTAACTGGGTGAAGCCGAAGTAGGTGGACATGTGTCGTAGGATTTCACGTGTGTCCCAGTGGGAACAAACAACATGTGCAAGAAACATGCCTCCCTACGTCTGCAAAAGGAGGATTCCTGTCTCTAATTCTCATTCACCATTTGCAGCATTTTCTGTGGTCCTAGGAACTCATAAAAACTATTGTTTGTCACAGCTGAATAAGCTACAGTTTGGGCAGTTTCTCCAGAGAGAAAATCTGAAGTGGTTAGGACAGTAGCATGAGCTGATCACCTCTGGGCTTCTGGGGAGCAACTTCTCAGGCCCAGGGGGCTGCTCTTGGCTGGCTTGGTCTGCGCAGTTGTTTCATCTCTCTTTACATCTTTGAAGACTGTGCCAGCTCTAGTTTGTCATCTGCCATCTCTCAGGTAGTTAAGCAGGGCTAAGGATGCTGCATTAGGAATATCACCAGAGGTCTTTTCTGGTTCATCTTACCGTTTGAGCCCTTTAAGACTTCGTTGCCTGTTGGAGATAAGGGAGAAGTGAGATGCCAGTGTGAGACTGCAGTTGGAGGTGTCGTTTCTCTTCTGTCGTGTACTTGGGGCAGTTTTTGTTGTCGCTCGAGGCTCTTTCTAGCTGGTGGTGCAGGGAGGTCTCGAGAGGAGTCAGAATTCTTAGGGTTGGTTAAAAACTCCAGGGTTAGTAAAAGGTGATTTTGGTCTGGGTTATGGCTGTCTGCGTGAGCAAAGACAGAATTACAGATGGGGTTCTGACCTTGGCCAGTGCTGTGACTGACTGAGCCCCCGTGACTGCTTGTGGGAGTTAATGCCCAAGAATGTGACCCCAGCACTGGTGTTAGTAGCATCACCTTTAAAATTCTGCATTTGCCTGAGCTCCTTGGAAAGATTTTGATATTAGCATTCCTATGGCTGAAAGTAAGATCAGCTGTATTGCATTTACTTCCTGTTTCCCAGTCCCCATTTATTAAGCACTATGTGGACTTAGGGTGTGCCCCTCAATTTGGAGACGTGAGTGGGGGTGCTCAGAGACAGGAGGGGTGACTTGTTCCCGAGCAAAGGGCTGGGCTGTGGCCCATCTCCGGCCCAAGGCTGGGGCTGGCATGCTTTCACTTTTTGTCCATGCCCTCTCACTTTCATTATTAAGATTTTCAAACATGCAGAAAAAATTTTAAAATAGTAAGCATTTAAATATCTATTACCTAGATTCAATAATTAACATTTTGCCATATTTGCTTTGTCTGTTTATATGTGTATGTACGTGTGTGGCTGAGCTATTTAAAAGGTAGCTGTAGACATAACATCTAAGAAAATAGTCATCCCTCAGTCTGTGCTAGCTCGCCTTCACACCCCACCTGTGCCCCGCTTTCCCAGCTGTCCCCAGAGCGCCTGTCGGACGCCAGGTCTGGCCCGCGTTGACCTCGCATTGACCTCGCAGGCTCCGCAAAGAGCCTCTCCACTTTGGCTTGGACCGCGTCCCTAGCCAGCCCTTGGGTAGGGTCGCTGGCACCGTTTTCTCATGGTGTCGTCTGAGGCGCCTGCATGTTACGTCTCATAAGGCAGAGTGTAGGTTACACATTTTCAGTAAACGTGGGGGACTTGATGGGGGATGCCAGGCGCTTCTGACTGCCCCCGTGTCAGTAGCCATGTGTGATCACTGCTGGAGATGGGGGCTCCATGCTGGCCACCATGCGGTAGCAGATGGCTCTGGGGTGGAGAGCATGTTTCCGTGTGTGTCTGCCGGTAGTCTGGGGAGACCCACTCTGGCCCCTTGTGACTGCTGCCCGTCAGCCTTTAGCACCCCTCAGTGATCTTGCGTGAATCAGTTACTTCACAGCTCCAGCACAGAGGACCACCGGCTTCTGGCTGCTCCTGCACGTGGTAGCAGGCAGCCTGTTAGGAAAGGCTCTCCTTTGCAACAGGGGTTGAACCAGCTTCTCCCTGAAAGCAGGGTGTGTGTTGAATTCTTCCATCACATTTACAGAGTGGGAGCCACCCACTCTTGTGGAAATTGGAGTTTTTCTTTCCCTTCTCTGCTTCTTCCGTCCCCCTTCCTTGCTCCAGGAGTCACTGCAGGTGGGTTTCTGTATCCAGGGTGCTGACTCTAGCCGTAGAGGCAGGGTGTTCTTGCCCCTTTGTGGGCCGCGGGAGGGAGCACCTTCCACACATCTGCCTATCTTAAAACAGCTCCATGTGCTGGACGTGCTGGCGTCAACCGCAGGTTCCTCAGTTCACGTCTATTCAGGACAGAACCAGGAAACACACACACGTGTGCTCTCTGTAGCCTGTGAGCTTAGATTGCTACTTCTCATTCGAATTGAGCGTTTATAGGGCTTTCTCTTAACTTCTTTGAGTCAGTGTCTTTTATCCTGAAAATCTTGGTTCCTAATAACACCACATATTTATTTGCCAAAATAGCCTTTTGAAAATTATCAACAGCATCACTGTTACTGAATGTGAGCTCCTTGTGGCTCTCTTGTCTTCGCCTGTGTCTCACTAAGGATATACCGAGTATTGTGTGTAAACATGGAATAATTATTTTCACTCTGGTTTTGTTACACTCGGCTTGTCATGATTATTAGTTTCATTTTGTTTTCAACTTCAGGGCTCTCTTATCCTCTTATTATGAAGCATTTACATGGTGAGATAGGAACCCTGGTGCACTGTTGGTGGGAATGTAAAATGGCACAGCCATTGAGGAACACGGCATGGCAGTTCCTTACAAATTAAAACTAGATCTACCGTCACAACATTGTAAATCAGTACTTAAAAAGAATAAAGATAAAAATTACATAGACCTGCCATGTGATCCAGCAGTTCCAGTCCTGGGTCTGTATGTCCCAGAATTCAAAAGGGGATTTGAACAGATAGGCATGCACCCATATGCATAGCATCCCTTTTCACAATAACCACAAGGTGGAAGCAACCCAAGTGTCCATCGTTAGATGAAGAGAAAGCAAAATATGGTCCTCCATAAAATGGAAACACTATGCAGCCTTGTTAGGTAGGAAATCCTGTCACGTGGATGAGCCTTGAGGACATTTGCTAAGTGGAGTAAGCCAGCCAGAGAAGAGCAGACACTACATGGTTTCATTTATATGAGGCCCCCCCAGGTGGTCAGAGTCGTCATCCGGAGGGAAGGTAGGACGGGGTGGTGGGGGAGGGGAGCTGGTGGTTAGTGGTCACAGAGTCCTGGTGGGGGGATGGGAAGGCTTGGAGATGGTGGTGGTGATGGTTGCACAAGAGCGTGGATGTACCTAATGCCACTCAACTGTTCACTTAAAAGTGAAAGTGAGGATGGCAACTATCATGTTACATATTTTTACCATCATTTTAAACATGAAGAAAGCCTACACTGACATGGTCAGCGATCTAAAATACAGAGCAGAGACGTGCTTCCAGGTCTCGTTCTCTTCACCTCATCTCCTGAGTCTTCCCAGTGTGTCTTCTTACAGAGACACGCATATCCACGAGTGTGTTTTTATTTTCCTGCTTTGTTACACTGAAGGGCATGGACTGTATGTGCAATGCTTTACGCTGCTCAGGAGAATTCCTCGGAGAAAGTGAAGACAGCTTGATGTTTATTTTACGAGGAAGGGAAGCTTGCACCTGTAGCATCTGCTGTCGGGTCGAGTGCTGTGTGTCTGGTACGGTCTCTGATGACAGGGAGATAGTTCTGGAATCATAGGTGCAGTCCTGCCCTATAGCACCCACCCTGCTGATACTACAGACCTTGGCATCTGCCCTCCTGGGATGGTCAGAGGAAGATGGAGCTTCCACCTCCCAGCCTCAGCTTTGCGAGCCCATTGAGACCACTGTGTCCCTGGGCCGGAGGCGCTGTAGTCAGACCAGGTTCAGCGGGCAGCCAGGGTGTTGGTCTCTGTGGCCCTCTCCAGTTGTGAAGGATAAACTGGAACAAAACACCAGCAGAAAAGGTGCTGCAACCAGTGGGCTTTGGTGCCTGACCTGGCGCCAATAGGACAGCCGCTGTCTGATTGATGGGCGGATGGAAGGGAGACGGGAAGGACGCTATGTGTAGCAAATTCGCAAGTGCTGGGGGGCAGGGGCCCCCAGCTGGCCTGTGGACAGCAGGTCCCCAGGGAAAGCAGACTGGCTCGTGGGCTGGGACTTGAACACCCACTCCCTGCCCAGCACGGTGGTCTCAGGGGAGAACTTTGAGCACAGTGGGAAAAGAGCGGATTCTCAGCGGTGTGCCGGGGGAGACAGCGTCCCCTGTTGCGTACGGGAAACTGGCTGTGTGGAGGGGCTGTCGAGGAGGCTTGGGGCAGGCGCGGTCCGTGCCCCGCGTGGCTGGTTCCGGGCAGCCCTTGCCGGGAGCGGTCCTGTTGGGCTCGCTGGGCACAGAGGGCAGGTGGTGTGACTGCTCCCGTGACGCACAGCCTGAGGCAGCCTGGGTCTCTGCAGCCGGCTGGCGCCTGCACCACACACGTCTCACACAGCCTGTTGCGCTGAGTGCAGGCAGAGCGGCAGCCAGCCCACTGGGTCGGGTTCAGAAGCATGAGTGCGCTCCGCGTTGTCCTGGTGGTACTTGGGTCTTCAGCCTGGCCACTGTGCACAGTCTTGTTCAAACAAGCTGGGTCTGTGACTCGGGAGGAGGACGTGCACCCGGCCCCCCGGCTCTCACTCCAGAAGACGCACTCTGGTCCACGGCCTCCAAGCTGCCACCTCTGGCGCGCTGAGGGACCCCTGCGCACTTCTTCACCCGCAGCTCTGCGCTGGCGCCCTTTGCTCCCTCTTGCTTTTTGTTCTGCTGTTCCTACCTGAGAAGATTGCTCAGCTGCTCGCAGATACCAGCATAAGTTTTTGCTGCTGGTGATCTGGTGGTGGCCACCGGGAGGGTGACTCTCAGGGCCAGTGAAAGGCCGGGAGCCAGGCGGGATCCTGACTCTGCGAGCGGCCCGACCCCGGTGGGCGGTTCCGGCCCCTTGGGGAGCCCCGTGGTGGTGCAGCACCTCCGCACACAGCTCTGTGGTTGGCTGAGCTCTCTGGCGCCCCTTGTCGAGTGTGGCGTCTCCTCTGGCCTCACACTGAGAGCCTGGGTGCTGGGCATTGGTGCTGCCCAAGGGGCATAGCACGCACGCCCCCAGCATTGTCCTTGGGAGCGGTGGGCATGGGGCTGCTTTCCCTACCGACGGAACCAACTGGGTGTCTTAGGCCCTGCAGTCACCTTCCCCTCTTCTGAAAGTAGAATGAGTGAAGGTGTAGTGGTGCCCAGAGTTCTCCTATTTATATTTAAGTCATTAAATCACGTTCATACCCAAAGAACACTTGCTTCTGAATCAAGGAATAGTCACTTTCAGGTATTTTCCAAATCTAATTAGAGTGAAATGCAAAATATCCCTCTATCCCAGCTGTTTGTAACCCTGGTGGCTTTAAAGTGAAAGTGAAAGTTGCTCAGTTGTGTCTGACTCCTTGCAACCCCATGGACTATACAGTCCATGAAATTCTCCAGGCCAGAATACTGGAGTGGGTAGCCTTCCCCTTCTCCAGGGGATCTTCCCAACCCAGGGATCGAACCCAGGTCTCCCATATTGCAAGCAGATTCTTTACCAGCTGAGCCATCAGGGAAGCCCAGGAATACTGAAGTGGGTAGCCTACCCCTTCTCAAATCAAACCAGGGTCTCCGGCATTGCAGGCAGATTCTTTACCAACTGAGTTATCAGGGAAGCCCATGTGACTTTAAGGTAAAAACAAAACAGACAAAGCCAGGTCCGCACCCAGTCAGGCTTGCCTCTGGGCTGTGGGCAGACCAGTGGGTTAGGCCTGGTGCAGCCACAAGCCAGGTCGAGGGGGCGCTGGTGCCACCAGTGTGCAGGGCAGCGAGCCGGTGATGACCCAGGACAGGAAGACTCCACGCAGTGCTGCAGCGCTGTGTTACTGGCGGCTGAGGGATGTGGATGCCACAGCTCACGTCCTTCACCCTGTCCCACTTCTCTGCTTTTGAGGTCAGGGTCTGGGTCCTGGGCCCCTGGTCTGCCAGGTGGGGTCTGATGTGCCTACCCCTTGCTGCAGGGACGGGCGTGTCCTGGGCGTGCTGGAGGTGTCCCGCTCCATCGGGGACGGGCAGTACAAGCGCTGTGGGGTCACTTCGGTGCCGGACATCAGACGCTGCCAGCTGACCCCCAACGACAGGTAGGCTCTCCCGGGGCACCGGGCGGCCTCCTCCTCTTGTTTCTCTTCCGACTTCTTCCAGCTCGCATACTGAACCTGGGGTGGCAGGCGGGCGGGCGGCCATGTCCTAGGCACTGTGCTGGGCCCTCCAGGTGCAGGGATCAATAACATCCCAATCTGCTCTCGTGGGTCCAGTCTGACCACACGTGAACGCGTGCACAGTCCTGTGTGTCTTAGGGCTGCGGGCTGCTCCAGGAGCCTTCGGCCGTGGCAGGGGGGAGACACCCGTGTTGGGGACAGCAGGGCTTTCCCGCAGGGGACACACACCAGGGTGGTGAAGTGGGGCGGGGTGAAGGTGTGGCCGGCTGACGCCACAGTGGGGGTTGGGAAATGGTGGCAGGCACTTGGACAGGTTGCAGAGGCTTGCCTTCTCTGCTGAGCAGTCTGGGGTTTAGCTCATAATGGGAGAATCGTGGGAGGTTTTTAAGCGGAGCCAAACTAGAAAGAGAGCTCTTGTCCAGCCTCTGTTTCTGAGCTGCTTGAGAATAAAGCCCTGTGCCTGCGGGAGAAGGCCAGTGCAGGAGGAGGACGGGGCCCAGGGGCCTGTCGGGCACTGGCGCGCCTGCCTGCATCGGGGGTGTGGGCACTGAGGCGGCAGTGAGAGGCCAGGAGGCCGGTGCTGCCGGGGGCGCCTTTCCACGCCTGCCTCGGCCCCTCGGGGCACGTTTCCACCTGCTCCCCCAGCTGCCCAGGTGACGCCTCGGCAGAGTCTTGTTGCCCCTTGAGACCAGGCCCTGTGTGGTCCCTGCTGTGGGAGCCCCTCTCCGGGCTCTTTCACCTCGGCGGAAGGGGCTGGCACTGCTCGGGCTGGGGCCCTGCCGGGTCCCAAGCACAAACCATGTGCCTGTAAATGCTTGCTGAGTGAGTGCCCAGTCGGGTGGAAAACCAGGACCTGGGTGTTAAAATGAGGAAAGAGGCGCGCAGGAGAACCGGAACGGTCCCGCCCGCCCGTCCCTGTTGGAGAGACTCCCCTGGGCAGCCGGGGGGACTTGGAAAGGGACGGGGGCCTGTGCTCCAGCCGTGAAAGCGGAGGGCCGGCCCCCCTTCACATGGGCAGTGAGCGCTTGGCATTCCTCACGTCCAAGCGTCCGTCCAGTTTGGGAGGTGGCCTGAGGCCTGTGTGGACCGACACTCACCACGTATTCACCATCCCACCTGATGGATCTCCCTCGGTGATGTTCCTGGAGTCTGTGTGAGAAACCGGGATTGGGTTGATCCCTAACTTCTGGTGAACAGTGTAGTCTCAGCTTTGATGTATACCGTCTCACCCAAAGTACTTTTTAAGTGGCTTTAACCTTGATCTCGTAGAAGTTAAATTGGTTTTAAAATGTGTAGCTTTTGAGGAGTTGGCCAAATATATTTTACCTCTATTGCCAGGCCATTTTGTAAAGTTTGTGCTAAAACCCATCTATGTTTTTCTCCATGTTGTAGGTTTATTTTGCTGGCCTGTGACGGCCTCTTCAAGGTCTTTACCCCAGAAGAAGCCGTGAATTTCATCTTGTCCTGCCTGGAGGTGAGCACGCTTAAAAGGGGGTGGGTGCCCGTCATTCTGGCTGCCCTTGGGCTTCAGAGGAGAAATCCCGGGCCCCCTTCCTCCGTGTCCCCGGGGAGAGTGGAGCTCCATCCAGGGCACTCACCGCTCAGTTTCTCCCGCGCCCCCCCCCCCCCCCAACCACCACCACAGGAACCAGGGAGCAGTCGTCCCTCCGGGGGGGGGGGGGGGGGGGTGCATCTCGGGAATGGTGGGATGCGGGTCCCTGTTCAGCAGCGCCCCTTCCCCACTTGGCAGGATGAGAAGATCCAGCAGCGGGAAGGGAAGCCCACCGTGGACGCCCGCTACGAAGCCGCCTGCAACAGGCTGGCCAACAAGGCGGTGCAGCGGGGCTCGGCGGACAACGTCACGGTGATGGTGGTGCGGATCGGGCTCTGAGCGGGCGCGGCCCTGACTCCGAGGTTCGCTTTTGTGTTGTGCACATTATGTGTTTCGTGTACTCCTGTGGGATGCCCATGACTGTAAATAAAGGTGTTTTTTCTAGACTTCTGAGTTATCTTATTATGTTTTGAGCAACACTTGACCTTTCAGAGGTTGTATTTCCTTTTGAACGTGTTTTGGGTCTTCCCTTGTTAAAGGCGTTACAGGCCTCTCGGATTGGCCAGTAGTCATGGCCGTGACTGCTCACCGTGCAGCGCTTTGTAGTTTAGGGCACCTTTCCCGTGCTGCCACCCCCCGATAACTGGTGGGGAAGGTGGCATTTCACAAGGTGGTGTTTGAGGCGGTGACTGGCTTAGACAGGCGAGTGCTGGAACCCAGGGCTGCTGGAGGCGCTGACTGCCTTCAGCTCTGCAGACGAAAATAAGGTGACAAAGCATTAGCGCAGCGTGAGCCCAGGCTCAGCCAGGAGGTCAGGCTGACGGCTGAGGAGCACTGCCCGCACTAGGCCCTCCAAAACACCCGAGTTCTGCTCATTTCCCATCCTGTGATGACAGGCGCCATCTGGCTGCGCCGGTGTGGAACTCGTGCGTCTCCAGGTCTGGGCGGTCCCACTGCAGCCCCATGTGGCCTGAGGTCTGGCCTCCTGGCTCGGGGGCACGCACGGGGCTCTGGGCTGGGCTGAAGTTGGGCTTCACAGCAACACTTCTGTCCAAGACGCCAAAAACACGTGAGGAGCCTACCCAAAAAAGCAAACTCGAAAATTCTTGTCACGCCCTTCTTCACAGAGAGAGCAGGACACTGGTATAGCTGGTGAGGCTCCTCAGTGAACCGGGCTGCAGGCCTTTATGTGTGAATGCTTGCCTCGGGATGATGTAAGATTCCGAAGGCTGGCACTTGAAGCTGTTGTGTCACGTTTGCGGGCCGCGCCCAGCCTGCACACAGGCCTTATCACCTTGTCAGCTCCGTTAGGAGGACCGGCCTCCCTGCTGCCAGCGCCTCAGGGACGTTTCCAGCACACCCCTTCCCAGCGCGGAGGGCCGGGCTTCCTCTCTGCGGAGGGGCGGGACGAAGCAGTGTGCCATCACAGGAGGAAGGAGCCTCGGCGTCTCAGAACGGGGAAACCGCGCGCGTTACTCAGTCAGACCTTTCCTTACAGCCTACAAGGCACCAGTCTGTGAGCCCGTGTCCCTAATTGCCAGAGTGCCGCTGTCCTGGAGCTGGGAGAGGCTTGGCGTGGGGCTTCTCTGGCCAAACCCATGCTCCCCCCTCCAACCCCACAGGGAACCTCCCCTCCCCCTCCCCTCCTGGAGATCGCCCCTGGTCGGCCCTTCGCTTTCATAACTTTGTATAACTACATAAAAGAATTCTCAAACAGGCAGTTTTTATACATAAATATATTTCACCTGACATTACACAATAAATACTTCAATTAATTGCTGTATAACACACTTATATCGAGAAAAAGGACCGTGGGTCTCCCCAGGGTGAAAGCTTTTCTAAAGTATCTGTACCCACTGGGTAAAGAGAAATCCAGAAGAGGGTGTGGCCATACCACCCCTTATCTAGAAGCGGGGGTGGGCAGGCAGGACGCCAGCCGGCTGGCCCTTCCTGGTAGGGTGGGGGCGCGTCCTACTGAGAACTGTGCCCAGCCCGCCGAAGGGCAGCGTGCCCGCCGAAGGGCACAGACTGGTCGGTTTGTGTGTGCAGTGCCTGGGGTTCCCATTAAGAGTCAGACTGTGAGCTGGAAGCCGAGGGCTCCTGGGCACCTGCTCACCCCCGGGCCAGCTAGGAGGTCAAGGAGCAGGGTGACTGCAGGCATCACCCCTGCCTCTCCCAGGCCTGGAGGCACCCTTGCCAGACCAGCTTGGCCCCCAGGAGCTCCTGCAGCACCAGTATTCCTGTGGCCTGTTCTCTGTGCAGGAACGGGGGTGGGGGTAACTTCTTCAGCAGGCCAGGGGGGCCCTACGTCAAGAAATGGCAGGAACTCTCAGACACCCTTGTCTCTTCACAGGAACAGCCGCCATCCCCCAGCCCCGAATCCCATCACCGCTGCTTCAGGGCAGAGCACTTGTTCCCCAGCCTGCCCACAATGCTCACAACGCCCATCTGAACTTGGGGCCACAGTGCCACCCGACTGGGAAAGACGCTCTGAAGAGCCCAGAGCTGGATGGACCCAGCGGGGCTGGACCGTGTTGACTGGGCACCCAGAGCTGCCAGCCTGCGGGGGCTGTGGCTTCACCCATCCAGATGAGGGCGCAAGGCCTGGCCCTCCCCAGTCTGCAAAAATGTTCCAGCTCTCTCTGGTGGGTGGGCCCGAGCAGCGCGCCAGGGCCTCAAGGGGACAGGGAAGACGACCTCGTCCAGGGGAGGGTTTGCAAAGGAGGGGATGGTGGGGAAGCCAGGCGAGCTCATGAGTAGACTCGAGCGCACACGTGAGAATAGTTCCGGACTCACTGTCCCCATCAGCCCCTATCAATCCCTGGTGCCCAAGGCTGCTGTGCCCAGGGGCCGCAAGGACAGGCTCGGGCTCTGTGGCCCCTGCAGGCCAAGCAGTGCCCTGAGGTCCACAGCAGCCAAAGGCACGGCTGGGAAGGGGCAGGTGGACGCCAGGCAGGCTGGGCGGCCTCTCCCCGTCTTGTTGGCACGCCCAGCGGGCAGCCCACGAGAGCCCCAGGAAAGGTGTGGCCAGACCTCAGCCATGGAACTCAGGCCACCTGGACAAGCTGCCCGGGACGGCCAGGAGGGGCCCAGGTCTGCAGCCGGGGAGGGACAAAAACGCACGCGCCTGGGCATGCTGAAATCCCTCCTTGGGAAAGACGGCGTCCCGGGATCATCCGGAGTTCTAGGACCGCCAGCGTGCGTGTCGCCTCCGCGGGCTGCCTGTAGTGGCATCTCTGGCTTCAGCTGTGGTGGCCAGGGCGGGCAGTCCGGCGGGCTCCCTCCTGCCTGCAGTGTCTGCCACTCCAGCAGTGCCCCTGGGGTTGCTCACACTCCGGTGTGGCGCTCACACACCAAGGAGGACGGCGCTGAAGTGGGAGCCGCCGCGCACCGTGAGGGTGGAGCCGCTGGCGTTGTCCAGGAAGACAGAGGCGTACTGCCCAGCCTGCGGGGAGGCACCGCGGTCAGCCTGGGTGCTGTAGCCCCGCCAGCCCAGACGCCTCGCCCTCAAACCCAGCACCGCCGACCCCGTTCTCGCGCTTTCTCCCCAGCTCCATCAGCCTCCTGAGCTGGCTGGGGGCTCCCTGTAGTTTATGAATGTGAGGGCAAACCTCCCTCAGGGCCAGAGTCAAGCTTTCTTTGCAAAACTCCGGCGGGAGGGCGCCCCTCCCACCACAGGCCTGGCCACTGACCCCTCTGGTAGAGCCATTGTGAGGCCGGTAGCCAGACCTGGCTACTCCAGATGTGGTCCAGGCACCACAGGGTCACGTCCCCAGATGTGAAGCGGGAGCTCCCAGAAATGCAGAAACCAGGCATTCCTTCCCAGGACCACAGGCCCACCACGCCACCTGAGGTCATCATGCAGGGACCAGACCTCTCAGCAGACACAGCCACAGCCTGGCCTCCAATCCTGGCGTTGCTGGGCGAGTCTGGGCGAGCTACTTAAGCCTTCTGTGCCATAGTTCCCTTACCCACCTCAAATCACTGTGGGTTGATGAGAAATTTATCTGAAGCGCTCAGAACAGGCCTGGCCTACTTAAGGCTATTTGCATGTAAGCTGTTATTCAACACATCTGCAACTAGACTTCTGTTTCCAGGAAAACCTTTTCATCCATTTCTTGACCACCTGCCCCAAATCCCCACAGTCTTTCTAGACTGTCACTCGGGGTTTTGTGTGGGGATAACCGCGTCTGCTTCCCACAGTCAGAGGGCCAGGGGGCCGTGCTGTCCTCCCGGGGAAAGCTGACCTCTGTCGCTGTCCTCCCCTGCCCAACCGAGTTCTCTCGGAAGGGCCTGTTGAGGCCAGCATGGAATGCTTGGGAGGTCAGAAAACAGATGAAGGGGCAGAGCAGAGGACAGGTGTTGGGGGCAGGGCAGATGTGGGGAAGGGAGACCCAGTAACACAGCTTGGCTTTGCTGGGACTAGCATGAGCACTCTGTGCTGCCCTGACCCTCGTCAGGGCTTGGAGGCAGGTGGCACTGCACACACAGCTCCCGAGCCCACCAGCACCCCTCCCTGCCAGCGGTGGTCCCCCCATGGCGGAGCCTGCCCCACACACCTGCAGGTAGAGAACGCCATTGACTGAGATGGTAAAGAGCTCACTGCTGCTCTCCAGCCCCATGACGGCCTCCAGGGAGCTGCGGCCAAAGGAGATAGAGGGGGTGCCTGAGACTCCGGCCCCAGACCCCCCAACCCCACCAGCGATGTGCTCCCCATCACCCAACTCCCGGCCCGGCGCCACGGAAGCAGCAGCCTTGGCCAGGCTTCTGGGGGAGGTGGTATCTGAACTGGGTCCCCAGCAGGAGTGAGGACAGGACTGACGTGCACAGGACGGAGGGTGTGCTGCCAGGGCCGCAAGTCCAGGCTCTGATGGGACAGTCTCTGATGAGACTTGGCTCCGGGCGGCCAGACGGCGGCAGGGAGTCTGGGTTCAGGCCAATCGGAGCGCAGCTTTCCAAACCAGACCGAGATGTGAACTTCACTCATGGCACACCTTCTGCCACTACTGTGGCACACCAGCCTGGTCTGTCTGGGCGCTGGGGTACAGAAGGAGCAGCCCAGCCCTTCTGAACCGACATCAACCTGAGGATGGATGCGGCGGGAGAGTGCCAGCGGAGAGGCACAGACCCGGCGGGGAAGGCCTCTGAGGACGATGCTGGCATCTCGGTCGCCAGGTGGTATAGTCAGTCCCTTTTGGGTGCAGGCGTGATCGGGGGTGGTGGAGAGAGCGGGGCGTGGGTGCGGGCTGCGGAGGGTCGGTTTGGAGAAGCGGGCGGGCGCCAGGAGGCTGGAGGAACCTTGCCAGCAGGCGGGGGAAGCCCCGAGGGAAGAGGCGGGCGCCCACTTACGCATGGTGCTGGCACCGGGACTCCAGGCAGATGAGCAGACGCAGGCGATCCCGGGGGCGCGGCGGCCCTCGCCTCGGCGGCTCGGCTAGCGCTGCGGAGGCGGCGCGGGGGTGGTGATCACCGGGCGGCGGGGCCCGAGCGCGGCGGGGCGACCCCCACCCCGCCCCCAGCCCCGGGCCGGGCCTCACCCACGTGCAGCGTGGCGGCGAGCGCGTAGAAGCCGGCGACGGGCGCCGTGTACTGGCCGCTGGTCAGGTTCAGGCCTGGGCCGCGGCGGAAGGCGCCGTCGGCGTCGGGCTGCGGGCGCACAGACAGTCACCCCGGGCCCGCCGCGCCGCGCCCGCCCCGCCCCGCCCCGGCCCGGACTCACCACGTAGTAGAGGCCGAGTTCGTGCAGCGCGCGCCGCTCCACCGACGCGTCCCGGCGCAGGCGGCAGTGGAAGGCGGCTTCGACGCGCGGCGCCCGCGGGTCGGGGGCCACGGGCGCAGCCAGCAGCGCCAGCACGCCCGCGCTCCCCGCCGCCGCCTCCTCGTCATCCTCCGGGCGCGCGGCCGGCACCGCGGAGGGAACGCGCGGGCCGGGCTCGGACTCTGCGCACTCCCGCGTGCGCACCGCGCCTGGCACAGAGCGGGCAGTGGTCGCCCCGGGACCCCCATCCCACGCCGCGGCCCGCCCTGCCGTGTCCCGCCCGGACCCCTGCCCCAAACCCGGGCGCCGCCGAGAGCGCAGGCACCGTGACCGATGACCCCTGGAACCGCGCGCCGGGCGCCCGCGCTCAGGACCCGCTCTGGCCTGCAGAGTCTTCTGAACCGGCTTCCCGATCCCGCGGCTACCCCCGTTTCCTTTCATGCTTTGGCTACCGGGAAGCTCAGGGCTGGTGCGCCCAGGACCCCTGTCCTCCTGCCTCACCTGTTTATCCTACCGCTTCTCACCCTGGGGCTGCTGCTGCTTTTGCTCTGTTTACGTTTTTATTGAATCAGGAAGTGCAGCAGGATAAGCCAGACCCGTCATTTGGGGAAAGAAGCTGAGTGTAAAGAAATTATTATTGCAGAGAATGTGGAGGTTCTTCAGCCGCTGAAGCTGGTCTATTTAAATGAAGTGTAGCTGCTAGTCGCTCAGTCGTGTCTGACTCTTTGCGACCCCATGGACTGTAGCCCACCAGGCTCCTCTGTCCATGGGATTCTCCAGGCAAGAATACTGGAGTGGGTTGCCATGCCCTCCTCCAGGGGATCTTCCTGACCCAGGGATCGAACCCGGGTCTCCTGCATTGCAGACAGATTCTTTACCGTCTGAGCCACCAAGGAAGCCCCAGTACATTAAATAGAAGTGGGGAAAGACTCAACAGCTCTTCACGGTGAAATGAACTCTAGTCGGCACCCAGAGCCCTCACCCAGCAGCTGGCCTCAGTGCAGGGACACCGCCCTGGGTGCTCTCGCCCTCTGTGGCCTCAGCCCCAACATGCTCCTCCCCGTGCTCCCGGGACGGTCCTCCCGGCCCCGTCGGGTGGGCAGCCTCCGGGGGCCCGCCCCTTGGGCTCTGCAGCAGCCATGTGTCAGGGGAAGAGGCGGGGCGCAGGTGAGGGGAAGAAAGAGGCCTGAGGTCTCCCTGGTCTCCTTGCAGGGCTCAGTGGAGCACTCTGCAAGCTTAAGGAGCTCTGACTCCTCCCTAACAGTCCCCACTTGGGCAACGCGGGCTTGCATCTCTCAGCTTTTGCAGGCTCAGCGGCCTCCCAGGTGGGGCATGGAGGCTGGTCCCCAGGCGCCTAGTGAACACAGAGGCCAAGTCCATCCTCCTCTGTGAAGCCGCCCCCTCACCCACTCCTCCCCTACCCCCACCAGCCCCCGACCCACACACAGCCCTGACCTGGGCCAGCACCAGAGCCGTGGCCTCCCAGATACAGGTCGACAAGACCAAGGTCTGGGGTATCTCGGCTCCCTGCCCCCGCTCTCCCCTGTGGGGTGTGTATCTGTGTGGTACCCACCCCCTACCTTTCAGCAGCAGCTGGAACTCCTTCAGTAGGACCTCAGGTGGGGTGATGGGGCCTGGGGGGCCCTGGGGGCCGGGAGGCCCCGGGGGTCCTGGCAGACCAAGCTGAAAGAGAAGGCTGACAGTGAGGACTTCTGAACAGGCGGGGTGGGTGGGGGGAGCCCGTGGGCACCCTCTCAGTGAACTCTTGCCACCAAGGCTGGTTACGGGGAACAGGGAGACTCCTGCTCTGACCCCTGAGGGGGAGGTTGGCCTCCAGTTCCCCTGAGGAGGCAGTGAAAGCTGCAGGCATAGGGCTGGGGTTGGTGGGGCACTGGGGGCCAGGCTGGGACGAAGGAGGCCGCAGCCCATCCCTGGGGCTGAGGGAGGGAGAGGGGCGCAGGGGGCGCTCCAGGCTGCCTTTGAGTCTGTCACCGCCCCAGTCAGCAAGCCACCCCCGGGCGGGGGGGGGGGGGGGGGGGGGGGCCCTCAAGGAGCCCTCACTGGACTGGGCTGGGACCCTGCTGGAGGAGCCTGGGGACCCCCCAGCTCAGCTTGGGGGTGACGGGTCAGGCCCTGGTGGCCTCCTGGGGAGCAGCAGGGAGACCAGGACTCAGCAGGGTGGCACAGCGCTGCCCAGAGCGATGCAGCCCTCACTGGGGCCCAAGGCAAGGGTCAGCCATCAGAAGCAGGGACCAGGCCCCGCCCAGGCTGAAGGAGGGTGGGCACCAGTGGCTGCCCAGGCCCCCGGTGGCCCCCAGACTGTGTCACTCCGGCCCACCTGCAGGTCCCTCCTGCCCGGTCCCTGACTGCCCTGCAGCCCCGCCCAGGCCTCCCAGGCCAGGATACAGAAAGGGAAGAGAAAGTGGGGAGCCTGGGAGGCTGCCTGGCATTCTAGGGGTGCAGGTAAATGGCCAGAACAGGCACCCCGAACTCAGGGTCACATGGGCCCCTGACTTGACACTTCTGTGCTCTCTGGCCTGAGGCTGAGGGTCTGTGCTTGTTGGAAATGCTCAGGGTGGGACCAGGGGGGCAGTGAGTGAGGATGTGGGGTGATGGTGGTGGACCGGGGGGTTAAAGAAAAGCCTGTGGGTGGAAGTTCACACACACACACACACACGCGCGCACACACACACACTGGCTGGGCTCCAGTGCTCACCTTCAGCTTCTTGGCCTTGCCCCTGCTCCCCCTCTTGCTGTTGACGCCCTTGTCACTCTGCCTGACGAAGAGCATCCAGGTGTCTCGGGGGTCGATGAGACCGTGCGCTCGCTCCACGGGGGTCTCCTGGAACACAGCCGCCAGCAGGTTGTTTCGCCTCCCAGGCAGGGCTGCCGGCCAAGCAGCCTGAACGCTTTGCAAGGGGTCACAGGACTGGCCTCCTCTGGCCCCCTGGGTCCCCGTCTCTGTCAACAGTACTGCCCCCAAGACAGCATAGCCCCAGCCCCCGGCCCCTTCCTCCTGGCCGCGGAGGACAACTCCCGGGAATAGCCACTCCTCAGCCTGGACCCTGCAGGGGAAGACCCTAGGAGTGGGCAGAGGAAGGTGGGGTGCAGAGCTTCAGGGCAGGTGGAAGCTGGCACTGCTGGGCCCCTCCCAGCCTCCCTCCAGGGGAGCTGCTGCTGCGTGCCCCTCCCTGAGCACCAGACCACCGGCCCCCCCAGGGGCTCAGGCAGGGCTGCCCACGGCCAGCAGGCACCCAACCAATCCCCGGGGTCTGGAGTTCTCGGGAGGCCAGTTTCCGCCCTTAGGGCTGCAAGGCCTGCGTTTCGGGGCTGTTTCCGGCACCACGGGTGGGGTGTCCAGCACTGAGATATGGTGACGCAAGGCCCCTGCCTGTCCTTAGGGCTTCTGATACACGAGCCTCGAGCTGGGACAGTGAGGGGTCCAGAAATGTCCACCCTCCCCCCCTCCCCCGCCAGGCTGCATTCTGACCAATCCTGACATGGTGGAGCTCCAGGAGGTAACTTCTAGGGAGAGGCATCCGGCCCTGTGGGCGGCAGGCCCTGGACAGCCTGGGCTCCGGGCAAGGCTGCCAGCTGGGAAGGAAACTGGCTCAAGAGGGCTTGGATGAGGTCATGGGCACTGACTCGGGCGGCTGGTGGAAGGACCCTGGGATCTTGGAGCTGGGCAGACTCAGGGGTCTCGTGGCCACTGCAGGGGTCCACGGCCTTCCCTCAGGAGCTGGTGTTGTGTGATGGGGACGGGGCTTCTGTGACAGAGGGATGTGGGTTGGAGGGAGAGGCCTCAGAGTGCCCAGGGCATCCCCACACCTCCCTGGGTGCCTGGCCCTGCGAGGCCTCCCCGCGTGGTTCCTCTCCATGAGGACCCGTGACCCCAGTTCACCGTCCCACGCCACCCTCGGGGGGACACGCGGGAGGAGGACTCTGTCCAGGGTGGATTGTGTGCTGGGCCAGCCCTCCCACTGGCCCAGGAGCCTGTGGAGGGACTCAGACCCCAGTTTGGCAGAAACAGGTGGAGCCACGTCGGTCTGGGGGCCTGGGAGACAGGCTGTGGCAGTGTGGGTGGGCATCAGGCTACTGCCCTGGCTGATGGAGGCCTCCAGCCTCCAGTGGCTCTAAGAAGGGAGCCCTGCCTCCAAGGCCAGAACCCCCCTGCCCCCACCCCCGGGAGCACCTGAAGCCCCTCTGTTTCCTGACCGCCACAGGCCAGCCTCTGGAAACCCTGCCCCCTGGCGCTCCCGGGGGCTGAGGTGGGCTGTCAGGGTAGGCTTTGTCTTCAGTCCATGGGAAATGGCAGGGGGCGATGGGAACAAGGGCTCTGGGGAGGCCCCTCCCGGGGGGTGATCAGGGCTGGCTACCACTGTCACCTGTCTTCAGTGGGGGCATCCCCGAGTGGGGGTGTCGTGGTTCCCAAAGTGATGCTGAGAGCAGAGGTGCGGCCTGAGCCTCCGGGCACCACCCACAGCATCTTCGGAGAATAGAAACTCCAAGCACCCTCCCCCGAGCCCTCCCCTCCCTGTCTGAGGCCCCGCCCACACTGAGGGCAGTTCTGAAGGCCCGAACGAACCCCCTGGTCTCCCCGAACCTGACCGCCTGGCTTCTGCAGCCGGAAAGGAAGGAGCAGGGCAGAGCTAAGCGTTGGCCAGAAATCACACACTGGAGCCCGGCACACCGTCCAGACACACTTTCTCCCTCCCTCCCCAGTTGACAGGAAGACAGCTGTTTATTTTCAGAGAAGGCACCAAGGAGACAGGGGGCAGGCGTGGGGTGGGGAGGGGTGGGGGGGTCAGGGACTTGCTCACACTTTTACAGATACCCTTTTCCCAACTTCAGGAGGATGGAGTTATTTACACTTCACCAGCTTCCCAACCTGAAAGTACCCAGAGAACAGGCATTTCCCCCCAGTCCAGTAGAACTTTGCTTTTTATGACAACCCCAAAAGCCAAGGTCAGGGCTGGCCCTTAAGGCGCCGGGCTGGGCAGGGGACCAGCGCCCAGACCTCCGGTGCCAAGCCCGCGAGCTAAGCGTTTTCCCCTGCCCTGTAGAGAGAAGAGGACAACCAGGCCAGCCCCGGTCCCCGCGGGCTCGCGACGCCGCGCTCCCGCCGCCGCGGAAGCAAGAGCATGGCGCCCTTGGGGCGCCGGGGGAGCCAGGGGCGCGCGCTGCGGGCGGGGAGGCTGAGGCCCGAGGTCTCCGGGGCCCGGGCGGGCCGGGCGGCGTCTTACCGGCGGGCGGGCTGCCGGCCCCGCGGGCAGTTCGTTCCCGGGCGGCGGCTCGTCGCGGGCGCGGCTCCCCGAGGGCGCGCCGGGCTCCGGGGAGCCCAGGCCCACGGCGGCGGCCAGCAGGCTGGCGTAGGCGAGCAGCAAGGCCCGCGCGGGGCAGCGGGCGGGGGCCATGCGGGCGGCGGATGCCTCTGGCCTGCGATCGCAGCTTCTGGACTCGGCCCCGAGCTCCGCGCCTTATAACGCGCTTGAATCCCCCGCCTAGCCCGGGGAGCGCCTCCCCGCCCAGCGCCGCCTCCCGGCTCCTGCGCGCGCGGCCGCCGTCGGGGGGGCGGTGCGGGGAGGCGGGCCGCCCCACGGAGGGGGGGTGAGGGGAGGGGCGTGGGCGCCCGGGGGGTGCGGGCGGGGCGCGAGTCGGGGTCGGGGGGCGCGGGGTCAGCAAGGGGCTGCGAGGAGGGCCGCGCGGGGGAGGCAGGGGCTCGGGGAGCCGCGGCTGGCGGTGGCCGGAGCGCCCCCTCCTGTCGGGCGCGTTTCCTCTCCGCTGCGGTCCCGCTGCGCCCTGTCCAGCCTCCGCTTCGCGGGCACCCGGGCACCCTTCTCCCGGCCACGGGATATCCCGTCTCTCCTCTCTGTCCCGCGCGCCTCCTGCGGGGACCCCGAGACGCCTCTCCCTGAGCGCGCGCTGGGCTGGGTCTTACTAGATGGATCACATCTGAGCCCAAAGACTGTCAGAGCCCCTCTTTGGCGCCCCTTTCCCAGGCGGCGACCCCTCCCTGCTTCCTACGGCCTGGGCACCCCGTGAGCTGAGACGCTCTGTTCCTCCCCGCCAGGCGCACCTGCGGGGGCCTCGAGGGCACGGGGCTGGGGACGCGGAAGACATCTACTGCCTGGGAGCGGGCGCCCTGAGGCCTAGACTGAGAGGACTGAGAGGAGCCCTGCCTCGAACTCGCGGGGGGTCGGGGGCAGATCCGACCGGGGACTGGGGACCAGATACCTGCAGACCCCCGAGATCAGGGCAGCCCACTGGGGGACCTGACTGGCCTGCCTGAGTTCCAGTCTCCTCCCTGAAGACAGGCAGCCCCTCGCAGCTCCCTGGGCTGTTTGTTCTGTGACCCGCCTCCCTCCCTCCCCACCCCCCCACCCACCCCCACCCCACTACCCCCACCTTTCGCTCCCCCCCCCACCTCCTACTCCCCCCACCTCTCATCCCCCACCTCTCACTCCCCCCACCTCTCACCTCCCCTCACCTCTCACCCCCCACCTCTCACTCCCCCCACCTCTCACCCCCCCACCTCTCACTCCCCCACCTCTCACCCCCCCACCTCTCACCCCCGACCTCTCACTCCCCACCTATCACCCCCCCACCTCTCACCCCCCCACCTCTCACCCCCCACCTCTCACCCCCCCCCCTCTCTCTCCCCCACCTCTCTCTCCCCGACCTCTCACCCCCCCACCTCTCACCCCCCCCCCTCTCACTCCCCCCACCTCTCACTCCCCCCTCCTCTCACTCCCCCACCTCTCACCCCCCTACTTCTCACTCCCCCACCTCTCACCCCCCCACCTCTCACCCCCCCACCTCTCACTCCCCCCTCCTCTCACTCCCCCACCTCTCTCTCCCCCACCTCTCTCTCCCCTACCTCTCACCCCCCCACCTCTCACTCCCCCACCTCTCACCCCCCCACCTCTCACTCCCCCACCTCTCACCCCCCCACCTCTCACTCCCCCACCTCTCACTCCCCCACCTCTCACCCCCCCACCTCTCACTCCCCCCACCTCTCACCCCCCCACCTCTCACCCCCCCACCTCTCACCCCCCCCACCTCTCACTCCCCCCACCTCTCACTCCCCCACCTCTCACCCCCCACCTCTCACCCCCCACCTCACACTCCCCCCACCCCTCACTCCCCCCTCCCCCCCCCCCCCCCCCCCCCCCCCCCCCCCCCCCCCCCCCCCCCCCCCCCCCCCCCCCCCCCCCCCCCCCCCCCCCCCCCCCCCCCCCCCCCCCCCCCCCCCCCCCCCCCCCCCCCCCCCCCCCCCCCCCCCCCCCCCCCCCCCCCCCCCCCCCCCCCCCCCCCCCCCCCCCCCCCCCCCCCCCCCCCCCCCCCCCCCCCCCCCCCCCCCCCCCCCCCCCCCCTCCCCCCCCCCCCCCCCCCCCCCCCCCCCCCCCCCCCCCCCCCCCCCCCCCCCCCCCCCCCCCCCCCCCCCCCCCCCCCCCCCCCCCCCCCCCCCCCCCCCCCCCCCCCCCCCCCCCCCCCCCCCCCCCCCCCCCCCCCCCCCCCCCCCCCCCCCCCCCCCCCCCCCACCCCCCCCCCCCCCCCCCCCCCCCCCCCCCCCCCCCCCCCCCCCCCCCCCCCCCCCCCCCCCCCCCCCCCCCCCCCCCCCCCCCCCCCCCCCCCCCCCCCCCCCCCCCCCCCCCCCCCCCCCCCCCCCCCCCCCACCCACCCCACCACACACCCACCCACCACACACCCCCCACCACACCCACCCCCCACCCACACACGCCCCCACCCCACTCACCCCCCACCACTCACCCCCCCACCTCTCACTCCCCCCACCTATCACACTCCCCCCACCTCTCACCCCCCCACCTCCTCACCCCCCCCACCTCTCACTCCCCCCCCTCACACGCCCCCCACCTCTCACTCCCCCCCACCTCTCACCCCCCCCACCTCTCACCCCCCACCTTCACTCCCCCACCTCTCACCCCCCCAACCTCTCACTCCCCCCACCTCTCACTCCCCCCACCTCTCACTCCCCCACCTCTCACTCCCCCCACCTTACACCCCCCCCACCTCTACACCCCCCCACCTCTCCCCCCACCTCTCACTCCCCACCTCTCACCCCCCCACCTCTCACTCCCCTCACCTCTCACCCCCCCACCTCTCACTCCCCCACCTCTCACGCCCCCACCTCTCACCCCCCCCACCTCTCACTCCCCCCACCTCTCACCCCCCCACCTCTCACCCCCCCACCTCTCACTCCCCCACCTCTCACCCCCCACCTCTCACTCCCCCCACCTCTCACCCCCCCCACCTCTCACTCCCCCCACCTCTCACTCCCCCCACCTCTCACTCCCCACCTCTCACCTCCCCACCTCTCACCCCCCCACCTCTCACCCCCCACCTCTCACTCCCCCACCTCTCACTCCCCCACCTCTCACCCCCCCACCTCTCACTCCCCTCACCTCTCACCCCCCCACCTCTCACCCCCCCACTCTCACTCCCCCCACCTCTCTCCCCCCACCTCTCACTCCCCACCTCTCACTCCCCCCCACCTCTCACTCCCCACCTCTCACTCCCCCCACCTCTCACTCCCCCCACCTCTCACTCCCCACCTCTCACTCCCCCACCTCTCACTCCCCTCACCTCTCACTCCCCACCACTCACCCCCCCACCACACACTCCCCCACCTCTCACCCCCCCACCTCTCACTCCTCACCTCTCACTCCCCACCTCTCACCCCCCCACCTCTCACTCCCCCACCTCTCACTCCCCTCCCCAGGCTGGCACTTCAGGCTCAGGCTCTCCTATGCCTCCCTGAGATGCCTGCACCTGGAGCGTAAACTGCATCTTATTTAGGGGGCTCAAGAGAAAGGCACTTCTGAGGGCACCTTACCAGGCCCTGCTGCCCTCACCAGGATGACTTCTACCTCTTCTGAGATGAGGGGAGCCCCCCCACCCCGTGCTGTTTCAGAGAGTGGCGGTCGGGGCCTGGGGGAGGAGCCGTGGGTCATCCTTGCTGCCCCACTGCACCACCTTCGGTCTCCACCACCCTCGGACTGTTCCCAGGGGACAGGAAACACTACAGTTTAGGAAAAGCCTGAAATTTGATGTTAAGTGTTCCTTTTGATTCTGCCTCTTTTCCTGTAGGATGGTGGGGGTGATGGTAGTTTTAGATTTCTTAAAGAAAAAAATGCTCTTCCCACCCTGAGAATGTGTTCCTCCCACCCAGGAGTCTATGTGTCCCATAGACTCATTCTATGAGACTTACAGGCAAATTAGAACTGCACAGGTATTCCGTCTTTATACATGTTTGGGGGGGGAAAGGTATCAATGGAATAAAAAAATAGAGATTCCTATAGAAATTGCAGCTTTTCTGTGGTACATATACACAATGGAGTATTACTCAGCTATTAAAAAGAATGCATTTGAATCAGTTCTAATGAGGTGGATGAAACTGGAGCCTGTTATACAGAGTGAAGTAAGTCAGAAAGAAAAACACCAATACAGTATACTAATGCATATATATGGAATTTAGAAAGATGGTAACGATGACCCTATATGCAAGACAGCAAAAGAGACACAGATGTAAAGAACAGACTTCCTGGACTCTGTGAGAGAAGGCAACGGTGGGATGATTTGAGAGAATAGCATTGAAACATGTATATTACCATATGTGAAATAGATCGCCAGTCCAGGTTCAATGCATGAGACAGGGCGCTCAGGGTCGGTGCACTGGGACAGCCCTGAGGGATGGGATGGGGAGGGGCGTGGGAGGGGGGTTCAGGATGGGGACACATGTACACCTATGGCTGATTCATGTCAATGTATGGCAAAAACCACTGCAATATTGTAAAGTAATTAGCCTCCAATTAAAAGAAATAATTTATTAAAAAAAAGAAATTGCAGCTTTGCAAGAGGACATGTGAGAAATACTGATTTATATTATATGCATTCAATAAAATATATGAACTTATTCCACTGACAACCGTTCAGTAGTTTTGTTGCAAACAAAGGCATTTGCTCTAATATTTGCAGATGGTGTTGCTGGAAGGCCCTCAGAGAATTCAGGCTTTCTTGGGTGGCTTCTTGTTTCTGGCCCCACAGGCACATCTATCAGCAGGCCAGGCATTGGAACGTTGTAATGACATGTGTGTGTGTGTGCTGGATGTGTGCTTCAGCATTAAGTATTAACATTTTTGTTCTGTTTCATTTTGGGGGGAAGACCTTGAGACCGTGAGATGCCGAGTGTGGGGTGTTTTCGTTGCTGAAACCCGCAGTCTGCTGGCAGAGAGGGGCGGCTGTCCTCAGCTTGTGCAGCTGAGTGGTACCTTCATGATTCTGAACACGCTTTTCCTTACTCAGCATCGCATTCACTTCCCATGGCCCAGCTGGTCAGCCCGTGCGGCCGGGGCTCACCAGGCACGCACAGCCTGGGCTTGGGGCCACGCTGGGCCCCCGTGCCCCTGGGCATGGTCACATCTTCACAGCCACATGTTTTGCATCCAGCTCCTTCCTGTTTCTGATGATGAGCTGGAAGGGTACTGAAACTACAGCTTTGTCTTTTCCCTGAGATGGGCCCCCCTTAGGAGTTCCTGCAGGGATCTGGCTGTGAGTGAAGCCCCGGGGAAATGCGTGCAGCTGCTTCTCTTGAACCAGGGGCTCATCACAGAGCTCTCCCTTCCCTGGGTGATGGCAGGGGTGGTGGGGGGAGCAAAGCCAGAGAGCAGCCACCCAGTGTGGTGAGAAAGGGGCTCCTCCTGGGCCCTGCCCCTTGCCTGAAGGTGGCCAGCCTGTCCAGGAGCTTCTGGGAGCCTCAGCCTCCTTGCCTGAGAGTTGGGGTGAATGCACGTGTGTCCTCAGGGCCTGCTGTGGGTGAGATGCAGCCCCAGAGGGTGCTGCGTGGAGCGGTGAGGCCGGCCAGCCTGCCTTCCCCGTCACCATATCATGTTGTCGGGGGAAGGGGGCCCTCAGAGCTGCCTGAAGACAGAGGCCCCGGGCCGTGGAGGCCTTGACTGAGCACAGTCAGAGCCCCGGCCAGACCCAGCCGCCAGTCTGCTCGGCAAAGCTGGTCCTCACAGCCCCCTGTGGCTTTGGAGGAGGCCCATCTCAGGGCCTTTAGACATGCATCCCTCAGAGCCTCAGTTTGCTGCTCTGTACAATGGACACAAGGACAACTGTCAGCCCCAAGCCCTCGTCTGGGATCCCACTCATTAGGGGTAAAGTGGATGGTAATGGTCACCCCCAGAGGGGGGCCTGCTGCCTGGGGACTCCGCTTCTGGATTGCTGGCCTGTGTTCTGTTCAGCTGAGGCCGGCTGCTCCCGGGACCACGTCTGCTGTTAGTCCCATCCTACGCCCTGGGAAGGTGAGCCTCAGGCTCTGTCACCTTTGGTGACACCCGGGACATGGAGGGGACGGAGGGACCAGGTCTGGGTCATGTGATCGTTCGGGTATTCTTGTGATATGGTTTCCAGCTCATGGTCGGGAGCCTTGGCCCGCGTGCGGCCAGCAGTGAGGACCGGAGCTGTTGCCATGTGAAAAACAGTTATTTTCCCAAGCAGTGAGCAATCCTCATGATGTCACAGGCCCGCCAGAGGACCCAAATCGAATCTGTTCCACTGCTGAGTGGCCTCTGTACACTCTCTGGAGGTGATGACACGGCCCAGCCCCAGGGCGGGAGCGTGCAGAGGGCTGGGGCCTCCAGGTGGGGCTCCCTGCGTGCTTCTGGGGGGATCACAGCTCCACAAGAGCCCCCACAGAGGGGAGGAGAGCTCAGCAAAGTGTCGCACAGGCCAAGGACCCCCCGCCACGGGGCTCTGGGGGCCCCGCGTGCCCCTCCCCGGCAGCAGCATCCTGTGGGTGCAGAAGGGGGGGCCGAGGCGCTGGAGTGGCCGCGGGCAGGGGCCAGGCAGCATCCGGGGGTGGTCCCCTGGCCCTGCGCCTTGAGGCCTGGCAGAAATCCAAGCCTCATTCCTGGGCCCTCAGGTCATGGCCTTGGCCCTGGCTTCCCAGTGGCCTGATGCAGCCAAGCCGTGGCCACTCGCGTCTCTTCCTGCAGAGGAAGGACCTCTGACGATGAAGTCATGGGAAGCCCAGCTCCCTCTGCCCCCAGAACTGCGGGAGCCTCAGCAGCCTGTGGAGTGGCCTCTGGGGGGGGGGGGGGAGGGGGCAGGCAGGCAGGCAGGCCGCCTTTGCCGTCTGTCCGACATCACCCCACCCTCAAATCACGTGGTTGCCCCCACTGTGCAGATGTGGAAACTGAGGCTAAGCCTTGGGTTGGCCCGAGGTCATGGAGCCCCCAGGTGCCCTCTCCCTCCCCAGCTCCCTTCCTGGGCTCTGCCTCTGCTCTGCTTGGCCCTGGAGGCAGAGGGGTGGCAACAGCCCCCCAACCGTTGGTGGTCCCGGGAGCCCCCGGAGACCGCGCTGAGTCACCTCAGCCTGCCCCCACCTCAGAAGCAGCCCCCTGTCAAGTTCTCCCATCACTCAACTTGAGGGGCCAGATCCAGGCGCCCTGAATAGAGACAGCTCGGGCCCCCCAAAGTGGAGGGCGGGAGGAGCAGAAATCAGGCCTTCCCCTAGGACATTTTCAACAATGCGTGTTTGATCAGAAAAAAAAAGTCCAGTGTGACATGCTGTCTTTGAAATAGCACCTTCGATCAGCGTCTAAAAAATATTCCAGGTGATTTTCTTACAGAAAGCGGCGAGGATCCCAGAGACCTCCACCCTCGGTTTCACCCACCCCGTCCACCATCTGACTGACCAGGCGTCCTGAGGGCTGTGGTTCATGTTCCTTTGGGAGCAGACCCTCAGCACGCCCCACTCTGTCTGGGTCCTGGGACCCACTCAGGTCTCTCAGAAGAGATGGGCAGGAAGAGTCAGTCTGGGAGCAAAGTGGCCCTGGGTCTATGGGGGCCAGAGGGACCCAGGATCCGATCCTCAGAACGAGCAATGTCAGGGGGCCCTGCGGTCCCCGAGGGATTCTCGGAGGAGCCCACAGGCTGGCCCCCGAGAGGAAAGCCAGGTCCAGAGGGTGACGGGAGCTGTTTGAGAGCTCGCTCAGTGGGTCGGCGCCAGGGATGGAGCCAGGCTGGGCGCCCCCACGCAGCCTGTGTCGAGGCGGGAGGGCCTGGTGAGGGGCCTCTTTCGTCCCCGTGGCCACAGACGCGGTGCCTCGTTCAGGACAGGAGAGGAGGGGCAGGGGCCCGAATCTGCCCTGCGAGGGGCCCCGGTGCATCTTGGGGGACTCTGGGCAGTCCACGTGCTGGGTCTCCTTGCCCAGCAGGCCGCCCGAGGGCAAGTCATTGGAGCACCCAGGAGCTATCCCCAGAAGTCCCTGCCGGACACCAGCCCTGCAGGCTCCCCTCTGGGGACCTTCCTTCTAATGAAGTGCCTTTGTTTAGGTGCTGGTGGTAAAGAACCTGCCTGCCGACACAGAAGACATAAGAGACGAGGATTCAATCCCTGGGTCGGGGAAGATCCCCTGGAGGAGGAGATGGCAACCCACTCCAGTATTCTTGCCTGGAGAAGCCCATGGACAGAGGAGCCTGGTGGGCTACGGTCCATAGCGTCGCGAAGAATCGGACACAACTTAAGCAACTTAGCACATACCCCAAGGAAAGGGGGAGCCCTGGCCCTTCCTGCTCCCCTCTCTGGGCAGCCTTGCCGCCCCTCTGCCCCCAGCCCGCCCCTCACCCCAGGCAAGCGGAAAGACTCTTTATCCCAGCCCCTCCCCCTCCCCTCTTCTTTGTTTCTGTGGGTGCTGCCCTTCAGAGGGGTGACCCAGAAGGAGCTGGACCTCCCATTTCCCCAGAAGCAGCCTTTGGAAACCTGTGCCAGGGTAAGCCTGGGGGCCGGGAGACCCTTCCCAAGCCAGCCCCGTGTGCCTGATGGCAGAGGGTGGGCGGCCGGCTGGGCCGCACAGCTGTGAGGTAGAAGCAGGCCCACCACGGCAGGCGCTGACCCAGCCTTGGGGTGCTTCGCTCGGTACCACCCGCCCTCTGCGGCCCCGGCTTCCCGGGCCCCCGCGGTCACCCTCATCTGCGTGGCTCCCTCTGACCGCCACCCGTGGGACACACAGCCCAGAGCGGCTGGTCCTCAGACAGATCACAAGTTCTCACGCTGCTCCCCAGGGCCCGGCTCCCTGCTCTGAGGTCTCAGACGCCCCACGGCAGGTGCGCAGCTTCTCCCATCCTTCCAGGCATCCAGAGGCCCAGCCCTTGCCGCTGGTCAGCTCTGAGTTTGGAGTGGTCTTGCCGCAGAGACGAAGACTCTGTCCCCTGTTGTCCCCGGTGGCCAGAGCCCAGCCTGGACCCAGAGGGGCCGGTGATGCTGAGCCGTCAGACAAACCAGAGTGAAAGGGGGCCCGTCCCCCGGGGTGGGGGCTCCGCCGGCCTGCTCCAGGGGCGCTGCAGGGCGGCTCAGGGCTCCGGGGCGGGCCCGAAGGGCTGGGTCCACTTGGAGACATCCAGGAAGACGGCGGACGCCCCATGGTAGAGCCAGAGGCGGGGCATGGCGCCGAGGCGGACCCAGGCGTCCCGGCCGCGGTCGTAGGCTTCCATCTCCACGCGGTAGTCCCCAGCCATGCCCTGCCAGCGGCCGCCCGTGGCATAGAGTGCGTCCCCCAGCGGCACCAGCGCCCCGTTCTCGTGCAGACTGTGCAGGGGCTGCACCTGCGGACGGTCTGCCCTCAGCGCCCCGCGGCCTCAGGGTGAGGGGCACCCCGCCCCACCCCCCATCCAGGGTGCCCCCCACCTGCCTCCTGGGACCTCAGCCCCGCCCCCAGCTGCCCCTGGGGGACCCCTGAGACTTTCCCTTGCGGGGGAGACCCCGCTGCTCCAGGGATAATGTTCCCAGCCGTCCTGTGCTCTCCGAGTTTGCCCATATCTGAGCCTGGGGGGTCAAGGGGGACCCGGGCCTCGCTCCCAGGGTGCAGGCTGGGCCTCTGACTCTCTATCTCTCTCTCAAGGACATGGTGTGGCTTCCACCCTGACAGATGCCCTGGGGGACTCATCTCTCTGCCCTCGCCTCGGCCTGGGGCCTCGGGGTTAGCCTGGCCAGGGGCTGTGGGCTGAGGGCTCATGGCTTTCCCCAGGCCAGGGAGAGAGGTGTGTGCCCTTCCCGAAGAGCCGGGGAGGGCAAGATGGGGGAGGCCACCCAGGTGGAGCAGGGAACGGGCGGCAGACCTCCAGGCCTGTGGAGGACAGACCCCGGTCCAGAGCCGGGTGGCAGGCCGGGCCAGCCCCGGGTGACGGGCCCCAGGGACAGAGCCTGGCAGGGCCGGCCTGCACCTGTCGTGCTGCTGACATGGGGGCCTCCGGTCAGCTGAGCGCTGACGCCAGGGGACAGCTGTGGTCAGCGGATCACAGAGGCCCCGCTGTTGCGTGGCTGGCCTGGCTAGCAGAGGCCACCGTGGGCTCTGGGCACTGTCCCTCCTCCTTCTCGGGAAGAAATGCGGAGGAAGGCCAGGGCTCTGGTGCCTTCACGAGCCCCCGCCCCCTTCCCTGGGGTGATGGAGGAGGGGGAAGTAGCAGAAATGGGGGTGGGGTGGGGGGCCAAGGGCTGGCTCCTTGCCCCTGAAACAGCTCAAGAAGCCCCCTCCGTGGCTTGATCACCCCCAGGGGTGGGGGAGTCTCTCCCTCGTGGGCCTGGCCGGCACCAGCAAGGAGGAGCTCTCTCTGAGTCCACCAGCCCCTGAGCGCCCCTGGCCGAGCATGGTTTTGCCCCCTGAGGAGGAGGACAGGTTTCTCCATGTGCTGAGGACAGAGCATCCGCAGTGACCAGCGGCCCCAGGTCTTCGGGAGGGGGCCCCTCTGGGTCCTTGCGTCCCCAGACCTCATTCTCTGCCCCCTGCCCCAGCGGGGACCACAGCCCAGGCCTGCTCTCTCCAGGGGTGGGAGGGGCTCACCTTCTGCCACAGGTTGGCCCCGGGGTCGTACACGTAGACTTTCTTGGTGTTGTCCCCCACCAGGTAGAGCGCCCCGTGCAGCGCGGCGCAGCGTGGAGAGGACAGGTACTTGGGGAGAAAGGGCGAGGCGATCACGCTCCAGGCATCTGCGGACACACACCCGCCCGCGTCACCGGGGAGGCCCTCCCTGAGCCTCCCGGCCGTGCGGCTGGGGGGCAGGGTCCCCGGGAGCCTCATCCTCGGGTCCTCAGGAGGCGCTGCGAGGTGTCCAGAGGCCGTGGCCTGAGTGGGCGCCCCAGGCCTCTGCCTCCATCCTGCTGGCCCCTTGGTCCTGTACCCGGGGCCCCCACCTGACCCTGGGCCTGGTCCACCTCCTGTGGAATCCTCAGCCCCACCATCCAGAGGATGGACCAGAGGGGCTACCCTGAGGGAGAGAGAGAGAGCTGGCTCCTTCCCCCTGAAACAGCTCAAGAATGCCCCCTCCCTGGCTTGATCACCCCCAGAGGCGGGGGACTCACTCCCTCTTGGACCTGGCCCATGCCAGGAAGGAGGTGCCTTGTGCAAGCCCTGTATCCTTAGGCTGGGGCCCAAACCCCGACCCAACCCTAGAGCCCAAGCTGGTGCCCGCTGGGCTTCAGGGGTTCAGGCCTGCTGCCCCTCCCCACGAGGCTGGTTCCAGGCAGATCCAGCAGCCAGACAGGTTTAGGACCCGGGGCAGGGCTTCCTGGTCCCCTGTCCCCACACCTCTAGACTGTGGGGGGCTGTGGCTCCATGCTGGTGATCCCTGTGGGCCCGTGCCTTCCCCCACTGCCCCATCCATCGCTGGGGAGGCCGTGGCCCTTTGTAAGAGGCCTGCGACTGCCCGCTCCCTGACACGCCCTGGCCACACCTATCCCCGGGCCCCCACCCCTCCAGTCGCTGAGACGGGTCACGGGCGTGCCTGACCCTTGGGTCCCGCCTGCGCCCCGCCCCCTAGGTCCCACCTGCGCCCCGCCCTCTGGGTCCTGCCAGCCCCTCGCCCCCCGGGTCCCGCCTGCGCCCCCCACCCCGCCCCCGGGTCCTGCCTGCGGCCCCCCCGCCCCCCCGGGCCCCGGACGCCCCTCCCGCCGGCCCCCACCTGTGACCGGGTTGTAGCACTGCAGAGCCAGGGCGTTGTACTTGCAGGCGCTGGAGCCCACCAGGTAGAGTCGGCCCCCGCAGCCGGCCGCCGAGAAGTTGCTGACGTACTTGAGGGCCGGGCGGATGGGCGTCCAGGTGTCCGTGAAGGGGTCATAGCTCTCCACCTCTACCACGTCCAGAGTGGTGCCTGCCAGGCCAACGGGTGGGGTCAGGGCTGCCGGGGGCTAGGACGAGGGAAGGGTCCTGGAAACGCAGGTTCTGAGGCTCTGCGGAGGCTGCAGGGCCGCCCTGGGTGCCCAGGCGGGCAAGGGCAGGGGGAGGTGGGCACAGCCTGGAGAGGCGGGAGTGTGTGTGCGTGGTCTGTGGCTTTAGTCCTGCCTGACTCTTTGTGACTCCATGGACTGCAGCCCGCCAGGCTCCTCTGTTCATGGGGTTTTCCAGGCAAGAATACTCAAGGGAGTTGCCATGCCCTCCTCCAGGGGATCTTTCCAACACAGGGATCGAACCTGCATCTCCTGCCTTTGCAGGCGGATTCTTTGTCCACTGAGTCACCTGAGAAGCCCCGAGAGGCAGGCGATGTGCCCCATTTTAGAGAGAGGAGAGCAGAGCTCCGAGAGGGGAGGGTGTCTGCCCAAGGCCACTCGCCTAGAAGTGGCATAGGAGTGGGCTCCTGGACCAGGGATGCCCAACTCCGGAGCAGGTGATGGGGCCTCCCTGTGAGGCCCAGCCACTCGAGCCCTTCAGAGCCCGGGGTGCCTGGAGAGGGGCCTGTGGGGGTCCCGGAAGGCCGCCACCCCCAGGCCCTTCACATGGTGGAGGCCCTTCCTGGGATGGAGAAAGTCATTCTTGGGGGGACTTTTAGGCAGCCCCTCACCCAGCCCTTCCCAGGTGGCGCTAGTGGTAAAGAACCCGCCTGCCAATGCAGGAGATGTAAGAGACGTGGGTTCGATCCCTGGGTCGGGAAGATCCCCTGGAGGAGGGCATGGCAACCCACTCCAGTATTCTTGCCTGGAGAATCCCATGGACAGAGGAGCCTGGCAGGGCTACAGTCCATGGGGTCACAGAGAGTCAGACATGACTGAGCGACTTAGCACACACGCACGTTCCCAGCCCTGGACAGCCTGGGTGTGACGGTGGCGCAGAGCAGCGGTGGGTGGGCGCCCACCTGGAGCCCACCTCGGTCTCTGAGAGCCTTGTGCCCCAAGCTGCCTTGTACCCCTGTGCGATCCCTCTGTCCTTGGGTGGGGAACACGGTAGCCACTGAGGGAAAGGGGGTACCCGGGACAGGTGGGGCTCCGGGGATGTCCCTAGGGCCAGCTGTCACCTCCGGAGGCCATGGGACACTCTTGCTCAGCCACTCAGTGCGTCTCTCACTGTTCATCTGACCATCAGCATCCCCGGGACGACTCCTGGCTGCACCTCTGGGGTGCGGGGGGAATACCGCAGGCCCTGAGCTCAAGCTGGGGGTGTGTGGGGCCAGATGATAGCGAAAGGATGCCCCATGTGTCCCCTTGCTCCAGGGATGTCACCGAGGAGGTGACCCCAAGCTGAGGGCTGAGCCCTGGGTCCTGGGATGAGAGTGGCCAGCCCCACCGACAGAAGAGGCCCCTGCTCCTCACGGGGTCGGCGGACTGACTCCTTGCCCTGTTCTCTGCGTCCCAGAGAACATGGAAGCAGCCTGGAGCTGGGCCCCGAGACTCCTGCCTGAGTCGCACCCCAGGATGCAGGGGGGTGGGGTGGGGGTGGGGTGGGATGTGAGGGGCCCAGGTGTGGGGGGCGGGGGGCGGGGAGGGGCCTTACCTCCGACCGCATAGATCTCCCCATTGAGCGCAGCGCTGGCGTGGTTTGTGCGGGCCTTCAGCATGGGTGCCACCGGCCTCCAGGTGGCCTCCTTCAGGGGGAAGCACCAGGCCTCCGTCGTGGACCACGCGTCCGTCCTGGAGCCCCGAGAGCCCCCTGCAGGAGAGGCTGTGTCCATTCGGGCGCCCACCGGCCTGGGGCCTCTGGGCGGGCGGGGGCTGAGCACCAGGGCTCCTGTCCCCTCCCCGGTGCCAGGCCTCTGTCCTGCCAGACGCTGGGCAGGGGGGGTGACCGCAGTGGCACGGTCTAGCCCTGTGACCTGCAGAGACCCCTCCACACCCCATAAACAAGCAGGACAAGGTCTCAAGCCTCCATCAGCAGAAGCTTTTTTCTCAACCAAACCTCCCGAGGACCCCCCCAACTTCTAAGATATAAAGCAGAGGGACAACCCCCTCCTTCACATGCTTCCTCCTGGGGAGACCCTAGGTGCAGGACAGAGCCCATGACACTGCCCCGTGCCCGCTTGTGGACCCATGGACTTGACATTCCCTTGTCTCTGTAGGATGAAAAGGTCTGCAAGAGTCTTGACCAAACGGTCAGTGATCCAGGCGTGGCATTCAGGGGTCAGCTCAGCCACAGGGCTCAGGACAGGGACCCTGCCCGCCCACCTGTCACGTAGACGTCGTTGTTGAGCGCCGCCAGCGAGAAACCCCACTTGTGGTGGTCGGGGAAATCCGGGAGGGCCATCCACCTCTCTGGGGGAAGACGGGGGGCAGTGTCAGGGTGGCTGGGTTCACTGTGGGGGGCCCCCCTTCCTGCTCAGTGCCTCTTCTGCTTGAGGGGGGCAGAAATGTCCCCTCACCAATGGGGGCAGAGGCTGGACTCAGCTAGGCACAGAGGTGGGGGACAGTGGGGTGGGTTCAAGGTGGCCCTGGGCACCCCTGTGCCCCAGGCTTGGCTCCAGGGGGTCCCTGGCTCCCCCTGCTGCTCTCAGAGCCTGGCACCCTGGGTGTGCGGAGAAGGGGTCCAGGTTCCAAGGGGCTGGCTGTCACCCTGACCCTGCAGTCAATCCCACTGACCCCGCTGGACTTTTTGGCCCTGAGTCAGGTCTCATCCCAATCAGATGGAGGAGGGGTTAAGGGCTGGCTGATCGCCAGCCAGGTGGGTCATAACACAAGCGTCTTCACTTGCTTCTCATCCCGAGCACCTTCTGGGCCCATGGGCAGCGGGGAGGGGCCAGATGCGGCCGTGCAGCTGGCAGAATGGGTCCCAATCCCTGCTCCCCTGCCCCAGTGCCGTGGCCTCGGACAAACCCCGGCCTCAGTTTCCTCATCTGTAGAATGGGGCTAACTTCTCTCCCAGTGGGTGGGGACTACGGGAGATGCGTCTGTCACACGGCAGCTGCCCAGCTGATGGTGGCTGTAAGAACGACTGTCCCTAAGGTGAGGCACAGAGCAACGTGCCCACGTTACTGCGCGAAGCAGTAATGGATCTGCTCCACGAAGCTACACGATCAAGAGATGACTTTGAAAAAATACAGAATGAGCAATAAAAATGTTTAGTCCTCTCTATGGACACATTTTGGGTGCTTGTGGAAGGCTGTGGGAGAGACCGGGCCTCTGGGATGTCCCCAGGAGGACTCCTGTTTATTATTTACAGCCGAACGGCGGTTTTCAGGACATGCGGAACCCCCTCTGGGCAGGGACTCCATGTCCCCCTGACTCACGTCTGTGTCACCCCAGGGTGGGGATTGCCCAGCGGTCACCAGGCCTTGGCCTGCCAGCGGTCCTGCTGCCCCCCCTCCAGGGTCTCAGGGACAGCTGCTCCCAGCTCATCTGTTGACGTCAGCCCCCAAATTCCCCCCGTCAGCCCCTGACCTGGGACAGCCGGCCCCTGGCTTCCTGGAGCCTGCCAGTCGCTGACGCCATGGGGTGGTGGCCCCCTGCCCGGCAGCCCCAGGATGGCAGCCAGCGAACTGCTGATTTCCAAAGAACTTCCCGGGGCTGGTGTGGCGCCCACCCCAATCCCGAGCCTGGCTGCCCTCTCACCCTCCTTTCTGGTGGGGGGGGGGGGCCTGTGAAGGGGCTCCCGGGCAGGAGAGGCAGGCCTGCCCCTCACCCACCCACTGACTCCTCATCAAAAAGGCCATTTCACAGATGAGGAAACTGAGGCTCAAGGAGGCGAAGTGACCTGCTCAAAGGCTGGAATCGGGACCCCACTGGGCCGACCCAGATCCTGGGCTGTCACGTCCCAGGCTGTCTGCACCCCCAGTTCCCTGTGCTCCCCCAGGACTGAGGCCCTGAGGCACACAGAGCAAGAGTGCCAAGGGGAAGCAGCTGCCAGCTGTCCCTCCCGCCCGGGCCAGTGGCCACTTTCCCACACCAGGCAGTCTGGGCGGGGGCCACTTTCCCCAGGTCCCAGTGCGTAGAACCCCAGAGTTAGGGCTGCGGCTGGAGGCAGAGGGGTCTGCCGTGCCCCCCCGCAGTCTGCCTCCCTCCCCTGCTGGGGCCCAGGCTCCTCTGCGACCCCCCACCTCAAGGACAGAGGAGGCCCTGCACCAGGGCTGTGCGGCCCGCGGGTACTCACTGGCCTTGGTGTGGTAGAAGGCGAAGTTCCCGGCCTGGGGGTCCAGATCCTCGGCTCCCTCCTCCTCCTCCTCCAGTGCCCGCCCGCCCACCACCACCAGGACCTCCTCCAGCTTCTGCGGGAGGGCCAGCAGCGCCTGCGGGGCCAGGGGGCTGGGGTCAGTGGCAGGCCCTGTCCTCGGGCAGAGGGGCCTGGGTGCCGGCAGGCCTCCGCCGTATCTTCTGAGGCTGGCCGTGGCCTGTGCATTTGGGAGCCGCTGTGGGTCCACAGTGTGGCCCTGCATCAGTGCAGAAGTGTGGGGTGGGGAGAGCTGCAGTGTGTGTGTGCCTGTGTGCGCTTGTGCACATGTGTGGAGTGGGGTGAGTTGCAGTGTGTGTGTGCTTGTGCACACGTGTGGAGTGGGGTGAGTTGCAGCGTGTGCATGCCCGCGTGTGCTTGTGCACACGTGTGGAGTGGGGTGAGTTGCAGCATGTGCATGCCTGTGTGTGCTTGTGCACACGTGTGGAGTGGGGTGAGTTGCAGCGTGTGCATGCCCGTGTGTGCTTGTGCACACGTGTGGAGTGGGGTGAGTTGCAGCGTGTGCATGCCTGTGTGTGCTTGTGCACACGTGTGGAGTGGGGTGAGTTGCAGCGTGTGCATGCCTGTGTGTGCTTGTGCACACGTGTGGAGTGGGGTGAGTTGCAGCGTGTGCCTGCCCGCGTGTGCTTGTGCACACGTGTGGAGTGGGGTGAGTTGCAGCATGTGCATGCCTGTGTGTGCTTGTGCACACGTGTGGAGTGGGGTGAGTTGCAGCGTGTGCATGCCCGTGTGTGCTTGTGCACACGTGTGGAGTGGGGTGAGTTGCAGCATGTGCATGCCTGTGTGTGCTTGTGCACACGTGTGGAGTGGGGTGAGTTGCAGCGTGTGCATGCCCGTGTGTGCTTGTGCACACGTGTGGAGTGGGGTGAGTTGCAGCATGTGCATGCCTGTGTGTGCTTGTGCACACGTGTGGAGTGGGGTGAGTTGCAGCGTGTGCATGCCTGTGTGTGCTTGTGCACACGTGTGGAGTGGGGTGAGTTGCAGCGTGTGCATGCCCGTGTGTGCTTGTGCACACGTGTGGAGTGGGGTGAGTTGCAGCGTGTGCATGCCCGTGTGTGCTTGTGCACACGTGTGGAGTGGGGTGAGTTGCAGTGTGTGTGTGCTTGTGCATGAGTGTGCATGCATACATGTCCACATGCCATGGCCGCCATGGGCCGGTGAAGGTAAGTGCTCAGAACCTGGACAGGTGGGAGCCGGGTCCTTGTGGGCCTGAGCGTGAGGCCTGCTCCCTCCCAGCCACTCCCCAGTTCCCGCCCCACCGTGCACAGGTGTTTCTGCACCACCTTTGGAACCAAGCCCCAGACCCTGTCCCCAGCCCCCCAGGTAGGCTCCCCTCCCCTGGGAGCCCAGCTCCCTTGTGCCAGCTGGGGTGGCCACCTGGGACGGCGCTGGGTGGCAGGAAATGCTGGATTATTTCTCGCTGGGGGAGAGCTCCCTGGATCCCAGAGTCCCACTGCGTCTCTGACCCACCCTCCAATGTCCAGACCCCCCACCTCCAGCACCTACAGGGTCACCACCTCGTGGGCCGGTGGCTGGCGGCTGAACCCTGTCTCCGGCAGGCCAGTGGTGCCTGGTCACGGAGTGGCCAGTATTTGCCACCACACACCCCACCGCTGGCCTGAGCCACGTCTCTGTCCCCAGAGTTGGCTCCTAAGAGGTCCTTCTGAGCAAGGCCCGGAGCCAGCTGCCTAGGAGCAGACAGACTTCAGCTCCTTGCCTCAGTCATAGTCTGGCCTGTCACTTCATTAAGGACCTGCCCTCTCACCAGGCCCACCGCCAGCCCAGATAGGAAATTGCACCCCATAAACGCTTGAGCAGCTTCCTAAGGGCAGGTGGTGGCTGGCTGCCACGCCTGTCTGTGCTCCTCGTCTCTGTACAAGCTGTGCATTCTTCCTGGCTTATTTCCCCCTGCCGGGCTCCTATCTTTCCTCTAAAGCCCAGCTCAGATGCTGCCTCCCCCAGGCAGCTCTCCCTGACTGTCTGCCCCTCAGAGGACACCCAAAGTCCAGCACTAGCCTTTCTCATGCTGCTTGGGTGTGTTTCGAGGGGATTTCCCCATCAAGCTGTGGGCTGGGGATGACCACTTCTGGGTCGCCTATCCTCACAGGCAGGAAGTAGCACACGTAGGGGTGCGGTACATACTTAGAAGGTGAACCGACCCCAGGGAGGTGGCGTTGCAGGCTGGGGACACCTTGGGGATGCCCACTTCATCCCGTCTGTCCCCATGCAGGTGGGGTCTCGGGGCTCCTCTCCCTGCTCCCCGCCTGTCACTCACCCCCTCGTGGCCCTGGACCAGGGCCTCCCGACAGGCCTCCGACTCCCGGATCAGCGGCTCCGAGGCCAGCAGCTGCTGCACATGGGGCCTGGGCACGGCGTCCAGGTGCACCAGGCTGAGCAGCTCGGGCAGGTGGGCGGCCCGGACCTGGGGGTCGTGGCGTACCCAGCGCAGCAGGGCCTCCAGCCGGCTCTGCTCTGGCTGCACCTGCAGCAGGTCACCGGCCAGGCAGGCAGCCAGCCGCTCCTGGGACAGCTGGAGGAACTCGTCCTCCCGGACCACGGCCTCGAAGTTCTCCCGCAGGAAGGCCCAGGCCTTGGCGGCCACGCCCAGCAGCCCCTGCTGTTCCCCAAACTCGCAGATGCCCAGGCAGTTGGTGGCGTCGAGCTGCTGCTGCAGGTAGCGGCCGCAGACCTTCTGCACGGCGGGGAAGTGCAGGCGCGCGGCCGTGCGGGTCAGTGCCTCCACGTTGCCCTGGGTGACGGTCAGCCGGCCCGTGTACACGAAGTCCACCAGCTGAGCCACCATGGCGGGCTCCACGTCCCGCAGCTCCACACGCGCCGAGCAGCTTTCCGCGAAGTCGCCGGCGAACATGGCGTGGAAGTAGGGGCTGCTCAGCGCCAGGAGCCCGCGGTGGCAGGGCAGCTCCTGGCCGCCCACCAGCAGCGTGACGTCCACCAGCTTGGGCTGCGAGCGCAGCCGCTGCAGGCCATCCAGCACATCCTGGGCATGCGAGGGCAGGTGGAAGTCCAGGTCGTCCACGTTCCGCACCATGACCGTGAGGTTCACCTACTCACGGGCGTCCACGTGCGGGCTCCTGGGGAGAGGAGCCAGCAGGGTCAGCCAGGGGGACCGTCTTGTCGGCCCGAGTCGCCTGTTGGGCTGACTGTCGGTTCAAGCATCAACCATGTGTGAAGCGCTTCGCCCAGCCTCTCACCTAAGCCAGCCCCGAGGCCCTGGGAGGCGGAGGCACTGTCTTTCCCAGGTGAGGCGGTTGAGGCTCAGAGAGGCTAGGCAGTTGGGGCAGGACGGGCCAACAAGAATACCAAGCCTCAGCCCCTCTCCGCACCGCTGGACTATGCAGAACAGGCCCCCTGGAGCACGGGGGTCCCTGCCACCCCCAAACCCTCCTAGTGGCCTCCTCTATCCCCACATCCCCCCTTGCTGGGAGGGGCATCTGCCTCTGAATAGTTTCAGCCCCATGGGTCCTTACTGGCCCATGGTTACGGGGAACCTCTGTTGCCATGACCTTGCTGGGTGACCTTGAGTGAGCCACGCCCCTCTCTGGTTCCGACATCTGCAGATGGAGAGGCTGGAGGTGAAAGGGCTGGGGCATCAGCCGTGCCCTCCCGGCGCCCCCCACAGACCAAGCCATCCTGGACTTTGCACAAACACCAGCCCTCATGGGAACCCCACCAGCCAGTTGCTGTTCACGTCCCTTTAAAGGTGAGGAAACAGAGGCAAAAAGAGGCTCAAGTCCCTTATCCAAGACCACACAGCTCGGGGGTCCCGGGCCCCCGGACCCCCCCATGTTACATGTTGCTGGACGTAGGTTGGTAAAGACAAGCAACCAAAAGAGAGCAATCTCAGTTCGAATCGCCTGATCCAGAAAATGCACTTCTGGGCTAATTTAATTATGCGCACATTTCCTTACTATCTTCTGATATTTTTGCCCTAAGAAAACCGCCCCAGAGAAAAGCAAGTTCTGCGCAGCTGTTCTTCCCCAGAGTGACCACACAGCAAGAAGCTGTACCCTGAGACACCGCGTGTCCACCAGGGGGCGCCTTAGCAGCCGACAAAGCGAAGGCCAGTGCAAAATGCCGGGTCCACCCAGTGCCATGGAAACGACAAAGCCCCCTGAGGAGAGCTTGCACTGTGGCCGCCCCAGGGCAGCTGTGCCTGTGGCGGGAGCTTGAGGCATACAGAGAACCCACCCAGAGGCCCAAGAACCTGCCTGGGCTCCGCTGGGTCAGGACGGATCCGGGGCCCTGGTGGGCGTCCAGCCTGCCTCACCCGCTCCCCACAAAGCCCTCTGGCTGGAAGGAAGGCAGCGTGTCCCTCTCAGGGGAGCGCAGGAGCTTAGTCAGGCTGCCCCCGCCCCAAGCAGCCGGGGGCCAGCGGGCGGGGGCGCCTGGCACCTTCCCAGGGAGCCTCAGGTCATCTGCTGACACCTGCCGCCCTGCAGTCCTCGCCGGGGGCCGAGCATTCTGGGGGGCTCAGAGCCCCCCACCCAGTGCCTGTCAGGCCGGGAGTGAGGAGGGCAGAGCGGGCAGGACAACAAAGGGCCTCAATCCAGCTCTGGCCAGGGCTGGACGCCGCGGCCCTGGCTGCAGGCAGAGGTGTGGTTCAGCCTTCCCCCCGCTTCTCCAGAAGGGCCTGGAGGGAAGCAGGCCCGCTGAGCCCCCACCCCAGTCCCCCGGGGCTGGGTCTAGGCCGTGTGCAGGTCTCTCTGCACAGCACCCAGGACTGGCATCACCAGGCCCACTGGGCTGTCCACTAGAAGCCCCCCTCCCCTGCTGGTCCCAGCCCTGGTCCTCTGCTCCCTCTTCCGGCTGCCCCCCACCATCCTACCTTTCGGTGGGCACCGAGACCTCGTCTCAGAACGCAGGCTGGAGAACACGACTGCCCAGCTGGCCAAGGGGCACGGAGGACCTGCTGGGATATGACGGGGCCAGGCTGGGCTGGGCTGGGCCGGGCTGGCAGCCACGTGGGGACAGAAGGGTATTTTTAGCCTCTGTCAGAATCGGGTCGGGGGGGGTGGCCAGCAGGGGGAGGAGGGAGGAGAGAGGTGACAGCTCCTCTCTGCCTGTCCTCTCTGAATGACCATGCTGGCCGGGAGCCTCCTGTGACCCCTGGGCCAGGACAGACGGCAGGAAGCACCCGGGGAGCAGCACGTCTGGGGTGCTCCCCTCCGGGGTGTGGGCCCCCTCACTTCTGTGTTTTTTCATTGGCAAGAGGGCACAGTGAAGCCTGAGCTGAGGACTCAGGGGCAACACGGAGCCCCCAGTTCAGGAGCAGGGTGTCATCAGGACCCGGCATGTGCCAGCTTTCCTGTGGTTATTGACAGGGGCGCACGTGGCCTCTTATTTTCCATCAAGTGGGAAAAAGTGACCATGGTGAGGAAATGGGGGTTGCTCAGCAAAGCCTTTCAAACCTGGGGTCTTGGTGACGGGGAGTTCTGGTGGTGAAGGAGGGGCTCAGAGCGGCACCCCCCAGGCTGGTGATAGGGGTGTGAAGTCCCGAGGCTCTGTCCACTTGTGTCGCGGCCTTGGCCTTGGGCCTGCCCTGCTGTCTTCATTAGTTGTGATGCCGAAGAAAGCCAAGAAACGGGATGGTCTAAGAATACAGCCGCAGAGGCTCGTGGCCTCCTGGGAGGCCTGGGTTCACAGTGTCACAGGGGAACTCCTGACATCTGGATCTCTGCAGGCCCTGGGGTCACAGGCCCGGACCGAGTTTGAGGTTGAGCCCAAACAGCAGGGCATCTCTCGTGCCAGGGGTCAGAGAGAAGTTCCCAGCCCCGGGCCTTCAGGTACCAGGGAGGCCAGCTGGGGGCCTCTGCCTGTCAGCCCCTCTGTCTTGTACCCGCTCGGGCCTCACCAGCACAACCAGTTTCTAGGTGTGCTGGGACGTGGAGGAGTCAGGTGGCCAAGGCTGACCAGCCTCCCAAATCCCACTGGGGACTGGCTGATGCTCTTACAGGGCAGAGAGGCCTGGGGGCACCAGGGTGATGGGCCCTACTCCTGGCAAGATAAGGGAGGTTCCCCAGGGTGTCTGGATGTCAGGACAGCATGGCTTTGGGACAGCGGTCTCCTCCCGGGCACAGGACGGCTGGCCCGGCTTCCTGCTGGGGCGCTGGTTGTGAACCGGCCCCAGTCTCTGCTCTCATGTGAGAGTGTGGTCATCACACAGACACTGCAGGGATCGCTTCCCCGACCACGTGTTCACCAGGCCTCCCACACGCTGCTCACTCACAGGTGTCCTTACCCAGCCCAGCTCAGCCCAGTCCAGTCATAGCCCAGCTCAGCCCAGTCCAGTCATAGCCCAACCCAGCTCAGCCCAGTCATAGCCCAGCCCAGCCCAGTCCAGTCCAGTCTTGTCCCAGTTCAGTCCAGCCCAGTCACATCCCAGTTCAGTCCAGCCCAGTCATATCCCAGTTTAGCCCAGCCCAGGCCAGCCCAGTCACATCCCAGTTCAGTCCAGCCCAGTTCAGCCCAGTCTAGCCCAGTCATCTCCCAGTTTAGCCCAGCCCAGGCCAGCCCAGTCACATCCCAGTTCAGTCCAGCCCAGTCCAGCCCAGTTCAGCCCAGTCTAGCCCAGTCATATCCCAGTTTAGCCCAGCCCAGGCCAGCCCAGTCATAGTCCAGTTCAGCCCAGCCCAGTCATAGCCCAGCCCAGCCCAAGGTCCTGCCCCTTCCCCAGAGTCCCAGGACTCCCCCTAGACTTCCTTAGCATCAGCCTTACTCTTGGGGGCCTCATGGATGTCTCCAGCTCTCGCCGTGTCCAGGGCCACCCCGGAGAAGGCATTGGAGGGGGAGCAGAGGCATTGCTTTTGCCTCCCGACCCCAGCCCCCACTTTGTTTGCGGGCAAAGCACAAAGGGTTAATGCACCCCTGACTTGGGCCGCAGGAGACAGGACAGGCGATGCTGATGACAGGCCAGGGTCACAGGCAGCTCCCCCCCGCTCCCCCTCCCCCTTGTGTACAGCGCTGGGCGCCAAGAATGGATGCCCTACGGGGACCCAGCGCCTCGGATGACAGGTCAGTTTGGGAAACTCGAAACCAGGGGCTCAACAGATCCTCATCATCAGATTGCTCCCCAGTGGGGCAATTTTTAAAAATATGCTGCTTGTTTCTTTTTATGATGATAAAAATAACACATGTTCATGGTGGGAGATTTGGAAAACACAGAAAGACACAAAGCAGAAAAACGGGTAGAAGACGATCCCTGTGAACACACGGGGGTTAGAATGACTGCAGTGTGTCCTGTATTGTTTTATCATGATACTCTATGGTGAGCATTTCTGATGTGGTGAGTCATTTCTGATGTGATGAGTCTTTGGACCATGTGATTTTTAATTCCATCATAATGGGGACACATCACACTTTAAATACCCGGTCACTTCTAGTAATGGACGTGCAGGTTGTGAGCCATGCGGACTGTGATGACGAATGCGGTGTCACCTCTGTGCCTTCCCCTGGAACAGATTGGAGCGTGAGATGACCGCGGTAAAGCACACAATCGTCTTTATAGCCCGATGCATGGACAGAGGGTCATCCAGCTAGGGTGACCGAGGCACTTACCAGCAGGAGGTAAGACCGCCCCCTATGCTCAGCCTGCCCCAGTCTCCCTGTGAGGTCCTGCACAACCAGACCTGCCCACCCCCTCAGCAGGTGTTTCACAGATTTACTTGCTCACAGTATCTCTTATTCCATCTGGGATTTATTTGGGGCATGGGGTGCCGTAAGGTCATATATTTTCTCCCCCAAATAGTTCCCAATACTCTCAGTATATTATTAACAATCCCTTCTTTCCCCCACGGATTTGCTGCAGCACCTCTATAGAAAAAGGGCAATGTTTTCTGTGTGAAGTGTCTCTTCTGCTGATTTGAATGAGCATATTCTAAGGTCAGAGCAACCCTAGTTCCATCAATGGACTATTACTCTATAATTATAATTATTATATTAGTCAATCAATGGACTATTACTCTTTGTAGCTGAAATTTAAGCCTCTTCGTCACTCTTCTATTTAAAATCTTCTAGTCTGTTGCATTAGTTAGCTATTGCTGCATGACAAATGACCCCAAAGTCTAGTGTTGTAAAACAGCGAACGTTTATTATCTCACAGTTTCATGGCTCTGGGACTGCTTTAGTGGGTGGTTCTGCCTCAGGATCTGTCCATAGCTGGTGCCAAGGGGCCCACTGGACGTCAGTCACAGGACAGAGGCTGGCCTGGGACAGAGTCCACACCGACCTCTCCACAGCACTACTCCTAACACGGTGGCCGGCCTCTCTCAGAGATAAGACAGCAGCAAAGATGGGAGTTTTTCATAACCTACTCGCAGGTGCAGTCTGTGGCTTCCGCCATATTCTGAGCTACAGTGAGGGAGAGACTCCACCAGACGTGGTACCAGGAGGCAGGCTCCCTGGAGGCCTTCTCGTAGGCCGGCCTCCACAGCTGGCTTTGTTCACGCTTTATCACCACTAGCACTACCTGGGAAGCCAGCTTTGTTCATGGTTTCTTTTCAAAGAACTTTAGAGTTGTTAAAAAAAAAAAAAAAAGAGTTTGACTCTTCTAAATCCAAGCACTGACATTCAAATAGCTTACACTGTTACAGTATTTATTCTCATCATGAGAAATATGTACCACCTCGGGTACAGCATTTTCTTCACATTTGTCCTGCACACATTTGCAATGGGCCAGGGAGAGAGACCGGGCTCCCCTTCTCCAGTATCTTCCCGAGTCTTCTGGAAGCCTCTGGTTCTGCACCTTGTTTTGTGTCTGGTCACCTCACTGAAGTTTGCACCCTCTGGATCCCTATGTAGGGGCTCTGCGGTCCTCAGTGGGGTTTTGACAACTGGACACCAAAATTAAAGGGCCCTACAGCTGAGTGTGGCCTTGCTGGGCCAGCGCCCCCCCGCCCATGGCAGTGGACACCTGTTTCCCACAGGTGGGTTGCTAGTGGGGTTCCGAGGTCACTGAGCATGGGAATCACTTGGAACATCTTTTAAATAACAAACCAGCTTTCTCCGGCCCAGCCCAAGGGACTCAGGGTTCCTGGGGTGCGCTCAGGATACAGAGTATTTATAAGGAGGCCCCCAGGAGGCAGAGTGCCTGCAGAGGGGCACTTGGGGAGTCGCCCGTGAGTGCCCAGAAGAGGTCCTTTCCCCCCGCCAGGCCTCTCGCTGGGGTCTGAGCGCCCCCCACTACCTAAAGCTGGAGCCCCAGTCCTCCTGGAGTCCCGGATGCTCATGGGAACATGAGAGTCGGGGCCATGGAGGGCCTTGCCCGAGGCCACAGTAAGGGGGGGGGTGCCCCCACTTGGGTGTGCAGGCCTCCTGCTCACGGTCTCCTGAGTAGCCCTGGTCAGCAGCCCACCTCTGGGGCTCAGCTCTGCATCTGCCGCCCACCCTGGGCCCGCCTCCTCAGACAACAGGGTCCTGTGGGTGACCCAGGGGAGGGAGACATCAGAGCGTCCACTACCTTCTGACCACCACCTCCAGGCTCACCCCGTTTCACCTTGGGCCTGCACCCCGCCAGCCCAGGCAGCGGCAGAGTCCTGTGGCCCAGCCCTTGTCTGGCTCCAAAGGTCAAGCTTCGGGGCCAAGAGCCAGGGCCTCAACACTGTGCGGGATGCGTGCGGCTGCCTGGGGCCAGGGCCGTGCTCCTGAGCACGTGCTCCTTAAAATACTAATGCGGCTGGCGAGCTTCACTGTCATCCCAGGACAGAGACCCCCATACGGGGCTTCAGTCCATCCTCACCAGGACCCCGGGGATGCGCGGGTCAACACCGTACCCCCATTTTACAGATGAGGACGTGGACACTCTGTGGGATAAGGACGCTGCCTCTGGGGCTTCGGCTGAGCTGAACACTGAGGTTTGGGTGTGCCCCAGCAGGGCCCCCTCTGGGCTCAGGGGCAAGAGGCACGCACAGGAAGTCTGGCAGGAACAGGTCTTTATTTAGCAAACTCACGTCTGGTGTCGACCCTGCAGGAGGGCTTGGACCCAGAACCTGGCCAGCACCGCCCCCTTGACCAGCCCACGGAAGCCCCGACGGCCTGACCCCCCCACTTTATTTCTTCCCTGGCATCCCTCCCTGAGACGTCAAGCCAGCAGCCTGGGAGGACCCCCATCCCCCACAGCTGGCCTGAGCCCTCCCAGCCCTGCAGGCAGGGAGGAACAGGCAAGAGAGCTGTCCTGGGGGGCTTCTGCAGGGAGGGGAAGGCCGTGGAAGGTTCCTGAAACCTCTTCCCCACTCCTGCCTGTGGGGCCAGCGCACAGCTGCAGGATACCTCTCCCTGAAGGCCCCTGGACTCCGCACCCTGACCAGGAGGATGCGGGAGGGAAGGCCAGTCTGACAGGAAGGCCTCCTGCCCCTCAGATCCTGTTCCCCCAGCTCGTCCCTCACTTCACAGGTGGGGGAGGGGGGCTGCTGAGGGGGAGGGGCAAGGCCCAAGGTCACCAGGCTTCACAGGTGGGGAGAGGGGGCCGCAAAGGGGGAGGGGCAAGGCCCAAGGTCACCAGGCTTCACAGGTGGGGGAGGGGGGCCGTGAAGGGGGAAGGGAAAGGCACAAGGTCACCAGGCTTCACAGGTGGGAGAGGGGGGCCGTGGAAGGGGAGGGGAATGGCTCAAGGTCACCAGAAGGACTGGAGTCAGCATTGGAGGAGGGCAGACAGAGGCTCAGGATGTGACCAGAACCACGGGCACGGGAGGAACTGAGAGACGGGAGGTCCTCGCGACTCAGTGGGGACTGGAGGACGGCCATTGGGGAACAGGCTGGCATCAGAGGCGCCCAAGAGACGTGCAGGCCGAGGGCATGGGCAGAGCCCACGAGTAATCCAAGGGCAGGGCGACTGGGGTCCTGAGAGAGCTTTTCGGGTGCGGCGGTGACAAGGGAGGCTCTGAGCCCAGTCTTGTAGCCTAGGAGGAAGCCGTCAGGGGGCAGACATGGAGGGTGGCAACTAGCACGCTGAGGCCCTGCCGGCCTGGTCCCAAGGCTCACCTGGCCACCAGGTAGGCGAACAGGAAAAGAGAGAAGAAGAACCAAAACCAACCCAAACCCGCTCCAGAGGAAGGCAGGCCTCCAGTCCACGTCACTCCCCAAAGCCGAACATCTCGGCTTCCTTCTCCTTCCAGAAGGCGAAGCTCCGGTCGATGTAGCCACAGATGTCCTCGTTGTTGAAGCTGCCCCGCTGGGGGCCGGACCCCAGCCTCTGCACTGCGGGCTCGGGGCTGCCGGAGCCCGCGTGAGGCAGGGGCCCAAGCGGGGTCAGGCCCGACTTGCGGCCGGGCTCCGCGTCCCGGGTGGGACTGTGGCTGGAGCCAAAGAAGCGGGCTTTGATGTCCTCGAAGCCGTCGGTCCAGGCACGGCGCCCGGCGGCCACCTCGTCAGTCACGGCCTTGTGGAAGGCACGGGCCGCCTCCCAGCCGTGGGCGCCCAGGTGCTCAAAGACCTCGAAGCACAGCAGGTGGCGCATCTTGCGCTCCTCGGCCGGCAGGTCGCACTCCAGGAGCTGGAAGTAGCCCAGCATGAAGAGGTCTAGCGTGAGGCTGCCGTAGGGCACCGGCGCCCCATCCACGTGGGGCAGGAACTGCTCAGGGGACAGGGGCCCGCGGGGCCGCCGGCTCAGCCGCCGCAGCTGCCGGGCAGGCACGTGGGCCAGGACGGCCTTCCAGTGGCCCAGCAGCTGGGCGATGGTGCTGCGCTGCTGCCAGAGGCGGCCGGGCCTCGGGCTCTCGCTGGGTGGTGGGGAGGGCAGCAGGGGGCCCCTGGCTGCCTCCTGCCCCTGCGGCCCCACACGCTGGGCCTCCAGGGTCCTGCAGGCCGCTGTCTTGAGCGCTGGCGTGTAGGCCGATTTCTTCCAGTGGCTGAGAAAGAGGGTGACGATGCGCTCCTTGCGAAGGCTGGCCAGGTCCGGGCCCGGCGTGGCGCCCGCCTCCGATGGGGCCTCCTCACAGCTGATGCCTGAGTCGCTGGCCTCCTCCGTGTCACCCTGCCCGGGCCTCCCTCCTATCGGGCTGCCGCAGGGCAGGATGGGGGCAGGCCAGCAGCCCCTCGGGCATGACCCCGGCTGGGCCCCTGGCTCACAGGGGACAGGGCTTGGGGTGCAGGGCCGGCCGGGGGCTGACTCGAAGTTGCCGCGGAGCATCCTCACAGACACCCCACACTCTTGGATCTCACGCTGGGCCTCGCTCCTCGGGGGGCTGGCCGGGGCTGGCCTGGGGGCCTCCCTGGGGGCCTCTGGGGGGGCTCTCTCTTCGCCCTGCACCAGCCCGTTCACGCCCTTCAGGAGCAGGGACAAGCTGCGCACCAGCCGAGCGACGTGGCTGCACCAGAAGGGCAGGGCCTGCCCGCCGGGCGTGGCCTGCGAGGCCCCCTCCTCGGAGCCCCGGGGTGCGGCCTCCGTGGCCTCCAGCCCAGGCCCCGGGGACAGGAAGCGGCTGTTGACGGTGATGCTGACCAGGGGTGCAGGCAGCAGGGCCTGCAGCTCGGCCGCCAGCCGGCCCAGCTCGTTCTCGTACTCCTGGCAGCGGCGCCGGAGCTGCAGGTCGGCGATCTGCTTCTCCAGGTACACCAGGTCGTCCTCGGTCAGCAGCTCCCCGAAGGGGCCCAGGATGGCCTGGTGCGTCTGCGAGTACCGCCAGGCCGCCTGCTCCATGGGGTCTGCGTGCCCGCCATCGTCCTGGACACAGGGAGGGCAGGTCAGCAGGGACGCAGCCCACATGGTGCGCTCCGGCCGGACACAAGCTCCCCTGGGCGGCCCAGCCTCAGGGAGCCCTGGGGACCCTGGCTGGCACCTGCCTGGGCTCAGAGAGTAAAGGAGGTGACAGGCCAGCCCCAGGCCCCAGCCCGAGGCTCAGGGCAGTTCTCACCCCAGGCAGAGCCGGTCTTGCCCTCAGAAGGGGCAGGGGTGCCTCTGCTCTGTCACCCCAAGTTCCCCTCCTCTCGTCTGTGGTGAAGTCAAAGACTGTCCCCAGGGCCCTCTGGATCCCTGCACAGGATGTCCTGTGGGTGGGCAGTGTCCCCAAGGAAGGGCAGCCTCTGAGTTCTCATGGTGTGTGGCCAGCTCTACCCCAGAACATCACCCCTCGGGGCTCCCCCTGATGCCAGGATACGGCCTGACCCCAGGGCTCGCAGTCTGTGGGAGACAGACACAGAGCCTCCCAGCTGGGGTCCCTCTGGGTGGCTGCGTGCCCGCCCGGTCACTCCTCCGAGACCCCCCCCGAGCGAGGTCCTGTGTCTGCCCCACCTCACAAGTGAGGAGCATGAGCTCTTGCCTAGTTGCCAAGAAGCCCAGGGTCATCTGGTGCAGGTGGGCACTCGGCACAATAAGCCCCCACGAGGCCTGGGGCAGAGAGGGGAGACTGGGGAGTGTTTGGACCACAAGCGTCAGGCCTGGAACTCGCAGCCAATGGCCAGGCTGTGCCCAAGCCCATCCCCTGCCCTTTTGGCCTGTTTTCTGTTTCCCTGAGTTCTTCACACACCCTTGGCTCTGCCCTAAGGTCAGATTCTAAAGGGCCTCCTGGCTGTGACAGGATGCCCCACCCACTCTGGCCTTGCTCCACCCCCAACCCCATGGGCATCCTGGACCAGCTGGGCCACTAGACCCAGAGCCGCCCAACACTTCTGAGATGAGGGAGAAGGTGTGCCGAAAACCCTGCAGGAGCCACTCCTCAGAAGTGCAGCTAACTCAGGAGCAGGGGCATTTATTTCACTTGAAATCCTTTAAATAGCCGCAGCTGCTGGGACAGATTGAAGGCAGGAGGAGAACGGGACGACAGAGGATGAGATGGTTGAGATGACATCACCAACTCGACGAACATGAGTTTGAGCAAGCTCCAGGAGTTGGTGATGGACAGGGAAGCCTGGCATGCTGCAGTCCATGGGGTCACAAAGAGTCGGACAGGATTGAGCGACTGAACTGAACTGAAATAGCCACAAGTGGCTGGCCTTATGGTATTAGCAGGGCAGCTCTAGACAAAGGGTTGCAGAATACATCATTCAAGACAAAGCCACACCCCTTCAGGATACAACTCTAGAACTGCTGTCTACAGGGCGGCCAGAGGGTTAAAATCCAAGTCAGACCAGAGCCCTTCCCTGCTCAGATTCTCAAAGGCTCCCCGAAGGTCCTGTAATGCCTGCCTGTCCCCTCTCTGCCCTCACCTCCGCGCTGCCTCCCCCTGCCCCCCGCCCCCCCAGCTTGGACCAGCCCACCCTGACTCAGGACCTCTGCGCTTGCTGTTGCCTCCACTCACAATTGCTTGTCCTTCATCCCCAGAGGGCTCACCCCTCACTTCTGCGTGACTCCTGCTCAAGGACACTCTCCAGAGAGGCTGCCCCTGAGCACCCGGACAAAGCAGCCCCCTCCCCTTTCCACTGCCTTCTCTCCACAGCAGTTGGACCCTCCCTCCCCCACTCCCCAACACCCCCAGCACAGTTGCCCAGTCACTCCACCTTCCCTGCTGGCATAGAAGCATCAAGGGGCAGGACTGGTCCCCTTCACCGCCGAGAACAGAGTCTGACATGCGGCGGGCAAGACATACAAATCGTTGAGATCAAAGAACACGTGGGCAATACTAAGTCAGTTGAAAGGGCACTGCTCACAGCCCTCTGATCTGGTTCAACCTCATCGTCTGGCAGAAGAGGAAGCCGAGGCCACAGAAGGACATGCAGTGGGGTACCCAGGTCTCAGGACTCGAGGTGTGGGCTCAAGAACCCACCTTCCACGTCTACCTGCTGGTACTAAGTCTCCTGCCCCAACTCCGCCTTCTACACCCTGGTCCCACCCGGGCCCAGCCCACCTCCCGCGACGCCCCGCCCTCCAGGCCCCGCCCACGCCTGACCACGCCCCATGGCTGGCCCCGCCTTGCGTCTGGCCACGCCCTACCTCTGGCCCCACCCCGCACCTGGCCCCGTCCCCACCTCGCCGGACCTGGGCCTCTGGCGCCGCTGGAGCTGCGCCCAGGCGTGCCTGCAGCTTTCGCACCATCACCTGCCGCTTCCACTCGGGGATGGGTCGGCCGCGCTCATCCCGCGTGGGCACCAGCCCGTCGAGGTCGCCCAAGCGCATTCCGTCTAGCTGCAGCGCGACCAGGCTGTCCGGGGCGCCCCCCGCCACCGTCTCCGCCCCCTGTGTGGACGCAGGCAGGTCATCCGAGGAGGCCCGTAGGAGACTGCCGCCCAGGAGCGAGAGGAGGGGAGGGCCGGCCCGGAGGAGCACAGCTGCGGGAGGAGGGGCATGGGGGCTGCCCAGGGAGGACGGAAGAGCTGACCACTACTGCACCCCCAGCTGTTCAAGTGTGAGGCTTCGGAGCACAGGGGCCCCCCGTCCCTGTGTGACCCCGGTATGTGTGGGAAGGCTCGTATGCTGAGAGATTCCCCCCGACTCAGTGCATGGCAGAAAAGAGGTTGCTCCGAGCATGCCGTGTGGATGGGGAAACTCATTTGGGGAACAGCTGCATAGACAAAGCCTGGTGGCCAATCGTGGGCTGCAGGACTTGTCAGAGCCTTTAATGTGCTGTGTGCGCTGTGACTGCACTTGCCAGACTTGCACAGAATAGCTCAGGGGCTGGGAGCTCCCAGGCAGAGTAGGAAATCGATGGTGGGGCGAGGGACAGCAGGGGGCGCCAGGACCTGCCTTCCCATGGACGGATGCTTTCCTGTACGGTGACAGCAGCATCTGTCAAGGTGAGGGGCTTGACCCACTGGGACCCCCTGGGATCAAGGACGGTGGCATTTCCACTCTGATGGGTGGACATTTGCTTGTGGCCTTGAACTCCCATCTCCCCAGAAGCTGGGTGTGCCCCCCACCCCAGGCCAACCCGTCATCCCAGGGACCTTCTGGGTTCCACCTGGAGTGGGAGGGAAGTGCCTGGCTGCCCCCAGAGTGACCTGGCCAGGGCCGGCGTAGGAGACCATGCTGAGAGGCCAGCTGGGCTTGGGCTGGGGGTCTTGGAAGACAGCCACATGGCGGGGGTGCTCACCGTGGGGACGGCCATGGCACCAGTGGTGACCCTTGGGGGCGCCGTGTGGGCTGTGTGCTCCCTCGGAGGAGGCTGGTCTGGCTGGCCGGGCCAGGCTGGGCTGAGAGACGCTGCTGCTGGGAGGAATCCTGGGAGGAATCGGGAGCTGGTGTCAGAGAGGCGGGGGTGGGGTGGGGAGCAGAGGACCCCAGATCGGGGCACAGCCAGCCTTCCTGAAGGACCACTGGACCAGGAGCTGAAGGCCCAGCCAGCCCCTGACCAAGCGCCCTGGGCAAACTCACTCGTCGCTGCGATCCCGTGGGTGTCCATGGGGCCAGCTGCAAGCCCAGCCAGCTGGGGAGCCTGCATTTTACCCACCTCATCCTAGCCATGGCCTCTCCCTCCTCCCCACTCTCCTACGGCCTGGAAGGAGCTAGAAAGGGTGTAGCCTTCGGTAGCCTGGGGACCAAAGGTAGCCCCATCAGAGCAAACCTTGTCCTTTTATGACTCCCCACTCCACTTCACGTGTGTGCGCGTGCACGCACACACACACACACACACCCCTACCTATGCGTGGCTACCTAACTACCACCCATTCCACAAAGCACATGTACCCTCACTACACATGGGGCCTGCTGACATTTTTCACGCTACCCCATTCTACTTACTTCATTTTGATAAATGCTGGTCCCGGTCCCCCTAGCGGGTGGTGACCTGCAGTTTGAGGACCACCTCCCTGCCCCCTGCTGGAGTCTCAGGAACAGCAGTGGAGAGAGCCGACCTCTGCCGTCCCTCTGGACGAGCTGAGGCCCAGAGAAGGACGGATTGCCTGGGACCCCAGCAGCAGGGGAGCTGGACTGCGGGGGCTCGGGGCTCACAGAGACGCCGGAGGCCTGGGCAGGAGGCAGTTTAAGTGTGGTCGTGGAGCGTTCTGTCCTCACTTTAGCGAGGTGGCAGGGCGATAACGGAATCCCGGGAGAGCTGGGAGGCTGGCCCCAGCCCCGGCCTCGGTGCCCTCTGTGCCCAGCTGTCCAGCCTTGCTGCTCCCCACACCCCAAGCCCCCTTGGAGGACCTCAGAGGGGAGGCCAGCAGGGCCCAGTCCCTGCGCCCCGGGCCTGGGCCAGCCCCCCTCCCACGGACGCGTTTACTCACGGGTGGGGCTCCCAAGGCCTGTGCCCCCACTTCCGCCATCCTCCGGGGGATGTCTGGCAGCTGACAGCGGAGGAGGGGGGAACGGCGGGGGTGGGGGGGTCATCAGGAGCGGCACCTGGGGGCGTACAGGCCTGGTCAGCCAGGGTGGGGGCACCGAGCCCTGGCCTGGTCTCCCTGGAGTGGGGCTGGGAGAGGGAAGTGTGTGGGGGCGAGGGGCGGTACCCCTGGAGGTTATGCCCCACCATGTCTCTCCACCCCGGTGGGCACGCACCCCCACCCCCACTGGGTGAGCCCCCATCTGGAGGCCCAGCTCGTGAGCGCCCTCTGGAGGCAGCTTAACTCGGCTCCGGGTCAGGGGCTGGCGTCCCCCTCGGGGTCAGCACTCCTTGGCCTTACAGGGGACACGTGTACACACGCACACTTGCGGGCACACGTGTACACACACACACACACACACACACACACACACCTCGCCGACTGCCCCCTGACGGTGCTGAGACAGAATGCCTGGACCTGCACCCGCGCTCAGCCCGGGGCACACAGGGAATCCCAGCGAACCTGGACGAGTTCTCAGCCCCGCACCTCAGAGCAGTGGCGCGGTGCCCAGGACCCACCCCACAGTCCCGGGGAGCCTGGGGCCAGCGAGGCCCCCGTCTGGGCTGCAGGGGCCCCCACGTTGCAACCCCACGTCTGCCCCATGGGGGCACCCCCACCGTCCCCCCTGTGCCCAACACTGACAGGGTGGGCAGCCAGGAAGAATCTTAGACCTGGAGGCAGCCCAACCCTGTCCCCCGTCCCCAGCTCAGCCCTGTGAGGCCTCCGCTCTGGCCTCTGACCAGCAGGAGCCAAGACGGCTGGCCGGGCTGACAGACGGGCTGGCCGAGCAGACTGGGGCGCACAGGCCGCCGTGTGCAGGACTGCCCTCGCCGCCTGCCTTCCCAAGCCCCTCCTCAGGTGGCAGAGAAGCTCTCCACGAGGACGTGAGCCGTCCTCCAAGTACTCCAGAGCCAGGCTTGCTGCGTTTTAAAGCTGAGCGTCGCAGGCAGGCCGACCCCGTCTTGCAGGTGGCTTGTCTCCCAGCTGCCCCCCTGGTCGCCCTGATGCCTGAAAGCACATGACCGCCCCAGCTCGGGGCTCCAGCAGAGAGGGCCACCCATGGCGGGCCCACTGGGCACTCACACTTGACCGTCAGACTGAAGCGCCTCAGCCTGCTCCCTCCTGTGGGCAGCGATGGTGGGCGAGGGCCTAGGGGCCCCCAGGCTGGCGCTGGAGAGAGCCCCGGGCCGGGCAGAGGAGCTGGATCAAACCTGCCCCACAGGGACATGTGGTTTGGGCCCAGTGCTGGCCCCAGTGTCGAGTGGGTGGCTCGTGCCACGGCTTCATTCAATATCCTCTCCTGTCCCTGTCGTGAAATCCTTGATCCGTTTCTAACAAGGAGCCCACGTGTCCGCTTTGCGCGGAGCCCTGCCCTTGATGACGTAGCTGGCACTGCTGGGGTTAAGTCCCTCGGCCACCTGAGAGTCCCCAGCTCCCCTGCAGGTGGGCCAGGTCCCTCCCCCCCGGGTCCCTCCCCCACTGGACGAGGAGGCGCAGGTGTCGGGTGGCCACCCCAGCCTGGGGAAACCCCTCAGAAGAACCCCAGTGCCTACAGCCACTGCTGCAGGGCCCTTGGTCACATCCCGGGACCCTCTGCACTCCAGGGCCACCGGGAGGGGAGCCTGGGGCCCGAGTGGTTATCTGCCTGTCGCCGCACCTCCTACCTCTCTCTGCAGAAACTGGTCCTGGGAGCCCAGGAGCCCAGCCTTGGCAGGAGCGTCTCCCAGCCCCCAGCCCGGGAGGACCCTTGGAAGCAGGCACTGGGCTGTGAGCACAGGGAGCTGAGCCGTCTGGAGCCGTCGGGGGTGTCACAGCGCCCGCCCCCGGGAGCAAGAGGCGTCGCATTAATATTTGAAGGCGGAGGTGTCAGGTGGCCCAGCGGGCTTTGGGCTGGCATGGGATCCCTTACCACCAGGACTTCACCCTCCCCTGGACAGGGGCCAGGGGAGCAGACCCTCTGGAGAGGGAGGGGAGACCAAAGCTCCTTGGTTGTACAAAAGAGATGGCAGAGAGGGGTCCACCAGGGCAGCCCTCAGGCACAGCTGGGGAAACAGATTCGGGGAGGCAGGGCACTTTCTCAGGGGTCCATGGCGGGGAATGGGACGGGACCAGAATCCTACTTGAGACCCCCGCCCCCTTGCTCCTGACCCTGGAGGAGCCCAAGGACCGAGCCCCTTGAGTCGCTGCCCCTTCGGTCCAGGACCACCAGCCGTGGAGGGAGAGGCAGGCAGGTGGGCCTCTAGGGGAAGCTTGGCACCGGTGGGGTCCCTGGTACCCCCGCCGAGGATGCCAAGCCCTGGCTGCTGTTCGCCTACCTGCCTTGGCACAGGGGACCCAGAAGGAAGACCAGGCTGCTCACGCTAGCTACAAATTAGGGGGCGCCCAGGCTAGGGGTTCTCGGCTGTGACACAAAGCTGTGTGTAGCAGCCATCCGCGCCCAGATCGGTCACCCCAGGATGGGGGGGGCGGATTCTGACAAAACACGACACCTGCTCCCTGCCGTGTGCCGCAGACCTGGGAATCTCCTGTCTTCCAGCGTCCACAACACAGGCATAGGTGGCTTAGGAGCCTGAAGGAGGGTCTAGTTAGACCCCAGACCCGATGGCTAGAGAACCGGGTGCTGACGATCTGACGGACAGAGTGGAGCTGAGCCCCAGGCGCTAAGCCTGCCAGAACCTCCCCGGCTGCCCCCACCTGGAGGCCCTTGGGGCTCACCATACCCCCGCACCCCCAGCTGAATCTGGGGTGAGGTGAAAGGGCCTCCTACTCCCGGCAGAGCGCACGGCTCAGCTGGGGTGGAAGGAAGAAGGAAAAGGCAGGACATTGGTCCAGAGCTCAGGGGAATGGACCTTGGCCCCAGACCACCGCACCGCAGCCTGGGAGGCCGCATGCCATGGGTCCCTGAGGCCGAATTCTGCTCCAGCTCTCCCAGAGGAGAAGCCCCGGGGAGTTGCTCAGTGTCCCCGGGCCTGAGTCTCTCTGCCTTGGCTGGAACTTACCGGGAGCCCCTGGCAGGGCCTGGCGCACCACGGCGCAGACCTCCTTGCTGCTGTTAGCACGGTGTCACGAGGATCTCTGAATTTTAACCAGTACGGGGGTCTGCTGTGGCGGCCGCCAGTGACAGGAGTATCCAGGCCCTGGACGAGTCTACGGGACTTGGGGGAGTGCTGCCGACCTCTGGGGTCCTGACAGCTGGGCATGTCCAAGGTTGGTGGTCAGCTGGCCTTGGGTTGGTGACCTTCCTGTGGTCTGGTGTCTCTTTTTCTGTGTTTCTGATGAGATTTGAGCAGTGCCACGCCCGCCATGCATTATACATGGAGGACCGCTGTGGCGAGCCGGGTTACAGGCCTGTAACGCCACCCGGGCTGAGAAAATCATGACCCACGGATGGGTGCTGGACACCCAGGCACCACGGCTGAGATTGGGTTACGGCTGCCCTTCCCCCGAGGAGAGCAGTCTGCCTCAGGGAGCCCCTTGCCCTCCCTGGATCTCAGTTTCCCCATCTGGACAGTGAAGGGTCTGAGGGCCCCTCTGGACCCAGGGCGGCGCAATTAGCCACTAAACCAGTTGCTCAAGGCACACCTCTAACCCCCAGCGAGGCTCCTTGGTTACGTCACACAGATGAGAAAACGGGGCTCACGGGTGCTCAGGACTTAGGGGTGTCGCTCGGCCAAGAAGGGTCGCTCCAACTCTGGTGGATGTGAGTACAGGGGTGGGGGAGCGGCGAGCTGAGAGGCTGGGCTCTCCCCTGCATGGAGGGCTGTGCTCAACCCCCTGGACGGCTGCTCCTAGCTGCAGCGGCCTGGCCCATGCCCTGGAGGTCTGGGGAGCAGGGGGCCCCCTCTAGCCACTGCCCAAGCCCTCCTCACTGTGCAGAGGTGACCCCAGGCCCGGGAAGGAGGAAGATGTGGCCAGGGTGGAGATGGGGTGGTCCAGGCGGCCAGGGGAGCACCTGCCCAGCCTCACCCCCCAGACTGCCTCTCCTGGGACCTACGACGCCCTGGGAGCGGAGGCAGGTGGCAGGATTGAGAGGAAAAGGCAGCCTTTCACCACCTCCTCTGAGCTTGACACGGGAAGAGGCTGCGCAGGCGACCTCTGGATATTGTGTTTCCATCAATATTGCATCGGGCCCCCGCCTCCCCGAGCCTGGCGGCCCCAGCTGACGGCCTGCCCTCCTGCGGGGCCGAGACTGAATGTGGGGGGTTGGGGGCGACTCCAGCTAGCCCTGAGTGCAGCGGCTTATGGGGACGAGCTCATAGTCTGATGACCCTGCCCCTCCGCCACACAGGCGGGGCAGGTGGATGGGCTGGACACTGTGGGCCTGCAGGCCGGGTGTGGAGGCTACACGGACCTCCCAGGCCGGCGTGGGGAATCCTGAGCAGAGGATCGCTGCCTCGTAGCCTGTGGTGACACCAGGGGAGGCCGCCAGCACCAGAAGGAACCCCAGGAAACCTGACGTGGGCTGGTCCCTCAGCCCCCAGTGGAGGGGTCAGCAGGGTGCCCACAGTCCCCACCCATAAGAGAGCCAGGCAGAGCGTCCAGGAGAGGTGGGCTGGTGTGCCAGGGCCTGGGGAGGCGGGGCTGGGCACAGAGGTCCTGATCGGACAGAAGGCCCGGCCGTGGGCACCGCTGCGTGGGCTGGGGGCGAGCCGGGGACCCCCGGACAGGGACCAGGAGGCACCTGCCCCTGCCAGCAGAAGGGCCGCCCAGCCCTGACCACAGCAGGCCCCAGGGCTCACACAGGCCGGGGACCAGGTGGCCAGGCCGTCCCCAACCTGCGGACTACAGAGCTCCGCCCACCACACCAGGAACCTGCAGAGGTCCCCCAACCTCTGGAACCAAGCCAGAAAGACAACTCTTGTCAAGCAATAGCCAATCAAAAGAAAGTCTGAAAGTCGCTCCGTCGTGTCTGACTCTTTGTGACCCCATGGACTATACAGTCCTTTCCCTTCTCCAGGGGATCTTCCCAACCCAGGGATTGAACCAGGGTCTCCTGCACTGCAGGCGGATTCTTTACCAACTGAGCTATCAGAGAAGCCCACAGCCAACTGAAGGATCAGTAAACAGTAAACACGTTGCTTCAAGCAGTGACTGCAGCTCCTGTGTCTGAAACTAGGATACCGAGACAAACCAGGACTCCAGCACATGTGCCCTGAAGCACCCCCAGCCCCCAGTCTGGCCGCCCTGGCGTGGGTGTTGGGCGGTGGAGACAGGCTGTCTCGGTGGTGACCAGGTGAGGACCATCCCGTTGGCCCAGGGCCACGGAGGAAGGTGGCTCTGCCTCCGTTGTCCTGGACGCTCTGGGGGAGATGCCCCAAGGGAAACGGAGGTGCAGCAGCCCTGGGGTGGGACCCGGCGTGGGGGACACGGTGCCCCTGTGGGCCTCGGAGCTCTCACCTGAGGGGGCAGCCAGCCGGTCCCAGGGACACCTTCCAAAGGGGTGGCCAATACAGAAGACTGTGGCAAAATCTGTGCAGGTTGGGACGAGGCGTCAGTCACCGCCCCGGGCCTTGGGGGGAGCGGGACTGATGGAGCAGGCCTGCTCCCTCACACCTGCACGCCCACGGCTCCATTCATTCAGCAGACACACAGCCAGGCACGGGCTGGGGGCCGGCACACAGGCTCCCTGCCCTTGCGGAGGGCAGGCTGGGTGAGGTCACGTGCCCAGCTGGGAGCCCACCTGAAACTGTCCCCTTCTGGGCTGCACAGGGCTGGCCCGCCTCCTGGGGTCACGCCCCCGAGAACCCGGGAGGGACCCCATTCCCACCCCCGAGTGTCCTTAGCCCAACCCAGCCGCCTGGCCTGAGTGTGAGCATGGGCTCTGTGGCCTGCAAGGCCGGCAGATCTCCGCGGAGCTCCAGCCGCAGCCCAGCCCTGGTCCCCCTTGTAGCCCTGAGGCCAGGTCCTCCCCTCCTCCCTCCCGACCACGGGGTGGCCGGGTGAGCTCCCCACAGGGGGGCCGGGAGGGAAGGGGCTGCGCGGCTCACCGGCCGGGTGCTGTCTCGCAGGTACTGGGCACAGTCGCAGTGGCCGTGGTACTCCGCCAGCTCCGCAGCCGTGTAGCCATCCTCGTCCCGCAGGGCGGGGTCCACGCGGTGGGACAGCAGGGTCTGGCAGCACTGCAGGGAGGGGGCAGACACATGTGAGCACCGCCAGCTCCCCGCACCCCCCCCAAGCTGAGACACCGAGGCCTGAGCTCCCGCCCTGACCCGGGCCACCCTGAGCCAGCAGCATGCGGTCCCGCAGGCGCCAGCACCGCGAATCTGGCATGGGAGCCCCAGGCACCCTCACTGAGGGGCTCGCCAAGGGCCCAGACAGTAAGCAGGCGGCACAGTGGGATCCCAGCCAGGCTGCCCGACCCTGACTTTGCCCCTGTAGCCCAGGCCTCGGGTTTAAATACAGAGCCGGTTTCCATCTTTACAGCACGTCCTGGAGGGGTGTCCATTCTCACACAAAGAAACTGGGGTGCAGAGGCTAAAGAAGACGGCTCCGCCCCCGGGTCTCCGGGCTGTGCCCTCGCCCACCTCGCCCACCTCGCCCTGCCTGCTCTCTGGCCTCCCGGCCAGGCCTGGCGCTCAACGAGCCCCTCCTCTTGGCTCCAGGCCCGGGGTGAGCTCCAGGGGTCCTCACTCCATCCCCGATGTCTCCATCTCTGAGCGTCCGGCTCCTGCTCTGGCCTCACACGCCCCCTCCCCTGGTCAAGCCGGCACTGGGCCCCCAGTTTCCCTCCCGGCTGGACCCCCGGAACCAGGAGGAGAGGAAGGCGGAGGCTCAGCAGCGGGGAGCAGAGGAGGCTGGAGCGTGGAAAGTGAGAGGCGCCCGGGCGCACGAAGGCCTTTTGTGACGGAGGCTGCGGTGGGGAGGGGGGTGTGGGAGCGGGTCGTCTATCTAGAGCCTGGGGGGCAGGGGTCACAAGAGAGGCAGAGTGGAGCAGGGGCACTGGGTGTGGGGCCTGAGCCCAGACGGGTCTGGGGCAGCGGCCCTGGGGACGGGGAGAGGAGGACTTCACCACAGTGACGGCCACCAGAGCGGGCGCCTGTGAGCAGGGGCGGGAAGGCGGATGTGGACTCGAGCCGGATGGTCTGTGCCAGCGCCTCCGCTTTTCTACAACTCTGAAACGATTCTAAATTCTTCTAAGATAAGAATCTATTTTAAAATACGGAGTGGGCATTATCAGAGAAATGCAAATCAAAGCCACAATGAGGTACCATCCCACGCCGGTCAGAATGGCTGCTATCCAAAAGTACAAGCAATAAATGCTGGAGAGGGTGTGGAGAAAAGGGAACCCTCTCACACTGTCGGTGGGAGTGCAAACTAGTACGGCCACCATGGAGAACATGTGGAGATTCCTTAAAAAACCGGAAATAGAACTGCCATACGACCCAGCAATCCTACCGCTGGGCATACACACCGAGGAAACCAGAATTGAAAGAGACACGTGCACCCCAATGTTCATCGCAGCACTGTTTATAATAGCCAGGACATGGAAGCAACCTAGATGTCCATTGGCAGATGAATGGATAAGAAAGCTGTGGTACATATACACAATGGAATATTACTCAACTATTAAAAAGAACGCATTTGAATCATTTCTAACAAGGTGGATGAAACTGGAGCCTATAATACAAAGTAAAGTAAGTCAGAAAGAAAAACACCAATACAGTATATTAACGCATATATATGGAATTTAGAAAGATGGTAACGATGACCCTATATGTGAGACAGCAAAAGAGACACAGATGTAAAGAACAGACTGTTGGACTCTGTGGGAGAAGGTGAGGGTGGGATGATTTGAGAGAATAGCATTGAATTATGTATATTGCCGTATGTGAAACAGATCGCCAGCCCAGGTTCGATGCCTGAGACAGGGCGCTCAGGGCTGGGGCACTGGGATGGCCCTGAGCATGGGATGGGGAGGGAGGTGGGAGGGGGGGTTCAGGATGGGGACACATGTCCACCCATGGCTGATTCATGTCAATGTATGGCAAAAACCACTACAATATTGTAATTAGCCTCCAATTAAAATAAATAAATTAATTTACAAAAAAATAAAATAAAATACAGAGTAGGGTGGGGGAATCATATTTCCTGGATGATCATAACTTTCCAGAACTGTTAACAAATTTAAGACCCTACAGGCGATCAGTAATGTGTGGACTCTGCTTCCGTGCTGGTTACAGCACAACCAGAGACATGGATTTGAGTCGGATATTAGGCTGGATCGTAGATGGCGTGGAGAAATTATCATAGGGCTTCCCTGGTGGTCCGGTGGTTACAGACCCACCTGCCAAGGCAGGGGGGACGTGGGTTCGATGCCTGGTCCGGGAAGACCCTTCATGTCGCAGGACAACTAAGCCTATGTGCCGCAAGTACTGAGCCCGTGTGCTGCCAGTCCTGAAGCCTGCAAGCGCTAGAGCCCGGGCCCGCAGCAGGGAAGCCACCGCGATGACGATAAGTCCCTGCACCCCAGCGGGGACCCGCTCCCACTCGCCACAAGCAGAGGAAGCCGGAGGGGTGGGGGGCCACAAGGAAGACCCAGTACGGCCAAGGGAAGAGGGATTTCCACAACAGAGACGGAAACGGAGGGCGGTTCTCAGCTCTGAGGCTTGAGTTCCTTTCCTTTCCCACCGGGGGAGGAGGGTGAGGAGCTCATGAACCCTTGGCTTATCTGCTGAACCCCCTGGATGCCTATAGAATACTTCACTTGAAAACAGATATTGCTGCTTCAAAATAAAGGTGGCAGGGCGCTGCTCAGGCCACCCTCGGGTTGTGGAGGCAGTGGCCGGTGGGGGCGGGATGCTGTCTGAGCCGCACTGCGCTGGCTCAGGGCCCTTCCGGCCACCCGCGGCCTCCCAGCCCAGGCCCCTCTGGACGCCACCCACACATCATCTGCTTGGTGAGCCCATGGGGCTAAGTGCTGGCCTGCAGGGTGAGAGGAGGGGGTGTGGCTAGGGGGTGGGGGGAACAGGAGGGGCCCTCAGGGCTCCCGAAAGTTAGGAAGAAGTGTTCGGCCTTGCTGCTGGGCATGGGGCCACCATGCCTCTCTCTGACTCATCAAAAGGGCAACCTGCCTTCCCGGGACTCTGGCTGGCTGCCCTGGGCTGCTCGTGGGCCACCTGGGCCCAGGAACACTTGGGGTTCCAGCTGGAAACTGCTGTCCAGAACCGAAGTCCAAAATGGGATAGCGGGCTGCACCTCGATAAAACACCCGCCCTAGACTAGCCTCTCTGGGGCCCGCGGGCCCGTGGGAAGGCCACGGGCAGGCCCGGGAGACGTCGCAGATGCACTGACCCACTTTGGAGCCCTGCTGGGTGGTTCCGGGGAGGGCGGGCAGAGGAGTCATCCCACGTGTTCCCCTCAGACGCACTCTGCTCAGACACGGCCTTGCCTTCGCAGGAGGTCCGCGAGCAGGTCACGCCAGTGCAGGGGCCAGCGGCTCACAGCCGGGTCCACTCCCAGGCCTGGACTTCAAGTATCGGAACACCGACCGATACTTGAAGGAACACCTGCCTACTCCAGGTTCCCAGATGCTGTTTCCTGGGCCACGTGCTCCCCTAGGTTTATCTGGATCACAGCGAAGGAGCTGACCTCACACCCCCGCGGGGCTCTGCTCCCAGGCTGCTCAGAGCAGGGGGCCAGCAGACCCCCTCCTGGGAGGACTGGCAGGAAGACCGAACCCCTGAGCTGGGCTTCATTCCCAGAGAGATCTGAGTCTGAGTCTGCATCCTGGGCAATGGCTGCCCTGCTGAGGCTCGGTTTACCTGTCTGTAAAAGGGGATAATAAGATGTATGCTACAGGGTTGTGTTGAGGGTTCGGTGACTCAGTCACAGGAAGCGGTCCAGGACTGCCAGCTCTTGGAGGCTCCTCTGCCCACCCCGTGACCCCCACCGCCTTACCTCCATCTGCCCATTCTCCGCTGCATCGTGGAGGGGCGTCCCCCCCCAGGAGTCTCTCATGATGGGGGCGCCCATCAACAAGAGCCGGTCCAGAATGGGCGTGTGGCCACCCCGAGCGGCGAAGTGCAGGACGGTGGCCCCCTCGTCATCCCGAGCTGTCAGGCCGATGTCCGTGAAGGTGACCTGTGGGTGGAGGAAGGGGGACAGGCCAGCTGATGCCAGACAGGGGCAGCCACTCCCCCCTGGGGAAGCGGGCCCTGGGGACATGACTGGCTCCTCTTGTGCGCCCCGGGCAGCCTGGGGGAGCAGCAAGCTTGGTGATTTTACTGCGAGATTCCCCAGCCCAGATCTTAAGCCGAGCACCCCCAGGGGCATTCCCACTTCAAATAAAGAACACCTCTGGGCAGCACCCCAGGGCCAGTAAACAGGTGTTTGCTGATGAAGGGAGGGACCTCCTGGCACCAGGCCTGTTTGCATCCTGACTGTCACAGCTCCAGTGCCAAGGCCTGCTGGAGGCAGGCCCCATGCAGCCGTCCTCAGCACGCTGGACGCGAGCCCGGTCATCCTGTGGCCTGGGCCCCGCACTGGCAGCCTTCCGGCCAGCCCTCCTCACAGCCCTCGTCGGCCCCCAGCCTGGACCACGTGCCCCCAGGGCAGCCACGTAACCCCTGCCAACGCAGTGCCGGAAGGGGCTTCTCTGCCTTCCCGACGGAAGGGCTGGTGGACATGGCGTCACCCCCTTTTTCTCCGTCTTCCTACTTTGAGCGTGGCCAACCTTCTCCATGAAGGCGAGGCCAGGAGAACAGCAAGGATGTGACCGGGTGTGAATGGCCTGCTGTGTTTCCTATGTGGAAGGGATAACTTTTCAGTGGTTTAGTTCCCCGGTCACTGCAGCCAAATGCTGGCTGATCCAACATTCAAATGTGTCTGTCAGAAAAGGGACAGTGAGCTGGGAGGAGAGCGCCTGCCATCAGCCAGCTACCCCAGGGGAGCGTGGCCCCATCCCTGAGAGGGTCAGCCAGGCTGGACTCCGCCCCTCTGCCCAGGGTCCACCCTGCAGGAGGCTGGGGTGGGGAGGCCCCTCTGGAAGAGCCTTTCTGGCCCTGGGACCCTCGGCCACAGCTGCTTCTTCCTGGGATGAGCCCCCGTGGGGCTGCCCAGGGGGCTGGGTGGACGTTCTTCGCTTCTGCCTACCCTCCCGCTGCTCTCGGGCATCCCCATTGCTCTGAGACGCCGCGCGTCCCACCGACTCACTCCCACCATGTGTGCTGAGCGCCCGCTGCCCTTGTGCCCCCGCGGCCAGACCCGGCCAGGACTCAGGCTCCCGCAGCGCCGGGAGTCCAGGTCTGGGGACAGGCACGTTTCTCTCGTTCACCATCTGAAATACAGGCCAGAGGACGGAAGCACAGCTCCACATGAGGGCCAGGGCGGGGCCCACGCCGGCAGATTTCTCCTACGAGCGGGGCTGGCCCCATACGAGCAGCTGTAGAAGGGCGGCCAGTGGGGGGCATGGCCGGTGCAAAGGTGGGTGCCGGCGGGTGCTCCAGGGGTAAAGGGCCAGCCTGGGAGAGGCGGTGGTGAAGGGAGACTGGAGGCAACTGCTGCGGGCTTCTGAGGCCAAGGTGAGTGGCTGGAGGCCAGAGGAAGTCGCTCCTTCCTTCCTTCCCTCACTCAGCATCCCCACAGCTCTTACCATGTGCCAGGCACAAGAAGGGGAGCAGCAGGACTGAGTCCCTCCCCAGCCACCTCTTGCCCACCTGCTCCTCCCCGGAGAGACCTCCCCACTCTGACCCCTGACCGGGTAATGAACACCCACTCTGTAACCCTCAGAGTGCCCGGACACCCCACAGGCCTGGTTTTCCAGGGCGGAGGCAGAAGTCCCCAGCCCTGGAAAAAGCCTTGGAAGAAGGCATCCTCCCCCCATCTAGGTCACTGTGTGTTTCTTCTGGGAAGAGGCCCAGATGATGCCTCCGTGGTTCAGAAGGGAAGAAGGGCGGGGCTCGTGGGGCCCGCCCCAGGGCCTGGGTAGCAGGGCATGGACAAGTGGGCAAACAGCGGGGCCAGGCACTGCCTGTGCAACCCATCCTGGGAACCGGGACACCCACCAGGACTCCTAGGGGAGGGGTCGGGAGAGCCCACAAGGGGTGCTGCACACCCCCACGGTCCTGCAGGGGCGGGTCCAGTCCAGGGCCATCCCCAGTCAAAGCTCCCCCTGCACCCGAGACTGGCCCTGGCATGTGGGTGCTCTAAGGCTGGAGGAAGCACTTCTAATCCGCCCACCACCCCGTGGTCCGTGAACTTCCTGTGGCCGATCGGAGACCCAGGGGGTGGCGCCTCGGCCCCAGCTGGCCCCGCTTGTTAGGCGGGAGCAGGTGCCAGCTTCCGCGGACGCCCCCCCACGCCCCGCGCGCGCACCCCGGCGCCCCCTTACCAGCCAGACGACGAGCGAGTAGTGGCCGCCGGCGGCGGCGGCGTGCAGCGCGCTCATGCCGTCGAGGGCGCGCAGGTGCACGTCGGCGCCGCAGTCCTTCACCAGGAACTGCGCCAGATGCAGGTGGCCCTCCTGGCAGGCCAGGTAGAGCGGGGAGGCGCCGCTGCGCGTCCGCCGGTTCACGCCGCTGCGGGGGAGGCGGGGCTTCAGAGCGCGCTCGGCCTGGGGTCTCGGGGAGCCGCTCTGGCCTAGGGCCCAGATCAGGCGCGGAGGCCCGGCACCTGGCTCTTTGCGGCCACCCCCTTACCCGCTGAGGGGCCTAGACGGCCGTGGTCCAGGTTGCGCGCGGCCCAAGGAATCCAGCTCCCCCAACTCGCCGTCAAGCTGTGAGCGCCGCAGGGGGTTGGCCGGCAGGGCTCTCCTCTTAGGGTGAATGGCCCAGCGGGGCCCGCCGTGGGCAGCTCAGGGAACCTCTGGACCCGGGGCCTGCTCCGTGCAGGGGGCCCTTGTGAGCAGGACACTAGCCTTTCGGGGCGCTCGGCCTGGCACCGGTATCCCAGGTCCCCGTGTGGACCGAATGGGCAGGGTCGTCAGGTTTCCGCATCCAGCCTTGCCTCCATGTGGTCGCGGGGCCAGGTGAGTTCTCGGTGCCCTGCGAGCCGCTGCAGGGAGCGGCAGCCCCCTCCCCCAAACCGGCCCGCACGCCCTGTTGACAAAGACTTCCGCTCGGGCTCCTGCGGTCTCTGCCGGTGGGCATGTGGGCCCTGGGGCAGCGGACCATCCCCGTGCATGTGGGTGTTTTAATGTGAAATCTCCCGGTTTTCAAATGACAGAAAGTACTTCTAAAACTGCCAGTCTGACAGACACTCTGCGGGCGGCCAGGCCCGGGGCAGCCGGTGTGGACTCTTCGGGGAAGACGCGCAGAAGCGAGTCTCAAAGGCCTTGGGGGAGAGGTCGGGACGGGAAGGCCCAGGAACAGCAGCATTGTCACGGGGTGACTAGGACGGCCGGCCAGCTAACAATAGCCCCGCAGGAGAAGAGGTGTGGTCAGAGGCAGACGCTCGGGGGAGAAAGGCCAGGTCGGGTGAGGGGTGGACAGAGTCCCGCTCCCAGCCAGGACAGCCGTCCTGCGGACAGACGGTGCAGGCGGCAGGCCACAGACGCCGCACCCCCTAACGGCCAGGTATACGCCCGGGTGTCTTCTGTGGGGCCAGGACCGCAGCCGTGCCCACGACGGGGAAGGGGCGGTGGTCTGCTGCCCCCCGCCCCCGCCTTAGCTGAGCCGGTCCCCTCCCTGCCCGTCCGCCTACTCGGGGCAGTGGGACCGGGCGTGTAGAGGGAGAATCCACTGCCCCCAAGCTCAGTGCTCTCGCTCGTTTCGGGAGGCGTGAGCAGCGACCTTCGCAGCCCAGCGGGGCACGTTAGGCCCTGAGACGCCCCCAGGCCGCGGGCGCGTCCCCCTCCCCCTCCCCCCTCCCCTCTCGCCCTCCCCCTCCCCCCTCCCCTCTCGCCCTCCCCTCTCGCCCTCCCCAACCCCCTCCGCCCCTCCCGGGGGCCCATCCCCCTTCCCTTCCGCCCACCCGTCCCCGCCCCTCCCCGCCCCTCCCCCTCCGCCTCGCCTGGCCTCCTCCCCGCAGCCCGCGTCCCCCGGACGCCCCGCCAGGAGGCGCCGCAGCCCCTTACCTGCGGTGGGCGGCGGTCAGGAGCTTCAGGCAGGTCAGGTCCCCGCTGACTGCGGCGTGGTGCAGCGGCAAGGCCCCCTCCAGGGTCTCCAGGGTGGCCGCGTGGCCCTCGCGGAGCAGCCACTCCACCAGCGCCGGGTGTCCAAAGCGGGCGGCCAGGTGCAGCGGGGAGACGCCCGACGCGTCCTGGTCCTATGGGGGCGCAGATGGCAGGTGAGCGGGCGGCGGGCCGGCCCGGGCCTGCCGGGCAGCCGCTCAGGACCGCACGGCGCGGACCCGCTGGAGAGCTCCCACCCCTCCACCTGGCCTCAGCGCGGGGGTGCGGAGGGGTCTCCTGGACTGAGCCAGGCTACCGGATTGGGGTCACCGGCAGGGCCGGGACCAGTCAGGCCTTTGGGTCCAAACCCCTGATCCTGCACATGCGAGCCCCCTCCAGGCTGCAGTCCTGCCCTTCCCGCTCTCTGCTCGCCATCGGGGAGGCAGATTAGCCCAACCTGCTCGCCTAGGGTGGGCAGCCTGCCCCGTGTCCAAGGGTGATCCAGGGGCCTCTGCCCGGCCCTCACTGAGCACCCACCCCGCGCCCTGAGTCCTCTTGCTGGGGAGCTTCTCCCCCGCGGGCATCCGCACACCTGGGCGTTCTCCCAGGCTCTGGACCAGCCCCCGCTCCCGCCCTCGGGGCTGTGGGAAGAGCCGCTGAGGATGGCGGGGCTGTGGCTGTTGGACACTCAGGCTGTGTGACGCGTGGGTCTTCCCTCTCCTGGGACCCAGCGCCTCACACAGACGCCCACCCAGCTCTGGGCTCCGGGAGGGAGTCCTCTCTCCATCAGAGCTGGCTCGCACTGGGCCGGCAGGGAGAGGCGGGCAGGCGGGCAGGAGAAATGTCCGCAGGGAGACCATCACTGAGCCCCGGAGCCCCCACTGGGGTCCCTGAGCATCCGGGGTGGGCCAGCATCTCCTGAGCCCCAGTGCCTGCTGGGGTTGCTTGCCCAGACCCTTTTCTAGACCCTTTGGGAGCAGGCCCCGTGGATCAGGCCTGATAAGAAGGAGACCCCAGGAGACCCCACACTGGCAAGGCCGGGTGCTCTTGAGGGGGGGCCATGGGGTGAAAGGGCGAGAGGGGCCGCTCTGTGCTGGGCGCTGGGGAGTACCAAGTGGCTCAGGAGGTGTCTGTGGCTTCCGAGGGCCTTTTTTGGGGCTGGGGAGAGGCGTGGGGTGGAGACACGCCGCTGTGTGTGCCATGGGAGTCGTGTGGCCATTCGCCCGAGAGCAGCGGCCCAGGGCCCTGGGGAAGCCTGGGGCTCCAGACCCGGCTCTCGCTCACGCCTCCCCATGGACGCGGGCCCCGCTCACCTGCAGACCGCAGCCGCCGTGGCGCACCAGCCAGCACAGCTCGGCCAGGCCGCCGGTGGCCGCGGCGTCGTGCGCGGGGGTGGCCCCGTTGTGGGCACGCTGGTTGCCGGGCAGCTTGGCCCGCTGCACCAGGAACCTGACGCAGGCCAGGTGGCCTGCCCGGGCGGCGTGGTGCACCAGGCCGGCCCCCAGGGCGTCAGTGACGCGCGGGCCCAGGGCGCCTGCCTCCAGCAGCTGCTCCAGGGTGGCCAGGTCCCCGTCCTTGGCAGCCGCGAGCACCCGCTGCTCCTCCATCCTCCGCCCCGGCCGCCCGGCCGGCTCTCTGAGGCTCATGCGGGCCCGGGGTTCCTGTTTCAGGCGGGGACGCAGCTCGCAGCTCCGGTTACCCGATAAGCGCGCACAGGGCAGATGGGAAGCGGCGGGGGTGGTGGTGGGGAACAGGCCTTGGGGACCGGCCTTTGCAGCCCTGCCGCAGCCGCTCCAGGGGCACCCAGAGCAGGGAAAGTGCCCGCATCATGTTCGGGTAGGAGGTGGGCACTGTCCTGTGGCTGGACCATGCCTCCCCTCACGTGGCTCGAGGGCTGGGACAGACTTCCCACATCGAGTGGGTATTCAGTTAGTGTCCTTTCTAGGAAGTGGTCGGCTCCCAAGAGTCTGCTTCCTCCGGGCCGGGGACAGCCTCCGAGGGCTGTGCAGAGGCCTCCTGGGAGACAGACCCTTCCCCCAGGAGGGCAGATGCGTCTAAGGGAAGCCCTTTCTGGGCATCTTACACCAGGTGCTAGAGTCTAAGTGTTTGAGCCCTGTCGCCCACAGGTACCTGGGCCTGCTACCCCCTGGGCACGCTCTCCTGGAGCCTGGCCTCGGCTAGCACTGGGGCTCCTGCGCCTCTGGGTGGCAGTGGCTCTGCAGACCAGTGATGGGCCCAGGGTCTGGCCCTGGACAGGAAGGCCTCTGAGAGGAGGCTGAGGGCCTCAGGTGCCCTCCCCAGCCCACCCTCCAACCACAGGGGCCAGAGTTCATGGGCCCAAGCCCATCTTTCAGAGCTGCCCAGCATCTTTTCCCAGGCCGTTATCTGCAGTGGGGCTGGACACCCACAGTGCGTGCTGGTGAGCTCGGGCGCCCTGGCCTCCGCCTAGAGCCCACTGGATGCTCACTAGTGTCAGGGAGCTGCCTTGTGGGGCTCCCACAGACATGATCTCAAGCTGAAGTCCTGGAGATAATGTGGGATTATTCAGTGACCGGTGGGTCTGACCCCACCCCACAGCCGGCACAGACACCTGCTGCTCCCAACAAAGCGAAAACTAGAAAAACCACAAAGTGTCCAAAACAAGCATCAGCATCTTTTATTAGTTCATCTCATTTCTGACAGTTGTATTCTCAATGTCATTGTGAAGTTCTCTGCTCCTTTCAATCACACATTAAATGTGTTGTTCAATTAAAAAAAATCACTCCTATGTAAATGTCTCCACAGATAACATTTGCCATGAATCAGACACCCCAGAGCATCTGTGGAGATCCGAGAACCCTCCCGAACACACCTGGGGGGGAAGGCGTGAGGGATGGAGGCTCACCTGTCCGGGGATGACTCAGATTCACAGGGCACCTGCGGCTGATGGAGGAGCCGAAACCCTAAACGGGTGATCAGAGGGAAGGGGCGGCAGGGACCGGGGGGCCGGTGGGGAGGCGCTCAGTGGCCGACGGCCACTGGCAGGTGACCAGTGGAATGGGCAGGGCGGGAAGTGCAGGGTGCCCCATGGGGAGGGGGCCTGACCGCAGCAGCCAGCCCCCGCCTCTGGAAAGGCCTTGAGGAGGGTCTGGGGGTGAGGCGACACTGCCCTCTCTGCAGACAAGTGCGGGGAGGCCAGGACAGCCCCTGAAAATCACGCTTCCTATGTTCATGGTAGCAGCTGGTGATAAATGCTAGGATTTTATCTTTTGGATAAAAATGCCACCTTCCAGGAAGGGGGTGCCCGTGACAAGCTCGCCCTTCCTCCCAGAGAGCAGGGAGGCGGCCACGGCACTCCCCCTTCCCTGGGTGCTGTGGGGCGGCGGTGTCGGCACAAGGAGGAGCTCCCACGGGCACTAGGCCTGGCCCTCCAGCCGGGCCACTGCCTGCTTCAGGTCCTGCACGACGAGGTCCACCTCGGCCCGGGTGCTGCTGCGGCCCACGCTCAGCCGGATGGCGTTCCTGGCCACGTCGAAGGGGATGCCGCAGCTCAGCAGCACCGGGGACGGCCTGCGGGTGGGAGGCGGTCAGCCTCGCTGCCAGCAGGGGGCCCCCTGCTCTGCAGCCGCAGACCCCACCCTGGAGGCAGCCACGGGCCCCCTCCCCGGGAGAGGCCTCCGTCCCTGCAGCGTTTCACGGGCTCGGGTCTCAGCAGGGCCGCCTGGCCGCCGCGGAGGCTGGGGGCTGGCCTGATGCACCGTGGGAGGCTGCGGCCCCTGGTCAGAGCTGTGTGGTCTCTCGTGGCCCCGGCGCCCGGCCTCCCTCCACTGAGGGCCCCTGCTCGTCAGGACCCCAGCCCTGCTCTCTCCAGAGCCCAGGCCGCCTCGTCCGGCTGCTCTCCCACCTGCAGGCCCCCACCCAAGAAAGCAGACCCCTTCTCTCCTCCTGCTCGGCTGCTTCCAGAGCCTGAGCCCCCACACCAGCCCGCCCCCTCCACCGCCCCCGCCTCAGCCTGCTCCTGGCGGGGGGAGAGATCTGAACTCAAATCTGCTCCCAGTTGTCTTGAGGCTTAAGTGGGTGCCTGCCGCCGACCCTGTGCCTCCAGGCTGCCCCATCTCCCAGGCCAGCCCCAGCACCCCCAGGCTGCAGCTCCCCCCTCCCCGCCCGCCTCCCAAGCGCCCACCGCAGAGCTCCCTGGCGCCTGGAGCAGGGACGCGCCCCAGATACCGCGGCCATATCCATGCGGAGCACTCACCGGTCCCCGAGGTCCGAGTGGCAGGCGGCCCCCACGCTGGCCAGCAGCGTCCGGCATTGCGCCAGCACCGCGCGGCCTGAGGAGACAGAGCACGGGTCCCTGAGGGCAGGCCAGGTGGCGGCCGCCTCTCATCCCGGCTGCCAGTTTGGAGGCCCCTCCCTGGTGCCACCTGGCAAATCCCAGGGCAGAGGCCCCTCTAACCGCAGGTGGGAGACCCCACGGGACCCAGGGGACGTGCTTCCTCCTGCCTCCTTCTGCCTCCTGAAACCAGCCTCGAGGACGCGGTACCCTGACAGGCTAGCATCCCGACGAGCTGCCTACTGAGTGCCGTGTTGTCCTGGTAAGAATGTCCGTCCTGACGTCTCTGTGTGTTATTGGTGGAGACTCCGGGAGCTGCCTTTGTTAAGGCTTTGTTAAGCCTTCTTCCTCAAGCACGGAGATTTAAAAAAAAACACACTGATGGAATTTCCCAGCGGTCCAGTGGCTAGAACTCCGCGCTTTCACTGCCAGGGCCCAGGTTCGATCCCTGATTGGGGAACTAAGGTCTCACAAGCTGCATGGTGTGGCCAAAAGAAAAACACACCGGTGCAAGCTGATTTACTTAGAACGAGGAGCCTGTCTCGTTTAAATTAACACAGGCCCTCAGGGAATATAAAGTCTGCCCCAGAAAAGGGGGAAAGGTACTTGAGGAACTCCCCTCCCACAGCCTCCTACCCAGAGAGAATGCGTTCAGTCCAGTGACGGCCGCCCCAGGGCCCCTTCATGGTCCGAACATGCTGCCTCGTTCCCCAGAGTGACCCAGGAGACCCTCGAGGCGATGAGCTAGTCTAAGAAGTGAAAACCACTCCGTGCTCTCCGGTCACCAGAACCCCTCCCAAACAAACAGGATGCTCTGCCCTGGACAGCAGCCTCAGGGACTTGGGCATCTGGGGGATACATCATCCGAACCTGAACCTGTGCCCCAGGGTTTCCGGCCTGGGCTGCAGCGACGGCAGCAACAGAGAAAGCCCGCATACCTGCACTTCAGCCTCCCTCCCAGCCGGGGTTTAGGAGCTCGCCTCTCCTTCCCCCACCCTCACACAGCGTTCTGTAAAAGTTGCAGACAAAGCTGGGCCCAGTGACCTAATCTTTCGCTCATCTGACCTTCCCTTCCACCTCTGGGGCGGGCCCCTATGCGTGCTGAGCGCCTCTGTGTCTGCGGTCTCAGCACCCTGAGCCGGTCAGCAGCTGTGGTCAGAGCCCCTCGGACTGCACCCGGTGGGGTGAACCTGCCCCCAGCCCCCGACCAGCCCCCCGATGGCCCGAGCCGGGCCTGGCGCGGCCCAGCCTGCTCCCTCCTCACCTTGGAGCTGGGGTCCCCGGATGGAGAAGTTACAGGTGTTGGGGAGCCGCTCAGCGCCTGGAAACTGGCTGTTCAGATGCATTCTCTTACCAAATTCAGCCTGAAAAATGTACAGAGTATGTTGTGTCTTTGAAGCCCCTCTCTTCACAACTGTTTGAACTTCAGACTTTCTGGAAAACAAAGCCTCACCCTCAACACAGAATGATTGTTTTTTCTTGTTGTTTAGTAGCTAAGTCCTCTCCAGCTCTGTGTGACCCCATGGACTGTAGCCCGCCAGGCTCCTCTGTCCCTGGGACTCTCCAGGCAAGAATACTGGAGTGGGTTGCTATGTCCTTCTCCAGGGGATCTTCCTGACCCAGGGATGGAACCCACGTCTCCTGCACTGGCAGGCGGGTTCTTTATCATGGAGCCTCAGGGAAGCCCCACAGAATTATTTTTTATCTGTAAGTATCTCCTTATAATACTCAGGGAGACTGAGTGCGGAAGGCAAGGTAAATTGGAAGAGAAAGATTCTGAGGACACTTGGATCTTCTTCACAGGAGCATCAAGTGTCTCGTCCCTGGTATGTTTCGGTTGCGCATCCATGACCCCCGGGGGTCTGGGCTCGGCCTGTCGGGGCTCCGGGCACGGGCACTCACCACCAGCCTCTCCTCCAGGTAGTCGCGCACACCCTGCATGTGGGCCTCATAGGCCTCGCAGTTCTCTGCCACCAGCTCGGCCGCCTACGGACACAGGAGGGCGCAGGGTGACGAACCCCAGTTATGGCAAGATGGGGTGGGGGGGTGCAGACAGCAGCGGAGGTGCTGTTTCCTGAGGGCTGCTTCCCTGGGACCTCACAGACACAAGCCGCGTGCCGACTGCCTGCCTTTTGCTTGTTGGCTGGCATCTGACAGCTGTCAGGCTTCCTGATGCCCTGGGCACTGTGGAGTCCCCAGTCGGTGACTGGAGGCTCTCCCGGCCCACTCTAGAGACAGAAGGACAGGATGGAGGAAGAGGCGGCCGTGTCTGACCTCGCGTGGGCGCTGTGAAGAGAGCCTGGGGAAGGGCATCTGGGCGGAGCCCTGAGGAGGGAAGGGTGAGTGCTCCTGGAATCGCGTGAGCGAGAGCACGGTTCCCGGAGGCCTTGCGACAGCGGGCTCTGAGCCGAAACCTGGATGCTGAAGCTGGGTCTGAGCCGCCCGATCTGTGTGTTCACAGTTGGGTGCCGTGTGGAGCATGCACGAGGCGTCCACACAAAAGGTGGGGGTGACCCGGCCTAGGCTCGGTGGAGGTGGACAAGGGGCAGGCCTTCATCCGTGGCGGAGGCTGGACGGACCGGGCCAGCTGCCGCGTCAGGTGCAGGGGGCGAGGACAGGGAGGACCAAGGGCCCCTCCTGGGTTTCTCAGCGAGAGCCCAGGTGACAAGGGGCACCCCAGGGAGAGAGACCAGGACACAGCGTGGGCTGAGGAAGCAGGTGGGGACTTGGGTCTCCCCGGAGGTCAGGGTCTGCCCTGCGATGGCAGGTGGAAGACCAGAGCCCAGGCTGACGTCAGAGCCCCCGGGGGCTGAGCACCTCGCTGGGAGAGGAGGCTGGCCGGAGAGGAAGCAGAGAATGAGCCCGGCTGGGGCGGGGGTGGAGAACTGGCCCCACGTTCTCTGGAAGTCACAAGGCAAATGGGGACCTTCTCTGAGGCTTCAGGGGAGCAGAGCAAGCAGCAGACCTCAGGAGGAGGGGCGGGTGGGTGCGTGCAGGTCACTCCACGGGGGGTGGAGGACACCGGAAGAGGAACAAGAGGATGTGGGGGGGTGGGAAGGGGGCGACAGCAGGAGGGGCCTGCCTTCAGCCACATAGGAAAGGGGCGGAGAGCAGCCGGGAAACCTGGACTTGGCCTCAGTGGGTGAGGACACACACACCTCCCGGGGAAGGTGAGCAGTGTGGGGGGTGGGGGTCCTGGCCGGAGTGCACCGAGGGGGTCCAGGCTGAGTGAGGGGTGATGATGGTGGGCCCCCCGCCCCGAATGAAAGCAGGGTCAGAGGGGCCATGGCTGCTGCTGGGCTGCCGTCTGGTCCTCAGAAGGAGCCTCCTTAAGAGGCTCCACTGTGTCCCCCTCTTCGGGGGTGGACAGCCAGGCTGGGGGGGTGGGGGTGGGGGTGGGGGGGGCAACTGGATCCAGGGAGGAGCAAACCTGTGGGAGTGATATCACTGTTTCTTATATTAGAAGACTCGAAAAGAGAGCCTTTTCCTTTCAAATGCTAGGTACGTGAAACCCACTCCACAGATCCTAAAAAGCATGTCTCCAGGTTGATAAATAAAATTCGAAGTTTCTCTTATTAATACACTGGTCCGCTTATTGGGGTCATGAACGTGACCTCCTCTGAAGCCCGGGCCGCCTACTGGAGCGGCTGGGAAACTGCTGTGAGCCCACAGAACACGCCCAGTGGTCTGCCCTGGCCCTGCAGAGACGGAGACCCGGGAGTTTCCCGAGTTGTCACGGCATGACGGAGCCGCCGTTATTCTAATTGTTGGCCTTGGACTCTGGTTCCCGATGCTGAGCTCCCAAGTCCCTTGGGGTTTCCTGGATGACAGGAGTGCTTCCTGCTCTAATGAGGTGACTCTGGGTGGGCTTCTAGGTGGGGGCTGGTCACAGAACCGGGATTAGAAGCGTGGGGTTTTCAGTGCCCTGGCCCCACCTCCAGAGAGGGGAGCGGGGCTGGAAACGAAGTTAATGATTGAGCAAAGCCTCCGTAAAACCCTGGGAGGATGATGGCTTCAGAGAACTTCCAGGTTGCTGAACACAGAGGTGCTGGGACGGGGGCGCTGGCGAGGGCATGGACGCCCCTTCCCACATCCTGCCCTTCAGGGTGTCCATCTGCGTCCTTTATCACACCCTTTCATGGTAAACTGTTTATTGGGGTCAGCGGTCTAGTTCCTCTGAGTTCTGTGAGCTGCTCTAGCAGATCACTGAACTCAAGGAGTGGGTCGAGGGAACCTCTGATTCACAGCCAGTGGTCGCAAGCACAGGTGACAGCGGGCATCTGAGATTGTTGGGGGTGGGGGGTCTTGTGGGACCGAGCCCTCATCCTGAGGATGGATAGTGTCAGGATGGGCTGAATTGCAGGACCCCTGGCTGGTGCCACAGGTGCGCTGGGTGGGGACCCCGCCCCCGCACATGGGGTGAGAGTGATGAAGAAACGCAGGAGGAAGACTTAGGTTCCCTTGCATGCTGATGGACAAAGCGAGCTTCATCCATCCAAGGTCCCCAGGGCTTACCTTCCCAAGGCCAGCAATCATCGGGGTGTTCTCTGTCCTGTAAAAGACAAGGGATTCAGTCCCGTTTCCATGCAAAGTAATTAACCAACATTCCTGGAAGAAATCCCAGCCATATGAAAGTCAGGTGTTCAATTAAAGACAGTCAGGCCAACATCTTTCCTAAACGAGGGCAGCTGTCAGCGGCCCCCAGACCCTCTGTGGTTGTGGCCCGGGGAGAGCAGATGTGGTATACTCTGGGCAGTCTGCCCTGGCTGTCACTGGCTGGCCAAGTGATAGTTCTGTCTGGACCCTTCCCCTCCCTGCAAGAACACCCCCTCCGGCTGCAGGCCCAGAGCCCGTCTCTTCGGTCCCCCTGCCAAACCCCGCCAAGGTCCAGGGGCTCAGTCCCTGCCCCGCTCCCTGCAGCCTCTCAGCTGTAATATGGGGTGAATCTTTGGTGACTAGAGATTTGGGGTGTTGTGTGTGTGTGTGTGTGCGTGCATGTGTGTGGCTGTGCAAGGGACAGGAAAACCCCCGAAGACCAGTGGTTCCCACGTGTTGATCTAACAAACTAAAACTACAATGCTTCACTTTATTTCAGGAAAAACCAAAACAGTAACTTAACTTTCTGCTTTGGCTAAATAAAGTTCTCTTAAACCTCTGGAGCTGTTTCCTGCTTGTTTACTAACAGCAAGATAAATGAACTCAGGTGAACAGCACTGACAGTACAGGAAATAAGGTCCCACTGACCTTGCCTGGACAAGTTTACTGGTCAGGCCTGTCCCCGAGACAGGCTCTGACACCTGGAGGGGGCGGGGCGGGGTGGACAGGGATGAGCCAGGGGCTCCGGGCTCCGTCCAGGGCTGTGAGACCTCTAATGTCACCCTCCTCTGTAGGATGACATGGTCGGACCTGATGCATTGCTCAAGTTCTGTGACCTGGGACTGCCTGGGGGTTTGGGCAGGGCGACAAGGCCGGGCCCCTGTAGGACCTGGAGCCGGCCCTGCACTAGCCCAGCCCTCCACCCCCCCAGAGTCATGCAAACCTGCTCCCACACCTGTCCACCCGTGGAGCTGCCTGTATGACTCTGGCGCACCTGCGGTCCCGCCTCTTCTCCCTCCCCACCTTTTTCCTAGCATCTATTTATTTGGCTGCGTCAGATCTTACTTGCGGCAGGTGGGATCTTTTTCAGGGCGCACACGCTCAAGTTATGGTGTGTGGGCTTAGCCACCCTGTGGCATGTGAGATCTCAGTGCCCGGACCAGGGATCGAACCCACGTCCCCTGCACTGCAAGGCGGATTCTTAACCACCGGATGACCAGGGATGTCCTTCTTCCTTTTTTTTGTTTCCCCTCTCTCCTTCCTTTCTTCTTAATTAATCTTTTTATTTTAAGAGAACATAGATTCACATGTCGTTGGAAAAAAACAGAACAGAGGCACTCTGTGTATCCTGTACTCAGTTTCCCCAAGTGTTAATAACACTGCAGACCAGAATCCCAGCCTGGACACTGACAAGATAGAGACATGGCCACTGCCACAAAGACCCTCCCGCAGTCCTTCTATAATCACGCCAACTCTTCATCACCCACACCCTCAGCCCCATTCCCTCCTTAATCCTGGAGGACGTTTCAAATTTTGTCATGTAAAGTGATATCACAGAGTTTATAACTTGGAGGGCTTGGCTATTTTCGTTCGCCAAAGTCCCCTGGAGGTTCCTCCAAGCTGTTGTGTGTGTCCGTGGTTCCTTCCCCCTCATCCCTGAGAGGAGTTCCATAGCATGCATGTGCCCCTGCTGTTTAACTGCTCGCTCGTTAAAGGACATCTGAGTGGCTTGCAGTTTGTGGCTGTGATGAATAAAGCTGCTAAACACTTTTGGGTACAGGCTTTGCTTGTGAACACAAGTCTTCATTTCTCTGGGATAAATGTCCAGGAATGAAACTCCTAGGTTGTATAGTAGTTGCATATTTCATTTTTTGCTTATGTATTCTAGGGACCAGCCCTTTGGCAGATGTGTCATTGGAAAATATTTTTTCCTAATGTGTAGCTTGTCTTTTCATCCTCTTAAAAAAGCATTTTTCAGGACAAAAGTTTAGATGAAGTTCATCAATTTTTCCTTTTATGGATGCTTGTGGTGTTGAGTCTAAGAAAGAACTCTATGCTTAGCTCTAGTTTTTGAAGATTTTCTCCTAAAATTTTTATGGTTTTATGTTTTACATTTCAGTTCATGATCTATTTTCAGTTATATTTCATAAGGTGTGAGACTTGGGCTGATTTCTATCTTTACCTGGGATGTCTAAGTGTTCCAGCAGCGTATGTTGAAAGGCTACCTCATAATAGGGGAATTAGAGTAGCTTATATTTTTCGATGAAGTAGTCCACTCTTCATATCAAATTCATGTATGTGGGGTTCTTCACAGCATTCCATTATTCTTTTTGATGTTTGCAGGGCCCGCAGTGATATCTTGTTTCATTCTTGATAATGGCAATTTGTTTCTTCTCTCTTTTTTTGATCAGTCTTATTAAATTAAACATTTGCCAATTTTATCGATGTCTTCAAAGAGCCAGATCTTCAATTCATAGATTTTTTAAAATGATTTTTGCTCATAATTTCACTGATTTCTGTTCACATCTTTATCATTTCATTCTTTCTGTTTGCTTTGGGTTTGTTTTGCTCTACAGTTTCTAGGTTCTTCAGATGGGAGCTTACTGACCTGAGATTTTCACTTTATCTAACGTACGCATTTAGTGCTGTACGTTTCCTCTCAGCCATGCTTTAACGGTGTCTCACAAATTTTGGTAAGTGTATTTTCATTCATTTCAGTAATTTGCCCCATGGATTACTCATAAGTGTGTTGTTTCTAAGTGTTTGGAGATTTTCTTATTATCTTCCCGTTATTGATTTCTAGTTTGATTCCACTGTGGTTAAAGAAAACATTCTGTGTAATTTCAGTTCTTTAAATGTGCTGAGGTTTGTTTGATGGCACAGAATATGAACTTATCTTCGTGTACATTCTGTGGCATTTGAAGAGAATGGGTATCTTACTGTTGTTGGGTAGAGAGGTCCAAACATGTTGATTAGATCCTGTTGATAGGTGTTACTGAGTTCTTCTGTATCCTGGCCAATTTTTGTCTAGTTGTCTACCCATTGTTGAGGGATGGGTGTTGAAGTGTCCGTCTGTAATTGTGGGTTTGTCTACTTTTCCTTTCAGTTCAGGTTTTGTTCCTCACATATTTTGAAGCTGTACTGTTTGTGCATCCACATTAGGATTGCCATGTCTTCTTGGTGAACTGACTCTTTATTCCTTTCACCGTCTGGTAATTTCCTTTGCCCTGGAGTCTCCTTTATCTAATGTTACGTAGACAGTCCTGCTTTCCTTAGGTTAAGATTAACATGAAACACTTTTTCCCAACTTGCTATATTTGAAGTGAGTTTCCTAGAGACAGCATATGGTGAGACCAGTTTTCAAAAATTTATTCTGCCAACCTCTGCCTTTTAATTGATATATTTATTCCATTTACACTCAATGTAATAGTTGATGTTCAGGCTTAAGTCTGCCATTTTATTGCTTCAGTTTCTTCTATTTTTTCCTCTGTTCTCTTTTTTCTACTTTTCTGTGAGTTACTTAAACAGTTTTCAGAAGTTCAAGTAAAGAATAGAAAATGTACCTCTTCATACATCTGTTATTCTTCCCCATTCACAAAATAATCATCGTAAACATTTTTTCCACTTACATTAAAAAAAAAAAATTATTTGTTTTTGGCTGCGCCGGGTCTCTGGCACCGCGCCTGGGCTCCTCGCTGGGACGGTTTCTCTGCAGCGAGCAGGGGCTGCGCCCTGCCGCCGCGCCTGGGCTCCTCGCTGGGACGGTTTCTCTGCAGCGAGCAGGGGCTGCGCCCTGCCGCCGCGCCTGGGCTCCTCGCTGGGACGGTTTCTCTGCAGCGAGCAGGGGCTGCGCCCTGCCGCCGCGCCTGGGCTCCTCGCTGGGACGGCTTCTCTTGCTGTGGAGCACGGGCTCTCGGGTGTGTGGGTTTCAGTGGCTGCAACATGCAGGCTCAGCAGCTGTGGCGCATGGGGTTGTTGCCCCACAGCATGGGCTATCTCCCTGGACCAGGGGTCAAACCCATGTCCCCTGCATTGGCAGGTGGATTCTTAACCACTGGACCACTAGCGAAGCTCCCTGCACATACATTTTGAACCACATCAGACAGTGCTATGATTTTTGCTTAGGCTATCAAACATAATTTAGAAAACTCAAGAGGAGAAGGAAAGTCTATTTACCTATTTTCTTGCTTATCATGCTCTTTTCTCTCTGCTGTTTCCTTCTTTTACTGTTTCCTTTCTGTGTAAAGAACTTCTTTAGTCATTTTTAGCATAGGTTTTCTGGTGACAAATTCTCTTAGTTTTCTCTTTCATCTGAAAACATCTTGATTCCTTCTTTGCTCATGAGGATATTTCTGCTGTGTACATGACTCTGGATTGACAGGCCTGCCTTTTCTTTGAGCACTTGGAAAATTTTGCCTTACTTCCTCGGGCCTCTGTGATTTCTGATGAGTAATCCACTGTCATTTTAATTATTTTTTCCCTATAGGTAAGGAGTTGTTTATTTTTTCCTCTGGCTGTATTCAGGATGTTTCCTTTGTCTTTCATTTATGGAAGTTTATTGTTTATGTCTTAGATTTCTTTTTGTTTACCCCAGTTGGGTTTTGTTCAGCTTCTTGAATCTGACTTGTCTCTTTGCCAAGTTCTTTTTCATCCCATCTTCCTTCTCCTCACCCTCTCAGACCTCAGTGAAATGAACGTTAGATTTTCTGTTGGTTCCACAGGTCCCTGAGGCTCTACTCAATTTTTTTCCAGTCTAATTCCTCTCTGTTTTTTATATTGGTTAATTCTGTTCTTTCAGTTTACCGAGTCTTTCTTCTGTTGCCCCGATTCTGCTGGTGAGCCTGTCCATGGCCTTTTTACTTTGTTGAAACTGTTTGCTCTAAAATTTCAGTTTAGCTCTTCTCTACATTTTCTACTTCTTTGCTGACACTTTTTATTTCTTCTGTTTCAAGTGTGTTCATAATTGGTCACTAAAGCATTTTTATTGTTTTTGCCTTAAAATCTCTTGTCAGACAATTTGAATATTTTTATCACCTCAGTGTCGGCATCTATTGATAGTTTCCTTTCTTTGGTTTAAGATCTTTCAGGTTCTCAGTATGATGAGCAATTTTAAACTGAAACCTGAATGTTTTGTTATTTTATGATTCTTTTTTTTTTTTCTTCCATTTATTTTTATTTGTTGGAGGCTAATTACTTTACAACATTGCAGTGGTTTTTGTCATACATTGAAATGAATTAGCCATGGATTTACATGTATTTTATGATTCTTGATGTTTGTTAACCCTTCTATAGTAGCTGGCACTTTCTGACCCTGCTCCTCACTGCCAGGCAGGGGTAGACGTCCGGGCTCCCAGTTCAGTCCGGGTCAACATCCGAGAGGAGCAGGCAGCTTGCCAGTGATGGGTGTGGGCTGAAGCCCAGGGTCCCCACGTGGTCCCCGCTGACACCGTGGTGGGGCGCGTCACTGGCGGGGCAGACGTCCTGGCTCCTCACCGGGCCCTGTGTGGCACGGGAGGCTGTGGGCTCCTGTCACAGCGAGTGTGGGTGGCAGTCTGGGCCCCTGGCGCCTCCGTGGCGCGGGTGCGGGTGGAGGCAGGCACCCATGGTGGCAGCGGGAGGATATCACGCATTGTCTAGAAGCCCTCCGTCTTGCTAGCGTGTCTTTTCCCTGCCACCAGCAGGAGAGCGGACTCGTTGGGCTTTCTTCATCAGCCCTTTCTGGTGTTTATGAGTCGCTGGCTTCTTCTGCTCTAGTTCTGGAATAAAGGAGGCAAAAGAAACCCCAGGGACCCAGCGCATGTGCGGTCTCTCCCTCTTGTTATCACGTTGCTGCACACGTGTGGTGCTGGCCCCACCTCCATTGCCTGCAAGTCGTGAGGACACAGGAGCTTTCGGAAAGGAAGCCAGGTGCTTCCACGTGGCCCTGTGCACCCCCACAGTCAAGAGGGGACAGCACATCTCAGCCAGGGCTGGGGGGGTGTGCAGCGGCCCCTCTATTGTTGGCTGGGCCCAAATAACAGAAGGAACTGGGCACACTGAAGCAGCCAGGAGACAGATTGCTTCATCTGCTTTGAGTCCTCCCCAGCGAGACAGCATGCGTGTGAGTCCCACGTGCAGAGTCAGCCAGTGGAGCCACTTTGGACTCAGTGGAGGGTCTATCACAGTGCTTCCAAGAGGCGGAAGGGCCACGGCGTGGCCAGTGGGCAGACAGCTCGTTCACCTCCTGCCTTACCCTGGCCTGAAGTTCCGCTCTTGTCCGCCTCCAAACAGCATCGGGTACAGAGGGGTGTGCTCACCGAGCCCTCGGACGTAGAGCGCGCCGATCCTGGGGCCGTAGAACTGCAAGGAAAAGCCAGTCAGTCACTTATCCAACAAGAACCTTCGGGGACCTTCTCCTGCACGTGCTGAGAGCAACACGGAGATGCTCTGTAACGTGAGGGCCCTGCTCTCTGAGGTCTCATGGCCAGGACCCGTCCAGACACGGGTGCGGGGCAGGTGCTGACGCTGGGCCCCAGCTTGGGGGTAGAGAGCACCTGCCTGCCGCGGGGGAGGCTGACAGAAGGGCTGGAGCCAGAGGTGGCCGAGGGCTATCCTGTGGGCGGCTCCAGCTCTCACAGCCTCATTAGGGGTAAGTTTCACATGCCGGCGTGTCACGTGGACACACTCACTCCCTTGGGAACCGGCTGGGAAGAAAGTACTGAAAATACTCCCGGTTCTCTTGGCTGTGGGAGAGAGACACAAGGGCTTCAGAAGGGACTTCACTGCTAACTATCAGAATTTCCCCAGCACAGCCTAGAGCTGAGGGTCGCTAAAACCACACCTTCACTGTCTGAGCTGCCCTGTGAGTCAGATTAGACGAGCCCTCACTGATGAGCCCTGCGCCTTCCGTCCCTGGCTGGGGGTGGGGGTGGGCTGGGAGCACATAGAACACTCCGCGGCTGCTCAGTCACCCAGCCGTGTACGACTCCTTGTTGACCCCATGGACTGCAGCCTGCCCAGCTCCTCTATGGGATTCTCCAGGCAAGAATACTGGAGTGGGCTGCCATGTCCTCCTCCAGGGGATCTTCCTGACCCAGGGATCAAACCCGTGTCTCTTACATCTCTGGCATTGGCAGGCAGATTCTTTACCACTTGCACCACCTGGGAAGCTGCAGAGAACACTCGCCCCCGGGCGAAGCCTACCTGAGACCACCCCTCCACCACCTCTCTCCCCACCTCCCTACCCTCCCCAACCCGTCCACAGCTTGCCTGGCCACAGGGCCACAGTCTGCATGGCACCTTGGCCCAGGGCCTCGCTGGGCGGGCATGCCGGGCACGCCAGGTGAGGGAGGGTGAGTGGTGCCTTGGGCTCTGCTCAGGGGCGAGCCTCACGGGTGTTGAGGAGTCTCCCTGCAGGAGGGCAGGGGGCCGGGCGGACACACCTTGTGCCCCACGATGGTCAGGAAGTCCACGCCCAGGTCCCGCACATCCACGCGCCGCTTCCCCAAGGCCTGGGCAGCATCCGTGTGCACGAGCACCCCCGGCAGCCCCCCCGCTGCCCGCTGCTGGTTCAGGGCTCGGACTCGCCGGCTGATCTCAGGCACGGGCTGGAGAGGGAAGAGCAGGCAGCGGGCTGGGTCACTCTGATTCCACAGAAATGGAATCAAAGAAATGAGGAGCCATGACGAGGGTGCGGAGGAAGTTCCCAGACTAAAGACCAGAGGAAAAGGGGAGGCTGGGCCAGACGACTGCATCCCCACCGGTCTCCCCGGGAGGACAGCGACTCACCATGACGACGCCTGTCTCATTGTTGGCCAGCATGATTGTCACCAGGCACGTGGCCGGGCGAACGGCTGCCAGGATGTCCTCAGCCTCCACCTGCCCGTTCACCTTGGACACGTGGACAAAGGTGACCTCTGAGGAGTAAGACACAAATATGAGGTCAGCCCAACAAGGCCTCCTCTCTGGAACAGGACACAGTGAAAAAAGCAATTTATTGTAAAGGTTCAAAAGACTCTGAAGGAATATGAGCCACCCTTTGTCACCAGGCCCACAGACAATAGCTTGCAGGCTTCACCAATGAGCCTCAGTGGCGGGGTCTCTCTGGGGACCCTCTGTTCTCCTCTGAGGGACCTGTGAGCAGCTGAGACACCTCAGTTCACAAAAGTATCTTGAGGTGCCAGCAACGTGACCTTCACTCACTCAGCGCTGACCCAGCCCTCCTTAAGCCCCTCCTGTGTACCCGGCACTTAGACCCCTGCTACTGCAGGTGGAAGACAGGCAGGGTGACTAAGCCCAGGTTTCGGGTGCAAAATGCTGAAGACAACACACCTGCTTTCCTCTCAAGGTCCCACTGAAATGAGAGAACGGATATATTTCTCAACATGGGCAGCACCTTGTGGATGAGGAATTCTGAGCCATGCCCAGAATACAGAGAGATGGTGGCATCAGATTAATGCCAACAGGGAAAACCCACCCAGGTTGCAGACAGGTGAAAACTAACTCTGTAAAGAGTAGGAAAGGACCTAGAGGTCAGCTGAGCTCAGGGTGTACACGCGGAGAGCTGGGGGAGTGCCGACTGCTGGGGCAGGCAGAGGACCAGGTTCTGACACCCAAGGACCTCCACCCCACTCCCAGAAGTGGGCAGCAGAGGCGCTAGCCCGGCCAGGCAGGCTCCCGGGGTGGGGGTGGGGGCGGGGGGGGGGCAGCAAGAGACGAGTGCTGCTGGTGCCTCCACTGTGGGGCTCAGAGGGGAGCGAAGCTACTCCAGCCGGGAGTTTTGTCTCTTTATTACGTACAGGAGCACCCACTCATCATCATCAACCCTCAGGGAGATGCAGATCAAAACCCACCCATTAGAGCCACCTGCATACCTGCTAGGACGGCTGTAATAAAAAACACTGACAGCAGACAAATGTTGGCAAGGACCCAGAGAAATCGGAAGCCCAACCCCACCCCAGGCACCGCGGTGGGAATGTAAAATGGTGAAACTCAGGTGTAATACAAAGGTTAGGGTTAAACAAGTAGAGCCTTGGAAAGGTGAAACACAGAATTACCACGTGACCCAGCAGTTCCACTCCTGGCAGATACTCGAGAGAAACAAAAACATACATCCAGACAAACACGTCTATACAAATGCTCCCAATGGCATTATTCATAATATTAATATCAAATGTTCATCAATGACGAACAGATAAAATGTGAATATCATTTATCCATAAAAAGGGAGTAAAGATTGGCACAGGCTATGATGTGGATGAACCTTGAAGACACAGTGCTAACTGAAAGAAGCCAATGACAAAGACCACGTATCCTATGATTCCCTTCACATGGGAGTCAGAATGGGCAAATCTCCAGAGACGACTATGGACCAGCTTGCCCAGGGGTGAGGGAAACAGTTTCAGCTACAGGTAACGAGGTCCTCTGTGGGATGTGAAAGGCATCATAACTGATTGTGGTGATGGTCACACAACTCTGTGAATACACTTTAAAACGACTGAAATGTACACTTCAAATGGGTTCAGGGTATAGTATGTGAGTTCTGTCTCCATAAAGCGGATGTTAACAAAAACAAACCCACTGGGACATTGTTGGGGTGGAGGGGTGGGAGACAGGCAAGGTCAAGTCCCCGTTTCACACTTGGGCGTCAACAGACAGGTGCTTGAGTGATAAACCAAGAAATGGAGATTATGTTTGTAAGCAAGTAAGTATTAAAGTGGAAGCAGCTAAAATGATGATACTGAGTGGGAGAAAAACTGAAAGCAAACTCAAGGGGCCTCAGGACTAGGGCTTTGGGGAAGGACCTTTGCTTTTCCTTGAAACCTTTCTGCAGATCTTTATTTCCATCCCTGCATGTCTATACTTTGTAAAAACTTGTGTAATTTTAAACGAGGTAACATGTAATAGTAACCAATGACAATGTATTACATTGCCTTTCCCTGTTACAAGTGAGACAGGGATGAAAAGGAATTACAGTTTAAAGAAGAAAGTAGGACCTGACTTGTTTTAGTTAAAGTGGTCCACTCAGGAGAGATCACAAAGAGAAAAACCTTTCCAGTAGTTGAATGGGAAAACCAGTAATAAGGCTCACGGTCCAACCGAGCAGTTCTGTCCCACTCCTTATCCTTAAGATACAAACACTTTCCCTGCTTCCCCTCAGGTTTCCAGGCAGATCAGGTAATAAGGCGAACGTCGAACAGAAGAGCACTGTCTTACTCCAGGCAGAGTTCAACCTCAGCTGTTCTGAGAACGATGACTTCTATAAATTAGTTTTGAAAAACTAGTCTCGACACCCTATGTCTCAGGATGCTGCATCACAGGAAAAGTGAAGGAAGGACCGGCAGTGACCCGGGCCACTGCCACTGCTGGGCAAGCCCTACCTGCCCTCGGACTCCCTGGCAGGGGCACCTCCTGGGGGGCTCCGGACCACCCCTGCCCCTCACCTGGGAGGCCCGAGCCTCCTCTGTGCTGAGAGAAGGGCTCCCAGCAGCAGTGCACTTGTTCTTGTTTTTACCACCAGAAGTCAGGTCTACTGGATCCTTTTCCTTTCTACCAGAGGGAGGGAAGCCAAGAATTAATTATTAAAATCAAACAATGAAAAGCACAAGTTAGCGTTTATAGGCATGCTACTAAATATGCATTTACTTATCATACACAAGGGGCTTCCCTGGTGGCTCGGCAGTAAAGAATCTGCCTGTGATGTAGCAGATGCGAATTTGATCCCTGGGTCAGGAAAATCCCCTGGCGGAGGAAATGGCAACCCATTCCAGTATTCTTGCCTAGAGAACTCCACAGAGAGAGGAGCCTGGCAAGACAGTCCATGGGGATGCAAAGAGTTGGACACGCCTGAGTGAGTAAACTACCACCATACCATTTAAAGAATGCAGAGTTCATGGTGAGCTGAGCTCTGGATTGGGCAAAGTGGTAATTCTTTCCAGGTTGTCAGGTCTTATGAGGCACTGGACTATGGGAGAGTAAGCAAGTTGGCAACCAGGAGGTGGTGTGTGTGTGTGTGTGTGTGTGTGTGTGTGATCACACACAAGAGCCTATGCATCATTCGGTGATAAATGACCAGTTCCACACATTGATAATCATGGGGGGTGTGTGTGTGTGTGATCATACACAAGAGTCTATGCATCATTCGGTGATAAATGACCAGTTCCACACACTGATTATCGTAGTGTGTGTGATCACACACAAGAGTCTATGCATCATTCGGTGATAAATGACCAGTTCCACACACTGATTATCATGGTGTGTGTGTGTGTGTGATCATACACAAGAGTCTATGTATCATTCAATGATAAATGACCAGTTCCACACACTGATAATCATGGGGGGTGTGTGTGTGTGTGTTATCACACACAAGAGTCTATGTATCATTCAGTGATAAATGACCTGTTCCACACACTGATTATTGTGGGGTGTGTGTGTGTGTGTGTGTGTGTGTGTATCATACACAAGAATCTATGTATCATTTGGTGATCAATGACCTGTTCCACACACTGATTATCGTGGTGTGTGTGTCTGTGTGTGATCATACATAAGAGTCTATGCATCATTTGGTGATAAATGACCAGTCCCACATACTGATTATGGTGGGGGGTATGTGTGTGTGTGTGTGTGTGTGTGTGTGTGTGTGTGATCACACACAAGAGTCTATGTATCATTCGGTGATAAATGACCAGTTCCACACACTGATAATCATGGGGTGTGTGTGTGTGTGTGTGATCATACACAAGAGTCTATGTATCATTTGGTGATCAATGACCAGTTCCACACACTGATTATCGTGGTGTGTGTGTGTGTCTGTGTGTGTGATCATACACAAGAGTATGCATCATTTGGTGATCAATGACCAGTTCCACACACTGATTATCGTGGTGTGTGTGTGTGTCTGTGTGTGTGATCATACACAAGAGTAAGCATCATTTGGTGATCAATGACCAGTTCCACACACTGATTATCGTGGTGTGTGTGTGTGTCTGTGTGTGTGATCATACACAAGAGTATGCATCATTTGGTGATCAATGACCAGTTCCACACACTGATTATCGTGGTGTGTGTGTGTGTCTGTGTGTGTGATCATACACAAGAGTATGCATCATCTGGTGATCAATGACCAGTTCCACACACTGATTATCGTGGTGTGTGTGTGTGTCTGTGTGTGTGATCATACACAAGAGTATGCATCATTTGGTGATCAATGACCAGTTCCACACACTGATTATCGTGGTGTGTGTGTGTGTCTGTGTGTGTGATCATACACAAGAGTATGCATCATTTGGTGATCAATGACCAATTCCATACACTGATTATCATGATGTGTGTGTGTGTGTGTGTGTGTGTGTGTGTGTGAGAGAGAGAGAGAGATCATACCCAAGACTCTATGTATCATTCGGTGATCAATGACCCTTTCCACACACTGATTATGGTGGTGTCTGTGTGTGTGTGTGTGAGATCACACACAAGAGTCTATGCATCATTCAGTGATAAATGACCAGTTCCACACACTGATCATCAATTTGTCCCTCAGGGAAAATCTGGAAGAAGCACAGGCCATGTAAGCGTCACACCACAGCACAGCCCGGTGGGCGGGTGCGGGAGGGCAGGTGGTTCATGTGGCCCCTGGGCCGGCCAGCGGTCACTCACCGGCCACGCGCTCCTCCCCCAGGTGCTCCAGCGGCAGGCGGATGGAGTCGTGCTCCACGGTGCAGGTGATGATGTGCGGCAGGGCCCTGTCCACTGGGCTGGGATGCCCGCCCGTGTCCCCGTTGGCGGTGTGGACTTTGTGGAAGTGCTTCACCATGGACTGGATTACTAAATTATTTGACTGCAGAGACAGAGCGGAAAGGTTACTTACAATAACCACCCAAGGGGAGCCGTCGAGTAACAATAGCTCTCATTTGTAGTTTCTTTTGTGGCTAACGTGGGAAAAAAAGATCTCAAAGAAATTCAGCTCCTGAGCTGTGCCTTCTGAAAGACCCAACTACAAAGATCTGGGGGTTTTCAACTTTCAGAAATGTCAGAATTCACTTCTGGTGGATTCTGATTTTTGTTACTGTTGTTAAGCAACATTATACATTTACAATTTTCTAAATCTGTTAAAAAAGCATATTTTGCCCAGGCACCCATCGCTGGTGCGAGTGTGAACTGGCGTAACCCCTGTTAAAGGCCGCCTGGTACATTCATCAAATAAGCCCTCCAACCCAGGAAGTCTATTTCCTGGACTTGATCCTATAGCTGCACTTGCATAGAAGCAAAGCGATGGACGAGAAGTTGATCAAATGTACAAAGATGAAGCAGCAAAATCTTAGAAGCCTCAATGTCTATCAATAAGGGGGCTTGGTAAATAATTACACATTGTTAGGTGGACACCAAGCAGATGTAACAGCATCGAGGGACCACTCCACAGGCTGATGCCAAAGATCTCAAAGGCACTTGTTAAATGAAAGAAGGTAGCATGCACTGGATGCAGCATCCTACAGTCTGTATAAAAAGGGCAAGACACATACACATTCACACATACACCCCTCCCCGCCACATCCTTCCTTGAAGAGGTAAAATAGGAAGGAGAGAAGAGAAGAATTATCTACACCTTTAGCTGCATTTGGACTTCCCTGGTGGCTCAGATGGTAAAGTGTCTGTCTACAATGCGGGAGACCTGGGTTCGATCCCTGGGTCGGGAAGATTCCCTGGAGAAGGAAACGGCAACCCACTCCAGTATTCTTGCCTAGAAAATCCCATGGATGGAGGAGCTTGGTGCAGGCTACTGTCCATGGGGTCGCAAAGAGTCAGGCACGACTGAGCAACTTCCCTTTCTTTCCCTTTAGCTACATTTAAGGCAAAGACTGTCTCTGCAGGACTCAACAGAAACTAACTGTACTGGTCTCCTGTAGGGACGGGAAGTGGATAACTGAGGAGATGGGGTGGGAGATTTTTGTGTCAAATTTTTTCTCTTATTATTATAACAGTATTATTATTGTTCTCATTATTATTATATATGGGCTTCCCTGGTAGCTTAGCTGGTAAAGAATCTGCCTGCAATGCAGGAGACCCCTGGTTTGATTCCTGGGTTGGGAAGATCCGCTGGAGAAGGGATAGGCTACCCACTCCAGGATTCTTGGGCTTCCCTGGTAGCTCAGCTGGTAAAGAATCTACCTGCAATGCAGGAGACCTGGGTTCGATCCCTGGGTTGGGAAGATCCCCTGGAGAAGGGAACAGCTACCCACTCCAGTATTCTGGCCTGGAGAATTCCATGGACTATAGTCCATGGGGTCGCAAAGAGTTGGACAAAACTGAGCGACTTTCACTTCACTCTTGTTATTAAATTTAACATACGTACAGAAGAGCACAGAAATCTAAGTTTAATGAGAAAGTATGACAGTGAACATCTGAGTAACAGTAACCTGGATCAAGACAAAAAAACACAGCCCCTACTTAGGGACCCCCCAACTTGCTCTCAATCACCACCTCCCCCACCCCAGCTAATTGCCACCCTGATTTGTATAGTAATCATTTTCCTGCTTGTCTTTACATGTTTCCTTCCTGTGTAAGCATTCCTAACCAATTTTGCTGATTTTGCCTCTTTTGGACCTTCATATGAATGGAATTGAACTGAACTGATCTTTTTCTCAACTGAACATCCAACCTATTCAGGTATCCGAAGGCACCACCTGCGGGAAGGCGGGGGCTGTGCTTGCTCGGTGGCAAGGAGCCCCGCACTCTTTCACCCGGCGGGGACTGCAAAGGCTCTGAGCGTGTAAATAGGGGGCCCTGGGGGAGAACGAGGCAGCCGATGCAGGGACTCCAAGACCCGAGACGCATCAACCTGGGTGATGGGGAGGAGGGTCAGGATGGACAGCTTGGATGCGCTTCTCTGAGTGGCGGGTGGTTCTTTATAGAGTCCCACCCCCTTCTGAGAACACTGCTGCCCACACAATGATTCCTGGTCCAGAAAGGGGGGTCCTCGGGGGCTGCACATCTCAGGTCAGAGCTGCTGGAGGCGCTGGGAACGCAGCAGCCTCTGTGGGAATCAGCTGGTCACAACTGAAAATGCACTGCCTGCCCTCAGGCCAACAGGCTGCTTGGCACCTGGTCCCAGACGAGATCAAGATGGTCCACAGGGCAGCCAGGGCGACTCCGTGCAGGCCATCAGGAGTCTGGGAGCCGGTGTGCAGGGGTGGTCACTGCCCAGGGCCCTGCGCCCCAACCCGGCCCCTCCGGCTGGGGTCAGCTAGTCTCGGGCTGGCACCCTCCAAGCCGCACCTGGGAGTCCTCCAGCTGCTGCAGGGCACAGGCTGGTACCCTCCACCTGGGACTGCCCCAGAGACGTGAGCACCCGTCAGTGCTGTTTGGAGGGACATGTGGGTGATCCCTGGTCTCCAGCTGTCCCAAAGGCGCCATGAGTGGTCCTACCTGCCCCTGGTGTCCACATGCCCCATTCTTCTCGGGCATGTCCCCGAGCGGAGCAGCTGGCTGACAGGGCGACATGGCCTCAGTTTTGCCAGGAGGCGCCCGCCCGCCTTCCAGCATGGTTTCCAGCCTGCGCCCCCATCTGCCCTGCGCTCTATACCTCCTGCCATTGGACTTCTTGCTTCTTCCATCCTGACAGGTGAGCAGAGGCACCCATGGTGCTGTTTACCTTTGATCCTGACCAATTATGAAGCTGAGAACCTCTTCCCATGTAGAAACCACAGGGGCGTCTCCTTGGTGCAGGGTTTAACGTCTCTTGCCCGTTTTCTACTGGATTGTCTGCAGGTATATTCTGGATGCGAGTCTTTTGTCAGTTACTTGCTGCAAACATCTCCCAGTGCCTGGCTGGTCTTCTGATTTCCTTCAGGGTTCACTGATGATCTACAGTTTGTTTTGTGGTGATGGGAGAATTTATCAATCTTTTATAGTTAAAGGTTTCTGTATTTTATTTAGCAAATCTATCACTCTTCAGCGTCACAAGGGCCAGGGCTCGTCACATGACAAGGGCCCATTCAGGTATGGCCCTGTTTCTGGCCCAGTGTCTCTCATTGCCCTAAGACCGTCTGTCTTAATTCATAGAGCAATTCACTGCATTCTTAATCTTCAAGAAGTCTTGGCTATTCTTGGCATTTTGTATTTCCATGTGGTGAGGCGCCATGAAAAAAGGAGTCAGAATTCTGACCAATGTTGCACTGAATCCATAGACCTAAAGAGCTGACACAGCTATATTGAGTGTTCCCCTCTGTGAACATGATATACGCTCCGTTATTCAGAACTTCTTTGAAGGCTCTCGGTAATATATTCTATTCCTTTCCCAATGTGTATATGCATTGGGGTGGGGAGTGGTTTACAAAATCTTTTTTACTAGATTTATTTCCTAAGTATTTGATATTTTTTGGTACTCTGATAAATATGCGTTGTTGATGGTACCTAAAAATACACTTGATTTTTTTTAATCTAATAACTTTGCTAAATTTACTTATTAATAATCTAGCTACAGATTCTTTTTTTTTTTTTAATATGGACAGTAACATCACCTGTGAGGGACCTTCCTTTCCAATAAGGAAATGAGATGGTAAGACTGACTGAGTAGAGGCCTTGATGCCATCAAACAGTCATTGAGAATCTTCTATCAATTTAAAAAGGAATACCTTTCAAATGGGTCAAACCTCACACTTGTTTTTTTTTAATTGGAGTATGGTTGATTTACAATGTTGTGTTAGTTTCAGGGGTACAGCAAAGTGATTCAGTTATACACACATTCTTTCTCAGATTCTTTTCCATTACAAGTTATTACTGGACACTGAATATAGCTGCCTGTGCTGTGCACAGGTCTTGGTTGTTTATCTGTTTTATATGTAGTGGTGTGTATATATTAACCCCAAATTCCTAATTTCTCTCTTCCTTGCCCCGCTTCCCCTTTGGTAACCATGGCTTCTTCTAAGTCTGAGAGTCTACTTCTCTTTTATAAATCAGTTCATTTGTATCATTTTTTTAAAAAGATTCCCTGTACAAGAGATATCATATAATACTTGTCTTTCTCTGAGTTACTTCCCTCAGCATGTATCATATATATGTACCATATCTTCTTTATCCATTCATCTGTTGATGGACATTTAGGTTGCTTCCATGTCTTGGCTATTGTAAATAGTGCTGCTATGAACATTGGGGTGCATGTATCTTTTTGAATTAGAGTTTTCTCTTTTCTGGGTATATGCCCAGGAGTGGGATTGCTGGATCATATGGTAACTCTATTTTTAGTTTTTAAGGCAACCTCCATAGGGCTTCCCTGGTAGCTCAGATGGTAAAGAATCCACCTGCAATGTGGGAGACCTGGGTTTGATCCCTGGGTTGGGAAGATCCTCTGGAGAAGGGAATGGTTACCCACTCCAGTATTCTTGCCTGGAGAATTCTATGGACAGAAGAGCCTGGCGGGCTACAGTCCATGGGGTCCCAAAGAGTTGGACATGACCGAGTGACTAAGCACACACATACTGTTCTCCATAGTGGCTGCATCAATTTACATTCCCACCAACAGTGTAGGAGGGCTCCCTTTTCTCCATACCCTCCCCAGCATTTGTTGTTTGTAGATTTTTTAATGATGGCCATTCTGACTGCAAACCTCTTAGTAAGGTAAACTTAGGGATATAAAGGAATGATTCCAGGGCAAAATGAAGGAGACACTCTCTTTATTGAGACAGCAATGCAAAGCAAGTTAATTCATACGTTAGGTAACAAATATCCTATCAGCCCCCTGGAATTCACTTACAGGATAAATACTGCTTACTAATATCAGGCTAATTTGCAAAATACCAGGACAAAGCATTACTCTTCAAAAGACAATAATACCAAGAGGGCACCACCTCATACTTTTTAAAAAATAACTGAAAGCTAAAAGAACACAAAACTTCGAACTGTTTACCTCGGTGCCCCCTGAAGTGAAGATCACGTCCTGAGGCTGCCCACCTATCATCTTGGCGAGGTTCTCCCGGGCTGTGTTGATAATCTCCTTGGCCTTCCTACCTGGAGGAACCAAAGTGGAAATTCAGTAACTTGGCTGCACCAAATCCAATCAACACACATTGAAAGGAGCAACCAGACATGAGGGAGCAGGTTGCTTAGTGGGCAGTTCTAGGACAACACGTGTTCAATAATGTGAGTGACAGCCTAGATATTATATGGCGAAGGGACAGCTAATCAGGGGAAACTACTGAGACTCAAGGAACTTGGGAAGAGCTAGAGACAGCCGGGGGAGGAGGCTGGAGTCCTAAAATTCTGAGAGTGGCTTTCTTCTTACCCGACGCTACGGGAGAGGATCTGTGGCCATCTGCCCCGCTTCCCATTCGGGAAGATGTGAGAAGGAAAGGGTGGAGTAATAGATCATGCTGCAAAACAACAAAAATAAGCAGAAATAGAACCCATGACTTCTCAACACAAAGTCCAGCACCATATGTCACAGTGCAGGTCCCCTCAGTCACTAGACAGGTCACTGCCCCAGGGACCCATTTGCTTCCAAACCTGGGCTCAGAGCCCAGCTAGCACTAGTTTCATGGGAGAGCAGGAAACAGGAACTGAGCTTCACGTGGTGGAGAAAGAAGGGCTCAGGGCAGGAATTCTGGAGATGTCCATGACCATTCATACTTCGACTACAGACCAGTAGCCTCCAGACCTTTTGACCATTCAGTCTTAGTTACAAAAATACTTTTTTGAGCAGGTACCGCTATAATAAATATGTAAATAGAAAACACACATAAAGATAAAAATGTTAAAAGATGCGGTTAAAATACATATACGAAGTCATCCACACACTCCCTAAGACTACTGCGTTAAGTTTTCATTACAAGTTAGGAAAGTCTGCAGTGTTTAGGAGACCCAGTCAGTTCAATTAGGGATACTTGAAAGACTGTGATCAGCATCAGTCAACATGGGCAGGAGCACCGTGGACACCGTGAGCCCTCGGGCATGCCTCTCGGCTCGTCCACCCGCTCCCTCCCCATCCTGCCCCAGGATTCTGTTGAGAAGCCACTCAGAGGAGCCGCTGGGCTGGTCCTCTGCCTACCCCACCTTCCCTCCCCACAGCAATCCTGTGGCCCATGTGGTGTGCATCAGCCTGCAGCCTTTTTCGACCCACTGACAGACCTTCGTCTAAGAGTTTCTTTTCTTCTCCCTTTTCAGAACTGGGTTTCATAATTTACATACTGGTTTGCAAAAACTCCCCCTTCCACTTATCGACAAAGTCTTGGAGACCCTTCTATGTAAGGATTCATGGGGTTACCTCTCTACCATCATGTGCCTATTAAAACAGCTAAAATGAAAAGACTGGCCAGTCCAAGTGGTCAGGAGGTTGTGGAGGAAATGCAACTGTCATCACACCAGTGGGAACACAAAATGGTACAAGCATCTTGGAGAGAGGTCAGCGGTTTCTTAAGAAGTCTAACCTCCTCTTCCCACCCGATCCTACCATTCCACTCCTAGGTGTTTAAGGTATAAACAGAAAAAAGAGGCGATGACCGTGACTCGTACATCGACATTCACAACAGTGTCATTTACAATCGCCAAGAACCAGGAACAGCTCACACACCCGTCAGCAGATGAGAACATGAGCACAGCATAATAGACCACCACCCGGCAGGGCAGACCGACCAGCTACGACAATCAAACAGGTCAGTCTCAAGGTAACTATGCTGACCAAAAGAAGCCAGATGAAAAACTGGTAAGATTCCATGTTTATACAAACACAGAAAATGCCCACCACTCACAGGGCAGGACGAGAGCCTCTTCCTGAGGGTTATTCCTAAACTTCTTCGTGACAAATGCCTTTTATTAGCACTCAATTGTTTTCCACATTCTCCAGTTTTATGCGTCAGAAAGTTCAGTTTCTCTAGAGGAAGATTAGCTACAAGGCAAAGTCCAAAAGATTAACCAGAATACATGTACAAAATAAACCAACAATGAAGTTAATGAATGACTACTATCTAATTTTGAAAAGGCTTTTAGTTACCAAGTTTACTAAGCAAATGAACATGAAAATCCACAGAAGCCTGTAAATCTGTACACAAGTATTGTTAAGTCAGAGGCTTCCCTGGTGGCTCAGCAGTAAAGAACCTGTCTGCCAATGCAGGAGACCCAGGTTTCATCCCTTGGTCAGGAAGATCTCCTGCAAAAGGAAACAGAAACCCACTCCAGTATTCTTGCCTGAAAAATTTCATGGACAGAGGAGCCTGGCTGGCTATAGTCCATGGGGTTGCAAAGAGTCGGACATGACTTAGTGACTAAAACAACACTGCTAAGTCAATTCTAAAGGAAACCAACCCTGAATATTCACTGGAGGGACTGATGCTGAAGCTGAAGCTCCAATACTTTGGCCACCTGATGCAAAGAGCCAACTCATTGGAAAAAACCCTGATGCTGGGAAAGACTGAAGGCAAAAGGAAAAGGGGACAGCAGAGGATGAGATGGTTAGACAGCATCACGGACTCAATGGACATGAGTTTGAACAAACTCCGGGAGACAGTGGCTTCCCTGATAGCTCAGCTGATAAAGAATCTGTCTGCAATGCAGGAGATCCTGGTTCAATTCCTGGGTCGGGAAGATCCGCTGGAGAAGGGATAGGCTACCCACTCCAGTATTCTTGGGCTTCCCTTGTGGCTCAGCTGGTGAAGAATCCACCTGCAATGCGGGAGACCTGGGTTCCATTCCTGTGTTGGGAAGATCCCCTGGAGAAGGGAATGGCAACCCACTGCAGTATTCTCGCCTGGAGAATTCCACAGACTGCATAGTGTGTAGTCCATCAGTCCATGGGGTCACAAAGAGTTGGACATGACTTAGCAACTGAACAACAACAACAATTGTTAAGCCCTATCCCATGAACCGAGGAGCGTGGCAGGCTGTAGTCCATGGGGTCAACAAAGAGTCAGACATGCCTGAGCAACTTAGCACGCACACAGCATGCATCCCTGATAAAACTTTAAATAAGAAGGCACAGCTTCAGCTCACCATCTGCAAAATAAAACGTGACTCAGCCAAGTAACTACTGATCTAAAGCAAATTATTTTGCAGAACCTCTAACTTAAAACATATTTTAAGAGACATATTTGAGAAACATATTTCCAACAGACTATGGAAAATTCTTAAAGAGATGAGAATACCAGACCACCTGATCTGCCTCCTGAGAAATCTGTATGCAGGTCAAGAAGCAACAGCATGGAACAATAAACTGGTTCCAAATCAGGAAAGGAATACATTAAGGCTGTATATTGTCACCCTGCTTATTTAACTTATATGCAGAGTACATCATGAGAAATGCCAGACTGGATGAAGCACAAGCTGGAATCAAGATTGCCGGGAGAAATATCAATAACCTCAGATATGCAGATGATACCACCCTTATGGCAGAAAGTGAAGAACTAAAGAACCTCTTGATGAAAGTGATCAAGAGGAGAGTGAAAAAAGTTGGCTTAAAACTCAACATTCAAAAAACTAAGATCATGGCATCCAGTCCCATCACTTCATGGTAAATAGATGGGGAAACAATGGAAACAATGCCAGATTTTATTTTTGGGGGGCTCCAAAATCACAGCAGATGGTGACTGCAGCTATGAAATTAATAGATGCTTGCTTCTTGGAAGAAAAGTAATGACCAACCTAGACAGCATATTAAAAAGCAGAGACATTACTTTGCCAACAAAGGTCCATCTAGTAAAAGCTATGGTTTTTCCAGTAGTCATGTATGGATGTGAGAGTTGGACTGTAAAGAAAGCTGAGTGCCAAAGAATTGATGCTTTTGAACTGTGGTGTTGGAGGAGACTCTTGAGAGTCCCTTGGACTGCAAGGAGATCCAACCAGTCAATCCTGAATATTCATTGCGAGGACTGATGCTGGCCATCAATACTTTGGCCACCTGATGCGAAGAATGACTCATTGGAAAAGACCCCTGATGCTGGGAAAGATTGAAGGCAGGAGGAGAAGGGGATGACAGAGGATGAGATGGTTGGATGGCATCACCAACTCGATGGACATGAGTTTGAGTAAGCTCCAGGAGTTGGTGATGGACAGGGAAGCCTGGCGTGCTGCAGTCCATGGGGTTGCACAATCGGATATGACTGAGTGACTGAACTAAACAGAAAGAACATTAAAATAATTTTTATTTTTAAAAAAGGAGGCCAGGATTCTATGTGATCCTGATTATGTAAAAGATCTAGCTTGCAAATTTTGTAAGGATCGACAGAGACAGATACGTGACAGGGTCTTAATAAGTACTGTTATTACAAACAACTTTTTTTTTTGATTGTGCCTTGCAGCAAACAGGGTCTTAGTTCCCTGACCAGGGATCAAACCCACGCCCCCCTGCATTGGGAGCACAGAGTCTTAACCAGTGGACCGCCAGGGAGGTTCCCTACAAGCAGCTCTTAATACGACATCTTTTTCATCTGGGAAAGGGGGACAGGAGAGCATGTTAAAGATGAAAGATTATGGTATCAACAAAGCTCAAATTTGGTCTTTTCAGGAAAAAAAAAAAAAAAAAAACTATCCAGAATTACAGCTAAAGACATGCGGTTGACAGAAAATCCACTCAAAACCGAGTCATGCCATGTGGTGTAGAGTTCCTCCAAGAGTGCCCCTCCCCCTCATCTCAGATCTGGGCATGTCTTCTAGAATTACCTGCTGGGTAAGAGCTACTGGGATTTCCCCAGGCTTCCCGCATGGCCTCTGTCATGGCCTCAATCACTTCTGGCTCCAGGGGGGTGGTTGCATTATAGTCCATATACACTTTCCTGCTGGAGAGAAAACAAAGACGTGCCTCTTCAGGACAAGAAGATGAAATGTGGAAAAACAGCTGCACTCAGTCTATGTTGTCAGCAGGAGCAAACAGTGTCAAGGTTGGGGGCTTTTCTGCAATTACACTGTGTGCTTAGGAATGCCCACGTCTGCATCCCTTTTGGAAAATGTATACATGATTTCTGATTACCTAGTGTTCTTGTCTGGAGAATCCCATGGACAGAGGAGCCTGGTGGGCTACAGTTCGTAGGGTCGCAGAGGGTCAGACATAACTGAAGTAGCTTATAGGAGGAGGAGTATTTGCTAGTTTCCTTTATCACTGCTGGGAGACTGTCCGCTTAGACTTCCAGAGCTTCTTTCCATCCCATGCTGCTTCCTTCTAATGCAAGGGGGGAACCTTGCAGGCCCAGGGAGTCGCACATTCCTGAGGGCTTTTCCCCTGGTGTTTGAACTTCACCACTTCACTGGCAGTTTTCCTGTATTTCCCGGTGGTGTCTGTGATGGCCGTGAGGCTCGGGTGACCAAGGTTCCCATGGTTCCTCTCACGGCCTCTCTGTGTCCCCTGCATTGCAGTCTCAGGGACTTCTCTCTTTGCATTTTCTGTTTCCTTTGCCTGTAATGACGATGCCCTCCACCACTGCCTTACTTTTTAGGTCTTTGCTCCAACTTGACCTCATGAGGCTAGCGTCTAAATGAAACTGCAGCCACCCCTGCCCTCCTCCCCAGGGCTCTATGTCCCCCTGCTTCTCTGCAGCACCCCATCATCTAACACACGAGTCTTGCCCCTTGTTAATTCTCTGCCTTGATAGAATGTAACTGAACAGCAGCTCCACGAGCTCCCATATTCCTCCCAGGTGTGTCGCCAACACTGAGGACAACGGCTGGCACACAGTAGGGGCTTGACATATAAGGTGACAAATGTCATAAGAAAGTGCGCAGCCCCTGAAAGATTCCTAGGTGAAATTTACCTGTGTGTGTGATATATTTATCAGAATCAAAAACTTTCAAGCACAGGGAACTCTACTTAATACTCTGTAATGGCTTATATGGGAAAAGAATCTTAAAAAAAAGGAATGGACACATGTATATATACAACTGATTCACTTTGCTGTACAACTGAAACTAACACAGTACTGAAAATCAACTCCAATAAAAATTTCTTAAAAATCTCAGAAACGTTCATGAATGTATATAGCAGACAATCCTGTCAGATAGTATTCATTATTTTACCTGATTTTTAAGTCAACAATAGTGTTCAAGCCAATTCACACGTAAATTTAAACACAATTACCAACGGTGGCTGCTAAACACATTTTTAAAAATCCATGGAGTGTTTGAATGCAACATCTTGTCTCTACGATGCCCAAGTACAAGGCTTTGGGGCTTGGGAAATATGACCAGCATTCCTTGACCACCCTAGGATTAGGAATCCCTGCTGCTGAGAATTAAATCTGCTTGTGTCCCTAACTCTGCTCTCACTTCCGGTAAGTATTTTGAAGTTCCTCAAACTACTAGTGACCACAGCTCTTCAATCTCCTGCTTGGCTGAGTTAATCCATAGCTTGAATTTCAGACGAACGCATCATAGATTACTCTGCCCCAGTATATGCTGCTTCTTTAAAGTGTTATCAATATTGCATGGGAAAAGTAAACTTTGTTAGATTCGTAACTGAAAAATGAAAAGGCATCGTGAATCTCTGCCTTCAGTCAGTACCGTTTTCCTTCTTAGCTCCCTTTTCTCCGGCCCAGACAAATGAAACCGAAAGAAAGAGCAGTCAGATTTAGGCCTAGACCCAAATGTTAAAGATACAAACCCATTTCTCACATTCGGTAGAGAGGATTACCCCCTCCCCCACGAAAGTATTTAACAAATTCTTGGATTCAGGATGAAGACTCTCAAACACACCCAAAGCATTTCCCGCCGGCCCCCCCACCGCCAGAGCGAGAAGGTCCCAGCACCGGTGGACTGAGGTATCTCCCAGTCTTGCTCCCCACTCTGCCAGCTGCTCAAGCCTGGAAGCTTTCTTTTTAACACTCCCACCCCCCGACTCCTTCCCCTCACCACCCCCCCTCCGCTTCGAGCAAGCACCAGCAAGTCGGGCAGGTTTTGTCAGGTACTTTCGCCACGCCTTTACCCGCAGAGGTCCACATCACCTCTGCCTCCCAGATTCCTAACGGGTTTTCCTGATTGCTGCAAACCCTGACTCCCTACCAAGCAGCCAGGAGTCCTGTAAAATACACAACAGCGACCTATAATGTGATTAAATTACATCACTTCCCTTATAATATAATTAAATTACATCTGCCCAAACTTCCAGGAGCAGCATCGCGGTGACAATACGCCCCAAGGTCTTCCCCGGGTCCTGCCGGTGGACAGCTGCCCCAGGCCCTACGGTCCCCGCCTCCCGGGACCGCGCGGGCTCGTCCCTAGAACCCGCGCTGCGGACTCCTGAGCGCCCCTGGGGTTTTCGGCCAGAGCGTCACCTCTCCGGAGCCCTTCCCAGGCCCCGCCGTTGCGCGGCTCGTCCTGCCGGCGGTCATCGTCTCATCCTGCACGGACCCTCCCGCGCGGGAGTGACCGGCCAGCTGGCACCCCGCTCCCCGGGAAAGCCCCGTTCCGCCGAGAGCTGCCGGCGGCCCACCGCCCCTCGGGGAATGACCACCCGCCGCCGCCGCCACCGCCACGCGGCGCCTGGAGGGCTTCTTGGAGGAGCGCGCCGACGGCTCTCCCCACCTTCCCCTCAAGGAGCGCACCTCTCGGGCGGGCTCTTCTCCGCTCGACCCCGCGCGTCCCTGCTCCGCGCCCCAGCCGCCTCCATCCTGACCCCACCGCGGCCCGCTTCCAGCCAGCCAGCCCGCTCAGGCGAGGCCCAAACCCGCGGAGCCTGTCACGGTTCGGAGCGCCGCCGGGAGGGGGCGGGGCCGCGGGCGCCGGGGCCGTGCGGATTGGCTGAGCCGCGCAGCTTCGGCCAATCCTCGCGCTGCAGCGGCGCTCTGCGGGGAGGTGGGGACCCCGGTCGCGCGCGCTGAGGCGAAGGGCTGGGGGCGGGGTTTCAAGAGAGTCACGGGGGCGTGGTCACGTCGGCGGCGCGCGGGCGGGCGAGGCGCGCAAGGAGGGGCGCTCCGCGGGGAGACAGGTCCCCTAACGCGCGCTCTGAAGAGACAGGCTGGGGGCGGGGCTTCAAGCGCGCCGTGGGGGCGTGGTCACGGCGGCGACGCGCAAGGAGGAGGTGCCCGACCCGGGGCGGCGGGGCTCCAGTCGCCGGTCCTCATACGTCCGCTCGGCTGGAGCTGTTGTCAGCCGAGGCCGGTAGGCCGTACCTTTCGCCTCCTCGGTGACCCGACCCTCTGCGCGGGTGACTTCGGGCTCGTCTCGCAAGGGTGGGTCTGAGGGACCAGGCGAGACCCGAGGGACACCGCCCGGGGCGCGGGGCAGGGCGTCTGGAGGGCCTAGGCAGCGGGGGCGCCGCCGGGCACGCGGGAGCGAGGGGAGGAGCAGCGCCGGTACCCGGACGGGAAGGCGCCCAGGCCGGCGGAGCACTACCTGTCGGATGGGAGTGTCTAGCGTTCGTGCATCCCGCCGACCGTAACGCGAGTCGGTTGCGAAAGCGGTGAGAGGGCGAGGATGCAGATTCCTGAATGCTAACGAGCCGCCCACCGTCTCTTGCCCTTTTGGCAAGTTAACAGTTTCTGAGTTTGAGCGCCGAGCGTGTGCCAGGCGGTATTCCAAGCGCCGTTTGTGTGTTCACTAGTTTCGTCTTGGCATCACCTTTATCCAGTGGGTACCTGGCAGCTCCACCTTACACGCGAGGACGTTCAGGTAGAGGAAAGGCCAGCATCTTGCCCACGTTCACACGGGGAGGAATGGAGCCAGAATTGAACGCAGGGGTGCTTTGCCAAGAAACTGAATTTTAGTTGGATTTTTGTAGACTTATTCAATGTTATCTCCTGGCAGGGTCCAGAAGTTGTCTTTTGCAGCTCAGCAAGCCTCTTTGCTTTCTGGATTCTTTATTTCCTTTTATTCCTGCATGCAAACCGAGCTCATGTCCTGCCAAGTGCAGTCTGGAGCAAAAGACACATGAAAATTTAAGAAGCAAATAGATATACAGAAGCTCAGGGCCAGTGAAAAGAAGAGGAAACAGAATGAAGAGTGTCAAGAGCACAGGTAGTAGTTGAGAGGAAGTCTGAAGTGTCTATATAAGTGGCAGGAGATACTCATGATTTTGTGAAAGGAATTTCAGGAGAGCAGTGGGGGAGGGTGAGAGTGCAGCACTGAGGAAGCAAGGAGACAGGAAGAGATGGAGGATGTAGCCAGCTCTTCAGAAGGCTGAGGAAGGAGGTAAGAAGGGGCACAGGATGAAGGGGCTGAAGGAAGGCAGCTAACAAGAAGGCTGAAGATGAAGAGGTAAAAAGTCCTGGAGGCAGTGAGCAGGTAGGAGGTTAAGAGCAGAGGTGGGTGGGGAAGTTGACAGGTGGGGGGCAGGTTTCATTCTCTGTATCTGTATGGAAGGCTGTCAGGATGGGAGCTGGAGGGGCCAGGGACTACCCACAAGGGGACTGATCCAGCCCTCCTTGGACCAGTTAGGCAGCAGGTAGAGGGTTTGTGTTTCCAGGTCGCTACATCGACGGTAGTGGTGGAGTCAAGAGGTGAGAGTGCCCCACACTCAGGACCATGGCCTGGACTCCACTCTTCCTAAAAGCAGCAGCAGCCACATGATCCCGAGTGGGCTGATCACACACGCAGCAGATGCCTGCAGAGGATACTTATGAAATCAGTGCCCAGTGAAGATCAAATATTTGAGGAAATGCCATCTCCGTGGCAGTGAAATAGTAAATGCAGCAAACAGCTCATAGCTAAGGGGGGAAGTCATAGAGCAGAGCAAGTCCTCAGAGAAGAAAGGTCTCCAAGGAGTCAGTTCAGCCACTCAGCCATGTCTAACTCTTTGCGACCCCATGGACTCAGCTCACTCAGGCTTCCGTGTCCATCACCAACTCCCAGAACTTACTCAAACTCATGTCCATCGAGTCGGTGATGCCATCCAACCATCTCATCCTCTGTCGTCCCCTTTAAGGAGTCAAGGGAGCATCTTGTTTCTTTAAAAAGGCAGTCATAAGAAAAAGCAACAGTTAAAAAAAACAACTGGATGGAAACTATAATAATTGAGATTTAAAAACAATAGAGGGGACTTCCTCGGTGGTGTGGTGATTAAGAATCCGCCTTGCAATGCGGGGGATGTGAATCTGATCGCTGGTGGGGAAACTAGGATCCCACGAGAACTGGAGCCACTGGGGCCGAGCTCTACAGCTGCTGAGCCCGTGTGCCACAGTGGGAGAGCCTGCGTGAGGCAACCCCAGCCTTGGACCGAGGTTAGGGCCTGCCACAGTCACACACAGAAATTAAAATTTTAAAAAAGAAAGCGTGAGAAACACTCAGTGGAGTTGCCAGGGATAGGGAGTCAGGCGAGCATGAATAGGCAGAGCACAGAGAATGTTTAGGGCAGTAAAACCACTGTACATGATAGTATAACAATAGATGCATGTCATCATACGTTTGTGGAAACTCATAATGTCAGACACCAAGAGTGGACCCCAGTGTCAACTAGGGACTGTGAATGACAGTGATGTTTCCGTGTAGGTTCAGCAGTTGTAACAAATGTCTTACATCTGTGTGATGTCAGTAGTAGAGGAGGTTAGACATGTAGGGGACAGGGTGATATGGGAACTCTGTTCTGCTCAATTTCTCTGGGAACCTTTAAAACTGCTCTGAAAAATAAAGTCAGTTTTTGAAAAAGTCAATAAATAGGCTGAATAGAACAGGCATAAAGAGTGAATTAATGCATTAAATGCCTAAGCAGAGGAATTCTCTCAGATTATTGGTCAAAAACAGAGATGCAAAATATGAAAAGTGATTCTCTACCAGGAGTGGTTTTTTCCCCTCCAGGGGACATTTAACAATGTCTAAAACGTTGGCTGTCATCACTGTGGTCGGTGCTTCTGGGATCTGTTAATAGCTTGTAAGGCCATATATGCGTTAACCACCCTACAATGCACTGGCCAGTCCAACTGGGAGCCACATCTGGCCTAGCGTCAACTTAGTGTAGCCCTGATGTGGTTCTATATTCCCACTTGATATCATGTCTGAGGACTTTGTTCAAAGTTCCTTGCAGTGTTCATCTGCTGGCATGACTTTCAGCTTTTGTATGTATGAGAAACATCTTTATTTTGCCTTCAGCTTTGATACCTTCCCCAGATACAGAATTCTCACTTGAGATTTTTCTTTCAGTAAAGTTTTTTTTTTCTCCACTGTTTCCTTGCTCACATTCTTTCCAACGGGAAACCTGCAATCACCCTTTTCTACGTTCCTCTATACATTATGTGTCTTTATTTCTTGACTGCTTTTAATATTTTTGCTCTGGTACTGATTTTAAGCAATGTAGAATGTGATTTGATGTAGTTTTCCTCACGTTCTTGTGCTTTGAAGTTGTTGACCTGGTATCCGTGGGCTTGGAGCATTTATCAACTTGGAAATCTTTTAGTAATTAAATCTTCAAATAGTTTTCTCTCTCCCCTGCTCCTTTGGGAACTCCAATTACAAGTTTATTGGGCTGCATGAAGTTTGCCCACAGCTCACCCAAGTTCTGAGTGTTTTTTCCGTAGATGTACCGCCGCCCACCAGTTTTCATTTTTTTATTGCTGTCTTCAAGTTCATAAATCTTTTCTTCAGCAATATGTAACCTGTTGTTAAACCCATCCAGTATACTTTTTATCATGTCTGTTTTTCTTCAGAAAACTGAATTTGTGTCTTATATTTTCCACATCTCTACTTAACACGAGTAGTCTTTTCTTGATCATCTTGAGTTGTTTTAACTCTCTGATCTATTAATGCTATCATATTTGATAAGACTCTGTTTCTATAGACTGATTTTTTCCTCCCCTCTGACCATGGATGTTATTTACTTGCTTCTTGCATACCTTGAAGTTTTGTGTTGTATACTAGGCATTGTAAATTTTACCTTCTTGGGTGCTGGGTGTATAGTTTACTCAAAAATTTTATTAGGTTTACATGCAGTTGTAAAAATGATGCGAAGTCCTTTACTCAGTTTTCCACAATGGTAACATCTCCCCAAACCAGAGTAATCCACTCTGCAAATCTTTGTCTTTTAGTGTATTAGACCATTTACATATAATTATTAAGTGGTAATAAATCTTAAATCTACCATTTTATTATTTATTTTCTATTTGTTTCATCTGGTTCTCAACTCTTTCTCTTTGCTTGTCTTCCTGTGGATAATTTGAACATTTTCCAGTATTACACCTTAATTTCTTCATAATGTTTAAAAAGAGATAGATCCATATACCATAAAATTAACCCTTTTAAAGTGTATAGTATTCATAGGTTATGCAACTAAGTACATGCAACTAAGTACATCTAATCCCAGCACATTTTCATCGCCCCCAACAAGAAACACTGTACTCATTTCCTCTTCCCCACAGCCCTAGCAACAACTAGCTACTTTCTATCTCTGTAGATTTACCTTGTCTGGGTATTTCATATAAATGGAATCATACAAGCATGTGGCCTTTTGTGTCTAGCTTCTTTCAGTTAGGATACTGTTTTCAAGGTTTCAACCCATGTTGTAGCATGGTATAAGTAATTCCTTTTTGTTGATGTTCACTGTTCCTTTCCCTGGGGATTCCACATTTCTTTTTCCCATTCATCACTTGACGAGCATTTACCCTGTATCCAGTTTTTGACGATGATAAATAGTCTGTTGCAGTGCATGGGCTTTCTCTAGTTGCTACGCTTAGGCTCTAGAGCGTGCAGGCTCAGTGGTTGCTGTACAGACTTTGTTGCCCCTTGGCATGTAGGATCTTAGTTCCCCAACCAGAGATCGAACCCGAGACCCCTGCATTGACAGGCACATTCTTCACCACTGGGCCACCAGGGAAGTCTCAGTGTGGTTCCTGTATATGTAGCCTGAAGAACTTCCAGAATGTTTTTAAAAGGAGCTGCCCCATTTGCCATTCTCATCTGCAGTGTATGAGGATTCTAATTTCTCAGCATCCCCAGCAACACCTGATGTCTGTTTTTTACATTTTATTTTAGCTGTCTTCATGGTGTGAAGTGGCCCTGCTTGTATTTCCCTAATGACTGAGATACTGTGCTTTATGGTCAAGAGTGTATTTTTGACCTTTGTCCCTGTTCCTGGCACCGAGGAGGTTAATCCATCTTAGCCAGTGCACGAGCCCCCTCTGCCCTGTTGCCTTCTCTACAGATGACCTTTGTCTCTTTATTTTCCTTTCCTGGAGAGTTCACCAAGTTTGTCTGCACATCATTGATCTGTTTTCCCAGCATCGATTCTGCCCTGCACCGTTGTGCGTTTATTACTTTTTTAAAATCTAGTTTGGGGCTGTGCTGGGTCTTCCTTGCAGCGAGCGGGCGCTGCTCTGTCGCAGCGAGCAGACTTCTCACTGCAGCGGCTTCTCCTGTGGAGCAGTGGCTCTAGGCCTGCAAGCTTCAGTAGCTGTGGTCTGTGGGCCCTGGGGCGCTGGCTTGGTATTTGTGGGGCAAGGGTTGAGTGGCTCTGCTGCGTGTAGACTATTCCCAGATTGGGGATCGAACCTATGTCCCCTGCACTGGCAAGTGGATTCTTAACCACTAGATCGCCTTAGAACTTTTTGATTTGGGGTCAAAGGTGCGTTTTCCTTCGCATGTGGATCTTTTTGCTCCCTGGAAAAGTTTCTTTAAATCCTACACTTGGTTCCCAGCATCATGTTTATCCCAAGTCTGCTGGATATGTTCCTTTCTCAGCAGGATTTTTCCAGAGGCCCATTTACTCAAGCAAAGCAAACTTGAGACGCGGCGCCTGTCACTGAGGGGTGGGGGGTCTGTCGGCCCGGGTGGGCTGGGCTGGCCGGCGTTTCCCGCCCCAGGCAGGGGCCTGTCCTGAGCAGGCTTGCCTCTGGCAGACTCATGCTCTCAAGCTGCCACTGCATCTACTCATAAGAACTGACTCAGTCACTGCTTGCAGCGAAGACAAGGCCCTGTGCTCCAGGCACTGACCGATGCCCGGACAGGCAGAAATAGACACGCAGGCAGGTGCAGACCTCCCCCGGTGCTTCTGGAAGCCTAGGCGAGGTGAGGACACCGCAGGACTGTCCACCGGCCTGTGAGACCAGCCGCACAGGGGGCATCACCTGAACTGAATCCAGATGGAAGCCCCAGGAGGGATGCTGAGGCTGCGGGTGGATGGGCCTCCCTACGGCAGGAAAGCTGGGGTCCTGGGCACAGCGGCTGGCAGGGAAGACAGGCCCAGCGGCCACGGGCTCCGGGTGCCAGGCCGGTGCCTCCTTTGGAGGCGCGGGAAGACGTGGCTCGGGAAAGCTGTAGGAAGCCCCAAGGGCTGCCCCGTGTCTGCTCCGGTCTCAGCAGGTGTGCGGCTGGCCCCCCACCCCGCTGCTGTTGTGCGGGGACTGCGGTCTGTGTCACACCTTGGTCACTGGTCCCGCCAGGCACGTGGTAGTGATACTGCGCTCACCTGGGACACGTCTAACTTGAGGACGAAGCCGTGTGGGAGCAGGAAGCAAGGCTCTTTCTCCTGAGTGCTGCACCCTGCTCATGGCACCCACCCTCATTCAGGTGAGGGGACGGGAGGACACAGATGAACAGGGCTATTGACGTTGGAGCAAATTCTATTTTTATTTTTTTATTTGGCTGCACTGGGTCCTAGCTGCAGCTTGTGGGATCTCTGAACTTCACTGCAGCATGCAGGACCTTTAGTTGCAGCATGTGGGATCTAGTTCCCTGACCAGGGGTTGAACCCAGGCTCCCTGCACTGGGAGCGTGGAGTCGTCACCATTGGAGCACCAAGGAAGTCCCGGAATACATTTCAGAAAGAGGTGTCAGATAATGAACGGTTTAAGTAAAATGATCTCTCGCCATCAAGCACCATGCGTGGCCTGTGGGAGTGATGCAGGGCCTCCCCGGGGTCACGCAGGAGAGAGCATCCTGGGCCATGAGCTGTGGGGAGGTCGACCCTCCCCTGGGCCCCTGACCACCATTGGGCCCGGTCTGCAGAGCGCAGGCTTGTCCGTAGTCTCTCCTCCAGCACTGGGAACTCTTGCAACACCGATGATTTCTTATAACTGCCCATAAGTTAAAAAAAAGACAACCAAAACACCAGTGAATTTACCGGAAGAACTCTGGCCCAGCGTGACTGGTGATCAGCCAAAGAGCCCTAAGATGGATTTTAAAAAAGAGATAATTCAGTTCTTTATACAGCTTGACACAAGGAAACAGATATTCTCAACACTGCAAGGTCCTCAAATGCCTCCATCTCTGGGTTTTTTGAAGAACATTTGCCCAACCGCAATTCTTTCGGTAAGTCACTTTGGTAACCCATGGAACCCCAGGGCATGAGCGAGAACTTCAGCAGGTGATGTGGATTCCTCTGAACTGGCCCCTCCAATCTGCTGGATTTGTTTGAGGCAGGGCTGTAAGAGCAGGGAAGGATAGGTGTGACAGGTTTCCCCATTTTCCAAGTTCTTCGGCAAAGGAAAAGGAAAACATTATTTTACTATGTATCAATAGCATTTTACTACACACACTTTATGAAGAAAATGAACTTGTAGCAAACCTGACTTTCCAAGATTAAACATTTTTAAGTGGATGGAGGTGAAATGACCCTGGAACAGACTGTAGCCGCTGCGAAAGGATCTTGTTGAGTTTGAGTAAACTCCAGGAGTTGGTGATGGACAGGGAGGCCTGGCATGCTGCGATTCATGGGGTCGCAAAGAGTCGGACACGACTGAGCGACTGAACTGAACTGAAACCTGCAGTTGGTGGTTAATGCCTTGTTGGACTTCTTATATGAAAAAAATTCTGCTTGATTTGATCATCAAATCAGCAATAGGTCCGATGGCAACAGGAATTTTTTTCCCACAGCAGTTCTTTAAAGAAAGAAGGGTGGAGGTAACAGAGCAACCCAGCCTTGTCCCCTGAAGACTCATGACACATCATGGTGGTCACCACCGCCTGGGAGTTTGGCCTCTGAGATGTTTTTGCTAAGTTTCAGAGCCCAGCAGGTCAGTTCAATCTGTTTCTGCTGCCTCTGCCACCAAGTCCTGAGGGTGGACTTGGGACTCTGCTGAGACCAGCCTGGTTGCGGCCACACCATGGGGAAGGCCTGCTACCTACTAGAGCCGTAAAGTCTTCCTGCGAGTCCCCAGGAATGAAACAAGGGCGGAGGAAAATACGCATGGAACACTGAGACTGGCAAATATGAAGGGATGCCTTCCTTTCAAAGATGACATTCAAAGTGTTAGCTACTGCAAATAGTCTGAATAGCACAGTCTTACTGCAAATAGTCTGAATAGCACAGTCTTCCCACAAATCTTGTACTGCAGACTTCTCCACCCAGGCACGTGCACCACCCAGCTTAGTCTGAGTGTCTGAGGTCAGATAGGCAGGCCCCTGAGGCTTTCAGGGCTTGGAGAGGAGGGCGGGTAAAACAGGGCATCTCGTGAAGTTACCCAAGACCCTGCTCCCTGAGGCTGGCACTGGGCAACACCACAGACACAGCAGCTGAAAAGCACATGCAGGACACGCGATGTCCTGGGCTGCAGGGAGAGACCCAGCCAGGAGGACAGTGCTCAGCACCTGAGTAACGCTGGCTCTGGCTCCTCCCAGAGGCAGCTTGCAGGCAGTCTGTCCAAGGGAAGGGAAGTGGAGAGGTGCGAGCTTCTCGTGACAGGGCTACCCTGGAGCTGTCTCCATGTAAAGTGTGCCTGAAAACCATGCAACTGACACGTGCAGTTCTAAGTAGCAGCGGCATGGGGACACAGCACCACCCCACCTGGCTCCAGGGCGGTCGGGGTGCCCAGAGGCCCAGCAGCCCTACCCCCTGGCAGAGCAGACATCACCAACTGTCCTGGGTTGGCGGGCACAGGAACTATGGCCAGAAATGTTACTGTGGCCTAAGGGTGTGAAAAAGACGCCAAGAAACCAGAAGTCCCAGGGGTCAGTGTCCCACAGCCACCAAAAGCTGCCACAGGGCCCGCTGGGCAGGCAGCCAGGATGGCACCATGGGCCATGGAGAGGGCCCAAGTGGGTGGGCTCTTTAACAAGATGGGGTGGGGGGCAAGGTGCCTCTGACGGTGGACCACCAGACAGAAAGGGATGATCCAGAACGTGGGAGTGTCCCTTCTGAAGAACTGCTTGACCCCTGATGAGCAGAGACCTGTGTGTCAGAACCGACAGGGAGCCTTATCCTTTTCACACTGTCCAGCGAGTGGTCTTTGCCCCGCATCACCCATGTTTCATTTCTTCCACCTCCATCTGCACCACCAGGTGGGCTGCCTGGACAGCTAGGGGTGTGACCTAGGGAGTCGGGTGGGAGCTGGCAGGGAGCAGTGTGCCTCGGGGCATGTGGACTGCCAGCTGCTGCTCTCCTGACCCACCTAGCAAAGGGTGGCTCTGTGGTCTGTGGGGGAGTTCCCCTGACACTGGGCTCCAGTTAGAAGTATGTGACTGGGGGTGCCTCTCCCAGGACCCTTGTCCTGACAGGCCTGGTCAGAGATGCCACCCCCAACCCCTCCACCCCTGCTCTGTGCACCAGACAAAGCAGCCCAGTAGCTGGGTCAGCCTCCTGTCTAATGGGCAGGGTTCCTAATGACCAGTGGGAAGTGTTGCCCCAATTCCTTACTGGACAGATTGATCTCATAATCAGAGATGATGCTATAAACTAAGAGGAACCAACCAGACCGGGCAGATGGCAGACAGGGCATCCAGAGGCCTGAGGAAGCTGTCAGTTAAACCTGAGTGTGTCAGGCAGGCAGCAGAAGAAACCATTGGATTCCAATGGTTCCAATAAGCCACTCACCTCTCTTCCCTGTTCTTACTCCGAAGTGTGCTGCCTGTGACTCTAGTCCACCAAGGAGACCCGCCCCCGAGACTCAGGGACCCGGGAGCAGGGGAATGCCACCAAATACCGCCAATACCTCAGAGGGCCACAGGGGCAGTGTCAGGGCCTCAGGCTAGTGCCTGAGGTCTCTCTCCCCACCCCAGAACATAAGGCTCCCTTGCACACTGGCTCACAAGCGTGTGACCATGCAGGAGCACCAAGCCCCGGGGTGGGCTGGGCTGTAGCCTTGTCCTCCAGCCAGCATATGAGGATGGGCTCCCTGCTTTTCTTTTAAATCTTCCAGATCTAGCTGCATGGGCTCCCGAAGTTCCTTTGCCCCATCTGGACCTGGAAACAAGCTGATTTTTTAAAACACAGATTCTTGGTGTATTTGGACACAATGAATACTGTGCCTTTCATATTTTCTTTGTATTTCTCAATAGTTGCTTGACCCAACATCTGTCTGCTCTATACAATGAAAATACAAACTAAATGAGAATAGAAAAAAATAATTAAAACATTAAATTGTACAAATTACAAATCTGTTCCAAAATATACTTACATTAAATAAAATACGCATTTCAGTAAGAGATCTACAGTGAATGACTCTGCATTCTGGGAAGCTTCACGACACCTAGGCAGGGCCGACATTCGTGGGAGGAGCTAAGAGACTTCACACCAATCACAGTTTGCAGAGGGTTTCTGACGGCCAATCTGCGGGCTACACTGAGCACGTCATGAGCATCACCTGCGCGGGACTGACGGGGGAGGGGAGAAGCAGCTCTAGCCTCGACGCTGAGTTCATTCTCATCAACAGCCTATACAGTACAGTTTCAAAAAAGTAAACATGTTAAGGTAAGCAGACAACTCTTTAGGACCCCAGACACATTTTCTGGCTGTATTTATGTGGAACTCTCCGGCTACAATGGGCGGTCGTGAAGAGGTTCTTCCTCAGGACAACACGGTCACAGGACTCGGATGAGCCGGCGGGACTGAGGGGAGCCGAGGACCGGGGAGAGGCTCCCTCTGGTTGCGGGTGGAGCCCATCTTCTCACGCACAGTCCGCGGCCCTGCAGTCCTCTCCCCGTATCATCTGGCGTAGCGCTTAATGTAGTCCTCCACTTTATTCCGGAAGTCCTCCTGCGGGGGCGGGGATCAGGGCCGTGAGTCACTGGGGAGCGACTCTCTGGGGCCAAGTGGGGCTCCCCTGAGCCAAGGGCCCCCGTGAGCTCTGGGGAGTGTGTGGAGGGCCCGGCCTCACCCCCCAGCCCCTAAGTGGCAGGACGCACAGAGACCCGTGGGCAGAGTGCCGCCTCCCTGCCGCTTGGGGTGCTGGGGTGGGGATGCCAACACGCTCTGGGCGGAAGGGAACTGAAGACCCTTCGTTCTGCAGACGGGAGAGATGCCCAGTGCGGTCAAGGTCCCCACGTGGGTCAGGCCAGGGCTCTGGACGGCAAACGGTCCCGGCTGCTTCTCTTGGGAAGGCCCTTGTGTCCAGATCCGCCTTCCTGGGACCCTGCTACCTACGGCCCAGGTGTGGTGGGCCATCAGGGTGCCCACCCTGCCCAAGAGGAGAGGGGGGCTTGAACAGAGCCGCCTCCTTGGGCAACAAACAAAAGCTACCTGGCGCCTGGCTGATGATCCCTCAGGTGTAAAAAGGCCGTATGCATGCAGGCCCATCCCAGGCCAGCCTGGGCAGGAAAGGCACCTCCCACGTAAGCCAATGCCCAGGTCCCAGGTCCTGTATCTCTAAGGTTAGGAGAATTCCCTGGCCTTGCAGCACTGGGTAGGGCCCCGGGGCTGTCTGAGCCATAAGAAGGACCTGGAGCTCGTCCACCTCAGAAGGCCTGCCTGCGTTTGGTGGGGCAGCGTGTGAGCCGAAGGTGGGCTCCCATACCACCTCCTCCCCGCACTGCTGCCCACAGGGGCACCCCCATCCAGGAACACACACAGCCCCGGGGCCTGATGTGCACCCTCTACTGGTGACCGGGAGGCCCCCACAGGGGCCACTAGGGAGGCGGTGGGCAGAACCACACTGAATTCACCCTGCAGGTGGAGGTGGGCTCTGTGCTGAGGAAGGGGAGAGCTGTGACTGCCACCAGGTGGCCCAGGGCTGCGCACGGAGACCATCACCAGCCCCCTGCCCACAGCCAACACGGGCTGCACAGAAGCCCTGGCCGCCTTCAGCCAAACTCACAAGGTCACGTCCACAGCGCCCGGAAGCCCACAGTACCACTGGCTCCTGGGGCCAAAGCTCTCGGGGTGGAGTGACGATCCCACAGGCAGCCCTGCCCTCAGTGTGACCCTGGGAGCACAGGTGCCCTGGCTGAGCCCGAGTCCCCTCTGGTCTCCACGCCCCTCCAGAAGGTAAGCAGCTCCCCGCTCCTCCGTCTGAGGCTGCCTGAGAAGGCCAGGAACTCCGGGCTCAGGTCCCGAGCTCTGCCCTCTCCTGGTGGGTCTTCTCCCTTCTTGGTGGCCCTGCTTCCTCGCCCTGTATGGAGCTGTGGGCAGACGAATGGGTCCTGGGGCAGGCAGGACAAAGCCTGTGGTGTGGGGGCAGGGGGCCGCCTCCATCCTCCTATCTGCATTCCTACACTGTCATGAGTTGAAGCAAGGGTTGCCTATTGTCAGTCACTCACACTGAACTCTGCTAGGAAATTACACCTTATATAGGAACACTCCTGTTTGACCTGGGGTCAAACACTTTCCTAAGACCACGCACGTTGATTATAACACATTGATTATAAATGCTTTAAGCTCCAAACCTGGGTTCCACCATTCTCAATTTCATCCTTATCTACTCAAGGGGCAGTAATTTTCTTTTTAGGCTTCCCAGGTGGCACCAGGTAAAGAATCCGCCTGCCAATGCAGGAGATTCGGGTTTGATCTCTGGGTCGGGAAGATCCCCGGGAGAAGGAAATGGCAACCCATGCAGTATTCTTGTCTGGAGAATCCCATGGACAGAGGAGCCTGGTGGGCTACAGTCCATGGGGTCACAAAGAGCCAGATACAACTGAGTGCGTGCACACACACACACACAAGTATATTTTCACCAAACACATCAACCTAGAATGTTCTGTGAATAGCTTACCTTGTCTCGCAAATGATGTTCCGCAGCTTCAATATTCAGTGGATCATCAAAATTCAACAGATCCTTAAAAAGAAAGAGTAAACAGTGGAAAGAACCTGTTTTTCTGCTGTTGTAAGTCTTCATTTTATGAAACAGGCAACAGAAATTTAATTAGCAAATGTTTGAGTGACCTAGAGAGTTGAGAAAACTGCTGAGAAATGAAGTTCTTTTGATGCAGAAGCATTGAACATTTTTTTCAAAATAGTGATTCATGGTCGACTGAGAGAAGGCAGCAATGTGTGTACACATGACTTTTCAAAGTTTGGTGAGCAAATAGCAATCACATTAATTTCTAATGCTATTTCTTAAAATTAGGGAATGACAAGCCAGTCTCAATACGAGCATTTATGAATAAAAATCCTATTTTTCCTTAGAAACTCATTTTCTCCTTGATTTTGTGATTAACAGCTGTGCCTTCTATGCTTTCATTCTGGTCTTGCTTGCTTCCCCGTCATCTTTAACTCATCTCCACAAGCACTGCACTCACAACCCAGGAGGAATGATGTCTGGACCCAAACTGAACAGAGGCCTGGTGTGCTGCGGTCCATGGGGTTGCAAAGAGTTGGACATGACTGAGCAACTGAACTGAACTGATGATCAAAAAGTCAAAGCTCAAAGGAACAGCTAATTGTGAAAAGCCTAAAGGTTGGTGACTACATGCTCCTTCATCCAAACTGGAACACCTGGGAGAGAAGCAGAGCGGAGTGTGGGGTGGCCAGGCCCCAGAGGAGCCTAACCCGATGGAAGAGACCATGGGGAATGGAGCTGGCCTGGGCTGCCCCCGAGGCAGTGGGCACCCTCTCCTCTCCCCGCCCTCTGCTCTCTCCCCACCTGTTCCCCCGACCTCCCCATGGATCACTCCAAAGCACCCTCAGTTCTTAACTCACTGTTCTTCTGACTCACAAAAGTGCCAAAGAAGGAGGGGTTCAGTGATTCCCTTGTGTTATCTTTAATGCAGTCTTTAAAACCAGCAGACAGAGGAATTAAAACAATTTGGAATTTTGTTCAACATACTTACAGTAAACAAAGAGTTTAATCCCCAAACAACATCCTGAAATGAGAAGAAAACAAGTTTTGGGCGAGGGTGGCCTCCAAGAGATGAACCAGTAAGTCCCCATATTATGAAGGTTAGTTTTCTGCAAAGTTATTTTAAAGGCAGGGCCTAGAGAGTTAATCAGCAAATAACCGTGGGGAAACGGAGCCTGCATGCAGGTCCAGTCCTCTCAGGCCCACCCTCGCCACCCAGGGATGGCAGCTCCATGACCAGCCGCTGCCTGCTTCTTGTGACCTCGGCACAGACTGAGGTCTCTGAGCGGTTTCAGTCAGGATGGCTTTCATCATCCACACCTGACTGAGCCAAGCTGCCACGTGTGAAAATGTTACAGGAGACAGAGGGGCAAGGAGACAGCGTGTGTGCTACGCCAGGCAGCCGAGAGCCTCAGACGGGCCGACGTGCTGCCTGCGGCCCTTCAGGTTACGAAGGGGGATGGTCACCACGAAAACGGCCTCGCTCAGAAGACCACATCTCTGCGCTGAAGCGAAGGGCAGGCTGGGAACACCACTGTCCCCAGACCCAGTCTGAGGCGAGTGCTCCTCTGGGCAGGGCCAATCCCATGCCAGACAGGCAGGGGCTGTGACACCATGGAGCCACTTCACTACTCAAAGAAGATGGCAGAAGTCAGGCAGCTGCTTGCCACTCATTGAGCACTGGCCAAAAGCCGGGACGCTTCTGATAAGGGTCAGGGAAGAAAGGCAGGGGGCCCAGGGGCAGCAACATGGAAAAGTCTAGAGATGACGCATAGCCGGTGGCGCCACATGGGCGCCTAGGACACACCCCCCAAAGCCCACTTGAGCCACGCTGGCAAAACACCTGGGGTCAGTTCCTGAGTCCCTGTGGCTCCCTGATCACCCCCCGCCCCAGAGAGGTGCCCCCTCCAGCACACCTGGCCACATCCGCCACCCCTCCTCTGTCCGAGGTGACTCAGCGCAGACATGGGACCCCAGCCTCCCCCTCCTCTCTCCCTGCCCACTCCTGGCAAGCCTCCACTGTGTTAGGGGAGACCACTGTGCAAGCCTGGGGAACGGCAGGACAAGCAGGAACGGTAAACCACTGCAGCGCCCGTGGCAGAGGTCAGAGGAACCAAGCGGACCCACCCTTGGCCAGCAGCCCCAGGAGGGCTGGCAGGTGCTGAGGGGAGTGGGAGCGGGGTGGGCGGCCAGCGGTGCAGACGGGATAGCGTGCACACCGCTGTCCTCCCAAGAGGCTGGCTCCCAGACGGGGAGGCCCCGGGCAGAGGCCCGCACTTCACCTTCAGCGTCCTTGTGGGGGCCCAGCCGGTGCCGTCGATCGAATGTTCTCTCAGTAAGCTGAAACAGACAGAAAAGTGGAGCGGTGAGTGAGCAGCAGGCAGCAGGCCCGCGAGCCGCAGGTGCGCAGCTGGGCCCAGCGGCACGGAGCGGCTCCTGTCTGCTGGGCCGGGCCCTTCTTTCCTCTGTGGTTTGCAGTCTCCTTACGGCTGAAGGACCAGGGAAAGGTATACAGATAGACGCACCCTCCCATGAACAGGAGCCTGTCCACACACGCACGTGCACACACACGCACGCATGCTTTGCTGTCTGCCAGCCTGAGAAGTGGCGAGCAGCCTCCTCTTGCTTTCACATGCTTGTCTCCCATTACCACGGAGACCAAGCAGCCCCAGACGCTTTCCGCCCACTGTGTGCCTCCTCCTGTGAATCCCCTATTTGGAGCCGATGCTCATTTTTCCAGTGGGGGGGCCCATCTTTTTCGTATTGATTGAAAGGACTGTTTACATACAAGGGCTGCAATCCTGCTCATACTTTCTCTTTCAAACTGTGTGTTTTTAATTTTAACATAGCTAAATGTATCAACTATTTTCCTTCATGGTCTCTAGCTTTTGTAGCAGGCGACCATCTGTTAAATTCCTATTATATTTTGTTAATAATCTGATTTCTCAGAAGATGGCAGAAGTGACCAGAGAAATGCCCTCTCTGGACCCACTCTGACTGGAGGAAGGGAGACAAGACACTTAGGATCTGAAACTGAAGATCACAGATTTCTAAAGTTTCAACATTTAAAGGGCAGATACTTAAGGGAAGATGCCTTTAAAAAAACAAAAACCCCTAAAAAACTAAAACACTAAAAAAAACCTAAAACAACTAAAAAAAACACTCTCATAAAATGTATTTTTCACTATCAAAAGCCAAAGTAGATGTGAAAGTGGGTATCCTCATGCCTACAGGGAGGATGGTTACAGCTTGCACACGGCCTTTCACAGGTGCCGGCGTTCTCTGCGGGGAGAAGAGAGTGGGAGGACAGGACCCAGAGGCAGGGCCTGAGGAGGACGAGATCACGGAGCAAGGGAGCACATAGCATGCCGGAGACACACCCCACATGGAGCAGCCCGGCTCCCCAGGTCACACGGCTGCCAGGGCTGGGCCAGGACTCGGCCAGGGAGCCAGCACCAGAGCCCTGCAAGCTGACCTCACTGCCCTGCCAGAGAACGTGCAGGGCACAAGACAAACACAGCCCACAGGCTAAACTGACTCAAAAACCACCTCCACCACCAACCTCTCTGGTTCTCTACGTTAGTGACCAGCAAGCTCTAGAAGCAGGAAATGGCTGGTTCCCAGCCATCTGCCCCTGGAAGGGCAGGGCCCAGGACACCATGGGCAAAAAGCTCCAGGGACGTGCTCTTGCACACATCAAGACCATTTTGGTAAAGACAGGATGCTGAGGGAACTGCCTGGTTGTCCAGTGGTTAGGACTCCGCACTGTCACTGCCGGGGCCTGGGACTGATCCTGGCCAGGGAACTGAGATCCCATAAGCCATGTGCACGCAGCCAAAAAAAGTAGAAAAGAAAAACCACAAGAGAGGACATTTAAATATAAGTGTGTTGGGGGGTGTCTTCTGAAGCCTGCCATCCACATTATCCTCCTACCGTGAATCCCATTAATTACAGTTTCCCCTTTTATCTAAAATCAGCCACATGGCGGGAGTGTGCCTCATTAAAATAAGAGGGGACGGGGTAAAGGTCCTTAGAGGGGCCGTCCTGGGTGGATTTCAGAGGCCAGGCTGGGACGGGGGAGCCGAGAGACTGCTCCAAAGCCTCCCTACTCCCGGCCCAGCCTCCGAGTGTCCTCTTGGGGGAGATGATCCCTGGGAAGCCGAGCCTCAGGCAGCGCTCAGAGCACAGGAGACAGGAGCGGACAGAACTCACCTGAGACATATCTCACCAGTCTCCGTGATGTTGGGGTGCCAGATCCTGGTCAGGCATTTCACTTTGGGAGGCTGCAACACAGAAGGAAGAGATCACAGGTGCTCCAGAGCCTTCTGTGTCCCCCATCCAGCGCCGTTTTACCGCGCACTCCCAGCTTGTCAGGCAGCGGCCCCGGCCCCTGCAGCAGTGTCTGCACACCGCATGCAGCGCTGGTCTCACTGGGGGGGGGGGCTGCTGCCCCTGCATAGGACCCCTCCAAACCCCGGGGCTCATGGCAAATGGTGCTGGCTGCTGGGATCCTGCCCCCTACCCCTCCCTGGGCCCCAGCTGTGGAGGAGCAGCCTCAAAGACCTGGGGAAGGAGCTCTGCACCCCCAGAGCCTGCTGTGAGCCAGGAGCCCCTAGACTCCTTCACACTATGTGGCTGAGCAGCTGAAGTGCTGCTCCCCACAGCAGCACTGGTGCCCTTTGTGGATGTTTCTGAAGACGCTAGGTGCCCTTTGTGGATGTTTCTGAAGATGTTACTGTCATTTACCTTGTCTAGATGCAAGTCCTAGTCCACTTAAGATCACGTGGGAATAAGACACATCAACATCACTTAGGATGGAGCGTGTTTGGATAACGTTCTTTTAATCTTAATCTATTTTAAAACCGATCACACTCATCTTAGGAAAAACAAAAAAGAAAAAAAAAAAGGAAGATGTGTGTAGACAGAGATATAGCACTCTACCCAGAATAATTTCTATTAATATCTGATGCACATTTTGGAGCCTCTTTTCTAGGCCATACACACAGGTGTGTGTGATGCAGTCATTTTTCTTTATAGAAGTAGAGAAACGTGCTGTACATTTTTTCACATTTATTCTTGTCATCATCTCAGATGCCTTTGGGCATCCATGCATCCCATGGCACAAACACTAGCATTTAGCAAGCCAGTCCCCCCTGTGCCTGGACACTTAGGTTCTTCCCACTTCTACTACAAAACTGCTGTATCAATGCTATCTTCACTCTCAGCGGATGAAATACTTCACTGGGATGAAGACCAGGAACCGGGCGGGGGGTTCTGGCCAGAGCGCTGCTGCGGATTCAGTGCCAAGCGCTCTTGCCTGCAGTGAGGGGCCCCTTCCCCAGGCCCAGACCACTGCAAGGTCACCTTGGTTTGAGGAGCATGACAGTCGTCTCTCAGAATCTAACCAGACAGGTCATCTCACAGATCCAAAATCTTTGTAATGAAAATCTTTACCTTTGAGACCAAATCTAGAGAATCTGTCACCATCCAAAACCTCTGCGCTCTTTCTAGCACTCTGATAGTCTCGCCTTTCGCACCTGTATAAACGAACGTGTTTAGACGCCCTCTCAGCGCCCTCACTGAATTCTCTTCCTGACTTCAAGGCGACAGACTCCCCTGAGTGACCGCCCCAACAAGGGGAGGTGGGCGCCCGAGCGCTGCAGAAGGCAGGGCCGGCAGGAGCTGCGCTCAGACCGAGTATTCTCTGACCTGCTTTTCTGCAGGTGAATACAGGACTGCATTTGACAGAGCAAATACTAGCAGAGCCTGCACTCCCAGCAAGGCCTTCAGGCTCAAGAGGAAGGCTGGCACTGTGCATGTGGAAGCCTACTGAACAGAGTAGCCTGCAGGGTAGACTGCATCGCCGCCTCAGCGTCTGGAAGGACTGAAGGCCCCCTCCCTCCTCTGAAGCCCTGACGCACTGTCACCCACCTGGTCACTGCAGCTCCCAGGGTGGGGCCGCACCTGCCCTCTCCTCTTCATCCCCTCACACCTGCCACAGCTGGAGGCTGTCGACGGCCCTCTTGACATCAGTGACCCAGGGAGAGAGCAGACTTCTGCACCACACTGGGGACCTGATTCTGACACACACTTTTTAAGCTGAACTATTCTCACAGACCCCCACCACCTCCAAAGCCAGACAAACAAGACACACCCAGCTCCAGTTGCTACCTCAGGGGCTGGCATCACTAGCCATCCTGTCACACAGCTCAGGGTTTGTACTTGACAAAGGCCATACTGCAAATCAGTGGGGACAGGGGCACTTCGGGGGTTACCTATTCAGAAAAGTACAGTCAGATGCTCACTGAGAGCTTTACATAACATAAACAACACAGAATGCTAAGAGTACCAGAAAAAAACACAGATGAGTTACCTTGGGGTCTGAAGGCCTGTTATAAGCATTCCACAAAACGAAAAATTCAAAGAAAAAGTAGATTTGGCTACACCTTAAATCAAAAAGCCATAAGCTTTTACAGAACAACAAAAAGACAAATGAAAACAGGAAAACGTTTATGACACAGCTAACTAAGAAAAAAGTTTCATATAATTTCTATATAGGAATGCTTATAATAAGAAAAACAAATACCACAACAGAAAAAAAAGGGGGGGGAGGGGTTTAAGCACATAATAATAGTCCATAAAAGACATAAACAGTTAGTAAGTAGGAAAAAAAAATTTAGCATCCTATTTAAGAAATGAAAATTCAAATGACATTTACTTATTATTTATTTCCTTCCAAAAGAGCAAAAAGAAAAAATTAATTAAAACATCTCATGTTGGTTAAGGTTTAGGAAAAACAACTTTCACACACTGACAGTGGAGATGCCAAATGGAAACTCTCTGGAAGGTAACTGAATTGTATTGATTAAAAAGCCTTAAAATCAGCATCAACGACTCAATACCCGTAACTGCACTTCTAAGAGTTTATCCAAAGGCAGCCAGCAGCAGGCATGTACGTGCTGCTGTCCAGGACCTGCGTCACAGCACTGCTTATTCCAGGGGTCAGCAAACTACAACCCGTGGACCAAATAAGGCCGAGCTTGATTTCAAGTGGTCTATGGTCTAAGTATAGCCTTTATATTTTTAAAGGGTGTTTTTGTTTTTAAAAAAGACTATATGACAGAGACAATATATATAGTCCACAACGCCTAAAATATTTACTGTTTGGCCCTTCTCTAAAGTTTGGCTCACTTTATCAAATATCAACCATAAAGGATTAGTTTAAAACCATGAAACATCACACAATTAAGTGCTCCTACTAAGGATGATATAATTATACACTAATTGACAAGAGAACATACGTTCTTATGATACGATGATATACTGTATTATGCTGCTGCTGCTGTGACTCTACGAGCCCATGGACTGTAGCCCACCAGGCTCCTCTGTCCATGGGATTTCCCAGGCAACAATACTGGAGTGGGTTGCCATTTCCTTCTCCAGGGGATCTTCACTATCCAAGAATCAAACATGCGTCTCCTGCATTGGCAAGTGGATGCTTTACGGCTGGGCCACCAGGGAAGCCCACATTGTACTATACTGTAACGTTAAAAACCCCAAGTCACCAAGTTATGTGCAGCATGATGGCACTTGTATGTATGGTTAGATATCGTGCATACCATCCATCAGAAAGTTAGTGGTTATCATCTCTGATGACGGAGAGAGATAACAGATGACTAATATTCTATTTTTGCATAGTGATTTTTTTTCTCAGTTTTCCATGGGGTATAATAAAATTACCCTAAAAAGAAGTCGGCCAGTGGGCATTCAGGTGTTACTGGTGGTACCTCCTGTCCTCCTTCTGGAAATGTGGCAGAACGCTTGTGATCATGTTGCCTGATGTGGTTTTATCACATAACCTCACTTCCAGGAAGAGAGAAAAGCCAAAAAGCCACATTCCTGTCTCCTGCTTCAGCACACGGCTTCCTACCACAGCTCAGGTGACATGCTGGGGGAGCCGCATGAGGCCTGAGCGTGTGAGACCACAGCCAAGCTGCTACCTGCTCCCAGGCCGCCTCCTGCTCTGTGCGTCCCCACATTCTGGGGCATCACCATCGCCATGTCACCACCCTGGCTTGTCACCGTTTCTGTGTCCAGAGGCTGAGCTTCTTCAAGGCCGCCTGACTTCTCACCTCCAGCCCACAAGGCCTGACGCAGAACCCAGAGCATTTTAGGAGCTTCTTAAACGTCACTCTATCCTTTTAGCCAACTTCGAGGGCTGAGAGAGACTGCGAAGCAGCTAGAGACTGTGACATAAAGTTCAGGGATCAAAGGACAGAGAACGAAAGGAAATACCTGCATTTTAGCTGCTGGGGCAGAGGGCTGTGAGCGGGGGTGGGGTGGTGGTGAGGGGATATCAAATAGGTGTTTTCTTTCTTTTTTAAAAAGCTTATTCTAAAATAATGATTTATTGATGCTTAACTGATTAAAAAAGCTTCATTCACAATCTTAAAAATTGACCGTGATTGCAGGAACCATAAGCGTAAGGGGTTTAAAAAAAAAAACAAGTCCTTATGAAGTACAGAAATCCTATAAACTGTGACGTAAAAGCAAATGAGTTCTGAGAAAGCTCCACAAAGCCCTTTCAGGCTGACTTGCTGAAAACCAGCTGTCTCCTCACTCCAGTGAAACATGAATTCCTGAAAGTCTGCTCTCAGAATCACTATTCCACATGCCTGGAACCTCTGTATTTTCAAATGCTGGTATATTTTCCACACCACAAATTTCTTGGGGGGCAGAGAACGTACCAACCACTGGAGAAATGTGAGCCACATGCCTGGTGTGGCCATCCCCGCCCAGCAGTGGAAATACAGTGAGATCAAGGCACCCCCAGACTCCTCCTTCGGGGGGCAGACAGTCCAGTGAAGAGAGACAGTGAGGAGAACTACATAAAGATGAACTACTAACAAGGGGAACACCACCACCTCTGTATCTACGAAGCACGACACCTCACATCTTCGGGGACAGGGCCACCCCCTTCACCCTGCCGTGAGCTCACGGCTCTGGCTGGCCTCTGCTTGCAAAGAGGCAGGCAGAACATGCAGAGGCCCTCCCGGCAGCAGGGTGGGGTCTGGATACACCTGGACGGCCTGGCCTCTCAGTGCTTCCTGGCTGGAGAACACGGGTTTTGTTCCTGAAGAAAGAGGACTAGCCCGCCACTTAGAAATTTTCCAAAGGAGGCAGAAACTAAAATAGAAAAATGTGAGGTCTTTATAAGCCACCAGTAACTAGAGGGAATGTGTCTTTGAGGCTCAATAATTTTTTATTCGCTACTTATTTCTGACTTCATTCTTAAAGAAGTCACAGGGACAGGGAAGTATGACAAACACTTCTCACTACGAAGCAGCCACCAGGTGTGCTGGGAAGGGCACACGTTAGGAAGGCTGGCAGCTCTTGACAAGAATCAGCTTTGGCGATGGGACACCGACACTGGCAAGGCCAACTAGGTAAGTTCTCACCTTTCCCTTCTGAGCCCTAACTTCCTGATGGGTAAACACAGGAATACTGATGTCACCCAAACGACTGGAGCGTGACCAAAGCAAAATGAGTGGAAGCCCGAAACACACCTCTGTTCCTCCCTTCCTGTTCTGAGACTCTGCTCTATCCTTACACTGGGAAGAAGACACTCTGCCACCAAATGATGCCCGACGAACGCCAACAGCAGTTCTCAGCTTCCTCGAGGCTTGTTTGGAAAGTTCACCAGCTTACGCTAAACCCTGTGATCTATCCTCCTCCCCTGAAAATCCCTGCTTTTCTGAAGGCTGTATCGCAAACCTATGACTTTTAACTCTCTTTAGAGAGAGGGCGTATGTCCAGGAAGCTAGAGCCTAGAGTTTTAAGTACTGCATGTCTTGTTTCCAGAAACCATCAAAATAGCCCCACGTTCTAAACATGTGCCTATAAAGCAAGTTCCCACACTGCTCTTGCCTGAAGGGGTAGAGGTTCCCCTGTCAGTGATCAGGGCAACAGGAAAAATCTCAGCAGGCAGCTGGATGGATGGGTTGACAAAGACCTGGCACACATATCTTCCTATCTTTGTTTAACATTTAAATCTCCTTTTTCTTTTTCTTAGATTGCCAACTCTTCCACATCCTCCAAAAGGGCTTTGAACATAGTAGCCCAGTAGAGATCAATTTCCATACAGAAAAGTTTGGCTTTAAATAGACAAGTGTTAGAGCCACTGAACTAGACAGCCGGGGTCGGGGGTTGGGGGTGGAGAGGAGGCACGGGAGGAGGGGGACAGCCCCACTTATCAGAGAGGAGGGAGCTGTCGCTGAGGGGAGCAAGGGCCCGAGCAGTGCCCTTGCCTCGGGTTCACAGGAGACTGAATTTTACCATCAGATTTTTCTTTCCTGCTCAACAGGCCTAGAGAATGTGAAGAAACATGGCGGGAAATAGACATATCAATATGCAAAAGTAGAGCTGGCCACGTGCCAACCAGGAGGCGCAGAGCCTGGGCGGGCACACCACGCCCTCTCCTCGCCCCTGCTCAGGGGGTGTGGAGCTGTTCGGAGCCCTCACGGATTTCTCACTGCTGCAGTGAAAATGCCCCCCAAACCCCAATCTGGGTTTTCTCACCTCTCCACTATTTCTTGACCCCAAGTCTTCCTTCAAGTCGACCTGGTCAACCTGCCCTGTGCACAGCCTGCTGGTTCTCATTTCCACAGCTGTCAGCACAGCAGGAGACGTGTCTTGGCACCCAGAACCCCTGCCCCAGTTGTGCTCGAGCCAACCCAATTCTAGCTCTCTGAAGACCCTTACCTGGCCCTGACCACTTTCTCTCTTTCTTCTCTGAATTCTCCAGTTTCCTATCGTTGACCGATTATCATTGTCTGCTACTTACCACTTTATGATTAATCTCATACCCTTTCTCTCACTTTCCTACTTGGTCAGCACGTTCCTAAAAGCAGACAGAATGTGACTGCACTGGGCAGTTACTCCTGGAGGGTCCTTGAAGGATCTGACATGTTTACAGGGGTGTAAACAAACACTCACAGTTTAAAACCATGGGTTGTTATCCTTTTCCAAAATTCTAAAACACACGTTTTATACAAATTTTGGTGTTACACCATAAACAAACGTAGTTTTAAATAAAATGCTCTTTCCTCCAGTGTCAGAATTTAACAAGATGTGCATGAAATATACAGGCAGATCTCTGTACATGTGTGGCCTCAGGACAGTAATTCCAGCCTCAGTAGAGCTGCACCCTGGCACAGACTGCCTGGCACACAGTACTTGCAAATGTGCACTGAGAAATGAACCTCTCTACTAAAACTCAAAATACTGCTGGTGAGGGGCATTAACCGCACAAGTACCGGCCATTTCATGCTGAGTTCCAGGACTGGGTGGGCAGCATGTAGACATGATGCTGGGGAGGGGCCCGCCAGGCCCTGTGATAGCCAACCGCCATGCAAAGGGGGAACAATGACTCAAGTGCAGGCTACTCACCACCATGTTGTATGCGTCAGGAACTTCAGTTTCAAACTGAAATTTTCCACCCTGGTAGTAACCCTCATCTATCAAAAAACACAAAACAAAACAAAAAATCCTTTAAATTAAAAAAAAAAAAGGAAAGGAAACAAAAGGCAAGCACTGTGTTAGGATATGGCAAACACAGAGAATTGGGAGTTTAAAAAGAGGACTGCCGGGCTCCTCTGTTACTGCGCCAAGCTCACCCCTGAGCTGATGGCACTGGCGGGCCCGCTCTCCTCCTGGTGGGCAGCGCCCTGGGGGAAGGGGAGGCTTCTGGGAGCCTGGTTCCCCTCCTCCTCCGTCCCTGGAGCAGCCCAGCCCTAACCTGGCCCATCCCAGCCCAAACTGCAGTGCTCGGGGCCTCCCCTCAAGCCTCCAGCACACCTCATGACAGGCTGCTGCCCTGCCTCAGCTCTTGGTCGTTTGTCTGCTGCCGGCCTTCCCATAAAAGTCAGTTCCAAGGGGCAGGCGGGCAGATGGCCGTGTCTCCTCCCACCTCCCCTTGCACGACCTTTCTCCCACTCAGAAGAAAAGGCACGCTGCCCGTCCAGCCTCTCCCTGAGGCGCACAGCCCACAGCGGGGCACCCTGAATCCAGCCCAGTGCAGGCTGGGGCTTCTCTCCATCCCACACCTGCTTCTGCTCAGGGCACAGTGCAGCACTGCAGACAGGATGTCATGGTTCATGCTGAAGTGTCTGGAATTCAGACATATTCTAGAGCCTGATGGCAGGGATGGTTAAATTTCATTTAGTCACTTCAATCTTAAGACTGCTGTAAAAGAAAGCATCACCCTTGTGAGGAGCAGGCAAAGAGGCCTCCAAGGAGCACAGAGAGGCACCTTCCTCCACATGGTGATCAGCTCCACACCTCACCTCTCCACTAGGAACTGAACTTGGAAGTGGGATGGCTGTCAGATGCACACCTTAAAGGTTTTAAAAAGTTAAGGCCTCACCCAAGAGAGTGGTTTGACAGAACTGGTTCCGTCTATTGATGCAGATATTTCTGATAAACTGAATGAGCTTAATCTGCAGCCATGAGCTTTTGTAAGGCCCACATGTTTAATATTGTAAGGGTAAAATAATATTATAAGGGTATGATAATATTATAAGGGTATGATAAATTAATATCACAATTTTCTTAGTGCTTCCTAGTATTTCACGTACAATGAGAGGCTGTCAAGTGAAGGACAGGTATGATGAACGGTCAGCTAGCTGGTGTCAGGAAACTGGCTTTGGGGCAACCTCAGAAAATGTGACACAAAGGGACTCCAATGACCAGGTTTGAAAGCCATTTCCAACCAGCTGGTTTTTAACTCTTTGCCATCAACACAATAGAAGGAACGTAACCTAGTCGCCAGCTGAAAGATGACTTATTAAACAACATATATGATTTTTGGCCCCTGACTCTGAAGTCCAGCGACAACAAACACCTTCCATGCCTGCCTACTTATTCACACGAACAGTTTTCAGGGGCTACACTTAGAAAGACAAGGAAGGAGGAAAACTGATACTGAATGAACCCTTCTTTCTAGTATTAAGTGATACTGTTCACAAATACCTAAACTGAATCAGAGGAAAATGCTACCAGTAACCTCATCATTCTCAGATACATTTCAGATAAACTGCTATTTGGTTTCATGACAATCAAAGCTTGCAACATATTGTTTGAAGTCATTATTTATCCTACAACATTTGAGGAGTGTCTACTATGTATCAGGTACTGTTCTAGACAAGGGCTGACACACCAGTAAGAGACCTTCCTGCCCTCATGAAGCTTATATTTCAGAGGAAGGGAGACAAAGTAAATAAGTAAATCATACAATAGAAAGTGAAAAATAGCTAAGGGGCTAGGAGGTGGGAGGAACCGCAGTTTTAACAGGGTCTGAGAGTGAAGGCTTAAAGGAGGAGGGTGTCCAGGAGAAGGACACCCCAGGAAGGAAAGCAAGGTGAGACCTCTGAGAGGGCTTGATGCATTCCAGGGACTGGGCAGAGGCCAGAAGGCAAGGCAGGAAGGAGGAGCTGAAGCTGGAGAGGCAGCAGGCCTGCCTGCCCGCAGGCCACTGTTAAGCACACTGGCTTTTATTCAGAGTGAGGCTGCAGGGGGGCTTGGGCAGAGGAGAGGCAGAACCACAGAAACAGTCCGGGTGAGAGACTGTGCTGGTTAAGACCAGGTGAGAGCTGCTGAAGCAGAGGTCCCGTGAGAGTGACACCACCAGGATCTGCGGACAGAGGAGGGTGTGTGGGGAAGGAAAGAGCCAAAGTGCCGGATCTCTGAGTGTGACGGAGAAGGGCAGAGCTGCCACCGCAGACACAGCAGCCTGTGGTGGGCACAGCTGTAAGAGTTAACATCGGATGTCAGATCCATCTGAGACTTCATGTCCACATCCAAGTGGAGACATTGATGGGAGTGTTGGGGAGAAGTCAGGGCTACAGGAGCATGGTTGGGAGCTGTGCATGGAAGTATCCAGACTTCATGAGCTGGTGAGGTCCTCAGGGACCCGACTACGGTGGACCAAGGACAGGACGAAGCCCTGAGGGGCCCCATGCTTAGAGGGGTCAGAAGGCAGGACAAGATGGGCAGTGGTGGCAATGGAGGAAAACCAGGATATAGGAGCTGGTACAGACAACTGCAACAATCAGTCACAAGATCAGGCTCAACACCCAAGGGTCTCACATTATAGAACATCTTAAACAACTGAATTTAATAGTTACAAAAGAGAATGACAGGCTGAAAAAATTCTTATAGGCAGAAAAATGGTTACTTCAGGATAAAATTCTGTGTGTGCTTAGTCACTCAGCTGTGTCTGACTCTTTGCGACCCCATGGACTGCAGCCCGCCAGCCTCCTCTGTCCATGGGATTCTCCAGGCCAGAATACTGGAGTGGGTTGCCATGCCCTCCTCCAGGGGATCTTCCCAATCAGGGATTGAACCCAGGTCCCCCACACTGCAGGCAGAATGTGAGCTACGAGGGAAGCCCCAACTACTGTGAGACAAGAGAAATAAAAATATGAGCGCAAGGAGAAAAAGTAGCAATGAACATCTCCCAATGATTAAAGTAGAGCTTGTTCATGTATTTTTTAAATGCATGATGGTAGGTATATCCATGGTATTTACACTCCACTGGAAATATTTTAAAGAGTAACACAAGACTTTCCCCCCTCTTTAAATGTCAATATTTACAGCACACTGGAATCATATGCTATGCAAATTTTAAACTGGAAGGAAAAATACAATCCCTGCCAAGATGAGCCTGTAGATAGGAGGTCGGCAATCTCTCTGTGAAGGGCCAGGCGCTGCAAACTTTGGGTAGAAATAGAGAAGATCCACAGTGAAGCACACAGAGAAAAGTAAACAGAACTGTGGCCCACAGTTCATACGTAGAGGGTATACATAGCCAAGATATTACCATTCATATACATAATTGAAGTTCCATAAAGGGCTTATGGATAAAATGTTTTAAAAATGTTGGTCAGTTATTTCTAAACTTGATGAAAACTGTAACTCATGGATCCAAAAATATCAATAAACCCCAAGTGAGATAAACAGGAAAAAAAATCACATCAAAGCACATCATAATAAAACTGCTAAAAACTGTGACAAAGAGACAATGCACATCACAGAAAGTGAAACAGAATCACCACTAATTCTTACAAGAGGAAAAAGAGCAAGTCAGAAGGCAGAGGAATGATATCCTTAAAATGCTGATACTGTCAACTTAAGAATTCAGCATTCAGCAAAGCTGGCAGAATTCATCATCAGCAAATCTGCAACCAAAAAAAAAAAAAAAAATTCAAGGAGGTTCTTCAGGCAGAAGGAAAATAACAGATGGGAACTCAGAACTACAAAAGGAATGAAAGCTGTAAGTAGTAAATATGTCAATAAATATATAAAGAAAATATAATTATCTAAAACAAAGGTAATTACATTTGTTATAACCCAGAATACACTGTTAAGTAAATGTGACTATAAAATAAAGGTCTGAATGGGGAAGTAGAAATTCACTATTAACCTGGCTCAACTTCCACTTTAAAAAATAGAAAAAGAAGAGCAAATTAAACTGAAAAAAAGTACATATGAGCAGAAAACTAAAAAATACACCCCCCCAAAAAAAAGAAAACTAAAAAATATTAGAAGAAAATCAATGAAACCAAACACTGGTTCCTTGCAGAGACCAATAAAATTGATAACCTCTAGCTAACTGGATCAAGAAAACAGAAATTTTCAACGCCAGGAATTAAGGACGGTGTATCAACACAGACTAGATAGAACTTAAAGAGGTCAGAAGATATTAAGAGCAACCTTACACCAATAAATTCAGAATGCAGATGATATGAACAAATTCTCTGAAGGATACAAATCACCAAAGCTCACCCAAAAATAAGAAATCCAAGTAACTCATACCTATTATATTCATACTTAAATTCCTACCACAAAAAACAAATCAACAAAATGGTAGAAGTAGGTGGTTTTACTGGTGAATTCTATCATTTAATAAAGAATTAATAGTAACTCAACATAAAACTCTTCCAGAAAACAGAAAGGAACACTTCCCCATTCATTCCAGGAAGAATAAGGAGGGAAGGAAAGAAGCTAGAGCCTTATCTTGCACCATATGCAAAAATTCACGCAAAATGGTTCAGACCTGACTTTAAAACCCAAAGCTACAGCCCTCAGATTGGGAGAAAATAATAGCAAACGAAGCAACAGACAAAGGATTAATCTCAAAAATATATGAGCAACTCCTGCAGCTCAATTCCAGAAAAATAAATGACCCAATCAAAAAATGGGCCAAAGAACTAAACAGACATTTCTCCAAGGAAGACATACAGATGGATAAAAAACACATGAAAAGATGCTCAACATCACTCATTATCAGAGAAATGCAAATCAAAACCACAATGAGGTACCATTACACACCAGTCAGGATGGCTGCTATCCAAAAGTCTACAAGCAATAAATGCTGGAGAGGCTGTGGAGAAAAGGGAACCCTCTTACACTGTTGGTGGGAATGCAAACTAGTACAGCCACTATGAAAAACAGTGTGGAGATTTCTTAAAAAACTGGAAATAGAACTGCCATACGACCCAGCAATCCCACTTCTGGGCATACACACCGAGGAAACCAGATCTAAAAGAGACACGTGCACCCCAATGTTCATCGCAGCACTGTTTATAATAGCCAGGACATGGAAGCAACCTAGACGCCCATCAGCAGACGAATGCATGAGGAAGCTGTGGTACATATACACCATGGAATATTACTCAGCCATTAAAAAGAATTCATTTGAGTCAGTTCTAATGAGATGGATGAAACTGGAGCCCATTATACAGAGTGAAGTAAGCCAGAAAGATAAGGACCAATACAGTATACTAACACATATATATGGAATTTAGAAAGATGGTAATGATAACCCTACATGCAAAACAGAAAAAGAGACACAGATGTATAGAACAGACTTTTGGACTCTGTGGGAGAAGGCAAGGGTGGGATGTTTCGAGAGAACAGCATCGAAACATGTATATTATCTAGGGTGAAACAGATCACCAGCCCAGGTTGGATGCATGAGACAAGTGCTCGGACCTGGTGCACTGGGAAGACCCAGAGGGATCGGGCGGAGAGGGAGGTGGGAGGGGGGATCGGGATGGGGAACACATGTAAATCCATGGCTGATTCATGTCAATGTATGACAAAACCCACTACAATATTGTAAAGTAATTAGCCTCCAACTAATAAAAAAAACAAACCCAAAGCTATAAAACTACTTTTTTTTTTTAAAAAAAGGAGGAAATCTGCATTTCTTAGACAAAGATTTCTTAGGACACAAAAAGCATTGTGTTAGCTTTGCATTGTTGCTGTAATAAATTAGTAAATAAATTATTATAAACTCAGCAGCTTAAACAATAAAAACTTATTATCTTTTGTAGGTCAGAAGTCTGAAACCAGTCTCAGCAGCTAAGAGATGGCAGGGCTGCAGCTCTTTCTGGTGGCTTGAGGAAAAATCCATTTCCTTCACGCTCCAGCTTTAAGCGGCTACCTGTGCTCCTTAACCCAGGGCCCCTTCCCTCCATCTTCAAAGTCACCGATGGCAGTGGAAATAATACTACAGACAACAACGTGGATGTGCTAAGTGAAAGAAGCCATGTGCAAAATGCTACATCCTGGTTGGGGCCATTTATATGACTTTCTGGAAAAGACAAACAGCAGGGCAGAAATCAAATCAAAGATTGCCAGGGGCTGGGGGTGGGGAGAGAAAGCTCACTAACAAGGGGCCCCGAGTTCTGAGCTGAGGGACACACTCTACGCGCATTTCAATTGTGCCGGTGGTTACACAACTATATGCATTTGTCATAATGCAGAGAATGCTACACCTAAGAATGCTAAATTTACTGTCTGTAAAATTATGCCTCACTAAACATGATTTTTGAAAAAGATAAAGCCTGCTACATGAAAGGCACTATCAAGTAGTACAGGAAAATCAAAGCATGCTGGCAATTTTTACAATGCCAGAAAGCTTAACATTTAAATAGCGTGTCCTCTTAAAAAACATTTTATATACAATAACCATCAGAATATATGTTTAACAATGTAATAACGGCTTTTAAAACAGTATGTCAGACATTTAAATTCATACCCACTCCTGGAAATCTGAGCATCCCAAGAGAGAATCTGCCTCAGAGTTGTACGTGCGAGGCGGAGGGCAGAAATCAGTGTTAGCACAGCGGATACCAGATAACACATCCCCTGCTCAGCAGGATCTAAGCACAGACAAGAAGGGCAGTGAACGTTTCCCTAACAAAAGTTAGCTAGTGCTAAGGGACCTAACTGGTCGTCTTGAGCGCTGATACCACATTTCTACTATATATGAAAGGAGAATAATTGCCACTGTATTTCTAGGATTATTTGAAAGAAAAGACTCCATCAGGAAAAAAGTCTCTTCTGCTTCAAACTTTTCTCCTTGCAACGGTTATCTCCCAGAAAGCTAAAAATCAACCTAGAGAGAACCAGGGAGGAGGGTTCACATTCTGTGTGTCTGAAACGTTGACAGAGTAACAGTAAACTACACTCCAGCTACCAAGAGACCAGGGTAGTGGTCAAGCCAGAGGTCTGCTTCAGTGCTCTGATCCATTTTCATGTCTTTAAACATGTTCATGATCATTTAAATGTTGCTCTAAAATGTTCACGTGTGGGACCAAACCTATGCCTCAGGCTTACTAACCACACTTCTCTGCTAAGAAACTGGGCTCTTTCTTTATTTCACATTAAGAAGCTTTTCCTTCTATAACTCCAAAGCTGCAAAACAAAGCTAAGAATAACTAAGAACCAAACATCATGGGGTAAAAGATAATTTAAATTTTATGACTCAGTGTAGGGTGCATTTTTATTATCAAGTTCATCAGTTAGGGAGCTTTTCATAAATTATAAGTTCAAATTAAGAAAACATGACTAATCTGATAATTAGGTGAATATATACCTAAATATACAAGATTTACAATATATGTAATTTCCTAATCAGAACTTTTATCTTATGTAACAATTTTTTAAAAAAGGATATTATTCACTATTTTAAAAAAACTCCCACATATCTAATAACAAACATATAACCAGAGGATGAGATTGTTGGATGGCATCACCGTCTTGGTGGACATGAGTCTGAGCAAGCTCTGGGAGTTGGTGATGGACAGGGAAGCCTGATGTGCTACAGTCCATGGGGTTGCAAAGAGTTGGACACAACTGAGTAACTGAACTGAACTGAACCCAGGTACATAAATCTCGCAACTCAATAATGAGACAAGCAATCCAATTTTTAAATGGACAGAATATTTGAATGAAGGAGATATAAACAGAGCAAACAAGCTCAAGGAAAGATGCTCAATATCTTTGATCATTAGGAAAATGCAAATCAAAGTCACAATGAGATACACACTCATTGGAATGGCTAAAATTGAAAAAAGTGATAATACTAGCTGTTGGCAAGAATGTAGGTTAACTGGAATGCTCATTCATTGCTAGCAGGAATGCAACATACTTTCTTTTTGGAAAACAGTACACCAGTCTTTCATAAAGCTAAACTTATTCTTACCATCACTAATTATTAGAGAAATGCAAGTCAAAACTACAATGAGGTGTCACCTCACACCAGTCAGAATGGCCATCATCAAAAAAAATCTACCAACAATAAATGCTGGAGAGGATGTGGAGAAAAGGGGACCATTGGTGGGAGTGTAAACTGATACAGCCATTATGGGAAACAGTATGGAGATTCCTTACAAAACTAGGAATAAATCTACCATACGACCCAGCAACCCCACTACTGGGCATATACCCTGAGGAAAACCATAACTGAAAAAGACACATGTACCTCAACGTTCATAGCAGCACTGTTTACAATAGCCAGGACATGGAAGCAACCTAGATGTCCACTGACAGATGAGTGGATAAAGAAGATGTGGTACATATATACAATGGAATATTACTCAGCCATAAAAAGAATGAATTTGAGTCAATTCTAGTGAGGTGGATGAACCTAGAGCCTGTTATACAGAGTGAAGTAAGTCAGAAAAAGAAAAACAAATATATTAATGCATATGTATGGAATCTAGAAAAATATCAATGAACATATTCGCAGGGAAGATGCAGATGTAGAGAATGGACTTGTGGACACAGTGGGGAAAGTAGCATCAACATATATACACTATCAGGGGCAAGAAGGAGAGCTGGTGAGAAGATGCTGTGTAGCACAGGGAGTACCATCTGGGGATCTGTGATGACCTAGAGGGGTGGGGGGAGGGAGGGGATGTAAGTATAATTATGACTGATTTGCACTGTTGAATGGTAGAAACCAACACAACATTGTAAAATTAAAAAAAAAAAAACACTGGCAAATGAAGACCTGCACGCAAAGGTTTACAGCAGCTTTCATGCATGGTGGCCGCAAAGTGGAAACAGCACAAAGGTTCATCAATAACCTGGTATATACTGGTATACATCCATATGATAGAATAAAACCCATCAATAAAAAGACACAAAATACAGCACAGGTGAAACTCAAAAGCATTATGCCAAGTAAAATAATGTAACTTATACCTCAATCAACATTGCTTTTAAAGAACTTTTTAAAATGGATCTACATTTCCACCTTAAGAAGGCAGAAAAAGATAAGCAATTTAAACCCAAAGTACAAGGAAGGAAATAATAGAGAGCAGAAATCAATAAAACGGACAGACAACTCAGAAAAACAAATGCTTGCTCTTTCCAAAAAAATAAACTGGATAAACCACAAGCTAACATGATCAAGGGAAAAAACAGAAGATCCAAATAAACCAACATCAGGAATAAAAACAGGGATGTCAGGACAGATCCCACAGACATCAGCAGACTAATAAGAAAATATTCTGAACAAATTTGGATGGTGTGAAAATGCCAAGAGCAGTCTTGCTCATAATATCCAAAAGCTGGAAAGAATTAAAATGCCCATCAATATGAAAATAATTATATTCATCATAGTCATACAACAAATACTGCTATCCACAATAACACATATGAATTTAAAAACATGTTAACAAGAAAGAAGCCAGAGACTAAGAGTACATAGTATGATTCCATTTAAATGAAATTCAAGAACTCAAGGAATTTAAGGACTGTAAGAGAAATCAGAAAGCAATTTTGGGTAGGTAGCAGGGGGTGAGGAATTGACTGCAAAGAGGAAGAAAGGAACTTCGGGAATGCTGCAAAATCTTTTACTGGGATTATGGTTACACAAGGGTATGTGTCCATTTTGCACAACTAATTATGCTCTGCAGTTAAAATTAGCACACTTTACTGATAATAATTTTATACTTCAGTAAAATTTATTTAAAAAGTAAAACCTGAAATGAAAACTGTCTCTGGTCCCCTCTGCCTACAAGTCACCAAACCACAATGGGAGCAGGCTGGGGGGACCTCCACAAGTCAGTAGGCCTAGTTTTTCAAACCACCCCTCTGACTTCACAGATGACACCAGGGGGTATTTCAGCCAGTCTTGAGATTTTTGCTTTGTTTCATTTCCCTTTCTAGTATTGTTTCTTGTTCTGTGAGTTAATGTGGAGATTTTTTTTCTTCCAAATTTGGTTCTGTTCTTCCATCACCTAATTACATTTCTATCTTTTCTCTGAAGAGTACATTTATTCCCAAGCATGAGGGATCTTCCAAAAACAAACAAAAACTATAAAAATTGTACCAAGTACAAACAGAGGCTATCCTGCCAGGAGCCAGAGAAAGAAGAGACTTGAGTTTCAAGTGCAGATGCAAGTCTTCCCCCCTGACCACCTAAATATGTAGATTCTGTATGTTATTTAGTTTTCATCCCCAAGATTACTGGCCAAAATGAGCCAATTTCAAAACCACCTGTTCCATACACTGGTAAAACACTGTTACTACTCGGGTCTATCTCTATAGTTTCTCTTCAATACTAAAGACAGCATGACTCCACAAAGTTTTTATAAAAAACCAGGCTACTGGGCAAGCTTTTGGGGTTGGCAGACGTCTGTGATGCTTCTCTGAATAATCCAGGGCAAGAGAAATAGCAGCTTCACTGCCACAGACAGCACCACTTCACGAGTGGTGCCCCACTGACACCACAAACAGGAGCACACCACACAGCTCCACGTGCGCGCCCACAGACACGGACGCTCGAGCACCAGGCAGCCACACGTGCACGCGTCCCCAGAGAAGGACGCTCGAGCACCAGGCAACCACACGTGCGCGCGCCCACAGACACGGGCACTCGAGCACCAGGCAGCCACACGTGCGCGCGTCCCCAGACACGGACGCTCGAGCACCAGGCAACCACACGTACGCGCGCCCACAGACATGGATGCTCGAGCACCAGGCAGCCACACGTGCGCGCGTCCCCAGACACGGACGCTCGAGCACCAGGCAACCACACGTGCGCGCGTCCCCAGAGAAGGACGCTCGACCACCAGGCAACCACACGTGCGCGCGTCCCCAGACACGGACGCTCGAGCACCAGGCAGCCACACGTGCACGCGTCCCCAGACACGGACGCTCTGCACCAGGCAACCACACGTGCGCGCGTCCCCAGAGAAGGACGCTCGAGCACCAGGCCACACGTGCGCGCGTCCCCAGACAAGGACGTTCGAGCACTAGGCAACCACACGTGCACACGCCCACAGGCACGGACGCTCGAGCACCAGGCAACCACACGTGCGCGCGCCCACAGGCACGGACGTTCGAGCACCAGGCAACCACACGTGCGCGCGTCCCCAGAGAAGGACGCTCGAGCACCAGGCAACCACACGTGCGCGCGTCCCCAGACACGGACGTTCGAGCCCCAGGCAACCACACGTGCGCGCGCCCACAGGCACGGAAGCTCGAGCACCAGGCAACCACACGTGCGCGCGCCCACAGACACGGACGCTCGAGCACCAGGCAGCCACACGTGCGCGCTTCCCCACACACGGACGTTTGAGCACCAGGCAACCACATGTGCGTGCGCCCACAGACACGGAGGCTCGAGCACCAGGCAGCCACACGTGCGCGCGCCCACAGACACGGAGGCTCGAGCACCAGGCAACCACACGTGCGCGCGTCCCCAGACAAGGACGCTCGAGCACCAGGCAACCACACGTGCGCGCTTCCCCAGATACGGACGCTCGAGCACCAGGCAGCCACATGTGCGTGCGCCCACAGACACGGACGCTGGAGCACCAGGCAGCCACATGTGCGCGCGCCCACAGACACGGACGCTCGAGCACCAGGCAGCCACAGGCACCAACACACAAGTTGCTTTTTCACCTGATGGAACACTCGTGGTACAGTTCCAAGAACAAGAACATCAAAGATGATGTCAGAGACACAACCGTAGTGAGAATGTTCATGTCATTCAGTAAAAACATTCAGTTGAAAAAAAAAAAGGAAAAAAAAGAAAGAGTTATCCAGAGGTTGGACTCGACACATGTAAGACAGCGACAAGCCTGGCAAAGTAAACCAGGTCTCTGAAGAGCTGAGAACCACAAAGCCCAAGCTTGAGCAGAACAGCAGAATCCATGAGAGCCACTGAAAATGCTTAAAAAGGCAGAGGGAAGAAAATTTTTTACTACAAACACACAAGAGTGAGACCACTTAGTAAACAGAAAACCAATCTAAATCACCACAATCACTTCTGAAAATACCTTGAAGTGCGTAACAGTAATAGTGATGCGCATAATGGTGACCTCTGGTCACCAGGAAACATGAGTGTGTGCTCAGTACCCCTCGCTAAACACAGCAAACCTGCGACATCTTTGTGAAGGCGGCCAAAGGATGGGAAGAGCCCCCCTCACCTCACAGGTAAAAGTCCTCTCTGGGGGTCAGGCCCATTTCTGATGACAGTGTCCTGGTGCTAGGATCTCTACCCTGGTGCTTGCTCAACTTAGACAATGGAGATGGTACCAGACTGAACTTATGGATATATTCCAGAGGCGACTGTAGAAGCACCACACAGATTACACGAAATTTTTAAAGATTTCAGCACATTTTGAAAGTAGGATTTCTCCTATTGTCATACATCACCTCCCATCCAACCTGCAGGCAGACAACACGAGGGCTTATTTGCAGATTCACTATCACCCACTGAAATTCTGCATTCTCCTTCACTGTTTAATTAGCTAGTGACTCATGATTCCCAGTTTCCTACTTGCTTTCCACCTTCCAAATAAAACACCACCCTCCACTTCCTCCACAGTACTCCATCCCCTTGCTTAATTCTCTTTGCCCTGCTCTCTCTCCCCAGCCAGCCTGCCATGGCACAACACCCTCTGTCAAATGAACTCTGGTGGGCTGCAGTGTTGGAAGCTGTACACCCCCAACCGCACCGTAACTAGGAAAGACCCACACCCTCTCTCTAGAGGCTCAGTATGACCAACGAGAAATATCTACCAGCTTAGACACCTATCAGTGCTAACAAGGACAGCTGGTTATCTGCTTGTTTCCTCTGCTAGACCTGGGCTGAAGTACTTCACACACATTATCTACTTAATTCTCACAAGTGTCCCATGAGATAGGTTCTATTTGATCCCGCTTTGCAGCTGGGTGGGCTGCAGCTGAGACAGGTTCCTGAACAATTCAGCCATGGCCGCGCTGCTGCAATTCAGCAGAGCAGGATCTGGACCCAGTGAAGACCTCGGGGCTCATGCTCTTCACTCTGCGTCAGCAGCCTCCACCATTATTCCCTCGGGCTGTTAAAGTCTGTACCAGTTCCTAGAGTACATGCCGCATGCCTCAGATCACTTCATGATGCTTTATCTGACCACATGGCATGCATCTCCTCTTCATCTGGAATGTCACTGCTGTCATAACTTACAAAAAGTTAGAGGACAAATCAAACCAAAGATTATAGACTTGGAAAATCTTTAGAATGTGCTTTCTGAAAATCACTTTAACACATATACATGTAAGAATATTACCTGGGGTGACAGTTAGCTGAAAGCAATGAAGCTTGTTTGGATCAGGAAAATGCACTTTACACGTACCTGCAAAAGAAACATTTCGTCAGGAAGGCTAGTGGTAGTCCTTACATTGAGGTAAACCTCAAAATACATGGAAAGTTTAACGCTGCTGAGAGGCTGACAGGCCAAACCAGTAGATTTCGTCTATTTGTTTGGTAATAATCATACCAATGTGCTCAAACTGCAAACCACTGATACTTGTCATGTGTTTTCCTCCTTACAGGTTTTTATTAGTTAACTCCAAATTGACCATGTTATCTGTCACCCTTTAAATGGTTCCTAAAAACAGAGCTCTTTCCATTAATGTCAAGACTGGTGCTACTTTACTTTAAGAAGAGAAATCACACCTCAGGGAGATTAATGTATGTGGGTAAAGACAAGCTAAATATAGAAAAACCAGGAAAAAGAGCCCAGGCCACACTTCTGGTCTGTACCCACCACAGCACACAGAAGTTACAAAGAACTGTCCCAGCTGAGGAAGCGCATGCCCCGGCCATGGCATTCTTTTTTACCCCCTAACATCCTCACAACCCAACTGGTAACTCCGCTTGGTTAGCTGGCAGAATGAGGCTCAGCTGACTCAGTGGTGACACTTGGCCCACGTGAGGGCCAAGAGGGTCTGGATTAACGGAGAGCCCCCTGAGAGCGCTGCCGTGGTGGGGCGGACAGAGTAAGGTGGCCACAGCCGCCATCTGCTGCCTTCAAACAAAGGACACGTGAGAAGAGCAAATACCCAAGGGATTAAATATAGAAGGAAGATGGAGGGAATACAGATAAAAATTCTATTTTATAAACCTGGAAAACAGTATGCTAGATTCCTTGAGTCAACTACTGACAATTTCTTACAAGTCCTACTGGGAATATCTGCCTAGTTTCACACGGTATGAATTTTCATCCAAAAGAGAAAGATTCTACTTTAGTCTGGGACACAACCTTAGAGACCATCGAGTCCGACATCATCGATTGTGAAAGATGACACGAAGGCCCAGAGAGGTACAGTGACCGGCCCAAGACCACACAGGTTATCAAACAGAAGAAAGTTTAGCCCCCAAATTAAAACTAGTTTATGCCTCATTTCATTACTCCATGAACATGCTAGATGTGACACACAACAACAATGCAGAACTGTTTGTGGGGTATTTTTTTTGGACCAATGCTTCAGAAAAATCAATGCAGAGTAAAAGGTAACTTAGTCTAGAAAAGCAGGACAGAGTCTCAGAGATCACACTGTCATTTTCTTTGTTTTTCAAACAAAGAAACCAGGGACTGAAGAATCCAAGGTTTTCACCCAAGACACACATTTGAACCATGCATAGTAGTTTAAATGGGTTTTGTTTTTCCTAATTTAACTTGAAAAGATAAATGCCATTTTTCTAGTGAAATATATGTAACAAAAACATATGACAAGGGTGTGGGAAATGCTTCATTAATTAGATAAAGTTGGCACCATCCATTTATCTTTAATGCTTCATATTCTCATTTAATAAAGGGACAGATATAGACGTCAATCCCTCTAATACAGACTGACCCACCAAGAATAAAGAAATTATCAAGATGGGTTAAAAAAAAACAAAAAGAGCAAAACTCCTAGAAAGAACTAAATCTTTTAAAGCTAAAGAGAAGTCTAAGTTCCTACAATGACAACAAAAAGTTAAAGTCAGGTTTTTGTTTTAGTTCAGGTTTTTAGTTCAGTTAAACTGGAGAAGGGAACGGCAAACCATTAATTATTAAAACTCCAGAATTAAGCTTTTCTCTGTCTGTAGACATAGGCTAACACTTTTAGTATTTCCATCTAATTGAAAGAGATGTTTTTTATTTTTGCAAACAGAGAAACCTCTATAAACTCGCAGGTACAGAGTTCCAAACTAGTTCTTAAAAATTTCTAAGCAGCATTGCTCTATGGCAAGTTATTTTGCTTGCCTTAATATTTTAGAAAGATTATGAATTAGACAGGAAAGATATGTTCTTTCATGGCTTCTTAATTTCCTCTTTAGAAGGAGCTAAAGAGGTATGTACTTGTGGAAAGCCTGGCTGTCTGTATAAGCTGATTTATATTGTATCCACTGTGACTGGGAAAGCAGGCAGGAAGACAGAGAGAAGAAAAGCATGCAGCATGTAGTTTGTTTAATCTCACACCACACCTGTACGGCCTGGGAAGATAGGTCATGCCTTTTTCAAACCTAAGATATCCAGTTAAAATCCTGGTTTGAAAGCCAATTATAGTTTTATTGTTTTCAAACTAACCTTTTAGATAAAGCTAAACTATACTCTATGGGTTACTAACCGACAATCTCTGGGTTTTATGGCCTTTGATTAAATGTCTGCCTGAGTATATATGCTCAAGCTGGGGGCCAGTGGGAAGACATGATGGGGGCTGAGAACAGAAGGACCACGTCATTTTCCTCTTTAGCTGGATTTTACTAGATTATTACATAATCTGAAAAGAAGAGGGGAAGAAAAGAGTGAGAACAGTGTAACACAGCTGTCACCCGGCTTCAGGATTTCACCGACCTTGCTTCCCTATCCTACCCACACACAGTTGTTTGCCTGTTGTCCTGGAACATTTTAAAGCAAACCATTTGTAAATACGTCCGTAGGTAGAAAGATAACCTTTTCATAGAATCCCAAAGTATTTCCTTCTTGTTCTGCCTGGAAGGAAACTTTGAAGTCAAGCAATCCAGCTACTTTTAAGACATTCTTGACCAACACTAAGAAATATATTTTAGCACAACCCACTATACTCATATATAAATATTACATATTTAAAAGAATTTTTCAAGGAGTATGTACTAACCCTTAAATACTGGCTGCACAACCACTGAAGCACTGCACCCCACAAGGATCTTTCCAACTTTCGGTGGGGTTGGAGAAGGCCCTCTCTCACACTGTGTGAGACAGGCCTCTGTATCAAGCTCTCCCGAGCATCTGCCCAGACTAGGAGACCTAAGTATAAAATATTTCATTGAAATCAAAAACGTCCTTAGCCTTAACCAAGTGTAACGATAAAAACTTCCAATTCCAAAAAACACTACAGTGGTCAAAGCATTTAGACTTTGATGGTCCTGCACACCATGAAGGGCTTGGGAAGGCATCGATGACACGTATTGCAGGAGTGAACGCTGGGTAGGCGCGCCTGCTCATGAGCGAGGCCCTCAGTCAGGCCCACGTGTCGGGTGGGAAGGACCAAGCAAGGGGAGCAGGCCTGAAGACATCAAGACAGCACCGCTGTCCAACCTTGGGCACAAGGACCAGTCACAAGTAAGTACTTTCTGGACCAAAATGGTGGTGCCATCACTAACAAGAACAGGACTGTCCATCCCTGATTCACATGCCTCTTCACTGGAAGGGGACATTGGACAGAATGGGTGCAGGAGGAACGAGCCCTAACTAACGCACTCCTGCGGCAACAGGGAGAGGGGGTGTTGTCGGCTACTTTCTCCTTCCCAGGGCCTCGAAAAAACCCTGCTATCTGTTTGCACAAAATGCAGGCTTATTCCTAATACACATATAAAATAGGCTTTTTGCTATGTAAAGTTATTAAAACATAAAACAAGCTTCTCCATGCAATTTATTTTATAGCATTTAATGTTTGGTTGGGGATGCTATACTTACAAGGTAAATTAGCTTCAAGTTCTGCAACCTCTGTGGAAACAAAGAGATTACTGTTAATATTAGTTAATTACTCCACATAAAATCACCTGCTCTAAATTGGCATTTCCCTGCAAGACACTTAAGAAAAAAAAAAAAGAATTAACCAAAATCTACACTTGGGTCTGACGCTTAAACTGTAAGCCATGAAGTTGCTTTCACATACACCCAGTGACTTGCAGGATGCCAACAAGTGCAGTCAAGGGCCCTTGAAATTTTACTTTAGTACAAATGAGAACCATTCAAAATTAACAGAAATTACCTATGGGTAAACAGTCACTAAAGCGGTTTTGAAAATCTCGTTCCCCCAAGTAGTGGAACTACTGCCCTCAAAATCTGATTTCTATTTATAACTCAGCCTCTTCCAGTTTTTCCAGATTCGTCTTCCCGCGAGGGCTCGCCCAGTTTGCGCTCAAACTTTTCCAGCGAGAGGAAACGCTCTGCCTCCTGCTGGGCCCGTGCGCTCGCCCCATCATCTGTGGGTGCACCGACACCCAAGGGAGCCTCCTCCCGGGGCGACGCTCCTCAGCCCCAGCGCTCTCCTCTGGGGCTCTCCATCAGGCATGCACTCGGTGCTCAGGCCCAGCACCTCTCTGCCAGGATGAAGCTGCAAAGCCCCCAGCAACTGGGCAGGCAAGTCGCCCGTGCCTCTGACATATCTGAAACTTTGCCTAAAGGGCACAGCTTTAGAAAGGGCAAAGCGGGGGCCAAGGCACCTGTGAGGTGGCTGCTCCTGACCGGCAGGGAGAGCGGGCAGGCCCAGAAGTGAGGTGGATGGAAGGATGTGGGGGTGCGGCTGGGGGCCACTGAGGGGGAGGGCGACAGAGGTGGGACAGAGGGAGTGAAGTCTGGGTTCACGACCAGGGCTGGAAGCCCTGCAGCCATGCCACCTGACAGCATGAGGCCCACGGAGGGGAGAGGCTGGTGAGAAGACAGACCTCCGGCAGAAAGCAGAGGGCAGGAGCAGGGACAGTCACCAGAGGAGATGCAGGAGCGACTCAGCAGAGACGGCACGCTGGTCCAGTGGTGCGAGGGGGATGAGGCCTGAGGGAGAGCCCGGGATGTGGGTCAGAGCCTGTGGAGTGCATCCAAACCAGCAGGAAGGTAAGTGGAAAGATGGAAACCTTTCCAGACTACAAAACACAAAGGAGCAAATAACTCCTTCAGGTGAGGAGGCGGGAGGGAACGGGTGGGGAGGGAGGGGCCTAGATGTTTGCAGAGTTGAGTGCATTCATGGGAAGACCTGTTCAGTCGCTAAGTCGTGTCTGAGCTTTTGTGACCCCATGGACAGCAGCATGCCAGGTTTCCCTGTCCTTCACCATCTCTGGAGTTTACTCACATTAATGTCCACTGAATCGAATCGGTGATGTCACCCAACCATCTCATTCTGAGGCCGAGGGTTTAGGGAAGAGCCAGGCCTCTGATTGCAGCTGGTTGACAATCTGGGTAGAGACAGTTGGCCCACTAGATGTATTAGCTCTGGGGTCCAGGCATTAGGGATGGGTAACCAGGAAAGTGAGGTGGGGCAGGGGAGGGAGGAGTCAAGAAACAAAGGGCAGTCTGTGATCAAATGCGAGCCTGGGGTCTATCCTCTGGGCAGTCCTGTGCTGTGGTGCATTAGAATATACGCACTTAAAACAAAATGCTGCCGATCCTCTAACGTTCACCAGCACCATCCTTATAATGACCCTGAGGACCTTTCATTTCTTCTTTCTGACTGGTCCACTCTAGCCTTCCATGGGCTTCCCTGGGAGCTCAGCTGGTAAAAATCCGCCTGCAATGCAGGTGACCCGGTTTGATTCCTGGGTCAGGAAGATCCCCTGGAGAAGGGACAGGCTACCCCCTCCAGGCCTTCCATAGAGCAGGGCACTGGGCAAAGGAATGCTCTGATGCGGCTCACATGGGCCTTCTGACCAGGACGGGGTCAAGGACCTGGCTCTGCTCCAACAGTGCACACAGGGCATTCATTTTATCAAAATGCACATCTTACCAAATGAGTTATGCATATTAATCACTTCTAAATAAACATAATCCATATGATGAAACCTATATAGTTTTAAGGCAAATACTATTTACATATTTATTATACTATTAGCTTTTGGTTGATAAGAATTTACAAGAAACCCTTTTTGAGGACCGTTTGGAGAGACTGATGCTGCCCCCTGGGACCCAGTTTTCTCTGGCAGGCCTATTCTGACTGCTGTCCTAAGAGCCTGGTTGTTCAGTTTTACAAAAGCCCAATGAAACAGAAAACGTGCCCAGAGGACATGAAAGGGGGCCACATGACAGAAGGGAAATACTTGAGAAGACAGGCTGGCACCAAGGAACAGGGAAGAGGTGAGGTCTGGGCACAGGAGGGCAGAGAGGCACTGACCAGGGCATCATGTTGACCGAGAGACAGAACGGACCCTGCACACAGGGATGGGGTCGGGGGACGAGAGGCTCTCAGCTGAGGACACCTCACGCAGGGCAGGGACTCTCCGCCCTGACTGCACACAGTCATCGGGGGCGTACAATACACATAGTGTAAACAGACCAATGTCAAGTGTACAGTTCAGTAACTCTTAGTAAAATTAGGAGCTGTGCATCCATCCCCACAATCTAGTACCTGCTGAGCAACCCTTCACCCCCTCATCCAGACCAATTACACTGAAAAGCCTGGGTGGGGCCAAGGCCCCTGAATCTTACTATTCTCTCCAAGTGTAGGAAATCACTGTAGGCTATTCTGCCAAGCTAAAGTATCTACACACAGCTATGTTCATAGACAGATTTAATAATTTCACATCGTGGTCTAGAATCAAACTCCAAAGAAGAGTGTTACGCCTGAACTTCCCCATCAGTGTAACTCCCTTGGGGAAGGAAGATGAGGGCCACAGAGTGCAGTCCCCAGACCCAGTCCAGTGATGACCACAACCACAGTCAGGGCCTCTGGTCCAAGAACCAGTGCATGCAAGAAATGTGACCTGTAGAAGGGTTTCATTAAAGAAGCTTGACACTTTGGTCCAGCCCAGTACAGAAGATAAATGAACTACAATGCAGTGTTCCTCTCAGGGAGGGGTCACAAATGACACCGGTACACTTCAAATGAGGGCTAACAGTAATTCACTAACAGCAACAGCAATTAACTCAGAAAGTGCTGAGTCTCTAAGTTGTGTCCAACTTTTTTTCAACCCAATGGACTGTAACCCACCAGGCTCCTCTGTCCATGGAATTTCCCAGGCAAGAATACTGGAGTGAGTTGCCATTTCCTTCTCCAGGGGATCTTCCCAACCCAGGGATTGAACCTGAGTCTCCTGCATTGCAGGTGGATTCTTTACTGCTGAGCCAGCAGGGAAGCCCAATTAATTCAGAATCTACGTACAAAGACTATGACCAAAGAAAGGAGCGATCTGCTTTACATGCTTGAGAGGCCTCTTGGCAGAGCAGCAGTCCTGCCCTGCTCGAAGGACACTCACTACCCCCACCTGGAAGGTACCAAGAAGTTAGTTATTTTTAAACTGCCAAAGTCTTGCCTATTCCAACCAAAGATGCTAACACCTCTCTGGCTCACCAGCCCAGCCTTTGGAGAGATACCTGGCACCTTGCACAATTAAGTGGCTGCACAACTTCCTTCTGAGAAATTAGATTCTTTTCCTTTCTAACTAAAGACCAAACCACAGAGCCCACTTGAAGCACAACTGCACTGAAATGTCAGATTACAAAATCAACCCATTACCACAATGGCCCCCACACAGCATGGACCCCTTCCCTGCTGTGGGTTGCTCACAACACAGTGCTCCAGCTGCTTCCCGCCCCTGGAACCTGCACATTATCCATGGTGGGGGCTGCACATTCTGATCCAGCCCTGGGACCCCAGTCCCTGGGCCTGAGCTTGGCACACATGGAGTGCTTAGGAAATGCTTGACCAACAAGCACACTTGCCAGCAGAGTGGCAGTGCTTGCAGTGTGGACATCCTGAGATATGAGGAGCTTTGTTCCTCATACAGCTGGTAACCAAGGCATTCCAAAGCTGTAGTGGATTGAACTGAGCCCCCTGCCCAAGTTCATATGTTGAAGCCCTAAACTCACGTGATGATATAAGCTGGGGCCTCTAGGATGTAATTAGGGTTAAATGAGGTGGGGTGGGGCCCTCATGATAAGATTAGTGCCCTTATGGGAAAAGACCCAGGTGCTTACAAGCCAGGAAGCCCTCCCTAGGAACTGAATTTGCCAATGCCTTGGCCTTGGCCTTCCCCATGTCCAGGCGCCCCCCAACTCCCACGTCTGTAGTGTTCTATCATGGTAGCCTGAGCTAAGACCAAGCCCAATCACAGATGCCAATGGTTCTGGGCAGGAGCCAGTTCCAAGCCCTGTCAGGAAACCCAGGCAGGACAGCTGTGCCCTCTGACCCAGGCAGAGCTGGAAGCTGCTGCCCAGAAGACTCGATTGCCTCTTCTTACCTCAATTACCCCTACTTCTTAGGTTTCTCAATCTAGGACTTTATCTCTTAGCTTCCTGTATGTCTTTACGCCTTGAGTGCCTCTTCTGCACTGCCAGTGTCCCCGAACAGTGCCTTTATGGGGAGACACCTGACCCAAAGGCATCATCCCACTCCCAGAGATGGCACTGCTACAGCTGAGGCCAAACCCCCACTGAGCCACTTCCACTCAGTCTAAGGGTCTTCCAGCAGCACACTGCAGAAAGAGGGCCACAGGAGAGGAGTCAGGGCCACACCACACTCTGGGGCAGCAAGGATGTAACCCTGAAAACCAGCGTCTGCAGCAGAGACTGCTCTGGATGGGGGTGGAGCCCCACGGCGTCCAACCACCCACTCTCAACACGAGCAGACAAAGCTGACTGGAACCTTCACTCCTCTTGCACAGATCTTCCCCGCCCCCACCGGCCCTGCTTTCCCCAGATTCAGGGCTATCTGGGGCTATTTGGCAAGTCCGAGGGGGGTGCCACATTCCCAGGCGGTTTCACTGGTGTTTAAAACCCTGTAAAAAAGCATTAAAGGGGAGCCGTGGGCCACCACCTTACTCCACGTTAGTAGGGCTCCTCCTCTCTGGGCCACTGCCCTAGTTTTATTTTAAACACATTTTGTAACACATAGCCCACAACTTCACATGCTGCTAAATGCTCTGGACACTCTGCCAGCATGGCTAGCCCACCTCCAGAGTCCTGGGCAGGGCTGGCAAGGACAAAAAAGTTCTGGAGAACAACAAATGCTCCTCTCTCGCCCATTCTTCCCGGAAGCGCCCTGGACCAGAGCCCTCCCTACACCACCATAGCACTGGACTGCCCCGGTGGGCACAGAAGTGCTCAACCAGGAAGGCCACATGTGGCCCCTTGTGGAGACACCTGCACCTTGGATGTTGGAAAGCCCATGCAGGTGGGCAGCCAGGCCTCTTGGCTCGGCAAACCAGGCCAGGAGCACAGAGAGCCGCCACAGCCATGGAAACAAGAACACCAGGGGCCACTTGGGGCACAGCGGCTGAGGGGACGAAGGCTGCAGAATCAGTCCCTGTAGTTTCCAACTCCAGACCTGGCCCTGAACTCAGTCAGCTCAACACCAAATCTCCACATTTAGGAAACGCTTCAGGTCAGCCTGCCTGGAGCCCCAAGAGGTCTTCAGGGGTCACTAACAGGAGGCTGGCACACACTGGGCAGTAAAATCTTCGTCAAGTGAATAAGTCGAAGGACAGGGAGACACGCTGACATGTTCCCATTATGCGAAAAGTAAGCTTCAGAAAGAAGAAAGTAGACCATTCTGCGCAGAGGCTTTTTTGGGAGGCGGGGAGCATCATCAGACTCAGAACTAATAGACCCAGGGGAACCACAAAGGCCCACCAGAAAGCAGTGCCCCCAACCTATGGCTGAGAACACGGGGAATGGCTCCGAGCTGGGCCCAGACCTGAGCTGGGGCCAACAGGAAATGCAGACCCAACACTCTCCCCCCAGCATCCCCGCTCCCAGGACTCAGGACAGACAGCAGCCCTCAGTCTTCACCCAGAAACACTCAACAGCTCTACCTCAGGGACTGCTGTTGCAAGCACCTCTCCAGCTCCAGCCTGGAGGATGTCCTTGAGGGTGACCTCAGGGGTGTAAGTGAAAAGCTGGTATGGCCCAGGGGCCAGCATGACAGAGCCTCATGCTGACCAGCTGCTCCAAGGCAGGCCCCGGTGCTTCCAGGTACACCTGGCTACACCTGTCACCTTCTGAACCAGGCCCACAGTTCTTCAGTTGTGCAGCCACCACTGGCCCTCACCACTGGGGACGAGCGTCCCTGTGAACCTCCAACCTCCCATGTTAACCCCACGGCATGTACACCGAGCCAGATCCCCTACTGTGTAAGGTCATCCAAGCACGACAACAGACCAGATAAAAAAATAAATAAAAAAGTGTCTGTGGTCTTTCCTCTGGGATATGGGGCACACGGCCCAGGTGCCCTCTCAGTGACAGCTGACAGCAGACAGACTTCAGCTCTCAGTCCTTCCGGGAACCGTGAGGTGCACAGAGCTCCTGCCTCGGGCCAGACTGGTCGACAGAGAGCAGGAAGGCCTGACTGTCTTACCTGCCTGGGGTCTGCTCCGAAGGGCTGAGCTTGCCCCGGAGCAGAGGGGCAGGAGCAGACAGACAGGCCCTTGTCTGTCCTGGGGCCTTCGTCAGAGCTCTCCCTCTTCCCTGCTCCTGCTTACTCCACCACCCTCCAGAGGGATCAGTCCCAGGGACACCCTTTAATAACCTCATGGTATGCCAAACTCCCCACTTCGGGAGCTCAGCACACAGCACTGAGCCCCAAAGACACATTAACACACTCTTCTACAACTTATTGATCCTCACGAGTAACACTTCCACACGAGCCAGAGGCAAAGCCACAGCCCTGGGTGACTGTCCTGACTGCAGCAATCCTGCTGAACGCAGACAACCAACCTACCTTTTTCTAAGCCACAAAAGGGGAGTTTCACCTAGAAGGGATTCTTGGAATTATCACCCCTCCAAGGGCTTCACCAGGCCCACAGGAGCCATGGACTCCACCAGACTTCACTTCCACCATCAGAAATCCCCAGAATGAAGGCTGCGGCCACATCCAACCAGGAGAAGCAGTGCTACAGGGGTGGACCAAGCAATCATCACCCATCAGAGCATCCTCTATCAGGCACCTCTTGCCACAGCTTCCTCTCTCAGGACAGACCCGCCCTTCCTCTCCACCTACTCCCCACCAGAAGCCCAAACTACTCACCACTCAGTCAGCCTGGCCGCCCCCAGCCTGAGGGACAGAGCAGATCACACTAGGGCCGTGTTACTCTGAGTCCTGCTGCACAAACACCCATCAACTGCAAGTGCTTTGGGGCCCAGAACCCTAATAGCCCCCAGTGTTTCTCGGAGAAAGAACTGGTGGCCTCGTGAGGAGGTTCCACAGCTCTCCCTGATGAGGCTCATACCAAAGGACCTCAACCCAGCCTGTCAACCTAGCCAAAGACATCTCCTGTCCTAGGCCCTGGGACCGAGTCTAGCGCTGTGGGCCTCAATGGGGCCCCCTTGGGCTGCGTCAGGCCCTGGAGGCACCTGGGCATTCCCGGGGAGTCCCTGAGCAGAAGGAGGTGTGGTGGAGCCTGGTGCCTCCTTGAATTCTCTCTTCTGTGGACTCGCACCTCTGCTCTGCTCCTTCAGCTTCTGCTCCCCAAGTGCCTTCCCTACCCCAAAATGTGGGTCTGGCTGTCTTGCTACAATAAAGCTGAAACCTGGGCAAGTTTTTGAACCCCTCTAAGCCTCAGTTCTTCAGTTGTAAAATGAACTACCCACCTGGCAAGGCTTAGTCAAAGTCAAACAAGAACTGCCCTATAAAGTCCCCAACAGAGGGCCTGGCTTAGTGGACAGCAGCTGCCGTCAGCCGTGACGAGGAGATGGAAAGAAGGCGACATTGTCTATTGTGCCAGTGTCCCACCCGCAGAGTTCAGGACAACTCCCCCTCATAACAACTCCCTGGCATTAGAACACCCTCCCCTTGAAGGACCACAACCTCAAGCATCGAACCCCTTCCCTGGCTTGTTTGCCTGGCTCCTGGCTTCCTCTCTAGATGGAACCCTAGAGCCAGGAAAGTCTTACCGGGCCTTCCAAGTAAGGGGCTACAGCCAGGCCCCACCCTCAGTTCCCATAGGGTAAACTTCCTGCACTGTAACAAACTGAATGCAGTCTATGCTCTCCCTGACATAGCAAGTACTATCAAAATGTCAAAAACGATCCTTACTCCATCTTTAGCCCATCATCCCTCAGGCTGGGAGAAGCAGAGCTCAGTTAGGACTCAAGAGGGAGAGAGAAAGCAGGGTCAAGGGCACCACCAGTCTCCCCGAACCCGGCACCTCTGTTCACAGACTCAGCGGTGCTTTATTTCTGAGAAGGCCCAGCATGGGGCACTCACACATGCCAGGTCTCCCGCATCAGATTTGTTCCCAGACATGCAAACGCCAGGAACCCCATGGTGTCCACCTAATACAAAATGAAACAGGCGGTTCTAACAAGTTAGGTAACACTCTGTGCTTCCTGGATCCTTACACTTACAAAATGTAAATATGCGTCTTAAAGTTAAAAAGTGCTGCCAGGTATAAGGTATTTCAAGGAAAAACCGTTTCTTCTTCTGTGGGTCTCATGACCCTGGGAAACTGCCTTTGCACTCAAGAGTTCCAACTCTGTTCAATGACTAACTGCACAAGTTTCACACACACACACACACACACATATCCATCCACCCCTCCCCTCCCCCCACACACTACATAACCCTTCTCCAAACACTACACAGCTCTAGGACACCTTTATTAATTCTGTGAAGAGAATCAATTTTGTACAAGGTTCTCCTAAGGCTGTGATTTGAATGAGAGAGAGAAGGACCCTAAGAAATTACCCTCCCTCTACAGATGAGATCCTCTGGTGCCTAGGAGTCCAGGAGAAAGGATGAACCCCGCCCCCCACCTAAGACAGCACCGAGACCAGAGTCGTGGGTCTGCTGTCCCTGGCGTCTTACTCCTTCCACTAGCACTCTGGTGGCCCCTGCAGAGAACACCCCAAGTATATAAGATACATCACGGTTCTAATACCATTTTCCTGCCGTCGGCATTCCCACAGTATGTGCACAGGGCAAAGTCCTTCTGTTGTAAGCGACGAGGAATTATATTTAAAAATATCTTGAAACAGGTATTTCTATTTAGCAGCAACGGGCTGCTTCATATCCCCAAAGAGCCACATGCAAGACATCATTTTGTTGTGGGATATAAAAACAGCTCACTCGGGTGGCCCTTACCTTTAACAAGCAGCCTGTCCCTCACAGACACCCGCCGACTGGAGTCAGAGGCTGTGGCTGACGCCCGGGATCCTTTGAGACCGTCATCCCGCTTCAGCTTGCTTGCCAGTGTCAGCATCACTGCTGCCTTTTTCCTGAAAGGCCAAAGGCAGGTTAAGCACTCATCTCCAGACACTGAGACAATGAGGTAAGGTGATTTTTAATTTTTTCCCATAATTTAGTTGTAGAAAAATGTATCATGTAAGATAGATTAATAAGACTGCATTCCTCCATAACGAATTTGGGTAATCTCTATGCCTCTCTAAATCTGAGTTTTTAAAGTATGAATGAAAATTTTAAAGGAGAGCCAAGCATTCAACACTCACTGAGCAGCAGGCCCTGGGATGTAGAGCTCATGTCTAGGGCAGCCTCCACTGACGGGTTCCACATGGGCCCACCACCGTTCACTGCCCTCCCCTGCTTCGGGGACCGTGCCTCTGAGGGTGTGGCCCCAGTGTCTGGCCCATCGCACACCAAGGGGAGTGTCCGCCCCTGGTGAGGAGGGAGCATCGCAACGCTTTCTCCCCTCCTTTAAGAAAGGTGTGGCTAGAACCTTAGTAAGCATCTTCACATTTGTGTGTATTGTGCTGTACTCACATTGGAAGGCAATAGCAACTTAATTAAGTTACAATTAATGCCCCAAACTAGATTCTTTTCACTGGGCTGCCTCCAGCCCACTGTGTTGCAGGCTCCCGCCCCAACAGCTCACTGGAAAGGACAATAAAAACCAAGCACAGGTGATGCACCTGACTGCTTGGGAAAAAGGACTTAAGGTGTCAGCAGTGTTTACAGACAGAACTGTCCTCCAGCATCGCCTTCTTTATGTATACAAACCGCCATTCCTGACAGGCCTCCTGACTCCTCCTGCATGCTTTACCAGTCGGAGAGGAACTCTGGAACGTCTGACTGAAGACAAAAATTGATCGCCAGCTCAATATTTTCATAATTTCCTCTGTTGTTTTAATATCGTTTCCTTGCAATATCACTCTGATCATTTTCAAGAGAAAATGACACAGAACTTCCAGATGAAAAATTTAAACCGACGTAAGGAAAGAACTTTTAGTTTGAGGCCAAGGTCCTGAAAGCCAAACTGTAAGAATAACTCTCTCCCAAGTGATATTTTCTGGAGAGGGAAATGGCAACCCACTCCAGTATCCTTGCCTAGAAAATCTCATGGACACAGGAGCCTGGTGAGCTGCAGTCCATGGGGTCAGAGTCGGCACGACTAAGTGACTAACACTTAAGTGATCTCTTGAGCCATTTTAATCCAGGTCCCTCACTTTTCACACCATCATCTGTGTATCTCCCCACCCCACAAAGACTGTAAGATTTTATTTTCTACTATGAAAACAATTTATTGAATATGCTCTTCTGAACTACACAGGACCTATCACTCACCTAATCCCTTTAGGAACCACTGGTCTCAATGCTTCAAAAAGACAGTTCTACTACACATCAGCACTCACGAGCTTCTAGAATGTCAGCTCTGGGAAGGACCCCTTCCCCTGACTCCTACTTTTTCATGGATGTGGATTCTGGGACAGCTGGGGCCCAGGATCTGGATTGTGTGAGGCCACTCAGCTGCTAGAAGAGGTCACCATAGAAACACTGGTTTCCCACGAGTAGATGATGGGGATGTTTCTATCCTGAAGGTGGTGATGGTTCCAGGGCTATATACACACACCAAGACTGATCAAATCACACGATTTAAACACGTACAGCGTAGTGGACTTCAGTTGTACCTCAGTAAAATTGGTCAAAATGTGATTCTAAGCCATCACTAGTTTTCTTATTCCCACTCTACCATGCCATCTCCCCAGGTGGGCCTATGGAGAGGACATAATCCTTTAACACACATCTCAGCTTCACCCAGCATGGGGGACTATCGCTTCAGCTTACAAAGCAATCTCACAAGGGAAGGCTGGGGTGATGTCAGGAATACCTGTGGGCTCCAGCCCACAAGCTACCAGGGACAGCAGCACCATCTACAGCCTGGGGCTCCTGCTCACCCCCAGCTCCCCCCCAGTCCCGCTCCAGGGAGCTTGTCATTAACCCCTCAAGCAGATCTGGATCCCAAAGCAGTGTCTGCCTCCCGACCAAGCCCACTGCCAGGCACCCAGACTTGAGGACATTAGTCCTGCCACGTGGACAGGGTGGCCTGATGATGGGCCAAGATCTCCATCTATCACAAAGTCCACTTGGTTTTTAAACTCGAGCTGACCTTGATAACACAAACATGGCAAACAAAAGCACAGCTTGTGTAAACAGAGTTCGGTAGGCAGTACCCTAGGAAAATCATAATAAAGAGCCCAGTGGAGTGGGTCCCAGGGCACACGACTGGCCCACACCCAGCTCCCTGCGGACCTGCACGAAAGGGGCTGCTCAGAGGGTTCTGGCAAGATCGACTGACACAAAGAAAGGCTCACAACAAGATGCTTCTGTGTCGCCTCAGCCTACGGACTCTGCTTAATCATCTTACACTCCTACCTCACACTAAATTCTTCTCTGTGGGCAGAGTATGCCCCATACGCAATTCCATTTAGAGTCAGATTCCTGGCTTTCGATATTCAACAAGTTTGTGACCCCTAATAAAAGACACTGGGCTCTGATTAAGCAAGATATAAAACACTGTGATGTCCTGTTTTTCCATAGAAGACAAAACATATTCTGAACATTCTAAGAAATCATAATGACCAACTTTTCTCCATCATCTGCATCATTTTCATACACCACTTTAGGGATAAACCAAAGGTCTAATTTGGGCATGTTCCATAGCTGTTAATTTAACTCTGTGCAAAGAGATGTGAATGAAAATAAATTATCCAGGCTGTCAGTTTAACTGAACACCTGTGGTTTGCTTCAGAATTCTCTTTTCCTTCGTCGATATACTTCACCCTTTGAAGACCTGGTTTAAAACTAAAATTTCCCTTTTACCAAAAATTACACTTTGACCATGGCAGCATTTTCAGTAACAAATCAATTACACTGAATAGCACACTCAGTCTCTAAATTCCTTAAGCTGTAACTGGCCCATTTAAGTTCTTCCTCTGGGTGGGACTTTATTGCAACTGTTCAAAGATTTTTATGCACTACTTACTGTGGTTTAGTTGCTAAGTTGTGTTTGACTCTTTAGCAATCCCAGGGACCGTACAGGTCAGTCTCCTCTGTCCATGGGACTTCCCAAGGCAAGAATACTGGAGTGGATTGCCATTTCCTTCTCCAGGGGATCCTCCCAACCCAGGGATCCAACCTGAGTCTCCTGCATTGCAGGCAGATTCTTTACCACTGAGCCACCAGGGAAGCCCCTGTGCAGTTTACTAGGCTCATCATCAAGAAGTATTTACTCAGCATTCTGGCCTGCAGTGGCAAAATCAAGCCAGGCCACCTGTACAGGGGCCAGTCAGCGCCTGGGGTGGGGTACTCCTTAGTTACAATTCTTCCTGCCTTGGCAGAGTCCCAATCCAAGTGTAAAAGGTGGAACCGCATGTCACTAGGGGTCAACCAACTCCACAGTCAAAAAGGGGCCCAGATCAGGACATAAAAATGTCCACACCCCATCCTCCTCCTTCAGCAGGCCAGGGCCCAAGGAACCCACCCACCTGGCTCAGTGGTTGGCTGCCCTATGACCTTTGGAGCCCAGCCCTTTTATCTGGAGCGGTCTACCTGCCTCCCCCTGCCCTGCCTACTACCTGAGGGGCAGTTTGTTCTGGTGGAGGTCCTCAAGCCCCTTAACAGTTAACTTGCTGGTGATTCTTTGAACATCTCCCCCACGGGGGCCCTTCCCCTGCCTCATCCCCTTACCAGCCTGGAACCCTCCGTACAAGGTAGAGGGGCCTCCTCCCTGTTCCTCAGCGACACCTCGCTCATTTCTGGAAGCTTCTGCTCAATCTGACATTCAGGTCGGGATGCCCTGCCTCCCCTCACCACTTCATCCTGCTTCTTCCTTCGGATAACCGATGACTAGGCAGCAGATTCCTGCACCTCCTCCAAGAAGCCTTCTCCGGCCACTCCGAAACCGTCCCGACCCCACTTGGGAGCTGGAGGGAAGGCAGAGGGGCGGGCCCAATCCCGCGTGAGAGATGAGGGAACAGAGACCCGGGGAGGGGAGGGCCACACCCAAAGACTCCACAGCAGCCGGGACTCGGCGGCCTTAGGGTCCAAGATGTCCTCCCCCCATCCTCTGCCCCGGGAAGACCCTCCAAACCGGCCCCGGTTGTCCCCAGTAGGGAGCCGCAGGCACGCCGGCGAGGCGGCCGCCCGGCTCCTACGCACCCTCGGGGCGCCCCCCGACTCCCCGGCCTAGCCCGATTCCCCCCGGACGTCAAGAGTACGGCTGCCCGAGTCCGAGTCCCGCCGCCTCCAGCCACTTTGGACCGGTGACCTTGAGCCCGCTGGGCGCTGCGTTTCCTCGCGGACAATGCGGCTCGCAGCTTCCCCACGAGACGGCGGGCGAGAGGGGGGGCCGCGGAGCGCCCCCAAAGTCCGGGCTCGGGCGGGCTTGTCCGTGGAGCCCGGAGGCGGCCAGCGCCCCGGCCCCAGCCCCGCACTCCCCAGCCCGCGCCCCGCGGCGCCTGCCGGCCCTCCGACCCCCCACAGCGCCCGGCCGTGAGGAGAGGAGCGGCGCGGCCTGAGGCGGCCCTGCGGCCGCCCGCCCGCCCGCCGGGTGCACCGGCGCCGAGGGAGCCAAGCCGCCCCCCCGCGGCCGGCAGCCGCCCGCCGCAGGGCCGCGCTCTTCTCACCTGGGCACCCCGAGACAGGCGAGGCGGGCCCGGCGCCCAACACCATGCCCCAGCCGGCCGGCGGCAGCTAGACGCGGCCCCTCACAACCAGCACCGGCTCCGGGCGGCGAGACCGGAAGTGGCAAGGCGGGGACTCGGCCGCTCTCGCCTGAGGCGGCGGCGGCGGCGGCGGCGACTGCAGCGGGCGCTTTAAAAAAAAAATTCAAAGGCCCGAAGAACTTTATTTGGAGCCCGACATGCGAACAGCAGTGCGCACCGGGAAAGGGGCCTGGATTCGGCGGCCGGCGCTGGGGCCTCGCTCATTGGCTGCGGGGCGGGCACGGATCTTGCGGCCCTCGCTGATTGGCCAGTGGCGACAGGGGGTCGGGTCGCCCAGTCAGTTCTCGAGCCTGCGCGCCAGAGCTCCTGGGACTCTTAGCTGTCTTCGTGCCTCCATTCATTTGGTCCTGTGCTGGGTCTGGGCCTGCGGCTCCGGATCGTCACGCAGCGTGGTCCGCGGAGGCGGCCAGGCTAATGCTGACGGCTCGGTGGATGGAGCGCCCGCTCTATGCCCATCACCGTGCTCAGAATGCAGAGAAGCGCCCCCCACCCCCGTCCCCCGCCAAAGCCCGCACAGTCGGGACAGACCTGCAGCCTCCAAATTCCCCGGGGTGCTCGCGGGGCCCGCCGTAGAATCGGTGGGCCCTTTCCTGTTGCCCAACTTTTTTTATTCCTTCTTTCATCGCTTACACTTTTGTAAAGTACTTACTTTTAAAAATCTGTCTCAAATTGTTCTAATTTCTAGCTGCTTCAGTTCAGTCGCTCAGTCGTGTCCGACTCTTTGCGACCCCCATGGACTGCAGCACGCCAGGCCTCCCTATCCATCACCAACTCCCGGAGCTTACTCAAACTCATGCCCATTGAGTCGGTGATGCCATCCAATCATCTCATCCTCTCGTCATCCCCTTCTCCTCCCGCCTTCAATCCTTCCCAGCATCAGGGTCTTTTCCAGTGAGTCAGTTCTTTGTATCAGGTGGCCAAATTATTGTAGCTTCAGCTTCAGCATCTGTCCTTCCAATGAATATTCAGGACTGATTTCCTTTAGGATGGACTGGTTGGATCTCCTTGCAGTCCAAGGGACTCTCAAGCTTCTTGAGTACACATTATTTTCCTGTCCCTTCGCATCCTGGTGTAGTTGGTAACAGGCACTCTGGGGGAGTTGTGCAGGGCTCCTGAAGGAGTGAGCCATCTGAGAGAAGAGGTTCACCTCATGGACAGGGAAGAAAGGGCCAAGAAGTTAGAATTTTATTTTCAGAAACCCCATTGAGAGGTGTTAGAGGGTGGTGTGACAGTATCAAGTTTCCTTTCTAAAAGGGGCTTTTGGTTCTGAGAGCTGATGGAAGAGGGGACAGGCAAAGAGGAAACCTGGGTCAGCAAGACCAGTCAAGAACAAAATTCATGGTGTTACTTCTGTTCGGGGACAGTTTTCTCCTTCTTTACGTGAAATTTTTCTAAGCTTAGACATCACTTTCTCAGAGAGGGCTGAAAGTGCAAGGGGTGAAAGGGGTGAAAGCTGTGAAAGCTGTGAAAGGAGTGCAAGTGCCCCTCTGTGATTTTGCTGAAGCTCTGAGCGTCCTTGTTCCTGGTGGTCAGGGCCAGTGCCTGCTTCCATCAGCTCCTCTTCTGTGTTTCACATCGTCTGACCCTCCTCCCCGTCCTGACATGTAACAGGTACCAGATAAATACTACCCGAGCTTGTTGCAGGAATCCTGGAGAGAGAAGATAAGGCCTTGAAGCAAGGCAGCAAATGAAGGTACAGTGGGCTGGCCTGGGTACTAGTCTTGCTGAGGAACTCTCTATAGGACAGCCTGAGTACACACAGGCCCGTGGTGGCCACACCTCACCAATGCAGGTAAATGAAGCCATTCCTAGCTCCATTTCGTGAGGCTGACTCATGCCTGCATCTGAGCCTTATTTAGGGACTTGGTTGATTCCTATAATCTTCACAACAAGCTAATGAAACAGGTGTTTTATTATCTCTGCTTTGTAGATGAGGGAACCGAGGCACAGACGTCATCTGCCTGCCAAGGTGGAGCTAGGGGTCTGCTCACGGTGCATGGGGGTCTCAACCCGTGCACCATGGTGGCTGGTGCTGCCATCGGCCAAGAGAAGGGCAATGCTGGCCCTCCTGCTTCCTAGGGAAGCAATTGGTTTTCATCCATAATCCCTTCAGAACCAAGTTTTCACTAACTTAAGCACAAAAGACTTAGAGGACAAGATATACATGTGGCATCAATCTGAGGAGGAAACTGGGAGCCTGGCTTCTAGCCCTCAGTGGCTCCAGCTGAGTCTTGGCCTCTGGGGACTGGCCTTGTCCTACCAGATGCTTCTGTGTAGCTGGGGCCTGGCCCGAGATACGTCTTTACAATCCAGGCCATAGAGGGGCAGTCGCTTCCCTCCCAGCCTCTCATGTGTGCATGAATGTGGGCATGCCGGTGTGTGCTCATGCCCATGTATGTGTGTGCATGTGGGCATGCCCGTGTGTATGTGTGCATGCATGTGTACATGCCTGTGTGTACATGCATCTGTGTGCAACTGCCTGTGTGTGCAAATGCCCATGCACCTATATGTAAGGGTGGAAGGGGTAGAGGACCAGTTGTGAGCGTCTAGTAGGGAGGAACCTTTGTATTCTATTACAAGTTAATCATCAAAGGGATATTGCCTATAAATTTAAATAATAAATAATGGCCCATCCTTGGGAACCCTCTGCTCCCAGGTAATGAGCATTAACCTAAAACTCATTTGTTTAGTTCACAGGCACCATCCTGACCAGGCTCACAAGTGAATGACTGCAGAAAGAAAGAAATTAACACATCCCCTCCAGAGGCTGATGGGGACCAGGAAGTGTTTGACTTTACCCACCTCCACTTTTAGTATAAAAGAAGTCTGAATTCTAACTTGGGTGGGATGGTTCTTTGGGACACTAGTCCACCATCTTCTCAGTCTGCTGGCTTTCTGAATAAAGTCACTATTCCTTGCCCCAACAACTCCTCTCTTGATTTATTGGCCTGTCATGCAGCAGACAGCATGATCTTGGACTCCGTAACAAGCCTCTGAGAATAGCACACGCCCAGGGATGAGCAGGTGGACACAATTCTTCTGGTGTCCTTCCCACCTACTTCATCCCTACCCTGAGAAGCTCAGCCCAGAGCTTCTGGCTGAAGCACGGAGGGGGAGATATCCCCTATTTTTTCAGCCATCCCGGCCTCTGGACACAACTGTACAGGCTGCCCCAGAAGCTGTCCTGGCTGGTCTGGGACTCACTTTCCTGGTGATATGGTACCACCAAGGTCTGGGCTCACCAGGGGTCTGGGCACTCTTCAGCCTGGGGCATCCTGCAAATTGGTTAATGTCACCTGAGATAAGGGCCCGGGTGCCTGTTGGGTTAAGGCCAGGCCTCCTGGGCAGGGAAAGCCTTAGGGGAACCCTGAGGGGGGTGCTTTCCTTAGCCGTTCACTCACTCTTCCCTCCCTCACCCTCTGTGGATAGAGCAGAGCTCTTTCATGCCAGCAGCACCCCATCAGGATAGACATTCCCGGCTCCTGGCTTCATTGGAGGATTGTTCTGCCCACCATGTTCTGCGAACTCCAAGCCTTTGCCAGGGCAGGACCTCAGTGATGTTCCCAACCCAGCACCTTGTGTGGATTGGGACACAGCCCTGGCAACACTGGATGCTGAAGAGACATGGGTGGAAGGGTGCACCCTGGCCCTCAGCAGGTACCTACTCCAACCTGTTCTGTGGTTATTCCAGGGCGTGCATCCTTTCCTCTAAGAAGGCCTGTTCTCCTAGGAAACAAGATCCAGGGCACTAATGAGCAGGCCTGGACACACACAGGTCTGTGTCCCTACAGGGGCCCCTGAAATCTCTCAGTAAGTCAAGAACTGTGTGATGGGCTTCCCTAGTGCCTCAGTGGGTGAGAATCTGCCTGCCAGCGCAGAGCACCCACGTTTAACCCCTGGTCCAGGAAGATCCTACGTGCCACGGAGCAATTAAGTCCATGTGCCACGCTACTGAGCCACGTGGCGCAACCACTGAAGCCTGCATGCCCTAGACCCGTGCTCCACGAGAAGAGAAGCCGTCGTAACAAGGAGCCGGTGCCCCCACCGTAGTCTCTGCTAACTGGCCGCGCACAGAAAAAACCCACACACAGCAACAAAGACCTAGCACACCGGCTAAATATAGAAATTAATTAAGTTAAAAAGGAAAAGAACTGTACAGTGAGCATCTGTCAAGTGCTGACTGCCGGAAGGAGACAGAATGTTTAAAGCGCAGACCCTGCCCTCCGAAACCCTGAGCTCCGTGGAGAACTAGTCCTGGTAACTCACTGTAGGATGGGGGGATACAACTGTGACTCAAGCTTGCCCCACACACAGGAGGTCAGAGTCTCTGCAGTCTCACTTAGAGACTGCTGGAGGAAAGATGAAGGAAGGACAGCTATACTGATCCCAGCCCTGGCCTTAGAGTCCAACCAGGGAGGCTGGAAACAAACATGCAAGAGCCAAGGTCTTCCTGGTGCTTTCTGTTGTTAAAAGTGGAGATGGCACATTGTTATTGTTAGCAAAAGATTGACTGGGCCTTTTAGAGTAAAGGGCAGTGCTAATTTGGAGAGGGGAGGAGGAGGCAAAGATTAAACCGCAGAGTGGCCGGTAGTGCTTCTAGTGTCCTGGCAGGGAGGTTGTCTTAACCAAGACCTGTCAGCACGCTCAGTCAACCACTTCTGGGATCCTGTGCAACACAAGGAAGACACAGGCCCCTTGGGTAATAATTGGGCCAGCTCAGGGTGTGGCTGATGATGGCTGTGGTGCTGCTGCTAATGGAAGTAGCTATCCAGGAAGCAGACAGTTGGACTCTAACTAGTGTGACTTTAATTACTTATTGAGTATAATTAACTTTTGACTAGCCCCCAGGGAAAGCATCATGTTTCCTTTTATTCCTTTAAAAAATAATGAAATGAGCTATGACAGCTTTCCTGAAAAGGGACTGAATCAAAGTGATGTTTTAAGTATTAGAGGATTGAGATTTTTCTCACTCACCCCAAAGCCACACGGGTCACATTTTAACAAGGGCTGCGCTTTGTAAATGGAGTGCAGATGTCCGAACAGTCAGCACCCAGTGGTTCCCCCCCACCCGCCCGCCTCCGCCTGCAGGCTGCACCTCTGTGCTCCTTCCCATGAGATCAGGCCCCCATGTGACAAAGCCCTGGGTGAACGTTACACAGGAGAGAAGCCGCCTTCCTCTGAGCCTTTTGCTCTTGCTTTCGTAGGGAAATATACTAAAATCATCTGCCTTTGTCACACCCCTATTTTGCATTGCATATTCTTTAGTATGACTCACTGACTAAGGCCCATTCATCTTTTCAGGTGTTTTTAATGCTACAGATGAAAAATTTTTTATAGTTTAGTTCTGGTTGGGGACCTAAATACTATGGATGTTTGTGTGACTACACGTGATAGGCTGAATAAATAACCCCTTGAAGATGTCCTTGAACTAATTATTGGAACCTGTGAATATGTTACTTTACATGGCAAAATGGACTTTGCAGATATGCCTAAGTTAAGAATTTTTAAGGTGAGGGATGCTACAGATGGAATGTTTATTTCTCCTCATATATTGAGATCCTAGCCCTCAAAGTGATGATGTTAGTTTAGGATGAGGGGATGTTGGGAGGTGATGAGATCGTGGGGGTGGAGCCCTCAAGAATGGGATTACTGCCCTCCTAGAAGAGACTGAGACAACTCCCCTGTCCATCCTGCTGTGGGAGAACACAGGGAGAAGGCGGCCGTCTCTGAATCAGAGAGTAGAACCCATGACCAAATCTGCTGACACCTTGACCTTGGATTTCCAGCCTCCGGAGTGATGAGAATTACATTTCTGCTGTGTATACCCACCCAGGCTGTGGTTACTGCAGCCTAAATGGACTAAGATGGGGAGAGGGTCCTGGATTATGCAGGGGGGCCGTCACAGTCACAGGGTCCTTCCAGGAGACTCAGGACCTCAGAGTCAGTGGTGGTGGACGTGGCAGCGGAAGTGGAAGCTGAGTGACTGAGGAAGGGGCCCGAGCCAAAGAGTACACATGGCCTAGAGAAGCTGGAAACAGCAGGAACACGAGTCCCCTGAATCCTCTGGGAGCAACGGGGCCCTGTCAACCTCCTGATCTTGGATTTCTGACTTTCAGAACTGTGAGAGAATAAATACATGTTTTAAACCCCTGTTGGTTATGGCACCCAGAGGAAGCTGATGCACAGTACCTCCAGGAAACATGCCAGGAATGGTGGCTGGGGGCTTCAAGGGCAGCTTGGGATCTGGGCATTCAGGAAAACCTCCTGGAGGACTTGGCAGGTGCCATCAGCCCAGGGCATGTTCACAGGGATGCAGGATGCTTGGACTGTGATTGCAGGAGATACGGCTGCCTTTGTTATACACATTGTGTAGTACCTATAGTTTTCAGTGTTCTAAGTATCTGACCATGTGCACTTCAGTGAGTGCTATGGAGGGGGGCGGCGGGGAAGAGCCACAAAACACTGTTTTCCCTTAAAAAAAAAAACAAAAAACAAAACCATGGCTGAACATGTATATCCATGAGAGTTTATGTAAACACTTGAGGGAAGAAGGCAGGGATGTAATCTGGAGTGGCCACGCTGTGTTCTGAGCATCTGTAACAGTCCAAGGTGATGTCCATTGGTCTGTGTCTTGGGCTGCACCCCACCCCCCCACCTCGGGACCACACTGGGGTCACCTGAGGCAGTCACCTGGCTCATCAGGGCAGTCCCACCTCCGGGGACAGCCACTCCCCTGCAGCCGTGGTGCTCTCACTAGAGACTGGGGTGAAGAACCAACATTCCAGGAACTCCTCTCCACACCCTCAGTGACTGACGTATGATGGCAGAACTCCAGTGACGGCCACGCTGCGGATCTTGCTTCTGAAGAGGAGGCGTCTCCGTTCAGAGTGGACCTGGGCCACTGCTTGCTATGCTGGCATTAGGTGACCCAGGACAGCCTTACCCAGCACAGCCTGTTAGTAGGGCAAAAAAAAGATCCTAAAAGCCTTCAGATCTTTTGACCCAGTAATTCCACTCTAGGGACTAATGTGGTGAGTAAAGCAGAAAAAGCCCTGGCACAAAAATATCCATTGTTACAGAACTTGGAAGCAACTTCAAGCTCAGTATTGGGGGAAGGGTAACTAAATGACCGCTCATTTGCTTACAAGAATATGAACTGTGATTACGTTTGATTGTTAGGCAGATTATGTAAACCCTGAACATACTTATTAAGTTAAATAACCAATCAACATTCAGATTGTATAAATTCAATGACCATTGTTCTGAAAAACCAACAAATGGGCAGAGACTAGAACTAAATGAACAAAAGTGAATACAATTTTTGTGTCAGACTGGTAGGATTTTGAGTGAATTTTCCTCATTTTTTCCTTCCAAACTTTATTTTGTCTTTAGGACAATACAAAGGTCTCTTCTAAACATGATTGACCCTTACCTTGAGCACAGGTCATGTGTCAAATAAATTATTGCAATGCTGCTACTCACTAGAGAAATAAATATGAAGCAGCATAAGGCTTCCTTGAACAGATGGTTTTAAAAAAACAGGCAATACAGGGACTTTCCTGGTGGTCCGTGGTTAAGACTCTGCGCTCCCAATGCAGAGGGCACAGGTCAATCCCTGGTTGGGGAACTAAGATCCCACATGCTGCACCCAAAAATAAATAGAAAGACAGAGAAAATTGTTCTGAAGTAGATGGCGACCAGTAGAGATCACATATTAGTTCTATGCCAAGTCTACATGATCGTATGAGTGCTCTGCCTCCATCTGCCATGCATACTGTACAGTCAAGTCCAACAGAATCCTGAACATAACATTTTCTACAAGAAAAGACAGTCTGCAGTACCCAAACACACATTGCAGTAAAAGTGGATGCTCCCTTCATCTGAGAGGCCGGGAGAAAGACTCGGGGAACACTGGGGCTGGTCACAATCAAGAGGGAGGAGGGGGAGGACACAGACAACAGGATGAAGAAAGATGCAAAGACACCACGCTCACCATCAGTATCACCTAGTGTTATTCTGGGAGTTCTGGCTGACTCAGTGCCAGAAACAGAAGACGGGCAACAGAAGGGACCAGGCAACATGATCAGACCACGTGATCAGCTCCCTAGAACAGACCCCGAGGCAGCTGAAAACTGTAAAAAAGTAAAACTGAACTGCCGAAGTCCAGCCCCGGCGGGTCCAGGAACACCCAAGGGATGAGTGGCGTCGGCGAGAAGTGCACGGACTCTGGTTGCAATACAAGAGCTCGTCTACCTTTATTTTTTTAACAGCTCAGATTATATAGAATTGTTTTTCTTGCCTCCCCCTTACCATCACCCCATGTTACATCAGATGTTGGTTTCATACTTCTGTAAATATTTTTCCCTCATATCTTTCCCAGTGATTTCATCTGGAACAACCCCAATTACAGGGTTTTTTCCTTGAATGTTCCGTACATTAGTCTTCTTGCCTCAATGGCCTAACATTTTCACTCTGCCAAAAACAATGTTCCATAGAATCTAAACATAATATAAATTCTTTGGACAATAAAACAATACATGGGAAGGGTTATGAAAAACATGTTTGACATTTCTGAGAATAGTACCATGAGAAAACCTTGATATTTTTCTTTGTCTAAGACCACAAAACCTCAGTCTACAATCTTTAACTATGAAGCAGCAAAACACCTCTATTAATAGTGAGGTAATGGCAGTGAGGCTGGTTAATATAAATCTTCTATACTATTGAAATCCTATGCTACATATTTTCTAATTCTACAAAAATACCCATAATATTCCATGTTGTTTAAAGGAAGGGAAACAATGGACAAATAGCAGCACTGAAATAGCAACAGTGAAAACCCTCTTGACCAAAGAACATTAACCTATCGTACATCTACTTCTGAATCTAAATGCCTCTACTCTTTTCTAATCTAGAACATTATAATCTTCTAAGCAAGCAGCCAATCTATGCCTGTGGCCTTTTCCTTTTTGGCTTGGTACGGTGCTTATGGTCATGTCCTGGGCCGAAGCAATCATGAGCATTTCTATACCGTGGAAAACTACACTGACCAAATCCATGGCTACATACCATCCTTTCATATCTATTTGTCCAACGAGGAGGATCTGTGAGATATCTAAATAAACCTTTCATTCCTGGTTGCTCATAAGGCTCTCAGTGACCTGGAGGCACGGTGGGTCTAGGCTTTGGGGGATAATTCCTGATAGGCTTGGGCTATTCCGGGGAGGCCTGATTACTACATATTACATTTCCAAGATTTAGTAGAAAGCACAATAACAGTAAGACAGAAAGAGAAAGGGGACAAACTGGGTCCCCGGGGCGACCCCGAGGGGAAGAGCTGCCTTGCAGGTTCCTCTCTCATCCCGTGACCTTGTCACGGCCTGGGCATGTCCCGGCGGCTCCCAACACTGAACACACTGATTTGTATGAAAAAAATCAGTAAGTATATTTTATGTACCAACACCAGCTGAGAAGTTATCAAGAAGTTCTTTTCACAATGTCATGGGGAAGGGGCAGGGAGAAAAACATGTGAAATATTTAAATAAGCTTAATGGCCAAGAGGCATGACTTGGGTAAAGGAAATTACCAACTTTCTGTCTCTCAGAATGTAAATGTCTGGATCAGGGAAGGGTTCAAAGAGATGGTCTGCACGGAAAAGCCCACATTGCTAGAAGGAGCCACCGAGAACTAGCTGCCGCACCGGATGTCAGATGGAGAACAGGTTAACATCACCCCATCACTGCTGGTCTGTTCTCAGCACCATCAGCCTGGAAGCCACACACGTCTCCACTCACAGGTCCTCGAGGAAATAGGCGGCGTCAGCGAGCCAGCCTGGGCAGCTGCTCACAGAACCAGCAGACAGGCACCCCCTGGCACGGAAAAGTGTCCATTGTCTATCACAGAATGGGAAACTCAGTGGCGCATTTGCCTGAATAGTATAATGACGTTGTATCAAAATGGTCTGTTTAGATAGAGAGAAGTTTAGAGAAGGAAATGGAAACCCACTCCAGTATTCTTGCCTGGAAAACCCCATGGATGGAGAAGCCTGGTGGGCTACAGTCCCTGGGGTCACAAAGAGTCAGACACAACTGAGTGACTCCTTTCACTAGAAAGTATTCAGAAGTATATTGTATTAGTTTTTCTAGAGCTGATGAAACAGTTCTGTGAAAAGAGTGGCTTAAGCAGAAGAAATTCACTGTCTGTCAGCTGGGAGCCTGGAAGCCTGAGGCTCGGGGCGTTGGCAGAGTCGGTTCCCTCTGTCCCAGCTTGTGTCTCCTCCCCGTGTCCTCCCATCATCCCTCTGTGCCCAGACGTCCCCTCCTCACAGGGACGCCACGCACGCTGGACTGGGCCCCACCCCACTGACCCCGTTTTATTTCAACTAGCTCTGTAAAAGCCCTATCTCTAAGGTCACATTGTGAGGCTCCAGGGGGTTAGGACTCAGCATGAATTTGGAGGGGACACAATTCCACTCATGAGACTCACAGCAGCAGTTGCTCTGGGCTACGGTGTTGGGGGAAACACACTAACTGAAACCGCCCCACCCTGGCCAGGCACCATAGTAACCATCTGCATGAGTAATTTTATGACAGGAGGTCCTGGTAAGGAACACGGAACTAATAAGCCACCACTAACTGGAAGAGTTCAGGAAAGGTCAAAAGGAGACACCACATGTCTGACCACCTCCCAGAATCCTTATCGCTGGCATCCATCTTGGCTGAGCAATGCGTGTGCCACCAGGAAGGACTCTGAGTCAGAATGATTGGCCAAAGACAACCAAGGGGATGACAGAGGATGAGATGGCTGGATGGCATCACTGACTCAGTGGACGTGAGTTTGAGCAAACTCCAGGAGAGAGTAAAGGACAGGGAAGCCTGGTGTGCTGCAGTCCACGGGGTCACAAAGACATGACTGAATGACCGAACAAGGAGAGGAGCAGAGTCTTCTGAGGCAGGCCATTATGCATGATTAGAAGGCTGCTGCCGCTGCTGCTGCTAAGTCACTTCAGTCGTGTCCGACTCTGTGCGACCCCACAGACGGCAGCCCACCAGGCTCCTCTGTCCCTGGGATTCTCCAGGCAAGAATACTGGAGTGGGTTGCCATTTCCTTCTCCAATGATTAGAATAACAAAACAAAAACAATGAAAAACGAGTCAAAGGAACAGTCCCAGCATGGAGTCAGAATCGACTTCTCTGTGCTTAACCTCTAAAGAACAGTCCACTGATAAAATGAGCATTCTCCATGTCTTTTAAAAATGAATAGTGTAGGTCACTGGGCTGAAAAGTGACAGAGGAACTCTGAAATTCTGCTGCTTCTAAAAGCAGTAAAAAATTGGCCCAAGTCACAGTACACTTTTTTGGACTCTGGAAATTAACCAAAGACTGGCAACAAGTCTGAACAAGACTCAACAACAAAGCAACGTCAGGAAGCACTGATCCCAAGGAGCAGGTGAATCTCAATGAGAACAGTTGGAACTTGTGGGGTCAACGTGTGCTGGTCCTATCCCCTGCTCCCCAGCTCCGCAATGGCCGGAAAACTAGAGAGACTGAAACATAAACAGACAATGGGCATCCTGTGTACAAAAATAGAACTCTGGCCACAACCTGCAGCAGTGGCCCAGGACCCTGACCCCCTCCCCACAATACATGGCCCAGGAAATAGCCTGCTCTAAGTCAGACTTGCAAGGAATGGGATTGTTTTCATTCTAGGAATCTAAACAATTACTTCCATAACAATCTGCCTCAAATGGCCAGGACCGGATGAATAAATGACAGCTTCCCTAAATTTTGTCCCTACGTCCAGTTCAGGACCAATCAGAGAAAGCCAAATACACTCATCATGTGGGCCACCCCAGGCCCGCGGCCCCAGCAGGCACTCTGGAGGCTTCCTGTCTCCCACCAGAAAGCCCTCTCTCCTCTGCCTGCCTCTGTGTGTGTGTGTGTGTGCATGCTCGTGTGTGCACACCCAGCCATGTCCGACTCTTTGTGACCCCATGGACTGCAGCCCACCAGGCTCCTCTGTCCATGGAATTTTCCAGGCAAGAATACTGGAGCAAGTTGCCATTTCCTTCTCCAGGGGATCTTCCTGACCCAGGGATCGAACCTGTGTCTCCTGCACTGGCAGGCAGGTTCTTTGCCAGCTGAGCCACCGGGAAGCCCTGCCTGCCTTTGAGTCTCTGCAAACACAATAATGGCGGCTGGCCCTCTTGCTACTGCCAGCTCTGTGTAGATAGGTTTTTGCTCCTTTTCTAGAGATGTTTAAAACATAGCAACTTGCACTTAAGGACTTCCCTTGAGATCCAGTGGTTAGGATTCCACGTTTCCAGTGCGTGGGGCACGGGTTTGATTCCTGGCTGGGGACTAAGAGCCCACAGGCCTCTCAGCATGGGCAAAAAAACCCCAAAAACCTTACACGTATTAATAATTACACTACCTATTCCTAAATATAGCGGAATATAATTAATACTATGGAATGGACACACGTGTTTTTTGTGTCTGTTATTATCCGTCTGTACTATCTACTTGTTGTATACTTTAATGGATATGAATGGATAGGCTTTGCTCTTCTCATTTGTTGGTCTTTCCTGATTCCCATAAAAATAACAGCCCATGTTCCCGGCAGGGGATGAACAGATCTTCATAAAGAATTGTCATCTTTTGACCTGTCTGGTAACTAACTCCCTGAAAGACAAGTTCAAATGATTTATCCTTATTTCCTGACTTGCACCTTGGCCCTGGGGTTTAAGGCATCATGTAGGGGGCATTTGTCAAAAATATTCACAGGCAAATTGTTCTTGCCTAAGGCAATAGTTAACACCTGGGGCAAAGGATGTGTGTACTAAATCATTTCAGTCATGTCTGACTCTGTGGGACCCTATGCACCATAGCCTGTCAGGCTCCTCTGTCCATGGGTTTCTCCAGGCAAGAATACTGGAGTGGATTTCCATGCCCTCCTCCAGGGGATCTTCCCGACCCAGGGATCTAACCCGTGTCTCTTACATCTCCTGCATTGGCAGGCATGTTCTTTACCACCAGCACCACCAACCAAAAAGCTTTCTTCCTTTTCTTAGAGAATGGTATTAGAAATCCACATCTCGGTGCTGGGCATACCTGTTGCTACTGGCATTTGGACCTGGCTGGAGAAGTTGTAGGTGCAGCCCACTGGATACCGGAGAGGTTTGCTGGTTTCTCCTTGGCAGAACTGGTCTGTGGTCACAGGGATAGCAGGAAGCTATCCTCCAGAGGTCCGGCTGAGAATAGGTCATCAGCTACGAATGGCCAGGCACACAGGCACACAGAGCTAGTGGGGCTAGCGGGAATCCTCCAGGGTGCAGGTGGACACAGGGAAATCATGGTGAGGGGCCAGAAAGTGAGAAGAAAGAATCAGGGTGCTGGTGGGGCAGGGGGACCACGGGGAAACTGTCACCACGTCAGGCTGCAAGGCTGTTGAGCGTCCATGTGTTCTCAGGACACGCTGGGGACAGAGCACCACCCACCAACCCATCAAACAGCCGTGGCAGGCAGGCAAGCTCCCCTTCATGTGTCCCTATAGCACCCTCTACTGGGGGACTTAACACTGTGTTCACTGTTGGAGGGGAAAGGCTCCCAAGAATTCTTCCACCACTGCAGAGCCAGTACTGAAGGGTGAATTTGGAGCTGGGAGGGGATAAATTGATCACTGGCATCAATCAGGACAACTCTGTAAATATTCCTGCCTATTAATTCTAACACGTGCATCAACTCTCCATCAGTTTCAATTCGTTGGTTTTGTTCACATCAGGGTCATATTTTCCTGTTTCTCTGCATCCCTGGTTATTTTTGCCTGGAGCCTGATACAGCGAATTTCAAGCTGTCAAGTGGTAGATACTCTGTAGTCCTAGAAATATCCTTAGCTTTGTTCTAGGATGCACTGACACACCATGTTGGAAACAGATAGATTCTCCTGGGTCTTGCTTTTAAGACTTGTTAGACTGGATCACGGGGCTTCCCAGGTGGTGCTAGTGGTAAAGAATCCACCTGCCAATGCAGGAGACACAAGAGATGCAGGTTTGATCCCTGGGTTGGGAAGATCCCCTGGAGAAGGAAATGGCAACTCCAGTATTCTTGCTTGGAGAATCCCATGGACAGAGGAGCCTGGCGGGCTACAGTCCATAGGTCGCAGAGTCGGACATGACTGAAGTGACTTAGCATGCAGGCTGGACCAGAGCCACGCTCAGATGAGGGTAGTTATTTCATTACCGAGCTAACCCCTCAGGGCACTGTACCCAGCATCCCAGGAGTCACAGCGTCTTCCGGGTTTGGCTGGTGGGAACGGGCGATCCCCAGGTTGATGTGAGCTCCATGCACCGATCCCCCTTGGCTGTTTCCACTTTGGGGGTCTCCCACACCCACGTGCTGGTCAGCTCTCTGCAGTATGCTCTGCAGGTCCCCGAGCCTTCCTCTGCGTTCTCCCCTCCCCAGGGCTCTGAGCTGAGAGCTCCAGTCTCCCTGCACTCTCAGCTCCATCTCCTCAGCTCTGTGTCCCTCAGGCTCTGCTTCAGACTTCCTTCTGTGCTGCAAGTGGAAACCCTGCAGGCAGAGAGCCGGGGCCATGGTGGGGTCCCCTCTGTCACCGACCTCTCAGAGGCTACTGTCCCCGTTGTCTGACATGCAGTGTCTTGAAAACTATCTTTCGCACTGCACATATTTTGTCTGGTTTTATCTGTCGTTATTCCAGATGGCTGTGTAAATCTGGTCCCTGTGACTGCACTGTAGTTGGTCGGAGTCTCCTGAGATGCCCAGCAAACACCCAAGTGGAGATACTGAGGCCATAGTTAGACATATATATTTGGAATTGAAGGAAGATGTTCTAGATGGAAGAATAAATTTGGGGGTCTTTTAGAAATAGATGGCATTTAGATCAGTGAGAGGGCTTTCCCAGGTGGCTCTAGTGGTAAAGAACAAGCCTGCCGATGGAGACGCGAGTTCAATCCTTGGATCAGGAAGAGCCCCTGGAGGAGGGAATGGCAATCCACTCCAGTATTCTTGCCTGGAGAATCCCACGGACAGAGGAGCCTGGCGGGCTACAGTCCAGGCAGTCGCAAAGAGTTGGATATGACTAAAGCGACTTAGCATCAATGCGTGCAGATCTGTGAGAATAACTGAGATCACTACAGACTGAGTGCGGATCCACAAGTGGATCAAGGACCAAGCCTTGGGTCACTTCGAAGTTTAGAAGGTGGTAAGATGAGGAAGGTCAGGAAAGGAGACTGAGATGGAGTGACCAGTGAAACAGGAGGAGAAACAAGAGGCTACGATGCCTTGAAAGCTTCACAGAGGTGAGAAAACTGCATTGGAAGTCTCTGATTGGTCAAGTGAGGTGATGTGATAATTGACCACAATGAAATCATTGGTGTCCCTGCAGGAACTATTTCAGAGGAGTGGTGGAGATGCAAGCCTGCCTTATGTGGCTTCAAGAGAAAACAGGGGTAAGGAGTTGGAGACAGTCAGGTTAGAAAAAGCTTCAGAGGAATTTTCTATAAAGGATAGAGGAGGTCTAGGGTAACCAAAGGGAGACATAGGGGTTTTCCAAGGAGGGGTCGTTAAGAGTGGGAGTTTTTGCAGTTTATTTGTAGGCTATCAGTAGGAATTGTCCCATTAGAGAGAGAAACACTGGGGGTGCCAGAGAGAAGCAGAGGGTTGTTGCTTGTGGGATGTCCTTAATAGGAGAAGGTGAGGCTTTACACAGAAGCGTGGCCAGCCCACTGCAGTGCCGGGGAAGGCAGGGCACATGGCAACAGGTGGACCTGTGTGGGCATGTGAATGTTCCCTGTTGTGTGTCAGTGACCAGGAAGCCAGTCATCAGCTGAGTGTGAGGAGGGGGTTTGGGGAGTGCAGGGAGGAGCAGGGCTGAAGAATTCAAGGGCACCCAAGACAGGGCTGGTCCCCCGACCACGGCCCTGGAAGGCACAAAGGGCCCTTTGTGGCATCACGGGTTTGTAGGACTGGACACGTGGCCCTTCGTGGAGTCGCGGGTTTGTAGGACTGGACACGTGGTAAGAAGTTTTGAGCAAGAGAATGCATTTCTTCTCTTAAGCCAGGGCTCAAGGAATTGAGTCTTTTGGCTCCTCACCTTCCTGAAATGAACCCCAGCACTGGGGGACAGGCTTCTCAGCCACACTCCCGCACCCGCCTCTGCCTCTGCCAGGAGCACTGAAAGCAGGTAGTTTCTTGATGTTTGCTACTTGTAGGGTCCCTGCGAGTGTCCCCTCTTTCTTCCTCAGAAGCAGGACAGGCAAGAGTGGATGGAGGCCAAGGGTTGGGTAGGTTTGCAGACCCAGGAGAGAGCACAGTGCCCCAGCCAGGAGGAGGAAACCTTGGGAGAGGGGACATGGTGGGGGCAGTGCCCTCAGCCAGCAGTGCCCCTGTCCTGGGTCAAAGGTGGCCACGTGAAAGCTACGGAAGAGCAAGACTCCATGTGAGCCAAGTCACAATGGAAATTTTGCTTGGGAAATTGAGAGCCACTTTTTTGCTCCGTCTGTTTCCATTTGGCATCACGTATGTCAAAGAAAAAGTTCAAGCTGGCAGAAATCATTGTGCCAGGGAGTGCAAAGCAGGTGCTATAGATCGACCATGGGAACCAAAGGGGTCCTGCCTGGTTTTCCACCCATTGGTGATGGGCCGTGTGCAAGTCCCAGTGGCCCACGTTCATGCAGGTTGGAGAGAGGATTGTCAGTGTTAACCAGGCACCAGAGGATGGAGGGAACTGGGGTGCTGCCCATGTGGGCCCAGGTGAGGGATTGCACTCATAACACACAGGTATGGGTGTCCCGCAGGTGGAGAAGGCTTTCTGCGAGGCAGACCTCACTGTTCCAACTCAGCCTTCCCTTCACAAGGGTCTGAGTCTCTCCAGGCCAAAGGTTGTTGCTTTTTCATCTGTGAATTGGTATTTATAATAGTGGCTGCCTTAAAGGACCGTGGGGTGGGGCGGACACAGAAAACACTGTCAGTGCTCCATAAGTGGGTAGCATTGTCATGAATTATAAGAATTAAGGATGACACAAGAAAATGAATCGCTGTCTTGAAATTCAGTTTATTGTTAATTGAAAAGCTGTCTTGGGTTGTGCCCAAGATGTTTGGGGGCTTCCCAGGTGGCTCAGTGGTAAAGAATCTGCCTGCCAGTGCAGGAGACATGGGTTTGATCCCTGGGTCAGGAAGGTCCCCTGAAGAAGGAAATGGCAACCCACTCCAGTATTCTTGCCTGGGAAATCCCACGGACAGAAGAGCCTGGTGGGCTATGGTCTGTGGGGTCGTAGAGTCGGACACGAATGAGACACCAAGGAACAACAGTAAAGACGCCTGAGAAATAATTTACCAGTTTGAGGTTTTATATCATAGTATCAGGGTCACAATATGCAACTGTGACACTGTAGCTGAAGTGTTTTATGAGGGTGGGCCGTCCCCACCATGTGACGGCTGTGATGATCATTCTCTGGAGAGATCAAAGTTTTCAATGGAGACTCCAACTCATGGATGCTCCATTTCTAGAGACCGATCCAGGAGTGTGAGAAAATAGACAAACTCCCAGAAGCTGTGAGTTTTGGATCGCCTTGGGTGAAAACAGTCAAAAGTTCCAGAGAAAATATTTCAAGCTTTCTGGATGTGTTGGAGGAATAGAAAAGTCAAGGACTAGCTGGGAAAGAGGGTGTAGTGTTATGTAAACTCAGCTGCACAGACATATGGTTCGTTGGTGGAACTGGAGTCAGACCAGATATTAGTCCTCAGTGAGGTACCGCTCTGAAGAAGCCTCTCATCTACAGATGTGATTCAGGGCTGCCAAGGACAGTCGTGCAGGTGTGCACTGCACAACTCAGGGCCACAGTGAATATTGCACATAATCATACGTGGCAAAAGCGGCCATGGTGCAGCTTTTTGATCTTACCATGCCAAATGTCTTTTGCCTTTCTGGGCAAAGTGACTGTGAATCTGAGAGCCTGCCAGGGCACAAACTCTGCAAGTATCCCCTGATCTTAACAGTGTGGCACCCCAGAACTCTTCCTCAAGGGCCCTCCCTGCAACAGCTTCAAAATCTTGCGGGGAATGTGGCAGGCAGACCCTAGTGTGCCTCAAGTTCATGCATTGTTTGAACTTGAGAATGGGTGGAGTTTGTAACTTGCTTAGAACCCACAGAATATAGGGAAGGGGTGGAGTGTTGCCCCCATGACTACAGTAGGATACATGTCTAAGACTGTCTTACTAGCACACACTAGAGCATCTCCTTGCTGGCTTGATAAATAAGGAGCTGTATTCTGGAAGTTCACCTAGCAAGGAACCTAGCAAGGACCAAGGGGGGCCTCCAGGTGACAGCCAGCATCTTCAGTCACTCAGCTGAAATGAGATGAATTCTGCCCACAGTCTGGATGAGCCTTCCCCAGTTAGGCCTCAGGATGAGAAGGCAGCCTGGCTGACACCTGGATTCCAGGCTGGTGAGATGCTGCAGCCTCAGAGGGCCCAGGGGGGTCATGCCTGGACTACAACCAGGCAAGAAACGTCTGTTGTTTTCATTGCTGAGTTGCTGGTGCTTTGTTACACAGCAATAGATAGCTGATGCAGGGGGTCTGTGCAACACAGTTCAACTGGAATTGGAAAATAGGTGAAAGAGGGGAGGGGGTGGGATGGATTGGGAGACTGGGATTGATGTGCATACACCAGTATGTATAAAATAGATAACTAACGAGACTGACCACAGAGCACGGAGAACTCTACTCAGAGCTGTGTGCTGGCCTAAGTGGGGAGGACATCCAAACCAGAGGGGACATGTGTATATGTATAGCTGATTCACTTTGCTGTACAGCAGAAACTAACACAACATTGTAAAGCAACTATACTCCAATAAAAATTAATTTAAAAAATAAAGAAAATAGGTGAAAGACACAAGGAAGAAACTTTCTTCAGGTGGTAAACATGTTTTTTTTTGTTCAACTGTCTGTTTATTTGGAGTGGTGTTGCAGTGAGGATGGAATTGTGGTAGGTAAGGTCCCTATGGGCCACCCTGGGGCGCAGAACTGGGCCCAGGAACCTGGAGGAGGGGGGAGGCAGAGCTGGAACCTGGCTTGTGGATGAGGGTATGTGATTGGAGCATTCTTGTACCACTAACTGGTGTGAAAAGGGTCGTTGGTATCATTTTTACCTTTTGGACCCAGATTAGTTTGGTTTGGTTGTTGTTGCTTTTTGGTTGCCAAGTTGTGTCCGACTCTCTGTGACCCCATGGACTGCAGCAGGCCAGGCTTCCCCGTTCTTCATTAGCTCCCTGAGCTTGCTCAAATTCATGTCCACAGAGTCAATGACACCGTCCAACCATCTCATCCTCTGCTGCCTCCTTCTCCTTTTGCCCTCAATATTTCCCAGCATCAGGGTTTTCCCAATGAGTCAGTTCTTCGCATCAGGTGGCCAAAGTTGGAGATTGGAGATTCAGCTTCAGCATCATTCCTTCTGAAGAATATTCAGGACTGATTTCCTTTAGGATGGACTGGTTGGATCTCCTTGCAGTCCAAGGGACTCACAAGAGTCTTCTCCAGCACAACCATTCAAAAGCATCCGTTCTTCAATGCTCAGCCTTCTTTGTGGTCCATGTCTCAGCTCCAGAGCTAGTTCTGTGTGAGACCAGGGGTAGGTGGTGGGAGGTGGGGGGTGGAAGAATCTTGCTACTTACACACAGTGGACTGCCCCATCCTTCCCACCCATCTCTTCCCGCCCCCAAGTGCGCACGCGCGCACACACACACATACACACACACACACACTTGTCCAGCCCCTTCCCTGCTTCAAGTGTGGGGTGCACCTGCCCCCCTGCCTCGCACCTTAAGAGGCGAGGCAGCCTTAAGAGACACGACAACAAAATGTCACGCAGTGCCCTAGGTGGGATCTTGACTATAAAGAGGACTTAGAGGGAAACCAAGGAGATGCGAATAAAGTATAAACTTCAGTTAATAATGATTTGTATCCATACTGGCTGCGAGGTCTGTGTTCTTCAAGTTGCAGCCGTATATTTGGAGCCTGGAGCTGTTCTGAGCTGTCCTGGAGCTGTGGAGGCCCGGGGCCCTGGTGTGCCTCCTCATCCCTCCCAAGGAGCCCAGGGTGGCTTCCGGGACCCAGGCTGCCGGGCCATCACGGGCTGAGCTCCAAGTGCAGCGCCAAGGGAGCTCCTAGAACAAAGATTCCACCGCACATGGGCTGGGTCTCAGCAACCATGAGGTGAGCGAGCGTGAGGCGACATCCCATCCAGTGGGCTTGACTTTCCCAGCAAAGAAGGGCATGTTCGCAAAACCTCGCCAGCAGTTTTCTCAGCGCCTCTCTCAGAACTTTGCTATTTAAGTCATCCTCTTGAACCGCCTCCACACTCATTTTTGCATGGTTTGTAAATTGCTGTGTCAGATATTTCCATTTGACAATCTGCAGGGACGCTGACTCACAAAGAATGGTGGGAGAGGGCCAGCCACTGTTTCTGTCTTTTTCTAAATAAATGTTTTTACTTAAGATAGATTTAAATTTACAGAACAGATGCCAAGAGAATGCAGAGTTCCCACACAGCCCGCACCATCAGCACTAGTTTTAACATCTTACATCAGTATGGTACCTTTGTTAGAATCAATGAGCCAGTATGGATATACATCACTATTAACTAAAATTTACTCTTTATTCGGATTTCCTTGGTTTTCCTCTAAGTTCACTTGTATAATTTTTTTAGATTCAGTATATAAGAGATGTGTGTGTGTTAGTCTCTCAGTCGTGTCCGACTCTTTGCAACCCCATGGACTATACAGTTCATGGAATTCTCCAGGTCAGAATACTGGAGTGGGTAGCCGTTTCCCTTCTCCAGGGGATCTTCCCAACCCAGGAAGTGAACCCAGGTCTCCCGCATCGCAGGCTTTACCAGCTGAGTCACGAGGGAAGCCCTTTGGAAAGTGTGTACACACTCAAATTGGGCAAGCAGAGTGCTATTGTGGTGTGTAATCCACAAATGGGTAAAGTGCCTGGGCAGTGATTTGCCCCAGAAGTCTCCTGTGGGCAGTGTCTGCACAAGAGGCTGGCCACGAGGGAACCAGACACGGACAACACCAACAGTACCTGTGAATGGAGACTCCACTAGATGCTGGGGAGTGGGTGATGCAAGTGTTCGAAATGGATCTAGCAATAATCACAGAAATCTTGCTGCAAATTCTATTTCTAAACATTTGTTTTAAGGACTAGAATAAGGACATGCACATCAGAACACTGTTTATAAATATCTATAAACAAAACAGACAACACCCCTGCCTGTAGAAACTTATAACTGTATAGTCATTTTGTTAAATAACACCTTAAACACTGAAGACTTCATTTACAAAACAGTACGGGCCCATTTTTTTTTTTTCCTTTGGTTTATCTATCATCCATGTGCTCAGTCACATCTGACTCTTTGTGGCCCCATGAAATATAGCCCTCCAGGCTCCTTTGTCCATGGAATTCTCCAGGCAAGAATACTGGAGTGGGTTGCCATTTCCTTCTCCTGGGGATCTTCCTGGACCCAGGGATTGAAACTGCATCTCCTGCATTGGCAGGTGGGTTCTTTACCACTAGTGCCACCTGGGAAACCTACCATCCATGTATCTAAGTACAAATTGAAGTTTGGAAGATTATATGCAAAACCTGTGTTAAAATTACCTGAGTGGTAAGAATAAAGACTTCCTATTTTTCTTTTTTTTTACCTGTATTTTCTACAATGTGCAGATTCCTTCCATAACAAAAGTGATTTATTACTGGCATGACAATGTGAAATAGAGGGATACTGCTAAACTGTTAAATGCCTAACAGTACAGGACTGGCTGATGAAGCTGCGATTCACTGATACTAATTCAGTTCAGTTCAGTTCAGTCACTCAGTTGTGTCCGACTCTTTGCAACCCCATGGACTGCAGCACGCCAGGCCTCCTTGTCCATCACCAACTCCCGGAGCTTGCTCAAACTCATGTCCATTGAGTCGGTGATGCCATCCAATCATCTCATCCTCTGTCGTCCCCTTCTCCTCCCACTCTCAAGAGTCTTCTCCAACACCACAATTCAACACCACCGATTCTTCGGTGCTCAGCTTTCTTTATAGTCCAACTCTCACATCCATATATGACTACTGGAAAAACTATAGCTTTGACTAGATGGACCTTTGTTGGCAAAGTAATGTCTCTGCTTTTTAATATGCTGTCTAGGTTGGTCATAGCTTTTCTTCCAAGGAGCAAGCGTCTTTTAATTTCATGGCTGCAATCACCATCTGCAGTGATTTTGGAGCCCAAAAAAATAAAGTCTCTCACTGTTTCCATTGTTTCCCCATCTATTTGCCATGAAGTGATGGGACCAGATGCTATGATCTTAGTTTTCTGAATGTTGAGTTTTAAGCCAACTTTTCACTCTCCTCTTTCACTTTCATCAAGAGGCTCTTTAGTTCTTCCTCTTTCTGCCATAAGGGTGGTGTCTGTTACTAATTACTGTTACTAATTACAGTGAGTCAATTGGATATGGATTTTTTTGAGTGCTGACCATTTGCTGGGCACTGTTTTAAATACTAGGAAGTTCTTTAGCTGTCCTTTACTGTACATGTGACTGAGCCTTTAGTTAAAAAAGAAAGGGATTGCAATAAGTGAGAAAAAGTAAGGAGGCGTCCTGGGCAGATGGCAGGCGCTCTGACTCAGAGGACGGGTCACTTCCTGTCTTGCCCCCACTCACCCCTGCAGCGCGGCTTCCGACTCGCTAGCGCCTCTAGTGGTAGGCTGAACACTCGCAGCAGCGTTTCTTACCTTGTCTGTTAAACCAGTCAACCGCCAGCCAGGCATGGTCTTAAATGCAACCATTTTCTTTCCAGTCCCTGGCCCTCCAGCTAGCCGCGTCAGGACCCAGCCAGTAGCAGCTAGGTGTCCTCCAGAGCGATGAATGGGTAGGAAAGGCGCCCAGGCACGGGCTGCAGTTAGGTGGTGCTGATCCAGCCTGTCTTTCCTGATCTGTTAAATCATCTTCAGGCTGTGCGTGACCTTCTGCAGGACCAGGACTTGAAAACTAGAAAGCAGTTATCTTCTTAAAATCACAAGGAAGGAAACAGTGAATTATGGAAGTCCTCCATGCAAACCCAACAGAAATTCACTGTTTTATTGGTACCAGTTTTTTGGGAGAAAAATTGCTTTAATGGAAAATTGGGAATTGAGAAGAAAGAAGGGTGATAGAAAGGACTTGGGTTTGGATGGGGGCTGGGAGGCCTAATAGGATGCGGGGGCTGAGTAAGGCAGCAAGGGGTAGGGGCTGTGGGAGGGCCCATGGGGGGGTGGGGTGTCTGCCTGGCCCCGGACTCCTGGGGCTACACAAACATTCCTCCCTTGGACATGCTGCCTTGTGTTCCCAAAATTTAAGGACAGCTTGTTCTGGTTGAGGGGCCAAGCAGTCATCCTTTCTGGGGGCACAGGCGGCTGAGAGGCAGGGAGACTAACAAAGAGGTGGCGTGGGAGAACCCAGGGGCCTCCCAGTCTCACGTAGTGCCTTCCCCCAGGCTGCTGGGCCATGCAGAGCCAGGGCGCCTGGTGGGCTATAGAGGCCTGGATGGGGCTCCCCACGTTGGTCCCCACCCCGTGGCTTCCCAGAAGGATCAGTCATGAGGCTGCTGTGGGGGGGGGGACCCCAGGGGCAGAAGTGGCCTGGGAGGGCTTGGGAACGCAGGGGTATGAGTCCTGCAGAAGGGGACCCACCTGGAGACGCACACACCCAGTAGTGGCCCATGCCTCCTTGCCCTCACCCTCCTGGAGCCCCCAGTTCCTGACTGGTCTCCCTCCTCCTGCACCAAGGGAGGCGGCACAGGTGATAGAACTGGGCGTCTGGGAGCCAGAAGGCCCCCGGCTTCAGACCCTGGGTCCAGCACCCACGCTCAGGGCAGCTGGCCACATGCTGGCATCTCTTTGTGCCTCAGTCCCCTTATCTGCAAACTGGACCCCGCGTCCGGGGCTGATGTGGCGAGGAGAGCAGAGGTGAGTTGAGTGAGCATCCCGAACAGCGGCTGGACACACGTTTGGTGCTTCCCCGGCCTGGCCTGCTGTGGGTGGCTGGCCGACATCTCTCACCCTCACCCTCAGGAAGCAGGCCCAGGCTACCCTTGCCCGCCCTCCTTCCCTCCCCTCACAGCAGGCTGATTCTGCCGGCATCTCTTTAATATTCTCTAACAGTCTTCCTCTTCTCCCTGCTCTCCTGATGGGTGACCCAGTTAGCTCAAGAAAAATATCTGTACTTTTCCCTCCTCTCTCCTCAGCCCTTCATTTCTTTGTTCTGTTTCTAGGCCCCAAGAAAGGGAAAAAAAAGAGAAGAAACATGATTGTGCAGGAACACCAGCAGAAGGCAAGAAGGGAAGTGTCTATTTTTCAAGAAATGAGACAAGATGAAAAGTCTACGTTGCCAAGCTGCCAATGCCCTTGAATGCAGCAGCTCCGGGCACCTCTTAGGAATCCTACCACGACCCTCCCCTGCCCCTGCAGCCTTGCTCTCCCCCAGCACGAATGTGAATGTGCGATGCATCTTAAAGCAGGTTTTTATTAGATCTTGTGATGTTTCTGTAGCAATTGCCTTGCTACAGCGCTCTTTCCTCTGAATTTTCATGGTGAATTACAGCCCTTTCGTTCCATCACAGCTTAAACTGGTTGCTGTGGCCCGCTGGGAAAGCTGACCACCATCTAGTGGCAGTTCAGTGGTTGGGGAAGGTGGGCTGTTGTGAGTGCTGAGCCATGTGCCGCTTGCTGCAGTTCATGTGTTGAAGTCCTGGTCCCCAGTTCTTCAGAATGTGGCTAAATTTGGAGAGGGGTCTTGAAAGAGGTAATAAAGTGACATGAGGCCATTGGGGTGGGTCCCAACCCCACACAACTGGTGTCATAAGGAGAGGAGATTAGGACACGGTTATGCACAGAGGGACAGCCACGTGAAGATGACCATCTACAAGCCAAGGAGGGTGGCCTCACAAGAAACCAGCCCCATGACGCCTTGATCTTGGATTTCCAGCCTCCAGGACTGGGAGAAAATACCCCTGTGCTATTTAAGCTGCCCAGGCCATGGTGCAGTCTTATGGGAGCCCCAGCAGACTGATACAGCTCTGCTCTGCATTGAATGCAGTGGACCCCAGCAGTGCGGGGTGGGAGGAGTCCCTAATGTCAACCCTTGAACTGTAATCATCATCATGATGCTTGTCCCTTCCACACACCTCCCGCCCTCCATGCGCTGGGGCTGGGACCACCCAAGAGACAGAAATGGAGCCCAGGACGGGGGTTCAGGCACACCCGCAGCCCTCAGCGCCCAGATCCTCCATGAAGGTGCAGCACCACGGCCAAGTTAAAGAGCACGTGGGAGGCGTAGGACTCAGGGCCGAGGACTGTCTACTCGACTCCCCTGAGTACCTGTAGCCGTCCATTTACAGGTGGGGAAGCTGAGGCCCAGAGGGGCCGAGCACCCTGCCGCACTGGTTTTACTGCACAGAGCTGGGATTCAATCCCACTGCAGGCAGTTTGGTGCCATCGCCTCTATGCTGTGCGTGCTAAGTTGCTTCCGTCACGTCCGACTCTTTGCGACGTTGTGGACCGCAGCCCACCAGGCTCCTCTCTCCATGGGATTCTCCAGGCGAGGACTGGAGCGGGTTGCCATTTCCTCCTCCAGGGGACCTTCCCAACCCAGTAATCCAACCCACGTCTCTTTCGTCTCCTGCACTGGCAGGCGGGTTCTTTACCACTAGCGCCACCTGGGAAGCTGTTTTCTTTTCCAACATGGACTGCTTGTGGCAAGTAGAGGGTGCCAGGATGAGAGTCTGAGTAGCCTCCTGGTGTGACCTTGGGCAGCCCGGATGGACACTGGGACGCAGCTGCCTTTGTGATGATGGTCTTCACTGACCTGCAGAGACGTCCCCCGCACCTGCCTCCTGCCCCCACTCAGAGAACAGTCAGGGAGCAGACCATCCGGCCTCCTGCGAGTGAGTGTGTCTGCTGGGAAGGGGATTCATCTGAGGGGCAGCCATCCACAGCCCAGGGGTTGTGGCTAGGGTGGATGAGTGGGGGATGCTTTTAAGGTTGTACGGTAAACTGTTCCTCAGGTTACCATCAATCTGCTGTCCTTTCTCCCTGTGCCACCTTGAGAGACCGAGTAAAGACAGGCAGGGAAGCCCCCAGGGAACTCGGCTCAGGCGGTAAAGAATCTGCCTGCGATGCAGGAGACCCAGGTCGATCCCTGGACCAGGAAGATGCCCTGGAGAAGGGAGTGGCTACCCACTCCAGTATCCAACACACCTGTCGCTTTGAGGTTTTTTGGACATCATCATATGATCTACATATAATGGGCTTCCCAGGTGGCTCAGTGGTAGAGAATCCACCTGCCAATGCAGGAGATGCAGGAGAGGTGGGCTCGACCCCTGGGTGGGCGAGATCTCCTGGAGGATGAAATGGCAGCCCGCTCCAGTCCTCTTGCCTGGAGAATCCCATGGACAGAGGAGCCTGGTGGTCTACAGTGCATGGGGTCACAAAGAGTCAGACACGACTGACACAAAAGACAGGCAACCTCCCAGCCCCTCTCAGCATGGTCCCATGAAGAAGAAACCAAAGTCAGATCCAAGTTCACCTCCAAAAATAGCCTTGAAAAGTATCTTTCCTAAAGTTATTCTGCAAGGAACCAAAGAGCAGTTACGCTCATAAAAGAGACAGAAGTGGTTTAAAACCTTTTTCTTCTCTCAAAGGCCCCCAGCCACAGCCCACCTCCACCTCCCTCCACAAACATGTGGGTCCTCTGGCCAGGAGCCTGCTCTCTGGTGCTTAAACACAGTCCTTTGATCACCTTTTCCAAGCACAGAAACTGGTCAGAGAGTGAAGAAGCCGCTCAGAGCCACACAGCTTGGACATAGGTCCAAGCAGACTCCAACAAGCAGGAGTCTGGCCCTGAGATCCCCGAACCACAGCTCTGAACAGACTTCCATCCCAGTGCCTGTGACCTGGGGCTCTTCTTATAAGAAGAGAAGACACAAAAACACACAGAGAAGGTCGTGAAACTGGCGGGCCTAGTCGGGGGACACTGAGGGATGCCCACGATGACCAGAGGCCAGAAGGAGTCTCCCCTGGAGCCCTCCTTGAGACAGTGGTCCTGACAAGACCTTGGTCCTCAGACCTCTAGCCTCCAGAAAACTGTGAGGGAACACATTCTGTTGTGTTAAGCCACCTGGCTCAGGGAAATTTGCTAAAGGCAGGCCTAGGAAATGACGGTTGTCCCTGGGTGCCCACGAGGGATGGGGTTTAGGACACCGCACACACCCAGATCTGCAGAGGCTCGTACTTGGTCCTCTGTATCCGAGGATGCAGAAGGGCCAGCCGTAATAAGAAAGTCATTTATTTTTGCTTACATGATTATAAGGCAACCTCAAACTAATAATGCAGAAATTCCATTTTGGTTTTTCAGTTCTCACTAAGCACCTTATTTGCTGGTGTTGGGTTCTTTGCCCTCGGCCCTGTGATCTGCAAACACTTGACCATGAACCTGGACTAGATGAAAAGCCCCCTGGTGAGGGCAAAGTCTGGCCTCTATTCCAGTCAAGACCAGTGAGCTGATGAGGAAGAGAACCCTGAACGCGCTGTGGTTCCCCCTAAACCTTCACAGCAGAGCTGTGTCACCGGCAGGAAAGTTCTAGTCAGGCACACATGGACTCAAAGGCCCTACAAACACCCACTCCAAAGTCAAACCTAAACGTTTGGAAAGTATCCACAGTAGCCAAAGTGTGCAAACAACCTACGTGTCCATCGAGAGATGAAGGGATAAAGTGTGGTTTATCCACACAGTGGAGTGTTACTCAGCCTTAAAAGGGCAACAGTCCTGCTATCTGTGACAGGATGGATGAACCTTGAGGGCATTATGCTAAATGAGATAAGCCAGCCACAGAAAGGCAAATACTGCAGACGCTATTTACTATGTCACTCAGTTATAAGAATGAAATCATAGCATCTGCAGCAACATGAATGGACCTAGAGATGATCACACTAAGTAAGTCAGACAGAGAAAGACAAACACCATGTGATATCACTTATATGTGGAATCTAAAAAAATGATATAAATGAACTTATTTACAAAACAGACTCACAGACATAGAAAACAATGTTTTAGTTACCAAAGGACAAAGAGGGGGGAGAGATAAATTAGGAGTTTGGGGTTAGTGGGTACAAACTACTATATATAAAGTAAGTTAACAACAAGATCCTGCTACATAGCAAAGGGAACTATATTCAATATCTTGTAATAACCTATAATGGAAAAGAATCTGAAAAAATGTATATATATATATAAACTGAATCACTTTGTTGTACACCAGAAACTAACACAACATTGTAAATCAACTATGCTTCAATTAAAATAAATTTGTCTCTAAAGTCAAAACCCAATTTTTGTGTACTTTAAGACATATTAGGGACTTCCCTGGCAGGCCAGTGGTTCAATGCAGGGGACGCTGTCAATGCAGGGGACACAGTTCAATCCCTGGTCAGAGAACTAAGACCGTACATGCCACATAGCACCACCGAAAGATAAAAAAACTAAACAAAAACAACAAAATCACTTTTAATAAACCTGAAAAATACTTAAAAGTGATCACTTTTCCATTGTTGTTGTTCAGTCACCAAGTTGTGTCCAACTCTTCATGACCCCATGGACTGCAGCACACCAGGCTTCCCTGTCCTTCACTGTCTCCCGGAGTTTGCTCAGATTCATGTCCACTGAGTGGTGATGCTATCTAACCATCCCACCCTCTGCCGCCCTCTCCCATTAGCCCGGATAATTTTAAAGTAATGACCGTGTTTAGTGTTCACACCATCTGTGCTTTGAAGGGATGGTTCCTGAGGATGGTTTCTCCCAAACCCTCTATCACCAGAAGTGGGGCTGCCCTGGGCCCACTGACGGCTCTGGGACCCACCGGGGCTTTACCTCGAGGGCACACTTCACAGGGTCGCTCCCGAGACAGGAGGCGGGTGGGTCAAGGCAGGCCTGCTCCCCGGGACTCCAGGGCACAGACTTCGGTGCAGAGACCCCTGTGGCTTTGCCGACCCTTCTTAGGTCATGTGGCATCTGAGACCTTCCCCAGCTCCTAAGTGCCGCCCTGACAGACAACCGCCTCATGGGGAATCCAGTCTTGGTGTCTCAGAAAACCGGGGCTAAGACATTCTACTTAATCACCGCCTCACCCTTCCAGGAGGACCCCACCACCCTCCCCACTTTATGGAGGAGGAGTTGGAGGCACAGAGCCCCGGTTGGTGGGGACAGCGAGGAGGCTGTCCTGAGGCTGAACTTGGCCTTCTCTGTCAGGGTTAATGTGATTATTTTTCACAGGCCATGATGACAGGAAATACACTTTCAAAGGTTTAAAAATAGATCCACAGTCGTTTTTCCAGAACACGTGACATTCTGACAACGAAATTAGGTGACAGCTTTCAGATTAGACCTTTCAGAGGCTAGTGCTTGGAAAACCCATTCTTCTAATCGAGCCATCCTCTGACCTGTAGTGACCAGTTCCCCAAAGTCATTTTCTCCTAAGGGAAAATGGTCCTCAGGTGCTGCATAGGGCAATGTGAGGGACAAGTGGCCTGCCATCCTGCAAAGGATCCTTCCCTTGGTCAAAGCTGGAAAGTCTTTTAATCAGCTGGCTGTCAGTGGTGCAGAAGTGAGCAGCCAGTTAAGGATGAGGCCTGTCCACCAAGTGGGACCCTCTCCACACCCCTACCCATCACCCGCCACCCCAGCACCACCCCATCACCCACTCCACCCCACCCCAGACCTCACACCTCACACCCCACACCACACCTCACACCTCCTCCCATCTCCCATTGCACCCCACCCCACACCTCACACCCCACACCCCTCAGGCCAGCAAAGCACATTTTGGGACAGGTGGGGCCTGTCCTTGAAGTCACCACAGCCCCAAAACTGCCTCAGGAAGGCTCCCTGGGCCAGAGGGGCTCCCTCGGGGAGGGGCGCGCGCTCTCTGGAGCCGCCCTCCTGAGCCCCACCCTTCTGCTCCGGTCCATCCTTCCCCCCACCCCGTCTCTGGCGCCTTTGCTGGACGCCAGTGTCACACCTCCAGCACCTAGTCCTCTCCGTGGGGAGCTGAGGAGGGCCCCGGGGCTGGGACTGTGGACTTGAGAGCCCAGAGGCCGTGGCCTTGGCCCCATGCCTTGGCCTCATGCTGGGCAGAGGGCGGTGGGCCTGAGAGGGTGCAGTTCCTGGGCTGGAGGCACTGCAGCCGGCTGGGGACTGTGGGGACCCCGGAAGAGCAGGCTGAGCTCTGGGGACATCTGGGAGGGATGGAGCAGGGTGCTCCCTTTGGGTTTCCAGAAACTTCTAGAAGAGTGGCAGTAAGCAGGAGCCTGGGAAGCACGTGCTGCTGCAGCCTGAGGGGAGCAGAGGAAATGGCCGCTGAAAGCCTAGGGGACAGAAGGGACCTGCAGGCTGGCGAGCCATCTTTGGGGAGGGGCCTCTGTGAACACCCAGCAGACCCAGCCCCTCTGGGGTGGATCCCAGCTCACTGAGGTCGGGTGTGTGGGGGCGGGCAGGGGTCACCCTCCCCCGCTAGGTCCCCCTGCTAGGTCCCTGTGAGGGCCCCTCCTGTCAGAGAAAGTCCAGAGGGGCTGGAGTGTCTGCCCGCTCCACTCCCGCTGGTCCACATCCGGAAAGAAGGACGCTGCCCGGATTCAAGGACGTCCTTTAATCACAAATATGTCTCCACAGTCTGGCCACAGGCAGGAAGCGAGTGCGGTGGGGGTCACTGGGAGACAGCTCAGCCCGTCCCCAGCAAGACCAACAGCTGCGCCCGCTCCCTCCCGGCCCCTGGACTGCCCTTCCCAGGCCAACGCCTGTGCTTGACCGCTCTGGCTGGCATCCCGGGGTGAGCTCTTCTTGGTAGAAGAGGGGATTGGGGGGTCTGCCCTGCCGTTGGGGCTCCAGAAGCCTTGGTCAGGCTGGGCCTCCGTGCCCACCTCCCCACCTGCCCTGCAGCTTCTGTGATCAGGCAGCCCTCCCCCCACCCCCCCACACAGACCGCGGCCTACACGATGCCCTCCGGGCGCTTGCTCCTCCAGACCACCAGCGCCGTCACGAGCAGGGTCACCAGGATGGGGACCACGATGAAGGGGCAGAGGACGCTGCTGGGTGGGTCCTGCAAGGCCCTGCCTGAGACGGGGCAGTTTCGGAAGTAGTGCTGGTGGATGGCGAGGAAGAACTTGTCCACCTCCGCGTTTGGCCAGAAGCAGTCCAGGTTTTGCGCCACATGCCTGGTGCAGTTGGAGAGCTCCCTGTAGCTCCTGCAGGCGGAGAAGCAGGTGGTCAGGTCCTGAGGGGCAGAGGACCCAGGGGGGACTCGAGCAGGGCTCTCCAACCCACTCCCCGAAGCCCAGGCCCCGAGGCGGTGACTCTGGTTCTAGAGACAAAGGTCCTGGAAGGCTCCTGGGGGGGGGGGGAGGGGTGGGAAGCGTGTGGCCAGACCCCAGGAGGCAAGCTGGAGCTAAGGGATTCTAGGAGCTACGATGTCACACCAAGGGCAGACTAGAAGGTGGACCAGCTAAGCACCTTTAGAAGGAAGTCTGGAAAAACGAGCTTCAGCCCTTTGAGCGCCTTGCCATCTCCCCCACCCCGTGCAGACCACCCCGGCCCGGAAGCTCCCCCAGTGGCCCACAGGACTTGTTGTGAGGCCTCCCACCCTACCTTCACCCCAACCCCTCATCTTCCCACTCTCTCTGGAATTGTGCCACAGCACTGTCAACCTTCACTCTAGTAGGTTATGCATTCATTTTGCTTATTGAGTGTAAACACCATGAGGACAGGGATGTTGTCTGTTTGGTCACCTCTGTAATCCCAGTGCCTAAAAGAGTCCCCGGCACACGCCAAGAACCAATACATTTTGTTCTAAATAATGCTAAAATATAAATAACATAAAATTTACCATTTCAACCCTTTTCAACTGTATAGTCCAGTGGTATTAAGTATTGTGGCATTGTTGTGCAACCATCAGCACCATCCATCTCCAGAACTATTTCATTCCCAAACAGAAAATCTGTCCCCATTAAACACTCATGCCTGTCTTCCCTCTAGTCTCTGGCAACTCCTGCCTTCTATCTCTGTGAAATCTGATGACTCCAGTAGCTCACATAAGTGGGCTCATACACTCTTTGTCCTTTTGTGATTGGCTTATTTCACTGAACAGAATGTCCTTGAGATTCATCCATGTTGTTGCACATGACAGGGTTCCGTTCCTTTTGAAGGCTGAATAATATACTGCTTGTGCATACTTCATTGTATCTTCTCATTGATGGGTATTTGGGTTGCTTCTATGTTTTAACTGTTGTGACAAGTGCTGCTACTTTGAATATAGGAGTTCATGTAGTCCAATTACCTATTCAAGTCTCTGCTTTCAGAAGAGCTGAAATATTCAGCTCTTTCAGCTGCATAATCAGAAGCCAGAATTGCTGGATCATATTATAAGTTTGTTTTTAATTTTTTGAGTCAATTTTTAAAAATAAACGAAGATTCAATGTTGGGGAAATGAAAATGTAGTTTCCAGAAGGTATCACTTCTGCTTCTGCTTAGGATAGAAAAAGCAAAACAGAGTGCTGATTCCTCTTGAATGACAACCAACAAAGCCGAAGAAACTACAAAGCCATAGATCTTGAGTTCATCAGAGAGCTGAGACTGCAAGTCAACAATGTAACTTGGGTTTCAGGGAAGAGCAAGGCGGTGTGAGGAGGATGCAGCTGCTAAAAAGCTGCCCAGGGTTCAGTGTGGGCTGGGGGGAGGGGGCTCAGTCTGGAACTCCTGGAACCCAAGGTGCACTGGTGGTTCCCTGACTCTTTGCTCTTTCCCGTGAGGCTCTAGGGGGAGCTCGTGAGAAAGGTTAGGGGCAGGCACAAACACCACACATTTCCCAAACCCTTCTCACATAAGCAGCAACACCGCCTTGGGCCCCTGGAGGATGAGAAACGCTGATCCCAGTGAACAGATTCTGCTGCTTTGAACATGGGAGTGCATTTACCTATTCATCTCTGTGACTGCAGCTAAACAGGACTGAAGCCCTCCCAGACCCTTATCTCCAGGAAGCAAAGCCTTGAGCTGCTGACTGTCAGCCCCAGGGCACAAGACAACACACCATGGCTGGGAGAAGGATGGGAAAAACTCTTTTCCCTTGGGAGAACAGCAGGAAACCATCCTGGACCTAAGAATCTGCATGATACCACACCACTGGGAGAGGGACAGGAATGTCCCACCCAAGCCCCAACAGATACAGGGCAGAGTCCGGCCACCACCAGGAGGAGGCCAACGGCATACAGCTTTTCTGAGCTGAGACTGGACCAGGACAAGGGAACCCCTCTACCTCTCTCCCAAAATAAATCTGACATAGAATAACAAGCAACAGTACTCTGCCACAGGGAGGGGGAGAGAGACCTACTCTGTGGCACAGGTGTGCAGGGTGGGACACAGTACACAGAGAAAAATTCTCTAGCCCCACTCTGAGCACAAGGCAATGGGAAATCACTGCAGAGTTCTTCGAAGCCTATCAAGCTCTGAAGGAAACCACAGCCACAACAAATCCCAAACCCAGCTCAGCTCCTCACAAGATCAACTTAAATCCCATAATAACAGCCTGACACAAGAGGCTTAACAATTTCCAGATGTAAATACTATTTGTCTCAATCTCTTCCCTTCTACACATGCAAGTTCAACATCCAGTAAAACATTAGGACTCACTGTCAAACCATAAAACAATCAATAGAGTCTGACTCAGAGATGACCCAGATTCAGTAATTATCATACAGGGATTTAAAAATATTAATATGGGAAAGGGTCTAGTTGAGAAGGTAGACAATATGCACCAACAGAGAATTTCAGCAGAGACAGAAATGTAAGAAAGTCAAAGAGAAATGCTGGGGGAAGGAACCCCACAGTATCAGAGAGTCCATCTTCGATGAGGTCATCATCAGACTTGGCATCTGAGGAAAGAACTAGTGAACTTGAAGATGGGTCAATGGAAATTACCCAAGCTGAAACAAAAAGAAAAACATAAGAGCATCTAATAGTTGTGATAAATTAAGAGCACTGTCAATGATGTCATCTCCAACTTGTAATTGGAGTTCCAAAAGGAGAAGGAATGGGGCAGAAGAAATATTTAAGAGATAACGGCTGAGAATTTTCCAAAAATAATGAGATGAAAAACCATAAATCTAAGAAGGCCAGAGACAGCCCCCCCCAAACAGAACAAAAAAGCAAAGCAACAGCAACAACAGCCACCTAGATATTAAAGTCAAACTGCTGAAAACCAACGGTGAAGGAAAAAAATCCAAGAAAAATCTTGGCGTTATTCAGGAAAAAGAGAGACACCTAAGAGGAATGTGTGGTGTGAACTACAGCAGACCCCTTACTGGGACTATGCAAGCCAGAAGACAATGGGTGGCACTTTTTAAGTACTAGGTGGGGGAGGGGGAGGCGTAGAGGGAAGGGCCACAAACCCCTGTCTGCCCAGAATCCTTTACTCAGCAAAAATATCTTTGAGATATGAGCTTGCAATAAACATCTTTTCAGAAAAAAAGCTTATAGAGTTCATGGTCAGCAGACCTGTGCTACAAGAAATGTTAAAGTTCTTCAGTCAAAAGAATATAACAGAAGGAACTCTGGACCCACACAAAGAAATGAAGAGTTCCTCCCACTAAAATGAAGATTTACGAAATGTGCTTTTCCTTATTTTAGGCCAGGAAATGAGTACACAGAGAAGAAGCCATAACTCAGCATTGAGGAGACACTCAGGCATGTATTGAAAAACTGAAGGGAAACGGTTGGGGTCCCTCCAGCACCCAAGCACCCCTCCACCACAGCTCCTATCATATGGTCTCTCAATCACTAGGTCACTGTTTTTTCTGGACTGCTTGCCCTTTGGGCCATGACCCCACGTGCACACAAGGCCTCCCTCAGTCCACATGACCATCTAAATGGATGGAGAGAGTGGGCAGAAGAAGTGGAGGGTGTGTAGGAGCCATGCTCACAGGGGTGTGTGGTTTTTCTAAGAGAACAAGGATTCATGTTCCAAGTAGAAAATGGAAGTGGAAAAAAGCTACAGGAAGTTAGGACAGACTGGGTCTCATTGTGAAAAAATGAATTAGTACATGTCAGAAGCCTGGTACAAGGTAAGTGAAAGTGCGTCAGGGATCATGAAAAACCAAAGACCAGCCTTTTGAGCTTGTGGTTGGCCAACTACAGGGCTGCATGTTACAAACCCTGGTTTGAATGGTTGTCTTCCCCACCTCAGACCCATCAGATTGACGGGTAGTTTTAGGTGTGGTACAGACAGTGACACAGTCAGTCCTAAATGTTATCCCCTATGCTCTGCCTGAGGAATAGAGCTGGGATGTCCCTTGGAGGAGGCATTGCTAGAATGGGAAGAACCCCTGACCCAGGAAACTGTGACACCAGGGACCAGACCAGGCACATGTTGAGGCTGAGCCAGTGGTGGGCCCTTCTGGGGCCAAGCACTTTCTCCTTGAAATATCTTTCCAGTCTGCAAACCCAACCCCCCCACCCCCGTCTAAAAATATCCCTCATGCGGAGTCCGCTGCCCACTTCATCCTGTTTATTTATACAGAAGTGACAGCTGAAACTCTCAATAAATATTGTGAGCTCTGTCAGCAAGGATGTGATACAAGAATTCCCTCCAGAGTACAGACATTCTTCTGTTCAAAAGAACACAGTACCGACTGAAGGGGCCAAAATAATCATGAAGAAATATTCTTGCTTTAACCCTCTACTTTCAGTTCTCATGTAATGGAATCATTTTCCTTTTTTGGCCAGACTTTCTATTCTGGGCCCCCACGTGAACTTTGCTTGGAATGTTCCTGAACACTGTGGTGGGAGTTTCCAGTATGTCTGGGTCCCACCAAGCCAAGGCTCCTGGCACTGCACTTGATGATTATTTACTTGTTGACAAGAAGGTGCCTGCCACTGCCCACAGGGGACTTGTCTACTCTGGGGACACCAGCCAGCATCAGGACTGACTGGTCCCAATTGTGGAGTATCAGTATGGGCCCTGGTGCCCCGAAGAACTGGGTTCAAATCCAGCTCCACCTCTTATGCTGAGTGATTCCGGGGCCTCATCGCTCCCTTCCAAGCCTTATTGCTGTTGTTCGGTTGCTAAGTCATACCCGACTCTTTACAACCCCATGGACTGCAGCACGCAGGCTTCCCTGTCCTTCACCATCTCCCGGAGTTTACTCAAACTCATGTCCATGAGTCGGTGATGCCATCCAACCATCTCATCCTCTATCGTCCCCTTCTCCTGCCCTCAATCTTTCCCAGCATCAGGGTCTTTTCCAATGAGTCAGCTCTTCACATCAGGTGGCCAAAGTATTGGAGCTTCAGCTTCAGCATCAGTCCTTCCAATGAATATTCAGGGTTGATTTCCTTTAGGATTGACTGGTTTGATCTCCTTGCAGTCCAAGGGACTCTTAAGAGCCTTCTCCAGCCGTGGTCCTCCAAGCCTTGGTCTCCTTATAATCAGTGAAGAGACAGGTCCTGACCTGACAGGGTTACTGGGCAGATCAAGTTCAACGAAGTTATGGACCTGATGCACAGCAGGTGCCCAGTAAGTGGAGGACTTCTGGACAACTGGTGTGTGGTCCCTGAAGGGGACATTTCTTGTTCTATAAACTCGAGTAAGTGTTGACCAGGCGGTGTGTGTCCAAGTCTTCAGAGTGTCTGAGGAGGAACCACCAGTGTGGTTCACTTTCTCTGGACCAGTATTGGATTCCATCTCCCCAGGACAGTTCACAGCCTGGTGGCTTCCAGCAGCTTTAAAGACCTGCTGGCTGTCGGGGAGGTGGCACCACCAGGCGCTCTGGCAGCTGGGGCATGTGAAGGAGGCTGGGGCCCATCTGAGGCCGGCCTGGGGAGCCTGTCTAAATGCTAAACTGACATGCTGTTGTTGTTCGGTCACCAGGTCCTGTCCGACTCTCTGCCACCCCATGGACTGCAGCACACCAGCCTTCCCTGTCCATCACTCTCTCCCGGAGTTTGCTCAGATTCATATCTATCGAGTTGGTAATGCCATCCCACTGTCTTATCCTCTGTTGTCCCCTTCTCCTCTTGCTCAGTCTTTCCCAGCATCAGGATTTTTTTTTTCCCCCCAGACTGATGTGGGGGGTGGTTAGATAGATACGGAGGTGTGTGGGTGGGTCCAAGATACAAATAGTTCTAGAAATACAAATGGCTAACAAGCATTGGAAAAAAAAAATTGTTTAACCGCACTTCTAAGGAAGAAAGAAGCAAACATCCAAACAGAATCCATTTTCAGAATGAGAATATGCAATGCTGATGAAGGTCAGTGAAATGAAGCAGGTGTTTGTATCTTTACTAGTAGAAGATAAACTAGTAACAGTTTCCTGAAAAGCTATTTGGCAATTATGTCTGAAGAATTTCAAAATCATGGATACCCTTTGAATCAGGAATTCTATTTCTGGGAATTTTCCTAAATTAATAACATTAAATGTAGACCAAAGTCATGTAAGAAGATGTCCCCTGTAGATTTATAATTATGAAAAAGAGCAAACAATAGGGCAGTGACTAAAATCGCTTACAAGAGCCTCTGCTATGTAGCTATAAAAATGATATTCAGGAAGAAAACATTTATGTTAAAATGTTGAACAGAAGAAGCTGCTGAGACCAAGTGATACAGACTGTGGTTTCAGCAGAAAGTGGTCCATGCAGGAGAGGAAGACCCCAGAACGTTAAGAGTTGTCACCACTAGAGGTGGTGGACTTTATTCTCCTATCTCCGCTTTTAGAAGGATTTTTCCACGTTTTCTCTACAAGCACATATTATTTTTATAATTGTATTTTTTCAAGGCCTGTAGAAAGCTGGACACTCAAGCCCCCTGCATTTGCAGCCGTGGGGAGCCCGTCTCCTTAGCCTTTGGCGCAAGGAACACTCTGAATCCCAAGCAGCTGGGAGGACTCGGTGCGAGCCGGGAGCAGGCTGGCGGGGAGTGGGGGGTGCGGGCACCCTCAGCCCCCCTGTCCGGCGGGGGTCACCTTGCTGGGGGCGTGGCCGCTCCACATCTGTCACCGACCAGGGCTCAGAGGGGCTGCGGTGGCCCCCGGCTTCTCCCGAATCCTGCAGACCCCGCCCCGTCCAGCAGGCCCGCAGCCTGCGGCCTTCCTTCCGTCCACCCGCCTAACCTCTGCCCCACTTGGGTGGGGTCAATCCCGGCCCGGGGACCACCTTGGGCATGCCCCCTCTCCCACCCTCTGCTTCCAGCACGGGGGTTCTCCCTTCCCTGCCCCCTCCCGGGCCGCTCCGGGGGTGGGCAGGAGCTCCGGGACACCCCTCCTCCCTCCGGGGGGTGGGAAGCTCTGCTCCAGGCTGTAGTCGGGGTGGGGGGCGGACCCCTCGGAGAGACACAGGGCGGAGGCAGTTCCGGGGCGCAACTGGCCACCGGGCCCTCACCTCCTCCCGGGTTCCACGCAGATGCTGCGGGATGATCTGCCCAGTCTCCAAGGGGCGTCCGGACCTGAGGGCTGGGAGGGCCCCGAGGGCAGGACCCCCTTTGGCATCCATTTCCCCCCCGCCCCTCCCGCCGGCTCCGCGCCCCGCGGTGCCCGAGGACCCCCTGCTCCCTGGACCCTCCTTGCCGGAAGGACGAGGCCACCAGATGGCGCCCCCTCCTGGGGACCGCCTCTCCTGGGTCCCTCCTCCCCTGACCTCTTCCCCAGAGACCCCCTTCCTCGCAGTCAGCACCCCCACCCCGCCCCGTCTCTCCCTCGGGGCTGTCTTCTCGCTCCATCAGCGGCCTGGTTCATCGGCCCGCGCGGCCGCCGGCCCTCCCCGCCCGGTGAGGGTCCTCTGCGCTCCGTCGCGCTCTATCCCTCCTCTGTCGGGCCCTGTGGGCTGCAACCTCCGACACCCCTGACATCCTCACCCCATCTGAAGCCTTGGTCCTGGGCACAGCGGGCTGTCCACGTACCTGACTCTCGGGGTGCCCCCAGCCTAGCCCCATCGCTCATGCCTGGCTGGCTGGGAAGCCTTGCCTTCTCTGAGTTACCTTGGATTCCCCCCCATTTCCAGGGGTCCCCTCCCCTCCTGAAGCCCTGTCACTGTGACCAGCTTTCATTTCTCTGCACTGATGGTGGGCCAGGGGCGTGGGCATCTCTGTGCCTCTTCTCCTCCCCGTACTCAGCTTAGCAGTTCAGTCAGTTCAGTTCAGTCGCTCAGTCATGTCCGACTGTTTGCGACCCCATGGACTGCAGCACGCCAGGCTTCCTTGTCCATCACCAACTCCCAGAGCTTACTCAAACTCATGTCCATCGAGTCAGTGATGCCATCCAACCATCTCATCCTCTGTCATCCCCTTCTCCTTCTGCCGTCAATCTTTCCCAGCATCAGGGTCTTTTCCAATGAGTCAGTTCTTCGCATCAGGTGGCCAAAGTGTTGTAGTTTCAGCTTCAGCATCAGTCCTTCCAATGAATATTCAGGACTCATTTCCATTAGGATGGACTGGTTGGATCTCCTTGCAGTCCAAGGGCAGCCATCAACTCTCTCCTCCACTTTCCTCTCTTTTGTAGCCTGGGCTCTGTCCACCATGGGCTCTTGGGGCCACAGCCCTGGCCTCTGTGCTCTCCAGTTTCAGCCCACTGCCCACATTGGGTCACCCTTGCTTCATACGTTCAATGCTCCCCCCGTACCTGCACTGCATTCAAAAGCGCTCATGCAGCCCACACCTCTCCACTCTCCACTGTCCCCCTCCCTCTCCCTGGCCACCCTGCCTGGCTGGTGTTCCTGCCTCAGGACCTTTGCACATGCTGCACTTTCTACGTGGAAGATCGTTCACCCGGTCATCACAAGGCTAGCATCTGCATGTCCCTCAGATGTCACTTCCTCAAACAGGCCTTTTTTCTGATGCTTCAACTCGTTAGGATCTCCAGCAAAGTAGGGTTTTCCTTCACAGCTGTGTCCTTCTTTGTATCTGAACTTTTAACTCGGGATTGTTCACTCACTGTTGGTCTCAGTGACTAGACGGCAAACACCACGATGGCAGGGCGAGTGTAGGCAAAAACAAAGCCCCACTCATCCTGTTCACAGCAGTCATCTCAAAGGCAAGAGAAACAAAAGCAGAAGGAAGAGAAAGAGACAGAGCTGGCTGGAGACGTGGGAAGGCGGCAGGGGCGATGGAGCACAATCCAGCGCAGAAGACGGTAACCTGGTAACCCGGTAACCTGGTAACGCGGTAACCTGGTAACTGGGAAGAGAGGGGCGTTCACACCAAGAAGGGCGTTGTCAGAGGTCCACAGGGTCCACACAGCCTACTGCTGTGAGTAATCATGACAAACTCTTCTTGTGGGGGGCTGTAACACAGCTCTTCAGGTTCAGTGAATAGTAAGTAGTATAAAAATGAAAAATAAATTTAATAAACCTGATTTCAGTGACTATATGAGGAAGTTTCTATCCTGCAAAGAATCAACAACCTTCTTAAAAGTCCCAGGATCCTATTTAGGCTGCAAAGGAAAACTTGATACATCTTGAAGTGCAGATTTTAAGTCTTTGACTACAATATTAGCTCAGACGGTAAAGCCTCTACAATGCGGGAGACCCAGGTTCGATCCCTGGGTTGGAGAAGGAAATGGCAACTCACTCCACTATTCTTGCCTGGAAAATCCCATGGACAGAGGAGCCTGGTAGGCTACAGTCTGTGGGGTCGCAAAGAGTCGGACACGACTGAGCAACCTCACTTCACTTCACAATATCAGAAACTAGAAATTAGTAAGAAAAGGACAAAATTTTAAAAAAATGAACCCCTAGAAATGAAAGATCACTCATATAATTTCAGGGTCAAATGGAATTTAAAAATTCAATTATAGGTTGTTAAGAAAAAATAATGGCAACATTGCATGTAAAAATTAATGAAATCAAGGCAAAACTTAATTTTGAGAAAAATCTGCAGTTGTAGTTTATCTTATTATTACTAAAAATAAATGAAAATAAATGAAGTAAGAATCCAAATCAAGACATTTAAATAAAGAACCACAAAATAGATCTCTCCAAAGGGCAAATAATTTAAATGCATTACTAATTATTGAAAACTAATATTTATTGATATTTTTAAAAAACACAAAAATGAATAAGTAAATTCAGCAGTTGATTCTTTAGAAAAATAGCTACAAAGAAATGACCACATTTCTGGATAATCCAGAAAAAAAGCAGAGAAAACATCAACATACAAAACCACAGATAAAAGATTAGAAAAAGTATAAGAGACTAACATGCAAAACATGTATGTTAAAAGTTGGAAAGTCTTTGATGAATGGGAATGCTTTGGGGGAAATTACAAATGATGAGATCTTGACTTATAATGTAGAAAATCTGAGAGGAAAAATTTGCTAAAGAATTACTTTCACAAAAGGTGCTAGACTCAGGCAGTTCTTTCAGATTCTTAAGGTCACAGAAAAAGATGTCAAGCTTCTCAGTTCTTTGAAAAAGTTAACAAAACCCTGATCCCAAACCTCTTATGATGGCCCGCCCACGTGCCTAGGAACAGGCAGGCTCATGCAACAGATGTTCACTTTCACTTATAAATAGACACAGATGTCCTTTTTCAAACACCAGCAATTTTAAGCTAGCTGTATAGAATAAAGTGGGTTTATTTCAGGAAGTCTTCAGTGCTATTACTATAAAGTCATACTTCAATTTGTCAAAGGAAAGCAGCAATCGTTTTGATACATGTTGCAAAGGCATTTGATAAAACTGAACATTCATTTCTGATTTAAAACAAATAAAAAAAGCCCAACTTTGTAAAGCACAAAGAAGTTCTTTCTAATGTGATTAAAAAAAATCTCTCAAACGAATAGCAAACATCACATTTGCTCTTTAGGCATTTTCATCACGGTCAGGAACCCGTGTTGTGTATTAGGTGGCCAGGTCTGTCTTCCCCCTGGTGGCTTCCACCTTTGCTCCCACCCAAGGTTTCATAGCCACTGCAGGACCTTTCCAAAATTGGGAGGGGCTGACAGCTCAGCAGGCCACTTCCTCTGGTGGCAGAAAGCCATGGGCTGGCCCTTCCTACGTCAGGCTCCAGGCTCGGAGCCAGCGTGCCAGGCCAGCTCATCTCTGCAAAGGGCCTGCGACCACAGACAGGAGGGGCTGAGTGGCCCTCGGGGGACAACCAAGCCCACCTGGGGGACTGTTCCCCGGACCCATGGTGCCTGGAGGCTGCATAGGACGGGGCATCTTTTGTTTTTCTTGATGCTGCAGGGAGCATATAAGGAAGTCCTGCTGATGGCTGGATTGAAAACATTTGACTTCAAACCCTGGAATCACCTGCAAACATGTGCTGGGCTGGTGGGACCTGAGCCAGCAGTGTACCTGGGCTCACCTGGACCCCAAGGACTTGCTATGGGGGTGGGGGGCAGGTGGTTACCATACTGCAAAGCCCTCCCTAAACTAGGGAGATTAGAGAGATTCCACCCAGCTGGAAAAATCCACCGCGACCAAGTGATAGGAGTCTTCATGCATTTCTGCCGGCCTAGGGCTGACCCACAGGACACCTCGCCAGGAACGCTTTGCAATCAGCATGACCACGGTGTGCAGATGCACTCTTGCAGGTGTCTCCTAGGTTCCCACTACAATGGGTCTCTGTCTGTTATAGAACAGGGACTCCTGACGTCTGGGCAAACCTGTCTTCCCTGGGAGCACTGGGAACTGCGAGCTCCACGTCTGTCCAGGAATGACACACACTAGGAGGTGCCCCCTAATACTCCTGGGTCAATAAATAAACAAAATGCGACAGGCTTCATACCAAGCCTGAATAGCAGGTCAATTCCATCTCCCGTCTTCACGAGACCAGCTCCCTGGCTAAACGGTACCTCCCAGGCCACCGGCACTCGCTGAGCGAGGCAGACAAATGCCATTCTTCTTGGAAAATGAATGATACAAATAAAGCAGAGAAAAAAGCCCCTTGAAAGGGGGGCTGTTTAAGGTAAGAGGAAGAAAAGGGGAAACAGGCCGGTGTTTTCTCTGTCCCTCAGGAGACACCCCCAGCCCATCTGGAGCTTCCATCAGCTAGACAGCAGAGGAAGCCAGGTGGCTGGGGGGACTGCGGGACCCCCACCCTCTTGGACAAGCCCTCTCTGGCCCCATTCTCACCACCCCCTCCCACCCTGGGGCCTCTGGCTTCAGTTCCTCTGTCTTTTGCATTTTCAGTCTCTCTTCTCCAGGCCCGGAGCCAGCCTGACTGTCCCACCCCCGAGACACTCCACCAAGGCAAATGCCAGCAGTGTTCTGGGGTCCATGGAGCTTGGGGGACGCTGCACAGAGGGGCGCCCCAGTCAGTACAGACAGGCGCTGAGTCGCCAGGATTCCCTCCGGCCTGCCCTCCTAGAGCCTCTTGTCTTGCAGACACGGGGAAGGGGGGCTTTGGGGAATTTCTGAGCCTGTTTCCTCTCATGCGGTCTTGTTTCCGGCCGCCTCTCAGGACCCACTTAGAAATGACCTGCTCCGTGACCCTCAGGCCAGATTTTGCATCTCCTGCTCTGGAGGAAGTGGTTCTCCCAGCCCTGGTCCGATGCCCCCAGCCCCATCCCCAGCTGCCTGCAGACATTCCTGTCTCCAGCTCAGTGGTTTGGGGGTACAGCCCTAAGTGCGGCCTCCGGGCCCTGGGCCCCCTGCAGGTGCTGCAGCCGCCCATGTGCTGTCTGTCGGCCCGGGCTGTGACCTCGGGTTCCCTGCTGTACCCTGGGCCCAGCACGGGGCTCACCTTGCCCCTGTGGACGAAGCTGACATGTCTGTGACTCCAGGAGCCACTCAGAGCCCTTGTTCCCTGAGCCCGGGCTGGGAGAGAGGGGCTACTGGGGGGGGGGGGTCACTGTCCCTTCCTGCCTGGGCTGTCCAGGACCCCAGTGTGGACAGATGAGTCCTGGGGACAGCTGGGGTTCCCGCCTGGATAGGGGGTCTGCAGTGGAGAGTCCCAGGCCCCCGGTGCACACACCTCTCAGAAGCACAGGCCGCAGTCTCTGCCCTCAGAGAGCTATCAGTGTACCAGCCCCCACTCAAACCCCGCAAGCTGGAGGCCTGCCTTGGGGAAGGACAGGGGGATACCGTGAGCTGAGTCTTCACTCGGCATCCAGCCTGGTCGGGGCTGCCTGGAAGCAAGGTGTGCAGCCACGTCGGGGCCGGGCTGTGGTGGGGGGGCTGGGTGAGATTGGAAGGGTGCATGCTCCTCCAGGCAGGGCATGGGGCTTGGGAAGCCGGATTTCCACTTCTGCCTCAGCCAGCTGCCCTGTGAAGCTGTTGTGTGTCCTCAGGTGAGGGGCTGAGGGTCTCTGAGCTGTGGGATCCAGCTGGGCAGGAGGCCCAGGGCTGAGACGCCACCAGGAAGGCAGTGCATGTGGGACAGTCCCCACTCCCCGAACCCCAGTGGGAAAAGCGCCCAACCAAGGTGACGCTAGGAATGCTCAAAATTCTCCAAGCCAGGCTTCAGCAGTATGTGAACCGTGAACTTCCAGATGTTCAAGCTGGTTTTAGAAAAGGCAGAGGAGCCAGAAATCAAATGCCAACATCCGCTGGATCATCGAAAAAGCAAGAGAGTTCCAGAAAAGCATCTATTTCTGCTTTATTGACTATGTCAAAGCCTTTGACTGTGTGGATCACCACAAACTGTGGAAAATTTCTAAAGAGATGGGAATACCAGACCATCTGACCTGTCTCTTGAGAAATCTGTATGCAGGTCAGGAAACAACAGTTAGAACTGGACATGGAACGACAGACTGGTTCCAAATAGGGAAAAGAGTACGTCAAGGGCTGTATATTGTCACCCTGCTTATTTAACTTATATGCAGAGTACATCATGAGAAATGCTGGGCTGGATGAAGCACAAGCTGGAATCAAGATTGCTGGGAGAAATATCAATAACCTCAGATACGCAGATGACACCACCCTTATGGCAGAAAGTGAAGAAGAACTAGAGAGCCTCTTGATGAAAGTGAAAGAGGAGAGTGAAAAAGTTGGCTTAAAACTCAACATTAAAAAAACTAAGATCATGACATCTGGTCCCATCACTTCATGGCAAATAGATGGGAAAACAGTGGAAACAGTGACAGACTTTATTTTTTTGGGCTCCAAAATCACTGCAGATGGTGACTGCAGCTATGAAATTAAAAGACACTTACTTGGAAGGAAAGTTATGACCAACCTAGACAGCATATTAAAAAGCAGAGACATTACTTTGTCAACAAAGGTCTGTCTAGTCAAGGCTATGGTTTTTCCAGTGGTCTATGTATGGATGTGAGAGTTGGACTATAAAGAAAGCTGAGCACCGAAGAATTGATGCTTTTGAACTGTGGTGTTGGAGAAGACTCTTGAGAGTCCCTTGGACTATGAGGAGATCCAACTAGTCCATCCTAAAGGAGATCAGTCCTGGGTGTTCATTGGAAGGACTGATGTTGAAGCTGAAACTCCAATATTTTGGTCACCTGATGCGAAGAGCTGACTCATTGGAAAAGACCTGATGTTGGGAAAGATTGAAGGCGGGAGGAGAAGGGGATGACAGAGGATGAGATGGTTAGATGGCATCACCGACTCAATGGACATGAGTTTGAGCAAGCTCTGGGAGTTGGTGATGGACAGGGAGGCCTGGCGTGCTGCGGTCCATGGGGTCGCAAAGAGTCGGACATGACTGAGCTGAACTGAACTGAAGGTGACTGCTATCAACTGAGGACGTCACTGTTTTCCTGTGTTTCTGGAAGATGTCCAAAGAGTTTGGTGGACAGCCTGGAGCTTTGCCACCACTCCGGGCAGCTCTCGACCCAGCCCTGGTGTCCTGAGCTTGGCACTGGTCAGACCACACGGCGTCTGCTCGCTCTCCAGGCTCTGCAGACAGAGCACCTCCTTGTTAGCAGCCGCCAGGCTTCCTCAGCAGAGCCCAGCCTGTGAGACACACCCACACGGAGGAGCAGGAAGGCGCAGAGGGGACAGGGGCTGCTGGGTGCCGTGCGGGGAGACTGGGCTCCAGGGACCCGGGGCTGCAGAGACCGAGGTGGGCAGGCAGCCGCCCCTCCCGACGCCCCGCTGCAGGCAGGGCTGGTCCGACACCCACAAGGGGGCCTGGGCTCCTGCTGGGAGCACGTGCGCACCAGGCCCTAGGGCAGGACAGGCCCAGTCTTGCCCCCCTAGGTGATGGACACCCTGAAACTGAGAGGGAGAACGAGGACTCGCCTAGGCCGGGGTGCATGGCCCGCGCACTCCGAAGCTGGCTGTGACCTCCGAGGGGACACGCCCCACCCCTGTGACAGCGAAACCCTCTGCTGTTCAGAGGACAGGACACGCTGAGGCCATTCACACGGTGCCCAGACTCCGCCCTGCCTTGCAGACCAGGGAGCTGGGCAGGTGACCGAGCGAGTGGCCCCAGGGGGCAGTGAGGTGGCTGGCCCAGGGGTCTGACTTGGGGTCTGCTTGCCTCCTCCATGTAGACCGCTAACCCCCTTGGGGAGGGGCCTCCCCCACTGGCCCTGTGCATGGGCTCCGCTCCGGGGAGGAAGGAGTCTGGGCCCCTCTGTCCAGGCTGGGAGGAGTCCATCTCTGGCTCCGAGAGCAGCCACTCTGGCACCAGACACCGGCTGGGCGCTGCTAGGCTGGGCTCCCCGTGGGCAGCAGGGCATGCCACCTCCTCAAGATCGGGTCACAGCAGGACTTGGCTCTGGGGGTCTGCGGTGCGAGGAGGGAAGCTCCAGTTTCTAAATGCAGGTGGTGTCTTCTGAGGGCCGGGCAGGTGGGGTGTGAGTGACCCAGAGTCTTGGGACACCGGGAGCGGTGCCCACTGGTGGCCAGGCCAGTGGGACCCCTCTTACCCATTGCCACCCTGGGATCTCCCGGGACCACTGCGTGGACAGCCAGGTCCAGCGGGGTGAAGTCCCCAGCTGGCCACACCCAGCCTGCCGGGGCCCAGGGCCCTGCCCTCGCCAGGACATGGGTGAACACGCCTGTCTGAGCTCAGGATTAAGCAGGACTGCCAGGGCGCTATATTTGTACTCTAAGAGCCTCGGGAAGCCATGCTGGCGGCTGGAGGGACGGGATTTCCCCTCCAGGCCCTGGGGCCCCGCCCCCGGGCCTGGGCAGGGCCCTGGTCCCCGTCCCCCTGCTCTAGTGGCCCTTTGTCTCCCTGATGCCACTGGATTCTCCTGGGACCGAGAGTTTCCCAAAGCCTTGACGGACAGGGGCCCCCCGGCATGAGGTCAGCCCCAACCACATGTCCCGCCAGCTGCCTGTGTCTGTGTGGCCCCTCCTGGCTGGCCCATCTTGTCTGGAGCTCAGGGCAACACCGAGGGTGGGGGCAGGGCCGCAGAACATTCTGCACCAGGGAACAGTGACCAGCAGTGGGCTTTGAGGACTGAGGCTCCATGCTTTTGCTTTTAAAATGGGTACAGTGGCCCCCGGCTCCCAGTAAGGGGGCGTGAGTCCCCCACCCTGCCTAGTAGGAGGCAGTCATGAGCCCAAGAGGCCCCCACTGAGATGCCCACCCCACCCCACCAAGGCACCTGGCCGCCCCTGACACCCTGGCCTGGTGATACTCTATTTACCACCCCAGAAACATGTGCCCATGCAGGAGGGCAAGCTGCGGTCACCCGCAGCAAGGGAGAAGCTCCCAGTCATCTGGAGGGGCTTCTCCCTGGCCCCAAATCACCCTGGGACACAAGCCTGGTCCATGAGCACCCGGAGGATGGATACACAGGGATATAGGTGTCACAGGGAACCTGCAGACCCACCTGGCTTCCAGGAGAGGGGTCTCAAACCTCCCCCACCTGCTCTGGGACCAGGTGGGGAGGGGTGTCATGCACTGGTGCTCCCCGTCAGCTCCTGTCCCCAGCGGTCTTGGCTGTCAGGGTCTGAGGACGTGTGTCTTGAGAGCTGCCTCCAGGCAGCCCTGATGCAGTCACTAGGGCTCCAGGCCCATGTCCTGCCTGCCCTGCACCTCTGATGTCTCTTTCTGGTCCCCTGGTTCTAGCAAGCCACGAACCTCTGAGCCAGAGAAAAGGAGCTCATATTTAAAGACAAAGCAAAATCTCTTCTGCTTTCTCTGAAAACACGATGAAAAGCCAGAGACAATGGGACAAAAGCAGCTTCATGAACTTCATGTTCATGAACTATATGAACAAGGCTGCTCATCATAGACTTATTATCCTGTCAGGCTGTCACTGAAGTACAAAGGCAGCAAAAAGCTCCTTGGAAATTTTTAAATTCTGAGAATGTACTAATCACATGGCTTACTTCTAGGATCTACTTCAAAGAGGTGCCTGAAGTTAAAACACGTAAAAAGGAATGATGATGTTAAAAATAGTAAGACGTGTTTGAATTAACAGCCTGTCTGCAAAGATTAAGTAACCAAGAGCCCTATCAGATTAATAGCTATTGATGATAAAAGAACCTGTGACCTGTGACATCGCTCAGTCATGTCCGACTCTTTGTGACCCCATGGACTGTAGCCTACCAGGCTCCTCAGTCCATGGAATTTTCCAGGCAAGAGTACTGGAGTGGGTTGCCATTTCCTTCTCCAGGGGATCTTCCCCACCCAGGGATCGAACCCGGGTCTCCCACACTGCAGGCAGATGCTTTACCATCTGAGCCACCAGGGAAGCCCTTTAGAACACTAGCTGAAATCAACGAAGAGAGGCAGAGAGGAAGAGGTAGGTAGATAAAAATATAGACACATGGATAGAAGGATACCTAGATAGGTAGATAGGTAGAATTAGACAGATAGATAAAGATAGGCACACAGAGGTAGATAGGTAGATGCAATGATAGATAAGTAAATAGATGGATGGATGAATGGATAGAAACAGATAGATGGGCAGATAGATAGATGTGGAGGGAACCAAAACACCAGAGTTTTGAATGTAGAGTCCCAAAGAATAGCAGGGAGAGATAAGAAAGTCTTTCTCAGTGATCAATGCAAAGAAATAGAGGAAAACAATAGAATGGGAAAGACTAGAGATCTCTTCAAGAGAATGAGAGCTACCAAGGGAGCATTTCATGCAAAGATGGGTACAATAAAGGACAGAAATGGTATGGACCTAACAGAAGCAGAAGGTATTAAGAAAAGGTGGCAAGAATACACAGAACTATACAAAAAAGATATTCACAACCCAGATAATCATACAGAGCCAGACATCCGGGAATGCGAAGTCAAGTGGGCCTTAGGAAGTATCACTACGAACAAAGCTAATGGAGGTGATGGAATTCCTCCTCAATAGCAGTTGAGCTATTTCAAACCCTAAATGATGATGCTGTGAAAGTGCTACACTCAGCAAATTTGGAAAACTCAGCAGTGGCCACAGGACTGGAAAAGTTCAGTTTTCATTCCAATTCCAAAGAAAGGCAATGCCAAAGAATGCTCAAACTACTGCACAATTGCACTCATCTCACACGCTAGCAAAGTAATGCTCAAAATTCTCCAAGCCAGGCTTCAACAGTATGTGAACCATGAACTTCCAGATGTTCAAGCTGGTTTTAGAAAAGGCAGAGGAACCAGAGAATAAATTGTCAACATCCATTGGATCATCGAAAAAGCAAGAGAGTTTCAGAAAAACATCTACTTCTGCTTTATTGACTATGCCAAAGCCTTTGACTGTGTGGATCACAACAAACTGTGGAAAATTCTTAAAGAGATGGGAATACCAGACCACCTGACTGCCTCCTGAGAAACCTGTATGCAGGTCAGGAAGCAAGAGTTAGAACTGGACATGGAACAACAGACTGGTTCCAAATAGGAAAAGGAGTACGTCAAGGTTGTATATTGTCACCCTGCTTATTTAACTTATATGCAGAGTACATCATGAGAAACGCTGGGCTGGAAGAAGCACAAGCTGGAATCAAGATTGCCAGGAGAAATATCAATAACCTCAGATATGCAGATGACACCACCCTTATGGCAGAAAGTGAAGAAGAACTAAAGAGCCTCTTGATGAAAGTGAAAGAGGAGAGTGAAAAAGTTGGCTTAAAATGCAACATTCAAAAAACTAAGATCATGACATCTGGTCCCATCACTTCATGGCAAATAGATGGGGAAACAATGGAAACAGTGACAGACTTTATTTTTTTGGGCTCCAAAATCACTGCAGATGGTGACTGCAGCCATGAAATTAAAAGACGTTTGCTCCTTGGAAGAAAAGTTATGACCAACTTAGACAGCATATTAAAAAGCAGAGACATTACTTTGCCAACAAATGTCTGTTTAGTCAAAGCTATGGTTTTTCCAGTAGTCATGTATGGATGTGAGAGTTGGACTATAAAGAAAGCTGAGCACTGAAGAACTGATGCTTTTGAACTGTGGTGTTGGAGAAGACTCTTGAGAGTCCCTTGGACTGCAAGGAGATCCAACCAGTCCATCCTAAAGGAAATCAGTCCTGAATATTCATTGGAAGGACTGATGCTGAAGCTGAAGCTCCAGTACTTTGGCCACCTGATGCAAAGAACTGACTCACTGGAAAAGACCCTGATGCTGGGAAAGATTGAAGGCAGGAGGATGAGATGGCTAGATGGAATCAACAACCTGAGGGACATGAGTTTGAGCAAGCTCCGGGAGTTGGTGAAGTACAGGGAAGCCTGATGTGCTGCAGTCCATGGGGTTGCGAAGAATTGGACAGGACTGAACTGAACTGAATGAAAAACTGGGCCTTTTGGTTTCCCTTTGATGAATAAGGTGGCATCTAAATGAAGGGAAAAAGGGGGAGAAAAACACAAAGATAAAACAAAACTTGGGACTTCCCTGGTGTCCAGTGGTGTCCAATGCAGGAGACATGGGTTCGATCCCTGGCCTGGGAAGATTCCATGTGCTGAGTAGTAACTAGGCCCATGTGTCACAATTCTAAGCCCATGCTCTACAGCCTGAAAGCCACAACTACCAAGCCCAGATGCTGCAACTACTGAAGCCCAGGAGCCTAGGGTCTGTGCTCCACAACAAGAGAAGCCACTGCCAGGAGAAGCCCACATACTGCAACAAAGAGTGGCCCCTGTTCGCTGCAAGCAGAGAAAGCCTCTGCAAAGCAGCGAAGACCCAGTGCAGCCAAACAACAGCACAGAACTCGGGTGTAGAGGACAGCAACATTTAAGGGAATACTACACACCACTGTGGTTTAGTGAGAAGTCTGGAGGATGTGGGCCACATAAACATTGCTGAAATACAAACAGGAAACAAGGAACAGGAAACTAACCCACAGTGGAGGAAGAAACTGGAGAGAGAACTCCCCCAGCCCATTCAGAGCTGAGTCCTCCCGTGGGAAGGACTCTTGCAAACATCCTCCGTCGCCCCTTCTCCTCCTGCCTTCTATCTTTCCCAGCATCAGGATCTTTTCCAGTGAGTCTGCTCTTCACATCAGGTGGCCAAAGTATTGAAGCTTCAGCTTCAGCATCAGTCCTTCCAATGAATATTTAGGATCTCCTTGCAGGAACAAATAATGCTCCAGGTGCATCAATTATTTCCTACTCTTGACTCCAGTAGTCAGGTGAACACATATATTCCATTTGTGGGCTTCCCAGATGGCTCAGTGGTAAAGAATCCGCCTGCCCATGCAGGAGCTGCAGGAGATGTGGGTTTGATTCCTGGGTTGGGAAGATCCCCTGGAGGAGGAAACGGTAACCCACTCTAGTATTCATGCCTGGAAAATCCCATGGACAGAGCAGCCTGGTGGGTTACACAGTCCACAGGGTTGCAAAAGCGTCAGATATGGACTGAATGACTGAGCACACACACACACAGCCTAATCCTAAAACCCAATTAAGGAAACTCACATAGAGGCAAATCAGGAGCTGTCAGTCAAGAAAATGCTATTAGACTCACTTCACTGCGGAGGAAACAGAGGCCCAGAGAGTTTAAGTAGTGAAAGAATCAGCAGGTTTCATGCCCGATGGGTCCCACCTCAGTTCCATGCTCCCCGCACCTCCGCCCCATGCTTGTTTTTTGTACTAATCACTAAGAGGCAGCACCCAAAGGTAACAGCTGGTCAACCCAACTCCATCCGCTGCCAATGCTCAGGACCCCAGGGCCCACGGTGCCTCCCTGGGGAGGGCTCCTGCAAACAGGTGATGCTTCCTAAGCTGATGGATTGATACCAGTCATCTCAGAGTCTCAATATCAAATTTTTATGGAATTTGGCAAAATGGTTCTCCAGTTCTTTCAGAAAAACGGGTGGAAAAATATCAGACGGAGCACAGCCTACTGTGAAATATAATGAAAGTGAACACAGTGGGATCAGATGAGCACTTCTAACTTGTAGAAAATATCATAAAGCCATGATAATCGAAGTGCTGGAATAGGACCCCAAAACATAAGTAAAAATGACCTGAAACAGACTCAAATGTGTACAAGAATGTACTAAATGCATTAAACTAAGCATAACCAAAAATTAAGGGAGGAAATATCATTCAAAAAATAATGTTAGGATCACTGAGGTAGGAAGGACATAAATTTTCATTCACGTCTTAACGTAATGATCCACTGCATTGAGAAGATAAACGTTATTTCAAAACAGAACAACTAAATAGAAATAACTTAACTATTGTGGCCACATGACTCAACTGAACCTGTGGAACAGACAGGACCTTGCCGAAATCAAAGCTCTGAGGAATGAGTCTGGGCACTTGTATTAACTGAATAATTAATTAAACAAAACCTGGAAAATAAACATCACCAAGGGAAACATGAAGAGTAAGTATTTAGAATAAGATGACAAACAGCTAGTCTTTACTGTAGCCAAGAGTTTGTACAAGAAGATTAAAATACCCCCAATGACTCAAGAGATAAACAGGGAAGGTTAAGGTCAGATAATTTGCATTTGAGGGGAAAAAAGATTGCAAACAGCTATGGGAGAACAGCTCAGTCTTCTAACAGTCAAAGATGGGCAAATTGAAACTGAAGAGGAAATCTCATTTAAATCTGCAAAAATTAAATCTTCCCAAACTCATACACAGGAACCTATGAGGAAATACATATTTTTGAATGTTGCTGGTAATGCAAATTAGTGAAATCCTTTAACAGGGCGATGGGGCCAAACCTATCAAGAACCACAGAATGCTCATGGCAAATGTCGTAGCAAGCCCATGTGCAAGAATTCTTAAAGAAATGAGTTGAAAAGAAGTAAGTCTCTATGTACAAAGTTCTTATAGCGACATCATTTGCAATATCAAACCCCAGAAATGGCTCAACATAAATAGGATTGGAAACATCAGGATGTGTTAACTTGGCCTTCTTGCCATTGATATAGGCTGCCTGCCCCGCCCTGGCAGTGGGGTAAACTCAGCTTCCCACCTACCCGAAAGGAGTGTGTTTTTAAGAAAGTGAGGTCGCGGACTTCCCTGGTGGCTAAGGCTCCTTGCTCCCAGTGCAGGGGTCCTGGGTTCGATCCCTGGTCAGGGAACTAGACCCCACACACCAGAAGTGAGTTCTCACGCAGCAATTAAATATCCCACATGCGGCAACTAAGACCCAGCACAGCCAAACAAATAAATGAAATACTTTTAAAAAGTCAAAAAAAAAGAAAGTGGGGTCTCCATTTCTTTTCTTTTTAAATCTTATTTATTTATTTGGCTGCACTGAGGCTTCGTTGAGGTATACGGGATCTTTAGTTGCAGCACGTGGGATCTAGTTCCGTGACCAGAGATCAAACCTGGGGCCCCTGCACTGAGAGCCCAGAGTCTTAGCCACTGGAATGCCAGGGAAGGGCCAAGTCTCCGTTTCTAAGACAAGGAGCTGGAGAAGAAGGATCTCAGACCTAAGGGCTGTCCCGAGTGTGTCCCGCTGGGCACCGTGTACATAAGTGTCCAGGGCTTAAGTCCTGTAAGATACCTGGAGAGAAAGGTGACCTCAAAGTGACCTCAAAGGGGCTCCCAGAGCCCCTCCCCCAGTAGACCCGGCACGTGAATGACTGAGGGGGTGGGCGGGTCCCTGGAGACCCTGTCCCTGGACTTGGCAGGGGCGCTGCATGGGGCAGGGTGAGTCCCGGGGTGAGGTCAGCATTAAGAAGGGACATCTGCCACGACCCCCGCCCAGCCGCCCCTGCCTCCCAATGCACCCCATCACCCCATCCTCATCTCCCATCACTAGCCCTGCCCTGCCCCTCTTCCCAGCATGCAAAGACCCCAGGGGCTGTCCAGCACGACAAGCCTGGCCCACCGCCCCAGACAGAGAAGTCCCATCTGCTCAACGGCCTAGACGGTCCTGCGGTTTCCGGGGCTGTGGGGAGGGGTGTCCAGGGGAGGCAAGGAGGGAGGCGTGGGGCAGGGAGCCCCCAGCCCCAGATGAGTTCCATCTGCCTGCCCTTCCGCCCCAGCCAGGGTCCGCTGAGCGCTGTCTGCTTCTGACCTTCTGCGTTCTGACACAGCCTGACTCCATCCCCCAAGTGGGGAGATTGTGAAACTGGGCCTTCATCACTTGATGGAAAAAGACGTCAGAGCAGGCGGGGTGCCAGGGCCTGACGGCACGTTACCCTGCGTCTGGGGAGCATGTGTTTGTTCTCCCACCCCAGGGGAGCTGTGGAGATGGAGGGAAGCCGAGGACGAATCCTCCTCCCCAGTTCCCGCCCGTGGTTGTTGGTCTCTTCCTGGGAGCTTTCTGCCTCTGACCTCCACCCCTCGGAGCCAGAAAGCCCCCTCCTGCCCTCTCCAGCATGCCCTGCACCCACCACTGGCCCCAGCCCTGGACCCGCCCCCCAGGTCAGCCCTGGCTGAGCTCCAGAGACAGAGCAGGGGGCTGGCAGGCCTCCTGAGACCCCCGCCCCCATGCCCGACAGGCCTGGCCTGGTGCTGCGGGATCTTGTTCCCGGGCTTTCGGGGTGCCCAGGGTCATGGGGTGCCTGGGACACATCTATGCCGAGAGTTGGCGTCCCGAGGGCTCTACCCAGATGCCACCTGGATGGGGCTTCAAGAGCTGCCTTTGGTGGGGGAAGGGTGCCCCCTCTCTTCTTCCCACCCAGCCCACCTGGGCAGGTGCTGGCCCCCTTGGCAGCAGAGCCCGACACATCCTGGGGGGCTCTGAGAGCCCGGGGTTCCCTCCCTGCTGCCCCCCAGGCAGCAGAGTCTCCTGCCCGCCCGCGTCATGCTCAGAAGGGCGACGGGGAGGTGACATGAAGCTGGGGGAGGCAGGGACTGGCTGGGAAGGCCCGTGGCCATGTGCTCACCCACCCCGCACCCTGGGCCAGCCACCAGAAGGCCGTGTCGACGCCTGCTGCCCGCGGGCAGGAGCCCCAGCTGAGGCCGGGCCGGGGAGAGGGGGAGGCCTCCCAGAAGGCCCCCAGAGGCCCCAGGGGGTCTGTCAGCTTTCTGCACCCCTGGGCTGGAGGCTGTGGGTGCTCTGGGACACCTGGAGGGTGCCCCCATCCAGGTGGGCAGAGGGTGGGGAAGTGGACCTCTGTGCCAGGTCCTCCCGACAAGGATGTGGCCCAGCACTCGTGGGCAGACCCTCGACAAACACTCACGCGTTCCCGGCCCTGCTCCGAGAGCTCCTGGCTGTGGGGGCGCTCAGGTGGGCCGGCCTCCCCTCCAGGCGTCCTGCGGGGCGCTGGTGAGGGGCCTGCCCGGCACCCTGGATGTGGGCCCCCCAAGGCCTGGGAGGGGTGGCCCAGCAGAGCAGGAGCCCCGGGGCGGCGATAGCCGCCGCCCCAGAGAGACCTCGGTGTTGAAGGAAGATGCTGTTCTTGGGTCCTGTCCGAGTCAGAAGCAAAGCAGCTGTTCCACCTGCTGCTGCTGAGCTTGGAAGAATTTCCTGAACTGACTCCTTCCAAGGGACACACGGGCAGGCCCTTGGTTCCAACAGCGTAAGGGGCACCGCAGTGGGCCTGGGCAGACCCCGCGGCGGGCCAGCGACCCGCCGAAACCAGGTCTCCCTGGTAGAGTGCCCTGGTTCTCTGTCCTCCCCAGGAACCCTCGTAACTGGACCAAGGCTCAGGCCAGGATGGAGGGCTTTCATGGGGCCCGCGTGGCAGGGAGGGGTCCCCAGGAGCAGGCCACAGAGACCCGGGCCCCTCGGACGCTGAAGATTCTGTGCGTTGAGGCAGACAAACGTGTGGGTGTGCGTGCGCTCAGTCATGTCCAACTCTTTGCAGCCCCGTGAACTGTAGCCCACCAGGCTCCTCTGTCCATGGAATTTTCCAGGCAAGAATACTGGAGTGGGTTGCCATTTCCTCCTCCAGGGGATCTTCCTGATCAAGGTATGAACCCATGTCTCCTGCGTCTCCTTCATTGGCTGGTGCTTTTTTTTTTTTAACCTCTGAGCCCCCTGGAAAGCCACTCCTGGGAGCTGGACACAAACCCAGAGGCTTCGGGGCAGAGACGCTGGGATGAAGCGGAAGTTCTCTCTCCTGATGACCAGTCTCAGAAGGCAGTGCCCGCTCCCCTGGCCCACCTGTGACACTTCCGCCCTGACACCTTCCCCAGCTCAGAGCCTGAAGCTGTGTGCAAAGTGGATGAGCAGGGCTGTCTCCTGGCCTACTAAACCCACCCGACATTTCTCAGCTCGGGGAAAAAAATGATCACTGTCAACCAGCCCTCGGGACCCCCCTGGTGGCCCAGGGGTTAAGAATCCGCCTGCCAGTGCCAGGGGCCCGGGTTCAGTCCGTGGTCAGGGAACCGGGTCCCGCGTGCTGCAACTTAAGATCCTGCAGGCTGCAACGAAGACACAGCGCAGCCAAGTAAACAAACATTAAAAAATAAATAAATAAAACCAGCCGTTTCCTAGCTGAGTCCGGCACATTCCAGATTCCTCCCCTCCCTGACCAACAGCGCAGGAAGGTCTCTGACAAGAGCATCTGACAACACATTTTCCCATGTCCTCTGAAGCTTCCCCAATTAGATTACACCCCCAGTTAATGCTTTAAATCATGTTAGGTTCCCATTAGTGAACCAGGGCTGCAGTTTAATGAGCTGACCTCCGGGACATGGTGGACTTGGCCTGGCGCACGGACAGGAGCCTGCTCTCCTGGGCCCAGCGGCCCCGCAAGGACCTGGTGTGGCGATGGGTCAGACCCCTGAGGAATCTGAGGCCCCCCAGGCATCCTCACACATGGAAGGACTGAGCAATGACCCCCAAGCCATTCTCGGGACAGAGGAGACAGAGGCCAGGTGGCCTTAAATACAGGAGATCATTCTTGATGATGCAGGGCGGGGCAGCGGCGGCAGGGCAGGGGGGGGAGGGGGGGACGACTTCACTCTCAGCAGAAAGGCCTTGAAAGCAAGTTAAGGAGTTCTGCCTTGGACTTGCCCGGTGGTCAGTGGTTAAGAATCTGCCTGCCATTGCGGGGGACGTGGGTTTGATCTCTGCTCCCACATGCCATAGGGCAGCTAAGCCCAGGCACCACAACTACTGAGCCTGTGCTCCAGGGCCCACAAGCCACAGCCGCTGAAATCCAAGCGGCCTAGAGCCCATGCTTTGCAGTGGGAGAAGCCACCACAATGAGAAGCCCGAGCCCAGCAACAAAGACCCAGCACAGCTATAAATAAAATAAAATAAAAATAAATTCAGCCCTGAGGCTGCAAGCATCAGCTCTGTCCAAGACCTCCAGCCTCGGCCTGCCCCACAGGTTTCGGACTTTGCACACCCCACAATCATAAGCCACTTCCTTGAAATAAATAGGGTTATATATAGCCTTGCCCTACACCAAGGTTAAAGGCGGATTCACCCATGTTCTTTTTCTTCTTGGGCTTGCGTGGTTCCATTGGTTACGTCTCAATCCCTGATAGGAATATCTGTGTATGTTTATGTTGGCCTCTGAACACCACTCTTTAATAAAAGGAACCAGGGCTCCCTAGAAAAATGGCTGATTCCAGGGCTGGGGCAGAAAACCCACAGAATGAGCCTGGAGAATCTCATGATGCCAGAAAGTCAGAGGATGAGGGGGGCAGGCCCAAAGGACATCAAAGTGACTTTGAAGGCACTGTAATCGTCAAATGAAAGTGTGAGTCGCTCAGTTGTGTCTGACTCTGTGACCCATGCACTATAGCCTGCCAGGCTCCTCTGGCCATGGCAAGAATACTGGAGTGGGTTGCCGTGCCCTTCTCCAGCGAATCTTCCCAACCCAGGGATCAAACCCAGGTCTCCTGCGTCGCACGCAGGCTCTTCACTGTCTGAGCCACCAGGCAAGCCCAAACCGCCAGAGCGGGACAATTTAAGGAGCTTTGTGACGGTGCTGGATCCGCCCAGATAACCATATAATCCCCCACCCCAAGGTCAGCTGGTTAGCAACCTTAGTTCCATCTGTGATTTACCTCCCCCCACCACGTAATGTAGAGGGAAACAGTAGAATGGGAAAGGCTAGAGATCTCTTCAAGAAAATTAGAGATACCAACGGAACATTTCATGCAAAGATGGACACAATAAAGGACAGAAATGGTATGGACCTAACAGAAGCAGAAAATATTAAGAAGAGGTGGCAAGAATATACAGAAGGACTATACAAAAAAGATCTTCATGACCCAGATGACCGCAATTGTGTAATCACTCACCTAGAGCCAGACATCCTGGAATGTGAAGTTAGGTGGGCCATAGGAAGCACCACCACGAACAAAGCTAGTGGAGGTGATGGGATTCCAGTTGAGCTATTTCAAATCCTAAAAGATGACGCTGTGAAAGTGCTGCACTCAATATGCCAGCAAATTTGGAAAACTCAGCAGTGGCCACAGGACTAGAAAAGGTCAGTTTTCATTCCAATTCCAAAGAAAGGCAATGCCAAAGAATGCTCAAACTACTGCACAATTGCACTCATCTCACACACTAACAAAGTAATGCTCAAAATTCTCCAAGCTAGGCTTCAACAGTACGTGAACCATGAAATTCCAGATGTTCAAGCTGGATTTAGAAAAGGCAGAGGAACCGGAGAATAAATTCCCAGCATCTACTGGATCATCAAAAAAGCAAGAGAGTTTCAGAAACACATCTACTTCTGCTTTATTGACTATACCAAAGCCTTTGACTGTGTGGATCACAACAAACTGTGGAACGTTCTTAAAGAGATGGGAATACCAGAACACCTGACCTGCCTCCTAAGAAATCTGTATGCAGGTCAAGAAGCAACAATTAGAACCAGACATGGAAAAACTGACTGGTTCCAAATTGGGAAAGGAGTATGTCAAGGCTGTATGTTGTCACCCTGCTTATTTAACTTATATGCAGAGTACATCATGAGAAACACTGGGCTGGATGAAGCACAAGCTGGAATCAAGATTGCCAGGAGAAATACCAATAACCTCAGATATGCAGATGACACTACCCTTATGGCAGAAAGTGAAGAAGAACTAAAGAGCCTCTTGATGAAAGTGAAAGAAAAGAGAGTGAAAAAGTTGGCTTAAAACTCAACATTCAAAAAACTAGGATCATGGCATCTGGTCCCATCACTTCATGACAAATAGATGGGGAAACAGTGGAAATAGTGACAGACGTTAGTTTTTTGGGCACTGCAGATGGTGACTGCAGCCGTGAAATTGAAAGTTGCTTACTCCTTGGAAGAAAAGTTATGACCAACCTGGGTAGCATATTAAAAAGCAGAGACATTACTTTGTTGACAAAGATCTGTTTAGTCAAAGCTATGGTTTTTCCAGTAGTCATGTATGGATGTGAGAGTTGGACCATAAAAAAGGCTGAGCACCAAAGAACAGATGCTTTTGAACTGTGGTGTTGGAGAAGACTCTTGAGATTCCCTTGGACTGCAAGGCGATTCAACCAACCGATCCTAAAGGAAATCAATCCTGAATATTCATTGGAAGGACTGATGCTGAAGCTCTAATACTTTGGCTACCTGATGCGAAGAACTGACTCATTGGAAAAGACCCTGATGCTGGGAAAGATTGAAGGCAGGAGGAGAAGGGGATGACAGAGGATGAGATGGTTGGATGGCATCACCTACTCGATGGACATGAGTTTGAGCAAACTCTGGGAGCTGGTGATGGACAAGGAGGCCTGGTGTGCTTCAGTCCATGGGGTCACAAAGAATAAGACACGACCGAGCGACTGAACTGAACACCATGCAATGTGACATATTCCCAGGTCTTACGTTAGGGCGCACACATCTCTAGGGACCTTTATTCTGCCGACCAGCTCGCTAGCCCCAGTTGACTTGCTGAGAAACTCTCACAATGGGGACTTCTGCCTCTTCCTCCTTCAATGGTCTTGATTTCCTTTTTAAATAAAGAAATTTCCTAGCAACCTCACTCCCACCCCCCATGCCGATTTCCAGCTGAATCATGCCTGGCTCAGCTGGGAGGATGGCAGACTCTGGGCCCGGCGATAATGACTCCTGTTTGCACTGACTACAGTCGGGAACTGTCCGCGGCGGCTTCATTTCTAGGAACCTGTCACCACTGCTTCGTTCAGCATGTCACCTGCCACTTGCACTACCTCTTCTGCTAGGCCACTGGTTTGCAATCTGTCTACACAAATCACTTGCACAGAGCTGGGTGGTGGGGGGGGGGGTGGAGCGCGGATCCCCAGGGACCCCTCGGCGTCTTCTCTGCATCTTAATAATGTGTGACCTTTCATTTAAACACAAATCCCTTAGAGAGGCGGGAGGCCCATTAGCCTGAAAAGTCGCCCTGCCTCCCCCTTTGATTTCTAACTCATGAGTGATTTCTCAGCTCAGAACAGGAGACCTGAAGGCCGTGGAGGAGGAGGACGGGGAGGAGGCCCTGCCGGGGTGGCTGTCGCTGAGCCTCTGCTCAAACCCTGGAGGGACGCGTGGGCTTCACGTTAACTGCAGGAGGTTGAGGACCCCGCGCCCAGCTCCTGTGTGTCTGGGCCGGGCTGTAAACCGAGCGGCAGACCTTGTACTGAAGATGTCGGAGCCCGGCCCGGAAACCCGCACACACACTGGGGACCCCGCATGCATGGCTGGGTCGTGTACCCCGCTGCGATCTCGGTGTTTGGAGGGTGTTTCTCTTTGCCTTTATTTGCCCACTGGAGCCGCCAAGGAAGCAGAAACACAGCCTAGGAAAACTCAGCCTTGACTGCCCACCACGGACAAGCTGATTGCTGGTGGCTGCCCTAGAAGAGGAAGGAGCCAGGCCTGGTGGGGGGAGACCCCGACTCCATCGAGTGGCCGAGGGGGCGGCGCCGGGACGAACCCGGTAGGGCAGGAGGAAGGACGTCTCGGGAGAAGGACCGAGTCAGGAAGGAGAAGGGGCTCATGTCCAGCCGCCCTCGGTGAGGGGCGTGCAGCCACCCAGGCTTCCAGGAAGCTCCGAGCCTGAGCCCGCCTGGCAGGCAGGCAGGAGGACAGCCTTGGCTGGGCCTTGGGGATGGCGGGAGGCTAAGGGGACAGCCCTGCACCGGCGGGGGGAGGGCTCCTGTCACAGGGACCGGCCCCTGGGCACTGGACCTTGCTCCCACCATCAGCATCCCAGACTGGACCCAGCCCGACAGAGCCCTCTGCAGCCTGCCACCTCTGCCCTGCTACCCAGCTTGAGCCTGGTCATTGAGGTCACGACCCCCGCCCTCCCCATCCAGGCCACCCCGGGGCACCCCCTTCGCCCTCTCTCTGGCCCCAGCCTATGGTGCGTCCACACGCTGGACTTCGGGGAAGAATGGCTTTTGGGGCTCGAGGGAGACCCTCTCACAGCACCCCCGCTGCCCCCCGGGACATGCCGGACTCACCTGATGGTTTTGCCCCAATCGCACCACAGCGTCCTCCCAACGGCCTCCATGTGCGCCTGGAACTGGGGCAGGCAGGACTCCTGGAGGAGAACGCTGTAGTCGGCGTGCTGGCAGGCGGTGGCCAGGCAGAGCTGGGTCACTGCAACGAGAGCCCCCGGATGGGTCATCCGCTTAGCTCACCAGTCCAGCCCGCCCATCCCTGCAGGGTCAGGGGCTGGCTCCATCGTCCGCGGCCGACACCCATCAGCACAGAGTGGTCCGTCCGACTCCGAGGTCCCCCGGATGCCCTGGGGGGCATCCAGGCTCCAGCTGGATCATTGCATTATCAGTCGCTCCGGGGCCCAGCAAAGGCCCACCTGCTGATGGTGGGTCCGAGACCGCCGTCTCCCTGCTCCAGAGCAGGGACTGCACGTCCTCCTGTCCGGGGCACACGGCCTGACATGCACACATCGTTTCAGCCTCATGCACCCCCGATCTGGTTCCTAAGCCTGCACTTCGCAGACGCGGAAACTGCGGCAGCGAGGACAGCCTGGGGGGACTGGATGCGGGCTGATCGCCCACGAGGCCCCTGCGGGTCTGCCCAGGAGGGAGGGGAGGAATCGGCCTGCCCCGGGGAGGCTGGCGGGCAGCACAGGGCCTTGGAGACCCCGCCCTCCCCTCCCACCAGCGTGTGCCCAGCTCATGTCCTCTGGGCCCGGAGGACAGCTCATGTCCATCGGCTAGAAACCAAGCTGACGAGCTGTCGCCTCAGCTGTTCCTACCCTTCCACTCGTGAGGACTGGGGAGAGGAACAGGTGGACAGTGGTGATGGTTCCAGGTGGACAGTGGTGAAGGCTCCAGGTAACAGAGCCGATGGGCTGTCCCAAACAAAGGCCGAGGGCAGACTGCCCCAGGGGCCGGGAGGGTGGCCGGGCACAGGGCCCCTGGCAAGCGGGGAGCAGACCCTGTCTCTGTGCCCCCAGAGCCCAGGGGGCACGTGGTGGCAGGGCCCACCCTCCTCTCCAGGGTCTCCGTGAGCCCCCAATTTCGCGTCGCCCATCAGGGGCAGGAGACTAATGACTCCACCTATCTAAGTGACAGACGCAGCCCACGGCACATGGAGCTAGAGGTGAAGCCGGAGGCAGGAGCTATAAAAAGCCTCGGGCTTCACCTCATGGCTCAGGGGTAAAGAATCTGCCTGCAATGCGAGAGACCTGGGTTCAATTCCTGGGTTGGGATGATCCCCTGGAGAAGAGAAAGGCTACCCACTCCAGTATTCTGGCCTGGAAATTCCCACAGACTGTATAGTCCCTGGGGTCGCAAAGAGTCAGACCCGACTGAGCGACTTCTTCACTTCATTTCACCTGCCTGAGCGCCGAGGTGCCCGGTCCTGCACCCGCTGTGTGGAGGGTGTCCCTCTGTTCCCCAGATCTGGACACGCAGGGTGGGCACCTGGAAGCCAGTCAAGCAGGGAGGACCCGGGGGGTTTTCAGCCAGAGAAACCAGGAGTAATGGGAGGTGGGTGGGGGAGATGAGAGGCTGGGAAGAGGAAACCCACCCCCCCACCTCGGAGGAGCCCCAGGAGAGGACCCGCAGGCTGGGCAGCAGGCCAGCCCACCCTGGGTGCCCTGGGATGTGCCCCCCGCTGGGTCCACCCGGCGCAGCACTGCGCACCCGAGGACCAGCTGGGGGAAGGGGCTGCTCCCAACGCCGGCTCCATCCAGATGGGCCCCGCCCCAGGGAAAGCCCACCTGCGTGCACAGGTCGCTTGGGAGGGCTGAGACACTGGCTCACGGAGGCGCTCCAGCCCGGTGCCCCGCCCCCTCAGAACTCTGCACAGCCACCGGGGCTAGGCCCGCGGACCGCCTTTCACCCCGCAAAACCCAGACCCAGATGGGGCCCGTCCTCCTCCGCGGCCTCCTCCCCGAGGTCCCCGCGCCTGTCTCTCCCTCCAGGCTTCAGTTAGGGCGGGTAGGGGGATTTTCCCTTCCATTGGCCGCCCTCTGATCGCCGGTCGCCCTCCCAGGTAGCCAGCGTCTCTGCGCGGTATTATTTGTCCAATGAACAAGCCCGCGACACCCGCCTTTAGCAGAGCGCACTCTGCGTGGGTTGCAGCGAGGCGCCTCGGAGCGTCCCCAGGAGGTCAGGAAGGGCGCTGGGCTCCCCTTCTGCGCTGGGAGGGCCAGGTTAGGGAGAAGGAAGACAAACGTGCATCTCTGTCAGGGCGCCGGGGGCAACTGAAAGCCAGGCGCAAATGTGGCCGCTGGAGGGTTCCCACAACGGTCCCCCACCATCGTTCCGGGCCTCAGAGGCCTCAGAGGTCACGCTCTAGCCCCCACTGTGGGTGCGAGGCCCACTGTAGGGCCGGCCCCGTGGCCTCGCCGTGGCCCCGCTCGGTCAGCCTCTCTGGGAGCCGCTGTCTGTGTCCCAAGGGTGGGCCCTCTGCTCCGTGGGGACAAAGTCTGCCCCTCACCACTATCCTTTCTTTCCTGCCCTGCAGGAGCCCAGAGCTGGTTCTCCTGGCCTTCTGACAACTGGAATGAGGTTGGGCAAGCTGCTTGGGTGAATCTGGAAACCAGGTTCATTTTTAAGCACAGGAGAAGGACGCTGGGTTTTTTTTTTTTAATAAAAAAATGAGCCTGATATAGTTTTTTTCATTGCAAAGAGAGGCCACACCACAGCTTTAAAACTGAATACGCTGCCCAAAGTTTTAAAACCAGCTGTTTAAGACCAGATGGGTTCCATTCCTGGGTGACTGCGAGGTTAATCCTTCACAGTGCATGTCTTAAGAGGCCAAGGGTGAGGCTGCCGGGCAGACAGCAGCGAGTCGAGGCAGGACTTGCCCTCGCATCTGCATCGGTCAGCGCAGGGGGGCTGGCTGGGGCTGGAGGGGCTCAGAGAAAGCACGGAGAATGCACCTGGCCCCGGCAGGGAGATCGCCATGGCAGCGGGCCTGGGGCCAGAAAGACAGGGTGGCCGGTGCCCCACGGGGGCCCTTGGGGCTTGGGGGCTTTCTAACGAGCGACAAGGGCCCAGGGGAGGGCCCGCCAGGTCTCTCTTCTAGCCTGTGCCCTTGGCCTGCGGCTGCACGCCTGCAGGACCGGCCCATCTTGCTGCCACTCATCCCACGCCGCATTTGCGGAGACAGCCGCAGACCCGCACAGGCCTCCCAGGGCCGGGGTCACGGGTGGGGGGCGAGCTGTGGGAAGGGCCCCTCCCTTGTTGGAGTAGCCGGCCGGGGAGCTGAGCTCAGAGCCTCCCCTGCAGAGCCTATGGGCCTCTGGGCCCCGGCCCACCGCCCCCACCACCTGGGCTGGGCCGCCGGGCCCCATCACCTCCGGGCCAGTCTCTTTCTCTGTGAAATGAGACCCTCCTGCACCAAGCGGGCCCACAGGGTTGGTTTCCAGAACTCGTGCCCACAGGATCAGCCCCACGTGGCCCTCCCTGCAGGTGTGCGGAGTGAGCGGCCCTCACTGACTCACAGGGCGTGGAGCCCCGAAGGGGTGGTGGGAGGGGGCAGGAAGGGGAGGCGACGGCGGCACGCTTTGGAGGTGGTGGGTACACATGCTCACAGTCTTGAGTCCACGTGGGTGCATACACATCCCAGGACCTTCTAAGTCACACACTTGAAATGCATTGTTTATTCTATGCCAATTACTCCACTGAATTGAAGAAGTGAAGTTGCTCAGTCATGTCCGACTCTTTGCAACCCCATGAACTGTAGCCTACCAGGCTCCTCTGTCCATGGAATTCTCCAGGCAAGAATACTGGAGTGGGTAGCCATTCCCTTCTCCAGGGGATCTTCCCGACCCAGGGATTGAACCTGGGTCTCCTGCATTGCAGGCAGACTCCTTACTGGCTGAGCCACGAGGGAAGTCACTCCTCAATTAAAATCAGTAAATCTGAGGTAAATCGAGAGTGGGCGATCCGAGTGCTGTGGTTACAGCTGATCATGCTGCCTTCTGCTCTTCCGTATTTCCTATGGGTTAAGGAATGGGGTTTCTAAAGCGCCGCCTCTATACTGCCTGGACCTTCTCCTACTAGCTGCAGGAAAAGCCTTGCTCTGAGTGCTCCAGCTGAATCACCTTCTCTCGCAGCTGGGTCCAGCACACTGGGAACCACCCACTCCCAGGACTCCTCTGGTTACAGACACTTGGGAGCCAAATGCCCAGGAAGCTACCTGCCTGGCCAGTCACTAAATGCCCCAGAGGATGACGTAAACAGCACTTGGTTTGAATATGTTACCTTTAGCCTTTCTCCGTCTACTCTGGAAACAGAAAACAAGAACCCAAAAGACAAAATGAAAAAAATATATAAACTCTATGTGACAAGTGAAAACTCCTACTCAACCCTCAAGGCCCAGTGAACCATCACCTCCTCCGCCCTGCCCAGCACAGGGCCCTATCCGACTGTGCATTGCGCCATCTTCTAACTGCTACCAGGAACCCTTCAACAGCCAACCATGGAAGGGGAGGGGAATTCAGAGCCTGTGCCTCCTCCTTACTTAGTGCTCTGCCTCAGCAGATCAGCTGGGAGACTCCTCACTCCTGGCCAGGGACGGCTCTCTCAACGTTCCAGGTCTTTTCTGGCTTCTCGAAAGCCCCTTGCAGGCCTGGCACCATGTGACCCTACGGTTAAGTACCAGGGGGATGTCACCAGGAGGAGGGAGTGCTTCTCTTATCTGCGCTTCTACCCAGCCCACAGCATCCTTCCGCACAAACAGACCCTGGAATCTGCTCGAGGCAATAATGCCACCTGCAGAGGGGCCAACCTCTGTTACCTCACCACGCCTTTGCCTTTCAGGCCTCTTCCCCCAAAACATGAGGTTTGCTATTGTTGCTGTTCAGTCCCTCAGTCGTGTCTGACTCTTTACAACCCCAGGGGCTGCAGCACGCCAGGCCTCCCTGTCCATCACCAACTCCTGGAGTTTACTCAAACTCATGTCCATGAGTCGGTGATGCCATCCAACCATCTTATCCTCTGTCGTCCCCTTCTCCTCCCGCCTTCAATCTTTCCCAGCATCAGGGTCTTTTCCAGTGAGTCAGTTCTTCACATCAGGTGGCCAAAGTATTGAGTTTCAACTTCAGCATCAGTCCTTCCAATGAATATTCAGGACTGATCTCCTTTAGGATGGACTGGTTGGATCTCCTTCCAGTCCAAGGGGACTCTCAAGAGTCTTCTCCAACACCACAGTTCAAAAGCATCAATTCTTCACCGCTCGGGCTTTATGGTCCAGCTCTCAAGTCTGCTATCTGATTCATGAACTGCTTTCGTTCCAGTTGACAGTGGGCTGGAGTGTGTGACTGTGAGGCAGGCGTTATCACCGGGTCATTTGCCGGGTAAACTGCTGTCTTTGATCCTCCCAGGTGAGGTCCGGCTCAGGAGGATCCTTGCTGGCGAGCCTCTCGGCTGTGGGGGTGCAGAGCCCCGGAAGCACACACAGGTGGGGGCTGCCTAGGTGGGTGCAGGGGGCGGCCTATGGTCCCTGGTCCCACAGAAATCAACGGAGAACTCCAGCCGGTGGGAGGGGCGTGGGATCGCAGAGAAACGTGAAGGAGACACATGAGGCCTAATGAGGAGGAATAAGGGCGGCCTGGCTGTGATGAGACTCCTGGGCCCCCTGCTCCCCTGCCGAGAGTTGGCCACGGACCCTGCTTTAGTGAAGCTGCTCAGAATCCGTGTTTCAAATGATCACTGAAGTGATGTCTTTCGATGTCAAAGAAAATACTAACATAAAACGATCTTAGGGAAATTTTTTTGTTTTTTCTCCATGGACAACAATACCGTCATTATGTCACCAAGAATAAGCTCTTGTTTAGCTTGGGAGCCTCCTCTCGCTGCTGTGTTGACATAACCCTCCTGGCCAAGAACAGACGCGTTCTCTAGAAACGTTACCTAGCCCCAAGGTCATCCATCCTGGAGCGGGGAAGGGCTGGTGCGCAGGACATCCCTGTGGGTGCTCCATGAGGGAGGTGGGAGGGGGCTGGGGGGGCAGGGCAGAGCCCCAGCAGCGTCCTGTGGTCTCCACGTGCCAGGGGGAAGCTGCAGAGAAGGGGCAGGTGGGCGGGGGGCACACAGAGTCAGCGGGGGTTCCGCCCCTCCCCCGGCCCCGCCCCAGCAGAACGAGAGGGTCTCCGGCAGGGACCTCGCAGCCCTCTCCCCCCCCCCACGCCCCAGCGTGTGCCCACCAGGCATCCACCGTCCAGGCCCACCACCCTGCAAGGCACGCATCCGACTCAGATGCGACGGGGTCATGGGCTGGAAACGTTCACCTCTCGGGCTCACTCGGGAGAGGTCTGTCTGTCTGTGTGTCTGTCTTGGAGAGGTGCTCTGCCCGCCCCCCCGCCCTGGGGCCCCTGTGGCTCCCAGGATGGAACCTGGATGCACGGCCCCCACGTCCAGCTGAGAGGACAAAACAAAGCACTGGGCCTGCGTCCCAGGTCCCTCCCCGAGACCGTCCCGGCGGCAGGCGGCCCTCGGGAAAGATGAGCTCCGGGCCTGCAGGCGGCCAAGCCCGAGGGGCTGCCCTGCTGACGGCTCAGCGTCTTCACTGGAATTCAGGTCACATGGGGCGCCGCCATCGCACACTCTGCCAGGCGCCGTTTCTGAGGAGAAGCTGTGTGATTGCTTCATCCTGGGGGAAAAGCAGGAGGAACCGACTTCCCCCAGCTAGCCATTTGCCCTGAGTAAGGATTTCTCCTAAAACTCTTCCTTGATGTGTGGTGACCGCTGCTTCCGACGTGGGCATAAACGTCTCTCAACAGCCCTGTCCTGCAACTGACCATGTGCACACCAATGGGCATGCACCTGCGGACAGAAGACAGATGCCCAGAAACGTCTCCCTGCCACCACACACACAGAAAGGGTGAACAGACACTGCGGACTCCAGGATTAGAGTCGCCTCTGGACTGAAAGCAGCATGGCAATCCGAAGCAGTCACGTGGACTGCATTTCCTGTGATGTCCTGGTCGGTCCTAAACAGCTACCCTTGTATTTATATAAAGTCACATATTTCAATAAATACAGTGTTAGTCATCCAGTGTCTGACTCTGTGCGACCCCATGGACTGTAGCCCGCCAGGCTCCTCTGTCCACAGGATTCTCCAGGCAAGGATACTGGAGTAGGTAGCCATTCCCTCCTCCAGGGGATCTTCCCGACCCAGGGACAGGGCAGCCTTGCAAGAAGCACCCCCTCCCCCAGATGCCGGGGGAGATGCGTGTTTCCCAGGACAGATGACAGAGGAGTTCATACAGGCCAACGTCAGCCAGCACTGTCGAGTGAAGGTGGGCGTGTAGTAACAGGAGCTTACAACAAAGTCATCATACACGGACTCTGGCTCCTCCGGAAATGTCTTTCTTTTCTGACTGATGAAAAATAAGAAATTCCACCTTGCTATTCTGGGTAGCAAAATCTTCATCACCAAGGGGCTCTAGCCCACACTACCCCTTGGGAAGAAAAGCGTGTGCTCTCCTAATTCTTCTCATTACTGCTAGGCTCCAACGACACTAATGAGCTGATAACCTCATAAAGCTGTGTTTCTTCTTCCATGATATAACATTAGCCAGACCTCTCAGAATGTTAGGGTTCCAGGACTTTGACCTTCCACCAGAACATGTATTATTTTCTTGGTAAACAAGGAAGGTCTTTAATATGTGATCATGATAAAGTGTTTTATTTATATAAGCTTTAGAGGGTGCAGCTTCTGGACGGCAGGAAAGAGAATTTGTTTATTTATGCTTAGAAAACTGACTTAGCCCAGCTCTCTACCTTGCTGAAACAGAAACGCTCATTTCTTAAGAAACTAAAACAGTACGTTCCAGGTCAAAACCCACAGATCCTAAAAGAAGAGAATAATATTATAAGATTCTGCTTTTCATATAACTTCAGCAAAAACGCGTAAGTGGCAGGATCAGCTTTCAGAGTACATTCTGTTGAAGTAGATGCTGAGGGTTTTCGGCAGATCCAACACTCCTTGGTGAGGTGTGGGAACTGGAAGCCCGGAGTGGCAGCCTCCCGCCTCCCAGACAAGCCCCGCAGCCCTTGGCCGCCTCTTGAGCAGCTACACAGTGTGGGGTCCCCCTTCCCCAAGGGCGGCATCACTGCTCAGCAGCCAGGACACAGCTACCAAGAACTGTGGGGGCCTCCCTGGGCCACTGGATTCTTCCACTTTACATGACTGATTTGGTTTTTATTAAAAGGTAACTAAATACATGAAATGAATACAATAGTTGAGGCAGTTCAGGAAGGTTGCTTAGCATTTTATGAAAACATTGGGAAGAGGGAACTGAAGACGACAATTATTGCTAAATTTTGCTAAGTCAGGCGCAGGTTCCTGCCACCCTTGTATCTCAGAGCAGAAAGCCAGGCGCGTTCCACCACCTCCCCAAGAGTCCCTCTCTGGACTGCTACTAGCCACACACACACACCCACACACACACACGAGTGGCAAGTCAACACACACACACACACACACACACACACAGAGTGGCAAGTCAACACACACACACACACACACACACACACATACACAGAGTGGCAAGTCAACACACACACACACACAGAGTGGCAAGTCAACACACACAAACACACACACACACACAGAGTGGCAAGTCAACACACACACACACACACACACACACACACAGAGTGGCAAGTCATAACACACACACACACACACACACACACACACAGAGTGGCAAGTCAACACACACACACACACACACACACACACACACCTGTGGAAATGCCCCGAAGAGAACTGCCGGCCTCATTTCTGCAAAGGAGGCTTATCTACAAATCAGCAACTGTTGGCTGTGAATGAGTCAGATTTTCAGTTTTAGCCAGTTTTCTAGGTAAATGGTACGTGGTTCTGATTCTGGAACCTGAAACGGCCCGCAGCAGGGGGCCAAGGTGCACGAGGGCGGTCACGGTTTCCTCTGGAACCTGAGTGCCCGGCGGCGGCCGGGGAAGCGCCCGCGCCCCGCGCCCCCGCGACGCCGCCGAAGCCGCCCCTTCCCCGGAGGGAGGCGCCCTCCGCCCGCGGCCGCGTCCCGAGCCGGAGCCGGGACCCCAGCCTACTCACCCAGGAGCAGCCAGAGGCCGCGGCACGGGAGCCCGCGCAGGCCCGGGGCCATGGCCGCAGCCGAGCCGAGTCCAGCCGCCCGCCGCGCGCCCCGCCGAGCACTGAGCGCGCCGGGCGGCGCACCGGGGGCGGGGGCGGCAGCCGAGTGGCGGGAGGCGGCGGCCGCGTTGCCCGGCCCACTGTGGCCCGCGGCGGGTGGAGGGGGGGCCCGCGGGGATCGGGGCCTCGCCGGGACCCCGCAGGGAGGTCCCGCAGCTGGCGAGCCGGGCTGGCCAGCACCTGCCGGCCAGGGCGCGGGGGCAGACGCTGCACCAGCGACGCGGCCCGGTCCGCACGCTCTGGCGGCGACCTCGGTCGAGGCACGGATGCTCCTGAAGTGTTGGCCAAACAAACGGACAACTTGTTTAACTGGGGCGGCCCGTCTCGACAGGGCCTCTCAATGCCAAACCGGGCACCCTCTCTCCTTCGCTCTGTGGGTTACACCGCTCTACCTCGGGGGGTCTGCTTTGCAGAAGACCAAGGCCACCCCGGCCCATCCGCCTCGCCCGAGGTGCAGGCACTGGGGTTTCTGAGAGGACAAAACCAGCCCTGGCGCTTGGAGACATTCAGAGTAACCACAAAAAGCACCCACGGGTCCAGGGAAGAGCTGGAATGGAGCTGGAAGACGGGAATGGGGAGGTGTGGGTGCAGGGGGGGAGGTGCCTGGCAGGCATGTGTAGGTCCTGGGGTAGCGGGAAGAGGGCTCCTGGGGGTACAGAAAGGTGGCCCTTGTGGACTTCTTGCCTGACACAGGGGTGTGAAAGGAGGCTGGGAGGGCCTTTCTGACTCTGAACTTGTAGGAAGAGAAGGGCTCCCTGGAGGGGACACATGAGAGCCCTGAGAATCCGGGGAAGTGCAGGTTACCCGCATGCTTCCCCCTGACCCAGGAGGCATCGGCCGGGCCTAGCTGAGCGGACCTGGGCTCTCTGAGCTCTGCTGTTGGCTGTGCTTCACTTTGCAGAGGTTCTTGCTTCTAACAGCCTATTCTGAGAACTCTCAGCAATTGAATACATTTATGCTCATGCTAAGGAATCAACCACTGCCCTTGGGAGGAGCAGGAATCACACCTTTGTGACCAAAGCTTCTGATGCCTAGCAGAGTGCCTAGTGCAGAGTTCTGTGGTCAGTCCGTGTGTACCAACCCAACATACCCCTCTGCCGACAGCTCTGTGAATAGGCAGCGGCTGACAGCCGGCCGGGCGGGAGGCACCGAGGACCTGCGTGCCTACGGCCTGGAGCCCAAGGGGCCTGTGTCCCATGGGGGAGAGCATGCGCTCGCTCGGGCCAAGCCCCTCTTCCCCAAACTTAGGAAGATACACCCCAGCACATGGCCTGGCCTCCCTCTCTCTATTGATTCAAGAGACAGATGAGTCCCAACTACATGTTTTTTTGCTGGGTAAACAAGGCAGGTTGTTCTGCCCTTCAGTTGGTGAATCCAGTGAGGCGCCTGCAAAACTCTGAGTAACACAGGAACCACAGGCCTGGGCCTGATGGCTGGCTCAGCGGCAGCGTGAGGAGCCTTGAAGCCTGGGCGGGCCAGTGTATGAGGCGGCTGCCGGCCAGAGTGAAGAGCCTGCTGAGAAAGGCACAGCTACGGGGGGTGGGGCGGGGGGGTGGTGGGGAGTGAGGTCCCAGCCCCGCCCCTGAAGCGCGGGATCTCTGCTCTCTCAGAACCCCCCACTCACCCTTCCCCCCGTGGCTTGTGGGCCTCTCTGCATCTGCGTATGGTTGGGCTCTTTCTTCATTACCCAAGGCACCTGGGACCCCTCTCCTTTCACTGTTGGGGTCGGCAGGAGGCAGGGTCTGGGTGGGGAGCCCTCTGCCGTTTGTCCTCTCCATTTTCTCATGCTCCCCAGGCTGACAGATACATGTACCTAACAAGACACAGTGTATGTCTCAAGTCTGTGGACTTAGGAAGCTCACAATGCTCTTGGAAATGCCATGGTTGGGGGTGCCACCATGGCACTTTCTCCCCTAATGGTTTTATCTGCACTTGGGTCTGGGTAAGAGCTGCCCCAGTAATTACTGTGGGTTTTCCCTTTGGCAGAGGTAGGGAAGTGGGACAAACTCTAATGTCTTTATACCTATGATATCCTAAGAGTTGCCAATTTTGCCCCAGTCATATTTCTTGCTGGTAGCATGGACAATCGTCTCCCTGGGCACCTCCATCTACATGAATGTTAGGTTAAGCAATGGAAGAGTTGAGAAGATGGCCAAATGCTTTACTACATGCACAGCAGGGTTAGACACAATCTAAACAGATCAACAAGACCTGGTCAACATGACTAAAAATTCAAAGTTAAAAGAAGACTTCAGCTTCCATCCATGATGAAGTAACAGGGACTGGATTCACCCTCCTTGCTTAAACTAAAACGTTGGACAAAACAGATCAAGGAACAGTTGTCACCCTGGACCACCGGACAGAGGCCCCGAGAGCAGGGAAACAAGTGAGGCAAGCTGTATGACCGCTCACTGCCCGCAGTTTCCAGCCACAGTCTAGGGGCTCCCAGGGTTGCGGGGGGGGGGGGGGGGGGGGGCAGCCAAGGCAGCTGGAGCTAGCAGGATGCCAGAGTACCAGAGAGGAGAGAGCTGCATAGAGAAAGCTGCAGCTGAATACTGATCAGAGTATGCATGTAAGGACAGTATCTGAGGCAGGTAAACAAACCCCTGGCCAGGAGCAGGTTAGAACAATCTCTCAGAGCTCACGCAGGGCCTGGAAAAGCTCCAGCTCCACCAACCGTAGTGAAAAACCCTGAGATAAGTAGAAGAGTAGTGAGAATTACTGCCTTTAGAGTCGGAAAAAAAAACCTATAAAGGCTGCCCTGGGGCCACCTGACAAGGCTTCAAAGCAAGAACTGGCTAGATCTAATAAACTCTAAGTAACTACTACATCTCAGAACAAAGACTTAAGAGAACAAAACAGCAAAGAACCATGAGACAACTTCAAGTGGCTTAATATATGTGCAGCTGGAGTTCAGTCAGACAGAAATATGTGAAGTACTGTGTAAAAATCTTGATAAATCTATAAATTCAAGAATATCAACAAACCCCAAGAACAAGAATGAAGAAATATACATCAAGGCACACCACAATCAAATTGCTTACAACCGGTAATAAAGAGAAAACCTTTATTAAAGCGACTGGAGGAAAACTGTTATGTATAGAGGAGCAGAGATAACAGCAACAGCAGGGTTCTCGTGGGAAACGATGCGAACCAGACAGGACAGAGCAACGCTAGTGAGCACGGAGAGAAAGCACATCCCGTGCTCTATGGACAGCTTTTCAGTCGTCTGCTGATACAGGGGCAAGGTTTTGCTGGAGCCCCCACGCGCAGCGTGGCAGTTCAGAGGTGGCGCTCTAGTCGTCCTCAGTGAGGACTGAGCGTCCCAAAGACGTGCCTGTAAGCAGCGACAGCGCCACCCTGTGGCTTGCTCACACCGCACAACTGTTGGATACACGTGAAACATAACCAGCGGCATCCTGGGAGCACTCAGCTTCAAGTTTGGGCATTCAAACCTCAACACTGCTGTGTGCCTATTTCCCAGTTCTCAGTGAGCACTGTAACCATTCCTGCGTACTCAGGAGTGTGTGTGTGTGGAGGTGGAGGGGTGGTAGGGTGGGGGAGGAAAGGAAGAAGTAAGAGGAGAGAAAGAAAGAAAATGGGAAGAAAGCAAAGGCTTTTGATCCAGTTAAATCTGAATTATTTTCTGGAGGTGTCAATTAAGTGAGTTAAATTTTACTTTTTTGTGTGCTTTGGCTAGTTTGAGTTGTATTTCTGTCATCTGTAATCAGCTGCCCCCGAGTAACATACTAACTTATGGCCTGCTTCATTCTACGAAATTTTGAGGCAGTGTATAGGCATTTATAGAAGAGGGAGAAAAAAAAGTGGAATGAAAGCAAAGCAGCAGGACAGCACAAGTCAGGGTAGTCACGGCACAGAAAGACGCATCACTGCACACTGCTTGCAGAGGCCCTTCCAGCACCAGCAAAGCTTGAAAGGCTCGTCCACTGCGACAAGTACTGAGGCAAACACTCTACTCCAGTCCTGTGAGGGCAGGTGCTTCCACCTTCATTGACACACCAGACAACTGAGGCATAGGGCTATTACCTAACTTGTCCAAGGTCAAACACAGCTGACAAACTCAGCCAGGAATCTGAATCAAGGAAATCTGGCTTCAGAGCCTGCCTTCTTAAACAGTACACTGTTACAAGTGATGCAGGAGTTTGGCTCTCAGCTTCCTGGCAGGAAAAGCCAAGCCATTTTAAACAATCAATGTCCATAATATACATATTAACATCCTCTGATCTGTCAGGGGACTATTACCATCAACCCTAAGTATTATGATGTCATTAAGATCTAAACTGTTAGCGTTAGTCACTCAATCGTGTTCAATTCTTTGCGACCCCATGGACTATAGCCCACCAGGCTCCTCTATCCATGGAATTATCCAGGAAGAATATTGGGAGTGTGTAGACATTCCTTTCTTCAGGGGATCCTCTGGACCCAGGGAACAAACCCAGGTCTCCCACATTGCAGGCAGATTCTCTACCATCTGAGCCACCTTAAGATCTAAGCTCTATATAAATACTAGCAGCTAAAGGGTAGCTAGTCAAAGCTATGGTTTTCCCAGTAGTTATGTATGGATGTGAGAGTTGGACCATAAAGAAGGCTGAGCACTGAAGAAATGATGCTTTTGAACTGTGGTGTTGGAGAAGACTCTTGAGAGTCCCTTGGACTGCAAGGAGATCAAACCAGTCAATCCTAAAGGAAATCAATCTTGAATATTCACTGGAAGGACTGATGCTGAAGCTGAAGCTCCAATACTTTGGCCACCTGATATGAAGAGCCAACTCACTGGAAAAGACCCTGATGGTGGGAAAGCTGAGGACAGGAGGTGAAAGTGATGACAGAGGATGAGACGGTTTGATGCATCAATGACTCAATGGACGTGAGTTTGAGCAAACTCCAGGAGACAGTGAAGCACAGGGAAATCTGGGGTGCTGCAGTCCATGGGTTGCAAATAGGCAGACATGACTTAGCGAGTGAACAACAAAGCTAGGGGTTATTTAATGCTCATAGCTCATAACACTTTATCCCCAAGAATCAAAATTCAGGCAGGAATCTTATCTTGTTCCCAGCAGCTCTTGAGAGATAACCCCTATAGTTGTATTAGTTTTCTATTGCTGAGGTCACACACTACCACAAGTTTGGTGGCTTAAACAACACAGATCTACTATCTTATACTTCTAGAAGTCTGAAGTTGGAGATGGGTTTCACCAGGCTAAAATTAAGATGTCTGTGGGGCTGCATTCCTGCTGGTAGCTCCAGTGGACCAGCCCTTTCCAGCTTCCAGAAACCACTTGCAATTCCTTGGCTCCTAGCCACCTTCCTCCATCTTCAAAGCCATTTCCAGCTTCCAGAAGCCACTTGCAATCCCTTGGCTCCTAGCCACCTTCCTCCATCTTCAAAGCCAGTAACAGTGGTGGAGCCCTTCTCGAGATGCCATTTCTCTGCTTCTCTCTTCTGCCCACAGATAATCCAGAATCATCTTCCCATCTAAAAGTCAGCTGATTAGCAATCTTACTTGCTTCTATAACCTTAACTCCCTTTTGCCATGTGACACATTCACAGGTTTGGGCATGAAGACTGGTCAGTTTGGAGGGCCATTACTTTGCTGACCACAAGAGCTAAAAGTATTAAACATTTTACTATTATGCCAGATAGATACTTTGTAATAAGTAACTGATCAATAATGAAAAAGAAGTTAAGTCAACATATACAGAATTTTGGCTGAAAAACTTTTTTTTTAAAAAGAAATCACCTGAAATATTGAGCTTCTCAGTTACACATATTATCTCTTTTGACCAGAATTAACACTGGCATTAGGCTGAGCCAATTTAGAATTTTCAGTCCCAATTTAGAATTTTTGGGGGATATTCTCAGGGTATTTTACAACATTATAGATCTCTGGTTATCTCTAAACATAACACCTGTATATCCTAGCTGATATAGTTAAAGTGTTCTTTGGTGTCCCACTAATACAGTATGAAATAAAAAATGATTCTGAGCAACAATTAATCATATTGAAATTATCTGAAACTTTGCTGAAGATATTTAGAAACTTGGATAATCTGACCAGTCTTTAAAATTTTCTAACAATTTTATATAATTAACCAATATCAAGTTAGAGAACTTAGAAAATAAATATTGCTTTTTCACTTGTAGTTCTAAAGATTCATGAATTATTCTAGTTTCTACATTTTACTTGGGAAGTTTAATAACAGGGATCAATTTACATGGTCATTGTTAAAAACCTTTTCATCTAAAAGTTGCCTGATCTTTCCTTTATGTTTTGAAGAGGACATCTTTATTCCAAAAAATCTCAAAGTTATAATTTCAAGTGATCCTTTCTATATTTCCCCAAAATGAATTCATTAATTTGGTCTCTATATTTTTTAAAAGGGAATTCCACTTCATTAAATCCTTTTAGAAACAAATGACTAGAAGCAAAAATTCCATGGACAGAGAGGAGCCTGGTAGGCTACAGCTATGGGGTTGCAAAGAGTCAGACATGATTGAGCACACAAGCACATACATATACTCCTCACTGCCACTAGTATGTTAAAAATAATGTCTGATCCATGTTTCAACCTTATTTAAAAAGGGTACTCTGAATGTAGCCTTTTAATATAAATAGTCATTATAGGAAGCAATTTGCATAATTCTAGGATTCTACTAACTTGATTCTACTAAAGGAGAGAATCACTTACTAACCTGATGGTTATCAAATTTCATTTAATAGTGTCCTTTTAAATCATTATTATTACTTCCTGCATCCTGGAACTCAATTTCTGGTAAACATTTGGAGTGGATCTGGTAATAACTTGAGACAAATCAATATATGAAATAAGCCCAAAAATTCCATGGAAGAGAAAAAAATTGAAACCCAGTAGTTTGATCTATAGTCTTACTGTCCATGTATATTTCATATAAACACTGGTAGGTTAATTTACACTTGGAATGCCATCAAATGTGCAGAAAGTATTAAAGTTTACTATAGATTCTACCTTTATTAAAATATAATACACCAATTGTAAATGTTAAATAGGTAACTTTTAATCAAGCAATACCAGCTACATATTGAATGCTATAAACATTTTAAACATTTGAAGAAAATACATATTTAAGTGTTCATCTTACTATTAGTAAGACTCTAAACAATGTTACCTTTAAAAGTAAGCAATTAAAGAAATGTATGTTATCAGATAAAGCAGAAGAATAGGTCTTGAAAAGTGTTCCAATGTATACTCTAACCTAACAGAACTTCTTACAAAATGAACATAATCAATACAGTGACCATTTTATATTTAGGTAAACAGTTTACCAGAGCACAAACGGGTTCACTCTTCCTAGTGAAAACAGGGAAAATACATCTAAACCTATTAATGCATCACAACAGTAATTATTTTGGAAACTTAAAAACATACACATTACAAAATGTGTATCTGTAGATCCAGTTTGTTTATCTGTTATCCTATGGTCCAATATAAGAGTCTTAAGACAACTGAAAACTGAAAATAAGAACTTCAGATAGATTATATTTTTCACACATAAAATAATACTTTCTATTGGTCAATATTTTAAAAACTGACTTAACACAGACTTTTTTTTTTGAAATTGACACCATTTTTGTCTCTGCTCCAAAACATGCAGCTTCAAGTCTCTAAGTGAGAAGTTTGAAATACAAAGTCTATAAACATTAAAAAGTATCTTTTAATTTATATATAGAGATCTATATATTGTCAAAACAACAGTTGCTAGATTTTAAGAGATGGCTATATAAAGTAGAATATTATAACAGCTAACCCCATATATCAAGCCTATTTAATTATATCATTTTGCTATTACCACAATTTTTTCCTAAGTGCTGGAGAACATTCTCTGTAGGAAGGAACTCATGCTTTCCAAGGAAATTCTAGAGGTCAAGAGAAGGAAGAAACCAAAAATAAAATGTTACACTAAATCCAAAATTCCATAAAAGTACATAGTTATCAGTACACTTTATTACTAAACCAATCATTGTCAGTTAACTCATTTATCGTATCAATTAATACCATATTTACTTATACGCTTATATATGCTTGCCTGGTAGCTCAGGCGGTAAAGAATCCACCGGCAATGCAGGAGACCAGGGTTCAATCCCTGGGTCAGGAAGAACCCCCAGAGAACGGAATGGCAATCCATTCCAGTCTTCCTGCCTGGAGAATCCCATGGACAGAGGAACCTATCAGGCTACAGTCCATGGGGTCACAAAGAGTGGGAGACGACTGAGCGACTAACACTTTAACTTTTCAAACTTATTTGCCATTAATTTCTACCCCCTACTAGGCATATCACTAAACTCAGTAAATACTGAGATGTGGAAATACTGGATCATATAATTCTATTTTAATATTTGGAGGAAGAGTCATACCATTTTCCACAATGGCTGCACTATTTTACATTCCTATCAGCAATGCATGGGGAAGTTTCCAATTTCTCCACATCCTCACCAACACTTGTTATCTTCTGGTTTTGGCAGGAGGATAACAGTCATTCTAATGGGTGTGGAGTGAATATCCCATTGTGGTTTTGGTTATTTCCCTAATGATTAGTGATAATGAGCCTATTTTCATACGCTTATTGACATTTGCATATCTTCTACAGAGAAATGTCTATTCAAATCCTTTGCCCATTTTTAAACTGGGTTGTTGCTGAGCTGCAGCTATTCTTTATTATATTTTGGATATCAATCCTTGTCAGATAAATGATGTACAAATACTCCCTCCTACTCTGTAGGTTGCCTTTTCACTGTTGATAGTGCCGATGCACAAAGTTTTAAATTTGATGCAGGTTATCTATCTTTTCTTGTCTGTGTTTTTGTCATATCCAAGAAATCAGTGACAAATCCAACAGTGTGAGGCTTTTCCTCTGTTCTTAGATTTTAGTTCTAGCTCTTGGGGTGGTGCTGGGGACCCCAACACAGTACATTTCACTCTCTTCCCAAGTCACCAGGTGCTCAGAACAGTTGCAGTACTTAATTATCTCTCAACTTACATGCTACTATTGTCTTATATTAATTACATTAGACCCTATAAAATACTATTATTCTTGTTTTGTGTAGTATCAGTTGATCTATACACTTTATTCTTCAATTTGTCTGCATCTCTGACCTTTCATCTGAAATAAGTTTCCTTCTTTCTAGAAAACACTCTTTAGTATTTTCTTTACTACAATGGGTCCTCTAAGTAACAAATTATCTTAGCTTTTAATTGAGTAAAAATAAATTTATTTCACATTTACTCCTGAAGACTCTTTTTGTGAGTACAGAATCCTAGGTTGGTAGAATTATTTGACAGCTTCTGTTGAAAATCAGATGTCAGTTTAATTGCTGTACTTTTTTTCCCTCTAGTTGCTTTATAGCTAGCGTTTCTTTTTGTTTTTCAGTTTTCCTATGTGTATGTGTCTGGATGTGCAGGTGAGCACCGCTTTTTTTATTTTTCTTGCTTATTCCCTTATTCATAAAGCTTTGGAGCTCATTAAATGGCTTTGATCGACTTTCAGCAGCTTTGCATGGTGGTCACCAGGATCACATTCAGGCAGTTTTTCTGATGTACTGAGGTCTTTTTATTTTTCCTGATTGGCATTTGAAAGTTTTACTAAATTTCTAATGTTTTATCATTTAAATTTTTTTCAAATACTGTATCTGTTCTATTTTCTCCCTCTTTTTATTTTTTGGTTAAAATTCCAGTTGCACAAATTATTAGAGGTTTTCTTGCTATATCTTTGTTTCTTCTCTTTTGTGTTTTTCACCCCTTTATCTCTGTGCTTCATTCCACAATTTTTCTGACCTTTCCAATTGTCTAATATGCTATAGAACTTATTAACTGAATTATTCATCTAAGTTATTCTGTTTTTCATTAATGGAATTTCCTTTAAAATATTTCCAGTTCTATCCTAAAATTCTTAACCCTGTTCTGTCTCCTTGAACATAGTACATCTGTATTAATTAGCTTTTGCTGTGCAACAATTAACTTTCACAGCTTAGTAGCTTAAAACAATGAGCATCTGTTTAGCCTCTGATTCTGCAGGTAGCAATGGGCTAGACTCCTCTGGGTGATTTGGCTCCCCTTGGTTGGGCTCACTCATGCCTCTATGGACAGCTGCCTGGTTGGTAGGTTACCTGCTGATCTGTGCTAGGTTCTGTCATGCGTTCAGGGGCAGGTGGATGCAGGATGCAATGCCTCGGCTAGCCTCCATGTACAGCTGGCCCTCCATATCTTCAAGTTCTGCACTTGCAGATTCAACCAACAATGGACTGAAAATATTTGAAAAAAAATTCCAGGAGGCTCCAAAAAGCAAAACTTGAAATCTACTGTGCTCGGGCAAATATTTATAGCATTCATATTGTATTTACAACTATTTGTAGTTATTTAGAATTGTATTATTACATATTAGAAATAATCTACAGATGATTTAAAGTATACAGGAGGATGTGTGTAGGTTATATGCAAGTCCCTTGGAAAGCAAGGAGAGCAAACCAGTCCATCCTAAAGGAAATCAACCCTGAATACTCAACGGAAGGACTGATGCTGAAGTTGAAGCTCCAATACCTTGGCCACTGATGTGAACAACTGACTCACTGGAAAAGACTGGGATGCTCGGAAAGACTGAAGGCAGAAGAAGAGGGCAATAGGGGACGAAGTGGTTGGATAGCATCACTGATTCAATGGACATGAACTTGGGCAAACTCTGGGAGATGGTGAGGAACAGGGAGGCCTGGCATGCTGCAGTCCATGGGATCACAAGGAGTTGGACATGACTTGGTGACTGAATAATGCTATTTTATATAAGAGGTTTGGGTGACCTCTAATTTGGTATCTGCAGGAGTTCCTGGAACCAATCTCCCACGGATGCTGAGGGGTGAGGGGCGAGGGGTGACTATAGTCTCTTGTCCTCTAGCAGGCATCCTGGGTATCCCTATGTGGCTGCAGTAAACTTCCGAGAGAGCAGAGTGATCAAAGTCTCTTGAGGGCTAGGCTTGGAAATGGCACAAGCAAGTGAAAAGGTCAGTCTAGATTCAAGTGGTGGGAGAAGAGAATCCACTTCTTGGTCAGAGGAGCGTACAAGTCACACGGCAGAGGGGGCATGGTTACAGGGAAGGAATAACTGTGGCCGTTTTTGCAAACCATCTACCACATGCTGTTATTGTTCAGTCACTCAGTCGTGTCTGACTCTTTTCGACCCCATGGACTGCAGCAGGCCAAGCCTCCTTGTGCATGGGATTTCCCAGGCAAGAATACCAGAGTGGGTTGCCATTTCTTTGTCTAGGGATGTTCCTGACCCAGGAATCGAACCTGTGTCTCCTGCATTGGCAGGCGAATTCTTTACCACTGAACCATCAGGGAAGCCCCAATCTTCTCTTACCCTGGCCCAATAATTCATAGTATCTTGATAGCTCTCTTGTGTCTTCAAGCAGGCACAGTCTTTATATTTATTCAGCTTTTCTAACTATTCGCTGTGGAAAGCTGGCTTTACTCACCCAAACATCTATAAATAGGAACAAGGCCTCATCCATTATTTTATAAACAGGGATTCTATGTTTGTATGTGGTAATTTAAAGTACATACACAAATTCTTTGAAACACCTTTCTTCAAGAGTGTGGATTCACATAGTGACTTGCACCTGACAGAATGTGGTAGAAATGATGGAGTATGACTTGAGGGTTGGGGTCACAAAAGACACTGCAGCTTCCAGCTTGCTCTCTCTCTGATGGCTCTTGCGCTGAAGGAGCCAGAGGCCATGCTGTAAAGACACTCAAGCAGCCTACAGCAAGGCCCACGTGGTGACAAAGAGAGGCCCCTGCCAACAGTCATGGGAAGAAGCTGTCTCAGGAGCAGGTCCTCCAGTCTCAGTCAAGCCTCCTGATGACTACAGCCCATGCCAGCACTTTGATGCAACATCACAAGTCACAAAGCTAAAACCACCTAGTTATGCCATTCCTGAATTCTGACCTGCAAACTAGGTGATGATAAAGATTGCTTAAGTCAATTAATTTTGTGGTAGCTAGTTTTGCATTAACAGTGAACTAATACAGTATGCTTGTTTTAGCTTTTATAATATTATCTTATTATTTTCAATATAATTTTTATTTGAAAAGGAAATGGAATCCACAGCTTAAAATGTTTACTATTTAAATATGAAAGATATGACTGACTTACCTCTTATTGCCTGTTTTACTCCTAACTGGAAGCAGAGTTTTCCAAAACAGAGGAAGTCATTTCCACAATCGTATTAATAGATAAGCCATTCAGAAAACCTTTATGATTTACTCTTACTTCCTGAAGAGCATCTATAATGTGATCTCTATGCCAAAGGAAAACATACATGAGCATTTGTCTTTTCCAAAGTAGCACATTCAAAACATGGCTAAGTTATTGAAAGGAACTGTAGTTTTATACAAACTTTTAAAGCCAGTTAAAATATAACTGTAGTCATTACCTGCTAACTTCTGGATGTAGTTCAGCCAGTCTCTTCATGATCTTGGTAAAACTACGCAGGTTCAATGTATTTGGAGGTATGAATCGAATAGGTGTATCAGGTAATAATTTAGTAGATTCAATCTGTTTACAATTCTTCTTTACACTCTAAATAAACATTTTAAAGTTTTATTTAAATCAGTGATGATTACAGAGGCAATTCAGCCTATTCTGAATTTAAAAGTTACAAATAGTAAAATCAAAATTTCTAAAACATTTACTTTGAGATTATTTTTTTCCACCCAGTATATTTACTTGAAATGTATTCAGGGCCACTTATTTTAAAAAATGCCAAACACAGGGCAAGTATATGGGCTATGTTGAAATTAGCCTTTTTCAAAAAGGATTACTCATCTGACCCACAGGTCTCAGAAAATAATGTTAACTATTTTCTCAATTTTCCCTAAGATAGGACATAACTGGTTCTAGATGCATAGGAGAGAGGTTCATTCATTACATACAATGGATATCTTAGGCTTAGGGCATGAAGGCTTCATTCTTTTACCCAACCGGACAGAGAAAGGCTAGTCTACATGGTAATTATATATACATATTTATATCTTATAATCTGTGTCTTATTTACTAAACATTTAATGAACAATCTATATGCCCAGAACATGCTGGGGAGGGGGGAAATTAGTGCTATAAAATAGAACCATCAGTTATATATCTTATAATTAAACTGAAGAGACAAAATTAAAATGATCAATTAATTACTATTAACCATCCAAAATATCAACTACTTCTGCTTCACTGACTATGCTAAAGCCTTTGACTGTGTGGATCAAAACAAACTGTGGAATATTCTTAAAGAGATGGGAATACCAGACCACCTTACCTGCCTCCTGAGAAACCTGTATGCAGGACAAGAAGCAACAGTTAGAACCAGACATGGAACAACCAATTGGTTCAAACATGGGAAAGGAGTACATCAAGGTTGTATATTGTCACCCTACTTACTTAACTTATACGCAGAGTACATCATGCAAAATGCTGGGCTGGATGAATCACAAGCTAGAATCAAGATTGCAGGGAGAAATATTAACAACCTCAGATATGCAGATGATACCACTCTAATGGCAGAAAGTGAAGAGAAACTAAAGAGCCTCTTGATGAGGGTAAAAGAAGAAAGTGAAAAAGCTGGCTTAAAACTCAACATTCAAAAAACTAAGATCATGGCATCTGGTCCTATTACTTCATGGCAAATAGATGGGGAAAAATGTGGAAACAGCATCAGGTTTCATTTTCTTGGGTCCAAAATCAACGTGGATGGTGACTGCAGCCACAAAATTAAAAAACGTTTACTCCTTGGAAGAATAGCTTTGTCAATCCTAGACAGTGTTTTAAAAAGCAGAGACATCACTTTGCCGACAAAGGTCCATACAGTCAAAGCTATGGTTTTTCCAGTAGTCATGTATGGATGTGAGAGTTGGATCATAAAGAAGGCTAAGCACTGAAGAATTAACATTTTCAAACTGTGGTGCTAGAAAAGACTCTTGAGAGTCCCTTGGACTGCAAGGAGATCAAACCAGTCCATCCTAAAGGAAATCAACCCTGAATATTCACTGGAAAGACTGATGCTGAAGCTGAAGCTCCAATACTTTGGCCACTTGATGCGAAGAGCCAATTCACTGGAAAAGACCCTGATGCTGGGAAAAATTGAGAGCATGAAAGGGGGCAACAGAGGATGAGATGCTTGGATGGCATCACTGACTCAACGGACATGAGTTTGAGCAAACTCAGGGAGATAGTGAAGGACAGGGAAGCCTGGCAAGCTGCAGTCCATGGGTTGCAGAGTCAGACACGCCTTAGTGACTGAACAACAACAATGCAAGTAGGCTATCAATTGTATGAAACCACTGTACATCCCATAAAAGTTCAACAAGGAAAGAGTTGACACTTTCAATCTAGATGAAAATTCATGGTAAGATATATAAAATATTAGATCTCCCAAATCACAATGTTATATATTTTAAATATTTGCCTATTGCCTTATCTCCTTCATTAGATTTAAGCTCTTTGAGTTGACCAGTCGTGTCCAACTCTCTGTGACTCCATGGACTGCAGTCTACCAGGCTCCTCTGTCCATGGGATTTTCCAGGCAAGAATACTGTAGTGGGTTGCCATTTCCTTCTCCAGGGGATCTTCCTGACCCAGGGATCGAACCTGAGTCTCCCGCATTGCAGGCAGACACTTAACTGTCTGAGGCACGAGGGAATCACCTTAACTCTTTAACAGCACAGATTTTTGTCTGTTTTGTTCATTGCTATTTTCCCGCTGCCTGCAATAGTGTACACAGTTGGTATACTATTTGCTAAATAAATCATTCTGATATAATAGTTAGATAGCAGTTGAAACCACAGAGAGGGTGGGTTTTCCAAGAAAGCCAAGTTACTAGTGAATAACAGTTTGTGGTGGTGGTGTGTGTTATTCAATGTCATGTCCAACTCTTTGTGAACCCATGGACTGTAGCCTCTGTCCATGGGATTCTCCAGGCAAGAATACTGGAGTGTGTTGCCATTTCCTTACGGACTGAGTACACTCTCCATGACAGGTATTGTTCTGTATTAAACTCATTTAAAGCTCACAACATTCGTGAGGCAGGAAAACTTATCCCCATTTTAAAACAAGGATGCTCAGACACAGAGGGTGGTAACTTGCCCAGCCCATGATGAGTAGGTAGTAAAGCCAGGTTATGAATCTGTTCTTCTTAATCATCACTCTCTACCTCTTGTTATAGACAATAAATATTTTATAAATGAATGAGTATAATGAAAAAATGTTAAGAATCTGAGAAGAAAGGTGACAGGAAGCTGCTAGAAAAGTAAGAGTACAATTTAACAAAGACGCAGTAAGAGCTGCCCTGTCCATAGACTCGAGGACAGCAGACTTCTGGCCTAGCCCACGGTGCCCGATTTACAACACATGACCTTCCCTCTACCAGCTCCATGGCCTGCTGCCTCTGCTGACAGGACAAGAGTGCTGTTATTACCTGAACCCATGAACACCAAAATCAGGCTGGATCAGATTCCCTGTCTAAAGAATGTGGAACTGGAACACAAAGCAAATGAGTTAGTTAAATGATGACAGGAGCTTGAACTGAAAAATACTGTAGTCAGAATTAAGCAAAATAAAGCCTCCTGGAGGGTGAGAGAAGTCATGAACAGACAGAGAAAGCCAGTGTGCAGAGAGAAGCAGAAGGCACTTCCAGGGATGTAGAGGCAAGAGACCAGGTGAGGGGCAGGTAGGAGCCACAGCTCCCAAAGGTCCAGCTCAAGTCCCCCTGTATCCCAACTGTAGTCTGTTTCCTTCCTTCCTATTATGGATTGAAGTTAAACACCAAGAAACCCATCCTAAACACCAAGTGTCATTAAATGAAAGGAAAAGAGTTTAAAGAAAGGAATGACCAACATCAAATGGGCTAAATGGTCAAAAAGAAGGAAGATAGGGAGAAAGACCAATCATAATGTCACTATTGACTATAGAAAGAACACTATAAATAAAATTTTAAGAGACTGAAGTCAGATTATTACGATGAAGAAAAGGAATAACCAAAGAAACCCAGACATTGGATATAACTACTTGTTTGGGAGGTTTGACAGGAAAAACACAGAACAAATTAAGGACGGTCATGTCAAAAGAATGAAAAGTCAAGTGGAAATGTTGGCAGGATTAGGAAGAGCTGTGCATAACTCTAAGTGGAGAAAGGCCTATGAGTAGAAACAGAGTCACTAATGGTACAGAAAAACAATGGCATAACTCCAGGAATTAGTGGAAAGGATGGGATACAGACACAGAGAGAAGAGATCCCTTTATCTTATTTTCAAGGGAAAAAAAAAACTAAATTCATTTACTCAACAAATATGTTTTCCTTTCATCCATTTATTAAAAAGGAATTTTCTCTGATCTGTAGAGTCCAGCTAACTACAGTAAAAATCCAAGTAGGATTTTTTAATGGACAGTGACAAGCAGAATTATGAGACTTATGGGCAAAGACAGTGGAATAGCCCAAACAATTCTGGAAAAGAATAAAATTGGAGGACTAATTCTACTTGATATCAAGACTCATTGAATGCTATAATAATCAAGATATGTAGTACTAGTGGAAAATTTGAGAAAGAGGTAGAAAAGACCACTCTAGAAATAGACCCACACAAATATGGTCAACTGATTTTTGACGAAGGCACAAAGATAATTCAGTGGAGATCAGCTAATCTTTTCAACAACTATGCTAGAACAATTCCATACACAAAACAAAAACACAAACCAAAAGCCTCCTCAATTTATATTTCACATATCATATAAAAATGAACTCAAAATCTTTGTGACCATGGGTTATGCAGAGGTTTATGTAGAAATGTAGAAACAACACTAAAAACGCACTTTAAAAAACCTGATTATTGCAATTTATCAACATTTAAAACTCCTGCTCTGAGAATACACTTAAAATAATGCAAAGTATAGGCTAGGAAAAGTATTTGAAAATTTCATATCTATCTGATAAATGATTTATCTTCAAAATATGAAAACCTCTTAGAACTCAGTAATAAAATGCATAAAGCTAGGTGAAAGAAGCCAGACTAATAAGGCTATATAATATTCTATTCATAGGATATTCTATAAAAGGTAAAATTATATTAAAAGGAACAGGAAACAGAGCAGAGCACACGAATGTTTTGAAATGACGGAACTGATCTATATCTTGATTGTGGCAGTGGTTACATGCCTATGTACATATGTCTAAACTCAAGACAGCAAAAAGAGTGAATTTTATTGCATGTAAATTAAGAAAGAAATCTATGGCATGCCTATAGGATGCCAGGTATATTCTTGAGCAGTACAGAGATAAGAATGAGTAAGCTTCCACTTTATCACCTTCCATGTGCCATTTAAAACCTCAACAAGGTAAAGAGGAGAGCACACATAATAAAAATGACTATATTTTATGGTTTTAATAATTATGAGACAAGGTTAGCTATGAAAAATAGAGAATGACGAAAGTGTAAGTAGCCACTTACAGAGTACTACTGTCCAAGATAAAGAGATAAAAGACTGCACAGAACTGGCAAAGAGCCTAGCTAAGGAGAAATGAGTTTCTCTGCAGCAAGGTCTGCAAAGACCTGTTTCCTCCAGGAGCAACTGGAGTTGTACAGAAGCAGCCTAGTCCGGAGTCAACGTTAGAAACTATTCAGATTAACGTCCTTATTCCCATTTCATGATGCTGTCCTAGAGTTATTTGTCTACAGAGTTTCTTATTGAAATATAGCATACGAGACAACCACTTAAGGGCTTGGTAAAGAAAACTAACCTTTTGGTCAAAAGGGAAGAACTCACTGTCTTGCTCAGACCCCAGCTGTCTCGGCCGAGTTCTGGGCAATCTAGAAATAGAGGAGGGTGAGCTGATTTCTTTGCTGGTGCTTTTTTCCGAATTACTGAAACTAACTTTATTTCCATTTTTGGAGGAAAGTGGTGATGTATATTCTCCAGGAGTTTTGACAAGCCGCACATTTACTGATTTCCCATTTATTTCTATACCATTCATTTCTTTCACAGCCATCTTTGCATTACTGTTTTTTTTAAAAGCAAGAGATGCATATCTAAAACATAAAAGCAGAAAACCAAAAGGTTCTTGTTAATAACTTTAAATAGCCTTAAACATTATTGTGTAATAATTGGCTAGTGTGTATCTTTCACAATAACTATTGGTCTTAAAAATAAAAAAGTCACCGCACTTACCTTGGGATCAGGAAGAATACTTAAAAGACAACTAAATAAAAAACAACTCAAAGATGGAAAATAAAACAGCATTTCTTCTGAATTATCGATTAATTTTATATAAAAATTTAATGTAAAGCATTTGCAAAGTTCATACATGACAGAGTTACTACACAGATTAGTGTTCTCAGGACAATTAGTTATCCACATTAAAAAATTAAAATCCCTATATACATAAATGTGTCTGAGAGATACACTGAATACATTGAAGGCTTAAATGTGAAAGGAAAAATTTAAAAACATTTAGCAGAAAATAGAAGAGAATGTCCTATGGTCTTGTACTGAAAAAATACGTAGTCCAAAAAGAGTTGGAAAATCTAACCAGAATTTTAACTTTCTAAGTGAGAAGGCTGGGCAAGAGCCCTTCTTCTGAAAGTGTCAGCTCTAGACAGTGTAAATGCAAGAATATATATCAACTCTGAAGGGCAGATGTCTTCAAAAGATGGGACCATGATAAATCTTTGTAGCCTCCTTATATTTTTGTATTTAATTATATTTCCTAAATTTTCATACAGAATGTATAATACTTCAAGGAATAAAAATACATAGTTTCTCTTTTTCAAAGGATTCAATAAGACACTAAAAGAATCTTTCACATCAAGTATAATAGTAATAATACTCCTAGGAGCACAACACTACTTTTAATATACTGAAATATATTAACATATTAATAGGTCAAAAAAAGCATATGATCTTAAGTCTATACATTTAAGAGAAAATGAAACACTTACTTTTAATAAATTTCAACCTAACTACAAATGGAATCCTTTTAAAATGTATTTTAAGTTTTCATATCTGAAATAAAAAGCTATATACTTTTTTGTGATAAAACACTAAAGGCATTTCCATTAAGCTATCACCATTTTTATTTGATACTTTTGAATGCTCTGATGTCACAAAAAAGGAAGTAGCAACATATGTATTAGAAATGACTATCTGTAGAAAATATAGTCGTCTACCTAAAAAATAAAGTATCAACTGAAAAGTAATTAAAATAATAAAATTGAATATAATTTTCTGAGTGTCCATTACATGCCAGGCATTATTTCTAAAGGCTTACTTATTTACTTCATAACAGTTTCACAGCAATGCTATGTAGGTCCCATCATTATCCTCACTTTATAGATGAAGAGTCTGAGATACAGAGAGGTTAAGTAACTTAACCAGCCTTATTCATCAAGGTGCTGACGGAGCTGGGAAGTGAACCCAAGCCACCTAACTGCAGAGCCTGTTCTCCTAACTAACATACTCTACTGCCCCCACGAAACGGGAGGAAACAAGGTAACTGCAGAAAACCCAGAAACCCTCCTGTATCTCATTAGTAACACGTAAAAAAGTATATGAAAGACAGACTTGATTAAGAAGAGCGCCCATTAATGACTGCAGCTATCTGTCAATGTGTATTCCTCTTCTGGGCTGTCAAAGTGTTAGAATTAATCGCTTGGCTGTGTCCGACTCTTTGTGACCCCATGGACTGTAGCCCACCAGGATCCTCTGATTATGGAAATCTCCAGGCAAGAATACCAGAGTGGGGTGCCATTTCCTACTCTGGGCTGCAAAACTCCTGGTTTAATCACCAAAGTGGTTGACATTTAGTACAGAGAAGACCCCTGATTAGACCTACACACACCAGACACCCAGTAAAGGTACATTTATTGAATTTGGGAAACATACCTGTAATTAGGAGAAGAGTCATAAATTGAAATGTCAGAAATTTCGTATTTCTGGAAATAAGACCTTAAATCAGCCTAAAAGAAGATAAATAAAAGTTTGTGAAAGGCAGAACAATCAAAATATGAACACTGATAGATCTGAAAGTGAAGCTCACAAAATAAATCCTGGCATACCTCAGACACTGAAGGGCAGAGACCACCAACATGTATCAAGTAACCTTTATCTCTTCGTAAGGGTTCCACATTCTTTATTTCTGCTTGTAGATAAACATGATATACAGCAGAAGATAATCATTATTGTATCAATATTTTTGAGAGAATGTAAAAATTGTTAAAGATTTCATTTTTTATTATCACAGAGATTATTATAAAGCTATTAGCAAATATCAGTACTAGGCTAAAGAGTAATAGCCTGAAGTATAGTTTAAAAATATCTGGGATTTAATCATACCATGTTAAAAATAAAGAGGTTGGATTGGTTGATATTTAGTCCCTTGTGGCTCAAAAATGGATCAATAACATCTAATTAATTACATCAACCACTAAAAAAAGTATCCTCCATTTATCTCTGATTCAGAGAGTGCTATCGAGGATGTTGGAGTGCTATCCAGGATGCTCTGTGTGGATGCTGGTGAGGGCTCTCTTTACATACATTCCTTTGCTAGCAAAACATCATACTAGGGAAACCTTTAAATCAGACAAAAATATCAACAGCAGGTATTATTTTAAAAAACATAAATATTGGAATTATAGATTCATTTGATGACATTTTCATGATTTCTATTTTGAAGCAAACCTGGTCTGAAATCAAAAAGAATTTAGTAAACTGAGATTCTTTCAAGTTACCACCAAAATCTAAACCTGGCGCATAGAGGGTGAACAATAAATATCTGAGGAATAGATTCTTAGAGTAGTTCTATTTGCGATTTATAACTATTTATGAAATAGGGTATTGGTAAGTTTTATTTTTTCATTAAATAATAATAGTAGCATAACACTTCTTGAGTGCTTTCCATGTTCATGCAATATGCTAACACTTTATATGCACCATCTCTTGCAATGCTCAGAGCTACCCTGTTAAGTTGCAACCACTACCATGTCCACTTTCCAGATAAGGATACTGAAGTCTTGGAGTTTACACCACAAATCCAATAAGCGGTGGTGCTGAAATTTAGGCAGAATCCTTCATCTTTAGGCAATTAATACCTAACCTTCTTCATTAAGTTACTTTAAGTTGTTATAATCTCTTTTGTTTATAATGTACTGTATAGACAGAATGAATTACTTATCTTTATAATTTTACATTGGGGTGTGGAGGGAGCAAGGAGCTACAATATAGTAGAAAAGGCAATAAATAAGAATCAGGAGACATACATTGTACCCATCACCTCACCTTCACCAGTTTAGCCTATCTACTAAATACCCCATGGGTAGAATGCTGTACCTGGCACTGGGCATAGGCAGTGAACTAAACCTCACTGAGTTGATATTTTGAGTGTTGGAAGGCAGTTAAAATATCAAGTAAGCAAACTACACAGCATTTGGTAAGTGATACAGAGAAAAATAATGCAAAGAAAGAAAAAAGTACTTACAATAAAACTAGACAATATGATGCCATTTAAACTATATATGTATATTAAACATAAGGATAAAGAAACACATTGAAGAATGGTAATGAATATTAGTAGTTATTGCAGCTTAGAGACACTTCAGATAATTTTAACTTTTATATTTTGCTTAAAAATCTTAAACATTATTTATAAAACAGGGAAAAAATAAAAGTATCCTATTATGTCAAAAGAACAAAAATCCACAGAAATATATAAAAGAAATAGGAGAAAATAGCATATAATTAGAAATGACAGAGAGGCAGTAATCTCAGCTACTAGAGGAAATTCCAACCTTCATAAGCAATTAAATGCCATCTAAAGATGAAAACATGTTTGAAGTGGACTAAGTTATTAGCATGTGGCAAGCAAACGGGAATAAAATGTTAAAACAGTGTGCCCCCCCCCCCCCCCCCCAAATAATACAGAAGAAGGTAAGCACTATCTTATGAATGAGCTAGGTTAGGGTTTCTTAGTAAACTTTTAAGAACCAACCAAGTGTAAACTTCCGGTCCCCTTTGTCTTGTTCTATCTGATTTTCTTGTATGCCTGAGAAGTCTGCTCCAGTCAGGTTCTCTTTAGCGTCAAACCAGTCTTCATTTACTTCTCGGCAATTTTTGCAGTCTGAGAAATTGAACAGAATTAGCAATGAGTTATACATAACGTTTAACATTGGGATGTTACCTGAGTGATCTGCCTCCCAGTTTTAATTAACATGGATTCCTAGCTTATTCAAAGTCTTACTTTCCTGATTACAAAAAATTATTTATTTATGTCTGGCTGCACTGGGTCTGGGGCTGCCTGTGGGCTTTCCCAGCTGCAGTGGGCAGGGGCTCCTCTTCACTGTGCTGAGCAGGCTCCTCACTGTGGCGGCTTCTCCCGCCGTGGTACACAGGCTCTAGAGCTTGGGTTTCGGCAGCTGAAGTACATAGGTTCAGCTGCTCTGCAGCATGTGGGATCCTCCCAGGCCACGGAGCAAACCCCTGTCCCCTGCACAGGCAGGTGGATTTTTAACCACCGCACAACCAGAAAATTCCCATATTTTTATGACTTTTAATTACCCTTTACTGAAGAAGAAACAACTTTATAAACAGAATAATAGTAAACATCTGTAAAAAGGGGTTAAGCAGTGCTACATGTCTTTATTTCATTAAAAATTGAATTAATGATCTTTCTGGAATGATCATAATCTTTTCACAGAGAAAACTTAAAAAAAACAAACCAAAAACCACACAGTTTACAGAGATATAAACTGGACAGAAAAAAGAATTTTTGAATTGGAAAACATGAATCAGAAAAATAAGTCTGTATTATTATTTGGCATTGTCAGATATATTAAGTAACCTTAAAGGTATCAAGTAGATGTAATAAGAACATACTTAACATTCATAATCAGAATTTTGTCACTCAGTTAATTAAAAAGTTTAACTTAATAGATGGGCAGAAGGGATATTTTAAATTTTATTATTTACTTTCTGGCAATAACACAAGACAAACATTTTTATACTAACCTTTATCATCAAGCTTTAGTTGACTCAAGTCTACATCTATATCACCATTTTTTGAACCACCCTTTTCAGGTGATTTATTTTGTGTAGGATGACCATTGTCAAGTAACAGAGATGTCTGAGGATTAATAACAAAAACAAAAATAATAAATAAGGACTAACAGTTATTATGTACTCTATGTGACAGGTACGCTTTACTGGCATTATTTATCCCTCACAATAAGAAAGGCTAAGAGACAAAATCATTACCAACCCAATTCACAGATGAGCAAACTGAACCTAAGTAACCTGTTTATTTAGTCTTATGTCTGTCACACACAAGAATTATGATTTGAAACTAGCTATACAGTGGAAGCAACAGTTAGAACTGGACATGGAACAACAGACTGGTTCCAAATAGGAAAAGGAATATGTCAAGGCTGTATATTGTCACCCTGCTTATTTAACTTACATGCAGAGTACATCATGAGAAATGCTGGGCTGGAAGAAGCACAAGCTGGAATCAAGATTGCCAGGAGAAATATCAATAACCTCAGATATGCAGATGACACCACCCTTATGGCAGAAAGTGAAGAAGAACTAAAGAGCCTCTTGATGAAAGTGAAAGAGGAGAGTGAAAAAGTTGGCTTAAAGCTCAACATTCAGAAAACTAAGATCATGGCATCCAGTCCCATCACTTCATGGCAAATAGATGGGGAAACAGTGGAAACAGTGGCTGACTTTATTTTTCTGGCTCCAAAATCACTGCAGATGGTGATTGCAGCCATGAAATTAAGAGACGCTTACTCCTTGGAAGGGAAGTTATGACCAACCTAGACAGCATATTAAAAAGCAGAGACATTACTTTGCAACAAAGGTCCATCTAGTCAAGGTTACATGGTTTTTCCAGTGGTCATGTATGGATGTGAGAGTTGGACTATAAAGAAAGCTGAGCGCCGAAGAATTGATGCTTTTGAACTGTGGTGTTGGAGAAGACTCTTGAGAGTCTGTTGGACTGCAAGGAGATCCAACCAGTCCATCCTAGGGGAGATCAGTCCTGGGTGTTCATTGGAAGGACTGATGCTGAAGCTGAAACTCCAGTACTTTGGCCACTTGATGCGAAGAGCTGACTCATTGGAAAAGACCCTGATGCTGGGAAAGATTGAGGGCAGGAGGAGAAGGGGACAACAGAGGATGAGATGGTTGAATGGCATCACCAACTCAATGGACATGGGTCTGGGTGGACTCCAGGAGTTGGTGATGGACAGGGGGGCCTGGTGTCTGCAGTTCATGTGGTCACAAAGTCGGACACGACTGAGCGACTGAGCTGAACTGATACAGTGACTGCATGTGAGGTGGTAGTGGTTTAGTCACTAAGTTGTGTTGACTCTTGCGACCCCATGAACTGAAGCCTGCCAGGCTCCTCTGTCCATGGGATTTTCCAGAATTCCAAAAATACTGGAATGGGTTGCCATTTCCTTCTCCGGGGGATCTTCCCTGACCCAGGGATCGAACCCAGTTCTCCTGCATTGCAGGTGGTCTCTTGCATTGCAAGCGGATCCTTTACTGACTGAGCTACCAGGGAAGCCCCTGTATGTGAACACTATCATTATTTAGCAAAGTGTTACATTCACACACTAGAAGTACCTGAGATGATTTTTGGAGGTATGCATGTAAGTATTTTTCACATTGATATTTAAGTTATATGTTTAATGTATGCTTATTTATACCTTTTTTTAATGGGGAGTCTAATATTTCTTTTCCACACATAAGTTACTCTTCACATATAATTTTTTTTAAAAGGAGAATCATTTAAAAAAAATATAGAGCAAACAACATTATAGGTAATACAAGACTAAGAAAAATTATGAAGAGGTATGTAAGTAGCTGAAATTTAGAAACATTGCATACTTTCATGTATAACTTAATGAGACAAGTATTAAAAAGTAATCCTAACTTAAAGAAGATATTGTTTCAGAATCAAAATTAAGATTATAAATGTTATCCCTGCTTCTTGTACTTTTAAAGATTGTTCTGCCCAAATAAGCAGGTTACACCATTGCTACCTTTATTAACGATGAAAAACAAAACCCCTCCAGAACATCATATATCATTAAATGGACAAGTTGATTAAGCAAACTATTTAAGTTATAAAAATCTGATTTTAGACCTGTTAATTCTTTGTGGATAATTGAGATTTTCTTTTTTTAAAGAACAGAATGATGGAATAACTAATTTGCTAATTTATTTTTAATCATTTATCTTAACAGAAAGGAATATAAACCAATCAAGTATTTATTTCCCTTTTGGCTTTGGGATGCATCCTACTGTTTATAACTACCCAAATAATAATATAACCACAGGGTTAAGACCAAAGTCAGAAAGCAGAAACAAACTTCAGTTTTCTTACTCCATTGATAGTGAATATAATTCATGTTTCTCTATCACTTCAGTTTTCAAAGTACTCTTACACAGACTGTCATCTGACAAATATCAATTAAGAAAACCTATGAAAATCATTTAAAAACTATTTTAATCATTTTAGCAAAGAAATAATGAAAACTTAGCTCCATCTAAAATGAATTGGATATTATTTTATACTACGTCATGAAATGAAGGCATAGCATATTAGTTTTCACTACCCTGGATTAACATGATGGGGACCATAAACTATGATCTGCCAGAGACAGTCAAGTTTTATATTAATTGTCATGGTGAATTATTAACATCACTACCTTTCATCCTCAAAGTCTCCTGATTTGATGACAAACTGTGTGGTCATGTTACTCAACATATGCTACTGACATCCATTTGATCAGGGCATTATATTCCTTCTAATCAGCCACAGTCCGCAAATGGTAGTATGATTCTTTAGTAGTATGAACCACCAGGGGAGCCCCAAAGTAAGCCAGCTGAGTGAAAAGAAGGATGTGAAAGCTCCTAAAAATTAGTTTACTTTGTGCAAGCCATAAAATTAAAGACTTATATTGATGAACTACTTAAAAAAAAAATCTCACTTGAGAGAGTGTCTTCTTTAGGCTGGAAGAACCAACATCATGTGTACTTTGATTATCTAGTTCAGAATCTGCTCCTGAAAAGCTAAACAGATTAACATTTCATTAAAGCATTTATCAATATTCTGAATACAGAATAAAACAGAAAACGAAGTTAACTGAATTAACCAATTTTTAAGATTTAATAAATTTCAAATTAAATGAATACTTACATACGTGACTCTTCTTTCATTAGCTGCAAAGAGAGAGAAGGGAAGAAAAAGCTTTTAGTTTAAAGTGTTTCCTGTCCAAACGAAGTAAAAATTTTATTTGTAAAACATAAATACATACCCTGGAAGCAAAAGTAGAGAAGGCAGATAATAATCTTGATTCTATTGACAAGGGAGGCAGTTCTTCTAGTGGTATACCCTTGTTTATCTTTTCCTTCAAATTCATGTATCTAACTTTTAAGTCTCCTAAAACTGACAGTAGTGCTGATCCTAATTCCTTCTTAGTAGAATTACTTGATAAATTCCTGTTCAAAAGTTAAGTTCACAGAACTAAATTATTTAGGCCCAAGCCATCCACTTAAAACTAATATCAAATTACACATCTATATATATTTACTTCTAACTCTAACAGATCTCTAAAAAAATTTTATAAATGTTTAATAACAGAAAATGAATCACAGAAGATATGCTTTTCTTGGGGCAGTAAAAGCAAACCTCAGTATACAAATAAGCCAGAAAGAATGTGGTAGAATGGCATGAAAAACACTCCAACTGACTTCATCCATATTTGGACTTTATAAACAGAGAATCGTCTTTTTACTGGATTCATTATCCCAACATGCACTGTTGCCTGTCCATGAAATTAAAAAATACTACATTCTAATCACCCTGATGCTGGGAAAGATTGAGGGCAGGAGGAGAAAGGATGACAGAGGATGAGATGGTTGGATGGCCCCACCGACTCAATGGACATGGGTTTGGGTAGACTCCGGGAGTTGGTGATGGACAGGGAGGCCTGGTGTGCTGCAGTTCATGGGGTCACAAAGAATCGGACACGACTGAGCAACTGAACTGAACTGAATTACCCTTAGGCTAGTTAAAAACCCAGTTACAATCTACCCTCTTTTTGCCCTTCAAAAATGAAAACTAAAGAAATTTTCTAGAATAAATTTATAATGATAGGTTTCTAGGAAAATACAGATTTAAAATTAACAATCACCTATAACTACAAATAAAGTATAATCTTTAAAAACTGTGAATCACTATGATATATACCTGAAACATATAATATTATAAATTAAAGAACAGGTAATAAACAAAAAAGCCCTAACAGTCACCTATTTAGTCCTTCCTTATCTTCCATCACAAGTCTGTAAATATCGCTGCAATGGCGACGGCACAACTGATAGTGAACATTTAAAAGATGCGACTCGGCTTGGATGGCTCTCTGCATTATCTGCTGACAGCACTTCGATGGCAAATTCTTCTCTACCTCTTTAGGAAGCTGAGGTTCCCTTTGAAACAAAAAATTGGATTAGGTAAGATTGCAAATATGTTTCTGTGTTAACGACAAAGAAAGCATCCAGAAACAAATTTTAAACTTCTATAGTTTCTCTGTTAAGTTTAAATCAATTTCCACTAAAGATGGAAAGGCTGTAGAAAACAAGGATGTCAAGAGTCAAAGCTACATATATTCTTTTTAGAAGAGAGTAAATAATTCTCAAATTCATGCTTCTTTTTTTTAACCAAGAAAAGAATTCTAAAATAAAGTACTAACTTATTTATCCAGAATCAATAGATTTTCAACTTAAATCAAGCACTGGTTTTTAAAAGTTATAAATATTCTGGAGGAAATGGTTTTTACACATTCCCATTTAAACAGAAAATATAATTTACATTCTAAAAATAATAATGCTTGTGTTAGTATAAGTACTTTGCCGTTATCATATCAAAAAGCTCCAATATCACTACTTCTTTTGAATGTTAACAGCTCTTCCCTTCCTACTAGCTGCCACTTCTAACTGTTCTCAAATACTTCTGTCTCTTGAAACCAACTATTTAATTTTATAGGACTGGACACAGGATTAAACTCATTAGAAGTATAAGGATAAATGAAGGAAAAAGTCAATGACCTCAGAGCATGAAAACTAATTTGACTTCTCAGAGATCTCCCCCTTTCTCTCCTCTTCCCCACCACCTGGTTCTCCATGAATGCAAAGTAAATTATACAATGAATTAAAATCAGGACTAAAATACTCCAGTACAATATTTATTTATCCAATATATGATTTTTGTCCAAATGTGCTATCTTGTTTTGGTCTACAGGGGATCGAATGAAAGAAAACAAAGTAATTAAATCAGCGTGAGTCTGGGTTGGATAAACAAAGATGACATCAGCTTTCTGAAGGAATTATTCAGACTTAAATTTCAGTAAGTGAAAAGCTTTAATGTTCTATATTATTCTAATATTCATGTGTTTCAAGACAAAAGGCTGAAGTGGATGATCTCTTTGGATCCTTCTCAGCTATGATTCTATATGGTTAAGTACCCTATGGGCTTTCCAGGTGGCACAGTGGTAAAGAATCTGCCTGCCAATAAAAGAGAGCAGGTTCAATCCTTGGGTCGGGAAGATCCCTGGAGTAGGAAATGACAACCTGCTCCAGTATTCTTGCCTGGAAAATTCCATGGACAGAGGAGCCTTGGTAGGCTACAGTCCATAGGGTCACAGAGTCAAATACAACTCAGTGACTGAGCATGAAAGTACCCTACACAAAAAGCAAATTTCTATTTTATTTCCTCCTGTGTATTTTGGGCTACCTGATGCGAAGAACTGACTCACTGGAAAAGACCCTGATGCTGGGAAAGACTGAAGGCAGAAGGGGACAACAGAGGAAGAGATGGTTGGATGGCATCACCAACTCAATGGACATGAGTTTGAGCAAGCTTCAGGAGTAGGTGATGGACAGGGAAGCCTGGCATGCTGCAGTCCATGGGGTCGCAAAGAGTCGGACATGACTGAGTGACTCGCCTAAGCTGATATATCTGCAAGCATATGTTCAATGGAAGGACTGATCCTGAAGCTCCAATACTTTGGCCACCTGATGCAAAGAGGTGACTTGTTGGAAAAGACCTTGATGCTGACAAAGAATGAGGGCAAGAGGAAAAGGGGGTGACAGAGGATGAGATGGTTGGATGACATCACCAATGCAATGGACTGGGAGTTTGAGCAAATTCTGGGGGATAAGTGAAGGAGGGAAGCCTGGCATGCTGCAGTTCATGGGGTTGCAAAGAGTTGACATGACTTAGTGACTGAACAACAACAATCTGGAAGTATATACATCTGACTTACCTTTCAGAATGTTTCTTTAAGTCTGTGAACTCAAATGGTGTTTTTAACCCCAGGGAATCCTGAAAACATTATTTAAAATCAAATTAGACATATATGACAACCAATACATGTTGTATCTGTTAAGATGTAAAATCCAACTTCTAACTGATTTTGTGGCAATAACTGCCCCCAAAGAACACAGTTGGTAACAATCTAGTCACCTTTTCCCTTCATCCAGCATTTTCTCACCAAAGCCTCAGAAATCCCTGACATAATTCAATGAACCAAAAAGTCTACATTAGCATACAGTACCTTTATAAAGTCAATATATACATTTTTATTATTAATCATATTGGTTTTACCTTATTTAGGACATTTCCATTAGGTTTTAAACTGTCAACGGAGAGAGATTTCCCTGAAGGTCCTTTTGTCATAGCCATCTGTGGATCTTCAGTATCGTGAATGTATGACCAATCTGTGTTACAAGCCACACTTCTTTGTTTCTCACTCTGCCATTCACTAGGCCGTTTTTTATTCATCATTGTTATCTCTGTGTTGCTTGATGTGGATACTACAGAAGATCGTGCACTTGTTGCCCTGCTTGTTGTGAAACAAGCCCTAAAATCAGTGCTAACATCCACTGTCTGATTAACTGTGACTGTACAACCTGCTGCATCTGTCACTGATTTGGGACACGGTCCTTCCATATTGCAAAAGTGTGCTTTACTGATGGTATTGCCATTAGCAACTTTTAGGGAGCCACTTTCTTCTACTGCCTGATTATCTCTGATTGCAGACCACGGTAGAGTAATAGAAACATCTAAGGCTAGGTTAGGGGTGCTTTGTAGGCTTTCATAATGTGAATACCCACAGGCAGAAATTACTGAATCATCAAAAACAGAGGATGTCTGACAATCTTTACAAGGCTGGAGTAAACTCTCTAAATCTTTGTCCTGAGGCAATGTGCCTGGATTGTCAAGGTGCTGTAACATTTTGTCCTCGACAATTAAATTTCCAGTAGAATCTTTACTTTCAGTTAATTTAGGGCTCATTCTGCAAGCATAAATTTTAGTGTTTGATGCTTTCTGAGGGTTTAGAAAACCTGCAGATTGAGACCCCTTGTGCTCAGGATGACTGCTCCTGAGCACAACTTCATCCAGTACTGTGTGAAGCAGTAAACTAGCCCCTTGCTCCTTACCCTTTTCATGCTTAGGTGCGGGAAATGCTCTCAACGTAACAGAATTCTGAAACTTGGAGACACCAGGTGAATCTTCTCGTCCATAAACATCAACTGAATCTGAAGAGATGCTGGAATTACTTTCCAATTTAACATGACTGTTTTCTAGATTGCTAGCACATTTAACTTCACAGCCTGAATTTCTTAATCCCAAAACTTCCAGGTTAGGCATGTCTAATATTTTTGCCTGGTCAAATGATAAATGGTTATTTATATTCTCTTGTTCTTCTGCACTGTGATATTCTTGCTGTGAGTCTTCAACTCCATCAGGCTTTTGCGTATCTTCAGCAGTTTTTTCATAGTCATTATATGAAATCTTGTAGATTCTTTCCAAGTCAGTAGTCTTATTACCTTGATATTCCAAAATATCAAAAAACACCTCTTCTCTTTTCTGCATTTCAGAATCTAATTCTGAATTTAAATGAATAAGACTTTCATTCTTTAGTTTTGACTCTGAATAATGTATAGTGTAGGTTTCATTCAAGAAAGCATAGTCAATACTATCTTCAAATTCACTTGACTGAGAGTGAGCACTCTCTATGTTAGTATCTGGACTTGTGGTAAAAGATGGCTCCAATAAATCTATTTTGTCAATATTGCTGATTTCTTTGTCATTAGCTCTTTTTTCTAATGCCAAGGAATCACAGTAATCATTATGAAAAGTCAATTTGGCTTCTTTACAACCATTAGGAGATGACAAATTTTCTTTCTTAGGATTAGAAGGCTTATCTGATTAAAAAAAATAAAAAACGATAAAATGTTAGCAACATCACAGAATTTAAACATAAGACCTTAGTCTGGCCCAAGCGCTTCCCAATGGAGGAATACTTTTTATATTATTCATGACAAATATCCCTAAGTAATTGCTATTATGGACTGAATTATGTTTCCTTCAATTTCATATGTGTTGAAGCCCTAACTCCCCATGTGGAGATGGGACATTGGGAGGTAACTAGGCTAAATGAGGTCATGACCCTAAAAATGGGATAAGTGCACATATGAGAGAACAGACAGCAGACAGCTTTCTTTTTCTCTCCACCATGTGAGGACATTGCAAGAAGGTGGTCATCCACTGATACAAGACAGGAGAGAGCCCTTATCAGAACTGACCATGCTGACACTGATTTGGACTTCCAGCTTCCAGAAGTGTGAAAAAATAAGTACCTGTTATTAAAGGCACCTCAATGGTATTGTGCTATAAGAGCCCCAGCTGACTAAGTAGAATGACTAAGATTACTATTTGCTGAAAAATCCACTATTTCCCTTCTGACTTGAAAAAGAATTTTTATCATGAAGTCCTCTTAACAGTTAAAACTACATGTATTCATAAACACTTAAAGCTTAATCATCTTGCTTTTTATGCCCTTTTTATTTTCTCTTCTACCTTCATGACAGAAAGAGAAATTTTAGATCCATGTAAAGAAAAAAATCTTTCCTTGGGTAGCAGAGGTCAACCTGTCCACTTTCCACTTATCACCCTGAAGGCAACTATACCTGTCAGTAGTTCCTGAAAGCCTGGCTGGACATAAACCCTCTCTTCTAGCTCACTTCTCTTTCTTAAATTTTCCATCTACCTGAGAGATCCTGTTTAGGTTGCTCACATTTACCAGCAATCACCTGAGTGATCTGTCAAGTTAAAAACATGCTGAATCTCACCTTACTGGTAGGAAGCCTTAACATATAGCAACACTGGAGAGGGAACTATTAATATCAAGTCTAATTACATTTAATTATTTCTCTCCATCCAGAATAAAGCCAACCAGATTGGTCTCTTACCTTTCTGAATGTTTCTTCCATTATTGTAGTAGCCTTTATTAGAAGCTATCTCGACCACTGCAGTAGATTGCATCACTCAAGGATGTATATTCTAGAAGAGGTATAAATACTGAACTATGATACTCAGCATATATTTTAAAAACTATTAGAAAAATGAGAATTTGACAGAGTAGTAATTATAGTCAAATATTCTAATATCAGAGGGCTAATAAAACAGCAAAACATTTTAATAACTTTTTAAAAGACATGAACAGAGAGCTACAATAAAAGATTATATCATTTAAATATCATGTGTGCATGCATGATCAGTCACTCAGTCATTTCTGACTCTGTGACCCCCATGGACTGTAGCCCGCCAGGCTCCTCTGTCCACTGGATTTTCCAGGCAAGAATACTGGAGTGGGTTGCCATTTCCTCCCCCAGGAGATCGAATCCATGTCTCCCGAAGTTCCTGCATTGGCAGGTGGATTCTCTACCACTAAGCCAACTTGGAAGCCCATTATTTAAACAGATAAGACATACTCTTTTAGAATTTTCAAGGAACATTTGGAAAATGTATTAGGCTACCAAAAGCAGAAAAGTTCTAGGCCAAGTGAACAAAACTCTAACCTGAATCATAAAAAGAGTCATGGCTCCTCAATCAATGCCCAGACCTGTGTAGAGACCTAGAACTCCTTAAATGAAGGGGAGGCTGGGTCTTCTTGAGGAAGAACCCCAAATATGCTACTAAAAACACTCTTCCCTAAATGGCCCCTATAGCCTTCTTCTGGGGTAACAGTACACTGGGGAAACAGTTGTTAACCTTTGGGGTTATAGACTTTCTGCAGATTTTATAAAAGTCTGATAAAATGCATATACACATATACATACACATATAATTAAAGGATTTATGGACTGCTATACTACATTTAAAAGCAGAAAGTTTATAACTCCTGGCTTAAGGGATTTTAATTAAGTCAATAAAGATTCTACTCTAAGAATGCCAGGTAAATATTTAAAATAAAGAGTAGATGTAAAGAAAGCCAGTTTATCAAAATAATTAACATTAAAAAGAAAAGTGATTTCTTTGCTTACTTTGCATTCTCAGGAATTGTTCACACCCTTAAAAAGTATTGAGAATCCCAAGGAATATTTGTTTATGTGGGTAATATCTATTAACACTTATCATATTATAAAGTAAAACAAAAACTTTCAAAATTTCAAATACTTAAAATTTATTCATAAACAACCCACTACTTAACACAGTGTATGCTCAGTTGCTTCAGTGGTATCTGACCCTATGTGACGCTATGGACTGTGGCCCGCCAGGCTCCTCTGTCCATGGGATTCTCCAGGCAAGAATGCTGGAGTGGGTTGCCATGTCCTTCTCCAGGGGATCTTCCCAACTCAGGGATCAAACCTGTGTTTCCTGCACTGCAGGCAGATTCTTTATAGCCTGAGCCACCACCATGCATTCAGTTCAGTTCAGTCGCTTGGTGTCCGACTCTTTGCGACCATGAATCGCAGCATGCCAGGCCTCCCTGTCCATCACCAACTCCAGGAGTTTATTCAAACTCATGTCCATCGAGTTGGTGATGCCATGCATTAGGGAAAGGCAAATAAAAGCCACAATGAGATAACACTTTACACCTACTAAGATGGCTATAAAAAAAAAGAGAGAGTTAAGTATTGGTAAGGAATGGGGCTTCTCAAATGGCTCAGTGGTAAAGAATCCACCTGCCAATCCAAGAGCGAGTTTGATTCTTGGGTCAGGAAGATCCCTGGGAGAAGGAAATGGCAACCCACTCCAGTATTCTTGCCTGGGAAATCCCATGGACAGAGAAGCCTGGCGGGCTACAGTCCATGGGATACAAGAGTGGACACAGCTGAGCAACTGAGCCTGTGCACACACACACACAGGCAAGGAAATGGAGAAACTGGAACCCTCTTACATTGCTGGTGAGAATGTAAAATGGTGCAGCCATTTTGGAAAACAATCTGGTAGTTCTTAAAAAAAAAAAAAAAAGAATAACTACATGATCCAGCAATTCCATTCCCAGGCATATACTCCTTTTTATTCTGCTCTCCCAGCTCTCATTTTCCAAACCATTCCCTCCTTCCTGTGTTTTCAATCCTAGAACCAAACCAGAAACTGCTCTCCTTTGATACCTCCCTCATCCATACCAGGTCCTGTCAGTGACCCACCAGAACCTGACACCTTTTAGTCCAGGGACTGCTGACTCTTAACGTGGATCTGGGCAACAACCTCTACCCGGCCAGAATAATCTTTCCTAAATGCAGATCTGATCAGTTCACCCTCCTACTTAAAGCCAAGCAACAGACTGGCATCATTCCTTGGAGAGTGATTAAAATCTTAGTACCGTCTTTCCCCCTCCACGGGCCTGGGCCCCGCATTCACCTTGGCACTTGTGGGACACACACACACACACACACACGCACACGCACGCACACACACGCACGCGCACACACACACACTTCCTTACACAGGCTGCGCCAAGCGCGTTCACCTTGGCACTTGTGGGTTTCACACAAACACACGTACTTCCTCACACAGGCTACGTCAAGCGCGTTCTTCTCCTGGCCTCCAACCACCTACAATTCCTGCTCAACCTTCCGATCTCACTCCCAGTAACCGTTTCTTAGGGAAATTTTCCTGGCCCTTCACACAGCAGCAGGAACTTCTGTCAGTTTGGACAACACCCCACGCTTTTGCCATCCATCCCCCGCATTTTGGACACTAATGTCCAGCGTCCACTTCTGGCTCTGGACAGTGTCTCACTTGCTGCTGTACCCTGCCCGCCTGCTCTAGAGACTCCGCTCGTGTTTGTCACAACGATAAACACACGAGCGAATTTCCACCTTTCTCCGGAGAATTCAGCGTCCGGCACTGCCACTCGGCTCTAAAAGAGCTTTGGGAGCGCAAGACCCCGACTCGGGGCCTGCTAAGCGAGGCTGGGGGACTCACTTGGAACCGAATGCAAAGGTACCAAATTGGGGGATTCTAGAACTCCAAGGCCATCCGACGGACGCGCAAACCCCGCGGACCACGATGGCACCCCCAGACCCCGGCCGCTTCCCCTCAGGGCGCGGGAGGAGCCCTCGACTGCCTCCTCACACCGCGCAACCCTGGGCGGGGACAGACCCTCGGCGGGGACCTGCCGCAACTAGGCTTCGCTACCCTGTCTGCTCACGCCCCGGCCTCCGCTCTGGCCAGCCGCAGCCGCCCGCCGCACCTCAGAACCGCGCTGTTGCCGCCGCCACGCGTGAAGCCTCCAGTGGCGAGCGCCGCTTCAGAGAAAGTGCTGCTCCGCGTGCAGCCGCGGGGCCCGTCGGGTAACGGCCGGCGGCTCCCGCCCGCCGCCTGGTGGGGCGCTCCCATTGGTCAGGGTGCATAGGATCGGCGCCGTGATTGGCCGGGCGTGCAGACCGGAAGGCGGGAACGAGGTCGCCCGCTGTGATTGTGCGCCGGCTGGCGGCGGGAGGCAGCGACGCCCAGCGGAACCTTAACTGCTCTGTAGCCCGCGACCCTTGACTCTCGTGTGGACGGCGCGGCTGTGCAAAGCCATGGGGAGAAAGAGCTGGGCGGCGCCACACCCTCGCGCAGAGGCCCCACTGCCTCCTGTGTTGGGCTCGGTACTCTCCGAGTCCCGCTCCCACAGAGTCGGGACAACCACGCCTGACCGCCCTCCTCGGGCAGCTGTCCCCGCAGACCTGTGTCCTTTGTGTCTAACTCAACCTGTCCTCCCACGGGCAGTGTTTATCATTAGCAGGAACAGGGTTGGGGTGAGAGAACTTGGCCTCGGGCTCAAAATTTGGGGGGGGGGGGGCAGGGCGGGCGTCAAAACCCTGGGTAATCAAGATAAATCACATTGTAACGCGTCGTTTAAGGAAATCAAACGTAATGAAAAATCCAAATTGGACAAAATAGCCATATCAGTACTCCTAATTTTTCCTTTTGCCTCCAGCTCTAATATGGCTCCTCAAGGGACCATTATCCTGTCTTTAAAATGAGCATTTTCCCATCATTTTGTGTCTGTTGATTTTGACTTTTGCTTAAATCATTTCGTTTAAAATCGTTTAATGTTGCAATGCCTTCCCGGGTGGCGCTAGTGGTAAAGAATCTGCCTGCTGATGCAGGAGACGCTAAAGAGAGGTGGGTTGGGTCCCTGGGTCAGGAAGATCTCCTGAAGGGGGAAATGGCAACCCACTCCAGGATTCTTGCCTGGAAAATTCCTTGGACAGAGGAGCCTGGCGGGCTATAGTCCATGGGGTCGCAAAGAGTCGGACAGGACTGTACGCACCCCCACCCCCCCCACACACATAGATTGCATTAACATCAGTTTTTGGATGCCACCTCCAGTTACCCCCTAGCCTTGGGGCAGCGGGATTTTTGCTCCTAGTAGTTTCTGGTGTCTCTGTGTGTAGCTTGCAGCACTGCCTTTCCTGTCAGGCAACTCTTATATAATTGATTTGGGGCTTCCATAATTTTGATGTGAAGTGTTATATTTTGATGAAATTTGTCAATCAATCCATTTGTGATTTAATGTAGTGATTTTACCCCATTTCAAATACAGAATAATGGTATTTGCACAATAGTTTTTATGTGCTTTTATGATTTGATTACTTTAACATTTCCTTTATTTCTTATAACTGAAACACTTTAACCTACTAAAGTCACATGAATTTAATGCAGAAAAATGTGAAGAAGAGAATAGAAAGTCCTTGTAATCCTGCTTCTCACGGAGCCTCCCTTTGTTTTTTGGGAGTGCTACATAGGAAGTTATAATTGGAATCTTCTCCCATGTGACTTTCGTGTCCTTATGCATATTTATCTCTATTCAGGAGCTGCTAACATTTTGTTTTCTTATTCCACAAACACCTGCTGAGGTCTCACTGTGTATCTGGAAGACCAAGGAGTACAAAACTTAAGGCAATTCCTCTGAAGGAGCATACAGTCTAGCTGATACCAGAGAGAAATCACTGGGAGCTTAAATGTGTGGAATAGACTGAGATGCCACAAGAGTGGGGTCAATTTGTAGAGCTCCTTTAATGGCATGGAAGCCACACTGGGAATTCTCAGGAAATGCAGTGGGAAAATATGGCAGAGAAAAACCATGAGTGCCCTTGTGAGTTAGGCTGGCTGTCCAGGGACCTGTCTGTCATTTCACCTTTGTATCCATAACATCTGGCAGAGGCTACTCACTGCCCCAAACTGTCTTTTATCAAAATTATCTAGGTTTGCAGTATGACAGACAACAATTAGAATAATTTTGTGAGAGTACCTCCCAAAAACTCAAAGTGATTTTCATAAGAAACATGTTAAATCTATAAATTTAGGAGAAAGTTACATCTTTATGATATTTATTCTTACTATACATCTCTGTAGTTTTTCATGTCTTACATTTCTGAGCAGAATGTATAGATTTCCTTGGGCTTCCCGGGTGGTGCTGTGGCAAAGAATCCACCTGCCAATGCAGGAGACGTGGATTCAGTCTCTGGGTTGGAAGATCTCCTGGAGTAGGAAATGGCAACCCACTCCAGTATTCTTGCCTGGAAAATTTCATGGACAGAGGAACCTGGCAGGCTACAGTCCGTGGGGTTGAAAAGAGTCAGACACGACTGAACACACATACACAGATTTCCTTAATATAGGTCCTTATATTTTTAAGGCTATTACTGTTTTGTTGTGGGGAGAGTTACTTTTCACCATTATGAAGGAGATCCCCAATGAAATTATCTAAATCTAACTAGTCAGTGTTGATATATAGGAAAGCTATTGATTTCTGTGCATGCATAACTTATCTTAATATTTTAAGGAACTTTATTTTCTTGGGCTCCAAAATCACTGCAAATGGTGACTGCAGCCATGAAATTAAAAGATGCTTGCTCCTTAAAAAAAAACTATGACAAACCTAGACAGCATATTAAAAGGCAGAGACATTACTTTGCTGACAAAGGTCCATCTAATCAAAGCTATGGTTTTTCCAGTAGTCATGTATGGATGTGAGAGTTGGACCATAAGGAAGGCTGAGCACCAAAGAACTGGATGCTTTTGAACTGTGGTGTTGGAGAAGACTCTTGAGAGTCCCTTGGACTGCAAGGAGATCAAACCAGTCAATCCTAAAGGAAATCAATCCTGAATATTCATTGGAAGGACTGATGCTGAAGCTGAAGCTCCAATACTTTGGCCACTTGATGCAAAGAACTGACTCATTGGAAAAGACCCTGATGCTGGGAAAGATTGAGGGCAGGAGGAGAAGGGGACGACAGAGGATGAGATGAGATGGTTGGATGGCATCACTGACTCAATGGACCTGAATTTGAGCAAGCTCCAGGAGATGGTGAAGGACAGGGAAGTGAATCTTCCCAACCCAGGGATCGAACCTAGGTTTCCCACATTTCAGGCAGATTCTTTACCAACTGAGTCACCAGGGAAACCTGTGTAATGCTAGAAAAGTATTAGCTTTTGTAATATTCAGCCATCTACAAACCCTGTTTGTTGAAAAGTCTTTTACTATGTTGTAGAATCTGACTTTAAAATTTTACTTATGGTTTTCCATCTATACTGATAAATAAGATTGAACTGTAGCAGGTAGTAGGCCATGAAATTGTATTCTCTGTTCTGCCCCCTACTCTCATAAGCACTGTAATGAGTAGTCAAAAGCATTATGAAGGTTGTGATCAAAGTTAATAACATAACAAGAATGTTATTTTCATTTATGATTAGAAACAGTCTTGTTAATCTTTTAAAAGTGGGGAAAATTATCTTCATAAATTTGCATAACTGGCCTTTACACTTCCTAGATGGTGCTAGTGGTAAAGAATCTGCCCACCAATGAGACGAGAGTTGATCCCAGGATTGGGAAGATCCCCTGGAGTAGGGAATGGAAACCCACTCCAATAAGCTTGCCTGGAAAATTCCATGTTCAGAGGAGGCTGGCAGGATACAGTTCATGGTGTCACAAAGAGTCAGACACAACTAAGTGACTAAGCATAGGACTCCGAAAGAAAGAAAAATAATGGAACAAGAAAATTCTGATGAATAAGATAGTGAGGAGTGAGTGGTTTGATGAATTGTTATGGTTTTGCTGATGGGCTCGTAATGTGGTGACCACACTTGAAGAACACCTGGAGATGGTCTAGGTTGGTCCCCTCAAGCAAAAATGAGCCTCAGTTTGCAGCTTGCAAGGCCTTTTGTAAAGATTAAAGAATGGAATCTTGCTCTCTGGACAGTGCAGGGTCAAGATTTGAAGAACATCATGGAAAGGGATGCTGGGCTGCCTCTGGAGGCAGGCTTAGCAGACTCAGGCAAAGAATTCACATGCTTGTGCCTGGTCTTGTAGCTACAGCAGTACTTTCTAAATTGTGCTCTGCAGAGTCTTTGTCCCAGAAGGTTCTGAAAAAAGCAGTTTCCATGATCAAACAGTTTGGGAAATTGTACCTCGTCCATTTCTCTTTTAAGAATGCCCAATGACATTCACAAGTAAATGCTCCTCGATAAGCAAACTCTTTGACTGTTATCACTGTTACTGAGGAATATTTATTTATAGAATTCTTTTCATCTGGAGCCCTTACTAACATTCCCAGGAATTAGTGGTTATGGCTTGGGAAACACTAGGCCTACAGGAATAGTTGTAGTCGGAATAACGAAGAAGCAACATGTGCTACCATTTGTTGAATGCTGTGCAGCAAACACATCTGAGCATTGGACCCCTGCTGCTGAACTAGCCCTTGATCTCACTGTGGAGCAGAATGCTTATGGGGAGGGGCTGGAGTCTAGTTCTAATCCAGGGCCCTCCATTTTGTCGCTGTGTCCCTTTAAGGAAGGTACCTGATTTCTCAGTGCCTTGGTGCCCTTATTTATAAAATGGAGGTAGCTGGAGAACCCACCTCAGTGGATGATTGCAAAGACTAAATATGATTCTAGATGTGATGGAGGTGGTGACATCATCAGATTTTTTAAAAATTTTAGCCTAATAGATTGGAAGTGTGAGGAAGACTGGGACAGGGACCCAGGGAAGGGTAGGCTGCCAGTGACAATGGCTTGGCCCAGAGGAATAGCTTGGTCCAGATGGGAAAAGGATGGACTTGTGACAACCTTTGTAAGAAGAATTGATAAAGCTGGGTGCCTGAGATGAGCATGGAGATGGGTGAGGAAGGAGGGATCAAAAATGATACTTGGGTCTCTGACTAGAGTGGTAGCCTGGATAATGGTGCCATTGTAGTGATTAGAATCTGGGGAAGAGGAGCATGCGACTGGGACTGGCAGTGGAGGGGAACAAAGAATTCAGTTTATATAGAAGACTTGGCTATGCAGGGTGAACTAGATTTTATATTTCTTAACTGTTTATTGCCTTTTGTAATCTCTTCAGTAAGTAGCCCTTTGCTGATCCTCCTCAGTGCCCTCTGCTGGCCCCTTCTCCACTCAACCCCCATCAGATTGTTCTTGGCTCTTCTTGTGCCCTCTAATTATTTATACTCTTTCCCTAGGCATGTCCATAAAGAAGGCTGAGTGCCGAAGAACTGATGCTTTTGAACTGTGGTGTTGGAGAAGACTCTTGAGAGTCCCTTGGACTACAAGGAGATCAAACCAGTCAATCCTAAAGGAAATCAACCCTGAATATTCATTGGAAGTTGAATGAATGAAGATACTGAAGTTGAAGCTCCAATACTTTGGTCACCTGATTTGAAGAGTCAACTCATTGGAAAAGATCCTGATGCTGGGACAGATTGAAGGCAAGAGAAGAAAGGGGTAAGAGAGGATGAGATGGTTGGATAGTATCATCGACTCAGTCTACAAGTTTGAGTGAACTCCGGGAGATAGTGAAGGATAGGGAAGCCTGGAGTGCTGCAGTCCATGGGGTTGCAAGGAGTTGGATATGACTTAGTGACTGAACAACAACTAGGCAAGTCTAGTCCCAAGATTTGAAAAATCCCCTCTCTGCTGATGACTCCTAAATCTACACCTTCACCCAGTCTCTTTCCTGAGTTCCATACTCAGTTCCGTGCCATCCTGGAGCTTACATTCCAGTGGGGGATGAAAGTAAAAGTGAAAGTCACTCAGTCGTGTCCAACTCTTTGCGACCCCATGGACTATACAGTCCATGGAATTCTCCAGGCCAGAATACTGGAGTGGGTAGCCTATCCCTTCTCCAGGAGGTCTTCCCAACCCAGGGATCGAACCCAGGTCTCCTGTATTGCAGGCGGATTCTTTACTAGCTGATTTCCCACAAGGGAAATCCAATGAGAGCTGGTAAATAAAACGAGATCTCTTGTTTCTTAGACAATAAGTTGAGAAAAATGAGTCAGGAAAGGGAAGGGGGATTGTTGAAGGCTGGTGGTTTTAAACAGAGTGGTCAGGAAGTAATCGCTCCTCCATCACACAGTTGCTTTTTTTTGTTTCTTTAGCTTCTCAAACTTGATGAGGCCTAAATGAAACTCCTTAGTCTTCCTCTTTGACTTACTGTGTTGACTACATTTCACTTTCCCTGTTTCATCAGGCAAGATCTTACTGTTGTGTTGTAGTGTGCATCTCAGGCGTGGGGGTCATTTCTGTTATAACACATTAACACATCTGCTTGGTGTCAACAGATTGATTCTGCTCAGATGAGTTTTTTCTATGTACTCCTATAATACCTCAATGTGTTTATTTGAATGTTTCATGCAGATAGCACTGTAAAATATTTTTGGCACAAGGAGACCAAATTTCTCTTACCCAATGAAATGCAGCCTTGTGTACCCCAGATCCAGATAATTCTGGGGATGGACCTTTGTGACCTCTAGCACCCTGGTGGGAATGTTTTCTTAATTATATACACACAACTCATGTCTCCTACCTCAGCACTCTCCAACTGTCAACACTAGGGATACTTACAGATGATATTATCTTGGTTTGCACTTGCTAATACCCTGAAAGCTGGCCTGCTAAACCAGCATTATATGAAACCCAACATATACAAAGAATAACCCAAAATCAGCAAGTACCAAAATGACTTCTACTTTTGTCCTTGAAGATATTAGAGTTGTCTCTACTCTGGTCTGTAACTTCTTCAGTTTACTTTTTATCCTGAGAGTGTTGATTCTTATTGTGTTCTATTCCTATTCACTATGAGTACACCTTCTTTTTTAAAGAGGGAAAGAAATATGGGTTGATTTGATAATGCTGAGAAAATGAAAAGTTGGCCCAAAATATACAGAAAAATTAGTACAAGATAAAGATCTTTCTCAGTGGGAAAAATAAAAACCACATTGCTGAAGTCTTTCAACATTTCAATTTTTAATTTTTCTAATAGTACATTCTTTAAAAGAAGTTAACAACTTCAATTTTCCAAATATAAGGACTCAATAATGCGAATGAAAAGCTGTCATTTTTCAGTTAAGCTGTTGCCTAATTACCCTGGAAAAAAGTATTCTTTTGATTGAACTGATGCAAAAATCCTTTAGAAAAGCTTCATTGTTGCCTGGAAAGAGTCTTCTTAAGGTCACTTTTACTTCTAGACCATCCACTTGTTTCTAGTGAAAGAGTTTTGCTTGGTAATGGCTTGTGGTTCCACAGTGTTTTGTGTATGAAAAGCATAGACTAAGAGATACTACTGAAGTCGCTCAAATTGTAGATTCAGCCATGAAAGAAAGTCCCAACACTGAAACATTTCCCCTTAATGTTCAGCAAGACACATGGAAAGAGAACTCAAGTCCCACTTTTGTCTTTACTCCGATCACCACTTTAGTCGGAGTGAAGAGGCTGCCGCGCTGTCGGAAACAGAGCTCCATGGCCCACTGTGCTTATTAAACAGCCTGCAGGTGCAGAGTGGCTGCCCCAGAACGGGTCTCAGTCTGCAGACACAGGCATCTCGTGGCTGCCGGGGCTCCAGGCAAAAGCAGGGTGCTCCCCGGCGTGTTCTGAGAAGCAGGTGAAGAAGCAGTGCTCCTGGGCAGCAACAGACCAGCCTACGAACCCGTGCTCTCCACCCACCCATCCGTGTCCTGTTCAGAACCGGCCTTCACTGCTGGGACAAAAGGACGCTCCTGTTGGCTTTCATCTTCTCCAGACGCTTCACTAAGTGGCCGTTGCTCACCTCGAGCTCTTCTGTTTTGTCCAGTGCAGAGCGAAGCTGAAAACAAAGGTGAAAGTCAGCAAGCTTTGATTCTAGCCCCACTGAAAATCACATTGATGACCCAGACCCACCAAGATCCTGAAAAGACACACATACCTACAGGTGAGTATGTGTATATTTCTTAATTTAAAAAGTAAAACAAGGCACGAGATTCTGGCCTCATGAGTAACTAAACTAGGGACCCTCCCTCAGGAACTAGACCCAGACATGGCACAGTCTTGGGGATCCTGGTGGTCTCACAAAAGGTGAGGCAAACAAACACACAATCAAGTGCTGAGCCAGACCAGCTGGAGAAGGTGCTCCCCACAGCCCTGTGCAGCTGGGCTTCTGCATTCTGCAGCCAGAAACCAAAGCGAGAATGCCTGAGGCCAGGATGCTCGTACCCAGGAGCCAGGGCCATAGAGCCGGGGAGACACAGCAGAAGCCACGTCAGTAGGGAGCTGCCTGGACCAGCAGGCAGCGTGCAGAGTGGGGGTGCCCCAAGGTGGGGGTTCACGGCCCTGTGACTGTAGAGACATGCATCGTCGGAACAGAGTCTGCGGTTCTGGTTCTGATCCAAAACCCTCCAGGCGGCTGGGTGGGGTTCTGAGACAGGTGAAACTCCCCTGCCCTGGCTTTCACCAGCAGACACAGAAGCAAGCCCCTCCGTGGAAATTTCCCCAAGGCGAGCCTGCAGTATTCCTATACATTCAAATCAAGCACAACCTTATGAGACTGGGACAAAGCATTTGAGTCACAGAAGCAATAAACAACAGAAACAGGCCTCAAAGACTGAACATGCTTTGGTTGTCAGTGTGGAAAACAGAACAGCTGCATATGAGATCTTTAAAGAAATGAGGCTATGATCAACAAAGGAGCTATCAGGAATGAGTATATTTCAGAAAACAAAAGGAGGCGAGCTGGAAGATCTCTAAAAACTGTACGTTTTGCAACACTGGGAAGTAAGGAGACAGGAAATGGAAAAGACAAATGGCAGAGAAATACAGAGGGGTCCATGAGCAGATCTGGTATCCTCTGATCAGAGTCCCAGGGGGAAGGTGGACTCCGGGAAGAGGAGTTACTTAAGGAGATCGTGGTTGAAAATTTTCCAACATTTATTTAGAAAAGAGACCTCACGGATCAAAGAAACACAACACATCTCAAGCAGAAAAAATAGCAGTAAACCCACATATATTAGTGTGAGATGTAGAAAATCAAAGGAAAGAGAACAGCAGAGCAGCTAGAGAGTGGAAAAAAAAAATCACCTAAAAGCCAAAAAATACTGGGCTTCCTCAGTGGCTCAGTGGTAAAGAATCCACCTGCAATGCAGGAGATGCAGGAGACATGGGTTTGATCCTGGGTTGGGAAGACTCCCTGGAGAAGGAAATGGCAACCCACTCCACTATTCTTGCCTGGGAAATCCCATGGATGGAGGAGCCTGGTGGGCTACAGTCCACAGGGTCGCAAGAGATTGGGAACGACTGAGCACACACTCGAGCAAAAAACAGATTGATAGATTTTTTTTAGGGGAACCCAGAGGATGGCAGCATGATAGTTGCAATCACTGTAGACAGAAAAATGACTGATGGTTGATTTAAGCTCCTAACCGACTGAACTACAGTTTCCTTTATGATGTGAGCAAGGCCCTTCAGAGTGACCTGGAAGACGTAACAATGAATGGTCTAGCAGCAGATTTCCAGGCAGCAGATCCTCACCCTGCTCTCCCAACCAGAATATCATTACCCATTCTCTTCCTAGAAATAACCTAGAAAATTTACCTCTCTTTGGAGTTTCCGTTTTTCAGCCTTAAGTTCATCTTCTATTTTTTCAGCATTTTCAGCAGCCTGTTTATAACGTGATACTTGACTTTCTAACCTTATGACCTGGAAGGAAAGGAAAAAATCATGTGTATAAATTGATAGGCCTGTTTTCTCTCCCCGACTGCTTGCTTATATTTGCGATCCAAGGGCGTAAAGCAGTAAAAGGAGAGAAGACAGTGCAGCGCGAATCATGATCTAGCACGTGGAGCTGTCCCATAGGTTCTAGCCACACAAGCTGTTTGTTCACACTTACAAGCAACCCAGTACTGGCACCTATCAGGGACTCATTTCCTCTCTGACCCTTGTCCCAAGTATGGTTCCCACCATTCTGACCCTGAGACACCACCCTCTCTGATGAGGGTCGATCCTGCAAAACAGGTTGGCAAACAACGGCTCCCTCAGGACCTCAGCTCCCGTCTGATCTCTCCCAGTGATGGTGGGGTGAGGAAGCAGGAAGGGAGGAGAGAGACAAGGGATTCAGAGAGGGGTGACAGGAGGCAGCTTTGGGGTGGCACCTGGGGCTGGAGGTGGATTCTGCTGCCCTCAAGGCATGCTTCCAAACATGCATTGCTTTGGAGGTGGGCTTCTCATTTTCGTTTCTACAAAAATTCTCAGGAGTTCCAGCCACATACACCCACGATGGAGGGGGCAAGAGGACCTGTTTTTCTTTTTCCCTTCAGTTAGGACACAGTCTGTCCCAGGGCCCAGCATGCTAGAGGTATGAGTGCCCCAAATCAGGAGATCAGAGCAAGCCCCGGGCTGGGAGGGAAAGAGGGAAAACCCAGGCAAGAGGGACACGCCTGCATCAAGTGTTTGGTAATTAACCATATTTTTTTCATTTTTTTAAAGAACTTTCAAGAAAACTCCCCAGCCACATTAGGTACTTTCTTCAACTAACTTTGTTTATAAAGGATTGTTGTTGTTTAGTCACTAAGTCATGCCTGACTCTTTTGCAACCCCGTGGACTGTAGCCCACCAGGCTTCTCTGTCCATGGGATTTCCCAGGCAAGAATACTGGAGTGGGTTGCCATTTCCTTCTCCAGGGGATCTTCCTGACCCTGGGATCAAACCCACATCTCCTGCATTGGCAGGTGGATTCTTTACCTCTGAGTCACCAGGGAAGCCCTATAAAGGATTGACATTGATTATAAGTGTCCCACTCTGTGACCCCATGGGCTGTAGCCCGCCAGGCTCCTCCATCCATGGGATTCTCCAGGCAAGAATACTGGAGTGGGTTGCCATTTCCTTCCCCAGGGGATCTTCCCGACCCAGGGATCAAACCGGGGTCTCCACACTGCAGGCTGACTTTTTAAAGTTGGAGCCATAGGGATGGCCCTGTAACAGCCCAGATCCTAGCGGTGACCTTTCCCTCTCTCTGTTCTCTCCTTGTGGGAAGTGCTTGGAGAGTCTCGCTGCCTTGTTTATCCTCCTTTGGACATTTTTTTGGCTCTAAAATTCTCTGCCTCTTTTTGTCCTCAGCCTTTGAAGGGTGAGTTCTTTCTAGCATATAAAATTTCAGTTAATCATCGTCTGGGCTGCCCGTGATTGCTTAAAAGTGTGCACGTACATTTTGTTCTAATGCAGTTATCTCTTGCTCAGATTTTGCAAGTTTAAATTTGAGGTCGCTGATCTGTCTGTTGGCATCCCCTAAAGGTTGAAAGAGAAGGAAAATTTGTTAAGCTCTCGGGGCTTTTAAAATGTTAAAACAATAGTTACTGGGAACCAAGCCCTTAACCTTGTAATCTTCTTGCCTGTTGTGGCCCCACAACTGAGGAGGCGCTCTCACCTCGCAGGGAGAGCACCCTAGAGCAAAGAAGACAAAGAAATGGTGGGGGGAAGGGGGAGGAGGCAGAGAGACTGGGCATGATTTTATCCCTTTAAGCCTCTTTCTAGTTTTGTTGTTGCTGTTGTTCAGCCGTTAAGTCATGTCCGACTTTGCAACCCCATGGACTGCAGCCTTCCAGTCTTCCCTGTCCTTCAGTATCTCCTGGAGTTTGCTCAGACTCATGTCTATTGAGTCGGTGATGCTATCTAACCACCTCACCCTCTGTCATCCCCTTTTCCTCCTGGCCTCAATCTTTCCCAGCACTTCAGTCTTTTCCAAAGAGTCAGTTCTTCACTGATATATTCGCAGTATCAGGCATGCATTATTTTGTAACTCTGGGTGAAAAATTATCTTTAAGGTTGAAATTCCTCTTGAGTTCAGGAGATTTTTCCATAAATAGTTTTAGTGTTTATCTAAACTAAGCATGTGTGCTTAGTCACGTACGACTCTTTGCAATACTTTGGACTTTAGCCTGCCAGGCTCCTCTGTCTATGGGGTTTCCCAGGCAAGAATACTAGAGCAGATTGCCATTTCCTACTCAGTTTACTGGCATGGAAAAATACCTTCTGACTTCCCCCATACAGTCAGCAGTTCCGAAGACTGTATCCAGCAGAGCAAATGTGGTTTCTAGCAGCAAGTCATTGGGTGGTACCCTGGTGCTCATTCTGGGGCACCTGTTCTGTTTCCTAGGCTCAGACAGAAACATGCTTGTCCTGCCCACTGCCCTTCCTTGTCCTAGCCCGCAAAGAAACAGCTTTCTGCTTGTCTACTCAAGGGCTTCTGCGAGGATGGGGTAACACTGGCCACTCCTTGCCATGATAGTTTTCTCCGCCTGCACCAGTACAATAAAAACCGCACATGGCTAAGGGATTCCTTCTACATGAGGATTGACATTTACTCTGTAGATCCATCACGTGCACGTCCGTCCCATTTTGTAAGACACCATCTTCCAGGTGCAGAGTGTCTAATCTGATATTCTTCTGTCTCTCTTCCAGCTGCCCCTTGAGTTTCTTAATCTGAAAACATCCACCAATAAAGTACATTAATTTCTCTATTTTAAATGAGACTAGAGCCTATCAGAAAGGAAGGAGCATGTCAAGTCAAACTCCATGCCCCACAAGTACAATATGATGTTGTCCTGCCATCATTTCGCGTTTCTTTAAGGTGAAGGGTTACGTAAAGCAGCAGGAGAGAAATACAGTAAAATGTTACAACTCACCCGGAAGATGGGGAGTCTCTCTCTTTTGATTTGTTTGTCAAGAAGCAAACCCAAATAATACATAAATGAAAAACCTTCCACCAGTGAGCACTCTTCTTTGAAAGTAATAGTATAATGGATGAAAATGAGACTATATTTACAGTATCAGGCATGCATTATTTTGTAACTCTGGGTGAAAAATTACCTCTAAGGTTGAAATTCCTCTTGAGTTCAGGAGATTTTTCCATAAAATGGTTTTAGTGTTTATCTATGTATGCATGTGCACTCAGTCATGTCCGACTCTTTTCGACACTTTGGACTATAGCCCACCAGGCTCCTCTGTCCGTGGGATTTCCCAGGCAAGAATACTGGAGCAGGTTGCCATTTCCTACTCCAGGGGATCTTCCCAATCCAGGGATCAAACCTGCATCTCCTGCTTTGGCAGGCAGATTCTTTACCACTGAGCCACCAGGGAAGCCCAGGTATTTATCTTTAAGTTCGTAAATCTGTATACAATTATGTTTGCTTTATTCACTAAAAAGACAGATATGCCACCAGGAGCCTTCCAGGCACAGAAGCACTGTCCCCAACAGAACCCCATCAGGTTGCAGGTTTGCCACCTTCAAGGGGTTGACCTCTACATGGCTTTCTTCCCACTGAGAGACACCTAGAGTAGTTGGGATTGCAATTAACAGCCACATGTGTGTGTGTGTGTTGCGTGTGCAATTTTCTGTTGTGCAATGGGGAGTCTCCCAGCCCTGGTCCTGTTAGCCTCCAATCTCTGCGGACTTTTTGGAAGTCCTCCCCTCCGCCACTGACAGGGGCAGAACAGAACATTGATATAGACCATCGGTGCATACTGCTTTGGAAAGCAAGTACAGAATTACCACGGACACAGGTTTACAGAAGATCACAGACACTTCAAGAGAATCCTCTCACCACATTTAGTGGTTTACCCAATTTTGAGAGAAATCTTCAAAACTTGAAAAAAGTGAGGCAGATACCGTTGATTAGGCTTACGAGGGAAAAATGAGAAGAGTCCATTTTCCTTAGAAAGCGATTGTGGAATAATTTCTTAATAATGAAAGAGGGCTTCCCTGGTAGCTCAGCTGGCAAAGAATCTGCCTGCAATATGGGAGACCTGGTTTCGATTCCTGGGTTGGAAAGATTCCCCTGGAGAAGGGAAAGGCTACCCACTCCAGTATTCTGGCCTGGAGAATCTCATGGACTGTATGGTCCATGGGGCCACAAAGAGTTGGACATGACTGAGTGACTTTCACTATCCCACTATGAAAAAGACCAAGGCATACCACTGTGTAGGGTTTCTTGAGACAGAAGAGATCAAGGTAGGTAAACAGCAGTGAAAATAACTTGGATCAGCTATAAGCAAGAAATACCTGCCGGAGAGGGGTGCTGATCACTGAGAGATTACAAAACTGACTTAAAAAGATTTTTGCATATGGGACAGATGTATAGATGTATAGAACAGACTTGTGGACTCTGTGGGAGAAGGCGAGGGTGGGATGTTTCAAGAGAACACCATCGAAATATGTATATTATCTAGGGTGAAACAGATCACCAGCCCAGGTTGGATGCATGAGACAAGTGCTCGGGCCTGGTGCACTGGGAAGACCCAGAGGGATAGGAGAGGGAGGTGGGAGGGGGGACCGGGATGGGGAATACATGTAAATCCATGGCTAATTCATTTAAGAAAAATTAAAATAAAAAAAATAAATAAATATAGCCAGTAAAAATAAATAAATAATTTTAAAAAAGAATCTAAAATTGTTAGTATATTTTATAGTACTTAATGGAAATTAAACTCAATAAAGAATCATTATTCTTCAAAAAAAAAAAAACTGACTTAAAAAGATTTTTGCATATGGGACCTTAATTCCCTGACACGGGATTGATAGTGCACCTCCTGCATTGGAAGGTGGATTCTTAACCACTGGACCACCAGGGAAGCCTCAAAACTGACCTTTATGAGCAGGTAGAAGAGGAAGGGTGTTGGAATGTTTCAGGAACACCCTTGCCTCTCAATGTTTATTCAAGGTCTTCTACCCAAGTCTTTTATTTAAGCAGCAATTCATGTAAAGTGTGCCAAATTCAGAACATGGCCTTGAATCTTTGGGACACATGTCCCATAAGTCCAGTATGACTTCTGATGTCTTACTTGGATAAAAACATTAAGAACACTGGCTGGCTTGATAATTATTTTCAGGCATGATGTATCAGGGGTTTCCTGATGAAGCAAGAAGCTAGAGTGAGAAGGATCCCAGTTTTAGGTGCCCCATTCCAGAACTCAAAAAGTAATAAAAAAAAAAGATTGTTACCTGTTCCAATAAGTATTCCCGTTCGTCAACAAGCTTTTTCAACCTAATATCTAAAGAAATCAGAAAGATAACAGGTTTAGGCGACTCGGTGAATGCCCCTTTCAGCAGGTGGCTAAACCGCAGAATGAGCACTGGGGTTAGTGAAACTGATGATGAGGGTATTACGCACGTACCACAGTGAATGAGGCCACAGACAGGATGGGGAGGAATTCAGCCAAGGGAGGGCTGAGCCGCGTCAACCTCCCACACATGCTTGTCTCGTAGGGCAGTATCCGGCTGCATGCAAGCAGGCTAATCTTCTACTTTGGGTTAACATGCAAGAGCTCTAAGGCCAAACCACACTGCAATACAAGATCTCACAGGCTTCACGGTTTAACATCATTAGCAAGGTATTACAAACACACCGAGAATCATGACCAGATATAACCAGTATTTTCATTAGCCTTGACTTTCCGAGTTTCTACCCCAGACGTGTGTATCTTCTTCATTTCTCTCAAAGATGCACCCACATCAGAGTTGTTTACGGCCCCTAAGTGTGCTGATGACACACCAGCTAACCCACTTGTGAGGCGCTGCTCTTCTTGTGCGGAAGGACGAAGCCACAGCTCAGGTTTCCGCCATTCCTCCCCCCAGACACAGAAGTTTGCATGTACGTAAGCACCCAGAGTTGGAGCAAACTCCAGGAGACAGTGGAGGACAGGGAAGCCTGGCGTGCTGCAATCCATGGGGTCTCGAAGTCGGATACAACTGAGCGACTGAGCTGAACTGAAGCACCCAGAAATCCCCGCAACGTCTCTGTGAAGGGGCATCGAGGAATACAGTCTCCAGAGCTCAGAGGGGGAAACGAACACTGGGGAGGGTTTCAGGGGCAACACCCCACACCAGTTTTTCCAGGCAAAATCAGGACGAGGTGATGCTGCTGGATGCCAGTGTGTGACGTGGTGCGCCAAGGTGACGCCGCGTGCATGCGCGCTGCCCATGGAGCCCCACGGGGAGGCACTGCTGCCTCACTGCTCCTCTACAGATGAGGACCCTGGCCCAACAGCTTTCCTGAGGCCCGGGCCGCACCCCCGAACACTGCGCTCACTGTTCGCCTAAACCCGGCTGTCGGAGTCAGACCGACTCCTGGCCTGAGGCTCCTCTTCCCGAGGGGCAGTGCTCTCACACTGCCCAGATTTGGATTAGATGTGTGAAACGGAAATAATTCATAAAAACACACCCTTGTTTTCACTTTTGAAAAGTCATCTATCCTCATTCTAATCCAAATTATATGCTTTCTCAATTACTTTCCCCAACATCCTAAGTTGCTATTTTGAAAGGCATAACAACGAAATAAATGAATGCAGAAAATGTTATGTGTAAGATAAATTTATCATCCTTCTGAGTTCTGTTTTAATTGACATACAAATTGCTTCTGACAGATCTTTTATTTTGTCCTTTCCATAAATGCACCCAACACTGAAACAAAAATTAAAGAAAATTTAAAACCTGGCTCTCATATGCATTATCACTTTTCACTTTATCCTGTATATTTAATACTCCTATATACAATAACCACAGGTGTAAGAAACACTGAATATAACAGGAAAGGATTTGAGGTTCATGGGTCCATTTACAATTTTATTATTATTTTTTCTATTAGAAGTTTTCAAATATCTTAGCAAGTAAAAGATGTTAAAATGTAATAATAGTGCTAGCAATAAAAAAACAAGGGTAATGTGACCTTTAGTCTTACAGTGGAAACATGAAAAATAGAGAGAAATGTGAGAAATTTTAAAGCAGAATTGGAGAAGATTAAAACTAGATAGTTTTAGGAAACTGGAGAAGAAAAAGAAGCAAAATTGCCTTATATAAAGAAAATGAGCACTGTAGTCAGAGAAAGACAAAACTGTGTTATCATATATGGTATCTGAAGAATAAAATAAACAAATGAATTTAACAAGATGGAAACAGACTCACGGGTGGTTATCACTGGGGAAAGGGAAGGGAAAGGAGCAAGATGGAGAAGAAGATGAACAGGTACGAAATACCAGGTATAAAAAGGCTAAAGGATATATTGTATAGGTCAGGAAATAAAGTTTAACCTATAAAAATACTGAACTATGTTTTTATATATGTTATACATCTGGAACTAACATAGTATTGTAACTCAACTATACTTCAATAAGAAAAGAAAATGAGTACCACTTTTTTACAGCTTTAAAAATCAACAAGTCTAACTTGTCAGGTGAATAGTGAGGCCTGACTGGTAATCACTGTGATACTCAGCAAGAGTGTCACAAACCTATGCTCACTAAACAATCCTACTCATCACTGGTCTGTGACACCCAAAGGATGAGCATTTAAGAAAACTAAGTCACAAAGTCTCAGACTCAGAGTTTTCTTTTATACTAGGAAGTTAAAAGCAATTGGAAATTAAAGTTATTTTAGTTAACAGTGTCAACAGTTTACCTTTTAAAAAAAATCTGGCTTTTATATTGGGTTGGCCAAAAAGTTCGCTTGGGGTTTTCCGAAGATTGAATGGAAAAATGCAAACGAGATTTTTGGCCCACTCACCCGATATATTAAAATCCCAACACACTTTCTGGTGTGAACTTTAGAGGCCTGTGAAACAAGGAACAAAGTGGCAGACCATGCAGACAGTCAGGGGGCAGCAAGCAAGCACCAGGCCCCCAGCCCTGCCCTGGGGGCCCCAAGTGCCGTGACTGCGTCTGTTCCGGCTGCAGCAAGGTCGACCACCAGCAACAACCACGCCTCTCTTTACTGCTTTACTTGGATCTAATCCTCATCGTGACTCTGAAAGGCAGGTTCGAACCCCGATTTCAGACAGTATGGTGAGGCACAGAGAAGGTAAATAGCTTATTTATAATGATATACACTCAGAAGAATAATTTTCATCCTTAGGTTAATCTCTCCCATCCTTAGGCCTCCTCGCCCCCCTGCAGAGAAAAGTCATCTCCCCCCATATTTGCGAAGATAATGATCGTAAGGCAGGTCTTGAGAAATCCAGAGTGTGTCCTCTCTCTGCTTCCTTCTTGCACTGACTTAGTTTGATCTTAATCCATGTAGTCAGTTTCCATCTTGCCCAGGCCTAGCCTCCCACGATAGAATCACCCCTCCTTCCTATAACAGGGAGAACTGGGACAGGACAGGCTGCTGAAGGCGATTCTTTTTTTCTCCTGCTTATGGGGCCAAAGAGGTCTGTACAGATTCCTCACACCAGCCGCTGTTTCAGTTCAGTTGAACAGCTGAAGCCTTTCATGTCTTGAGAAATACGCACGTCTTTGAAGTAAGAGGGGCAGAAAGGGTGAAAGGGGTTTTTCTCCTGATAGTTTTCCCTATGTAAGACCGACACACTGAATAATAAGTACATATCCCGAATGTAGCACACTTACAAACACCCCTTCCTTTCCTTTTGGAGCCAACACTTGGAATGAGTCTTACTGTTCTGTCCTCGTTTCGATGGTCATGCTGGCATGTTGCACAAACGGGTCGCCTAGGAAAGGGATCTATCAACAGAAAACAGGAACCCTAAACTGTCTAAACTCCCAGAAGCAGCATTCCAGGCTCACAGTGACAGTGGAAATTTAAATGCTCAGGTCATTAGGTTTTCCTTTAACTAGAAATGCTCAATGTTACAGAAAGTAATTCTTAAACACTCTTTTCAAAAATTTTACTGCTTCCCAACCTGTGTATGTGATAAAATAGCCTATAATTAAAAATTCTCAGTACCTTTCTCTATCTTTTAAAATAAACTCATAATTATACTTACTTATACTTTGAAAGGAAGATTAACATTTTACACATAGACACTATGTTCTGGTTTGAGGCTGAAAAATATCCCAGCTTTTTTATTTAAAGAATCAATGATCCATGTTTTTCTCTGTCCTTATTATAGTGAAACCTCAGTGGTCCAGGTTTCTCTGGGGATGTGTCTGGTGGGTAACCTTTCGATTCTTTTCTGAGTCTGATTCGTTTGACATTGCAATCTTTCCAAGCTGCCTTATGTATTAGGTGGGGCAAAAAGTTCATTTGGGTTTTTCCATAAGATGTTATAGAAAAACTCAAATGAACTTTTTGGCCAATTCACAACTCCCATGACTTCCAACACCAAATACACCAGAGGCAACCATTTCTTGGTAATTCAGGGGCCTTCACCTGCACATTAGTTACTGGGTGAAGTAATATCATCTCATCCTTGGAGCAGAGTCACTGATGTTCATAATGAAGGCTCTTAGATGATCAAGAATCGTTGACCCTTTAGAATTCTTGTCTTCTCTTTTGCTCCCCTTTGCAATTCTCAGCTCCTGCTCCCCCTAGAGGCTGGTCCTATGTGCTTGCTCCCAGCACCTTCTATGTAGGAGGTGATCTACATGTTCATTAATTAAATGCAGGAATGAACAGCTGAGACTGCTGAGGGATGGGAAGTGTATTGCAAAGCCCTTAAATGTGCTGTTGAATAACATGAGAAACAGAGGAAAGACTTTAAAAGATTTTTATGAGCTCACCATGGAGTTAGTTCGGCTCTTGAATCACTTCCCCAGAGGCCTTGAAAGGTAGAAAGGAGGGCTGCTTCACAGAGTGTATTCCAGTCCTAGCAGAGCTTTATTAAAGTTAGAGACACCGACTTGCAAGTCTGTGGAGGCCCTCGGACCTGATGGTCTAGCAGACCTCCCAGTTTCCTATGCATGTGGCGTAAGTGGACAGAACTGGTCAGTCCCATTGTCCCCGGCTTTAGGACAGGATGCAGAAATAGTGTTTATTTGAAGTTCCCATCCTCTTTGAAACAGTCTAAATGTCGGCACCTGTAAGCACCCGAAAGCATGGGATGGAGACTTTTCTCAATTGAGATCTTCATCAGAAGCACAGATCACAGGAGATTCTCTGAGGAAAAGATCTTGCTCAAGGACGGTCCAACACTGGCCCCAGGGTGGATGCCAGGAGCGGAGCTATTCACTATCGGCAAAGGCCATGAAGCAGGAGTTCTCTATGGAACCCCGACTGGGAATCAGCAACCCAGAAGCAGACAAAAGTAGATTAAAGATAGCATTATGTGGCCACAACCAGAATTCAAGTAGCACAAGAGTGAAATCACAGACTTGTAAAATTATAAAACGTCTTTATTTCAATGACATAGTAACACTTCCATTTGCCTCAAGTTTTGTTGAGGTTTTTGGTCTTTTTTGCACTCAATTATACCTTGTAACAATAATATGAAGTCATGTGATCTCATAAAGTGTCAATAGCATTCATACTGTACATCCCTTTGTAATATTTTACAATGATTTTTATTTAACTTTACAATTATTTTAAAATGTTTCTTCATATAGAAAATATATATTTTGTTTAGGAGGATCAAAACAACAAATGTTCACTAAGAATATACTGAAAAACAACAAATGAAAATATTTATACCAAAATAACCAAAAGTGATTCAACTATTAAAAATATCCTGTTAGACTCTACTCAGCAGTTTGCACAAGGGTCCTTTTGTGTTGCTCTACTGAATAATAATTAGACAAATACAAAGAGAACTAATTTTAAGGTTAAAAAAATAAAATTTCAGAAATTCTCCCTGCCCAAATCCTGCAGTAGGAAATGCAATTACAACATATATCTCTTCCAGAACAAAAAAAGTCTTTGCATAAAATAACTTTGGTACATAATTGGCGCAAAGTCAAAATCTCCTACAAAATAAATTCAGGTATCCTCAAGAATGAGATGGAATAGTATTGGTCCGAGATAAGATACTTGTAAGAGGTAAAGGCAAGTAAGCTATTTGCTATCCCTCATGTGATAAATTATTGTCCTAAGGTGCAAATCTCATGACTCAGTGACCTATACACTGCTTTCCTGTTTATATCTTTTTAAATAAAATACCATACAGGTTATATTATACATATGAAAGTCAAATATGAACGCACATATGTTTAAACGAGACCACTTAAATTATAATGTGGAAATCTCAGGATACTATTTGGTCCTTTCAGTTAGATGCTGATACATTTGGTCAAGAATATGCACATTCATATCAGCTTAAGGCAAAAGCTAAATGTTTGAATTGTGATTTTAAGCAGAAACAAAACAGTATACATCGCTGCCTGATACTTCTGGAATGCTCCCCGTGAGAACTTACTCTGATAACAGAAGAGTCCTCATCAGGGTGATAACTTTAATGATGAAATAGAAATCTACAGGTAACAGTCTATATAGCTTGAAGGAGTAGAAAACCTGGTGGCTGACTGTCCTTCGGTGCATCTATACTGATCTAGAACATTCTCTGAGTCTCTCCCAGTGGACTTGCTGTGCAGTCCTGGCCCCTCCCCAGGACCCTGCCCCGACCTATGACATGGTGCAGTCCTCTTTGTTTCTGCCCTTCCCAGTCCCACCTGTCTTCTCTTCCTTGCTTTCTGAATTAAAGTCCCCCGCCTCATCTGCTGCTGCCAGGCCATTGTTTTCTAGATGAACACTGTCTGAAAACTCTCTGTCTGTCTGATCTAGACTTTCTGACGTCACATGCCCTTCTGTGCCTTCTGTTTGGGAGGCATCGTTAGTGTCCTTTGCAGGACTTCCATCTTCGAGCAGGGCACTGCTGGGCACCTCTATATTTTCTGGACCTGGAGGACCGCTGGGAGCCCTGCCATCTTCCTCAGCCCCATCTTTTACAGCACCTTCGTCTAATTCTTTATTACTGGTGCTTGACGACTGAATCATATTATCTTCAAAATCCAATGTGTCTCCATCAGCCTTAGTGTTTACAGCAGCATCGTCTTGGTTAAGTTTTCCATCCAATTCAATTTTAGGATTTTCTGAACCATCACTATTTTCACTGCCCTCTGCTACACTGTTCTGTTTTGGGGTTTTAGTGACCTCGTTTTGGGCATCTACAACCGGTTTTTCATTAGTGACTTTTCCCTGTTCTTTCACTTCACTTAAATCTGGGTTCTGAAATGTTAACTCTTTCTGAACATCTTTGATCTCTACAGGTGCCGGTGATTTTTTCTTCTTGTTTTTCTTTTTCTTGTTCTTTGTCTTCTTTTGCGACAAATCCAATGCCTCTCCCTGTTGGTCATTCTCCTCATTGGGGTCTTTCACATCCAGGGGTTCACTTTCAGCATCTTCCACCTTCGGGTCCATCAGCTCCTGAGGACTGCTTTCGGCTTCGGGAGAACGAGGGCTGGTTTGGCCCTCTAGCTCAATTGGTTTCAGCTCCCTTAAGTTCCTTCCTTCATCCTCCTCCTCCTCCTTATTCTCCCCACCTGCCTCTGTGCTCTGAACTGGGGCCTCCCTGGGCTCAGATAACTTCTGGTTGGCAAGTTCCTTCTCTACATCCTGCCCTGCGCTGGGGTCTGAGCCCTCCGGGGCATCTACCAGGCATTTTTCATGGTGACTCCCTGGGTCATCACTACCACTTAGAGGACCTGAGGCTGCACTACCCCCCTGCTCCCCCAGCCCCGTGAGCCCTGCCTCTGGCTCAGCCTTTGTGGGGCTCCCACTCTGCTTGCTAGGGTCTGCACTGCTCTCCCGTTCAGCCTCAGAGATCTGCGGAGGAGCAGACTCCTGACATGGTTTTGTGCTCATCTCTCCCAAGGTGGTCTTCGAATCTTCCTGTTTTCCTTTTTCCCGTTCTTCAGCACATTCTTCCCTTTGATTTTCGATATCCAAAGCATTACCACTGCCCCACCCAATCCCAGGATCTGGGATTTCACCAACTAGTTCACTGTTTATGACCTCACTTGACTCAACCTGCTGGGTGTCTGCAGGGAAGGAAGCAGAACTTTCTAGAATTTGGCTTTGAACCTGTTCCTCATTCTTGGAACTGACTAATGTTCCTGGGGAGGGGGCACTGTCTTCAGAGGTTTTCTGGTCCTCGGCATTGTCACCAGGATGTAACACCTCTGTGTCCACACAGTTCTCTCCCGGGTCCTCTTTGTGCTGTCTTTGCTCAGAGTTCTGCAAGATTTCTCTTTTCCCCTCATGCTCCACCATTTCATTTTTCACCTCCACTTCATGGGCTCTTCCTAAAAGACCATTGAGAAAATTGAAGGGACCCCATGATGTGGTTGACCATACAACACAAATTACAGTGTAAACACATGTTCTCTTCCCCAGCCAACCCCGCTCCGAGAGAGAGAGAGCGCCGTCAGACAAGCACGCGGACAGAAGCCTCTGCCAGTTCCGTGTGGCAAAGCGGCCGTCGCGTGAGCAAACGCTGGGTCAGCGGAGGCCACTGCCGCCACGCTGGTGCCATGTGGGGCGCACGGGCTCTCAGAGGGGAACTTTCAACAAACAAGGAAGAGCTCCGCATCAGACAGCCCAGCCGTCCAAGACGAGGGGTTTCAGAATGACTCAAGGCTCGTGGTCCCCGTTCTCATTTCTGGATGCACGAGGGAGCCACGCCTACTCTTCCCGCTGTCAAACTGCACTGCACGTCACCGGCTCTAAGAGCAGCCTTCAGATGGCTTTCAAAAGAAACACTCAGTTCATCTGGAGAAACTCAGCCTCGAGGTCCATCTCAAGGAAGCCACTTTGGAAACCGCTCAGGGAGGTAAGAAGAACTCCACTCTCCGTCCCTAATCCCTGTCTTCCTGGGGAAGCAGCCTGTGCCCTTTACACCTCTGTTCCGTCCCAGAGGGACGGGGTGTGGGGGGCTACAGCAGGAGGCCAATGCCTCTGATCAAGAGACCACTTAATCAAACATAAACCATTCATCAATTAAAGACTTGTGAATGAAAGAATTTGTTACTGCTTGAAATGAAGAATTGCATTTTGGGTTCTCCACACAAACAACACCCCAGTGTAGGCGCTGCCATGTCACTGAAAATCACAGCTTGGTGACTTAGGACCAGCAGTCTCCAGGGAAAATGGACAGACAAGCAGGATTCCATTTACAGTCACCTTTGCTTCATCCCTTAAAAATCTCTGCTATTGTGTCTGTTTTATATTATTTAAATATTACACATAGAAATGGAAAATAAACATACATATTGGGAAGCTCCCACAATTCTTTACTATATATGATCCAAAAATATGTGCATACACAAAATGCATGTTTCTAGTTCTTTAAGTGTGTGTTACACAGCAGCTATCAAGGATTTATAAAATGTATAAGAGCAGCAGAGTGAATTCTAGCTGCTCAGGTAGGAACGTAAAGAGAGGATGGACATTCATCATTTACTTTCTTTCAGTAACTTCAACACGATGAAAAAAGCTGTGGTTCTTGAATAGCCATCAGATAATGAAACATGTTCTGGAAAGGCAGACCTGGGAAGCTGGGCCTACAGCTTTCTCCACTTCCATGGAGAACCTTCCAAATGGGAATGAAAGCCATGGTCCCTGACCTTGTCCCAGCCTCACTATGAAAAGCTGAAACGCAACTGATCACCGGTTGCAAGGGAGGCTTTATTTGCCAGCTACAATTTCAAGCTGTCCATCAGATGCTGACCAAAGCCGAGTATTATGACAAATATTAACTGGTGAATCTACTCAGATATCTGCAAATTGTATAACATATTCCTACTATCTATTGGGTTCCTCAATTTATACTCTTTCAGAAGCAAAAACATGACATACAAGGGAACATCACCTCTGCCAAATGGGCAGACACATTCAGACTCTTATTTATAAGGAAAGCTGTCCACACCGACCACACTCACACCCCAGCGCTCCCTGTCCGTCTACTGTCCACAGGCACCTCAGGCTCTCAGAATGTTTAGCGGTGCACAGGACTCGCAGTATCGGCTTGCAGATACGGTCAGCTAACTCACTGTATAGCCGCTGCTATTCTGCTCTTTGGATAATTCTGTAACAGAGTAAGTCACAATGCCATATTTGGCACATAACTGAGGAAAACCTAATAGAAATGTCAACACTGTCACTGAATTTTGAGATTATTTTCTGTGTATTCACAGTCTCACTGGTAGCTTTGAGAAGCAAAAGAAACATATTCTTAAGCCTTTGGTGGTGAGCAATGAACAGAAGTACACGCCAGACAACACACGTGGGTGGTGGCACCGTGTGGTGAGGAAGTTCCCATGAAGTGACAGAATGCAGGGCATGCCGGGTGATGGTTAATCGATCAGTGATGACCACATCAGCTCTACCAATGCATGGAGGTGGACCAGTGCTGACCGGAAGATGGGAGGGTCAAAGGAAAGCACGAACTTACCGAGGGTCCCGTCCCCTGTCGCCTGGAGGGCATTCAGCTCTTCCTTCGTCATTTTTGTGGAAGTTTGCAAGGCAATGCTGTTCAGAGTGTCTGGCATCTCTCCATTGGTAGCTATTTCTGAATTTAGTATTATTCCATGTTTCTGGGAATAAAAACAGGCTCATCGTAATACTTACTAAGTGATACAGAGTTAAACTTTATTTTATAAATAGTAATTGTAAGAGACCTCACTTTTCCCTAAGCAGAGGAAAACTCTACAGAGATAGAGAATTGCTAGGCTCCACCCCTGCAAATATTCTATCAACACACACAGATCTGGGAAGTCTTCCTCCAAGGGCCCTTCTTTCTTCCATGTTCCCACCCACGTCTTAATGGACTGGTGACAAAATGCTTTCATCCGGCATCCCTTTTTAACTTCAGGTGGCCAGAAAGTGGAACATGAAGCACATAACCATAAAAGGGGTCTTTACCTCTAAAACCCCGGTTGTGTTCTTTAAAAGGAGACACAGAGGTAAAGAAAGAAAATGTACGTGTTCTGAAAGGAAGGGTGAAAGTCAGCTGGAATGTCTGTTGTATTCCAAAGAAATACAGTTTGTGCTCACTTGATAGCTTCCCTTGTGGCTCAGCTGGTAGAGAGTCTGCCTGCAGTGTAGGAGGCCTGGGTTCGATCCCTGGGTTGGGAAGATTCCCTGGAGAAGGGAAAGGCTACCCACTCCAGTATTCTGGCTTGGAGAATTCCATGGACTGTATCCATGGGGTCGCAAAGAGTAGGACACGACTGAGTGACTTTCACACTTTCTTTCACATAGCAAAGCACTTTAAACTCAGCTGCACTTCACAGCGCCAGGATACCCGCTTCACCCCGAACCACCCCCTCCCTCCCGCGCTCCTGCCATCTGCAGCACTTTCTCTTCTGCTTTGGAGGAATCCCCAACCCTCTATCTGTACTCACACCCTGGTGAGGATGAGCTCTGGGACTCTGAGCTCTGAGCTTGCTGGCTTACTGTTCTGACCTTGACCTTTCATTGTAAGTAGCTGACATTGATGCTTCTGTTGGCGATGCAGGAGCCAGTCTGTGGCCACAACCCCTAGACTCAGCACCTCCTCCTACGGTGTCAAGTCCACACATAGCTCTGACCCCCGCTGCTGCCCGCTTGTTTATTTCACTCAGCATCCAGCTGGCAGCAGAAGACCCCTAGACGTGGCCCAGACAGGACACAGAACTTCCTACAGTCCATGAGATCTCCCAGTCTGACCAGTGACACCTATACACTGTCCAGCTAGAAAGGTCCTTACAGTCTAGCCTTGATATATATATATTTATATGAAGCAAAGATCTACTCTAACTTGGAGTAATGTCCTGGAGAATTTACTGATGAGTTTGAGAAAACATTTAGACAGCTTATCAAAACAAATTCTTGGAAATCAGAATTGCCTTCAAGATCAGATATGCTTGTAAACACCGACAGGCAATGGGCATGCCCCCACTGGATGTACAGACTTTACTTGTCTCTCTGGGGTCAGTCAACCCACGATTTGATTTTACTAACGGAACAAAAATCAATGTTATAAAATTAATGAACACCACTATCCACACACACTCATCCCTGAGGATCTTGGAGCTGCTGCTGTTGCCTGTTTTTTTTTTTTTTAAACAGTACTTTGGCTTCGTACCTTTAATTCCTCTTTCAGCATGACTACTTCTTCTCTAAGATCATCTCGTTCACTCCTCACGGAATCAAAGAACTCTTTCTGTCTCTCTAACGCCTGAGTGTGTAGCAGAGCAGAGAGACAGAAGATAGGCACAGGTGAGCAGATGACCTCAGAAGCAGGACTAGGAAGGAGGCTGCTATGAACACTAAGGAAAACGCTGACATCGGCAAGGCATTCAACAGACTACACTTAAAGACACAAACGCAGCGCAAGTGTGAAGCTTTTCATGTAGTTTGCGCCAGCCAAGCAATGTCGCTGTGCATGCTCCCTGAAGAACATCAACATTTTGAAGGATGCTCTCTTTTTCACATCCTGTACTGGCTCAGTCTGTGGTTTCACAGCATCATTAGAGAAGTAACAGAAGCACTGCACCCATTTCAATGACGGGTAAATGGAGATATGCTTATGAACCCCCAGGGACAACTGTTTTATTTAACAGCAATCTGACTATTTTTTTACGTTGATTCCCGGTGTCTGTTGTCACAGATAAGCATAGAGTGTTCCTGAAGCAAGCACAGCGCGCACACAGACATGCACACAAAATCCTCGGGAAGTGTCGGTGAGTGCGTCAGAGTGAAAGCAAGGCGCAGCCTCACAATGTGAAGGCGCCGAGCCTTGCTCCAATGTCTAGAGATGGCCGTGAGTTGCTGTGGTCTGGAAGCTGTCTGGCATCATAGGGCAGAGCCGTTCCTTAGCTAAGTGGGCTCCTCTCTGCCCACCCAGCACTCCTGAATGCAGGTGGACTGCCTCTTTCCTTGGGGAGGGAGACACTGACACCTCCCTGGGGAGACCCGAGGGGGGCTTCGAAGGCCACTGCCCCTGTCACCTTGCAGCTTCCTCAAAGCCCTCTGAGAAGGAGCCCAGGCGGCAGGGCATTCCAAGAGATCTGCACCCCCGTGGACCCACCGGGTGCACGTCCTCAGCCCCCTGATCTCTGTGTGCCTGGCCGCTCACAGGCAGGCCAGGGCCCAGCAGTGCCGACAAAGTGGGAACCTCCCTGGCTGGAAGTCAATTTCCAATCTGGAGTTAATGTCCATTTGGGTGAGTTCGTGCAGTCTCTCTTTTATTCATTTCGTGTCACGTGGGGGAGGGGTCGTGCATGCAAACTCACACAAGGCTTTTTGGCAAACCAAAGAATCTGAAAGCGCTCAATTTGCTAGGCAGACTGCCCACTTGCACAGATGTCAAAGGCTTGGGAGTCCTACCCCTATTTTTTTGTCTTTCCACTCTATTGTTTCCTGAAGATCAGAAATCTCCCTGATATAACTCGCCTGTTTCTGCTGTAGCTGTCGGATTTCCTGAAGAATAAGGACAGATAGAAAGAAAGCAGACACAGGGTTAGATAGGAAGGCACTCTGCAGTGTGGACAGCCCCAGAGCCAGCAAGTGCCCCGGAGATCCCAGCACCAGGTTTGCTCACTGATCCTGAGTTTGTTCTCAGGATGCTCCCAGCTCCCAGTGCAGGAAGAAAACCTGGAGTGAAATTCTCACCAACAGGTGCTACAGTTCTAATCAAGTTAAAAAGGTTAAAAAAAATCTAGCCTGTATTAATTTCCTATTGTCACTGCAACAAATAACCACACGTTCAGTGGCTTAGAATAACACAGGTTTATTTTCTTATAGTTCTAGGGCTCAGAAGTTCAAAAGTCTTGCAGTGGCCCCAAGGTGTGGGCAAGCCTGGGGTCTTTTCTGGAGACCAGGGATGGGGCAGAGCAGGGACAGAATATATTCCCCACTTCCTTTAAGCTCCTAGGGGAGCCCACAGTCTGGCTTGGGGCCCCTCCCTCACATGGCTCTGACCTTCAACCCGTGTTCACGTCTCCTAATCTGCCTTTGACTCTGCTTCCCTCTTACAAGGACTCAGCATCACACTGGGCCCACCTGGACGATACAGGATCGACTCCCATCACAAGGTCCTCAATCACATTTACAAAGTCCTCTTTGCTGTGAAACATGACTTACAGTTCCAGGGATTAGGATGTGGACATCTTAGGGGGCCATTATTCTCTCTGCCACACGTCCTCGAACAAACCCAAAACCACCAAAGAAAGAGAATCTGCTCAAATAAAAGGTGCTGCCTCCTTACGCAGGCATAGAGAATTCGTCTGAAGTCAGTGTCCAAGAAAACTGATTAACTTTGGTAGTAAACTGACAAAATGCTCCCAAGTCACTCACTCACACACACACACACACACACACGAAAAGCTACTCACCTCAAGCATTTCTTCTCTTTGCTTCAGGGCCTCTTTCACTTCAGCAAACTGAAACTGGAGTATACTGTGGGCATGCTTTTCCCTTTCAAATTCCTGTAAAAGAGGAGAGGAACACTCAAGCTGCAGTGGAATCACATTTTTCTGTCCCTCTAGTTCACATTCTTATGATTGATCTTCACCTGCTACTATGTCAACACAGTTTTCAAGGCTTTTTTAATGATAGAAGCCCATTTCTCTGGATTTTCTAGGAGACCCCCCTATGATTTACTATAAAACTAACCCAAGGAGCTGATGCAACTGACAGTAACTCGTGATTTCTTTAAGGTAAGCAGTGCCCTGGAAGGGGTCCCTCTACAGGGTGTCTGCTGAAGTCCACAGGGTTGTCTGGGCTGAAGACCTGGAGGAGGCAGCATTGCAAAAGACTGATAATAAAATTTGTAAAAGGCTGATGATAAAAATAAAAATCATTGCGAATGGTGACTGCAGCCAACAAATTAAAAGATGCTTCCTCCTTGGAAGAAAAGCTATGATAAACCTAGACATCATACTAAAAAGTAGAGACATCACTTTGCCAACAAAGGTCTGTAAGTCAAAGCTCTTGTTTCTCCAGTGGCCACATACGAACATGAGAGGTGGACCATGAGGAAAGCTGCGTGTCGGAGAATTGATGCTTCTGAATTATGGTGCTGGAGAAGACTCTTGAGAGTCCCTTGGCTGAAAGGAGATCAAACCTCTTGACTAAGGAGTTCCATAGTCGATCCTAAAGGGAATAAACCCTAAGTATTCACTGGAAAGACTGATGCTAAAGCTGAAGCTCCAATACTTTGGCCCCCTGATGTAAAGAGCCAAAAAGACTCTGATGGAAAAGACCCTGATGCTTGGAAAGATTGAAGGCAGGAGGAGAAGAGGGTGACAGAAAATGAGATGGTTGGATAGCATCACAGACTCAGTGGAAGGGAGTCTGAGCAAACTCTGGGAGATTGCGAAGGACAGGGAAGCCTGGAGTGCTGCAGTGCACGGGGTCACTAAAGAGTCGGATACAACTTATTGTTTGACTAAACAACAACAGATAATGAAATTATCCCTGATATTGAAATATGCCAGTGAATACTCTTTGGGATAAAAAGGGGGTAAATGTGGTCTACTTTGGCAAGTTTATCTCACTAACAGTAGATAGCCAGCTCTGTACCCTAGAGACAAAACAGGGGCAAGGGGACATAAAGCACTTGTCAACATAAAGCCACTCCCCCATCCGACTCTCCCCTGTATGGAACTCACCCTCACAACTAGGCACACTGCGGCTCTTCTGCCTTCTGCTCAGCTCACTACGGTAGCACAGTCCCTAATGACGGTCTGGTACCCAACCAGCTGCGTGTCCAACTCTTTGGCAGCCCCACCTGTCATGCTCCTCTGTCCATGGGATTTCCCAGGGTTTCAGGGACAGCAGTGGACATCTTCCCTAGATGTGTTACCTGGCTATTCTAGAAGGGACTGGACCTTAGCTCACGTGGCATCCTGAGAACACTCATTTTCTGGAGTTTGGGGGTGACTGGACCCTCCAAACCATGACAAGGGCTATCTGTTGGGTTTTGCTTGGTTTGTGATCCCCACTTTGGGGCAACATTCCAGGGTCACTCCACTTTTCTGGAATTAGATTTGGGGTCTCTTGGTCTACTTCCTGATGCCTAAGTGATGGCATACGAGGAGTATTTAGAATGTGTTACATACTCGTCCATCTGAGTGGGATTCAGAATATGCTCTCTGTTCCTAAATTGTGAATCAGTTTCAAAGGAAGCTTTCATGACATCAGGTCTCATGAAAAGTTTCTCCTTCATTTCAGCATTCAGCTATCAGGGCCTTCATGGACAAAATTCTTCTTTAGCTTCTAACTCAACCACAGCAGTGAAATAAAGAGGCCTTGGAGTTGTTAACAGCACCTTGGGTTTAACTCCTGGGATTTAGAGGATATTTTTGTTGTTTTTTTGTCGCTAAGTCAGGTCTGACTTAGTGACTTTTGCAACCCTATGGACTGTAGCCCACCAGGCTCCTCTGTCCATGGGATTTTCCAGGCAAGAATACTGGAGTGGGTTGCCATTTCCTTCTCCAGGGGATCTTCCTGACCCAGGGATCAAACCCATGTCTCCTGCATTGGCAGGCAGGTTCTTTACAGCTAAGCCACTGGGGAAGTCCTTTAGAGGATATAACCAGTTAGAAAAAAAGATAATGACACTCACAAATTAAATTTTCTATTTGTCTCAGCAACTCTTAGAAACTGGTCATCAGTATTCTAGGATTTGAGAAACCAACTAATTCCTTAAAATATGAAAAACAAGTATTCGTGTTCTCTGTCTCACGAAGAACAGTTAAGTTTGGCCTTGACCAAGTCAACCTGTTGCCATTAATTCCCAAACATGCTTATGCGTTTTGTTAGTGTCATAAATTAACACATTAACTGCAGTGCCTCTTAATGAAAGCCCAAATAAGATTCTCCTCTTTTTTGAGATTGATGAACATGTTTAATTCTTAAATGGAGTAACTGTGTTTTTTTCCAATCAGCAGAAAACAAGTCAATATAATTTCCTCAAAATCCTTGACACTTGTAACTATTTCTCTCTGGTGTTTAGGTAACAAAATAAAAATCGAGAAATAAATATTAACAGGAAAATCTTGAAGCATCTAGTTATGCCTTATCCAAGCATTCTGGGTCTTTTGGAGGCTGGTTTTTCCACGATTATGATTTTACTTTACATGCAAAACACACAATTGTCCTCCTAGTAAAATTGTCTCTAGTTTACATATTGAAATTTTGCATATCAATATATCAAGTATCTCAGCAAAGAGCATGGTATTCTTATTCTTAGATGCTTGAGCTTCCAGGGCAAGTAGAGAATGACTGTTTTATAAAAAACTATACACATACAAATATATACATAAACATGTATATATACATACATATCTATACACATCATATATCAAATATATATATGTACACACACATATTCTGATTCTTAAATATACCATATATAGTCTCCAATCCTTACATATATCATATATATATTCTCCCATCCTAACACATATTAATACATATATATGCATGTATTCTACCATAATTACATATACCATATATATGTGTGTGTATATATATAGTCTCCCACTCTTACATAGACCATTTACAAATATACTCTCTCCTTACATACATCATTTATATATATTCTACCATCCTTATATATACCAAATATATGTATATAAGTTCTTATTGTTGTTTAGTCGCTAAGTCATGTCCAACTCTTTGCAATCCCATGGACTGTAGCCCGCCAGGCTCCTCTGTCCATGGATTTCCCAGGCAAGAATACTGGAGTGGGTTGCCATTCCCTTCTCCAGGGCATCTTCCTGATCCAGAGATCAAACCCCATCTCCTGCATTGCAGGCAGATTCTTTACCACTGAGCCACTAGGAAAGCCCTCTATTTATGTGTGTGTGTGTATACATATATATACATACACTCCAGTATTCTGGCCTGGAGAATTCCATGGACTCTGTATAGCCTGTGGGGTTGCAAAGAGTCGGACACAAGTGAGTGACTTTCACTATCCTTATACATGCACACGCACATACACTCTCCCACCCTTGCCTGTGTCACTGTGTGTATGCTCCCCCACCTTCACACACACCATCACACACACACAGTCACTCCTCCCCACGCGGGGGGCACGCACTTTGCTCTTCTCCTCGTATTGCCGCCTGGACTCGGCCAGCTGCTCTTCTAGCTCCAGCAGCATGTCCTTTAGCGTGTCGACCTGGTACATGAAGTTCGTCTTCTCATTGTCGAGCTGAGCGTTGGAAACCATAGCCTTCTTGTATTTCTCCTCAACTTCTGCTAGTGAGTCCTGCAGAAACCAGGTCAGGTTTTTGAAATTGTAGAAAGAAAACAAAAACACGGATCAGTTCAGCATTTTTTAGCAACACCCCAAAAACTCAACTCTAAATTTACGTTTTATTTCTTAGAGCAAATGAATCAGAAGAAGCAACGCAGCAAGTTTTGATTGCCCAGAAAGTCCTCCTTTTAATTTGCTCAAATTCTCGTGGCTTGGAAAATTAGTTATTAACTGTGTCTAGAGAGGAAAGTAATTTACAGTTCTTAGGACAAGGGGGACCCCGGGTGGAAAGGGCGCTGGTCATAGAGGTGGCAGAGCGCAGCTGTGGGTTCTGAACTGGGCTGGGCTGTTCAACAGGCGCCTGACGCGACTGCTCCAGACACGTGATCAGGACCCGGGACAGCGCCAGTGCGAGGGAGGGGAGGGGCGAGAGAACCCCTGCCACCAGCTGCCCACTGTTCCCATGGCGACTGGGGAACCAGGAGAGGCTTAAGTGCAATTTCACATCTGCAACTCAGAGGGAAACTCAACAAGCTCCTCAGGCCTCCCTGGGCAGGTCCTGGAAAGGCAAACGCTGTTCCTTTGAAAAGACAATGAAGGAAAGAGCCTCCAAAATAAACATGCTCATACCCTGGCAGGGCAGGCCACAGGGTGTAGCAGCGTGTGGGTTCTGGAACACAGACCAGGGGAAGGCGACCCCGGGAGAAGGGCAGGCACTGCTGGGTGGGGCCTGTTGGGCGGTACACGGGGCTCCATGGAGACACTTGCAAACCAGGGGGAAGATTTCAGGTGGGACCTGTGGTTCCTGGGCTGCTTCCCGGGCTCCCTTCTCAGCCCCACCAGGAGCTGAAAGCCAGAATCTTAATCCCCACCCTAAAGAGAGGTCACAAGGCTTCCCAGGGGGTGCTAGTGGTAAAGAACCCTCCTGCAGTGCAGGAGACATACTGAGATGCGGGTTTGATCCCTGGGTCGGGAAGATCCCCTGGAGGAGGGCCTGGCAACCCACTCCAGTATTCTTGCCTGGAGAATCCTGTGGACAGAGGAGCCTGGCGGGCTACAGTCCATGGGGTCACAAAGAGTTGGACATAACTGAAGCGACTTAGCACACACACACGAAGAGAGGTCACAAACAAGCAAGTGACCAGCCATGTCATTTGGCACCCCTGGGATACTGAACTCAGACTGTTTTGGGGGTACTTTCCTGGGAGTTGAAAAGGAAGGCACAGATTTACCCTCTCTCGCTGCCCAGTGAAGTCAGAGAACAGCCCCTGACTCCCCACCTCACCTTCAGGGAGCCTGGCCACTCAATTTCCTGTTGGCACAACGCAGTAACTCCACCTTCTAAAAGTACCGGGTATTTACTCAAATAAATTCAAGATGATATATATTCAGACATTGCTTCCATTAGTAAAATGGCTCAGGATGCAAGTAATTTGTGTGTTTCAAAAGCACAGCAACCCAGAGATAAATCCACGAACCTATGGTCACCTTATCTTCGACAAAGGAGGCAAGGATATACAATGGAAAAAAGACAACCTCTTTAACAAGTGGTGCTGGGAAAACTGGTCAACCACTTGTAAAAGAATGAAACTAGAACACGTTCTAACACCATACACAAAAATAAACTCAAAATGGATTAAAGATCTAAATGTAAGACCAGAAACTATAAAACTCCTAGAGGAGAACATAGGCAAAACACTCTCTGACATAAATCACAGCAGGATCCTCTATGACCCACACCCCAGAATTTTAGAAACAAAAGCAAAAATAAACAAATGGGACCTAATGAAACTTAAAAGCTTTTGCACAACAAAGGATACTATAAGTAAGGTGAAAAGACAGCCCTCAGATTGGGAGAAAATAATAGCAAATGAAGCAACAGACAAAGGATTAATCTCAAATATATACAAGCAACTCCTCCAGCTCAACTCCAGAAAAATAAATGACCCAATCAAAAAATGGGCCAAAGAACTAAACAGACATTTCTCCAAGGAAGACATACGGATGGCAAAAAAACACATGAAAAGATGCTCAACATCACTCATTATCAGAGAAATGCAAATCAAAACCACAATGAGGTACCATTATACACCAGTCAGGCTGGCTGCTATCCAAAAGTCTACAAGCAATAAATGCTGGAGAGGGTGTGGAGAAAAGGGAACCCTCTTACACTGTTGGTGGGAATGCAAATTAGTACAGCCACTATGGAAAACAGTGTGGAGATTCCTTAAAAAGCTGGAAATAGATCTGCCATATGACCCAGCAATACTACTTCTAGGCATACACACTGAGGAAACCAGATCCGAAAGAGACACGTGCACCCCAATGTTCATTGCAGCACTGTTTATAATAGCCAGGTCATGGAAGCAACCTAGATGCCCATCAGCAGATGAATGGATGAGGAAGCTGTGGTACATATACACCATGGAATATTACTCAGCCATCAAAAAGAATTCATTTGAATCAGTTCTAATGAGATGGGTGAAACTGGAACCCATTATACAGAGCAAAGTAAGCCAGAAAGATAAAGACCATTACAGTATACTAACACATATATATGGAATTTAGAAAGATGGTAACGATAACCTTATATGCAAAAAAAGAAAAAAGAGACTCAGATGTATAGAACAGACTTGTGGACTCTGTGGGAGAAGGCGAGGGCGGGATGTTTCAAGAAAACAGCATCGAAACATGTATATCTAGGGTGAAACAGATCACCAGCCCAGGTTGGATGCATGAGACAAGTGCTCAGGCCTGGTGCACTGGGAAGACCCAGAGGGATGGGGTGGAGAGGGAGGTGGGAGGGGGGACCGGGATGGGGAATACATGTAAATCCATGGCTAATTCATTTCAATGTATGACAAAAACCACTGCAATGTTGTAAAGTAATTAGCCTCCAACAAATAAAAATAAATGGAAGAAAAAAAAAAAAAAAGATTGAAGCCTCTTCAGAGCAAGCATGCAATCTGCAGGCTTTCTGGAAGGATTTTAGAGTTAAGTTGGGTTAATTCCATGAGCCCACACTTCCATAAGCTGGTACCTTCATCTCTTTCAATCCCTGCATGTATTTGCCTTCTACATCCTGAATCTGGTCCTTTAACTCATTGAGTTCCTGGGGGAAATGGCAAAAAAGGCAAATGATGTCAAAGGGGAAAAAACAAAAAGGACAGAAACCACAGAGGAGAGGCGGCTCCCTTATTTGAGTAGTCTTAGCAGCATTCTTCTCTTCATCTGTTTAAGTGTTAAAAGAAAAATAAGATGAATTTCAATACTACAAAGATTAAAATTTTTGGTGTGTCTCATATAATGTTTTCACACAACTTTATCAGACGTAGATGTCTTCGTGTATTTTGACACAACTTTTTAAAACAGGCAAACGAGCTTCTGAGAATGGAACAAGTCAATTTGCGTGCTCACATTTAACAGTTCATTCACGCTGTTTTGAGTTCTACTCTGCTACAGAGCAAGATGCTGACGATGGAAACCAGCAAAGCCTTGCCCCGCTGTGATGGAGCGCCAGGACTCTGCCTTCCGGCCTGGTCCACCCCCACCTTCCTCGGGGCCGGTGTCCTACGAGCTGGAGGCTCAGTAAATCCTTGTTGATCAAGGGGATGAGGCTCATGAGCCAAGAGCAGAGACAGTATGACTGCAGCCAACGCTACCTCGAGGCAAGGAAGGATGCCCCAGGCTGCAGGAGGCCAAGGAGGGGTGGCTCAGGGGTGGGGACATTTCAGGAAGAGCAATCGGAAACTGTACTAGAAAGCAGGGGAATTGGAAGGGGTCTGCAGGGCAGGGGGTCCCCCGCTGGCCCTGATGCTCTGGGCTCCCTGGCAAATGACACCCCGCCGTTCAGACAGCAGGAGGGGCGGTGGGTTCTTTCGCAGCCAGCTTTCATTACTAGAAAGTGTTGTCCACAGATGAGGCCAGACCTGACCTGGAAGCACCTCGCTGGCCTTGGCTCTCTCCCCGGTGGACACGAGGTCTGGTGACTCAGCCTTCCCTCGGCCCGGCCTCCTATCCAGACGGGGCGTCCCCAGTTGCTTTGACAAGCAGAGGCCCCTTCTGTGTCACACGCTCCGTGCTGAGACGTCACAGAACAGGGCACACATTCCAGCGGGAGGAGGGAAATCGCTGAAGTGGCAGGACAGGGTTGACTGGAAGCCCATTACAGTGGGGGCGGGAGGGCGCGTTGCAGGCAGAGGGCGGGGGCGCTCCAAGGGCAGGGTGGGACCCTCGGAGGCGCGAAGACTCTGTGTCCAGCACCTTCCAGCGCTGAGGACGGGATGTCTGCGCCTGCCCTGTGTGCAGAGGGGGCTGAGCGCATGGTGAGTGCTCCCGCCCAGGTGTGCCTGGGGAGCTGAGGAATCCCCGCACAGGTGAGCCCCACCAGGGCGGGGAGGTCAGGGGCAGCTCCCTACAGGACACCAGAACTGGGCTGGACCCTGCTGCTACTGGAACACAGAGCTTCGGGGAGCCAGGGAAGACCTAATCGAGAAGAAAGAGCTGGGGTTTTATAAACTCGATCTTGTTTCACTGGAAGACTGCCTTCCACACACGGTTTCCCTGGCTCACACGTTAAGCAGAGAGCCTTACCTTGATCTCCCGGATGGAAGCCTCGGTGTCAATGGAGATGGAGGTGTCCCCACTGCCTCTCCGAGAGGAAGTCCCACCCAGGGAGGCCAGCGTGGCTGCAGACAGGCCGGGCAGGCTGCGAGACCCCTGCGACGTGGCAAAGAGCAAATGGGATTTCAGCCAAAACTACAACTGCTTCTCAGTCTACCAGATGGTTCCTTTACTTGGAGTCAGTCTCCAAATTGGAAAATCTCTGGTGGGTTTATGGCGAGCCACAAAGAGAGGGGCCTCATCTCAAGGGGCCTCATGAATGCTGGAGGTTTGTCTGGATTAACTGTGAGCTCCATGCCTGGGCCCATCATTAAATTCCTTCACTGTTCTGCAAGATTTAATCACATGCTGGGAGGGGACCCCCCAAAGATGATGCTGGCTGGGGAGTCACTCACTAGTCTGCTTCACTCGTGGTGAAATTCTTTACTTAAGATCAAGAAATACATTTTCTGGTCAGTTTCACACATAAATTTTGGGGCCCTCTGGTTTCTACATGACATCATATAAAGTATACAGAAATCCTCTACCTTTTCAGTGAAGTCTTTTTCTGGTCTCTCTTCAACCTGGAGGGGAAAATGGACACATGTTAAATACAGAAACAGATTAAACGGAGAATCTAGATTTAGGGGGAAAGAGAATAATAAAATGAAGCACTGGCTTCTCTCGTGATTCAAACACTCGGTGCCATGAGGCTCTCGGACACTCTTGGTGCCACACGGGTGGCCTGTGGGCAGCTCACTGCGCCTGGCTGAGGTCCGTTGTGTGGTTTTTCAGCTTTCACAGTTTCCACAGGAAGGTGACTTGTGAATGATCTGAATCTGAACAGGTTGATTTGACAGGTTTCTACACTGCGTGCAGAACCAAGTGTAGACCGGATGGCACCAGCCTCATTCACCCACCACAGTAACTGTGATTGGAACGTGAGGATATAACCAGGGCTCCAGGGGCTGGAAGACGCAACCACACAGAGTTTTACTTTCGGCTATATCACTAACCTTGGCCTTCAAGCAAGAGAAAGCGGTGGAGACCACGGCTGCAGTGTTTCTGCTGCTCGTGAGTAACTGAGTCGTGTCCTACTCTGAGCAGCTCTATGGACTGCAGTCCGCCAGGCTCTCTGTCCTTGAATTCTCCAGGCAAGAGTACTGGAGCGCTTTCCCGTTCCCTCCTCTAGGGGACCTTCTCAACCTAGGGACTGAACCCACATCGCCTGTGTCTCTTGCACTGGCAGGCAGGTTCTTTACCAGTGAGCCACCTGGGAAGCCCCTACTATAGAGCACAGGGACTTAAACTATATTCAATATCCTTGGAAAAGAACACGAAAAAGAATATATATATATATATATACGTATAACAATCACTTTTCTGTATAGCAGAAATTAACACAACAGTGTAAATGAACTACACTTCAGTAAAATTTTTTAAAAAACAAGAAAACAAGCTTATAGTTAGCAAACGGGAAATGTGGTGGGTAGGAATGAATTAGGAGGTTGGGATTAACACACACACATACTACTATATAGAAAATGGATGACAAGTGTCTTCTGCATAGTGCAGGGAACTATACTCAGTACCTTATAATAACCTATAAGGGAAAAGAACCTGAAAAAAGATATATATGCATATGTAACTGAATCACTTTGTTGTACAGCAGAAATTAACACAACATTGTAAATCAACTGTACATCAATTAAAGAAAGAAAAGCGGTGCTTTGATTTTTCCTGTAGTCATGTATGGATGTGAGAGCTGGACCATAAAGAAGGCTGAGCACTGAAGAACTGATGCTTTTGAGCTGTGGTGTTGGAGAAGACTCTTGAGAGTCCCTTGGACTGCAAGGAGATCCAACCAGTCCATCCTAAAGGAGATCAGTCCTGGGTGTTCATTGGAGGGACTGATGCTGCAGCGGAAGCTCCAAAACTTTGGCCACAAAGACTCATTAGAAAAGACCCTGATGCTGGGAAAGACTGAAGGCAGGAGGAGAAGGGGATGACAGAGGATGAGATGGTTGGATGGCATCACCGACTCAATGGACATGAGTTTGAGCAAGCTCCGGGAGATGGTGAAGGACAGGGAAGCCTGGGGAGCTGCAGGCCACGGGGTCAGGGAGCGAGTGAACTAGTGTGCGGCCACTGCAGCCCCTCGAGTTGCCACCAGGTGGCAGGCTGTGTGGCGCGGAGGAGGACGTGCCCAGGGGCCTTGGTGGGGCGGGGCACCTCTAACAGCCCCTAAAAGGAACAGACAAGCAAGGAACCCCAGCAGTGAGTTTAGGTTGGCGTAAAGCACAGCACTTTATCTTTGAAAGTAATATACAAAGAAACAGAATAGATGGGCTTTCAAACACCGTCCTGGCTGCTGCACAGTCACCCAGAGGATGCTGTGGGCAATACACACCCCAACATGCCGCAGCCGTGGCAGCACGGGGCCCAGGACAAGCCACGGGACTCCTCGGGTTTTGCCTCCTCGTCCCAGACAGGGCGGCGGCACCACAGATCTCGAAGCCTATTGACCCTCTTGTTCTCACTTACTGAGCAATACTGAACACCTTAGGTGGACGTGGAAATGTCACAGGAACGGGCTTCTGAAATATGCAAATCACAATAGAGTGTATACAAGGGCATCTTTTAAAATCTATGGGAGAGCACAAACATATGGACACCGAGGAAGAAAAGGGGGGTGGGAAGAACTGGGAGACTGAGGCTGGCATGTATTCACCATATACACTGCTCCCCATCACCTCATGGGAAATAGATGGGGAGACAGTGAAAGACTGCATCTTTCTGGGCTCCAACATCACTGCAGATGGTGACTGCAGCCATGAAAATTAAAAGACGCTTACTCCTTGGAAGGAAAGTTATGACCAACCTAGACAGCATATTAAAAAGCAGAGACATTACTTTGTCAACAAAGGTCCATCTGGTCAAGGCTATGGTTTTTCCAGTGGTCATGTATGGATGTGAGAGTTGGACTATAAAGAAAGCTGAGCACCGAAGAATTGATGCTTTTGAACTGTGGTGTTGGAGAAGACTCTTGAGAGTCCCTTGGACTGCAAGGAGATCCAACCAGTCCATCCTAAAGGAGATCAGTCCTGGGTGTTCACTGGAAGGACTGATGCTGAAGCTGAAACTCCAGTACTTTGGCCACCTCATGCAAAGAGTTGACTCATTGGAAAAGACCCTGAAGCTGGGAAAGATTGAGGGCAGGAGGAGAAGGGGACGACAGAGGATGAGATGGTTGGATGGCATCACCGACTTGATGGACATGAGTTTGGGTAGACTCTGGGAGTTGGTGATGGACAGGGAGGTCTGGTGTGCTGCAGTCCACTGGGGTCACAAAGAGTCAGACACGACTGAGCGACTGAACTGAACTGAACTGAACAGTACTGTGTATAAAACAGAGAACTAGTGAGAACCTACTGCTGAGAGCAGAGAGCTCTGCTCAGCGCTTGCTGTGACTAAACAGGAAGGAAATAAAAAAGGAGATGTATGTAGCTGATTCACTCTGCTATACAGCAGAGACTAATACAATACAACACTGTAAAGCAACCGCATTTCAATAACAATTAAAAAAATCTTTGGCAGAAAATCATTCCCGAAAAATTTCTTTTAAACTTTAAATTATGTCAACTATTCCTTCCCTGGCGGCTCAGGCAGTAAAGAATCTGCCTGTAATGCAGGAGACCTGGCTTCCATCCCTGGGTTGGGAAGATCCCCTGGAGAAGGGAATGTCTACCCACTCCAGCATTCTTGCCTGGAGAGTCCCACGGACAGAGGAGCCCAGTAAGCCACAGTCCACACAGTCCCAAAGAGCTGGACATGACTGAGCCACTAACGCTGTCTTTTTCCTTCCAAAAACAAAAGCTTAAAGTAGCACATTAAATATTTTATTAATTCCAACCTTCTAAAATGGTGTCTAATCGAGTTTACTGTTTAGGCTCACTGAAGTACCATGTGTGGTAAGGTTTTAAATTCCAGGTTCGGCATATCACCACCTGACCTGCCCACCTTCCTGGAGACAGAGCCCAGTACGTGGGTGCAGGGAGACCTGAGCCAAGGGTTTGGGGACAAAGGAACTTCTCCTCGTGGTGTCCAGCCCCTAGGCAGGAAACGGGACGACAGACAGAAGCAGGTCCCCACAGCCTCCCTCTCAAGAACCCAATGCACAGCAGTGAACAGTGCTCAGAAGACACCCCTCAAACATAAACAGCACTGGGGCCTACCATTAGACTGGAAACTTCTGGTTTTTAATCCAATAATATTGACCTCATCCGGATGACTCTATTGTATTCATAATTCAAGACCTGTTTTTTCCACCCGGTTCCTGCCCTCACCTCTTTACAAGACTTGAACATGAGTCACTACAGCCTTTTGTTTTCCTGGCTCACAGGGGGCTGAGGTTCCTGCTCAACACTCTTGCTTCTTTGTGAGCACAATGGCACGTGAAGCTGGGCTCCACGCAGGACACCCCGAGGATGCTTCAGAGCCCTGGCAGCTCCACTGGGTCCGCGTGGGACCCCGAGGCGTGGGGGACAGGGCTGCACTGGCCCCTGCAGGCCTGGGTCACCCGGCTCCTGAGTCCAGCTCTCCAGAAGCACCCTCCCCACCCCAGAGCCTGTGCTCTGAGTTCCATACTGCAAGTCGCCCACCCGCTGAGGTCTGCCTTCCCAGCCTGTGCGTCCCTGCCCGGGACAGGTGTATGTATTTCCCCTGCAGTCCTGTGTCTGGAACATTCGATAAAGTCTGGCTGAATGAATAGGCCCCAGCTTGCTCAAGAGGAAGACTCTGGGCTCGTCGGAGAAGGAAACACAGCTTGCCTACAGAATGTGACAGTCGGAGAAGGAAACACAGCTTGCCTACAGAATGTGACAGTGAGCATGAGGTCCAGAAGAGACCGGGCGGGGTCCTCTCTGTGCACTACCCACCCCCCACCCCCCACCCCCGCCTCGAGGCTGGAGCACCAGCAGGTGGGGCACCCTCGGGAGGTGGAGGCATCTCTGTTTTCTCAAAGCGGGACAAGCTGTCACCTCCCCTCACCCTGGTTACTTCTGCTCTTGGATAGCACTCCGCTCGCCCACCCCTCAGGGCACTAGTCTGCTGTCCACACTCAGAGCCACCCGGAGCTGCCCCTGCATGGCCCATGCTTCCTTCTGTCCCCTGCCCTGGCTCATGCCACCCTCCCGGGACCACATTCCTGCTGGATGACAGCTGGGGACACTCCCCATGAGCCATGGTGGACAGCACTCCCACCCCTGGAAAACTTGCCCCAGGAGAAGCACGTTATCAACTGGAATCTCCTGTTTTTATGTTTCAAGCATATCAATTACCAGGTGGAGCTCAGGAAGTCTACATGCCTGGCCAGGTGTCCCCAGCCAGGAATGAGAGCTGTGAACTTTAGCCTGGGTTCCTGGAATCTTTCCTCCCTTCCTGTCCTGCGTCCCTCTGAGAGGCCAGGTGGGGACGATCGGTCACCCCCAGGGTCCTCTCCCTGGGGCCCCGCCTGCCCCCGAGGCTCCTCCCTGCCAGGCAGGAGGGCCAGGGGAGTCTGAGAACAAGTTTCCTGGCCTCTTTCCATTCAACACGGCCAAGTACACCCACTTACACTCTGCCAGTCTCGCAAGCCCAAAATACAAACACCCACCCCTTTCCAGTGCTGGGACCGCCCAGAACTCAGAAAATAGAAACGAGCCGATTCCAAGGAAAAGACTGAGCTCTGGAAGCACAGAGCCAAGGGCTAGCTCAGCTGCATCCTCCGGACTCTCTGCAGAGGCCAAGGGTGCTGCCCATGTTCTGGCCTTCCAGTGGCCAAGAGCCACTGTAACCACATGCCCTGGGGAACCGCCCTGCTCAGCCAGAGTGTCTCTGCCGCCTGAGGGCTTCACACAGAGGCGTCCTCAGCTCTGAGGTCCCCCCCCAACCCCCCGCATCGTGAGGGGCCCAGATGCTGGCCTTTGCTCACTGACTGTGCCAACCTGAGTCAGTGACCTTTATTAACTAGCAGATGACTCAGGGGAGAGCAGAGACCAGAACAATGACCTGTTTGCAGTGAACTGAAGGTTGGTTCAGCTCAGTCAAGTCCCTGGGAGTCTTGCAAAACCAGGGCTCTCAAGGGACCAAAAGGCGGAAGGGCAGGTGTGGTCAGGCCCCACAGTTACAAAGAGATGCCCACCTCTCATTATCAGGCACCAGGGGCACCGGCCCGATGAACGCTCACCTCTCTTGCATCCACTAAACCCAAATTCTGAGTAAACTGTTCTCAGGTTTAGGCAGCAGATGACAGAGGAACTCGTATCTGGTTTCCCTCTCTTGGGGCTTCCCTGGTGGCTCAGTTGGTAAAGAATCCGCCTGCAATGTGGGAGACCCCAGTTTGAGCCCTGGGTTAGGAAGGTCCCCTGGGGAAGGGATAGGTTACCCGCTCCAGTATTCTTGGGATTCCCTGGTGGCTCAGCTGAAAAAGAATCTGCCTGCAGCAAGGGAGACCTGGGTTCGATCTCTGGGTTGAGAAGATCCTCCGGGGAAGGGAAAGGCTACGCACTCCAGTTCTGGCCTGGAGAATTCCGTGGACTGTGTAGTCCATGGGGTCGCAAAGAGTCGGACACGACTGAGCGACTCTCACTTTCACTTTCGGTCTCGGGTCTGGGGAGCCTGACTGAGCTTCTCTTCTGTGGCTTCCTCCTGAAGCCTGAACAAACCCAAAGTGGTCAGACCAGCGCTGTTCACAGCCGCCTGCCCCACCGAGACATGCCGGGCAGGGCACTGGTGCGGAGCCAGGTCTCAGCCTCTTCTGACAACCGTGAAGTTTCATTTTTCCCAAAAGGTGAGCACAAGAGAGTATCACACCCGACGATGAGTGACTCCACATTAGTCATTGTGCAAAATGTGACTCCCGCCAGGTCGAAGGTTTCCGGGCTGTGTGTGTCTGAAACACGTGACTGCGGGCCCGAAGGTGGAGGTGGGCCAGCCCTCGCAGGCGTGGGCTGCTGATCGTGGAGTCCCTAGCTCACAAACGCCGCGCCTCGCTCACGTCTGTCACATCAGGGGAAGCGACCCTCCAGGTCTGACCACTGCACTCACGTGTCACTGAGCAGCTCCAAGTCTGCCTGTCCCGGCCTGATGTGTCCCGGGTGCAGCAATAAGCAGGGGGCTTTGTGCGGTGTCCGTCACCCCACGTTCCCTCTGCCCCACCTCAGCACAGTCAGGACATGGCTTCTATTCCCCTCATGGCTGGGGGGACGGGGGCTCACAGGACTGTGAAGACGGTGGGGGGTGTCTCACAGAGGGGGCGGCCTCCCTGCAGGGGGAATGGGGGGGATGTCTCACTGAGGGGATGGCCTCCCTGCTGGGGGGACCTCCCTGCTGGGGGGACAGGGAGGCATCTCACAGAGGGGGCAGCCTCACTGCTGGGGGGACGGGGGGCTCACAGATGGGGCAGCCTTCATTTCCACAGAGAAACAGGCTCTCCTGTTCTAACACTCCGCTTCCTTATCTGCCTTCTGCTTCTGCACCCTCGATATGCAAACGGCAGAGTGGACATTCCTATCAGGAAAGCGCCCGTACAGCCCAGTGAGGGACGCCTCTGGCCTTGGCTTTGGCAGCAGGCAGAGCCGGGCAGGGGTGGGGGCGCAGAGGTCCTCGACTCAGCAACACAGACTCGGCTGCAAAAGCGACCCTGTGGCCTGCTCCCCCAGGAGCCGCAGACAACCTACATGGGGTGAAGAGCCTCCTGGCCTTCAGAGGCACATCTCGTTTAAAAAACAAAGCAGCAATGCCCACAGGTGCGCCTGGCCAAGCAGGCGACTCACTCCACGTCTCCTGATGACCAGGAAGTCTCCCTAAACTTTAGCCAGCTAACAGCAGGCTTGTGTGAGTGGGCAGAGCCTCAGTCAAGCTCTTGTAGGATGCAGGAGTGAGGAAAGAGGTCAGCTCTGCCCACCTGTGCCTCCTCCGCCCAGGGTCTATCGGGAGGGGCACCTCGAGGTGTGGCTCAGCACGCAGCCCCAGCCCCTGCCCACTGAACGCCCCTCCCCTGGCCACTGTGTCAGCCCCCACCCCACATGTCCCTCGGACAGAACTGGCCTGCCAACTGCTTGTGGTCAAAAGAACAACACAGTTGCCTCCTACAAACCATCAGATGCGGAGACACCGTCTAAAATTCCCAAGACCAGGAGAAACCTGCACGACAGCCAGACTTAAGTGCCGGGGGACTAGACGGCAGGGCCCCTGTTCTCTGATGGGGCCCCGGGGCCATCTCCTGCGGAGTGACAGACAGCTGAGCAGCTCTGAGGTCAGTTTCCAGGCTCTGAACAGAGGACCCAGGGCGTGGAGGGGATGGAGCAGGGCCGGGGTGTGTGGCACCCACTCTACCCTAAAAACCATCAGGTCCAAGAACAGACAACACTCCAAACAGAGGTTAAAGGTGAATACTCCAACGTAAGAGTGGTACAGACGAACTTATGTACAAAGCAGAAACAGACGCACAGAAGCGGAATACAAACCTTTGGTGACTGGCGGGGACAGCTGGGCAGAGGGATAAACTGAGAGTTTGGGATGGACACACACACACTACCGTCTGTAAAACAGATGACTAATAAGGACCTCCTGTATAGCACAGGGAACTCCACTCAACACTCTGTAATGACCTGTATAAGGAAAAAATCTAACAAAGAATAGATGTATGTGTATGTATAACTGATTCACTTTGTTGTAGAGCAGAAACTGACAGCATATTGTAAATCAACTATACTCTAATAAAAGTTAAAAAAAATAGTTAACTGGGAAAAATACAAAAAAATAAAAAAGTGAATCCTTCCCATTTTTAAATTGTAAAAAACAACACATCTACACACACGGCTGCCTTTCCTTCCCCACCATGCAAAGTTCCCTCCTCCCAGGAAGGCCCGTCAGAGACTTCCAAGATTGTCCTTCAGAACTTGAGGAGGGCAATTCTGATATCATTGAACCATCCTTTTCTAAATTTGGAAGCATCTTCCCCAATCCCATGTTTTAAACTGAGACTGGACTAAAGCATGGAATGCCTTCTGGCTTGCTCGCGGGTTCAGGCATCTGGAGGTTGGGGAGGGGTCTTCTTGGGGGTCAGAGGATGAGGGTCTGAGGGCAGGAGGCAGGGAAGGAAGGGAGGGGACAGGGGCCAGAGAGAGAGAGAGACCCACTCACCACTGGGCTGGCCCGCGCAGAACTGGCTCTGGAGGAGGCGCGGGAGCTGGACTTGAAGTGGCCGCTGAGCTCCGAAGCCTGCCCACCCAGCTGGCCGCAGGACACAGAGGCAGAAACAGAGGAACAGGTCGGCAAGGTCAGCGAGGACGCAGAGACAGAAACAGAGGAACAGGTCAGCGAGGAGGATGAACGCCCGGTTAGCGGCGAGGTCAGCCGGGTGCAGCTCAGGGAGGAAGGAGAGGTTAGTGTGGCCAGCGGTGGCCCCCCAAAAGAAGGCAGTGTTGTCCCAGCTCCCGACCCGCGGCCACTCAGAACACACAACTTAATCATTCTGTCAAAGAACGTGGGGTTCTCGCTTGGTAGGGTGAGGGTCACACACAGCACCTGCTTGGCCGGGGGTGGGGGGACACCCAGTTTCTGCGCAGAGAAGCTTGGATGATGTGGAAGAGGCTGGTGGGGGACTGGGACAGTAAGCTGCCTCCCGGCATGGGACCAGAAAAGGGGCGGGGGGCACGGGCCTGGCTTTGGGGCAACTGAGAAGTCTGCTTCTCTACTATCTCTGCAAGTGGATCCAAAATAAGATCCAGGGCCAATACAAAATCAGCCATGGCTTGTTCAAGTGCCACAGGACCTTCTATCTGGTTGCCTGTATGTGTATCTATGTTGCTGCTGTTTAGTCGCTCAGTCGTGTCCGATTCTTTGTGACCTCGTGGACTATAGCCCGCCAGGCTCCTCTGTCCATGGGATTTTCCAGGCAAGAATACTGGAGCGGGTTGCTATTTCCTTCTCCAGTGTATCTTTCTGGCCCAGGGGTCGAACTCGAGTCTCCTGCACTGCAGGCAAATTCTTGACCACTGAGACATCAGGGAAGCCCGTATGGATTAACGCACATCCATCTTCCCTAAACTTTCTCTCTTCTGGTACAGGAAAACACCAGCAACTCGTTTATCTGGAGGCTCTGCCCTCTTAACTTTGATCTGTATTCACATTTGTTCCAGCCCTAAAACAAGACCTTACCTGCCTCTTAAACAAGGCAGGGTAGGGGGTTGGGGTGAGGGAGGCAGGATTTGAACAGCGTTTAGGACTGCGGGAATCAGCAGACTGAACAGCGGGTCCAAGAGGCCTCCGCTGACTGTCCCCTCCTTGCCCGCCACCCCACCCCCACCCTGAGACCCACAGGCATATCCCAACTGCAGGTTACAAGGAGCCATAGCTTCAGAGGTTCTCCTGATCCTTATCGTAAATACCATTGCTCCGTCTGCCTGTTTTCCATCAGCGTGGAATTCTTGAGGGCAGAGTCTGTGTGTATTTTGTTCCCTGTTGAATCCTTGGCCACCAGAGGCGGCCTGGCACACAGGAGGCACTTGAGAAATACTTGCTGAACGAACCCCTTCAACTTTAGACTGTAAATAGCCTTGATCAAGACGAGCGAGTTCCCCAGGCTGGTTCTGCCTGGACTCACCACTCTGCTGCATAAACACTTCATGTATATTTACATGTAGGTGAAAGATGCTTTCTCAGACGCACAGACACGGCTGCACGTACACGTGTAAGAATCACCGCCGCATACGGCACATACAAGAATTCACCAGTACCACTAGCCTCACCTTTCAGCTTTCCTGTTCAAAATAAAGAAAAACACTTGACATCAGTGCCGTAAAGCAGTATTTTGCCTTTGGGGTTTTCCTCATGTAAAAGTGAGGAAAACTTCCTCATGCAGACAAATCCTATTATATTCTATACCGTTCACATCCTGGTTTATGGTGCAGAGATGTGATGGATTATCGTTAATAAGGCTTCTTTCTGACCCAAGTTTCCCCAACTCCTGAGTCAAAACCTGCTCTCAAATCATCCGAACTGACTCGGTGCGGAAAAGTCAAGTGTAAAGTCTGCATTACGTGGTCCATGCGGCACCTTTGGGGCCGCCTGTGCTTTGGCGTCAGCATGGTTAACTGTGTGCTGATGTAAGGTAGAAAGGTCTGAGTTCAGGGTCCATTTCTAATCAGCCGGGAGACCTTGGGAAAGTTACGTAGCCTGTCACCGGTGGCATCAAGCAGGGCTACTGATCACACGGGTGGGGAGGATTACGCAAGAGAATGCAAGCTGGGCTTTCCCCCTGCTGGCTCTTCCTGATAAAACAATGTGCACGGCTCCCGGACCAGGTGGCATTGGTGGTGATGACCGAAGGTCAGAACGACTTAGAAGGTCATGTCACACAGGGCCAGGAGTCCTCCCTACAACCTACAAACAGCTTACCAATGGTAAGGAAGGTACAGAATAGAAAGGTTTCAAGGGATGGGATGGGGAGGGAGGTGGGGGGTGGTTCAGGATGGGGAACACATGTACACCCATGGCTGATTCATGTCAATGTATGGCAAAAGCCACTACAATACTGTAAAGTAATCAGCCTCCAATTAAAATAAATAAATTAAAAAAAAAACTGTTCTACTTTTAAGAACTAGTCATTAAAAAAACTGCAACCATGATAAGTCATTTATGAACAAGTGGGGTTTCCCAGTTGGCGCCAGTGGTAAAGAACCCTCCGGCCAATGCAGGAGACATAAGAGATGTGAGTTCGATCCCTGGTTCGGGAAGATCCCCTGGAGGAGGCAAGGGGTGGCAAGCCATTCCAGAATTCTTGCCTGGAGAATGCCATGGACAGAAGAGCTGGGCAGACTATGGTGCACAGGGCTGCAAAGAGTCGGACATGACCGAAGTGACTTATGCACGTGCTAAGTTGTTTGGCTGTAAACACACCCTGTGTCTGAGGCAAACTTTCTGGGAGAAGGAAGATGGGGACTTGTCTTTCAAAGGGGGCTCAGGGCTGGTTTATGTGGGCTTGGGGCCAGCCTGGACTCTGAGGTCGGAGCACCACCAGTCAGGATAGAAGAGGCCCCGGAGGCGCAGGGTCCTCACGTCTTTGTATTCGTATTTATCAGCGGCCACAGCTCATATCTGGAGGGAGAACTGGGGAAGCTGCATTCCTGGCCGTGGGGAACTCCGTACCCCCCTGGAGGGCTATTGTGAGGGTGTGAGCGGAGCTGGGGGAGAACGAGAGGTCAGTGAAACTTCCCTCCTGCTCAGCTCGCTGACCGGCACAGAGCTCACTTCTGCAGGATGGTGTCCCAGGGTTCAATTTGTCCCATTTAATCTAGCAAACACGTGCTGTGCCCCTTCTGCGTAGGAATGCAGTGTTAGGTGCAGAAAAATGTCCTTTTATTCTCTTATTTCTCCTGCCTGGAGTGACACCAGCCACAGGAGCCCTATTTTAGGCTTTCTGCTGCAAGGACACGAAGATCTTTCACCTCCTTAAGTCCCTAAAGCCATCCCCCCGGTGGTTCCTCCAGGAGGCTGAAAGCATGAAAGAACCACCACACACAAGAGCAATCTGCAATGCTGATCGCTGCACTCTGAAGGCCAGGAATCAGCTACAAGGAAAGTCCAGCTAAAGAAGTAACATCAAAGAGAATCTATGAGAGGAACATCCCACCAGACAGTAGGAGTTCTGCTTCAGTGTTTCAGAAATCTCCTTCTCTTAAAGAGCTAGGATGCTCTTACTGATGAAAGAAAAGCATTTACTTTGCATTGTATCTGTCAGATAGGCCAGAGTTATTTTATCCAGCATGTATGGTTTGTGAGCTTTTTAAGGGCCTACAAAAATATTTAAGAACTGGGAAGAAGACTCCACTGCATCAAAATTTTATACAGTATAAAAGTGTTCAATGCAACTGTTTAGTTAGATGTCAGCAAAAACTCATGCTACATGGGACTAACAGATACACAGTACTACATCTAAAACAGACGGCTGATAAGGACTTACTGCACAGCAGGGGACTCTGCTCAATACTCTGTAACAACCTATATGGGAAAAGAATCTAAAGAGTGTACCTGTGTGTGTGTGTGTGTGTGTGTGTGGGTGTGTGTGTATTAGATTCCTTTTGCCATACCCCTGAAACTATCACAACATTGTAAATCAACTATGTGGCTGGTGTTTAGTTGCTAAGTCATGTCCGACTCTTTTGTGACCCCCCCATGGACTGTAGCCCACCAGGCTCCTCTGTCCATGGGATTTCTATACCCCAATAAAAAAAATTTTAAAAACCCAAGCTATCTCTATTAGATTTAATATTTATAAAAATTACATTCTGAAGAAAACTGTAAGTTATGCTGGCTTTCTTCACAGGAATTCCTAAATATTCATGATGACTGGAGAAATATAATAAATCATAAAGTTGGATGGTTTAGCCCATCAATTAACTAGTAAAAGTGTTAGTTGCTCAGTTGTGTCCAACTCTTTGTGATCCCATGGACTGTAGCCTGTCAGGCTCCTCTGTCCATGGAATTCTCCAGGCAAGAATACTGGAGTGGGTTGCTATTTCCTTCTCCAGGGGATCTTTCCAATCCAGGGATCGAACCCGAGTCTCCTGCTTTGCAGGCAGATTCTTTACCATCTGAGCCACCAGGGAAGCCCCTAATTAAGTAGGCAATTACTTCCCAAAGCAAGTATTTCCTATGCCATCATATCCCACGTGAGGCCTGAATGCATCTTTCCAGGATTTGAGGAGGAGCCCCGCGAGGCGAGGCAGAAGCTTCTGCCCTGGGGAGGGCTGAGCTGGGGCTCATGCTCAGTTTTAGCTGGTCCTCAGGACAGGCCACCAGCTTCCTCACTTCCATGGGCTGATCTCAATTTTCCATTTTGTCTACCTTTAGCCTTCACTCATTCACTCATCTTTTCCATGCAACAAGTATTTCTTATACAACTACTACACCTTTATCGAGAAAGCCCATCACTTCAAATCCTTCGAAGAGGTGAAAGGACAATAAAATAAGGAGATTCCATATGTGTAATATTCCGAGTCCTTAAATATGTTCATCTTCCTCGACTATCAAGAGGTGAGAATATTTTGTGGCCTGTTGAATTCCCTTTTGTCGTCTTTTATTATTGTAAGATCACTCCAGCTTTGCTGCAGGGAAAGAACGGATGCAACTCACTGAAGGTCAGTCTATCTCCCCTTGACATCAACATACATTGATGAGTGAGGACTCCGGGACTTGGTGATGGACAGGGAAGCCTGGCGTGCTGCAGTCCATGGGGTGGGGTCAAAGAGTCGGACGTGACTGAGCAACTGAACTGACTGACTGAGGACATAAAACTAACCACTAAAGGCTATGTGACTCATGTTATCCATGACCCTTACTAGCATGGAAAACTGGGACGAGATAGTGCTTCCTCCCTATAATTCTGGTTAGTTATCTCCCAGGGATGGAGTTGTGCAGAGTGAGTCACCCCTGGATCATGCAGCAGAAAGCTTGGGAAACACAGAAAGTGCCTTACAGCCTGAGAACAGCAGGCACTGCCCCGCCGAGCCCCACCGAGACTGCTCTCGCCGGACACAGACGCCTGTGAGAGAAACACACTGTCAGGACAAGGTGCCTTCCTTTCCATCGGCCCCAGGCAAACACTGAAACGTAAGCTAGAGAAAAGTGACATGTGCTGGGAACAAGTCCTCAAAACATCATGATGGCAGACATGCATCAAAGGCTCAAAACCACCTCCACAGGCAAAGACGGTGCAGCAAAAAACAGGGTCGTGCAAAAATCTGGGAGAGAGGAGTTTTAGTTGCTGTCAACGGGCATGCAATAGAATTTCCAATAGATCCTTTAATTCGGATTCTGAAAAATATTCCTTGTTAAGTAAAAAATTGTTAATACAGACTTAAAATGAGCAGATAGTTCAAACATTGTGAATTTTATCACGGCATCCTCATACTTGACTCTTAGAAAGTTACTCCAATATGAAGTGACTTTGGAATAAAAACAGCATGGTGATTAGAGCTCAATATTTTATCTTTCTTTGAGAAGTGCTAACTAAAGAACAGAACATTTCATCAACTTGAAAATCCTATGTAATTAATCACTGAGGGCAAACAGCAGTTTACAATACGATAAATGGAACTTAATTTCCCCCATTTTCCCTGGAGGACACAGTGGGTTTGCTGGGCCAGTCAGACATCTAATTCATAAATGTGCAATTGGATGGTAATTCAGAAAGTTATTAACAAGAAGAATACAGTTACTTTAAATACTTAAATTTCCTGCAGGGTATTAATACCTTGTATTTAAAACTGCAAATTTCCCAAAGTAATGTAGAATAGTGGATTCATATCTGTTAAGGATAGCAAAGCAATAAAGAGCTTTGGTTTTGCCCACAGATTAAACGTTGCCAGTAATTTTTTCCTGCCTAACCATCTTATGCAGACACGTGTCTTCCCCAGCTATTGCCATCTGTCAGAGATGTAAACCCCAGATCTGGGCAGCGAGGGCTGCACGTGTAAGCTCCGAGTAAAGGGGTGATTCACGCTCAGAAGGCAGGCAAACAGGTCAGTCCGAGGCACTCAAAGCAGGTGCTCGGTGGGGGAGGGGCGCGCATGCGCGGTGAGGGCGCGGAGTGGGGGCGGGGTCGCGGGGCGGGGGCGGGGTTGGGGGGTCGGGTTAGGCGGGACGGGGTAGGGGGTTTGCGGAGAGGCTAAGGGGGCGGCAGAAGGGACGGGGCGGAGGGAACACGCACCCGGTTACTCCCCGCCGGCCGGGCAGCGCTGTACAGGTAGGAGGGCTGGAGGATGAAAGCAAATGGCAGGTTTTTAAACCCGTGAAAAAACAGCAACAGGTAACAGTGACAAGGTCGTCACGATGTTTCCAGTGATCATCACAGCCAAGCAACTGTACAACCGTCAGAAGGAAGAGGGTCCAGGGAGGTACCCTGCTCTCAGTAAATCTGACAGAGGGAAGTCCGCATTTACAAGGAAAATAAATTTCTGGCTTTAAAAATAGTAAACTTTCCCCAGAACGTTGGAAACTATGGCTATTTTCTCGTCATTTCTTTTCAGGCATTCCTGGAAGAAAGGGTCAGGGAAGGAGACAGATGGTGACAAGGTCAACAGCACCCACAAGAGCCCCAACCCCGCAACTCAAAAGTCCCAGGTGAAGAAAGCGGGTAGGAGCGTTTGATGCACAGATGTCCCTGGAGGAGGAGCGGTGTGGCGGGAAGAACCTGCTTCTTTGTGTCGGAGGATCCGTGTGACCGTCTCCAAGATACAGGAGGAGCTGTGAGGCTCTCAGCTGCTCAGGGGTTGGGTGGGGGCACGTCCTCGTCACAGGGGAGCCCACGCCTGCCTGTCGCTGGGACACACAGGCGGCATGCTGCTGTGGCCTGGGCCTCGGCTCAGAAGAGCATGCTGACCCGTTCGCAGGCAGACTCTGCCCGGGAGAGCCCGGGGCTCGGGGCCCAGTGGGTCAGTGGAGGTGCAGGACTGGGGAGGGACCCCTCAGGGCACATGGGGCTGCGAGGACGGGCAGCTCAACCTCCGAGACGTGATCCGCTCCTGGGGCCCGGACTCCGACTTCCTCCCAGAGCACCGGCCTCCTGTACCTGGGGCTGAAAACGCCAAGCACCTCGCAGGCCTTGTACAAACAGGAAACAGGGCGGGGAGCCAGCCAGAGAAATACGGCCGCTCTCCCCACTGTCCCGGACGGAGGAGTCCGGTTATGCACAGAAACCTTCCAAATTGCTTCCTGGACACATTTACAAGAGCAAAATGTTTTTTTTAAAAAAAAACAAAGGAAACCCCAAATGGGGCACAATTGCTGGAAAAGGAGGAGAGACCCAAGAGACCAATTTTTTGGACTAGAGCTCTTGAAAATATACATTCAGTAGATCCTCCTTTTTCCTAAGCTTCTTTTAAAAAAAGAAATGTAAGGTCTTAAATTATTTTTGATAATGTTTTAAATGGTTTGAGAAAAGTCTTCAGCAGTTAGGCCAGTGGAAACACACTACTAAGCTTGGCTCCTTGGACGTCACGTGCAAGAGGTTGAAGCGTCCGTGTCCATTCACTCAGACTTAAAGTCACAACAGAGGGAGAAGAGGGAAGAGGGAGGTAAAAAGCAGAACAGACCCGGTTTCCATTCTGGGCAGATTTGGGAGCCAGGCCACGACTGCGAAGCCCGAGGTCTGAGCAGGAAAGCCCCTGGAATCAGAGAAAACGGGCTGGAGGTGGGGAGAAAGCTTACAGCTTCATTTAATCTCAAAGGCACCATCAAGGCACACCAAATCGGCTTCCGCAACAACATCGGGAAAGGACATGCACTTGGGGGGCAAGAGAGAGAGGCGGGAAGGACACAGAGACAGTTCAGTGAAGTGACAAAACTGTGACCCGGGACCAAATCAGGCCTTGGAGTCTACGCACAGGCAGAGGCAGAGCTCATCACTGAACTGACAGCAAGGCCCTAGGGGCTCTGAAGGTCTTTTTAATGCAAATTCTAGTATTTAACATTTGGTGGGAAAAACTCAAAATCAACAGTTTACAGAGATGGTAATCTCCCTTCTATGGGGCCAGTTGGAGAAGATCTGCAGCTTGGGAGTCCTTGGCTAGGTATGAACATGCTACATGTGCTCAGGGCTCACAGAAGATATGATTGACTCAGTGGTACAATTCTGAGGCCAGCAGTCTGTACAACATTTCCGGGGAATATTACTAGATAGATGAATAGTTTCTATCCAAAGTGTTCTATCCACACGGAAGGATCCTTGACGAGGGTGCCAGCTGATCCCCACCTCAGCAGCATCTCCTGACGGTACAAAGCCTGGGCAGTGCTTGAAGGGGATGAAGTGATGCTGTTGAAACAGCCTGATGGTCCCTAAGATATTCCAGTGGGCCTTGGGGATCCCATAACTGGAGCTTGCCATCCATGTGCCTTGAAGAAACTACCCTAGAATGACCTGAAGGGCAGATGAGTGGAATTCTGGGGTGGGCAGGTAGAAAGTTTCTAACATTTAACATGAATCCGAAAACTGTTTCAGAGGTTGAGAGAATGCCCTGTGTAGAAGCCACCCTGTCAACCCGTCAGGGTCACAGAAAGAGCCCAAGGCCTCCACCTGACACTGCACGGTCATGTCCAGGGCTTGCTTCTGGCAAGTCTAAGACGAGACAGGGTCTTCAGAAGGGAAGACAGTATCATAGTACTGAAGACAGTACTGCACGCAGCGTGATTCCTGCCCATCATTAGCGTAAAATCAAATCAAAGCAGCCAGTGTGTTTGCAGGAATAGCTAATGGCCGCTGCAGAGCCCAGGAATTACCAGGAAGCCTCCGGGGGTGGTGAGTAACATGTGGTCTCAGGCAGCTTCACGGTGGGGACACAGGGCCTTCGGGAAGTTCTGATGTTTTGGGTTTTGAACGGGCCAGCTCTACTTTTTATACGAGTAAGTGTGTTGGTCAGTCGTGTCTGACTCTTTGTGATCCTATGGACTTTAGCCCACCAGGCTCCTTTGTCCATGAAATTCTCTAGGCAAGTATACTGAGTGGGTTGCCATTTCCTTCTCTAGAAGATCTTCCTGACTCAGGGTTTGAACCCGGGTCTCCCACACTGCAGGCAGATTCTTTACCATTTGAGCCAGCAGGGAAGCCCCTTATATGAGTAAACCTTTTATTTATTTTTGGACAGCTCTACTTTTGACCTTAATACTTTGGATGTGGGTTATTTCAACTGAATTTAAAGGAGTCAGATATATGCTGAACTTTGGTGACTAAATCACATCCGAGTATTAGATTTCTTTCATTGTCTTCTATGTTAGAGAAAGTATTTAAGCTTGGAAAATGTGGAGGAAGTTAAGTTTTCTGAATGACAAAGTGCTCTTTTCCGCAGCAAAATCTCCCACTGGATTAAGAAAATGCCCCCAATACACAAAAAATTAATGGTGTCAAACCCCACCAGTCCTTGGGTATTAACAGTTGATCCTGTACTCAGTCGGAATTCACCTCCTCGGGGAAGGAGGGGACGGATATTCATCATTACAGGGGGCTGGGGGGCAGCAGTGGGGGACTGGGAAGTGGGCAAGTTGACGGGGTGATGGAGGAGCTGGAACCCCTGCCTCCCTCACAGCAGGAGCAGAAAGTGGGAAGGGCTGAGGACAGGGGTGAGGACCACGGTTAGAATACTGTGGCTCTGCCAGGTTAGTTTCTATTTATTTTTCCCCTCCCCATGTATTCTTTAAGAGTCAGTTGACATCCTTGTGTTATGACACTTCCTGGCAAAATTAAGTTTCCGCTCCAGTGTATCCCATACAGGGATCTGTCCTCTGTTCTAGAAGTAAATGCTTTCAGAGGACCTAACGCGCCTGCCTGTCTCTGTGATTGTCCCACTTAAGCTAGTCCCCTAATGTTTGCTGAGTGAACACGAGCCTTACTCATCAGGGCTCTTCAATAATTGAGAAATATGTGCCTATCAAGGTTGATTGTGTTCTTAAAGTATGGGAAGGAATGCTCCTGTGTAGACATTTGGATTGGATTTTCATTTCAAGTCTAGTCTGTTCCTGTAAAATTACCCCATGTATGCATTTACCCTGCAAGGTCAGTCTGCTTTCAAGAACTCTCAAGGAAAGAGTTTCAAGGCTTTCTTCTTTTTTTCCCCTTTGATTAAGTCTAACTACTAAATATCCACCTATTTTCTTTCACTGTACCTCGCCTGACACCACAATGTGTATTCCAACATTCAAATCTGAAATCAAACGCAACGTAGTGGGGTAAATCTGAACTAAAGATATCATGTTAGTTACTGCTCCTAAATGGACCTTAACAGTTATGCGAATGAAACTTCATAGAACAGACATTAAGAGAGAAAGAGAGCTGAGTTTACACATGCAAGAGCACATGCTACAAAACCTGCAACTTCTGAAGTGAGGATGGGAAAGATTTAAGGGGAAACCAACCAAGGTGTCCTCTCTGGATGATGACAAAGTGGAGAATCGGCTATCACCGCTGTAGCTGGAATTCTGAGCAGCAAAGAAGACAGTGTAAGTGATGAGTGCTTTCTCACTCCCCACAAAGCACCACCGGTCCCGGTTAAAAGGCGACTATGCGATCACAGAGCTGGACCCGTGTTAGTACTCCAGGAATGGCAGGCAGCTAGAGAACAGATGTGCTCCACGACAGCAGAAACCCTTAACCATCAGGGGCCTAAGCTTTGTTCTACATTCCAGTGTTTATGTCTCAGTGATGTCATGTGATGATTTAACTATCACCATTATTGTTTCACTATTTATATTTAAATGTACCCGTTTATTATTACTTGTAACTACTAACTACATCTCATGGTGGACCGTCTATAACCTCAGTCTAGACTTCCCATACTATTGGGTTGGCCAAAAAGCTCACTTGGGTTTTTCTGTCAGATGCTACCAACTTTTTGGCCAACCCAATGCACTTCTTCGTCAGTAACTGACACTCCACTTATTGCAGTTTTCACTCTCTGCTCAGCTCAGAGCATCTGAAGGCTACAGCTCAGCTCTAAAGCTCCAGGGAGGCGAGTGGAGCCTGAGGGACGCGGCACCCTCCTGCAGCTGAGAACCAGCCACAGAAGGCTGGGCCCTGCTGTCCCCCTGTGGGGTCTCAACACACACTTTATAGAGATAAGATCCCACCAAGACTGTGGCTGGGGAGGTGGTGTGTGTGAAGGTTACAATGCACGCACGCAAGTTTGACTACTTCAGTCATGTCAGACTCTTGGCGACCCCACAGACTGCAGCCTGCCAGGCTCCTCTGTCCATGGGATTCTCCAGGCAAGAATGCTGGAGTGGGTTGCTGTGCCTTCCTCCAGGGGACCTTCCTGACCCAGGGATCGAACCCATGTCTCTTACATCTCCTGCATTGCAGGTGGGTTCTTTACCACTAGTGCCACCTGGGAAGCCCAAGATGCTGCTTTAGATGTAGGCTATTTGGTATTTGGGTCATTCTACCTCCTGATTACTTATTAAATCAATTTTATATCCAATTTTGCTCTGCACTGAACAGTTTGATGGTCAAATTCTTTTCTATTTAATTTCCAGAGGCATTACTTAACTTAATCATGAAAGCACAAGGCGCACCTTTATTGTTTCAATATAAAAATCAAAGATTAAAATGTGTGGATATATATAATATAGAGCTTGATGCCACCTGGGCATCACAAACATGCTGCCAACTACACGTTTGGAACGCTCTAGAGAAGACTGTGATACTGGGTGGAAGTTGGACTAAGAAACTTCTAAAGTAACTTCCAACTCTAAACTATGAATCTTTGTGATCAACACAGTGGAATAACGCCTCTAGGGTGGTAAGTTACTGACTAGTCAGTTTAACCCCAACAAGCAGTCAGGGCCGTCAGAGTTCTCATCCTGTGATGTCCGCCCTAGACAGCCTGCAGGGACGCTGAGCACAGGAAGCAAAATTGTCAACATCCCACGAAAACAGAAGGGCTGCAACCTGCTTCTGTCCCTTGAGTGCTGTATCACCTAAAAGGAAAACAGAGCTCGAGACAGTCCAAGGCTGTCAGTGCAAAAAGCAACATAAACAGGAAGACAGAGCCTTTAAAGTGGGAGGATCCTTTAGCTTGGAATGGGAAAAACTTAGATGAGACAGAAATGTATGCAATCCTTAATAGGGAGGAGGCAGGCAGTAAAACCTGATCAACTAGTTTCAGAAAGCTAAGAGGGTGCTGAGTTACCCCTTTGGAACCTGAAAATATGATTTTAAAAAGTATATATAATATTTCTTAATAAAATATAACTAAGATAAATGAAAAGAAATACTATTTTACACAACTAGTAAAATTTATTGTTGTTAATTCACTTTAGTCGTGTCCGATTCTTTGTGATCCTATGGACCGTAGCCCACCAGGCTCCTCTGTCCATAGGATTCTCCAGGCAAGAATACTGAAGTGGGTTGCCATGCCCTCCTCCAGGGGGTCTTCCTGACCCAGGGATTGAACCCGAGTCTCTTATGTCTCCTGTATTGGCAGGTGGGTTCTTTACCACTAGTGTCACCTGGGAAGCCGAAAAAGTCCCTTGGACTGCAAGGAGATCCAACCAGTCCATCCTAAAGGAGATCAATCCTGAGTGTTCATTGGAAGGACTGATGTTGAAGCTGAAACTCCAATACTTTGGTCACCTGATGTGAAGAGCTGACTCATTTGAAAAGACTCTGATGCTGGGAAAGATTGAGGGCAGGAGGAGAAGGGGACAACAGAGGATGAGATGGTTGGATGGCATCACTGACTCAATGGACATGAGTTTGAGTAAACTCCGGGAGTTGGTGATGGACAGGGAGGCCTGGCGTGCTGTGGTTCATGGGGTCGCAAAGAGTCGGACATGATTGAATGACTGAACTGAACTGAACAAGAAAATTAATGAAGTCAAGAAAAACAGGAAGATTTTAGATAATGTATAAGAGATGTGCAGCAGGTCAGGAAAACTAAATTCAAATGTGCCCAATTTAACCACCTGAGATCCCCAACGACCTCCGTGACAAATCCTAAGGCCTCCCCCACTTCTTTCTGCCTGCTCTGCTCGTTTCCTTTCTTCTCTCTCTCCACGTACAGCCTTTCTCTGCTTCTCTCCTGCTTCCCACCCCAGAGCTGTGAGCACTGCAAGCATCAGTGTTTAGCAAAACACAGGCTCTAGTACTTGTGTCTTTGAAGTTACAAAGGATCAACGTGGAGAATTGTGAAAATGTCGAATTTAAGTGTATTCGAGAGCTGAATATATTCATATGCACATTATACACATACACCCAGGGCAATAAAATAAAGAGAGAGCTAATATTTAATCGACCTTTTAGTACCTAAGAGATTCCTTTCAACATTGATCTCTTAAACTAACATTTAGAATGTTAGAAGACAAACAGTCTAAGACTGGTAATCAGTTGCAAAACATTAGCTTTCATTCTGTCATGCGCACACACAAAAAAAGGGAACTAGTGTAACACAGAAAAGAACCAAAGAAGCTATTAGCAGTCTTTTAAAAAAAGCTTTGCAGCAACCTGTTTGAGTCTTGTGTCATGCACGTTTACTATACGAACCCTGCCAGATCTTCTACTCAGGGACTGTGATCCATATAAGTCTCCATCATACCCATTTGTCTGTGTCAAGGAAGAAAAGGAGAGAAGCTGGCATCAGTACACAAAGGAAGAGACAGGGACAGATTGGCGAGGAAGAGTTAGCCCGGTGCAGACTGAGTTTCTGGAGTGGAGCGGATGGGCACGCCCAGCAGAGCCCGGGGCCCAGCAGGCTGCCCACCGGCTCCACGCTTCCGAGCGGCTCCTCTGCGGCTCAGGAGACGCCAGCCCTGTTCGGGAGTCAGAGCTGTCCTCTTAGGGTCAGTGGAGACTACAGGGCACTCACTCAGGGATGGGAAGCAATGCCACGTCTTGGTGGACTGAGGCGCACCGGCGGGACGCACTCGCGTTCCAGTTTTGTGGGGGTACTGCGGGGATCCCAGCCTTCGAGAAGCCGGAATGCCAGCCAAGACGGCTGACACCTCCGTCTGAGTCAACTAGTTTTCAGCTCTTGCTTTGGCATGATACCCTTAAAACTGCGGCTCATTATGAAGCTGTGCTCAGAAGACTCAAAGAGAGTGGTCTACTCAATTCGTAATTAAATGCAAATGTTCATCATGGAAAAACTAATCTATATTAGGGTTTCATTCATCCAGCCTTCCTACTTTTTCAAAGTGAAATCTGAGGATGTATTTCATAATTTGTTCTCCAGGAAAAAAAGAGAGAATGATTAAGAGTGTGTCTGTCTCCCTGTCCTCCCAAGGCCTCGTCAAGGTTTGCTCGGGATTCTATAGCTGCTCTCATCCACCTATAAGGATGCCTGCTGCTTCAAGATGACAGCGGTCAGGTGTCAGGGGCACAGCCAGCACTCAAGTCGGAAAAAGGAGGTGCAACGGCGAAAACCGGAAGGAGATGCGGGGAGGGGGGGGCACACGTGAATCCAGACGCCAAGCAGCAGCTCTGTCACGTGACCTTAAGCAAGTTACTTCATCCACTGGAACTTCCACCGCTGTGGCTGTGAAAACGTGTGGTGTAATAAATACTCTACAAGGCCCTTGTGAGGATTAAATCTGATTAAAGTGAGTGCCTAGATCATGGCTGACTGTGAAGGACGTGCTGACCAGATGGGTGAGCCCCAGCACACAGGGAGGACCAGGGCATGTCTCCCTGTTAGAAGAGTGCAGGTAGGCAGACGTTCTATGCAGCTGTGATGGGAAGACCAGGGCATGCCTCCCTGTTGGAAGGGTGCAGGTAGGCAGACGTTCTATGCAGCTGTGATGGGAAGACCAGGGCATGCCTCCCTGTTGGAAGGGTGCGGGTAGGCAGACATTCTATGCAGCTGTGATGGGAAGACCAGGGCATGCCTCCCTGTTGGAAGGGTGCGGGTAGGCAGACATTCTATGCAGCTGTGATGGGAGGACCAGGGCATGCCTCCCTGTTAGAAGGGTGCAGGTAGGCAGACATTCTATGCAGCTGTGATGGGAAGACCAGGGCATGTCTCCCTGTTGGAAGGGTGTGGGTAGGCAGACATTCTATGCAGCTGTGATGGGAAGACCAGGGCATGCCTCCCTGTTAGAAGGGTGCAGGTAGGCAGACATTCTATGCAGCTGTGATGGGAAGACCAGGGCATGCCTCCCTGTTAGAAGGGTGCAGGTAGGCAGACATTCTATGCAGCTGTGATGGGAGGACCAGGGCATGCCTCCCTGTTGGAAGGGTGCAGGTAGGCAGACATTCTATGCAGCTGTGATGGGAAGACCAGGGCATGTCTCCCTGTTGGAAGGGTGCAGGTAGGCAGACATTCTATGCAGCTGTGCTGTTGATGAACATAAATACACGGATTTCCAGATATTATAAATCCATGTTCAGGAAACCTTAACTATAAAATTACAAAAAACAAAATAAAAAAAAAAAATTATGTATTTACTTGTGTTACAACTCAAAAGCAAGTCAATATGAGGTTTCCAAATGAAAAGGAGTATGTAGAAATCCTTCAAAAGTAAAATTTAAAACTATGAGTACATTAAAACATTTCTGAAATAAATCTGATAATAAAAAATCTTTAGAGGTCGGCAGACATTTTATTCAGTCTACCTTCCTTTTTTTCTCTTGACTGATGAGATTATTTGAAATAATCTTAAATGTCAAGGACTTTACATTGCAGATCTCAATCTTATTCCTTTGATATCTGTTTAGAAACTAGTTTCTGGAAAAAAATTAATATAATATTGAAGGCTAACATCAATAAATTTTAGGTGACTTTTACTTTAGTAATAAATAAGGAAGAAAAAGTACTGCATACATAAACCCTCTGGCTGTCCATTATTGCTTACAACATACATACTGCTTTAGATGAATTTTTCCTTTCCTCTTTTCTCTCTCCAATTTAGCCTGCAGCATGAAGCAGAGGGCAGGTGGGGCCTGGGAGGGCAAAGGTACTCCTTCAGTTGTCCCTGTCTATTCTGGCCTTCCATGAAAATGCGGGAAAAAAACCTTCTTTTGAAGGCTTTGTGGAATATCCACACTTCTCTGTTGTAATGAAATTCTGTCACAGAGGATGTATTCCTACAACATATCCTCAACCCAGAGATCTCACTGACAGCATCTCTAGAGTGAGAATCTCTCTGACATTCTTAGCGAACACACCAACTTTCTCCTCTTGGGTAGTTTTTCTGTGTTGAATTCAGGTCGGTGGAACCATTTTTAGTGGCATAAGAGGATAATAAGGAGAGTTGAAACTTAACTATCATGACATTAGAACAAAAAGTCCAAAGGAGGCATATCACCTTCATCAGGTCTCTGATGTTCATCTAGCTTTGCTCTATAGAAATTTTTTTCAGCACTCTTCACTGCACAGACCCCCTGCATCCTGGTCACCCCTAAAACATCGGAATCCCCAGAGGCCTGGGAATATGCATCTTAACAAGCTCTCCAGGTGAATCTTTCATACAGTAACATTGAGAAGCACTGCTCTTAAGAGACAACAGAGGAAAGAGACATTTACCAACCAGCATTTTCTGGAAAAGGATGAGCAAGACACAAAAAGAGATGCCCCATCAAAACCAATGAATCTAATGGTAACTTCTAATTAGTCATCTAATAACACGCAGTGCTGTTAAAGCATCAACCAATTTCACACATGACCATGCAAAAGGCAACAGTTATTAGATAGGTTTTTTTAAAAAAATTATTGTATGTGTGTGTTTATGTGCTCATTCATGTTTGACTCTTTGTGATCACATGGACTGTAGCCCGCCAGGCTCCTGTGTCCATGGGATTTCCCAGGCAAAGAAATATTGGACTGGGTAGCCAGTCCCTCCTCCAGGGGATCTTCTCAACCCAAGGATTGAACCAGGGTCGCCTGCGTTCCAGGCGGATTCTTGACCATCTGTTTCTACTAGGTCAGAAGACAGGGCACCTTCGAGGGCACCAGGGACGGGAAACAAAAAAAGAAAGGCAAAATAAAGGCTTTGAAGGGCACTCAACACACTCAACTGAGTTTTGAGTGGAGAACAGCAGCCCCACGGGGTGGCTCTGGGGACAAATGTCTGAGCAGATGAGCTGTTTCTGTGCCCTGTTAATTATCATCTTAAGGGTAAACATGTATTTTAAAAACGGGAGTTTGCTGAATAATTTTTCAGCACAATGGAATGAATGAAGCACAAAATCTTTTTGGAAAAAATCCTTCAAGCAGAGAAGTGTATGATCCGATATAATTTCAGTGCTGAGTCACTTTAATGCTGAGTGTGATTAATGCTGGTGAGATTACATTTTTCTACCTTGGAGTGTAATTTAAATTTATAAGTTTAAAGAACACATAAGCTGCAGAAACTCTTCTAGACAGATGTCAAAAGAGAAATGCTGAAGTTAAAGGCTTCGTTTTTGTTACTGAATTTGGGGTCTTTCTCAAAGAGCACTTTCTGGCCAAAGAGCCATCTGGGACATTTAATTTGAAAAGATACAGATTAGGAAATAATAGATTTTTCATTAGATAAAATGACTTTAAATTTAATCTGTTACAGGAAATGTAGAGGCTTGGGAATTCTTGATCTTATTTGAGTTTTCCTGCAAGGAGACCCCATCTCTTCCATCTGGTGCCCAAGGCTGCTACCCCAGAGCCTGGCAAACAGTGGTGCTTGCAGGCTGCCTGGTGAAGGAGATGGTCAAATACCCACACCGGGACTGTGGACAGGTGGAGGGTCAGAGCTGCAGGGAGGCTCTGGGAAGAATAGCTGTGGGCACACCAGTGGCGGTGTCTGCCCGCTGGCCTCAGTCTCCAGGAAAGGGCTGGAGGGGGGCATGTGTGTCTCTTCGCACAAAGATGAACTTGGCTTTTTAGACAAACACCCGCAATATTAGTGGACACACCACAGGTTATTGTCTGCCAGGCAACACTATTAGGATCAGAGCACATCTCACCCAGGCGTAGGGACCCCCGTACTCCAAGTCAGGCTGCGACTGTCGGAGGAAGGATGGAAGAGAAAAACAACAGAAGAGAGTTGCCCCAAATCAGGTAAAAAGTGAAGTACAATATAACGGAAACATAAGGCAAGCAATCTTGAAAATCTTAAAATCAATTTTCTTCATGACTTCTAGGATCTCATCTGAATTACAAACACAATTACAATAGCATGGCAGCTACATAAAAGCCATTAATGTTAAATAAGACTTCCACGGCAGATGCTGCTATAACTCGTGAAATCTGAAGCATTCTGAACAATCCTATTTCCTCCCCTACCTAGTGCATTCCATTTACACTAGACAGAAGGTCCACAGATGCATCACTATCAACTTTTAAATAAAGAAAACTTAGATTTATGATATCTAAATCTAGATTTTCTGAGGCTGTCCATACAAACACTAGAAAAAGAATTTCTTCCATTTTCAACGGCTTATCATCACTGGGAATGGAATGAAGATGGCCTGTGTTTTGAGAAATTCAGGAGATAAAAGATATGGTTTTTGAACTTTGCAAACTATAAAGATTTTCAAACATTAAGATATGTAAAACAGTAGAAATTGGTCCTACCCAGAGATGGACTGAGATGAACCGCCCTCAGGGGGCGTTGGGGAGCCTTGCTCTCCCACCAACCTGGCGAGACCAGAGCTTCTGGGCCCGAGGGGATGGAGAGGTGATGTGGTCACAGAGCCTTGGCCCCGAGTGGCCTCCTCAATTGCTCTGGGCTTTTTCTATATGGATAAAGATTAGAAGGTTTGACTCTCATTCCCAGGATCCAGGTTCTCAAGGTCTGCGGTTTTCATCTTTAAAATCTTTAAGCTATTCCTTCAGATCAAGAGCATCATGGGAAAGCATCAAGGAACACACCCTCCGGCTAACGACAAATACCACCCACCACCAACTTTCCACTTTCTCCCCTCTCTTACTCAGCGTCCGAACTGTGGAGGTCCTCTAAAACTTCATATCCTAAAACAAACACACTTGATATCTTGGCAGAGAAAGGTGTCCAGCATAAAAACTTAGCTCATTTCTGGTTAAAATCCTCAAAAATGAAATAAATGCTGTAAACAGCCAAACATTAACTAATAGTACAACAGTTTTAAGGGGGTCAGGAAACCCTCCAAGAATCTTAAAGTGAACTGATTATTTTCCCAGAAAAATGCAAGTATATAAAAAATCTTGAATACAAGTTCAAGGAGTATCACAGATGGAAAATGCTGTTTTGATAGAGAGATCTGGGCCCCCAAACAATCAGGTTTTGCTCTATTTCCATCAAAAGCTCCCTTGTGGACCTCCTCGTGGTGTGGAGGCTAACGGCCATGTGAGTCCTGTGCTCACATGATCAGCCCCCTCCTCCTTGAGAAAGTATCCTCTTCACTTGGTTTTAAGGACCTTATCTTCTCCGGGGTCTGCTCAACAGCTGTACTTTCTGTCCCTTGTCTGCAGATTCTATAGACTGAGTTTTGCACGGATACTGTTTGGGTTACATGAATCTTACTTCCTCTTGCATGAATCATGTCATAGCACAGAGGAGGAATTTATAAGGAGGTGGCTAAGGAGAAGGTTTCAAACAGAAAGGAAGCTCTTTGACTTCACCTTTAAACTGTAACTTTCTGGCGAGATCACCACGTATCTGCTTTTGGCACTTCAAGCACAATGACCCGCTGCTTATACCAGAGCAACAAGGCACAGCCGTCCTTCAGTATCTGTTGGGGGGTCGGTTCCAGGACCCCCACAGACGCCAGAATCTGCACATGCTCCAGCTCCTAATTCAAAATTGCCTAGTTTTTGCATAGAACCCATGCACACCCTCCTGCACACATTCAGTCATCTCTAGAGTCCCTACAACACTGAATACAATGTAAATGCCATGTTGTCGTTCAGACACAAAGTCACAAAGTCATGTCTGACTCTGTTATGTGAATAGTTGTAATCACAATGTCAAATGCTATGCAAATAGTTGCCAGTGCAGCAAATTCAAGCTTAGCTTTTTTGTTAACTTTCTGGAAATTTTTCTCCTTGGCTATTTTTAATCTGTGGTTGGCTGGGTCATGCAGAACTTGGGGATAAGAAAAGCCAACTGCTATCACCTTTGTAGTTTTCTGTTACAAACAGCCAAATTAAACACACATTTAGTGCAAATATAAGAAGGTTAGGCGTGATATCACAACTTAAGTCATCAGAGTGATTAAAATCGAGCCTTCTGCTCCTTACAGTCCTTCAGTAAAATGAGAGGCTGTGTTGAGACTGAATTATTACCAGGGAGATGCAGATTTAACCCAGTGGCAAATGACACTGATTCCATGTTGGAGAAAATTCCGGGAGATGGTGAAGGACAGGGAAGCCTTGCGTGCTGCAGACCGTGGGTTTGCAAAGAGTCGGGCACGAATGAGTGACTGAACAATAAATGACACTGACATGTTGAGTTTAACTCGTTGAGTTAAAGAACCAATAAGCCAAACACATTTTCTCTACTTAACTTCCCAAAGCACACCATGTTTTCAAGTATAATTAAGATTTTTGGAATGTTTAAGGAAGGATGTGTATTTGTGTTTATCAACCATCAGGCTGTCCATGATGAGGAGATTTCATTACAGTTGATGAAAGGCAAGGCTGCTGAAGGCCCCGTGCTGGATAGATTAAATGTGCCCCGACTTTTCACCAGGCAGCCCACAGCAGCTTTCAAGGAGCCACGCAAAGCCTCACTGCATAAGTTGCTTTAACTTGTAGTTACTTCACTGAGATTCCAATTGGATGGGAGCCTGCACTTTCATAAGGACAGAATGTGTCTTCTGCTCCTCTCATCATACTAGCAATGAGACGACCTAATCTAAATGGGGCAGTTTGGCGATGTGGACCCAGCATGAAAAAATGATGACTTCCACTTTTGGGAGAAAGACACAACAAAAATGCTTATGCACGTCGATCAACTCTCTGCATCACAAAGAAACATCCCGCCGTTGGAGAGATTTTAAATAAGCATCTTGACAATGAAAGAGGACTTTGAACACAGGGGTGGGAGGGCAAGGACCACAGACGCAGACAGTACCATGCAAACCCAGCCATCCCAGTTACTGACCCTCAGACTTCCGCGGCTACCCACTGACATGCGCTCATCTTCATCAGACGCCTAGTGAAAGAAAAGTGAAAACAACCATGAGGAGATAAGGTAACAAACATGACATGCCCAGCTCTCAGAGGAAAGTGGCCGACCTGACACACAGCTGGGGGCAGATCAGGCCCCTCTGAGAACCTGGGCGTTCACCAAAAGGGCTCTGTTTGTGCACAGTATCACAGGACTGTTTCTGGATAACATGGCTTTACATTAACTTCATTAAAGTGGTGGTGTTCACTTCGCTGGTTATGTACAATTATATAGCTTAATGCATATGACTGCAAATTATTTATGGGTATTCAACAGGAAAGAAAGCACTAAAACTGTAATGAACATATTAATACTCATTAAAACACTCATAAATACTGAGGAAATTTTCAAAGTCTCCTCTCAACAAAGTCAAGTCAAAATGCTAAAAGCTGAGTTTACAGTCTTTGTACAGGTAATTGTATCAGTGTTAATTTCTTAGATACAGATATAGACACAGATCTGTAGACAGATATATATACTTATAGATAGGTGGGCGGATAGAGAGATAATGAATGTTATTCCAGCCACTAGGACGGCCCAGCAGACTCCAGTGGAAACGCCGAGGGAACGAAGGAAGACAGTACTAACCGACGTGTTTCTTCTGGATCTGTGAGAATAGCGCTCACTGTCTTCCTACCAAAGCAATGAAGAGACAGCACAAAAAGGTTAGAGGCGGACAGGAGAAGCCTTAAGACAGTCCAACCGCGTCTCAATACAGTGTTTCTGATATAAATGTCAACAAATATTTACTTTGCTTAAAGGCTTCAATTAAACCACTGGGGGAAAATGTCTTCTTCTAAAGCGGGTGGGGGTGGAGGGAGGAACTTAAGCACACAAATCATTGGGATGTTTCATTCTGGCTTTAAAAACAAGCATGTGTTTGGTGAAAAGCAGGCTCTTACTTCTTTTTTCTTTTTCTAATCGAATCTGGTGCATTTAAATCAACCTACTTCTGACATTCAAAACCTACTCACTTCTGTTCAGGAATCAGAGAAGAAACCATTTCTGTAAGAGATCCAACATGGATGCCACCCTATCCACTACATTTTGTGCATCCTAAGATGCTTCACTTTGCATTTGGACTTCTCTGAAGCCGGGACATATAATCAAAGCTGCTCACAATTATAATTAGCATTTTCCTTCTCAGTGGTATATAAAACATGACACATCTTTTAACTGTGTCTTAAGATTTGGTAAATTTATACCTACGCCACATAAGCTTAAAATGATGGTTTACACATAACAGAGATTGAAGTTAATTGTTTAAATAGAGGAATTGTGTGCTCTTTGTATTTCAACAACTGTTTTATACTATACACAGATCTCTAAGATGTAGGTAATTTTCTATTTCCTTAGATCATTTTCTGTATCAGGGACATTTAATAGGACAGCTGCATACTGGCCTGGTTCTCAAATGGTGGAAGGATGCGATGATGTCTGTGAGGCCAGCAAGCAAGGACAGGAGAGGTGGGGGCACTCGGGGGTGAACTGATGACCAGCGGACGGCTCTCAGAACCCACCCCGCTTCCAGAGTCTCCCGCTGTGGGGCAACATCTCCGCCCGAGAGGCTTGCAAGGACGTATCATGAGGGGTGGGCCAGCTCTTAAGTGACGAAGGAAGAACGAGCTGAGCCAGGAAACAGGGTGAGAAGGTAGAGGCATTTTCTCCCCCACGAGCTGTGGTTTCTCAGGGACAGTGCTCGAGGTGAGCAGGGCCCAGCAGTGATGGATAAAGGTCGGAAGGAGAGTGACAGGGCAGCTGACTGCAATCGGGAGTGGAGGCCACACAGCGCGTCCTTTGGGTTCCGGCTAAACCTGGCTAGACGGGACGGTCACGGGAAGGTTCTCACACTGGGGGGGCTCTGGCCCAGCCTGAGTGTCCCCAGTGGGGATCCTGCTGAGAGGAAACGGGGGAGGTGGCGGGGCTGGAGACCCCCCCCCCCCCACGTTAGCCTGGAGGCCCCAGGAGCCAGCCGCCTCGCCGGGACCGTTTCTAAGCAGCCTGCACGGGGGCTGTAAACAAGCAGACCAGATGCAAACATCCCCGGAAGGCAGCCGCTCAGTATTAAATTAGGGGCACCCGGGATCTAGCTATGCAATTACACTGTGGGAGAATGAAATCACAAACTGTTCCAAGCTTTGAAAAATCATATTTGAGGCCTACCATCCACTGCTCGATGTCGCCCCATTTTGTATCCAGCCCATAGTATTTCTGTAGACAGAAGGGAAAGAAGATGAGGCAAGAAGTGACACACGGTCTGCATAGGACACTGTTCCAACATGCATTTCCCAAGCTGCTGCCCAAGCCCCAGGGTCAAGGGAACATGCCGAGGCAAAGCGGGGAAGAACAGGCGGGGCTCTGCAGGAGGCTGCAGACCCCCGCACGCCACCTGTGAGCCCGTGAAGATGACCCTCCCCACCCAGGCAAGACAGGCCAGGACAAAGCATTGCTGGGGCGAGGGGGAGGCCTCTGCAGAGACCAGGAATTTAAACAGCCCGGCAGTATGTCAAGCCCCGTTGTCAAGCTGGTTGTGCCTTCAGAGAAAATGTACTGCAGCAATAAAACACTGTGTGTGCGTGCGTGTGTGCACACGTGCGCTCAGTGGCTCAGTCGTGTCCGACTCCTTTCGACCCCTGTTTAAGAGAAGCCAAACCAGAGAGCCATTTCTGTGTTGCTACAACAGGGATGAGAAAACCAAAGGAAAGGGGCAGAAACGATGTCCTGCTTCCTAGATTTCTGATACACTTGCTCCAGCCATCTGATATCTATGCTAAATTTAGTCCCTTAAGAATTTCTGGGCTGTGGACGCCTTTATAATATGCCGCTGATGGCAAGATGGCCATGCAGCCTGCTGCAGAAGAGGTCTTGGTACAGGGGGAAAAAGAAAAAAGTTTGGGTTTTTCTTTAGCCAATATCTCCATGCTTTCACCTTGTCTGTCTAAACTGCAACTGCCCAAGTTAGAATTACAGAAGCAGATGCAGGATGGCTACTGCTGTCACCAAAATACAGCAATTCCTATTTAGGTGGGAACCCCGGTGGAGTCTTAAATAAAGGGGCTTTGCTCTTCTCCTCACTTTTCCCTCCATTTCCAATAAGAAAACCAAGAAACCATCATCTAAACCTCCGTATCATATAACACAGATATGATTTTCCTTTTGCACACGAAAAACTTAAAATCAGAGGGAGAAAACTGCATCTGAGAAGTGCACGACAACACTTGAAATTGTTTTACAATGACCCAAACAGGCTGCTGCTGTTATATTTGGTTTAGTTTCTGTTTATTTTGAAAGTCGGCCAGATTTAAAACATATGGCTCTTCAATGGGCTCGCCCCTTTCTCTTAGAAATGGTGGTAAGTAGAAAGTTTGAAGAAAATTAGGAGAGAACTTACCAGTGCTTTAAAAATTCAACCAATATAGAACCTGAGCAGCTAAAGCACATGAGCCAAACACTTTTCTGTAAGTTCCTTACCTTAGACTACAAATTGAGAAAGGAAATAAAAGTAAATACTTCCCACAGTCCTGTTTGAACATCAGTGTAAGTTAAACACAACAGCTTAAAGCTATTTTGCATTCAATTCATGCTAGCCCCACTTTCACTGTCAAACTCCAGGTATGAAAAGATTGACGCCATCAACCTTCCTTTATCTCATGCCTTGATTACAAAGATAGAAATTGTGGCTTTTAAAAAGGAATGGGGCTACAGAAACCGACAAAAAGTAAATTCCAAAAGAAGTCTGCGTTATCCATTTTTCTATTTCTGTCTTTTCCTTTTTGGCCAATTCTATACCTATGTCAAATACTGCATTCTACCTGTTGCTCTTTTTAGGACAAAAATAAGAACCAGTATTTAAAACCTTACATCGAGTTCACAGGTGGCCTTATAAATAGCTGCAGTAACTCTAGCTATGTTTCCAAGCCATCCGTGGGGAGAGGACACCCCTGGAAAAGCACGGTTAAGGAGCCATCCTGGTGTTAGTAGCAGGTGCGGGACAGCAAACCCTAGAGAGTGCACAACACTGCACACGCAGGCTGTGAGAGGAGATGGTGAGCCGTGCAGAGGGGAGCAAAAGCCAGACGGGCACACGAGAGCTGACTTTCAGAAACAGCTTTGATTCAACACAAGAGAAACTGTGATGCAGACAGCCGCCGGGCGGGCCCCGAACCTTCCTGCCTCCTTCTCCTGCGTCCCGGGTCTCAGGGACGAGGAAAGACTTCCCTTCCCTCCGACACATCTGTCTTATAATAATGGACATCTGCTTTTCCGTGGAGGGCTCCCTGAGGTCCCTTTAGTTGTACTGGGTGTGTGTGCTGTGCTAAGCCGCTCAGTGGTGTCCCACGCTGTGTGGCCCCATGGACTGCAGCCCACCAGGCTCCGCTGGCCATGGGATTCTCCAGGCAAGGATACTGGAGTGGGCTGCTGTGCCCTTGTCCAGGGGATCTTCCCGACCCAGGGGCCCAACGCATCTCCTGCGTTGGCAGGTGGACCACTAAGGGCCCCCTGGGAAGCCTGCATTGTGTGTACACATGACCACTCCGACAAGGTTCTAATGGCGTATCCCTGGAAGTGAGGAGGAGATATTCTTGATCCAGCATCAGATAGGAATGAGTCAAGGCGACACGACCAGAGAGGAGTCCCTGTCTAGGTTTTAGCTGACTCTGTCCTATTCTGTCGGTTACCGTGACAGTTCCCAGCCTCGCCCTTAGCCTGTGAAATTCTGACCTGGATTCTCTATGTGTGGTTTGGAACTCTAGCCTCAGTATACATTTCCAAGTGGACTCTGCAAAAACTAACAAAGTTCAAATAGATCCTGGCACCTTCTTAACTGGTCTCTTGACATTTTGGGGGATAATATTTATGCAGAGTGAGGGGGGCCGGGGGGGAGGCAATTTGCAACTGCAGCTGGTAAAGGAATCCAGAAACAATTTTATTTTTTTCAAAATTAACACTGCATTCAATATTCTTATAAAGTGCCGGGTGGCTCCCAGAGGGCTAGTGAAGGCTGAGGAGACGTGTGCAGAAGGAAATGGAGATGTTACTCATTTTGTTTGTCTGGTGTACACTTCTTTGAACTCTAAATCCTGGTGAATGGGCATTTTCATTGAAGAATACCAAATGGAAATTTGGGGAATTGCTATTTGAGGCAATTTAGACTCTCCAGAGAAGGTTATGATTCTAAAGAAGTCAGAAGTGGCTCCAGGTTGGGGTCTAACCAGAGAGCAGCACCCGGGGCCGAAGCCTCTGGAACTTTAAATGCACTGATGTACAGTGTTTAAAGGGCTTGCTTTTTCTAACCCATGAGATTAGGTCACCTTGTTTTGATTTTCTTAGTTGCTCTCAAAGACAAATATAACTCTTCTTTATCTATAAGCTAAATATGTTTGTAAACAAGAAACTATTCCAATTCATTTATGGGAAAGACTTCCTATCAACACTTTTCTATAAATCCTCAGGGAACCGTTCACGCCTTCCTTCATTATTGTTGGATCAGGAGTCAGTGACTTGGTTGTTTTTCTTTTCTGTATCGGGACAGCTCAGTGCATTTATTTCTAAACCTCAGCTGCCTTTACAAAATACCCCTAGGAAAAAGAGATGCGTGTTAGCACTCTGAATATTAGGGATGAAAGGCAGGTTGTTTTAAACTACTGGGTTTTATTGTTATATCATCATTTTCTTTTTTTACTCAGTTTTAAATCAGTATGTAATAATTTCAATGTATGATAATATGTACTGAAATTTTCAACACTTACTATTAATAATAAAATTACATGCAAGGATACTCTTTCTTTTCAAATGTCTGATTCTAAATGGTTTTCCAAACTCTGAAGTGTGATTTTATTTTGTCTTACAGTTAATTTTTTTCTTAAAGAAACAATTTTCCAATTTCTTGAGAAAAATGGAGATAGAAAAAGCATTCAGTACACAGAAATGTGTGCTGATGGCTGCTTTTCATGGGGGGCTAACGTGAACACCTAAGCATTCGTGCTTAACCCAAATTCACTAATATGACAGTAAAAGAAGCAGTAAGAACTTTAATGAGTTCTCAATCAAAGGCATTATTTCTGAAAGGTGACTAGGTCCTTGGCAAGGGAAAAAGAGTACATGCAAATCAGAAAATAAATAAGGAAGAGCCTACCTTTTGAACCTGATAGATCTTCAGAGAAGGGCAAAAGAAATCGGGAAAGAAATACAAAATTCAATTACAGAAGTAGAAAAATCAGAAAGAAAGGTTCTATAAGGACCTAGAAATATGAATCAAAGCCATATTGAAACAAAGCAAAAACTGGTAAAATGGAAATGCAAAAAATGCTCTTGTAGTCTCACTGAAATAATCAGTAGTTTCATAACAGATCTTACATTCTATTTTAGATATGTTGATGAAATACAGGCACGTCCACACAAGTCTATGATAATCCTGCTCTTAGTCTAATGCAAAATTTTGTGTTAACTAATACCATTAATGGGAAAAAGAACTTCATTCCCAATATAAAATTTCTTTTCCCATGATCAAAATTTAGCAAAAAACATACAGAAATTTAACTGGAAAGTCAGCTGGTCAAATTCACAAAGAGTTAAGAAAATTTCTTTCATGTTCTGATTCATGCAGATACAAATCAGGAAAACTTCAGCCAAACAGATTGGATCACGAGGATAAAACTGAAACAAATTTTTTTTTTTTGGAAACAAATTTTGAAACGCTGATTATCATACCGGGACATACTAGTTTGCTCTAGAGGTTTCTCCTAATTTTGTAGTAATCCCTAGGTAAGACTGAGATGCCTATTCCATCACTCATTCATTCATTTATTCATTCATCCAACAAAACTTCTGCTGAGGCATGGTCCAAGGCACTGCTACAGCTATAAGACTTCAGACTCCATGCTTCTAGTCCTACACAGGTGAGCAGAGATCAACATATCCAACACCTGTACTACATTAAACGTTCTGTCTCCAACAGAAATGTTGATCAGGTCAGTAACAAGAGACACACCCTGATCATCAGATCACCTGGTCATCATACCACAATTTTTTTTTCCCATTCGTTAAAGGATCTCAGACAGAGTTAAAAATTTCCTAAAGAATATCTGCATATTCTCCCTAATAAATACATTAAGAAGGAGCTCATAGTTCTCTGAAACAGTCACAAAGCACAGTCATGCCATCGGTTCTCAGCATTCGCAGGGGTAGAGAGAACCTCCGAACCATTCAGTTGTAAGGCTGGGGCTGCCTGCACCACCTGGATGGATCGGCAGCCTGCTCCCAGCCCCCGTGTCCTCCGGGTCTGCTGGGTCTTGATGACAGATCCGCGCTCCTCCGGCACCAGCAGGGGGTGGGGGGGCGGGGGGGGTTGGGACACTCGGCTCAGCTCTCCTCTGTGTTCATTCTCCATGCCGGCCTTGGAGGCGCCCAGGCACCAGCATGGCTTCAGCCACCACCCACCTCCGACACCCTCCAGTGGTGTCGTCAGCTTCCTGCTCTCAGGAGCCTTCAGGGACCTCACCGCTCTCCAGGCGTTCACAGGCTCTGTCTGCCTGCTGCCAAGCCCACCTCCGTGTCACGGAAGGCCTTGGCCCTGCTCAGAAGCAGCGGTGGGGTGGCTGGCCACCAGAAGGAAAGAGGGGTCATGTTTCTCAACTTTTATACCGAAATACCAATGCGACAGGTTAAACATGGGTCTTCCAAAGCATATTCATTTCCACTTCATCAACAACTTAAAATGCCAGTGCGCCGGGCTGTCAGATTGTGTAACACAGATTGTGGGGCTGGATCTAATTATAGGCAGGTCCAGAGATATGATATGCGAAGGGGAGACCCAGGAGTATGCCTGCATGCCATCCTCCCTCCTGAAAGCACGGCCCCAAACCTGAAAGCCGTCTGCCTCCTCTCTCCAGATGCGCACACTTGTGGGCACACGCATGGGCACAACTGTGCATACCCCCCCAGCCTTGGAGTTGGGTCACGTTAAGAATCAGCCAGACCAACAGCTGCTGTCCGTGTCTCTCTAACACTCGGGCAGACACCACGGCCTGTTCTGTGTTCCTAAGACTTGCCCCGAATCAGCACCAAGGAAAAAAACTGGTTTCTCAAGGTGCGCTTCCGCTTGTGAACCTCTGAGGATTATGTGGGTGTTTGCACTCCCATGCCACGTGAGCGCCAGCGTGCGCCCTGCCGGTGTTAATCCCGAGGTCAACACACTGGCGAGGCCCTTTGTTTTCACCGGTGATGACACGCCTGCTTTGGAGGCAGAGGGTGAAGATTACAGGCTCTGCAGCTTTTTCGGTTCTAGCTTTGAATCTTGGCTCGGCCACCTTCTCAGCTTCTGTCTAATTAACTGTCTAATTAAGGCCTGCTTTCCTCACCTGTCAATAAGACCCGGAGAGACCCTGTTCCAGATGGTGAGGGCACCCAGGCCCAGCACCACCACACGCCGGGGAGCTCCAGGAGGTCCCTGCCGACCCCCTGCGCCACTCCAGTCCGCTTTGACTATTAATACACATCCATGTGTTTTATCTTAAACCTTCCAAGTCCCTTAGTTGAGGAAGCAGACAGAAACAGTCCATGGCAATGCTCTCCTGCCCCAAGGACGCTGGATTTATGCGAACGAAGCTGTCCTTGGTGTGAGTGAGCGCTCGTGGGCTCACAGGTCGATACAAAGCTCGGGCCGAGCCAGGCCCCCCGTCCGCCCTCCAGCCTCCGCCACCCAGCTCCCTGCCCACAAAGCCTTCTTGCCCGTCCTGCCTTTGTCCACCGGCAGCTTCTCTGCTCGGTGTCTACACTCACTGTGCTGACCAGAGTTAGTTTCTCTGCTTCCTCCCTGACACACACAGGGCCCCCGACTCAGGGTGTCCTTCTGTACCCAGAAAATTCTCAGTGTGGGGCGGGGTCGCCAGGCACGTGGTCTGACCCTGCATTCAGCAGAGAAGGCGCCCTCGCAGTCCCCCTGCCTGTCCCCGAGCTCAGGGCAGGGAGAAGGGTCCCGCAGAGGAGCCCCACACAGGGCCCGTGGAAAAAGGTGATGCTTACTGAAGGTACCTTCCAGGCAGTGAAGGCCGCTTTCCTCTGGGTCCTCACACTGAGACCCACACTCCCTGGAAACCTGTTCCCACACCTGAAAGTGTCAGGGGCTGAACGCTAAGAACTCCCCAGCCAGCACACTGCTTTCCTGAAAGATGTTCCCCGGAACCTGAATCACAGCAAAACAGTTTCACCCTATGACCATGTACATTCTACTGTAAGAATACAGAGTTTCAGTACAAACTGCTACATAAAGAATGGATAAACAAGGTCCCACTATATACCATAGGGAACTATTATCAGATCCTGTGATAAATCACTATGGGAAAAAAAAGACAAAAAAGAATATAAAGGTAAAACCGAATCACTTTGCCATACAGCAGAAATGAATACAATGTTATAAATCAACTATACCTCAATAAAATTAAAAAAAATTTTTTTGAAATTCCAATGGCATCTATTAACCAACAGCACTTGTGTGTCTGACCAAGGGAGGCAAACTGTGGCATTTTTTAATCAGATTTCCCAGGTTTTAATCAAATTCTCTCTGCAAAGCCTGAGGTCCTTAGCAGTCACCAGACGCCCGAGGGCAGGCCACGCTGCGCAGGAGCTGGGCCAGGTTGTTCAAGTCCTAGGGCTCCTCTGTCCCGGGAGCGTGGTGGGCTGGGGGCAGGGCTGTGCCTGGTGGGGGACTCCACAAGGTCACTCCCCTGCTGACATCCAAAGCCCATTTAACGATACTGAGATCAAATGGCTCGGACTGCATTTCCCATCTTTGGGTAGCAGCTCCAGTTTTGCAGCTCGAGGTATTGCAACTGCTGGGCAGGAGTTCAGCAAGAGATCACTCTGCAGAATTAACATGGAACAGAGGGGGACTTCCCTTGACTCAAAAGAGAAAGAGGTGCTTTGCTTTTAAAGGAGGCACTTCAAATAGTTTCTTACTTAGCTTAATTCCTCTTAACCTTTATTTTCTAAAACAAGAACTTCTGCCAAAGAACTTTGTGAATAACACGCTGCTCATATGATCCAGTAGGGGCTGGCCAAAAAGTTCGTTTGGGAGCGCCCGGGAAGACTGAGATGAACTTTCTGGCCTGCCTAATATATATTTAATTCAATTCTGCCCATAATTAAGGATATAATATATTGTAATTTGGAGGATAGGTATGTACACACATACTATGTAATTCACTTTCACCTTGATTTTGTAGAAACTTTCCCTTTGTGTTCTTGGTGAGAGTAACTTTCTCTTCTTTTGTGAGACAAATGGTAAAATGATTACTGACACCACCATGGAAACCAAAGCGAGCCCCCCTGACAGGTTCAAGGTCATCTGTCCCGAGCCCAGAGGCTCAGGGAGGAGGGGACAGCCAAGGCCACCAAAAACACTGACCGCCAGCGGAGGGGGGTGCGGCGTGGGCACCCAGTCAAAGGTGAAGCAACTCGCTGTGGAAACTCTTATATCAAGGCCCTTCTAAGGCCTTGATATAAAAAGACGGGGGCTGGAGGAGAAGCAGGGCAAGCAGACAAGTGAACAAGGCACCGCTCCTGCTGGAGGCTGGGGAACGCAGTCCCCCGCCCCAGAAACTGACAAGGCCGCTGCACTAACCCCTGGCCGTCCCTGCCCGTGGGCTTCCAGGGCACAGGGGAGGGGCTGCTGGTGTCCCGCACTTGGGGTTTGCAAGTAGGTACTGTGTGAACAGCAATATTCTACACAGACATCACCAGGCAGTCTGAACAGTCAATCTGTCACTTAAAATCTCTGACTCGCAACTGCCCGGGGGTCCAGTGGTTGGGACTCAGCACTCTCACTGGTGGAGCCTGGGCTCACCCCTGGTTGGGGAACTGAGGCCCCATAAACTGTGCGGGGCGGCCGATAAATAATAATAAACAAAATTAAATCTAAAATAAATAAATAAAATCCCTAACCTAAAAACCGGGGTGGCCTCCAACGAGTATGCTCTATGTCAGAGTCTAGTGCTGGCTCTTGGTGTCAGGGTGATTCCTAAAGCCCAGGTGACATGTCTCAGACAGAAGGTGACAAAGGCCCATGAAACCGTGAGGTCTCTGCCTTTTCTCCACCTCCCAGCCCAAACACTTCTCCCTGAAGCCTCTCCTGAAAATGCCTCTTTGAACGTCCTTTAACAATTACTCTGGGTCAGGTCCAGTCCCCAGAGTTTGTTTACAAAAGAGTAAGAGTCAGGCTCCCACCCTCGCCCTTAACCGACCTCAGGGCAGGGGAGGGGCTGCAGGTGACCCCAGTCTTAAGCAGTTTCAGCTCAAATGCAGAGTTCAAATAACTAACTTGAGAATTCGGGAGGCTCTATTTCCAATTTTAAAACGGTAAATGTGATTCTAGGTGGGAGAGGCACTGAGAAAACATCAAACCCAAGCTTCTCCGAGTAAATTTTTTAAAAAGCCCCCCAAATTAAAATACTAAATTAATTTCTAGAGGCAAAGTATCATAAAAGCTAGAACTTAACTTACAATCGCATTTGTATTTCCAGCAAGGAGGGAGGACATGGTGATCTACTTTCAAATATTTGTTTAGTCTTTGTTTGCATGTAAACACAGGACAAGTGATGCCCAAGAAAGGTGGCTGCTGCCCTACTGTGGGGTCACTTCCCAACACCCCTGCTGGCCGGGGGGGTGGCCTTTCTCTCAGGGACATCACGCCTTCCTTGATGGGTTTCAGCTTTCCACCACTGGGACCCAGGTATGACTCTCCTAACTAACCCCCGGGGTTTGAGTTTCTGGAACCTCCAACCCATTCTCAGGCACTTGGAAGAGGTTTCCTCCTCAAGTTCAGACCTGGCCACGCCCTCCCCTGAGTTCACACGGAAGGGGCTGAGAGTGAGCGACTCACCCCCACGGGGAATGTGACCTTGGGAGCCTGGCAGAAACTGCGGTTTCACAAGAAGCTGGAAGTGCAGGGTTTTATCTGAAGCCTGACAAGTTTTAAAACACTGGTTCAACTTAGAAAATTTGGCTATGTGAACCAGAGACCAGACTCTGTATGAAAATCAGCTGTGAGAAGGCATCTGGCCCCCTCTCCAACACAAAGTTCAAATCTTCCCAACAGAGAGAGCCCTCTGGGGGCCCTGGTGTGGCTGCTCCCCAGACCCCCAGAGGCCGAGGCCCACAGGAGACAGTGGGGTCCTTGGAGAGGGACTCCTTCACCCACCGCGTGAGCCTCGAGGTCAGGGGAAAGCCCACCCCTCAAACTGGGAATGAGCCAGTCCCCATGCTGCCCACGTGGCTTCTGGCTCCGCCTCAAGGTGGTGAAAGAGAGGCAAACAGCATTAACGGATGTGTAAACACAATGCTCTCCACTTCCCAGGAGGGCCATTCATCCCCCTGGCTATTTCATCCGGTGTTTATTCTGTTCGATGTATACTTAACGGGGCTTCAGGTCTCATGAAACCTATTACAGAGTGTAAAAACCTCAAGGGAAGTATGTTTAAACGGGACTGTTTGGATAGCCTCAAAAAATAATAATCCGTTCTTTCACGTATTAATTCAGAGGATGGGAACTGTGGCTCCACAGTTGGAAGTAGCATCTCCTGGCTCCTTTCGGCCGGGAGGCTGGTCCAGGGCGATCCACGCGGGCAAGTGCGCTGTGCGGATCCAACAGGTCGAGTGTCCAGGATGCCGCGCCTGGCCTGACCCTAACCAGAGTCATAGGAGGGATAGGTGCCTGGAAGGGACCCACCCGGGGGCCTGCCAAGCGGCCCGGCCTTACCTCCTTCTGCTGCCGCTCTAGCTCCTTCATCCTGATCTCTCGGGCCTCCGCACGAGCTGCGCGCTTCGCCGCCAACCTGGCCTCTGCCTGCAACAGACCCAGAGATTGTGTTAGGAGACGGACCAGTGGCTCCTTTCCAGGCTATGGTCAACCATGATGCTCTGGTTTGGAGGTTACCAAACACATAGTAACACAGACTTGTACGTGTTAGAAAGGGCCCAGGAATCACAGTATTTTGAGCAGTCAGGATTGCTCCCTCTGCTAAAGGCCAAGTGGGCTTCACGCAGGCTCATCACAGCAGCCTTATTGCGGCGGTCATGTTACCACACCCAGTTAACAAGTAAGAGACCCAGGGCACAAAGAGGTCAACGCACCCAAGGTCACACAGCCTGTTAAGTGGCAGGACTGGGCGGTCTGCATTCCTCTGGAGGGACGACAGATTAATGCAGGAACAGAAGCATCAGAGTTGGACAAGACCCTGGGGTCACTGGTTCAAGCGCTCCCTTCACAGAGCAGGGAGCAGAGATCTGGAGAGGCTGCCAGACCCATCCAAGGTCATGGTGCCAGGACTCTGCTCCTGTTTCCCAGAACTCCGGTCCAGTCACCCCTCGCTGTTCCCTAGGCTCAGTACCCCCAGGCTCAGTACCCTCAGGCTCAGCACCGGGGCCTGGGCAAGCCTCAGCTTCTCTCAGAGCATCTCAGACCAGAGCTGAGTGGTTCCAGCTGTTTAGAAAGGTTACAATAAAACAAAACCCACCTCCATTTAACTACTTGTCAACTTGCAGCTGATTTGCCGTATTCTATTTAAAAGCTTTCCAAAATGCTTGACCTAAACTAACCAGTGCCGTGGGACCTGGCACTTGAGCCCTGTTTCCTGTTCTACAAATCTTGAGCTTATTCATTGCTGCAGGTGATAAACCCGCCCAGTGAGTGAAATGGTGCAAAGGTGCCAGGATCCAGGTTTCCTGCTGTTAAAACAAATCCATTTTCCTTTCCACTTAAATTTTTATGGGAATTCACTTGTAATGCTTCCAACAGTTCTGACCCAGCTTTCACTGTTCCTTAGATCATCCTAAAATGAGGCCACTGAGACGGCTGGCATGCTTCTGGTGTCGTCACTGCGGCTGGCTAGCTGTGAGGTGGCCTGAGTCCTATTGTCCAATTTCTCCCTGAGGGCGGGGCACCCTGCACCCCAGGCTCCCATCAGGATGGTGGGTCCTGACGTGAAGGAGGCCCCTCACTTCCACCCTATAATTATACTGCATGTGTGTGTGTTAGGCGCTCAGCTGTGTCTGACTCTCTGCGACCCCATGGACTGCAGCCCGCCAGGCTCCTCTGTCCATGGGATTCTCCAGGCAAGAATACTGGAGTGGACTGCCATTTCCTTCTCCACATTATATTGCATAGCACTACAAATTCATCTTCTTTCTAAATTCTAATCTAAGTTGAAAACTGACTTTAATTACCCTGCCACAGATCGGCTGGCTAATGTCTTTACAAGGAATTTATTCTATAACTTGCTTTGTTCATGTGGTTTCTTGATGAACCAACCCAAGCCTGAGTCCTTCAAATCAATGGTGTCAAAAATCACAGCTGCATCAGAACTTTGATACCTCATTGCCATTTTCAGTTTTCTAAACCATGTTACACTGAATGATGAGACAACTTGGAGGGCCGGGGTGTCATGTGGTGGGGGGAAGGATGAGGGGGAGGTCCAAGAGACTGACACCTGGCCACAGACAGTCCAGACAGCCCCATGGACAGGCCAGCAAGAGATATGCATGCACGCTGAGTGCAGCGGCCTCCGCAGTCCTGCCTGGGGAGCCATGGGCTCCAGATTTGTTGGCTCAGGATCTACGCCAGTGGAGAACCAGGCAGTCAGAGCCCATCAGCTTGGGAGGAGGGCAGTTGGGAAAAGAGAAGGGAGGGCAAGGAGGAAGAGAAGGGGGATGAGGAGTGAGGATGTAAGAAAGAGGCCAGGGGCTGGAGAAGGATGGGCTGCCGGCGGGGGGCAGAGAGAGAGGCGAGTGGTCCCCAGGTGGTCCCCGAGATGCCCGTCACCGGTGTACACGCTCCACACACTCCTCGCCCCCAAGTGTAGGCAGAGCACGTCCGACGGGTGTCACTCTGGGACTGGATTCCATCACACTGCAGAGACAAATGCCCTGATGAGCAAGGTCCCCTCATCTGCTGACTTGAGTTCTGGGTGGGCCTGACCTCACCAGGGGAGGCCTGGAAAAGTGGGTCTAGAGGTCAGTCTCCTGCTCATGAGGGGCCATGCGACAAGGAGTGTGGGGGCCTCTGAGAGCTGAGAGCAGCCCCAGCGGACGGAAACACCGCACCCCGGTCCCACACCAGCAGGACGAGAATACCACCAATGCCCACGGGAGCTGGGGCTCAGGACCCTGCACTCCAGAAAGGACACAGATCAGCCAACACCTTGACTGCAGCCTGTTTGAGACCCCAAGCAGAGGACCCGGGAGGCTGCAGCCAGACTCCCGACCCTCGGAATCTGTGAGCTGATAAACATGTGCTGTTCCAGGCTGCCATGTCTGTGGGCATTTGTTACGCAGCAGCGGAGAACCGACCCGAGGGGGTGAGGCCTGGATGATTCCTGCTCACACACCGTGGGAGCCTCTGCAATCCGAGGGAGCCCGAGCTTGGTCACCCACCTCCTCCCCAGCCTGTCTGTCCTGCCCCGCTCGGGACAGAAGCAATTGATCCTCAAAGGGACCTGTCTGAACAGGTAGCTCCTGCCTCCTGGAGTGACCTCCCCACCAGACTGGCAGGTCTCCCAAATCAAGGCCCATCATCAGACCCCAGGTACTGTGGTGGGTCACCCTTCACCCAGGAAAGAACCCGCCCCCTCTCTGGTCCTTACGTCCATCCAGCCTGTCTGTCCTGTCCATGATCTGAGGGACCTGGGCCTGTGTTGCTAAAGGGACCACATGGATGAACCAAGTCCCAGGACAAACTCCCTGCGAGGATACGAGCTAGTCAACCTTGCGGACAGATCAACACGGCCACGCTTCACCTTAGATCAGAAGGCGGGAGGGAGGGAGAGGGTTCAGCACAGTTTCAAATGCTTGCAGTCACCACCGTACGAAGTCCCTTCATCTCATGGATTCTGACATGACTCATATGTGGAGAACAGGCTCTCATGACACAGGAAGTGGTAACAACCATGCTTGCCTCTGGGACTCTGGCTAGAAGCTGGCGGATACGCAAGCCAACGTTTTAAGTGGCGCAGAACCTATGCACAGCCAACTTCACCAGCACAAAACTAGTATCAGCAGAACAACCCCAACACAGCCCAAGTTGCCTGAAAGAAAACCACACAGATCCCTCATAACCCAGTGCATCCTAAAACACTGATGTTGCCAAGAACACAAAACAGACACAGAGCATCCCAAACACCCACCATTCAGGACAGCAGCAGAGGAAATCCTCGCTAAGATCAAGTTGTCCAGTGAACCAAAAAGTACCAACTAGCGATGGTCCACCCTGGTGACCTGCAGGCATGAGGTCACTCACCCAGCGTTTCCAGGGGGGCCCAGCCCTGCCCTCTAGCTGGCAACCATCGGGTAGCAGTTCCAGGGGTCAGTGTGCCCCCAGCCAGAGCCTCCATGGTGCAGGACAAATCCACTGCAGACTGACACTTTGTAAAATATCAATTCACACACCTGGGGTCACAGCCACGGCGGACTGTTCAAGTTTCCTAATGCACTTTTACTTTCTGCCCCGCGCCTGTAGGGGACTGACTGCAGGATTGTCGCCACCACCAGCCCAGGCCACACAGCACTGCTGAGCCAGCCAGGGAAGGGCTTTCACAATGCAGGCTGGGGGCCGTCTCAGGGGTGGACACAAAGCAATCAGGGGGCTGTGGACAAGTGACCAGCGCTACAGTGCGTGAGAAAAAAAACGTGCTGGGCTGCTCTGAAGGAGAACACAACCCATCCAGGGATCAGCAGCCCTGAGCCCAGCCTGAGGAGCAAAGAGGAGAAAGCTGGGGCGCGGGGGCCGGTGGCGAGGCGCCAGGACAGGGCCGGGTGGGGGGGGTCCCCAGGGATCGGGCGTCCCCCACAGCTGCAGCCCTGGTGTCTGGAACCTTATCTCCAGGAAGGAATGCAGAAGCACTGACAGGTTTGAAGGAGAAGGATCACAGTGGGGTCTGACTTCTGCTTTAGAAACAGCGCTCTGGATGAGGGTGGGGAGCCAAGAGATGGGTGCGGGGGGAGGAGGGGCTTGAGACCCTGGAGGCGAGGAGGGGACGCTTCCGGTCAGGGAGCCTGTGAGAATGAACCACGTGCCAAGGATGATGCTGAGCCGAGAGGGGAGAGGATTCCGGAAGGAGGTCAGGAGCCTGAGGCCCCAAGGCCCCGGGAACCAGAGAGTTGGGGATGAGAGCCCAGACCCCAGACCCACGCAGCATGCCCACCCAAACTCACACAGTCTGCGGATGCCCCTGGCCTTGAAGACGGCTTATTTCTCCACCTTGACCCCCTGCCCACCCAGCTCCCAACCTCACAGGAGATGACGACCAAGGCCGAAGGGGAAGGATGGAGAGGGGCTGACAGACCCACGGAATTCAGAGTACAAGCCACGAGCTTCGCAGGGCTTCGCAGGGCTCTGGAACAAAGCCCTCGTACACACCGCAATAATGCGAATGGACACCAGCGAGGACCCACTGTGCCTGCCGTACAAGGAGCTCTGCTCAGTCATGAGGCAGCCCGGATGGGAGGGGAGTTTGGGGGGGATGGACACGTGTACACGCGTGGCTGCGTCCCTGGGCTGTCCCCCTGGAACTATCACAACATTGTTCATCGGCTATGTGAAGGGAAGTCGCTCAGTTGTGTCCAACTCTTTGAGACCCCATGGACTGTAGCCTATCAGGCTCCTCCATCCATGGGATTTTCCAGGCAAGAGTACTGGGATGGGTTGCCATTTCCTTCTCCAGGGGATCTTCCTGACTCAGGGATCGAACCCAGGTCTCCCACATTTCGGGCAAACGCTTTACCGTCTGAGCCGCTAGGGGAGCCACTGGCTATGTTCCAATACAAAATAAAAATTTAAACACACATAGAAAAGCAATCAAACAAAACCCCTAAAAAACGAGTCTGCACAGGCTTCCTCTCCCACCACCGTCCCCAGCTGTCAGGGGTCGTCCTTACGTTCCCACTGGAGGTTAAAGTCTCCCACTGGTCACTGAGCCCCAGGCCTGCTGGCTGTGACCCCAGGGCACCCGCAGGGCTGCGGTGCCCCCCAACCCCACCCAGAGCTTGGCCATCGGGCCCCACCAGTCTTGCGGCTCGTCCCTCAGTCCACTGTCCCTGGAAGGGGCTCCGGACCCCAGACCCTCCTTCTTTGACCAAGAGCATCTCTGTCCAGGTACAAAGGAGACATTCACGGCCTCAGGCAGGCTGACAGCTGTGGGGGCTGGTGGTGGGATGGAGGGTAGGGTCTCGCTCCCCAGCAGCAGCAGGGGTGGCCCCCCGCCCCCCGGGGCTTGTTAAAGATGCAGAATGCCCAGCCCCACCCAAGACCTCTGAGTCAGCCTTGGGCGTGGCCCGTCTGGGCTGCAACATGCCCCGGGGGTGCTGGCTGCAACTCCAGGGTGATGACCTCTGCTTTCTGTTATGCCATCTCCACTTGGGTACGTTTGACGTTTTTCATAACAAAGAGCAAACATTTTTGAAGGAAGGAAGGAAAGGGTGGGGGAAGGGAGCAGAGGCTGTGAGGGAGAAAGAGAAGGAAGGAAGGAAGGAAGTGAAGGAGCCTTGAAACCAAAACCAAGTTCCCTGCAACGAGAAGGCAGCCCTTGGTTCTGCCACTAAACACCCCCGCAGTGTTGCCCCCCACCCCCGACCTGGGCCCCCCTCCCTGTCCCGCTGCGCCTCCAGGACCAGGGAGGAGGGGAAGGAGGAGCTGACCCAGCCAGGCTTCCTCTGATGAGATCCAGGCTCCCTGGCTTTCTCACGACAGTCCAGTGCTGGTGGGGAATGAGAGCCAGAGGCCCAGCCCCTCCCAGGGGACACGGCTCCCCCATTCCCGGGACCCACCTGACCTGGAACCCCACAAACGGAGCCTTATGGATGCTGGGCTTTAAAGCAAGCCAGCCTTTGACAATGGAGGTGGTTGGGAAAAGAAAGTTTCTTTTATTGCCCAAGTGGCCTTATAATAATCCTCAAAAGCTGAACCCCTGATTCCAAAGTTCCACTTGCAACATTTTATTTTATTGGAGACAAACAAGATAACACTCTGCCACTGAGGCAACCAGTATGGTCTGAGAGATGCTAAAAATACACAAAGCAGCACAAGTCTTGAGTTCGGGGGACTTCTGAACAAAGGGTTAATTAAAAACAGCCGGGCCCACCCAGCCAGAGTCTGGGATGCCAGCCCTACAGTGCCACCCATGGTCCGGGATGGAGGCACGGAGACCTCCGACCAGCCGCCCTGGCCACAAGGGCACACGGGCTGGCTGGAGAGACAGACAGCCAAAGTGCTGATGAGGACAGAGTAGAGGGACAAAGTAGGTGATTAAACCGTTAATTTCACTAAGGGACTGCAAGCAGAAAAACTATGGGAGACCCTTGTAAGTTAATGGTCACTCAGGAAAGCAGGTTTGCTTAACCGCAAACCAAGCAGGCTTGCTTAGCAACAAAAGCACACAGCAGAAGCATGAGACATGTGCCCAAACAATAAAACAATGGTGGCATGAGACCCACATCCTGCCTGGTGAGCTCAGCAAGCTGAGGATCCCTGGGATGTGCTCAGGCTTCACAGGTGGTAAAGAACACGCCTGCCAGTGCAGGAGATGTAAGAGATGTGGGTTCAACCCCTGGGTTGGGAAGATCCCCCGGAGAAGGGACAGGCTACCCACTCCAGTATTCTTGGGCTTCCCCGGTGGCTCAGATGGTAAAGAATCTGCCTGCAATGCGGGAGACCTGGGTTTGATCCCTGGTTGGGAAGATCCCCTGGAGGAGGGCATGGCAACCCACTTCAGTATTCTTGCCTGGAGAATCCCATGGACAGAGGAGCCTGGCGGGCTACAGTCCATAGGGTCGCACAGTCGGACACGACTGAAGTGACTTAGCATACCGGCATGCAGGATATGCTCTCTGCACACATAAAAAAACAATAATTTGTGGACCTAGTTTGACCATGTAGGGACAAGAAAACTCCCTGCTCAACCTGGAGGAGGAGCTGATGATGGAAGCATGACATCTACTTAAGAAAGACAAAGATGGTCTCCCTCTTCCCAGTTTTCATTTGATTATAAAACTGTAGCCCAGTCGATTTTCATTAAGTTGTGCGGTATGGCCTTGCCTGCCCACTTCTAAGCCTCATAAGCATCCTATTCTAATAAATCACTTTTTAATTGAAGGTTAATAACTTTACAGTATTGCATTGGTTTCTACCAAATAATAAATCATTTCTTATCTTAAAACTTTTTCTCTCACTGCATTCTTTCTGCACTGAAACAGAAAGGGCTACAGTACCCGAGCTCTTCGGAGCCCCTGAAGCGACACCCAGTGGTTTCAATGCTTCTCTGTCTCGAGGGACGCGCAGGCCCTGACCAGGCTGGAGACAGGCTGGCGGGCTATGTGAAAATGTCACCAGCAAGAGCAGGAGTTACTTTGGTGATGGGTCTCTGTGCCAAGGGCGTGATGGGCTCTGGTTCTAGATCAGACCACAGAGCAGAAGTGGGTTCTACGAGGGTGAGGCACAGAAGTCAGTGGACCAACAGTCAGATGCACCCCTCTTCTATCAGGGACCCCGACAGGCCTCCTGCTCGGAGCACCAGGAATCCCAGCTGTAGTAAAACTGCTCCAGGGACATCAGTTGCTCCTTTCTTCAGGGAGCTCAGGGACAGCCCAGCCGGCCTGGGGACTGAGCAGAACTAAAGCAGAAGTGTTCACCAGGGCGGAGGAGAGAGCCCCGGGCGAGGTGAGCCCTGCCCTCTTAGCCCGCCCGGCACAGCTTCCTTCCTCCCCACCCTCCTGTCTGCGGTGGGGGTTTCGTAAGCAGGAAGGGGAGACCCTGCCCGAGGGTGGAGCGACCACACACCACATACCACCCCAGTACCCTGCACCCGAATTCCAGGGGCGTCTGGGGGCTCTAAGAGCTCTAATACTCTTTGTAGCCTTTCGTGGCTCCTACCAATTTAACCCCAAATCTTCAAAAACCAGCAATGTGATAAATGCCGGTGGAACCCAAGTCCTGCCTGCTTGGAGAGGACAGAGGTGCTTGGAGGCAGACTCAATAGTTTTCGGAAAAACCTCACAAGAAGTCCAGAGTCCTGATTCTGCACACTTTCTTCTGAGCTCCAAAGCTTTGTTGGGATTCAAGCAAAGTGTGGAATTCTATATCCCCACATCCCTTATCCCATATCACATAAAAAGCTCTTCCTCTGTTCTTAGACTCTCCTGGGGCTCCAGAATTCTACAGGGAAAGGGGCAGGGATTTATGAGCTGTAACTCTGGGGTGACTCTTGGGAAATGAGCTTGGCAGCTTTGGTCATCTCCTCCCCCTCCGCGGAGAAGCCCCAGGGCCTGGAAAGGGGTGCCGCTGCTGGAAGCAGTTCCTACCCCGCCCTGCTGAGCCTAGGAGACTTACTGCTCCAGGCTGATGTGCGGATCAGTGACCCCAAAGCTCTGTGATGGGAGAATTTTCCTTCAGCCACGGGACATGTTACCACTGTATTTATCACCTCTTGGGAAAAGTTAAAGGACTGAAGCGCACGCATGTCAACGTAAAAGGGATACCAAGCGGTTGAAGCTTGAAGCAGGACAAAGAAGCGGTTTTGTTTAGAAACAAGCAGGGGCCCTCCCTCCGTCCACGTGAGAAAGGAACGGAGCTCCAGTCGGGCAAGCCTTCAGACTCACCTGAGCGCACACAGGGCCCCGGGCTGAAGGGGCTTACAACGCAGCGCTCTGCAGAACCACCGTGAGGCTCTGACACAGAAGCCTTTCCGTGACTTGCCTTTAAAAAAAAATCCTTTTTTTTTCTCGAAAGTAGAATTGATTTACAGTGTTGTGTTAGTTTCCGGGGTACAGCGAAGTGATTCAGCTGTTTTTCATACTTTATGCTATTATAGTAATAGGTTACTACAAGATATTGAATACAATTCCCTGTGCGGTACAGTATAGCCTTGTTGTCTATCTTATATACAGTACTTTGGATCTGTTAATCCCTAACTCCTAATTTGTCCTGCCTCCCTTCCTTTCACTCTTGGTAACCAGAAGTTCGTCTTGAGGTCTGAGAGTCTGTTTCTGTTTTGTGTACAAATTCTTTTGTATTTTTTTAGATTCCTCACATAAGTGGATATGTCTAGGAGTGGGATTGCTGGATCACATGGTAACTCTATTTTTAGTTTTTAAAGGCACCTCCACATTGCTTTCCATAGGGGCTGCACCAATTTACATTCCTACCCACAGTGTAGGAGGGTTTCCTTTTCTTCACACCCTATTCAGCATTTATTATTCACAGACTTTTTAATGATGGCCATTCTGACTGGCGGGAGGTGATACCCCACTGGGCTTTTAATTTGCATTTCTCTAATAATTAGTCATGTTGAGCATCTTTCCATCTGTCTGTTGCCATCTGTATGTCTCCTTTGGAGAACGTCTATTTAAGTCTGCCTATGTTTTGATTGGGCTGTTTGTTTTATTGAGACTGAGCTGTATGTAGGAGCTGTTTGTACATTTTGGATATTAACTATTTGTTGGTCATGCCCTTTGCAAATATTTTCTTCCAGTCTTTTCCTTTTGTTTATGGTTTTGTTTGCTATAGAAAAGTTTTTGAATTTAATTAGTCCCATTTTATTTTTGCTTTTATTTCTTTTGCCTTGGGAGACTGATCTAAGAAAATATTGCTATGATTTATGTCAGAGAATGTTTTGCCTATGTTCTCTTCTAGGAGTTTTATGGTGTCATGTCTTATATTTAGGTCTTTAAACCATTTTGAGTTTATTTTTGTATATGGTGTGAGGGAGTGTTCTAATTTCATTGATTTACATGCAGCTGTCCAGTTTCCCAACACCACTTGTTGAAGAGACTGTTTTGCCATTTTACATTCTTGCCGCCTTTGCTGAAGTTTGACCATAGGTATGTGGATTTATTTCTGGGCTCTCTGTTCTGTTGATCTACGTTGTTGTTCAGTTGCTAAGACATGCCCGACTCTGTGCAGCCCCATGGACTGCAGCACCCCAGGCTCCCCTGTCTTCACTGTCTCCCAGAGCTTGCTCAAACTCATGTCCGTCGAGTCGGTGATGCTATCTAACCACCTCATCCTCTGCTGCCCCCTTCTCCTTTTGCTTTCAATCTTTCCCAGCATCAGGGTCTTTTCCAATGAGTCAGCTCTTCGCATCAGGTGGCCAAAGTATTGGAGCTTCAGCTTCAGCACCAGTCCTTCCAATGAACACCCAGGACTGATCTCCTTTAGGATGGACTGGTTTGATCTCCTTCCAGTCCAAGGGACTCTCAAGAGTCTTCTCCAACACCACAATTGAAAAGCATCAATTTTTTGGCACTCAGCCTTCTTTATGGTTCAACTCTCACATCCGTACATGACTACTGGAAAAACCATAGCTTTGACTATATGGACCTTTGTCAGCAAGAGCATGGGATATCTTTTCATTTTTTTGAATTATCTTCAATTTCCTTCAGTTCAGTTCAGTCAGTTCAGCTGCTCAGCTGCGTCTGACACTTTGTGACCCCATGGATTTCCTCAATTTCCTTAATCAACACTTAATAATTTTCAGCATACAGCTCTTTTACCACCATGGTTAAGTTTAGTCCTAGGTTTTTGTGTTTTTTTAATGTGATTTTAAACAGAATTTTTTTTAAACGTTATTTTCCTGATATTTTCTTATTAAAGAAATTCAACAGGTTCAGGTTTCTAAATATTAATCTTGTATCCTGCTATCTTGCTGAATTCATTTATTAGTTCTAACAGATTTTATGTGGAGACTTCAGGGCTCTCTATATAGGATATCATCCTATGTACAGATAGTAGCAGTTTTACCTCGTCTCTTCCAGTTTAGATACCTTGTATTTCTTATTTACCTATTTTTATTTTGGCTGTGCTGGGTCTTCACTGGGGCCTGTGTATTCTTTGTTGCTTTCTAGTTTTGGCTCACGGGCTCCAGAGTGCACCGGCTCTCTAGTTGTGGCGCATGGGCTTAGCTGTTGATATGTGGGATCTTCTTTTCCCGATCAGGGATCAAATTTATGTCCTGTGCATTGGAAGGTAGATTCTTGACCATTGGACCACCAGGTAAGTTCTGTATTTCTTTTTTTTGTCTGATTGCTATGGCTAGGACTTCCAATATTATGTTGAATAGAAGTAGTGAGAGCAGGCAACTGTGTCTTATTCCTGAATTTAGCAGGAAGGCTTTCAGCTTTTTACCATTGAGTATTGGTAAAATTTTTACCAATGGTATTTTTACCATTGGCTCAGAGGTTAAAGCGTCTGCTTCCAATGCGGGAGACCCGGGTTCGATCCCTGGGTGGGAAGATCCCCTGGAGAAGGAAATGGTAACCCACTCCAGTATTCCTGCCTGGAGAATCCCATGGACGGAGGAGCCTGGTAGGCTACAGTCCACGGGGTTGCAAAGAGCTGGACATGACTGAGAGACTTCACTTTTCTTTTCTATTACGTTGAATGTGGGTTTATCATAAATGGCTTTTTATCACATTGAGATATGTTCCCTCTATAACCACTCTGGTGAGAGGTTGAATTTTGTCCAATGCTTTTTCTACATCTACTGAAGTGATCATGTGGTTTCTATCTCTCCTTTTGTTGATGTGATATATCATATTGATCAATTTGCTGATGTTGAACCATCCTTGTGACCCTGAAATGAATCCAACTTGATTGTGTGTATGATCCTTTCTATGTATTGTTGTATTTGGTTTGCTAATATTCTGTTGATGATTTTTGCATCTACATTCATGAGCGATATTGGCCTGTAGCTTTCACTTTTTTGTAGTGTCTTTGTCTGGTTTTGGCATCAGGGTGTTGTTGGCTTCACAGAATGAATGAACCTGGGAGTGTACCCTCTTCTTCAGTTTTTGGAATAGTTTAAGAAGGATACATATAAGTTATTCCTTGAGTGTTTGGTAGAATTCCCAAGTGAAGTTGTCTAGTCCCAGACTTCTGTTTGCAGGGAGGTTTTTTCCCCCCCTAAATTTCAGATTCTATTTAACTTCTAGTGGTCAATCTGTTCAAATTAGTTGTTTCTTCCCGATTTTTGTCAGGCTGTGTTTCTAGAAACTTGCCCATTTCTCCTAGGTTGTCCAATTTATTGGCATACAGCTGCCACAGTATTCTCCATGATTCTTTGTATTTCTGGGGTCTCTGTTGTTATTTCTCCTCTTTCATTTCTGATTTTGTTTGGGTCCTCTCTCTTTTCTTCCTTGGTGAGCCTGCCTAGAGGTTTGCTAATTTTGTTCATCCTTTCAAAACACCAGTTCTTGGTTTCATTGAACTTTTCTGATTTTTTAATCTCTATTTTACTTATGCATGCTCTGATCTTTATTATTTTGCTGAGTTGACTTGGCTACAGGAACTGACAATAGCCACCAACTTTTGTTTTCTACATAAACCCCCAACTCCTCATATGCAATAGATTCTAAAAAGGGCATGCTATTCAAAGCGACGGAGTGGATGGGGCCATGTGTCCTCCCGCACAGGCAGGAACAGGAGGAACATTCCGGCTGGCAGTTCAGACTCAGTGGCCACCCGGGCCTCTGTGTGTGTGCCCACGGCCCTCCCCATGCCTCTCGGTTTCCAGGGGAAATGTACTCCAGTCTCGAAATTTCATCTTTCCAACCCCCTCGCTCAGGCAATCATGGTATGTCTCTCCACGAGGGGGCCTGCTTTTTCCAGCCATGACTGTAATTATGATCGCCAGGGAGGAGAGGCACTTTGGGATGATGCTGTCAGGAAGCATGTGCCAGCTCTCAGAGGGCATTTGGGAAATGCTGGGGGGAGGGGGCAGGTGTTGGGAAGTCACAGTGATTGGAGCAGAGGCTGAAGGCATTTGGGGGCAGGGCATGGCATGCCAACCATCCTGTCCTCGGGCAGGCCTGCAAGATGAGGAACTTTCCCACAGGCTACTCAAGCAGATCCAAAAACCACATTTATAACTTTCAGACCTACAAACTGATTTTGACTCACACGTAAATTCAAAATACGTCATGAGTAGTTTCAACATATTTTGAATATTCCAGGAATGCAATCTGCATGGAAATCAGGTAAGATTATACATGACTTTGTTCCAAACCTTCCCAAGAGTTAGTCACAATATTCACATTCTGTTCCTGCATTTTACTTTCATTTGATTTCTTTTTAATGTTACAGTTCAAATATTACATTGACTTGAAATTATGTGTGAAGGTAGTTTCTACCACCTAGGAATTTCATTTCAGGTTTAGTAACAAGGATATTAAGAACTTTTTATAGAAAGGGACATTGGGTCTGACATGACTGGGAACACCCTTTTTAAAACTCTGGGGTGTGATGGGGGTGCTGAACCTGTCTGTTGCATGTCCACACTTGTGGAAACAGCCTGACCACAGGTTCAGGGCACAGGCCTGGGGGCCAGTGCTGAAGCCACAAAATAAACAAGTTACCAATTTTACTTGATGATGTGGAGGACATACAGCTAAGGATTAATCAGGGTAAAGTTTAATCGGTTATTTAAAACACCATGTTGCCATCAAAATCAAATCAGATGAGTTATGGACTATAAAACAATCATGGAATTTTATGATAAAACAGCAGCCTTCAAAGAAGCTTTGACCTCACAAGGCCACCCGTGTCTGGGCCCAGAGGTGGAGTCCTGGCATCGCATCCTCTGGTCTCGGGGGACCAGGCATAGAAACCACCTCTCCAGGTGGTGGTGTTCTCAGCAGGGTCCAGGGTTTCCAAAGACTGAGACTGTCCTGAGAGGGGTTTCAAGACCAAGCTGGGAGTTCTGGCTCTGCTGCTGGCCCATTATGTGAACTTGGACAAATTACATCACTTTGGAAACCAGGTGATATGATCTCTGGGAGCTTGCTTTGCCTCTGAAATGTTCACTCTACACAGAGGTGAATTATATGTTACACTGAGACAGTCCACAGAGTTCTCTTTCCCCATTTTGCTACTGGAAATCTCCTGACTTTGCTTCTCAGAGAAACACACCAAAAGAACAAACATTTTAATCAGGAACAAAAGTATTCACATTACTTAACAGACAGCAGACTAACAGCAATTACCTATTCAAACTTCACAAAACAATCTTCAGGTTAGTACGACCCACACTCAAGCTGATGAATACAAACAGTGCACACTTAGGGCTTCCCTGGTGGCTGGCTCAGCAGTAAAGAATCTGCCTGCCAATGCAGGAGACACGGGTTCAATCCCTGGTCTAGGAAGATCCCACATGCCACGGAGCAACTAAGCTCGGTGCCACAGCCACCGGGCCTGTGCTCCAGAGTCTGAAAACTGCACCCACCAAGCCCACAGGCCACACGGCTGAGGAACGTGCACCCACAGCCCACGATCTGCAGCGAGAGAGCCACCGCCACGAGGAGCCTGTGCGCCGCAACAAAGAGCAGCCCCCGCGCGCTGCAGCTAGAGAAAGCCTTGTGCAGCAAGACCCAGCACAGCCAAAAATAAAACTAAATAAATAAAAACTAAAAAAAAAAAAAGCGCACAGTATCTGCCGTGCAAAAAGTTCTCCTCTTGCTGTTCTGTTCAGTTCAGTTCAGTTCAGTTGCTCAGTCGTGTCCGACTCTTTGCGACCCCATGAATCGCAGCACGCCAGGCCTCCCTGTCCATCACCAACTCCCGGAGTTTACTCAAACTCATGCCCATCGAGTCGGTGATGCCATCCAGTCATCTCATCCTCTGTCGTGCCCCTTCTCCTCCTGCCCCCAATCCCTCCCAGCATCAGGGTCTTTTCCAACGAGTCAACTCTTCGCATGAGGTGGCCAAAGTATTGGAGTTTCAGCTTTAGCATCAGTCCTTCCAATGAACACCCAGGACTGATCTCCTTTAGGATGGACTGGTTGGATCTCCTTGCAGTCCAAGGGACTCTCAAGAGTCTTCTCCAACACCACAGTTCAAAAGCATCAATTCTTCGGCGCTCAGCTTTCTTCACAATCCAACTCTCACATCCATACATGACCACTGGAAAAACCACAGCCTTGACTAGACGGACCTTTGTTGGCAAAGTAATGTCTCTGCTTTTTAATATGCTATGCAGTTTGGTCATCACTTTCCTTCCAAGGAGTAACTGTCTTTTAATTTCATGGCTGCAATCACCATCTGCAGTGATTTTGGAGCCCCCCAAAAATAAAGTCTATTATTTTAGTCTAAATAAACACTATTTCCACTGTTTCCCCATCTATTTCCCATGAAGTGATGGGACCAGATGCTGTTAATACATTTTAAATGTTTTTCTGAGATGAGGGATGCTCATACTTCCTTCAATGGTCTCAAAATATTGGAGCTACAAGCAAGGACACAATGGCCGCAAATAACCTCGTGTGTGACTGACAGGTGATGGGTAAGAGCAGCCTGGCCTCACCTGAGCAGTGCTCCACGTGACAGGCTCCCCCCGGGCCACGCATCTGGGCTCCATGCCCTTTGCTTCACCTGCCCTGTTCAGGTTCTTCCTTGTAAACCGCATACTTCTCTTGCTGTTCAGTCATTAAATTGTATTTGACTCTTTGTGACTCCATGGACTGTAGCCCACCAGGCTCCTCTGTCCATGGGATTCTCCAGGCAAGAATACTGGAATGGGTTGCCATGTCCTTCTCCAGGGGATCTTCCCGACCCAGGGATTGAAACTGTCTCCTGCATTGCAGGTAGATTCTTTACCAATGAGCCATCTGGGAAGCCCCGCCCCAGCCCCAACCACACACACACACACACACACACACACACACACACACACACAGACACACACACCTTTAAGGTAACACAAAACACTGACATTGTTCCTTCTCAAAAAAAGACTGGACACTCCAGCAGCCCCATGCTTTCTCACGCTGGTGGCGCACAATTACTAACACCCTTTCCTCTGCCCAATGATACTCCTGGAACCAGCTAGGAAAGAGCCAGAAGCTCTCACCTCCATCCTCAACAGGCTCGTCTGCTTGGACGGTGGGGAGGAGTTTTACAACATGTGGGAATGAGGCTGGTACCCAGCAGTTCCCGCTGTGGGCTGACCCAAGTGATGGCTAAAATGTGGGGACGGTGTGAACTATAGAAAAATAAAATGCTGGCAGCTATGTGGTTTCTATTCATGTCCTTATTTAGAAAAAATAACCCATTGAGTGTTCTTTTGTCTGAAAAACTACCAGAAATAGAAAGGAAATGTTAATCAAATCAAGACTTCAGTTGCGAGGACATGTGTCCGAAGGGGCTGCCTTAGCAGAAAGAAGTCCTTCGGCCTGACCCTGGGGCTGTGCAGGCCCAGAGCTCACGAGGCAGGTTGACAACAGCAAGGGTGCCCTCCCGCCGCCTCGCCAGGCCTCACCCGAGCAGGCGGGATGGAGGTGGCAGTGACCAGCATCAGCTCTGAACCAGCCTGCCTGGGCCCAACGGGCCCCGCGGCCTGTGGCTGTGCAGTCTTGGGAAAGTCCCCTGAACTTTCTGAGCCCATCTTCTCTTTATGTGTAAGTGGAGATAACCCAACCGCCTCTGAGATCTGCCAGGGCGCGGGAAGACGGCTACAGGAAATGCTGAAGAGTGCTGACACATTGGGGGTTTGGGAAACGCTGCCAACTGTGTCTACCTGCACAGTGTCTGTCACAGCAGAGGGAACTCAGCTCAGAGGAGGCTTAGGAGACGAGGGAGGAGACGGGCATGCCGAAGCACCCACCAGGAGTGAGTCTGCTGGGGAGACACCCCACCCACACCCAAAGCCCACTCCTGTTTCTCCCCCCAGCGAGAATTCCACACCCGCTGGCCAGAGATTAAGAACACAGACCTGAGGATCAGAAACGATGCTGCTCTGATAAGAGCTACCAGGGAAGTCCCAAGCTCTGTGACACAAACGCATAAATGAAACATTTTGTTAAAACGAAAAGTAAATCTCTACAGTAATTTAAATTACAAAGTAGCTCTCCTTCAGAGTCCAGACCAAAGTATTCACACAGGTTTTAAAGCTCTCAACTTATAGCAAGAAGGAGAAAACCACTTGAAACTCTGGCCCTCCCCTAAACAAAAACATCAGTCTCAGAAAGGGGATTTAAGTAGTGGTCCACTAGCAAACGCACAGGAATTCTGAATCACTGAATCTTGGATGTAGTTAAAACAGTGCTTTGTTTAAATTAGAAGTTTATTTATTTTTTCTAGATAGTCTGAATAGTAAAATTCTGGTAAATCCATTCCATGAAAATATGGAAATAACCTGCTTTAAAACACATACACACGCTAAAATTGGGGTGTCCAAGTAAAAGCAGTGAAGTAACAAAAATTCCTCTCTGTCTGACCCATGTCTAACATACAGTGAGATATAACAGCCTTCCTGCTGTAACAGGTTAGTAACCCGAACCCTACGGCCAATGGGACACCGAGGTTAAAACTTTTAAGTATGATCAGATATTCTGGAAACACTGGCATATGAGTAACCAATCGGTCGTAAACATTTCCTTTGCTGAGTCACACAGCCTGATTTTTCAAGGATAAGAATTTCCTCCTGAACATTGCCTTTTGAGGGGCAAACACATCACACCAACATGCGACCTTGTAATTCTGTGGAGACTAGATAAGAACCTCACTCTTAATCAGGTAATACTCCAATCAACTTTGTCTGAAAACACTTGAGCCGCTATAAATAACGCGATTTCCTGTGCTCAGTGTAAGTAGCAGTTTAGACTGCAGGATCTGAAAAAAAAAAAAAAAAAAAGTGCAAATAAGGCTTCCGCTCTGCTGACATTAGTTCAGGCTGAACAGAAGCTAATTCTTAAAGAAAAGGGGAAATTGAGTCTCCATCTTTGCCCCAGTGGGACACTCTTACTACTAAGAGAAAAGACCTAACTTACTGCTTTTACATCTTAAGTGCTTGGGGAAATGATCTATCTAAAACAAACCTGGATTCCAACACCCAGAGTCTCGGGCTAAGCCGGGCCAGGCACCCTAGCACCTTGTGCTTCTACTCGCCAGGGCCAGGGGACCTGGGCACAGGTACCTACAGTGAGATGAGACTTGGGGGGTCCACGTTCCCCCTGACGCCTCTCTCAGGATGGGGCTGGTTGTTTGTGAGGACTCAGTGCTGCTCAGTGTGTGGAAAGCAGCCAGCTGACACAACCCGGCGTGGACACGGGGAAGTTACCCAAGTTAAAGAAACATGGTTTCCACACCATCCACTCCTGCAAGGAGCCTGGACTTCCTGCTCAGATCTTGCTTTTTGCTTTGAGGAGGAGCTCGACAAATCCACGTCCTCCTGCCAATCCCAGCTCTGGCCTTACCCCCATGGGGCCCCGGCCCTCCTCCTCCTTCAGTGGGGACCCCTGTTCCTGGGACACAGGGTCACTCAGCACTGAACACAAGCCGGCACAAACCAGTCTGAAATGCTCACCCTTCTCTGGCTGGAATACTAATGCCTAGGGTGGCTGCTGGGTAAGTCCTTCAGACATGGCCCACCCAACACCCTACCCCCACACCACACCACCCCACTCCACCCCACCCCAGCCCACTTGTTTCCTTTCAACCACTAACGTCATAAAATAAGGACTGTGTTTTACTTCTGTTTCCCATGTTCTGCTTTAAAAAAATTTTTTTTTGCTGTTTTTTAATTAAAAACAAACCCCTCCCCAACAACCCCTTTCCCAAACAAACAAAAACTCTTACAAGTTCACAACTGATTACTGAAAATCCCTGAGACGAAGGATGTTTCAGAATTCAGCATTTTGGGGTTTTAGAAGGGTAATAAGAGGCATACACCATATGTTCTGTAACAACTCAGAGTAATCCTTAATCAAGTACCTTAACACGGCTGCAGAGAAATGTATGTGCGTTCACACTAAGAAGAATAAAGACTGAAAATAGCCTCCCATCAGCCAAATAAATAGGACCTGGGGACCTTGGCATAGGACCCCCAATACGATGAGACTTGGGAGGGGACACAAATAGCCTCCCATCACTGCCAAACGAATTCTGCTCACAACTTACAAAAAAGAGAAACAGCCTTAGCTTTCTGACTGTACTGGATCCTGGAATCACGGGCAGGAGGAGGTGGGCGCCTTCTCAGTAAGCAGCTGTTCCAGTCTCTCCTGGCACCGGCTCCCAGCAGCATCTCTGTGAGGCACACATCTCCACCAGACCCGATCCCGGGGTAAGCTAAGGCTTAAGGAGATGCTGCATGGAGTGCCGTCGAGCAAGAGGTGCTGTTTCTACTCAGACCCCGCTCCCCATGGTCACTCTGTTCCTCTCCGTGCCCAGCAGTTCATTCCTCTGAGCTCAAATCTTGCCCAGGACTAACATCAGTCTGTTCTTGCCATCTATGGCTTGCCTAGGCGGCTCCTGGGAGCATCGGCCTTTCTCAGAGCATTCCCGTCCTTCTTTCTTCCCAGGGCCCGTCCCTGATGTTGACGCAAGGCTCTCTCTGCAGGTTCCCAATTAGGCGAAGGGGTAGGAACCAGCTCCAAGGGTCTGGTTCGAGGCTGAAACCTTAAGTGAGGCCAGGGGAGCACACAGAATGTGGACATTAAAAATAATACCCACCTGACAGTCCTCAGTAAGGAATGCAATTTTCAAGTGTGTGTTCATCAGAATCTATTGCTACACCTTTCTGGGGTTGACCAGGAAGCTCAGAGCAGGGCAGTCTTATTCATCTTGAACCTTCCAGAAATACTCAGTAGGTGGTTAATTCCTGTCTGGTGAAGGAGTGATTATTCGGGGCTCATACTTCGATTAAGGTTCCACAAGGGCCCAATAAAGTGGAAATTTAGGGTCTCTCTCTCTCTCTACAGTATTAACTTAATAATGTATGTCTTTTCCAAATTGCACCTTTCACTTTTAAATATTCCCATTCATGATCAGCCACAAGCCACAGGAAAATGGGTAATTACAAACTGTCCCCACTTCATCCCCTGCTGGACGACTCTATCTAATGCCTCACATCCATGGTCCCAATACTGGGTGTTGAACTGGATAACTGCAAAAGCCCACAGATGGAAGGTCCCCTCCAGACGCAGAGGCCCCAGGAGACCAGCCAAAGAGGATTTGGGAGCTGGAGTCTTGGGGAACTACAGAAGGCTCTAAGGCCCAGAGAAAGATAAGCACTCCAAACCACCCAGCCACTGGGGGTGCCAGTCTCAGGGCGAAGGCACCGCCCCTGGCCACCAGTGCCCAGGTGCTGTGTTTTGTAAAACACCAAACTAGCAGTTCTGAGTGAAACTCTAGACCACGCGCAGGTCTCAGATCTCGGCTGGATCCGCGGTCGAAACACTCAACTGGGCCGAGCCCGTCAGTGCGGCCAGAGCGGACTAGACCGAGCTCCTTTTCGCCTTGGCAAGGAACGCCGTCCGAGGAAACGTGCTTTCCGGGGCGCAAGGCAGGCAGCACAAATGAAACCGCGAACTGAACAGAGCACATCCCACCCCCGCCCCGCCGCACATCCTCGCTAGGGGACGGACTTTCGCATAAGGGGGTCCTCGGCCAGGCGGGGCCCACCCACACCTCACCAGGCACAGATGGTTGCGGTGGAAGGTGGCGCCCGCCCTCGGCCGGCCCCAGCACATCCACGAGGTCCAAACATTCGCAGTCAGAACCAAATGTTTCGAAGACGTGTTTTCCTCTTACCAGTCTCTGAGCTTCTGGGCTCAGGCAGTCTATCTCCTGGTTCTGCGCGGCCGCAGGGTTGGTCATCCTGCCGGCTAAAGGCCACCCTCTCACACAGCCAGCAAAGATCCTCAGTGGACGCCGGGCTCCCGGGATCCGCGGGCGGGCTCTCAGCGCAGCCTCATGCCGAGAACTGCGGGATCGCGGTGCCGGAGACGACCCGCGTGTCGGGACGGCAACCTTGCCCTCGCCCGGGCGGAGCGCGCCTCCGCGGTTCCCGGGCTCGGGCGCGGCCGCAGGGGCGGGGCGCAGGTGGCCGGGGCCTGCGGGCCGGGGCGGGGGGCGGCGCGGGGAGCCGAGGAGACGGGGCCGCCCCCTCCTGCGAGCTCCGCCCCTGCGCTCCGCCCTCGCCGTCGTCCGGGTTCATCCGGCGCGATTGGCCCTCACGCCGCGCCCCCCGGCGCGGTCATTAATCACCACGCAGCCGTCTCCGGGCCCCACCCGAGGAGGAGACCCCCTGCCGGCCCCGGTCACCCACCACCCGCGGAAGGAGGGCGAACTGAGGGCCTTTGGAAAATGCGGGAGTTGGGAGGTGCGCGCGGGACCCGGCTCCCCTTGGGGAAGGGTCGGTGCTGGGGAGGATTCTGCGCGGGGGCGGGGTCCTGGGGGCGGGGTACTCCGGGGGCGGAGCGGACAGTCTCCCCAGGCCCGGCCCGGGCCCCCGCCCGCCTCCGCCTCCCTCTCCCTTCGGCCCCCACTTCCCCGCCCCCGCGCCGTCGGTGCTGGGCTGCGGCCCCAAATTCAGGCCAAATTGAGCTTCTACGGACACGGCAGCCTCGTCCGAGCTCCGCAGCATCTGCTGGCCGGGGTACCTCGTTACGCGTCCCCCGGAGAAAGGGCCGCCTTCTAGGGCGACCAGAATGCGCGGCCCGCGGGGGTGAGAACAAGCATCTGAGGGTCGGGTGCGCCCCCTGCCCGGCTCCCGCTCAGGAAGCCGCGGCGGAAGAATGAGGTTCGGCGCGGATCCGGGGTCTCAGGGCCGGGGTTGGTGGGGGCGGGGGGAGGTTGACCGCACCGTCCAGGGTTCTGCGGGAGGTCGTGCGAGGCCGGGGCCGCGCGGAGAGGGAGGGGCCGCGGCGGGACTGGGCCCCCGCGGCTCCGCACGCACCTCCTCCAGCCCCAGAACACGCGTGACTCGTTCTTTAAAAGTCCTACAAGCAAATCATGAAAACGTGTCCCGACCTCGCCAGGCCGGGGCGGGAGCTACGGGAATGAAGGACGCAGCTTTTCATCAGAATGCCAGCCTGTCCTGGCCAAGCCCCGCGCCCGCGGCGCCCCCTGCTCCTACCCCGCGTCCAGGCGGCCCCGGCCCCTGCTGATCTTGCCCAGGGGGCACGTGTTCGGACGCCCTTCTCAGAAGAGACCACCTCCCCGCCTCAAAATAAAAACTTTCAACAGGAAGGCTGGGCCGAGGTCTCTTAAAAGGCGGCTCCAGGAGGCGTCTTGAGAGACCACCAGTGCGCACTGAAATGTTAATCGTCGTCCGGTTTCCCGATCTTGATCTCCGCCACCCTAACCTAGCTCCCAGTAAAGAGCGCGCGGCGGCCTCTGTGCGCTCACCTTCCCGCTCTGGCTTCAGGGGAGGGTGCTCTGGAAGGAAGGGTGTACGGGTGTGGGGGGGACGGGGTGGGGTGGACAGAGGAGGTTCTGGGGGGGATGGGAGGTTCTAACCTAGGAGGGAGTAGGGGCAGCAGAAATGCAAGGCCAGTAAAGACCCAGAGTGGCCGCTGTGGAAGAAACTGCAGGTGTCAACAACTTTGATGAGGTCCTAAACACAGCTGCCAAGCTCTAATGCACAGCAGTGTCAGGTTCGCAAGAATGATTTTCAGAAAGACTGAAATGCATACCTTTAATAGCTTGTCTTCTTGCTATAACACTTGTAAAATGTTAGTGTGTTAACAGTTCTTGATTATACACGTTGGAAAAAATAATTGTAAGTTATTTTGTGTAAATACTTATGGGATTTGGGGAATCTCTGGTGGAAAGCAAAGATAATTTGAGTAACAGTTCCACAGATGAGAAGGATAACCCATTAATAAAATCGCCTTCTGGGAACTTTCAGTTGGAATATTCTGATGTAGATCAGCAGATTCTATAGCTACTTGCCACCTGGAACCCTATGACCACATCTCCCTGAGCCGGGCAAAGGGAACAGGCTTCATTTGTCCTGCTGGTCTCAGGGAAACGCCTGTAGATACCTGCACCCCCCCCCACCCCCAATTCCCAGGTGGCCTTCCAGTTGCTGCTGCTGCTGCTAAGTCGCTTCAGTCCTGTCCGACTCTGTGCGACCCCATAGACAGCAGCCCACCAGGCTCCCCCGTCCCTGGGACTCTCCAGGCAAGAACACTGGAGTGGGTTGCCATTTCCTTCTCCAGTGCATGAAAGTGAAAAGTGAAAGTGAAGTCGCTCAGTCATGTCCGACTCTTAGCGACCCCATGGACTGCAGCCCGCCAGGCTCCTCCGTCCACGGGATTTTCTAGGCAAGAGTACTGGAGTGGGGTGCCATTGCCTTCTTCGTTCCAGTTGCTAGTTATCAGCTTTATGAAAACTGCATAGGGAAGTGGGCCCTGGAATTAAACCCTCTGGCTCAGTTCTTGGCCCTGTCACTGACTGTAGGACTGTGACCAAGTTACTTAGCCCCTGTGTTGAGTTTCATCTGAAACGTGCTAGTGATAATGAAAGTGGCCAGGGTGAAGGGGAGGGCCCCTGGAGCACAGTCGCTGGAGCCACCTGGCTGCCTCTTGGCCCCCTGTCTTCCCCCTGCCTCCAGAAACCCCCCGCAAGGCACCCGGGCCTGCCTGCCTTGCCCTGCATCTGGAGGGAAGCTGGGCAACAACGGGTTGACATGGCTGAGAATTGGGAGAGATCGTGTGTAGCCCCAGAGAAGACAACAAACCCACAGCCCCCACAGAAGCTATGGGAAGGCCCAGCTGCAGAAGCCCCAGGTGGCAGGACACTGTTGCAGAAGAAACAACTGGCTGATTAATTTTAGTCCCAGGAACAAACTAACAACACCAAGAGTAAGATAATAATAGTAAAGGCACAAGAGACTTCTGACTCCACCCAGTAGCAGCAGCAGCTGTACCAACATCCTTCTAGATGAGAGGCCACGACACTGACATGTGTTCCAGCCAGCCACCCTGGGGGCACAGCTCAGACCGGTCCCAGCTGTAGGGCAAATGTCAGTCTGTATTTCAAGTGCTGCAGAATTTACACTTCTCTGTGTTAGTTAGACCCCAGGGCCCCAGAACACAGTGTAGAGGGTGTAGTTGCCTTCATTTTGATAAGCTCTCCAATGAAAAGGAGCCCTCCTGGGGCCCCCTCCCGGCAGTGCCCCCCCGCTCTTGTTTTTTTTTTTTTTTAGTTCTACCAGTTTATTGCTACCAACCCATCTCCCTCCACCCTCGTGCACACATGCTCAGTCATGTAATCCCATGGACTTCAGCCCGCCAGACTCCTCTGTCCGTGGATTTTTCCAGGCAAGAATACTGGAGTGGGTTGCCATTTCCTTCTCCCGCTCTTGTTTTTTAAACTCACCAAGGACACTTGTGAGGATGACTGCTGAGTGGCACCTACACACTTGGTGCTGGGAAAGTCCATGCAGAAGTCAAAGAAAGTGACATTTGGTTGAATGGAAACCAGGGACATGCACTACATTTTCACCCTGGTGCTCACAGCTTTAGGTCACTAGCCGTGTGTGTGTGCTCAGTCGTGTCCGACTCCGAGACCCTGTGTACTGCAGCCCACCAGCCTCTTCTGTCCATGGGATTTTCCCGGTGAGAATACTGCAGTGGGTCACCATTTCCTCCTCCACTAGGCAGAGTAATCTAAATCCTTTATATTGGGAAAGACAAAACCAGAATCACCTAAGAGTGTCAAGTAAGAAGAAATCAGACAAGCCCCCAGATTCTATTTTCAGGGAGGTTGGCAGAAGAAACCCAGGGCACCTTTGAAAGATCCGAGCTGCAAAATGGGGGAGGGGGACGGGGGAGGGGTCAGGAAGAGGGTGGCCATCCATCCTGACTGCTCCAGTGTGGGCCCAGGGTCTTTATATAAAGAGCTGTGAGGTTAATGACACAGGTTCCATTTTCCCTTCTTCTGGTCAAGATCCCTACTTTCCTTCCAAGGTGCTGGCAGTCACTCACCTACAAGCACCCAGATACTGTCTAAACCCAGGGACTCTGTCCTGAGAGGGGCCTCAGCTTTTGTGAAAGCTCCAACTGTCCCAGGCATTCCTAATAGCCACCATGCTTACGCTGCTTGGAGCCATCCCCCCAAAAGTGTAATGTCCCAGAACTCATAAGCAGTTCTCTAATGCGCAAGAAGATTACGTGCAGGAACTTAACTTCGTAAGGGACGCCTAATAAAGGACAAGAAGGTAAGTAGAATGATCTAACTTTGTTCTGGGAACATCAGACTCATAGCTCACCAGCAAACGCCACAACATTTAACCACTTTGGGGCCACACCCTAACTCGTTTACTGGTCTCCATGGTGTTGGGCTGTTGCTAGGTTCACCAGCATCGCCTGCTTCCGTGGTTTGGTTCTGAAAGCTACAGCAACCGAGACAAACCCTTCCAAGTTTGCAGGACAAGGCAAAGGGCCGGCAGGGAGAGCAGGGTGGTTCTTGGCCACCTCGCTCTTCAGATAACTCGCACAAAACCATTTTTCCAAAGCATAGCCATCACAGCTGTTTTTCATGAACATGAATCACCAGTCATATTGGTTACAGCAGAATAAACATTTCTATATTACTTCTACAGACAGTGAGCTTACATGTATAACTTCCCATGGATCCCTTTGACTAAAATAAAAAAAACACTCCATATAGTAAAGCTGGTTCATGAAGCGATTACCCAGATTTGCACCACACCTTTCAGTTTACAAAGCATTTTACACAGGCATGCCTTGGAAATACTGTGGGTTTGGTTCCAGACCATTGCAATTAAGTGAGTGTCATAATAAAGAGTCACAAGAGGTTTTTGCATCCTAGCGAGTAAAAAAAGATATTTGCACTATACTGTAGTCTATTAAGCATGCAAAAGCATTATGTCTAAAAAAACAATGTATATGCCTTAATTTAAAAATTGTCATTGTTGTTCAGTCGCTCAGTCATGTCTGACTCTTTGCGACCCCATGGACTGCAGCATGCCAGGCTTCCCTGTCCTTCACTGTCTCCTGGAGCTTGCTCAAACTCATGTCCATTGAATCAGTGATACCCATCCAACCACCTCATCCTCCGTCATCCCCTTTTCCTCCCGCCTTCAATCATTCCCTGCATCAGGGTCTTTTCCAGTAAGTTGGTTCTTCGCATCAGGTAGCCAAAGTATTGGAGCTTTAGCTTCAGCATCAGTCCTTCCAATGAATATTCAGGACTGATTTCCTTTAGGATGGACTGGTTGGATCTCCTTGCTGTCCAAGGGACTCTCAAGAGTCTTCTCCAACACCACAGTTTAAAAGCATCAATTCTTCAGTGCTCAGCTTTCTTTGTGGTTCAACTCTCACATCCATACATGACTACTGGAAAAACCATAATTTTGACTATATGGTTAGGCAAAGTGATGTCTCTGTTTTTTAATAAGCTGTCTAGGTTTGTCATAACTTTTCTTCCAAGGAGCAAGTGTCTTTTAATTTCATGGCTGCAGTCACCATCTGCAGTGATTTTGGAGCCCAAGAAAATAAAATCTGTCACTGTTTCCATTGTTTTCCCATCTATTTGCCATGAAGTGATGGGACCGGATGCCATGATCTTAATTTTTTGAATGTTGAGTTTTAAGCCAGCTTTTTCACTCTCCTCTCTTATCTTCAAGAGGCTCTTAATTTAAAAATACTTTATTGCTAAAGAAATGCTAATCATCATCTGTGTGTGTGCTCAGTCCCTCAGGCATGTCTGACTCTTTGGACCCCATGGACTGTAGACTGTCAGGTCCCTCTGTCCATGGGATTCTCCAGGCAAGAATACTAGAGTGGGCTGCCATGCCCTCCTCCAGGGGATCTTCCTGACCTAGAGGGGTTGAACCCTAGTCTCCTGCATCGAAGGCAGATTCTTTACCACTGGGCCACTAGGGAAGCCCTAACCGTCATCTGAACCTTTGGCGAGTCATAATCTTTTCACTGGAGGAGGGTCTTGCCTCTGCGTTGAGGTTGCTGAAGGCTAAGAACTGCTGGGCCAATTTCTTTTTCTTTTTTTTAATTTTTTTTGGCAATTTCTTAAAATAAGATGACAATGAAGTTTGCCACAGTGATTGATCCTTCCTTTCACAAATGATTTCTCTGTAGCATGCAATGATGTTTGATAGCATTTTTTTGCCCACAGTAGCACTTCTTTCAAAATTGGAGTCCTTCCTCTCAAACTCTCCAAATCCTGTGTTGACATTTCAACAAATCTTCACAGGAGTAGATTACATCTCAAGAAACCACTAACATTGCTTGTCCACAAGAAGCAAACTCTCAGTCATAAGTTTTGTCATGTTATTGCTGTTCAGTTGCTAAGTCATGTCTGACTCTTTGCAACCCCGTGGATGCAGCATGGCAGGCTTCCCTGTCCTTCACCATCTCCCAAAGTTTGCTCAGACTCATGTCCAATGAGTCAGTGAGTGTCATTTAGTCATGAGATTGCAGGAATTCAGGCGCACCTTCAGGCTAATTCTAATTCTAGTTCTCTTGCTGCTTTCACCACATCTGCAAGTTACTTCCTCCACTGAAGTCTTGAGCGCTCAAAGTCATCCATGACGGCTGGAATTAACTTCTTCCAGACTTCTGTCAATGTTGATATTCTGAGCTCTTCCAATGAATCACAAATGTTCTTAATGGCATGTAGCATGGTGAATCCTTTTTAGAAGGCATTTAATTTACTTTGCCCAAATCCATCAGAGGAATCACTATCTATGGCAGCGATAACCTAATGAAACATATTTCTTAAATACAGGGTTGCCACAAACCTTCTATTTGTAAGAGAAAAAAAAGCAAACCACAGTATCTTTGAAGTGCAATAAAGTGAAGCACAATGAAAAGAGGTCTGCCTGTAGACACTGAGGCCCACAAAGGTGGTATCATGTGTCCACAGAGGAATGCTGGAAGAGTGGAGCCCAGTGTTTAACCCACGTCTAAGCCCTTAGTGTCCAGTATGCTGTCTGACACAGAGGAGCTCCGTGCCCGAGCCAGCCAAGGATGCTCACTGGAACAGACAGTCAGCAGACAGGCTGCCTCCCTGGGCTCAGTCTGGACCAGTGGCCCCATCTCCCGCTCCATGGGTACTACAAAGTAATGTACCCAGATCAAGGTCTTCTGGTAAGACCAGGGCACTGGGAGGCGCGTCAGATGAGAGAGTCAGGCCCTGCATGCCATTCATCTCCCAGTCAGCTGGCCCAGCTCAGGCCACAGTGGACTTGGCCCTCGAGCCAAGATCCTGACAGCCTCCGGGGGACACAAATATTGGGGGCAGGTGACTGGACAGTGAGAGAGCTCGTTTCTGGCACACAGCTCCTGCTTACTGAGCACCCACGCTGGGCCAGGGGTCCTACGACCACATCCTTCAGCCTCACTCCTGCCTGTGTGGTCCTCACTGTCCCCCAGGACCGAGTGGGCTCTTCAGGGATGGGCACACGTGCTCACCTCGGGGAATGGAGGGCAGTCCATAAATGACGGATGGATGGATGATTCTCCCAGGAAAACGAGGGACTTCGATAGCTTCTCATCAACTCTCATTAATCTTGTGTATTTTATATGTTTGCAGCAACTGAGAATGGAAACTCTCTTCTAAAAGTGACATGACTTTAGGAATTTTTTTTTATGCATAACTACCTAGTACCCAGCAATTCACCACACTTCTTTTTCATTTAGTATATATGTTTAAAATTCCTTTGGATTTTCTAAGCAAGGTGATGAGTTCGAGTTTTGGTTGGGCTGAACTAAGGAAGCGGGGGCAGAAAGCCTTATTAGAGGCGTCCAGCAGGTGCTTTGGCACCACAAGTATGAACTGGTTTAAGGTGATGAGGAAAATGGTAGCATGCATATAACAGAAAATAGGCTGAAGGAAGGAATCTGGGGATCCCTACATTTCATGAATAAGAGGAGTGACAAGAACAAGCCAACACAGGGACTCCCCTGGTGGTCCAGTGGGTAGGACCCCACACTGCCGATGTAGGGGGCCTGGGTTTGATCCCTGGTCGGATCCTGGAAGCTGCGATGAAGATTGACAATCTTGTGTGCTGCAATTTAGGCCCAGGGCAGCCAAATTATCATCAAAACAATAACAGAAGAAGTCAACACGGACGATGGGTAGGTAGAGAAACAGATAACAGAAGTGCCTTCTGGAAGCCACTATTCAGAAGGCTGGTGTGAATACCGGTGTTAAGCAAGGGAGATGTAGGGATGACAACAGGGTCCGGAAAGCCTTTAATTTGCAACTAGATAAACACTGGCTATTGTATTCTCTTGCTGAAATTCTGCATTTCAGCATTTTCAGTGGTTTCTGCTCATATAGTACCTGACACACTGCAGTCCTGGGGAAGACAAACCAGAAGAGGGTTTTGGGTGGGGAGGGACGTCTTCACCTGTCCATCTGTTTTTAAGGATGGAAGAGACTTGAGCCAGTTTGGAGACTGCAAAGTGGACAGTGAAAAGGAGAGGGGGGAAGAACAGAGGGGGCGTGAGCGAGACCGCTGACTAAGGGGTGCGGGGGTGGGCTGGGGGTTCCTCCGGACTTTCAGCATCTGGCCTGATTCCGAGCTAAGATGGGGAGGAGAAAACCACAGCGTCCAGCGTAGGACAGACAGCAAGAACCACAGGCCTGGTGCAGAGACCGTGGACACAGCTGAGGGAGGAGAAGGGCAGGTGGAGCGGAAGTGGCAGGACGTGCGGGGAGCCGCGTCTGGCCCAGCCCAGACGATGCTGGTCTCAGGACCCGCGCCCGGAGCCTTCCACGAGGCTCCAGACAGCCCAGTAATGCTGGCACAGGGCAAACTCTACCCATGTTTAAAGTAATTTCTAGCTTATTTTACTCTGGGATTAAGTTCATCTCCAAGAGTGCCCGGGAATAAGTCCATAGCAATCTTGGGGGGAAATGTATCAGTTTTTTCAATCCATTCCTCAGAACAGTTGATCCTTAAGACCAAGATGAGAGTGATCACAGGAACACTCCTCATGTATTGTGGCCAAGGAAACGGCCAGAAACACCTTCAGTAAAGCATCTCTTAGCAAAACCAATTCTGTTTTTCATGAACACAACACACTACAAATATCAGCCAATTATTTTCTAAAAATATTGAGGACAAAACAACTGAAATCCATTACATACTTCTCCATCATATAAGAAAAGGCTGAAAAGTCCCTCTAAGTCAACCCTAATTCAAAGAAAAAAATATCTCTACATGCACTTGGAAGAGTACATTTAAAATATTTTTGATCAGAATAGACAGAAAAAATATGCTTTACTTTCAAGAACTATATTTACTAGCTAACAGAACACTTTCTGGCAAGAAATAAAGGAAATGTTTCATTATATATCTAGGAATATAAAATGATTAAAAATAAAAGCAATATTTCTTCTAGATGCTCAGTGATTTATTTGGCTCTGGCCTCAGTAATCTTGCCTATCAGTTTAACATCTAGGAGAGATAAAAAGTGCCTAACAATCAGAACCATGAAACAAACATTTACCCTGCTCACTGAAAAATCCAGAAATCAGTCAGGCTACAAATATTACTGGCAAATGTCACGCATAGCAAGGAAGTATGGGGAACACAGGAGTTATAACCTAAATTTAAACAGTACCCACAGCAAAGAGGGAAATGTGAGGGCACTTAGGACGAATTCAAAGGTTTAAAATCAAGCATTCCTGCTGAACAACTTGACTTGAAGACGACCCGACTTCAGGACAAATGGAAACATCAGAAGTAAGCAACCTTCTAACCTAAGGTACAGAAATCTCTACAACAGCATCCCCAGAATAATCTCCCTAAGAAAATACATATTTCTAAAGGAAAACAAAGACTGTAACGCACTGTGTGTGTGTGCTCATTGCTCAGTTGTGTCCGGCTCTTTTGCGACCCCATGGACTGTAGCCCGCCAGACTCCTCTGTCCATGGGATTCTCCAGGCAAGAACACTGGAGCGTGCTGTCATTTCCTCCTCCAGGGCGTCTTCCCTCCTAGGGATCGAACCCACATCTCTTGTGTCTCCTGCATTAGCAGGTGGGTTCTTTACACTGCACCACCTGGGAAACACTAAAAACACATGTCCACAGCCTAAAATAAGGGTTTCCCCTTCTGCGTTTTAGCCCCTGAAATACAGTGCAAAGAAAACCATCAACTATTAGCCTCCAGAAAGGTACCAGATTATGGGTACCTCCTTTATCATCAATTTGGATGAACCAGATATCTTTCCAGAAGACTTAACATAGAACATAAAAACCTCACCTCTGAAAAATGAAGACTGCAGATGAACGTCAAGCGAAGTTTAAGGAAGAGCCAAGAACAGCCGTCTGGAGAGACATGTTTGGCTCGAGAGTGGAAATTCTGGAATAACTAGAGATCAAATAGCACTCCTGACCACGTCAGCTCTGAGTACCAGCCGACAGGTCAATTAGAGGCACCTTTACACCTGACACCTCACCAGGCAGCTTTGACCTGCCTTCCGTAATGGAAGGGCGTGGCTCCCTAAGCCCATTGTAGGATTTCCAAATGCCTCTTCTGACCTGTGGGTTTGATTTTTAGTTACTCAGATTACATTGCAGTCCCTTCCTCTTATCCCCACTTCCACTGAGGCGTGTGTATGAAATATGGGATTAGACTACAAGGGAACTTTTCTTTATCTATTTTATTTTTAATTGAAGGATAATTGCTTTACAGAATTTTGTTGTTTTCTGTCAAACATCAACATGAATCAGCCAGAGGTATACGTATGTCCCTCCCTCGCGAACCTCCCTCCCATCTCCCTCCCCAGAGGGAACTTTAACACAAATACAGGGCAGGGTTTCATAACTGAGGCTCTACTGACTTCTGGGGTGAAGTAGTTCGCCGGGCGCCGTCCTGTGCATCCGAGGATGGCCAGCAGCATTCCTGGCCGGCACACACTTGACGCCACAGCCTGTGTGCGTCACCCTGCTGATGTGACAGCCATGCAGAGTGCATCATGCGAAACGCCGGGCTGGGTGAAGCACAAGCTGGAATGAAGATTGCCGGGAGAAATTCAACAACCTCAGGTATGTAGGTGACACAACCCTTACAGCAGAAAGCAAAGAGGAACTAAAGAGCCTCTTGATGAAAGTGAAAGAAGAGAGTGAAAAAGTTGGCTTAAACCTCAACATTCAAAAAAGGAAGATCATGGCATCTAGTCCTATCACTTCATGGCAAATAGATGGGGAAACAATGGAAACAGTGACAGACTTTATTTTCTTGGGCTCCAGAATCACTGCAGAAGGTGACTGCAGCCATGAAATTAAAAGACGCTTGCTCCTTGGAAGAAAAGCTATGACTAACTCAGACAGCATATTAAAAAGCAGAGAGATCCCTTTGCTGACAAAGGTCTGTCTAGTCAAAGCTCTGGTTTTTCCAGTAGTCATGTATGGATGTGAGACTTGGACCACAAACAAGATTGAGCACAAAAGAATTGATGCTTTTGAACTGTGGTGTTGGAGAAGACTCTTGAGAGTCTCTCGGCTGTAAGGAGATCAAACCAGTCCATCCTAAAGGAAATCAGGCCCGAATATTCTTTGGAAGGACTGATGTTGAAGCTGAAACTCCAATACTCTGGCCACCTGATGCGAAAAGCTGACTCATTAGAAAAGATCCTGATGCTGGGAAAGATTGAAGGCAGGAGGCGAAGGGGATGACAGAGGATGAGATGGTTGGATGGCATCACCGACTCAATGGACATGAGTTTGAGCAAACTCTGGGAGATGGCAGAGGAAGGGAAGCCTGGCGTGCTGCCGTCCATGAGGTTGCAGCGTCGGACGTGACTGAGTGGCCGAGCAGCAACAAGAATACCTCAGGCGCCAGGATCGGTCCCCTCCCTGCCTGTGATAACCAGAGGTGTCTCCAGACACTGACAAATATCCCCTGGGAGGCGAAGTGAACTTGTTGAGAACCCTTGATCCAGGGAGCTTGTGCCTTCATCCAAGACACCCATGCTATAGAAGGACTTACTGACTTACACAGAGAAGTCACACCAACAGATCCATAGCTCAACGTGCACAGAAGTAACGGTCACGACAGAAATATTTCACCATGTCCTCTGATGTCCGTGGCCCTCTGTTTTTCAAGTAAAGACTCGAAAGTGGGGCTGGATGTTATGGTCAGGAGCAGTGAGAAAGTCAGCACTGGCCCTGAAAGGTAGGAAGCAGGGGCCATAGCGTGGGAAGAGAGAGACAGAGCTTTTAGAGGTGGTGCAGTCAGGCCAAGGGCAAGGGTGTGACGGTGCAGGTGGGCTGGAAGGAAGAACACAGGAACTGAGGAAGTCAAAGAACTGAGTTTGGTTTCCTGGACCCTCTGGGAAGGGCTGATCCGAAAGGGGGGCGTGATGGGCAACACAGCTGGGGCGGGTGGCGGAGTCCACACAGAGCAGGGGCCCTCGCACCACCAAAGCCTCCTGAGTGAAGCAAGCCAGGCAAAGACAAATATCACACGATGAACCTTGTATGTGGGGTCTACAATAAGCCACCCGGGAATCCCTGGTGGCTTACATGGTTAGGAATCTGCCCGCAAGGCAGGAGACCTGGGTTCAATCCCTGGCTCAGGAAGATCCCCTGGAGAAGGGAATGGTAACCCACCCCAGTGTTCTTGCTGCAGAATCCCACGGACAGAGTAGCCTGGTGGGCTATAGACCATGGCGTTGCAAAGAGTCAAACATGACTGAGCGACGAACTACAGAAATGAACTTATTTACAGAACAGAAAAAGACTCACAGACACAGAAAACAAACTTATGGTAACCAAAGGGGAAAGGTGGGGAGGAGGGATAAATGAGGAGATTGGGATTAAGAGATATACATTATTATATATAAAAAAGATAACCAACAAGGATCTACTGTACAGCACAGGAAACTATATTCAATATTTTGTAATAACCTATAATGGAAAAGAATCTGAACAGAATATGTACATATATTTATATACATATACACATTTATGTATAACTTAGTCACTGTGCTCTATACCTGAAACTAACAAGATATTGTAAATCAGCTAAATAGTTCAATAACAAAGAAAACAAAGTGGAAAAACCTCCAAATCAGAGGTCTGGGAGAAAAGCTGGATAGATTTCTTGCTCTGCTGCTCGCGAGGCGGCAGGTTCCGGCTGCTCCTGTGACCTCCGCGGCTCCCCGTGTGACTCAGAATAGACGCAGGCAGTGGGTAAGTGGTGAGACCCCAGGCTGGCACCTGCTGCACACTCTGGCTGTTATTTTGAAGTACACGGGTTATTTTTCCTGCAGATAAGGGACTCTGGAATTCACAGTTTACACATAGGTTGAGAGAACCTGCAGGTAGAGTCCCATGTCACTTAATTGGCTGGCATCAGGTTGAAAGCTTTGGTCAGCATTTTCGAGCACCTGGTGCTTCGCCCTCTTTCTGGAGCCTCCCCCTAACAAGTCCAGAGTTTTGGCTGCACTCCTGTCCATAAAGCTGAGCTTTCCGCGTTCTTGATGTATCATGAATAGGACTCTGTGAGAACGTGGACAAAGACGGGAAGGAAGCACAGTAAACAAAAGAGCTGCTCTATTTAAGTGATACAATTGTATTGCTGTTCAGAACACCCTCCGATATTGTTAGAGCGCTCTTTTTATATAATAGCTTAAGGAACTTGAACTTTATTCAGGAGGCGGTAAAGGGCCCACTCAGTGTTTGAATAGGGAAGTAGAATTTTGTTTGAACAAAGAACTTGTAGGCAACAAAAAAGGTTAAAAATCACCTTTGTCATTCTTTTCCAAAAGTTTCTTGGCTGATTTCACTATTTATTCTTCCAGATCAGCTTCGGAGTCTACTTTTTAACTTTAAGCCAACCTTGTCCCCTAAACTGGGATATTATTTGAATTACTTCATGGATGTATTAACGTCTTTTCAATACAGAGTCTTCTAATTCAGAAACAAGGTACCTCTCACTCCATTTTTAAAATCTATGTCCTTTGGTATATTGTTATTAGGTGTCTTCACATAGGCCTTGCATATTTCTTTATTCCTAAATGCTATTTTGAATGAAATCTTATCTTCTCGCCATTATGCAAAAAAACCCAAAAAACTACGGTGGTGTGTGAGAATGATATGGTTTTTTTGGGGGAGGGGAGAAGTAGGGAAACTTGTTCTCTGAGCACATTTAATTAATTAATTACCTTTATATTGGAGTATAGTTGATTAACAATGTTGTGTTAGTTTCAGGTGTAGAGCAAAGTGATTCAGTTATACATACATGTATCTATTCTTTTTCAAATTCTTTTTCCATTTAGGTTGTTACAGAATATTGAGCAGAGTTCCTTGTGCTATACAGTAGGTCCTTGTTGGTTATCCATTTAAAATATAGCAGTGTGTACATGTCCACCCCAAACTCCCTAACTATCCCTTCCCCCTCACCCTTCCCCTCTACTATGGATGTTTGTTTATATAATCACAGACACTGGACTCGGTTTTAGGCTGAATTTTCGGATTAGCGTGCAAGTAGTTACAAACTCTATTTCTTTTCAGTAGTTACACTGCTGATTTCTTTATCCTGTCTGAATACCAGCACTCCCATCATCGTAACGGTAAACCAGCCCCGGCCTGCCGTTTCTTCTTCCATCGGATGCTCTGCGATTAGGGGAGCAGTAAGGACTCAGCAGCTTTTTGAGTTTGTGCTTGCACCGTAATAACACAGACAGGACAGCAGGCTTATTAGACCTTAAACAGCATTAACGTTGCCTAGAAAGTAAACAGAGACTCTGTTGTCAGCCACCTGATAAAGCCCCGGAAAGGAAAGAAATTATAAGGCTCAGAAAAAGACACTCTTTCCTAAAGGCCAGAATCTAATTTTAAACAATGAAAGATAAACAGGCAAAGTGACTTGAAGGAGGATTAGCCCTGAAGTCAGGGAGAAGCTAATTATTATTGTCAGCATCGCCGTATGATTCTTTTCTGCAGGGAGACGCACCGAGGAGGAATGGCCTTCAATTCCGGGCCGACACTGCCCGTGCGGGGAGCTGCGCTCTGCCAGGAGCCTGGTGCCAGCCTGGGCCAGTTCCATAACCTCTGTCTACCCCTCGGTTTCCTCATCCGTCAGACAGGAGTAACAGCGGCAGTAACCTAGTGCACGCGGTTTATTAGGATTCAGTCCGAGATTATGCGAAGTCAGTATTTAAATAAATAACATGCTGGCTGTAGGTGCAGTGCGGGTGTCTGGTTTACAAAGTGCACAGTGTTACAAAGTACTTCAAGGCTCCTGTAACCTCAACCTAATGGAACCAGTCACTATTCACTAAGTGATGTGAGTTAACTTTTGTCCCAGACCATCTGCCCCTCCCTCTTGCCTTCCGGCCTCAATCGACTCCGCCTTCTATTTCTGCCTGTATCTCCGAGGCTCAGAAGCCACAGCCTGCTGGGGAGCTCTGGTGCAGGGGAAACGCACAGGTTTGCTAAGCCCCTGCAACCAGAAGACGAACTGGAACTCTAAGTCTTGAGCTGGAGTAGGAGGAATCATAATTTCTTTTCTAGAACAAGTGGCCTGAACTCTGGGAAAGTTATTTTCCTTCAGACACTCTGAAGGAAGTTCTGCTCAGCTGACTGGACTTGAACTTCACAGCCCAGATAAGGAGATACGACTGCGTCTCCCAAGAAGGGGATTAGGCAACAGAAGCCCACAAACTTCTCTTTTTTGGGTAAAGAGTCTCTTCTTTGGTACAATTTTTGAAAAAGAAGAAACTGTCCTACAGTGAAGCAACTAAGAGTTTTGAATAAAGATATTCCAAGTTTTCAGTTTGGATATTCTATGATTATTTAGAACATATGTCCTACATTTAGCATAAAATATAATAAAAACTGGGGCTTCCCTTGTGGCTTAGCTGGTAAAGAATCCACCTGCAATGTGGGAGACCTTTGGGTTCGATCCCTGGGTTGGGAAGATCCCCTGGAGAAGGGAAAGGCTACCCACTCCAGTATTCTGGCCTGGAGAATTCCATGGACTATAGTCCATGGGGTCACAAAGAGTCAGACACGACTGAATGACTTTCACTTACTTGCTTACTTACTTAAAATAAAACTGTATCTTCTAGAATCTTTATCTGTGGAAGGAGGCAAAAGGATGTGTAGGTAGGGAGTGCACACATGCTAAGTCGTTTCAGTCGTGTCCGACTCTTTGTGACCCCGTGGACTGTAGCCCGTTAGGCTCCTCTGTCCATGGGATTCTCCAGGCAAGAATACTGGAGTGGGTTGCCATGCCCTCCTCCAAGGGATCTTCCCAACCCAGGGATCAAACCCACGTCTCTTACATCTCCTGCATTGGCAGGTGGGTTCTTTACCACCAGCACCACCTGGGAAGCTTGTAAGTAGGGAAGAACAGGAGAAATTAAGGAGAAGCAGATTTACAGCTGGGAGGGGTGGTGAGATTCCAGTGGCTGCCTCCTGGTGGCCACAGGTAAGTGCTCCCAAGGAGCCTGCACTAAAGACTTCTTATTGGCTAGTAATGGCAGATACCTCAAGTGTTCACTGATACGTGAATGGATAAATACATGTGGTATATCCATACAGTGGAATATTATTGGGCCTTTAAGAAAAGGAAATTCAGATACATGCTGCCATGTGAATAAGACCTTGAAAACATTGTGCAAAGTGAAATAAGTGCACTGCCAAACGACAAATATCATTATAAGATTTCACTTACATGAGATACCTAGAAATGTCAAATTTGTGGAGAAAGTAGAAGGTGGCTGCCAAATGGAGGGGACACAGGAATGAGTGAGTGCATGCTGCCAAGTCTCTTCAGTCGTGTCCAACTCTTGACCCCATGGACTGTTACCCACCAGGCTCCTCTGTCCACGGGATTCTCCAGGCAAGAACACTGGAGTGGGCTGCCATGCCCTCCTCCAGGGGACCTTCCTGGACCCAGGGATCAAACCCACATCTCTTATGTCTCCTGCATTGGCAGGCGGGTTCTTTACCACTAGCGCCACCTGGGAAGCCCACAGGAATGAGGGTCAGTGTTTAATAGACACAAAGTTTCAGGCTGGGAAGATGAGAAGGGCTCTGGAGATGGTGGTGGTGATGGTTGCATAACAGTGTGAACATACTTAATACTACTGAGTTGTATACTTAAAATGGGTAAGATGGGGAATTTTATGTTATGTGTGTTCTACCACATTAAAAAATAATTTATGTTAAAAGTTTTAGACCATGAGAAATGGCCAAATTGATCTTGGGATATCCACTTTATGGCATCCTGTCTGGCTATAAAAATGGTATATTTGATGAGTATGTAATAGAATGCAAAGTGCTTATGACAATGCTGAGTGCACATACACTCAACATACACACTCCAATAACATCTATGAAAAAATAAATAACAAAGATCCTAATCAAATTGGGCTTCCCTGATAGCTCAGTTGGTAAAGAATCTGCCTGTAATGCAGGAGACCCTGGTTTGATTCCTGGGTCAGGAAGATCCACTGGAGAAGGGATAGGCTACCCACTCCAGTATTCTTGGGCTTCCCTTGTGGCTCAGATGGTAAAGAATCCGCCTACAATGCAGGAGACCTGGGTTCAATCCCTGGGTTGGGAAGATCTTCTGGAGAAGGGAAAGGCTACCCACTCTAGTATTCTGGTCTGGAGAATTCCATGGACTGTATAGTCCATGGGGTTGCAAAGAGTTGGACATGACTGAGCAACTTTCACTACTAGACCCAAGGAAATAAATTAAAATAGTGCCATGGTTGTTTTTATGTTATAATGAGAGTATGGATAGCTTTTTGTTTCCTTCTATTTTCCACTTTTTTTAAATACACATGTACTACTTTTAAAGGGGAGAAATAACACAAAGTTTCATTTTCCTCTGTAACTTTATTTGAAAAGAAAAGAATGTAAAGAAAAACCTTTATGTTTTTATTTCCTAGAGGCTTTTAAACCTAAAAGGAAACTGCAACTAATTAGGCTGCTTTGACCATGTTCACTTCTTTCCTACTTTTCTATCATACCACCATGGGTGCCCCTGGTGAAGCAGGCTGGTGAAGCCTGTGGCCATTCTCAGAATGGTATTTGTAAGTGCTTAAAACAATGTATACTGTTAGTCACTCAGTCATATCTGACTCTTTGCGACCCCATGGACTGTGGCCTGCCAGGCTCCTCTGTTCATGGGATTCTCCAGGCAAGAATACTGGAGTGGATTGCCATTCCTTTCTCCAGAGGATCTTTCCGACCCAGGGATCAACCTGGGTCTCCTTCATTGCAGGCAGATTCTTTACCATCCAGCTACAGGGAAGATCAGTAAAACAAAGTATACACAGTTACAAAGGAAAGTGGCTATTATGAAATATACTGTCAAGACATATGTTAAAATTGTGATACAGTATCAATCACAGGCTTCCCTGGTGGCTCAGTGATAAAGAATCCACCTGCCAATGCAGGAGATGTGGGTTCAGTCCCTGGGTTGGGAAGATCCCCTGGAGAAGGACATGGCAACTCCACTCCAGTATTCTTGCCTGGAGAACTGTACGGACAGAGGAGTCTGGAGGCTATAGTCCATGCGGTCGCAAAAGAGTTGGACATGACTTATTGACAACAACAACAACAATCAATCAATCGCAATACAGACAGGGGAAAAAAAAAAGAAATTATACCATTTATGTTAATAGGAGTAATTTAATACATGGGACCCACTAAGCACGTGTTGAATGATTTAGAAGACAGAAGAGACGCAGAGGTAATAATTTGGGGAACAGCTAGGGCTGGAGGAACAGCGGGGTGAGTTAGTGTACCCCAGACACTCAGAAGGCATTGCGCTCCAGAACCTCCCTGGGCTCCACAACAGTGGTTTCTGAGAGCGTGAAGAATGCTAGAAACAGAACCAGCCAGGGCGGCCGGGCGAAGGCGGTTGCTAGGGCGACGGCTTACAGAAACAGGAAGCAGACAGGGCGGAGCAGACGTGTCTCCTTCCTCCGCCTCACTGTCTCCCCCTAGCGCCTCTGGGCAGAACCCTGGGGAGATGTGTGCAGAGCCCCGGCCCCGGCATCTCAAGGCTGGGAATAGCTGGCCCCATACCAGCTTATTTCCTGGTGCCCTGAGTGACCAGAGCTCATATCTACCTTAATATCCACACGACCATGTGAATTTCCCCAGCTGTCTGCAACCACCGAGAAGTTCCACAAAAACAGTCAGTACTCAGCGATGAAACCACGCGCACTTCCAACTCTGCTCAGGTTTGCGGCTGACACTCATAACGGGAGGTGATGTTGCTCTTTTTTTTTTTTCTGACCCAATTTCAGGGATCCTTTGAAATCTAACCAAAGGCCCTTGGAGGGTGAGTGGACTCAAAGTTAAGAATCCTCCTGGGTGTTAAAGTGCTTTTTTTTCTTCCTTAATTTTTGCTTTAAAAAGTCACAGGCTTGATCGCATGATCACAGGGTGAATCACTGATGCCAGGTTTCTCTTTAGGCTTTGCTAGAGGAAATAACAGTGATGCAAGGTCATGTTTTTGGCGCATGTCTCTTTTCACTGATACGGTCAACCCATCTTGCAAGCAGTAAGCAGTAATTGTTGCATTTTTATCCATCATATTGTACCTACTTCTGAATGCCACAGAAAGTAAAGAAAGTGAACACACAGCTGCACTTACATCCTCGCCCCATGCTCCTGGGGGGCACGGATTTTAGGATTCCCGGGAAGCCTTCAGAGTTCTTCCCCGTAAGGCCCCTGGCCAGCCCCGCCTCATTGAGCATGACCCAGATGCCCCCCAGTCCAGATCTGTATTTCTTTTCTCTTGATTTGTCCAAGGTTCAGCCCACCTGCGAGGTGGACATCTCTGCAGTCATGCAGAGGCAGTCATGCCTCTGGGGGGAGACTGATGTCAAATAATTGCACAGATAAGTAACCACTTATAACTGTGACAGGTGCCATACCATTCAATGAAAATACCCCCACACCATGCCAGGCGTGGGGGATGCAGACAGAACACACAGCTTTGGATTTCTGAGAAAACAAGAAGTGATTCAAGGTGGGGGGAGACGGAGAGCCCTCCTGTGAGGCCGGCGGGGCTTCCCCCCCCCCCCCCCACCCCCCCCCACCCAGAGCCGGATAAAGGGCGAAACTCCGCGTCACCAAGCCTTCTGGCGGCCTCCTGGCGCCCTGCCACGGCCGACTGGCGACAGAGGACTGCCTCCTGGTGGTGACTTCAAACCTTGGCGGCTGAATCCCCATGTTTCTTTTTTTCCACACTTGTTTATGTGTGGGCTTAGTCACTTAGTCGTGTCCGACTCTTTGTGATCCCATGGACTGTAGCCCACCAGGCTCCTCTGTCTACGAGACAGTTTATAACCGTGTTAATAACAGTGTTTGTAATAAAAGAGGACCCAACTCTCCGCTGAGGAACTTCGGTAACAAGCTCATCTATGTCAGAGTTTTATTTAACATAGAAACAAGATCAATTTTCTGTCTCACAGATGGAATATACACGCGTTGATAAGTCTACTCTTAATCTATAAAGTTTGAACAGTGCTACCGACTGTAAACGCATTTCATTATGCTCTGTGAAGAACTGAAAAACTAACAATTTATTAAAGACACTGAAAGTCAGAATTTTGCAGCTTATTTATAGCAATATTTGAAAAATACAAGATGAATCACATTGCAAGATTTGTTTAGCACTTCAAGCTAAGAGAAATATTTTATAATATGTATCATCCATTCTAAGATATTTGTAAGGTCTTATTTTAATATAAGATAAAATATATATTCTTTTAGAATAACCAGAATAATTAACCAAGTATAGAACAAGCTTAAATTTAGGTCAATATTTTTTTAAGGCAAGATAAAATTTGTGTTGTAGGGTACAGAAAAAATTCTGCTTTCCAGTTTGAACAAGTACTATGATCATAATGGCTATCTAAGAATTTTTGACTATCTTATTTGTATTCAATTTTTAATTTTTCAAATATTAAACTCTCATTGAACACAAAAGTATAACTCTCTTGCCTAAGAACCACGTCTTCCGTCTCTACTTTAGGAAGCTCTATGCTGTCTGCACATTTAAAGTCATCAAGAGGATAAGAAATGGGGGGCATTGACCCTTCACCTCTAAGGGTCCATCTGTGACTCCATGTCCTGAGACTGACCTGCTAGTTGTGAGCTTCCATAGACTTCTAGAAACTTGAGGACCTACTACAGTACTGTTCGTTTCATTTAGTAAAAGATGCAGAGATACAGTGAGGAAAAGAAACTCTCAACCTGGTGAACAGCGAAAAAGCCGTAAGAGGTATGTTACCAGCCTGGTTATGCATGTCTCCTAATTTACTTAGAGGTGGTCTGAGACATCTCACAAGGGAGACAGGCGCACACGTGCACAGACACACACCACGCCAGGGCTGGCCGTGGGCCCTGGGCCCTGGGCCTGGGCTGCTTTCTCGGGGGGACCAGGGAAGCGGGGGGAGGGAGTGGGGGGGCTGGTGTGCTGCCCGCCGCAGCCCCTCAGCCTTCGCAGAGCCCCCTGGCCCCAGCTATGCTCTGTAGTCGTCCTAAGAACACAAAAGACCCAACACAAACGTCATCACTATCGTGTGTGTTAGTCGCTCAGTCATGTCTGACTCTTTGCAACCCCATGGACTGTAGCCGGCCAGGCTCCTCTGTCCATGGACTTCTCCAGGCAAGAATACTGGAGTGGGTTGCCATTTCTTTCTCCAGGGGATCTTCCCAACCCAGGGATGGAATCTGGGTCTCCTGCATTGCAGGAGGATCCTTTATTGTCTGAGCCACCGGGAAAGCAATGGTTTACCCTTAACTGGAGAGTGTCTGACTTGGATGTCCAACAGCAGAGGGAATCTATTCTGTGCCGGAGTGTCTGACGTGTGACAGATGAATTAGCTTTCACGGGACCATTCATTTTCACCAGTTGGGATTAAGTGTTTGGGGACCTGACTTGCTGTGAAAAGCCTCTGGCTCTCGGATCTGAGCCTCTGGAGCAGCTGAGAACCACTCGCTACTGTTTGTCGAGTCTGTGCGTGGTGCACGTTGTCACACGATCCATGACCGATGTCACGAGCAGACGCAAGGCCACCGCTCGTCCCTTACAAAGGGGGAGAGCAGTGTCACAGCAGTAATTGCCACGTGAACTGGAAGGGGTTCCCTTAATCCAGGATCCCAGGACCCTTTTTAAATGCAATAGAATAGACTGGTTCTCCATATAGGACCTGAAGATGTTGTGTGTCTGTTCAGATAAAACAAGGGGTGGATGAGAACCTTGGGAGGGGAGAGTTCGCTGTGAGAACCCCACCCCCACCCCCGGCCCTGTGTGCTGTGCTCAGCATCTCCACTCAACTCTCAAGGGAACATTTCCCCTTGAGGCTGATGACAAAAACAATCACTTAACCCTGTGTACCAGAGGCTATCGAAGTGCCTTACATGCTTTGTTATTTCTCACAGAAGCCCCATCAAGAGAAAGGATCCCACTCTCCGATTTAGGATGGAGGTAGAGACAGGGAGAGAGTCTTGTCGAGGTCCTGGAAACAGCAGGCAGTGAGGCCACGTGAGCCCAGGACCAGTATGAAGGGGTCCCCAAACCATCACAAGACGGCCACTGAATGCTCTATCAGACACTGCGTTGGCACTTTCCGGGTTTATCTCATTTAAGCCTTGACAGCCCTGAAAGGTGGGCATTATCATTCCCGGGCGTCTTTTTGGAAATCATGGCTCGGGGTTGAGTGATGGATTCCAGCTGACGCAGGTTCGAGATGATGCAGCCACACCAGGAGCTCAGCAGCTCTCTCCCTAGCCCCGGCTCTTTCCTACCCCACCCCTGCCTCCACCGGACAAATGTTCTCTCTCTCCCTCTTAAAACCACAGCTGGAAGGGCCTCCGGACATGATCTGGCCTGGCCGCTGCTCCCAGCAGACATCACTTTTCCAGTCTTGACAAGTGACCTGTCCAAGACCACATGGCTGAGCACCACACCTAGGACAGAGCCATCTCCACTTCAGCCTCCGCGTTCCACCCCGCCAACTGTGTTATAACGATGGCAAATAGCTTTACTGGGGACATTTCAGGCTTTTTCCTCTCTGTGAAAAAAACCCAGTTGACAAATCGTCCTTAGAGAATGTGTTATTTTTTCCCTTTCGGAATTACAACCATCTACCACCATTTGTCGAGTGTCCAAGAACACAGGAAACCTACTCCTCCCAGCTGGTTTTTGTTAAATGGCTTGGTGTCTAACATTCAGAGTTGTCCAGACTGTCCTGATCTCCTGCCAGAAGCTGACTCAAGCCCACTCTCTAGGCGATGTGGGAGACTTTGTGCCCAATGGACACATCTCAGCTGGGTGGAAGCTAAGGAGACCTTGCAGTCTTCTGCTCGTCAGCAACTGTTGCCTAGGGAACAGTGTGATGGAACAACCAGGCGGTGTTTAAGATCATGTTCTTTTTAAAGAGAGGAGTGCCTGTACGCCTTTACCCGAGTTGGAGTCCTTTTTATGGTCCCGCTTAAGTCCAACTTTCTGCCCTCATTCACCTGCCTAACACACTGTGTCGGCTTCAACATCTTAAAAGATAAACCCGGTGGAGAACCTATTTTAGGCTTATCAAGCACCTGGGCAGGCGTGTTTCTTGCAGGCAAGGAGGAAGATGTTCAACTCCTGATCTTGGACTTCCCTGTGGTCCAGTGGTTGGAAGTCCCGATGCAGGGGACCTGGGTTTGATCCCTGGTGCGGGAAGATTTCATAGGCTCAGGGCAACTAAGCCCGTGCACCACAACTACTGAAGCCCACACACCCTAGAGCCTGTGCTCCAACAAGAGAAGCCACTGCAATGAGAAGCCCACACACTGCAACTAGAGAGCAGCCCCTGCTCACCGCAACAGAGAAAGCCCGTGGGCAGCAACAAAGACCCAGCACGGCCAAAGACACTCTCCTAATCTCAACCAAGAAAACAGATTTGCAACAGGCAATGCAAACGGGTTAATAAGTAATCTCTAAGTCACCAAGACGGAGAAGGCAATGGCACCCCACTCCAGTACTCTTGCCTGGGAAATCCCATGGACGGAGGAGCCTGGTAAGCTACAGTCCATGGGGTCGCTAAGAGTCGGACACGACTGAGCGACTTCACTTTCACTCTTCACTTTCATGCACTGGAGAAGGAAATGGCAACCCACTCCAGTGTTCTTGCCTGGAGAATCCCAGGGATGGGAGCCTGGTGGGCTGCCGTCTATGGGGTCGCACAGAGTCGGACACGACTGATGTGACTTAGCAGCAGCAGCAGCAGCAGTAAGTCATCAAGAAATAAATAAATACTAACGCTGCAAGGCAGGCTTTGACAGTTTGAAAAAGAGCTTTCAAGACTGACAAATCAAAGAGCCACCAGTTTTTAGCTCCCAGATTTACAAAGGCTGAGAATCATCACGGCACCTCCTCTTGTGGGGAGATCCTTCCAGACGACACAGACGCCAGCATAAACTGACACAGCCTCTCAGGCAGGCAGTTTGAAAACAAGTATTGGGACCCTTACATGTGTTTACGTGTTTAAAATCTTTATCTGCAGTTCCAATATCTCATTTAAGGAAATCAGCTTCCCTGCTGGCGCAGATGGTAAAGAATCTGCCTGCAATGCCAGAGACCTGGGTTGATCCCTGGGTTGGGAAGATCCCCTGGAGAAGGAAATGGCAACCCACTCCAGTATTCTTGCCTGGAGAATCCCATGGACATAGGAGCCTGCTGGGCTACAGCCTATGGGGTCTCAGAGTCGGACGCAGCTGAACCACTAACACTTTCCTACAAAACATGATTTATTCTTAAAGACATTCATCTGCCGTGTTATTCACAACTGAGAAGAGAGGCACCTGTAAGACACCTTTTCACATCCAACAAGAGGAAACAAGACACAGTGGAACAACCTCAGTGCCGCATTCTGTGGCCACTTAGACGTTTTACAGAACATTCGGTACCAAGGTTGTGCTGATTTCTTTCCTTAAAGGAGAGAACAAAAGATGCAGTATTCCTAAACATATAATTGAAGCCATCTTCAAAAATACCGTTGATAAAATAGAGGGGAATAGGGCAAAATGTTAACAGGTCTTACGCTTGGTTACAGTACAGGGCATCGTTTTTATTTTCTATGTTTGAATTTTCCTAATTATTTTCTACAATGAATATGTACTACAGTTAATGTAATGAACATTTCCTTTCATCAGCAATTATTACCTTTGTTGGTAATTTCTTCATTTATTCAGCCAAAAACTTGTTGTAAACCAAATTTTAGGATAAAAGCTCTCAGGAGAATATGCAATGAGTGTGAATGCTCTTACCCCAGACTGTGGAAGTCAGGGAGGGCTTCCTGGAGGAAGGGCAAACTGAGTAGAGAAGGATGGACAGTGATGGGAGAGACTGTTGGGTAGCTCAGTACGTCTGCAGTGCAAGATGCTGTGGGAGAGAGAGGCGATGGGAAGGGGAGCTAAGAGGCCCCTGGTGTTATCCCAGGAGCTTTAAATTGGTGCTGGACACTATCAGTTCAGTTCAGTTGCTCAGTCATGTCTGACTCTTTGCAACCCCATGGACTACAGCTGGAAGCTATAGGGAGACCCCCTGGACTGTGACCCTGGAAGCTACAGGGAGACCCCCTGGACTGTGACCCTGGAAGCTATAGGGAGACCCCCTGGACTGTGACCCTGGAAGCTACAGGGAGACCCCCTGGACTGTGACCCTGGAAGCTACAGGGAGACCCCCTGGACTGTGACCCTGGAAGCTACAGGGAGACCCCCTGGACTGTGACCCTGGAAGCTACAGGGAGACCCCCTGGACTGTGACCCTGGAAGCTACAGGGAGACCCCCTGGACTGTGACCCTGGAAGCTATAGGGAGACATTAAGGATGGTGCAGGCGCTTCCCCGGTGGGTTAGACGGTAAAGAATCTGCCTGCAATGTGGGAGACCTGGGTTCGATCCCTGGGTCGGGAAGATCCCCTGGAGAAGGGAACAGCTACCCACTCCAGTATTCTGGCCTGGAGAATTCCACGGACAGAGGAGCCTGGTGGGCTACAGTCCATGGGGTCGCAAAGAGTAGGACACGACTGAGCGACTTTCACTTTCACAAGGATGGTAAAAAAGGGAACCTATGGCATGAGGTCTCCGTTTGCTGGGACACCAAGGTGAAGACAGGTTTGAGGGGAGCCAGTCTTGGAAGCCCACAGGCCAGGAAGCTACCGATGCAACCACATGAGCTATGTTCACAGCTCCGCAGACAGAGGGACGTGGAGGAGGTCGGGGTTAGGGTGAGGGATCCTGGCTCAGGCGGCCGTGGCGGGGTGGGGCCAGGAGATACAGGGGGGCAGGGGCTGGTTAGGGATGAAAATGCTCGGTGTTGGGGATGTAGCATCTTCAAACCGAATTCAAAGGAGAGGGGGTTCAGGGCAGGACGTGGAGAGGTTGTGAGGGGGCTTAAAGTCATGGGAGCAGCTGCATAGAGAAGAGCCCGGGATGTGACAGAGAAGAAAGAGGGGAGGCGGGAAACACACGGTCTGCGGGTCACATGGCAGGAAGGGAGGCCGAGGAGCCGCCCTGCGTCAGAGCGCGGCTCCCCGGCCCCTGGGAAGCTGGTTTCTGGTCTCTGTCCATCCCGGATGGAAGCCGTGGGTACCACACTGCGGGTGGTGACGGGTGGGTGAGTGAGCCGTGCTCCCATTCACAAAGACAGGAAGACAGCTTCTGGCCTCTGCAGTGGCGGGGCTAGCCTTCCTCCCCGGCTCCCTCCCTGCCTCCTGCTCCATCTCCAGGGAAGAGAAAAATGCCAGTCTCTGAGAGGAGGGGCAAGAAGAGTGAAACGCCAGTCCGCAGGGGCCGCCTGGCACCGGGACAGCAGGAACGCGGCTGAGCGGCGCCCGCTGCGCCTCGTGGCTGCGTCCACGCCCTCCAGACAGCCATGTGCTCTGCGTGGGGGACAGTCGTCTGACTCCAGGGCCTGCTGCGTGCTGAGTCTCTCACTGAATTTCCACCCCGGCCATTTTCCAAGGGACGTTATGGAGGGGAAAAAAAAGGTGAAATTTTGAATAAATCGCCCCAAGTCATGTGGCTGGTGGGTGGTGTGGCCAGGATCCAGGGTTTCCTCCAAGGGGAAGGTCTGGGAGCCTGGGTGTTTTGAGTCAATGACCCTTGGGGTCAGGGGCCAGGAAAGCAGCAGGGAGTTGCCATGGAAACCCTCTGTCCTGCAAATCCAGCCAGTGAGGAATAGCTGGCCCCAACGCCCCTAGTGTGGACCTCAGTCCCAGCCCTTCCGCCCGGTCAAGACTGCCACGAGCAGGGGGTGTCACCCACCCAGGTTGGGGGGTTCTCTCTGCTACACCAGCCAACTCAGCTATGCTGAAATGGTCACACATCCCCTCCACAAGCACACAAGATCGTTTCTACAGAGCATCCAGTTTTCACACTAATGAAGCTTATAAAGAGCATATATTTGTTGCTATATACCCGAAACTAACACAACACTGTAAATCAACCATAGTCCAATATAAAATAAAAAATTTTTTTAAAGAGCATATTATTGCTTTATTTTTGTAGTGCCTTTGGTAGTTTATGGCAGGAAATGAGTTAGGGTAAAAATTCACTGAAATATTGTGCTGATAATCAATACAGCATCAGACTATGCTATTCTACATTGTAGCTACCTCTGTGAACCAGCTCAGTTTCACAGGAAGACTGGATTCCCAGGCTGACTCCCAAATCTGTGAGAAACACCAGGATTCCTGTGTTTCAGAGTTCTCAGGTCATTTATATGTTTTATTCAAAACTGCAGGCTATTAAATTAGAATCATTTCAAAATATGAATATGTCAGGAGAACAATTCACTCCAGTAAATAACAAAATCAACATTTCTTTCTTTTTAAACAAAATTCCCATTGTGTTTTATGTTAACCTTTATTCGAAACCCTTAGGCTTTAGTTTTGCTAACTTCAAAAAGCATCAGTAAATAGTTTATTTCACCATAAGACTTCCTGCATTATTTACCAGTAAGAAGTTTATTTAAATGTTTCATGAATTATTAAAATTGTACGTGTTCTTTAAGATATGTGAGAAACTCAAAAATCCTTCAGAGTCAGCACAGTGCAGTGGGCTGATGACAAGCCTGAAGTCATTTATTAGCTTCCAGAAAAATCCCTACATGCAGTTTTGTGAATGGAAATTCTTGGCTGTCATGAAATTCTGCAACGTAGTGGAAAACCAACTCAAGGGAGCATGAGATGCAGTATGCTCAAGAAGTCTTCACAAAAGCTCGCATCCTCTGAACTGAGTGATTTCACCTCCAGCCATGCCACAGATGCAGGCAGAGATGGCTAAACGTGGCTGTTCATCTCCGTGTTATTTAGAGCAGAGGGAACGAGGGGCTTATGGAATGGATTGCGGTAAATATCGGTAGAGCACGGTGCAGCCAGTGGGTAGAAAAATATACATTTACAGTGATTATTTTATAAAGTGATACTTGCTCAAAATTCTAGTATTCAAACAAAAAAGTTCAAAGAAGACAGCAAAAACACACTTCCAGATACCCGACCTCACATCTTCAAGGAAGTCCATTCAGTTTCTGAGCAGTATCACTTTCCATTTTGTATAGAATGGAGCCTTGCCAAAAGCCCCCCGATCATCACCAGCAGGCTTCCTGACCCCAAACTAGGCAAAAATACCCGCCCTGGTACTCATCCTACAGTGCCCAGTGCTAAGTCGCTTTAGTTGTATCCGACTCTTTGCGAGTCCATGGACCGTAGCCCATCAGGCTCCTCTGTCTGTGGGATTCTCCAGGCAAGGATACTGGACTGGGTTGCCATGCCACCCTCTAGGAGATCTTCCTGACCCAGGGATCAAACTCACATCTCCTGCATCTCCTGCATTGGCAAGCAGGTTCTTCACCACTAGTGCCACCTGGGAATAGCACCGTAACCAATTCCCTGATGCTACTCTTCTAGCAGGAGTTTTGTCTTGAGGCTATAACAGTTGGGTACTAACGCATGAAAACTGTCTGCTCTCCTGGGCCTGTTGAGGAGGTCGGTCTGCCGTGATCCCAATGCCCACAAGCTCTCCGCTCTCTGTTCTTAATTAACTCACTCCTTTCTGAGATACTCTGCCTGGAAATTCTTTTGCAACCTGTGTTTGGACTGCCGCAACACCCATGCCACAAACCCTACCTCCATCTGCACTGCTGCCACCCAAGGTTCAGTCCACGGTGGCCCTTCCTAGACCCCTAGGCTAGGCCACCAGGACCTCCCTCCCTCCAGGCCCCCTGACATCCTCTAACTACACCCTTTGGGTCTTCCCGAGGCATGAGATGCTGCCGGTCTCCCTCCTGAGTCTGGGTGATTCTTCTCTGGCCCTGTCTGTCCACCCTCTGCCCTCCTCTCCCCATCTCCTTAGGAGATTTCATGGACCATCCCCGAATGAGACAATTCCCAATTCCAGGTCACCACGTCTGAACATCTGCTAGACCTTTCCATCTGGGCAGCCCTCAGCTACCTCAAACACAACGCTTTCAGATGGAATCTTAACTCATCCCTGTGCGCCACCCTGCCCACCAACTTCCTGCCTCCCTGGTCTGGGTGAACGGTACCATGACAGCGTACCCTCCTTCCCCACGCCTGGAAGTCTAGCTGTTCACCTCTTTCCCTCCTTGTCTTACAGAACAGCCACAGTCTTTATCCATCATGTTTTAAAACCGTTGAATCAAGATGGTCAAGTGGTCTGGGGTGATAGGATCAAACTGAAAAGTCAAGTCCTTTTAGTTAAACCAGTGCCAGCTGTTAATGGTAACCAGTGCACTTTAACTCAGAGAAAATAGGTTTCACTATAAATAGCCAGATTGAGAAAGGGAGCATAAAACTGTCCTAGTTACCAGGTATTATTAATGGATTTTACTGCAGAACAGACAGGTATTTCAGGTCAGTTTATCAGTTATACGTCTTCAAGTCCCAAGATAAAGGGAAAAAATACATTCAGTGGTTGGGCTTGAAAAGAAAAAAATGGTTTTCCTGATCTTGTTGAAGGGCTTTGGAGCACAGGACACACAGCACACACTTCAGCCCCGAGGGACACAATCATACTTGTGAGCTTAGGAGCACTGTCCCAGCTTGTGTACTATCCTCCCAACGATCACGTCCACCCAGAACCTGTGACCGTGACCTTCCTTGGAAACAGGTTCTCTGCAGATGCAGTCAAGCTGAGCTGAGGTCATCCTAGATGAGGATGGACCCTCATCCTTGTAAGCAGAGAGAAGCCTGGACACAGAGACACAGACAGTCAGGGAAAGGCAGGGCTTGGAGGGGTGTGTGTACATGACAAAGTCTCAGCAACTCCCAGAAGCTGGAGAGAGGCAACAGACTCTCCCCAAGACCCTCCAGAAAGAACTGACCCAAGTGACACCTTCCGGCCTCCAGAACTGTGAGAGAATGAATTTACACTGCTCTCAGCCACCCAGCGTGCAGCAGCCTCGGGACATAATACAAGCTCGCTGTCGTAGGCGGCCAGATTGTACATCTTGCCCACAGGAATCCTGGTGGCTCCTCCTCTGGGGGTTCACAGGTACCCAGCTGGCACAGCCTCTGCCAGCAGTCTGGCCACTTAACTACAGGCAGGGACGCGGGAGACAGAGAAGAGCTACCATCATCTTTCTGGGGCTGTCCCCGTGCGGGGCAAGCGGATGAACTTGCCATGACTGGCACATGCCCGTCAAAGACCTCGGCTTCATTTTAAAATCCCACTGACAGCAATGAGGCCATCGGTATCTTCTTTGCTCCTTTGCTTCTGCCAAAGAGGATCAGCACTGAGGATGAAGCTGGACCCACGCTGAGAACAGGGGCATCCACACAGCCACCGGCCCTGGGCAGGGATGGCAGGTGGACCAGGGCCCAGAGCAAGGTGGGGGGTGGGGTAAGCGAGAGCGAGAGCCAAGCCAAGTCCCAGCCTCAACTGGGATCCAGAGGCGGCAGGGATGCTGGGGAGGGCAGCCCGCCAGCTGGAGGGCTTCGAAGAACCAACACTCCTGCTGCCCACCCTCCTGCGAGCATGGGGGAACCTGCAGTCAGAGGAGGAGAGGGCTCCAGGGGTGGTGCCGTCCAGGCTGGCTGGACGCGTGGTCCACTGCTTCCCCCACAATTAGCAGCGGCTGGGAAAGTGGACTCTCCCTCCGATGGGAAACTCCTGGGGCCTTTTTCTGTTGGTTGACTGTCTCTTGACTTATTTTTAACGTTGGCTTTTGCCATAATGACCCCCCTGGTGGCTCAGACAGTAAAGCATCTGCCTACAATGCAGGAGACCCAGGTTTGATCCCTGGGTCGGGAAGATCCCTTGGAGAAGGAAATGGCAACCCACTCCAGTACTCTTGCCTGGAAAATCCCATGGATGGAGGAGCCTGGTAGGCTACAGTCCATGGGGTTGCAAAGAGTCGGACACGACTGAGCAACTTCACTTTTTCCATAATGAATATATTCATGTTTACTTTAAGACAAATGTAAGCATCTCTTGTAACTGTTTCATATCTTACTTTGAAAGGCTTTCCAATATTATTTCAAGATTCTCTCATTTCTTCTTATAAATCTATGGCTTCATTTTTTTTCTACTTAAGTCACTGATATTCTTGTTATTTTTTATATAAGTTGCAAAGCATTTACTGACCTAGCTTTATTCCATACAATTTGCTATCTGTCCCCAAATAATCATTTAATAATTTATTTTTCCCCACTGGTTTGAAACGCTCCCTTGGCTGTAAATAACAGCTCTTTATTTCTGCATTTCCTACCTTGTACCTGACCTGCCTATTCTGAGATGTGCTAGTACTATACAGCCTTATTTATTATAGATTTATAATGTAGTTAATATTTTAAGGATAATCTGCCTATGAATGTTACTTTTTTGGAATTTCCTGGTTATTATTGCTTGTTAATTTTTCCATATGTATCTTAGAATCAGGCTGTCAATCACATATCAAAAGAAATCCTATTGCTATTTTGATTGGAACTGGCATTCTGCAGATTGATGTGGGAGGCTTGATATTTTTCTGATATTAAGTCATCCTATTTGAGAATATAGTATGCCTGTCCTGCTATTGAAGTCTCTGGCATCTCTAAGTGGTCTTTTAAAGGTTACTTTACATAAATTGCGCTGGTGTTAACTTTATTTCTTGTTTTTCTTTTCTTTTTTTTTTTTTGCAGTTATTAAACGGGACTCTTTTTTTCCGTTATAGCTTCTAACTGGTCACTGCATGTGTATATGGAGGTTACTGATTTCAGTGCAGTTCTTCACAGCCAGCTGCCCCACTGGATTCATTCCCTGTTTGTAATCCTTTTTTTTTTAGTGGTCCTCTGGTTACAGCACTTCCACACTGGTTTTAATCTTAGTTCTACAGCTCAATAGGCACAATGCTCAGGCTGCCTTTTGGTTGCACTGATTCTCAAACTCAGGATTTTAAAAACTACCGGTCACTCGGTGCAGACAGCAGAGCACCTGACTTAATGAGTGTGGGGTGTGGCCTGGGGACGGGGATCTGCAAAGGATCTCCAGGTGGTTCCACTGAGCAACATTACATCGAGAACACCATCTCCAATAATTTATCTGAGAAGGGGTTACAGGAGTGATATTCCTGAATCCTTGCATTTTCAAAAATGGAATTTTGTTTCCATACACATCTTTTCAGAGAAACTCGACGCATATATAAATGCATACAACTTTTTTCCTTTCTAAATTTGAATGGCAGTTTGGGGTATACCATCCTGGGTCATCCTTCCTGTCCTTGGCTTTCTGGCCATTGCTCCAACTGTCTTTTACTTTGAATGTTACCATGGAGAAGTCAGGCCAGCGTGAATGTTTTTCCTTTCATGTGTGACTTGATCTTTTTGCTTAGCTTCCCATGGAAATCTTTATTGTGGCGTCTAGTAACTTTATTAGACTGTGCCTTGGTATTGACTGCACTATGACTGTTTTCTGGATCAGCAGTGAAAATTCAAATCTTCTTTTTAAGGTGTCTTATTAACCTGTATTTTGAAATATCTATTGCATTCCATTTATTTTGGCTTCTTCTTTGAGGATTCCAATTTTGCACATGTTGAATCTCCATTGCCTGCCTTACTAGGGACAATAGCATCTACAAATGCTTGAAAAGTAAAAGTGTGTTCAGGTATAAGGCAGATTTATCTTTGTCCGGTAGGCCTACTTCTCCAAAGTGAAATGTATGCTCTTCAAATTATATTTTTTCTCATCTTCTTTTAGTTTCTATTTTTTATTTGTACTGTACAAGGAATTCACTTTTATTGTGGTTGCTGTTGTTCAGTTGCTAAGTTGTTTATCTGACTCTTTGGAATACCAGGCTTCCCTGTACTTCACAATCTCCTGGAGTTTACTCACGTCCATCAAGTCGGTGATGCCATCCAACCATCTCATCCTCTGCCGTCCCCTTCTCCTCCTGCCCTCAATCTTTCCAAGAATCAGGGTCTTTTAAAATCAGTCAGCTCTTTGCATCAGGTTGCCAGAGTATTGGAGGTAGTGCACGTATAATTTATGAGTAAGTAACCACATGTGTGTTGGATAGATATTCCATTTGAAATGTGCTACTGTCCTCAACAGTGATTCATGTGAATACAAGAGTAGTGAGCACTGTGACTCTGAGGAGTCTGTGATCCACAGCCAAGAACCACTGCTTTCAAAATCTAGCTGAAGTCTTGTACATATAGTTGCTCAATAAATATTAGTTGATTTACTGACCTTGAAATGTATTTAAATAACATAATAAAACATGTACCTCAACTTGGCCCAAAAAGGGGCATAAATGTAATTTGAGTAAATCTATTCAAAGATTTAAAAATCCATGTCTCACTCCTGCCCAGGAATTCTTTACCCCTGAGCCACCAGCGAAGCCCAAATACATAGTACAATTGCCACCAAAAATTTTGTCTTCTTCTTTTTTAAAGGCTACATACATAATTCCCAGGTTCAGCTGTGAAGAATCCACCTGCAATGCAGGAGACCCAGGTTTGATCCCTGGGTCAGGAAGATCCCCTGGAGAAGGCAATGGCAACCCACTCCAGTGCTCTTGCCTGGAAAATCCCATGGACAGAGGAGCCTGGTGGGCTGCAGTCCATGGGGTCGCTAAGAGTCAGACACAACTGAGCGACTTCACTTTCACTTTTCACTTTCATGCACTGGAGAAGGAAATGGCAACCCACTCCAGTATTCTTGTCTGGAGAATCCCATGGACGGAGAAGCCTGATGGGCTACAGTCCCTGGGGTTGCAAAGGGTTGGGTCAGACACAACTAACCCTTTCACTTTCAGGTAATTCCTGCCAGGTAGGTCCCCGCCCTTCCCATCCTCTCAACCCCTTCACCCAGATTACAGGCCCAGGGAGTCAAGGTCAAAACCAAATGAAATAAAAGAGAAACAACTTCAATAGCAAAACTGACAGTTTACTACATGAATAAATTTGAGACTGGGAACCAAAAGCTTACATTTCAGAAAACAAGAGGAGACCAGAAAGGGATACCTGTCCTGTTGGTGGAATTATGCATCTTTTTCAATAACAATTGGAGGAGAAAAAAGTAGGTTTTCTCTTATTTTTTCTTTGATTATTTCAACTGAGGGTTTGGATATTTTTGGATTCAATGGTGAAAACCTCAAAGCATTTCTTCTAAGATCAGGCACTAGATAAGGATGTTCACTTTTGCCACTATTACTCATCATAGTTTTGGAAGTCTTAGCCACAGCAATGAGAAGAAAAAATAAATAAAAGGAATCCAAATTGGAAAACAAGAAGTAAAACTTTAAGTCACTTTTGCAGATTACCTGATACTATAAACAGAAAATCCTAAAGATGCTGCCAGAAAACTATTAGAGCTAATTAATGAAGTTGGTGGCTTCCCAGGTGGCTCAGTAGCAAAGAATCTCCCTGCCAATGCAGGAGACACAGGAGATGCTGGTTTGACTCCTGGGTGGGGAAGATCTCCTGGAGGAGGAAATGGCAACCTGCTCCAGTATTCTTGCCTAGAAAATTCCATGGACAGAGGAGTATGGTGGGCTATAGTTCATGGGGTCACAAAGAGTCAGACATGACTTAGCACTCATGCAATGAATGTGGTAAAGTTGCTGGATACAAAATTAATACTCAGAAATCCCTTGCATTGCTATATTCTATAAAAGATCAGAAAGAAAAATTAAGAAAACAATCCCATTAACCATCACAACAAAAAGAATAAAATACCAAGAAATAAGCCTGCATAAGGAAGCAAAAGACCTGTACTCAGAAAACTCTAAGATACTGATGAAAGAAATCAAAGATGACACAAACAGATGGAGAGATATACCATGTTCTTGGATTGGAAGAATCAATATTGTGAAAATGATTATACTACCCAAAGCAATCTACAGATTCAATGGATATTTTTGGATATAAAAAGACATAAAAATATCTTCAGATACTTTCCCTTTTGTCTACATGATTGGATGTCAGTCAACACCAAGCTGGTATGTTTTCTACAGTGAGTACACAGACTGTTTTGAGTTAAATCATATTACGAGTTTAAACGCTGTAGTGTATACACCCAATCACAATGCAAGGAAGCAGATCAGCTTCTGTGAATGTAGGAGGTTTAGACAACCTGCCCTGCGTGCTTTCTCGCTCTGCCAACAGATTTGTACGGGACTCAGAGATCACCAGGAATCCCATTTAGCACCCAGCAGTGGGGGATTTTAGAGACATCTGTGTTGCCACCGTGAATTCAGCTTCCAAGAAAAACGGTAGGCATCTGTCTTCCTTTTAAACACAAAACCCTTCTCCCTTAGAATATGAGTGGTGCTGAGTTGGCCTGGAGAGTCTTCTAAAATCACTGCAACCTTGCTATGCAATTGTGATATCAAAAAATTATTTTTGATTGCTGTGCCCTAGAAGAGTAGTTCCTAAGTCAGTCTGGGCACAAGAAGAGTCTTTTCAGTCATCGAGATGTCCAACCAGGGCTCGCCCCCAGCTCTGAGTCCCCTTGGCTGAGTGGCCCTCCCAGAGAGGCCACCCCTCAAAGCCTCCACGTCCTGGTTTCCAAGCTGGTGACTCACATCATAAAAGAACAGCAAACAGTTTAAAATGCCTTTTATGTGCCAGACAGCCTTGACATTGAAAAAAATCACTTGTAAACTGACACCAACTAAATGCATAAATAAACTGATAAAACATTACAATCATGTGGGTGACAACCTAGTCCACTACTGGGGCTGACACAGTTGGATCTGAAGTGATTTCACTCCAGATTAAGGCTTTACTGCCATCACGGGTCACAGCCATTTGTCCATTTCCTAAGACTGTCAAGCTGGTCTAATTACGGATGTGTAAATCACCTTGCCCCTGAGCAGACAGGCCTTGTTGGAGCTACAGAGCTGTAAGCACCTTCTTACTGAAGCATTTAAATATAGTAACGGGGGCTGGGGGTCATCGGGCCTGAGGGGGTGAAGGCAGCCCAGCCAGGAACGGGGCAGAAAGTCTGCCTCCTGACCCTGCGTGGTTGTGTATCCTCAGGAGAGTCCTGGGCCCTCTGAGTCTCGTCCCTCAGATAAGGGCGATGGGAGAGAAATGAAGAGTCTCGAAGGCCCCTTCCAGCTCTCAGTCACTGTGGTCATTGCATTTAGTTCCGTGAAGCTCCCAGAGCACTTAGCAATGGTCCCCGCTGAGTCTAAGCAGAGAGCTCAGGGACGCTTTATGCCCCTTTTATAGACTCAGACCCCGGTGGGAACAGCTGCCCCTCCAGTCACCCAGCCCAAATGCCTCCCCGAGAGCAAACACCAAGGGCTCGGCCCTGCCCCCGTGGAGCCTGGGGGGGGGCACGGGGGCTGGTGGCAACATGGATAGGAATGAGGTGGTGAACAGCTTGCAGACAAAAAGCTGTGCTCAGGGCTACTGCAGTCTCAGGAAAGCCTGGGGCCTCCTGCCGGCTCTGCTGACCCAGCTGCCGCCGCCTGGGGAGGTGCTTGGCACGGCGGCAGGGACAGCAGAGAGCCAGGCCAAGTGACCGGGGCAGGGGGGGGGGGGTGGAGTGTGTGCAGAGAAGTGGGAGCACCCTCACACCTCCCAAGGGCTCACCACCCCACGACCGACAAGCGTGGATGGCACCCGAGAGCTGGCCTCGTCCTGGTGACCCCCCCATGATGAGGAAGTCTTCCCCATGGGTGCCCGGGAGCGGACTGCTGAGTCGCCCAGCCACCAAGGAGCCGCCCGCGATGAGGTCACACATCCAGATTAGAACGCTTTCCAGGCGTAAAAGCGCGAAGGGTCCCGACAGCTGGGACAGCCCACTGCCCGCCACCACCCTCCTTTCCTAGTGAAATGGACAACGGACAGAGCGCCTCTGGCTAAGGGATCAGGTGGGTTACAGGAAGCCATGATCATTTCTGCCTGTGTGCGTGTTTTAACAGCTTTACTGGGGTACAGTTTCCACACCGGTCATCTCCTTCAAGCGTACAATTCAAGGGTTTTCAGCACACTTACAGGGCAATGCAAACATTATTGCAATCTAATTTTAGAACTTTTCCATCACCCCAAAGATATCTGTTTTATATAATCTGTTTGGTATGATCTGTTTTTGAGGACACACTCCCTGGAAGCATTTAGCCTGGCCTGAAAAATTATATCAAGAGTATACTGGATTTTGTTTTTTGCTTTTTTTTTTTTTTTTTGCTGCCTCCAAGGTCACCATAGAGAAGTGGCCCAAAGTGGCTACTTCCTCTCCTTAACTTTGACACATTCTCTATGTATCATCCTCGAACATCTATACAGCTAAACTCCTGTGTGGAAGACCGCCCAGTTTTTCTTAATTCCATTCTCACCTCCACCTGCCATCTGACTCTCCTGCTCCACACCTTACCCCTACAGTGTAGACCCCACCTCAACTTCCCCCTCTCCCCACCCCCTTTTCTTTCATGGTAAAATATACAAAACATAAAATTTACTATTTTAACCATTTTTAAGTGTATACTTAAGGGACATTAAGTACAACACATTGTTGTACAACCATCACCACCATCTCATTCCAGAACTTTTTTCATCTTCCCAAACTCTGTCTATTAAAAATTCCCCACCCCTTTCTCCCAGCCCCGGGCCCCCACCACCTGCTTCCTGTCTGTCGATCTCCCCCCATGTAAGTGGAATCACGTGGTTTTCATCCTTTTATGATTGGCTTACTTCCTTAGCATCATGTCATCAAGGTTGATCTGTGTCCTAGCCTGGGACAGAAATCTCTTCCTTTTTTTCAAACTAAGACTATATTCATCATTTGAAAAGATCCTGATGCTGGGAAAGATTGAGGGTGGGAGGAGAAGGGGACGACAGAGGATGAGATGGTTGGATGGCATCACCGACTCAATGGACATGAGTTTGGGTAAACTCCAGGAGTTGGTGATGGACAAGGAGGCCCTGGCGTGCTGCAGTCCATGGGGTCGCAAAGAGTCAGACATGACTGAGTGACTGAACTGAACTGAAGACTATATTCCCCACACTGTACATTTCATCCCCACGACTCATTTATGGTGTAACTGGAAGTTTCTACCTCTTAATCTCCCTTCCATGTTTCACTTGACCCTCCATGCTCCTCCCCTCCAGAGAGCACCTGTCTGTTCTCTGTATCTATGACTCTGTTTCTATTTTGCTATGTTTGCTCATTTGCTTTTTAGATTCCACATTCAAATGAAATCACACAGGACTTGTCTTCCTCTAACTGACTTAGCATAATACCCTCTATGTCCATCCATCATCCATGTTATCTACCCACAGACACAGGATATTTCTGTATCTTGGCTATTGTAAATAATGCTGCAAAGAGCATTGGTGCGCACATGTCTTCTTCAATTAGTGTTTTTCTTTGGAAAAATACACAGAAGTGGAATTGCTGGATTGTATGGCAGTTCTATTTTTAATTTTTTTAAAGAAACCCTATATGGTTTTCCATAGTAGTTGCACTAGTTTGTACAATGGTTCGTTTTTCTCCACATCTTTACCAGGTCTTGTTATTTGTGGTCTTTTTGATAGTAGCCATTCTGACAGGTGTGAGGTGATATCTCATTGTGGTTTTGATTTGCATTTCCCTGATGATTAGCAATGTTGAGCAATTTTTCACATGTCTGGGACCATCTTATAAATTCTTTGGGAAAAATATCTATTCAGGCCATCTGCCCACTGTTGAATTAGGTTGTTTGCCTTTGTATATTGAGTTGTATGAGTCCTTTATATATTTTGGATATTAACCCTTCCTTGGACACTTGCTGTTGTTCAGTTGCTCAGTCATGTAGAAAACCCTCTGCATCCCCATGGACTGTAGCATGCCAGGCTTCCCTTTCCTTCACCACCTCCTGGAGCTTGCTCAAACTGGTATCCATTTTGTCAGTGATGCCATCTAACCATCTCATTCTCTGTCATCTCCTTCTCCTCCTGCCTTCAATCTTTCCCAGCATCAGGGTCTTTTCCAATGAGTCAGCTGTTCACAATATGCAGCCAAAGTATTGGAGCTTCAGCTTCAGCACCAATCCTCCAATGAATATTCAGGATTGATTTCCTTTAGGATTGACTGGTTTGATCTTCTTGCAGTCCAAGGGACTCTCAAGAGTCTCCTCACAGTCCAAAAACATCAATTCTTCGGTGCTCAGCTTTCTTTATGGTTCAACTCTCACATCCATACATGACTACTGGAAAAACCATAGCTTTGACTAGATGGACCTTTGTTGGCAAAGTGATGTCTCTGCTTTTTAATACACTGTCTAGGTTTGTCATAGCTTTTTTCCCAAGGAGCAAGCATCTTTTAATTTTGTGGCTGCAGTCACCATCTGCAGTGATTTTGGAGCCCAAGAAAATAAAGTCTGTCACTGTTTCCATTGTTTCCCCATCTATTTGCCATGAAGTGATGGGACCAGATGCCATGATGATCTTCATTTTTTTTTTGATGTTGAGTTTTAAGCCAGCTTTTTCACTCTCCTCTTTCACCTTCATCAAGAGGCTCTTTAGTTCCTCTTTGCTTTCTGCCATAAGGGTGGTGTCATCTGCATATCTGAGGTTATTGATATTTCTCCCAGCAATCTTGATTCCAGCTTGTGCTTCATCCAGCCCAGCATTTCTCATGATGTACTCTGCATATAAGTTAAATAAGCAGAGTGACAATATACAGCCTTGATGTACTCCTTTCCCAATTTGGAACCAGTCTGTTGTTCCATGTCCGGTTCTAACTGTTGCTTCTTGACCTGCATACAGATTTCTCAGGAGGCAGGTCAGGTGGTCTGGTATTCCCATCTCTTTAAGAATGTATCACAGTTTGTTGTAATCCACACCATCAAAGGCTTTAGGATCAATGAAGCAGAAGTAGATGTTTTTCTGGAATTCTCTTGCTTTTTCTATGATCCAACATATGTTGGCAATTTGATCTCTGGTTCCTCTTGCCTTTTCTAAATCCAGCTTGAACATCTGGAAGTTCTTGGTTCATGTACTGTTGAAGCCTGGCTTGGAGAATTTTGAGCATTACTTTGCTAGCATGTGAGATGAGTACAACTGTGTGGTAGTTTGAGCATTCTTTGGCATTGCCCTTCTTTGGGACTGGAATGAAAACTGACCTTTCCCAGTCCTGTGGCCACTGCTGAGTTTTCCATATTTGCTGGAATATTGAGTGAAGCACTTTCACAGCATCATTTTTTAGGATTTGAAATAGCTCAACTGGAATTCCATCACCTCTACTAGCTTTTTTCGTAGTGATACCTACTTGACTTCACACTCCAAGATGTCTGGATATATCATTTGCAAATATCTTCTTCCATTGAGTAGATGACTTTTTGTTTTGTAGATAGTTTCCTTTGCTGTGCAAAAGCATTTTAGTTGATGTAGTCCCATTTGTTTATTTTTGCTTTTGTTTTTTGTTTCTCTTACCTGAGGAGGCAGCAATAAAAAAAATATTGCTAAGACTGATGTCAAAGAGGTTACTGCCTACATATTCTAGGAGTTTTATGGTTTCAGGTCTTATATCAAAGTCTTTAGTTTACTTTGAGTTTATTTTTGCATATGATGAGAAAGTAGTCTAATTTGATTTTTGCATATAGCTGTCCAGTGTTCCTGACATGACTTATTAAAAAGATTGTCTTTTACTCATTGTATATTCTTGTCTGCTTTGTTGTAAATTAATTGGCCCTCTAAGTATGGGTTAATTTCTAGACTCTCCATTCTGTTCCATTGATCTACTTGTCTGCTTTTGTGCCAATACCATACTGTTTATATATATTACTGTGGCTTTGTAGTATAGTTAGAAATATGGGAGCATGGGTCAAGAGTAAAGTTAAGTTGTTTTGTTTTTTATAACTTTATTTTGTATTGGGGTATAGCTGATTAGCAATGTTGTGATAGTTTCAGGTGAACAGGGAAGGGACTCAGCCATACATATACATGTATCCATTTCTTCCCCAAACTCCCCTCCCATCCAGGCTGGCACATAACCCTGAGCAGAGTTCCATGTGCTATGCAATAGGTCTTTGCTGGTTATCCGTTTAAATACAGCTGTGTGTACATGCCCATCCCAAACTCCCTAATGGCACCGTTTACAATAGCCAAGACATGGAAGCAACCTAAATATCCATCAACAGAGGAATGGATAAAGAAGATGTGGTACATATACATGATGGAATATTACTCAGCCATTAAAAAGAATGAAACAGTGCCATGTGCAGCAACAAAGATGGACCTAGAGTGTTATACTGAGTGAAGTAAGTCAGACAGAGAAGGAGAAATGTCATATGACATCCCTTAGATGTGGACTGTAAAAAGGGAGAGTTAGGTTAGGTTTTTACTTGAGATTTTTCTTGTGTCCAGAGGTAGGCTTGTATTGCTGCGAACTTTCCTCTTAGAACTGCTTTCACTGTATTCCATAGATTTCAGTTTCCTGTGTTTTCATTTTCATTTGTCTCCAGGTTAATTTTTTATTTCTTCTTTTATTTCTTTAGTGACCAACTTGCTATTCAGTAGCATATTGTTTAGCCTCTGTGTATTTGTGATCAGTAAAATCTGCCCAGTGGTCAAGCGATATTTGAAAGTGAGGTTGCTGTAATGAGGACCACATCTCCGTCTCTGGCCCCAGAACACTGTACCTGTTGGGGCTAGTCAAGACTTGATGGCCAGGTCAGGGAAAGAGTGAACACATAAGCCAACAGGTAACTGAGCACAAAGACAACCCAGGGCTCACACCAGCCCCTGTGGCTGTGCGGAACCACATACGGAGAGAGGAGGCAGTAAACATAGAACAAATAAAATGGAAAGTAAAAATGTCATGCTTCTTTGCAGTCTGCTATCAACAGTGGCCTGAAAAATATCATCTTCTTTTTGAAAATAAAATCTAAAAATACATAGAGAATGCCCTCAGGTTGACCTGGTAATTGCAGCTACATCACCATGCTTGCAGCTGGGCACAGCTAATTAAGTACTGTTCACTCCATGGGTGGGGAGAGAGGGGCCTGATCCAGGGCCAGGTTAGCTCTGGGCTGAGCCGGGGTCTGCAGGGGGGGACCATGGATGTTCTCAGATTGTGGCCCCTGCTCTCCCTCTGGCTCCTGCAGAAGCCAGGAGCCCGGCAGCCACCATGCTGACTGCGGAAGTGAGGTGACAGATGAAAGCCTCCTCTGGGTTTTCAGTTCTTGCTGCTTTGAGAATCCCTTTGGGGCAGCCAGAACAGTGGAATGGATGCATTTCATGGCGCTGTGGTACCCAGAAAGGAGAAAGGGAAAAATCCTGAAAAGATGTGTCTTTTAGGAATCTGAGAAAATGAGGCAAAAGTAACAAACTATGTGATATCAGTGCATTTTCTTTCCTTCCTGAGGAAGCCTGCCAGGCCTTCTTGCTAGGAGGGGACCCTCTCCAGGTAATTCCTCCCTGAGTCCACACTGCAATGGGGATGCAGGTAGTTTCCAGGAAAAAATGGCTTTGGTTGTTCGTCACCAGAAGGCAAGAGAGGCCAAGAAAAGTTGAGTCATGTGACTTGTCCAGGTTCACAAAGCAAATATGCTGTTGTTGTTGTTCAGTTGCTAAGTCGTGTCCGACTCTTTGTGACCCCAGGGACTGTAGCACACCAGGCTTCCCTGTCCTTCACCATCTCCCGGAGTTTGCTCAAACTCATATCCATTGAGTTGGTGATGCCATTCAATCATCTCATCCTCTGTCACCCCCTTCTCCTCCTGCCTTCAGTCTTTCCCAGCATCAGGGTCTTTTCCAATGAGTTGGCTCTTTGCATCAGGTGGCCAAAGTACTGGAGCTTCAGCTTCAGCATCAGTTCTTCCAATGAATATTCAGGAGTGATTTCCTTTAGGATTGACTGGTTTGATCTCCTTGCTGTCCAAGGGACTCTCAAGAGTCTTCTCAGCACCACAGTTCAAAAGCATCAATTCTTTGGCTCTCAGCCTTCTTTATATGATCCAACTCTCACATCTGTACATGACTACTGGAAAAACCATAGCTTTGACTAGACGGACCTTTGTTGGCAAAGTAATGTCTCTGCTTTTTAATATGCTGTCTAGGTTTGTCACAATTTTTCTTCCCAGGAGCAAATGTCTCCTAATTTCACGGCTGCAGTCACCACACTGAGAGGCGAGATGAAACGTCGGCCTTCAGAACTGCAGGCGGATTTTACACCAGCCTGCAGGGGGCACTGTGGACACCGTTGGGGTGCTGCTGCGGGCTTTCCGAAATGGAGTCCAAGATGGCGTCAGGGACGTGCCGGCAGGTGCTGGGGAGGTGCGCTGGGCAGCGCTGGCCGCCGTCAGGCTCCTGCCATTTAAACACACAAGTGCTACACGGCCATTCAGGAAAAGGCTGGGCTCAGCACTTTCCTCCACCCGCATCAGGTCGTTCAAATGTAACTCTAACGTGGGAACAGAATGAGGGTAACGAGGGTAGTGTTGCTGAGAGCAGAAGCCACATAGATGACTTACACGGTCGTTTAAACAACAGTCATGGAGGCTGGAAGTCCAAGGTCAAGACGCCGGCAGGTGTGGGTAACGGTGAGGGCGCTCCTCCTGCTGTGGGCGCCACCCTCTCCAGTGTGCTCGCGTGGCCCGAAAGCTCTTCCTGTAAGGACGCCAGCCCCAGCGGGGCAGGGTCTCATCCTGAAGAGCTCATTTATCCTTAACTACTTCCTTTCGGCCCCCATCTTCAAACACAGCCACACTGGGGGTAGGGCTTCAGCATATGGGGGGGGTGGGGAGGACCGTCATTCAGACCAAACACTGGCTTACAGTGTCACCGGGAGGATTTAGTGAGTTAACAATCAAAGGGTCTTAACCACTCAGTAAAAGCTGCTACCACTCCCTCCGCTGTTGTTACCCTGATCTTATCACCAAGGGCGCCCACAGTGGATAATCAATCTCAGGAAAAGGTGAAAAGAACCATATCACAGGATGAAAAGCCAGGCCAGAGCTTAGGGAGAACTGCAATTCTGAGAGCCCCCTAGAATCTGATTTGTGCTGATAGAGCGCTGCTTTGTGTGGATTTCAGGTTGACATTTCTAGGGAAAGGTCTATAATTCTCTGCAATTTAGACGTTTTGTCTTTTAATAGTCTGGTCTGCATTTCACCCCCCTGATTTTTCTCACATTCTATGGCTCACTGTTGTTTAGGATAATTTCTAAAAGGCAGGTGCTGTCTTTACCCTTCTTTCCACTAGACTTTTCCCCTTAAGTCTTCGCTCACTTCATTGGTAAAAGAGCAGGGAACAAAATTAGCAAAAAATATGTGCACTGAACAGCAACTATTAATATTTAGGTTTAACTGTAAAACAAGCTTCAGCTGACTAAAGGTGATTGCTTTCCGCCAACGGATTTCTTTACAAGGTGACATATTCAAGAGTATATCTACGCCAGACCCGTGCTTTTAAAAACTGAGATCTCATCTTAAACTGAGGCAATAAATGTCTCAACTATGAAAAGCGACAATGAGTGAAGATGAAAAAAGTCATTCTTCTATACATCTTATGCGTGTATGCTCAGTCGTGTCTGACTCTTTGTGACCTCCTGGACTGTAGCCCGCCAGGCTCCTCTGTCCGTGGGATTTCCCAGGCCAGAATACTGGAGTGGGTTGCCATTCCCTACTCCAGGGATTCGTTATATAACCTTCAGAATACTGGAGTGGGTTGCCATTCCCTACTCCAGGGATTCGTTATATAACCTTCATTCAGTGATGATCCACTGTTTAGTCTCCTTGAAATGCCCTCCAAAAAAAAAGAGAGAATTATCTTCCCAAGCAAGTCTCGTCTCCCCAGGAACGGAGCATGGCCTCTCTTGGCTGCACCATGAGAAAACTGGGGAATGGAGCTGCTGCTCAGAGCACGTACCTGCTGATGGAAGGTGGGAGAAAGGGGCCAGGTGCAGGGCAGGGAGGTGTTGGAGCATCCAGTCCACAGCAGTGGGTGAGCGGAACACTCAAAGGGGTTGGTGGGACACAGAGAATCCCCCCACCCCCCAGCCAGTGTCCGTACAGCGAGGAGAAACAGAAAAAGCCACAGGGCCGGGCCAGGAAGAGGCAGGGTCAGGGGCCACAACCCCTGACCAAGCTCTATTCTTGGGTTCAGTGGTTACACCAAATACAGTAAGTCCCCTACATGTGAACCTTCAAACTGTGACCTTTCAAATTCTGTGTGTTTGCATGTCCATGTCTAGTTCTAACTGTTGCTTCCTGACTTGCATACAGATTTCTCAAGAGGCAGGTCAGGTGGTCTTTCAGAATTTTCCACAGTTTATAGTGATCCACACAGTCAAAGGCTTGGGTATAGTCAATAAAGCAGACACAGAGGTTTTTCTGGAACTCTCCTGCTTTTTTGATGATCCAGCAGATGTTGGCAATTTGATCTCTGGTTCCTCTGCTTTTCAGATCAGGAAGCAACAGTTAGAACTGGACATGGAACAACAGACTGGTTCCAAATAGGAAAAGGAGTACATCAAGACTGCATATTGTCACCCTGCTTATTTAACTTATATGCAGAGTACATCATGAGAAATGCTGGGCTGGATGAAGCACAAGCTGGAATCAAGATTTCCAGGAGAAATATCAATAACCTCAGATATGCAGATGATACCACCCTTATGGCAGAAAGCAAAGAGGAACTAAAGAGCCTCTTGATGAAAGTGAAAGAGGAGAGTGAAAAAGTTGGCTTAAAACTGATGTGAGAGTTGGACTATAAAGAAAGCTGAGTGCTGAAGAACTGATGCTTTTGAACTGTGGTGTTGAAGACTCTTGAGAGTCCTTTGGACTGCAAGGAGATCCAACCAGTCCATCCTAAAGGAAATCAGTCCTGAATATTCATTGAAAGGACTGATGCTGAAGCTGAAGCTCCAATACTTTGGCCACCTGATGCGAAGAACTGACTCACTAGAAAAGACCCTGATGCTGGGAAAGACTGAAGGTGGGAGGAGAAGGGGATGACAGAGGATGAGATGGTTGGATGGCATCACCGACTCAATGGACATGAGTTTGAGTAAACTCCAGGAGCTGGTGATGGACAGGGAGGCCTGGCATGCTGCAGTCCATGGGGTTGCAAAGAGTCGGACACGACTGAGCGACTGAACTGAACTGAACTCACATGTCCGATCATGTAAGTTACTCGTGTGTCTGGTGTCCACGGTCACATGTGTGGGTCCTCCACAAGTGGTTGCGCTTTTGCGTACTTTACTGTGGAGTACTGTACGGAGGACACAGTAGTACAGCATCTTTATCTCAAGCCCAGGATGTCAGGGAGCAAGTGTGAAAGCAGCGATGATGCAGCTGGAACTGCTGTACTTTTCAAGGCAATGCAGTATAAGATTAAAAACGTTTTCTTTATTTTCTTGTGTTTGATTTTTAATGTTACGTATTATTTGTGTGAGAAGTACTGTAAACCTATTATAGAACAGTACTATATAGCTGATTGTGTTCGTTGGGTAGGCTAAATGTGTTGGACTTTTGCTGTTGTTTAGTCGCTAGAAAGTGAAAGAAAGTGAAGTTGCTCAGTCATGTCCGACTCTTTGCGACCCCATGGACTGTAGCCCACCAGGCTCCTCTGTCCATGGGATTCTCCAGGCAAGAATACTAGAGTGGGTTGCCATTTCCTTCTCCAGGGGATCTTCCTGACCCAGGTCCTTCCAAACCCAAGTCTCCTGCATTACAGGCAGACACTTTACCCTCTGAGCCACCAGGGAAGCCGCTAAGTCATGTCCAACTCCTTGAGACCCCATGGACTGCAGCACGCCAGGCTTCCCTGTTCTTCACCATCTCCCGGAGTTCACTCTAACTCATGTCCATCAAGTCGGTGATGCCATCCAGGGCTTACGAACATGTTTCCAGGGTGGAACTCATTTCTATTGTAGAGTAATTACTAACTCGATTTTGATACTCACATTTAAGAAAGAATGCCTTATCCACTGATAAACTTTAGGATAGCACAGGATATCTGCATATCCTAAAAGTATTGCTCCTCAAATTTGCTAATTACACTGATAGTTTCAACCTAAGACTACATATTCTTTGATAGTCCTCCCTCTAAGATGTGGAATAGATGTCCCCGCTGCTGAGATGGACTGGGTTTAGGGACGCACTTCTTGAGGACAAAGCAGGGAAACGGAAAACCAGTAACGTTGTCATGGAGGAACCTGGCAGACTCCCTCTTAGCCTTGGGGCCAGGGGGGACGTTGTCAAGGATGTCATGCTGACATGAGGTGCCCCTGAATTCTCCCTTAAGTCCACAGCTCAGTCTAATCAGGCAGATCCAAACTGAGGAGCATTCTACTGCATACATAGCTGACACTCTCCAAAAGTCCCTGGAAACCATCACAGGCTGAAGAGACAAGGGCAACACAATGACAAAATGCAATGTGGGATCCTGAAACAGAAAGAGGACTTTATTACAAACAAACAAAAAAAACCCCAACAAACAAACAAACTAAAAAGCTGGGAAATCTGTCTGAAGTCTGCAGTTTAGCAAACAAAAATCACTTAGATTAGAAGTGATTAGAAGGTTAGGCCTTCTTCTAATCATCAGTCTAGCTAAGTTTTTGGTTTTACAAGGCATATCTCCAATATTTAATCATTTCAATTGCCTTCTGTGTCCCAACATGCTTCTGATGTGTTACCCCAGCATCAGTCTGCTCCTACTAAAGTGTTCAGTTCCTCCTGGTGCGCACAGGGCTTTTTAGAACTTACATGGGGGTAAGGTCAGGCAAAGACAGCTATTTATTGCACCTGGCAGGATACATGAATACACCTAAGTTCCTCCAGCCCAAACCCTGCTCCCCAGGAGGGAAACCGCAGTGGAGAATGTTCTACAAACCTGGTCCAAGTTACTTCAGCCCCTGGTAGGGTGCCACCAGCCTTAACGGTTTCCCTGGACACAATGAATGCCTTTTTAGGGACTGTGAGCTCGGGGCACTGGCGACTTGCAGTGGAACCTGATCGCCCATGCCCTGTCCAAATGGCCATCACTAGGATCATTCAAAGATTTTTTCCAAGTGCCAACATCACAAAACAACACAATGGAGAAACAGAAGGGGCAAAGTCTGAAAAGGAGGAGTTGGGAGAAGGAACAATTGTACGCATCACTGGGAAAGAATGGAAAGTTTCCTGCTTTATTTCTCCTTCCGTCTCCTATTTCGCGAAAGGGGGACAAAGTCACTGACCAAACTGCCCAAGGTGGGGCTGTGGCGGGGGGCGGGCAGAATGGACATTTCAGGAGTCAGAGCTTGCCAAATTAGATCCTGTGAGCAACAGCTTCACTCAGTAAGTGAAAATCTTCATTTATACCCAAGTAACCATCAAAAACCTTTAAAAATCTTGTTCTAGTTTCAAAAGAATCTGTATTTTCAAATGTTACTTTGAAGTTGGGCTAATTCCATCCATCCATCCAATCATCCATCCATTCAGGCATCTATCCACCCACCATCCATCCAATCATTCATTCAGCCATTCACTTGTTCATTCACTCACCATTAACTCTACTAACTGAGCACCTGCTATGTGCCAGGAGGCTGACCCTCAGGGCTGGCAGCCACACCAGGATCTCATGGAGAGGGGAGATGGGGTGGGGAAAACCTGTGAGAAGGGTCAGCTCCTCAACAAGCAGGTTTACCCAGCCTGATTGACTCCTCAGGCATTTGACCAGGAAAAGGTCCTACTATTTTAACCAGGAGTATTAGTATAAAGGTTATTCCTCATCTTTATGGGACTCCCTGGTAGCTCAGATGGTAAAGAATCTGCCTGCACAGTGCAGGAGACTTGGGTTCAATCCCTGGGTCAGGAAGATCCCTTGGAGAAGGAAATGGCAACCCACTCAGTATTCTTGCCTGGAGAATTCCAAGGATAGACCATGGTGTCGCAAAGAGTTGGACACGACTAAGTCACTTTCACTCACTCCCTCACTTCTTTATAATCAGAATAATTAGTAGCTCATTTCATCTAAGGCAGAGCTTCTCAAACTTCAGAGGGTATCAGAACCACCTGGATGGCTTTCAGGACAGGTGGCTGGGCCCCACCCCAAGGCTCCGATTCAGTTGGGTGGGTGGGCTGAAAACCAGCATTGCTAAAGAGTTCAAGGGGTGTGGATACTGTGTTTGGAGGCCACATCTTGAGAACCACTGATCTAAGACGCTATCCACCACCTTCAGTTCCAGCCCAGTGCACTTTGTATACCCAGAGTCAGTGTGAGTAACTTAACAGCTACTGTTTCAGAGAAGCTCTGTGAACATTCCTCTCAGGGACCAGAACCCATCAGGGTGACAGGCTGACTTGACTCCACCCCATGAGGACTGGTGGTTTTTGCTGGTTTGCTGTACAGGTGATTCTGCAAAATGCAGAAGAGGCCACAAAGCCAAAAGGATGTGATTTACTGCAAAATCCAAATAAAAGTCTACGAGTCCAGCGCACTCCTTTGTCCTTGAGAAAAGGCTTGATTCAGTAACAGTGTGTAAGTGACAGGACACACGTGTGCAGAGAACAGGGGCTGCTTCCTTATATGAGATCGGATCTTCTATCACTTACTTCCCTCCTGTTCTATGCAGATGGCACGCAGGGCCAGACTGCAGGGAATTAAGCAGAAGGAGATTTCAAGAGAGACTAGAAAAGGTTAGGAGGGCGCCCTTGCTGGCCCCTCCGACACCCCTCCCTGAGCCAGGGCTGGTGGGGATCTGTGGTTGTCATGGTGATGGCGACTCTGGTCCATTTCCTCCTCCTCTCCCCAAGGACCTGAAAGGACCAGAGGCGTCCAAGGCCCAGACCAGGGCTGCATGTGGACCACTTCTGGGCCACGGCTCCTGTACTTCCCACCACACCTCCACCCTGCTTCTTTCCTGATGGACACGCCAGGCGCGCAGGGCTTCCTCCTCCAATCTTAGAAGAAAGCAACATCACCACCACAAGAGACAGTCACACAACACTGTAAATCAACTACACCCCAGTAACATTTAAGAAATAAGAAAGAGAGAGGGCCCCAAGTGAAGGAAAACGCACGGCTCTTGCCAGTGAGCACTCCGCTCCCAGCTCCAGGAGCAGCTACAAGACAGCCTGAGACGCCCAGGTGTCAAGCATTTATTTCCAACTTTTCCGACAGTAATGCCACCATCTGACGTGTGCAGAGCCCTTTAGGGCTTGTGAGCATGATCTCGCGTGCCTTCTCACCTGGGCCTCAAGTGAACTCCGTGAGGCTGGTGGGTGGGGGCCATCCCTCCTTATAGTAGTTAAGGAGGCCAAAGCGGGGGGGGGGGGGGGGGGGGACACTCGTCCCAGGCACACCCCATCATGCATGCCCCCCCCACCCACCACTTCCCCCGAAGGCAGTCTGGAGCAGCGCCTGGAGCTGGGGACAGCAGCAGGCTTGTCTCAGTCCACATCTCATCTAACATGGGTGGCAGGCAGATGGCCCCTGTGTACACCCGGTCTGGGGCCTATGACCCCCGACCCGTTTTCAGAGCGTCAGTGCACGAGGAGACCTGGATGCCCTGATGGAGGGCAGGAGTGCTCGGTCCGGAGCCCCTCACGTGGTCCTCACCCCACGGCTATCACTCACCTTACAGGTGGGGACAGCGGGGCTCGCACAGGCTGGGTGGCGTGTCCAAAGTGGCGAAGCTAGGAAATGGTGCCCTGGGGACTCAGACCCGGGTCTTCTGACCCTGACCTCCCATGCACACCTTCTCCGGAGGGCTCCTAAAGATGATCTTATGTCTCTAACCACAGGAATGAGGAGGACAGTGCATTTCCAGGAACACTGTCCGCCACACTAACGGTGGACAAGAAGAGCCCGAAAGGAGCTGACGCGGACCTGGCCTCGGCAGCAGAGCTGAGTGTGGTTCTGGGGATGTGGCCCCTCACTGATGAACGCTGATGATGCTGCCAGCATGCAGACAGAGCGACCCCAGCTCCTGACCTATTCTGGGGCCTGAGGAGGTTGTCAGGACGTAGAATGAATGGCCAATAAACCCACTGCATGCAGTAAAGGCAGTTGAAGCTAGTTGGAAGAAAAAGGCCACCTTCAAAGGCTCTCCTTTTAATCAGAGGATACTAGTCACCAGCAAACTGAAAAGGAACGCTGGTTTTTGCTCTGAGTTGCATTCAGTCACCAGGTGGTCTGTGAGGGCCTCCCATGTGCCTGGTGCAGGGGTCTCCTGGGGACTGGACGTGGTTCAGCCCCAAAGAAGACAGCACACAGACTTCCGGGGGGCCGAGGGTGGAGACAGGGAGGCAGCAGCCGGCCCACAGCTGTGGGGACGGGAGGAGCTGCGGACACTGGGGAGGATGCTCATCTCGGGCCTGGGGGTGGGAGACGCGTGGGCCCGGGGCCTCCCAGAGGAAGTGACCTCTGGGAGGGTGAGGTCAGAGGGAAGCCAGACCCCGGCCACCAACAGGCGTCTTTTCCTGAGTTCTCCCAACACCACATCCTCACCCTACTGCCCAGGACCTGGAGCTGCAAGAACAGTCAAGGACCCGCATCCCAGATCCAGGGGGCAGCAGGGCTGCGCCAGCTTATACTTCTCCGGAAGAAATGGATCATCTACCACGGAACACGGCCAGAGCCCGAGACAGGGGGCACGACGACCCTCTAAAGGATGCCCGTGAAACCCACCAACAGGCCAGGCGCATCCTCACCCAACAGAATTCAACGTGTGAAAAGCTGGATACAGAGCAATACAGACAGAATGAACTGTGACCGTACAGTATACAATGTATCTTATATACGTTGTGCTTCTTACCTGCTATATTTTTCTATATTTAATCATATTTAAAAAGCAGGTGATTGGCTAGTGTTGAGCACAACACCAAACTGCAAGGCAACCCGCCCACGGTATCCGATATTCAGGGTAATTTATTATCTGCCTCATCCTGTTTAGGGAAAGTTGGAAAAGATGTTTAGGAAAGATAAAAAAAATAGATGAAAGTTGTGGCACTGTTCACCAAGCAAAAATCTAAGTGAAAGGAATCTTAAAGTTGAATTTTCCAAGCATGAGAGGGATGCTGTATGTCTGTGGTTTTCTTTGAAAACTGTACATTAAAACGGAAGCCAGAGATCTAAACCTCGGAGGGCAATACGACAGAATAGAGAGCATCCCCACAGCTAACAGTCACTTCCTGCCTCATCTCTGCAGCCTCCGGGGTGACTCACAGGCCTTCGGGCCCCGGGGAATCCTGAGGGAAGCGAGGCCCTGGATGGGCGGGGGAGGTGAGCCCTCAGGACGGCTGATTCTCCCGGTTCTCACCCTGGGAGAACGGGGAGACAGAGGGTGCACAGAACTTCCTAAAGAACAAGACGAGGAAAGACCCCGGGACCCCGGCACACAGAGGGGTCCTCACAGGGCCCAGGACTGGTCATCTGTTTTAAGAAGTTCAGCTACAAATGACAAAAGCAACTGTGTGCCTCTTAGGAGACACGGGGACAATTTTAGCCCTATGGAAGTATGCTGGTCACCTGTCTTCATGTCGTCTGACACCTAGCCTCCTTCTGATCTTGGTGGGGCCTCCCTGGGGGTCTGGAGTATTAATGGGCAGCCAGCACCACCCCCACTGATGAGGCTGAAGTTGGGGTCTTCCCTGCCCATAGCACACCTGGGATTTTGAAAGAGCAGGTGATGCAGGCAAGTGTGCTAGGGTCATACCCAGCCACGGAGGCCTCCTGGCTCTAGGACAAGGTGGCACCTTGGGCTCCCTCCCTTGGCCAGATGCGCTGCCCATCCCTGCCCTTTTTGGAACATCAAGTCAACCAGAAGCATCATCCCAGGCCCGGCCACTTACTGGCCCAGGCTGCTTCCCCTGCCCCGGGGGGTGGGTGCTATAAGCAGATGCCCCCTCAGGGTTACAGGATGCGGGGGTCGCAGGTGGCTATGCTTAGCTGTGTCCAGGCAGCGCCCAGCAGCACCTCTCCGTCTTCATGTCTTGCTGAATCCCCAGCATGGAGCCGGCGGGCACCAGGCAGAGCCCGTGGGCTGCGGGGCTGGGACCCCAGCTGGCTGGGAAGGTCAACCCTGCAGCGCCCCGCCCCGGGGCAGAGCTGACTCTCCGCAGCGTGCACCGTGGTGACCGCGTGGATGACGCCCCCTCGGCTCTGCTGTCCCTGGGGTGCACCTGAGCCATGGGCCTGGGGCTTTTCCCAGAAAGACAGGCAGACACGGCTGGGTAGCCTGCATCTCTGCTCTGGGGTCCCGGCCGAACTGGGCCTGATGTTGGCCTAGCTGCCCTCCACATCCAGAGGGCAAAGGGCGTCTCCAGTGGGCAGAAAGGAGCCACTCTGTCCAGTAGGATGTAACACAAAAGACCATCTCTCACAGCCCCCACCTTCATGCCAGCCCACCTTCCGTGGACGCGGCCAGAGTTACTGCTGTACCTGCCTCTCAGGGTCCATTCCAGCCCCCCTGCAGCCTCTCCCCACGCCCCTCCCACCCCACCATTGACTCAAGGGCCCCCTCCGGCGCTCAGCAAAGGCTCATCGAATTTGCAGCGGATGTCCCAACTTCCTGAGTCTGCACGGCTACTCCTAGAACAGCTCCACCACAGCTTTCCAGAGTATGCGACCCCTCCGACTAACTTCAGGAGGTTTCATTGGGAAAACTCCCAGGACCAGTGGTTTGGCCAGCCGGAGCTTTCTGCCCTCCTGGGGAGCGGCCGCAGCCACCGATCAGAGGTGAGAGCCAAGGAACCAGGTTTCTGGAGATGAGGCGTGTGGTCCAGAGCTAAGGTACAGACCCAGTGGGGACAGGAAACGCACAGTGGTTCTCCATGGGGCCGTTCTGCCCCCTGGGGCCCTCGCGGTTGTCACTCCCGGGTGGAAGCCAGAGATGCTGCTAAACATTCCACCATGTCCAGAAACCCTCCCCCAACCCCAGCATCTGGCCCAATGTCAGTAACCCCGAGGCTGAGAAACCCCAACACAAAAGGAAGAGGAAAAGCCTGAGAAAGGGGAGTGAAGATCTGGAAGGCTATGTGGTCACCACCTCATCGCGGCTCATGTGGCCACTTCTTTCTGGAGCTGGCTCCAGACACAGGTTAAAAATAGGCAGGTAACTTAGTAGCTTCTGAGAGGTCAGACAAACCCAAAGATAAATGGCGCGGGACATGGCCTGGGTGAAGTGAGCCGTCATCTCCAGGACGTTAACCAGAGGCCCGGCACCAGGGCTTGGCTGCCTGACAATAAAGAGGCTCGAAAAATCTGACGGCGTCTTATTACTGGTTCTTCAGTTCAAAGCGAAGAAGCAAAAAACGATCGAAAGCAGAGGGTCGTTTCCATCTTATGGCCAAAGAATTGAACACAAGCTCTGAACTATAAGAAAACACATGGGGTTCTGATACTAAACAAAGTTTATGCAGTCAGTGTATTTAAAGGGGCAGCAGCGAGGGCTTTTCCTCTGAGTTCACTGAACCAGAGCCAAGGGCTGTCTGTTTCCCCCCAACGCACAGGCGATCATGTCTCCTGTATTTTTCTCACACTTTTCCTACAGACCACTCTCTTTTTATCTTGATCCTGGTCTCTCTCTCCAGCCCTCATCTTATGAGGAAGAGTGGCTCAGTGGTAAAGAATCCACCTGCCAATCACCCCTGTCTCTGCATCAGTGACGCCTGGGGCACATCCTGGCCAGGCCAGCAATACTGCTGTCCCTCGGTAGAGAGGAACACAGCCAGCAGGAGGGAGAAAATGACCACTATCCAGTTAGCGCCCGCCAGGCACCCAGGTACTCATCAGAACCAGCGTGTATTTCCTGTCTCCAGCAGACGCTCTCCATTTCGTGGCGTGGCTCATTACCACGTGCATGCTCAGTCACCCAATCATGCCCAGCTCTTTTTGACCCCATGGACTGTAGCCCGCCAGGCTCTTCTGTCCATGGGGATTCTCTAGGCAAGAATACTGGAGTGGGTTGCCATGTCCTCCTCCAGGGTATCTTCTTGACCCAGGGATCGAACCCGAGTCTCCTGCCTCCTGCACTGGTAGGTGGGTCCCTCACCACTGGGACACCAGGGAAGCTCCACTCATCACTACAACCACACGGAAAACATTATTCCTCTGTCACAGACAACGGGAAGGAGACTCGGACACACTAACTTGCCTATGGACACATGACATCAAAAGGCTGACTGTGCTTCTTCCACTGCCCGGCACATTCTCCCTGGGCTGGACTCACTTCCGGCCTGCGGGACGCCAGGCCTGTCCACCTGTCACTCCTCTCCTGATGAGACTCAACAGTTTCTGCAATAGAGAGCACACCTCCAGGACAGCAAATCTCAACAAAGAATAAATCATTGCTCAAGAGCTGTGCTGTCCAACAAGGCAGCCACAAACCAGGGGTGGCTCTTTATATTTAAAGGAATCAGAATGAAGTATGAATTAAAATGCAGTTCCTTAGCTGTACTTGCTGCATTTCAAGTGCTCGACAGCAACGCAGCACAGACACGGAGCATCTCCATCATCACAGAAAGTCCTGCTGGCCAGCTCTGCTCTGAGGGCTTTAAAACTACATCAGGGGTGACTTCAAGCTATATTTTAGGGCATTCAGGGTGGGGTCATGTTAGTTGTTCAATCAACATGGAAATTCCATCTCTCCCAGTGTCAACTTGGAAAACTCCACATCTTCTCATGTGCCTGAAATGGTTGGAGAGCATCACTGACTCAATGGATATGAATTTCGGCAAACTCCGGGAGATAGTGAAGGTCAGGAGAACCTGGCATGCTGCTGTCCATGTGGACACAAAGAGTCGGACATGACTTAGTGACTGCACAACAAGTTCAGTCAGTTCAGTCGCTCAGTCGTGTCCGACTCTTTGTGACCCCATGGACAGCAGCACACCAGGCCTCCCTGTCCATCACCAACTCCCAGAGCTTGCTCAAACTCATGTCCATCGAGTCGGTGATGCCATCCAGTCATCTCATCCTCTGTTGTCCCCTTCTCCTCCTGCCTTCAATCTTTCCCAGCATCAGGGTCTTTTCCAAAGAGTTGGCTCTTCGTATCAAGTGGTCAAAGTATTGGAATTTCAGCTTCAGCATCAGTCCTTCCAATGAATATTCAGAACTGATTTCCTTTAGGATTGACTGGTTTGGTCTCCTTGTAGTCCAAGGGACTCTCAAGAGTCTTCTCCAACACCACAGTGCTGGATGAAACACAAGCTGGAATCAAGATTGCGAGGAGAAATACCAATAAACTCAGATGTGCAGATGACACCACCCTTATGGCAGAAAGCGAAGAACTAAAGAGCCTCTTGATGAAAGTGAAAGAGGAGAGTGAAAAAGCTGGCTTAAAACTCAACATTCAGAAAACTAAGATCATGGCATCTGGTTCCATCACTTCATGGCAAATAGATGGGGAAACAATGGAAACAGTGAGAGACTTTATTTTGGGGGCTCCAAAATCACTGCAGATGGTGACTGCAGCCATGAAATTAAAAGACACTTGCTCCTTGGAAGAAAAGCTATGACCAACCTAGACAGCATATTAAAAAGCACAACAACAAGAGACATCACAAAAGAAGATAAGAAATAAAAAGCCATCAAGGGTAAGGGTGGAAAAATGGATAAACTTATGTGAGGGAGGTTAAAAGCCTAATAAACAACTTTAGATCTCCTAGTTTCTGTTTGCTGAAATACTATTGTGACCACTGCGGGATTCTTCACTCACTCCCCTGAGCCAAGGAGTGGGTGGAAACATCGCAACTTAATCCGCCAGGGGAGGCACTGGACGGCTCTGGCTCTTGCACTCTTGCTGATCCAGGGGTTCACCCGCTGCCAAGACCATATCACATTCTGCCTACCTAACCCCTCCAGGTATTTTCTATTTGTTTTATGGAAAGTATCTCTCAGATCTTAGAGAATTTTCCGAACCAACAAATGAATTCTTCTTGATGCCTGCAGCTATGATAATCTTATTTTTTTAAAAAACGTTCTCTGTTTGCTCACCTAATTTGACATTTATTCCACTCTGAGTAAAGCGCACTGTCATGACTAGTTCTCTAGTTTGGGCTGTACGGACATTACCCCTTCCTTGGTATAAGTCTGAGATTATTTTTCAACTTTCTTCTCAATCTCTTCTACCCCCTTCATCAAAAACAAAACTCCACCTCTAGGTACCAAATTAGAGAGGCTTGGTTTGTTCGCATTAAGCAGCATTGGCTCTGAACACTGACCCTGTGGTCAAGGTGCTGGCCTTGACTGTGTGCGGTGCTCTGAGGAGCTACTTACCGTCTGGTGCCAACACCTCCGCCACCCCACCGTGCCCCAGGAGGGGTCCTGGCCGAATCTCGGCGTTTACCCCCCCATGTGCTCAGCTGTGCGGGACTCTGCGATCTCACACACTGTTCCCACCAGCCTCCTCCGCAGCTCTCCTCTGGATTCTCCCGGCAAGAATACTGGAGCGGGCTGCACTTCCTTCTCCCATGGCTGCGGCTTTGGCAGCTGGGTTCTTTCCCACTGGTGCCACCTGGGAAGCCCTCTGAGCCTTCCCTCAAACCGCCTCACAGTTTTCTAGTGTCTCATCCTTACACATGAACGGATCCAGGGGTCACCACACCTCGGGGAGGGGCTCCAAGGCTAGAGACACAGGCCGAAGCACGCAAAGGATAGGAAGGAGCAGACCACCACACAGGGACAAAAGCGATGTTTAGGAAAAACCAGAAAACCAAAACAGATACTCCTCAGAATGACAGAAAAAGGTACTGCATAAGTGACTCAAAGAGGATGCTATTAAAAGGAACCATAGAACCAAAACAAACAAACAAAAAAACTCTTAGAAATAAAATATAGAACAAATAAGTTTAGCAGGAGTGGAAGATAAAGCTGAGCAGTCAGCCATAAAGTATCACCAAAATACAAAAAGCTAGAAAATGAGAGGAAAAAGGAAGTTACTTTTAATAACAGGAGTTTCTTTAAAAGAACAGAACAGACGGTGGGAAGGGGAAATTTTTTAGAAAATATCCCAGAATTTTAGGATGCACATTTCCAGATTGAATGAATGTAAAAATAAAATCCAGAATACTGAGAATCAAGAGAGGACCCTGAAAACTTGTAGAGTGTAAAAATAGATGTTACACAAGATACTGAGAATATATAAGGCATCAAAATGATCAAAGCAATCCTGAAAGCTAGAATAAAATGGGGAAAAGATGTCTTTGTGGTAGAAAATAGTTAATTATACTTTTTTGATATTTATTATTTTATTTTATTTTATTTTATTAAATAGGTAATACAGGGCTTCCCTGGTGGCTCAGTGGTAAAGAGTTCACCTGCCAATGCAGGAGACATGAGTTCGATCCCTGATCCAGGAAGATTCCACACGCCGGGGAGCAACTAAGCCCATGAGCCACGACTGCTGAAGCCGCATGCCTAGAGGCCTAGCTCCGCACCAAGAGAAGCCGCTACAATCAGAAGTCTGCAAGCTGCAACTAGCGAGTGGCCCCTGCTTGCTACAACTACAGAAAAGGCCGGCAGCAAGGAAGACCCAGCACAGCCAGAAAGAAAGAAAGAAAATAATATAAAAAATATTACAGTCACAGGGTTCAAATATCAAAAGAGTATAAGAAGTTACACTTAACCAATCTACATTTCCACTTACATCTCCACATTGCTCTTACTGTACTTTCGCCAGCGCTTTTTTATGCAAATGCAGGCAGATCACAGACTTCCTCACCTGAGTGACGGCATGCTATCTTCATTTTCTGCACATTGCTTTTTCTCCGTTAACAATACATGCTGGAAATAATTTCAAAGTATACATAGAGATCTCTGTCATTCTTCAGAAAAAAATTATTCTAACCTAGAACTCTATACTCAGCCGAACTATCAAGTGTTGAGGGTACAATAAAGACATTTTCAGACATGCAAGCCTTAGAAAAGGCGTTCTCTCTCAGAAAGCTACTGAAGGGTGTGTTCCAACAAAATGAGTTAGTAACTCAAGAAAGAAGACAGTACAGAATGCAGTGTACATGGATCCAACGACAATAACAAAGAAGCGGCAGAGGGAATGTTCAGAATGGTGGCAAGGGGAGGGCTAGCTGAAACAAACCCTGAGAGCGCTCACAGCAGGCTGGACAGAGGTCTCGGGGAGGAGATTTCCAGGAGGGAACAAAACGGGATTGACAGATTCATTTAATCTCATAGAAATAATATTGCAAAGGTTTCTGTTCAAAACTTTGTGATAAATTAGCCATGAGAGATACATAAAGAGATGAGCAATTGGGGAAAAAAGGAAATAATTAACTCCAAAAAAGCAGAAAGTTGGGTAAGAAAAACATTATCATATACTTGTTGGCGGAGAAGGCAATGGCACCCCACTCCAGTACTCTTGCCTGGAAAATCCCATGGACAAAGGAGCCTGGTAGGCTGCAGTCCATGGGGTCGCTAAGAGTTGGACACGACTGAGAGACTTCACTTTCACTTTTCACTTTCACACATTGGAGAAGGAAATGGCAATCCCCTCCAGTGTTCTTGCCTGGAGAATCCCAGGGACAGGGGAGCCTGGTGGGCTGCCGTCTATGGGGTCGCACAGAGCCAGACACGACTGAAGCGACTTAGCAGCAGCAGCATACTTGTTGGCTCCGTAGTTAACACTATCACACTACATCATCATCACCAGTAGTGTTTACTGAGCATGTGTTGGTCATCCTTCTGAGGTCTTTTCATGAAATACTTCATTTACCCCATAAAACCCGGGAAGAAGCATACTCTTAAAATGTTCCCATCTTACAGATGCGGGAACAGAGACACAAAGTCACAAAGTGGTTAAGGAACTTGCCTGAGTTCATGGAGTAAGTGGAAGGATTGGGAACTGAACCCAGGAGAAAGGAAAGCTGACTCAGGCCCCCACACTCTTAACCAGTCTATTCTGCTAGCGATCATTTATGGATCTATAAGCACAATGTCACTATGATGTGAAGAAGAGGGGAGAGAAAGCGGGGGAGTGAACCTGAGCTAGACCCACAGATCCAAGTCCTCCTCCTCCCATCAGGAGGCCAGCACATGGTGCCTACAGTAGAAAAATCAGTGAATAGTGCATATGCATATTATTTACAAATGGGGAGCCCATTACCAGATCATTTAGGGTCTTATAAGGCCATTAACCAGTCAATCCTAAAGGAATTGAATATTCATTAGAAGGACTGTTGCTGAAGCTGAAGCTCCAATGCTTGGCCACCAGACAAGAAGAGCTGACTCATTGGAAAAGACCCTGATGCTGGGAAAGACTGAGGGCAGGAGGAGAAGAGGGTGGCAGAGGATGAGATGGTTGGATGGCATCACTGACTCAATGGACATGAATCTGAGCAAACTCTGGGAGATAGTGGAGGACAGAAGAGCCTGGGTGCTACCGTCCATGGGGTTACTGAATGAACAACAAAGGCCATTAAGAGCTTGGCCTTTACTGAGGGATATGAAAAGCCATTATGACACAATCTGACATGTTTTAAAAGGACCACCCAGCTGTTGTGTGGAGAATGGGCTGAGAATATGGGACCAGGGTGAAAACAATTACTTTAATGACATAAATAAAGATGAAAGAATTAAAAAAATAAAAGAGGAGGAGGAGGAACAGTCAGGGAGAGAAGAATATGAGGTTCTCTCATGGAATTTTAAGCCTGATGGTTCAGAGGTCAGTTGAGGACGACAGTCCCTGAGATGGGAAGCAAGTCAGCTTAACTCCAAGGCACTGCCTGGAATAGGGCCTTGCGTGAAGCCAAGACACTGATTCAGGAAACAGCCTGGATGATGACCTGGCACCTCTGAGTTACTAGATGACCTCAGACAAGTCGCCGAGCATCTTGGAGAGGTTTCTCCATGTCCAACAGAGACGCTCTACACTCTTCCGATGGGATGGCATACACTTACAGGGGAGAAGCTTCTGGGGGTCCCTGACACACCTCAGACCTTGTCCCTCCTGAACTCTGACAAGGCCCGCAGGTGACAGGCTCAGTTAGAACCCAAGTCCCTGACGGTCACTCTATGGAGCAGACGCTTCAGGTCCTCCACACACATTGTCAGCCCCGACTACTAAACCTGTGAGTCATCACAGAGTCGCCCAGAAAAGGGACAGTGAGACAGCCGGCCCTCTGACAGAAATAGCCACGGGGCGGGGCCCACAGATCATGGGAGCCCAGCAGGACTGCCCACCCCTCAGCCAGAACCGTCTTGTGGGGAGTCAGCCCCAGGTCACAGGCAGGGGTGCAGGCCATTCCCCTGACAGCTCAGACCATGACGCACAGCCACTCGGAAGGCTCGTCTTGTCATATTTCTAATGCCTGTTACTGATGCACCAAGATGTGTGCATGTGTCTCAGGATGACAAGCCGGGGGGGGGCCCGGGGTCACCCCATGGTGGTTCTGTTAGAACTGGGGGTGGGGGTGTCTGAAGGCTCCTCACCTCTTCCCACCCTGGAAGTAGGGGCTCTGACACCACCCCAGTCCCAAACCGCTGGCCACACTGGATAGATTTCACCCTCCGGTCCAGAAGGTCTGCATCCACCGGCCAGCCTCAGAAAAGCAAATTTGTTGGGAAGAAACGAGTGAAGGTGATGGTTCAAACGGAGGGAAACCAGCTGCAAGAAGCCCATGTTGTAGATGCTGCCCCCGTGTGATCTCACCCTAGGGCACAAGTCATGCCCAGACACCAGCAGCCTGCGTCATGCCGTCGGGGCTCACCTCTGACTCCAGAAGAGCCAGACCTGCCTGCCGAGAGCCAGAAGACGGGGAAGCGGGGGTCCGACAGAACCAGGCTTCCGGGCCGCTCTGCACAGAGGCTGGGGCACCCCACGCCCAGGCTGGGCCCTCGAATGGCCTCAAGGTTGGAGCGGAAAAGCTGTCAGGACAGGACAGGGTGCTTTCTTAACAGCCCCAGAGATTTACCAGGAGTTGTGAGAGCAAGACCCCTGCACTGCTTGGAAGGATGAGGGGTGGGAGGACAGCAAGTGGCCAGGGGCTTTAGGACAGAGCATCTTGTGTCTCTGGGACCACCCAGAGCGAGGCATGGAGGCTGTCCTAAGCTGGTTGCCCAGAAGCAGAGCCCAGGGCCGGGGTTTGGAGGTGACTGCTCCGTCCAGGATTGCAGAAGGAAATGGCAACCCACTCCAGTGTTCTTGCCTGGAGAATCCCAGGGACAGGGGAGCCTGGTGGGCTGCCGTCTATGGGGTCCTCCCTCGGGGGCCCTGGAGTGACCTGCACCCCCCTCGTTGGCTCCTTCAGGAGGCAAGCGGGTGGGGTGGGGCTTCCTGCATCCTCACTCCCCTGGGTCAGTCGCTGCCCCTGGGGTGCGAGGTCTTCACCCCCCTCCCCTGAAGGGTGACCCTCATGGGGCCATGGGCACTTCTCTAGTGAAGGGGAGGGGTCATGAACCCGGAACAGCTGCACTCACAGGTCAGGGGTCAACTTCCGCCAATAGCAGGGGGATCTGGGAGGTACCTTGGGGGGTGCCCTGAGGGCAGCGTCCCAGCAAGACCACTTTGGAGGGGAGGCCACAGTCGTGGGGGTTGCTGTGCTATGAGAGAGGAAGGGAATCCCACCAGCGTTCACCGGATGGTGAGCTCACCCAAGGGCCGGTCTCCTGCAGCCTGTAGAGCTGACTTCCTTGTGCTAGAAACACAAATAGCTGGGTGTTTTGAGACAAGACCCTTGCACTCCCAGTGGAGCTCAGGATGAGAGGTTGCTACCTTTGGATGCTACCAGAATCCTGAGCAGAACGCTCAAGGCAGTGGGAGAGAAAACTACATTTGCTTTCAGACTCCCCTCCCAGGGATGAGAGACACGCTGCTCCAGTGTCTCAAGGTAGCTTGCTGGACCTTCTTCCTGACAACATCTTGCCTGAATCCCACCTCGGACAGAGAGAAACAAGCCATTCCTGCAAATGCATCTGCAGCGTTTTCAAGTTACAGCTCCATTTACTATCAACTTGCCCGGAGTGAGGCCATAAAGGAACTGCGGAAATATGAAAGTAGAGCTTCCACTGGGTCCCTGCTTCCCGTTCCTGCACAAAGAGAGTCTGAAGCCATGGGGGGGGGGGGGGGTGCAGCCGGCTCTCCACCGTGGCCCTGCCCCAGCTCCCCACCGTGGCCCTGCCCCGGCTCCCCCCTCCATTGCCCCCAGTCCCCGCCCGACTCCAACACTGCTGCCTGGAATTTTCCACTTATCCTCTGAGTGCACATTCCTGGGGGCCTGCCTGACCCAAGCCTGACCTACCCCCTGCCACTCTTGTAAGGCCTCTTGATTTTTTCCTTTGGGCCCCCCGCATGTCCCCAAGAGCGTCGGGGGAGGCCAAGTCCCCCCATTTCCCACTTCCAGGATGGGCCTGATTGATCACCAGGTAACCTCCCCTGCCCCGCCCCCGTGCCGGGGAGTCCACTGTGCTGGTCAGAGAGCTTGGCTCAGGAGCAGTGGGGGAGACTCGAGAGATCTGTCGGGGAAGATGCTTCCAGCTCTCAGGACAGAGCCAACTGCAGAGGTCGCCCAGCAGAGCCAGCTGCAGAGACGCCGTGGAGGCTAGGGGCCACTGCCCTGGGGACGCTGCCCAGAGAATCTGCCCTCCAGCCAGTACATTTCCCCGCGTGGAGGCCAGTCCAGGTCAGGGTTTCTGTCATTTCAAGAATAACTCAAAATGCCGCTTCCTCCAGGGAGCTGCCTCTGATTGCTATTCTTAGTCCCATCGATAAATTGTTACTCTCTCATTTCCAAACCTTCAGGGCCCAATATCCTCTTAACCTCAGATCTCTTCCTGTCTTCTATTACTGTCATGCTCTAAGTCAGACCCCAGTTCCTCAAGGGCAGATGCTCTTTAAGTCCATCCCTGAATCCCAGTCTCCCTAGGACATGGCTTCGGAAAGAGTACCGTGTATCTGCTGAGTCAATGAGCAAATGAGAAAGTATTCATATGAAACTTTAAGATAATTTTGTTGATTTTTATAAGAACTCTCTAGAACTGCATGGTGAATAGATATTTGCCATTTGAATAGTGATTCTAATTTTCACAGTTGGGAGACAGAATTCAGTTTGCAGTAAAATGTATTTGCACCGGCTCCTTCCAACACGACAGATACCTGCCACTCAGCGCTCAGAACAGCTACATGGCTGGGGTTATTGGGACGATGTGCACACCAGTAGTCCTTACATCTGGCCAGTGACTCACTTTATATCTGCTGCTCACTTTCTTTAATCCTGACAGCCTCAGGGGAGGTCTTTTTTCCCATTTTAAAGATGAAAAAACAGAGGCCGGGAAGAGTCTGACTAGGATAGCACAGCCTGCTATCACAGATAGCACAGAGGAGCTGCGTGTAGCTCCAGGCCTGGGTCTGACACCCGTGTCTGAATTTGTCACTGCCAACTGGGTCCCCAGGCTGGGAGGAGGCCCGTGGGTTCCCGGTCACTCTGCACCTCAAGGCTCCCCCTTAGGAGCATCCCTTGGCCTTTCCTTCCAGTCTGTTTTAATAAAATCCAGCAGATGTGCGGTGGACTTCAGGACCCGCAATCTCCTTCCTCGGTCTGCAACCACTGCTGGAAAGACAAGGCGCACAGATCATGTCACCTCAGGCCTCCCAAAGAACACCTGTTTGGTTTTATGTTTAAACACTTACTTACATGACCATCTTCACAGGGGTGGGGATTATGTTCAAGCTGCTACATTTAGCAAGCGCCTATATTTAGCCACATGTACTGTAAGTGCCTGTACCCCTTCTGTTTTTTAGGCAATATAAAAGAGACTTAGCAGCACTTACTATGCGCCCAGCTCTGTGTTGAGCGCTGGGGATACAAAATGAGTAAGACAGTGCCTGCGTGGTGGTCGCCTTCCACGGGGGACGGACAGGTGAGCAGATATGGCTGAGGCCACGTGACCACCACGGCAGGTGTAGGGAGCAAAAGCTAGAGGAACCCGAGGGCAGGCAGGGAGACATCTGCCTGGTCTGATGGGGGAGGTCTCACACAGGACACAAATCTACCATGGGTTTTAAGGGATAAATAGGAGTTTCCCTGGAAAGCCCAGTTTCTTCCCACATGGAGAAAAACAAACGCCTTTATTCATTCAATATTCAACAAATACTGAGCAACAGCCACGAGTCCATAAAAGCCAATCATCTAAGAACTGGTACTAGAGTGGACCTCCATAAATAGCTGAGTGAGGCAACCAGACACCACAGTCTACACCGCCTGGAGGTTTTTCCACGTGATGATAATGACATGCAGACAGCCTCTCCATCACACTCCAACACTTGGAAGAGGGTGGATGGGGCGGGGGGCCTGTCTAGAGTGAGCACGCTGGCTAGGCAATCCAGAAGGCGCACAAAGGTGTCCTGTGACATGACAAGCCAGGCTCTGTCCCCTGTGGGCCCGAGGAATCTCACCCCTTCCCAGGGAACCTGCTGCCACCGGTCTCTCTGGCATCTTTCCCCTGCGGTTTGTTTAGCCCGAAGGCTGAACTCTTGAGGGAGGAAAAAGGCGCTTGTACAAGTACCCTAGCGGGACTCCTTTAATTTGCACACTTCAAGTTCATCGCCGACTGTTATCGTAAACTCTGCCCTGGAAACTTTGATGAGACTCTCTCAGCGTGCCTGGGCCCGCTCTCAGCCTGGGTCCAGAAAGGAGATCCAGGGAGACCCCGGTTCGCGCCCCAGCCGCGCCCTGTGTGACAATCGAGACGACAGTGGGTCACACACAGGAGCGGGGTCATTTCGCCAGGGCCATGTGGCCTCCGGGGACTGTCCGCAGGCCTCCGGGGGTCGGGCCTACATCACCCCCACGATGAGGCGCACAACCCAGTCGGGCACTCGCCCCCCACCAGGCCGGCCTGTGCGTGCGCATGGGGGGGCGGCACCCCAGTCCCGCTCGGCGAGGGGGCGGCGGCCAGACGGGGCCGGGGGCCTGGGGGAGGGCTCGGTGTCGCCGGCCGGTCCCCTCGGCGGAGGACCCGCGCCCGGCCCACCGAGGTGCCGGCCCGGCCCGCGCCCCGCCCGCCGCGCCGGCGGACGGACGCCCGACAGCTGCGGTGGAGCCCTGGCGCCCGCGCCCCGCTCCTGCCGGGCCCCTCGCTCACCTCGCGCGCGATCTGGTTCAGCGCGTCGTCCTCCGCCGTCAGCCGCTCCCGGTTGGGGAGCCGCTTGCGCCCCGACCCCTGAGTGCCCATGTCCATCGGCCGCGTCGCCCGCTGCGCCGCGGGAACCTGGCTCCGCCGCCCGCGCCCCTCTGGCCGCCCGGCCCCGCTCCGCCCCGCCCTCCGCCGGCGTCATGGCGTCAGCGGGCGCGGGCCGGGGACGCGGGGACGCGGGGACAGGGGCTGGGGACGCCCCGGGAGGGGGACGCGGGGACCGGGGCTGCGGGGACTGCAGGGACGCCGCGGCGCGCCACATGGGGACCCGGGCGCTGTGGGCCTGGGTATGGGGGCGCCCGGAGGAGGTGTGCACGGAGACCCGGGCTGCGGGGACTGCAGGGACGCGGGGAACAGGAACTGGGGACGCCCGGGGAGGGGGACACGGGGACCCGGGCTGCGGGGATGCGCCGGAGGGGAACCCGGGAGCCGGGTGCGCTAGGACTCCAGGGGCCAAGGGTCCCGGTGCTGGGGGCTGGGGGCGCAGGGAAGCCTGGGGACCGTGAACGTGGGGATGCAGGAGGTTTTGGACAGCTGGGAGTCAGGGGAAGGGCGTGAGGATTCGTGGGGCAAGGGGACTGGGGGCGCCGGTGGGAACAGGGGCTCGGGGCGTGAGAGCTAGGCGGAGGCGCAGGGACACGGGAACCAGTTCACGGAGACCTCAGGGGCTGGGGGTTCCAGTGGGAGACCGGGATGGGGGTGCGGAGACGAGGAGGGACAGTGAACAGGGAAATGGCAGGAGGCCCGGGATGGCTCGGAGTCGGGAGCCTGTGGGCGCTGGGGAGGGGGTGATGGGGGCTCCGGCCGTTGGTGGGGACCCGGAGCCAGCCATGGCAGAGGATTCAGACAAAGGAGGCAGAGCCAGAGATGCCTGGAGCGCCCAGGGTTTGCGTTGGCTGGGAGGTGGGGAACCCTGGAGGGTGGACTTCCCTGGCAATCCTGGGCTGACCTCCCCAGGGCAGGGGCTACCCCTCAAGCCCCGACCTCAGAGAGGATGCTGAAGAACTCGCAGTGGTTGGGTTGCCGAGAAGGGTTTGCACTCACGGGTGGGTGCAGGGACCCGGTTCAAACCTGCGCCCCAGGTGAAATGGGGTCTGACCTCACAGATAGAGTCAGGCCCCAGTTCAGTTCAGTCACTCAGTCGTGTCTGACTCTGCGACCCCATGGACTGCAGCACGCCAGGCTTCCCTGTCCATCACCAACTCCCAGAGTTTACTCAAACTCATGTCCATTGAGTTGGTGATGCCATCCAACCATCTCATCCTCTGTCATCCCCTTCTCCTCCTGCCTTCAATCTTTCCCAGCATCAGTTCAGTTCAGTCTCTCAGTTGTGTCCGACTCTTTGCGACCCCATGAACCGCAGCACACCAGGCCTCCCTGTCCATCACCAACTCCCGGAGTCCACCCAAACCCATGTCCATTGAGTCGATGATGCCATCCAACCATCTCATCCTCTGTCGTCCCCTTCTCCTCCTGCCCTCAATCTTTCCCAGCATCAGGGTCTTTTCCAATGAGTCAGCTCTTCTCATCAGGTAGCCAAAGTATTGAGTTTCAGCTTCAACATCAGTCCTTCCAATGAACACCCAGAACTGATTTCCTTTAGGATGGACTGGTGTGGATCTCCTTGCAGTCCAAGGGACTCTCAAGAGTCTTCTCCAACACCACAGTTCAAAAGCATCAATTCTTCCACACTCAGCTTTCTTTATAGTCCAACTCTCACATCCATACATGACCACTGGAAAAACCATAGCTTTGACTAGATGGACTTTTGTTGGCAAAGTAATGTCTCTGCTTTTTAATATGCTGTCTAGGTTGGTCATAACTTTTCTTCCAAGGAGCAAGCGTCTTTTAATTTCATGGCTGCAGTCACCATCTGCAGTGATTTTGGAGCCCAAAAAATAAAGTCTGTCACTGTTTTCACTGTTTCCCATCTATTTGCCATGAAGTGATGGGACCAGATGCCATGATCTTCATTTTCTGAATGTTGAGTTTTAAGGCAACTTTTTTTTTTACTTCCATTAAGAGGTCCTTTAGTTCTTTTTTGCTTTCTGCCCTGAGGGTGGTGTCATCTGCATATCTGAGGTTATTGATATTTCTCCCAACTCTCTTGATCCCAGCCTGTGCTTCCTCTAGCTCAGCGTTTCTTATGATGTGCTCTGCATAGAAGTTAAATAAGCAGGGCATTCAGCTCTGAGTCTAGTCTACCAGGCTGCAGGATCTGGCCACTACTAATGCCCCATCCCGCCACCCCGAGCCTTAGAGCACATTCAGAAAGCCCGTGTTGATGGTGCTTCCTTCTTCAGGCGCATGTTTTCTGGGACCTGTGACTTCATTCCTGTGTCCCCAGCTTCTAGGAAAAGGCCTGACAGAACAGTTATTCTCAGGAAGTAGATGTTCAAAAAGGAGTGACTTTACCTGAGCTTTACCTTCCACACTCTAAAGATGGTTTAAGATGGAATCAGAGGCATGTTTACTTATTGGCATCCCTAGTGGCTCAGATGGTAAAGAATCTGCCTGCAATGCAGGAGACCCGGGCTCGATTCCTGAGTCAGGAAGATCCCCTGGAGAAGGGAATGGCAACCACTCCAGTATTCTTGCCTGGAGAATTCTGTGGGCAGAGGAACCTGACAGGCTATAGTCCATGGCATTGCAGAGTCACACACCATTGAGCAACTAACGCAACTATAGTTTATTTGGTACTTAGCAGGTGGCACAGTGGTAAAGAATCTGTCCTGCCAATGCAGGAGACATAAGAGACTTGGGTTCAATCTCTGGGTTGGGAAGATCCCCTGGAGGAGGAAATATCAACCTGCTCTGGTATTCTTGTCTGGGAAGTCCCATGAACAGAAGAGCCTGGTGGGCTGTAGTCCATGGGGTCGCAAAGTGTCGGACACAACTGATGGACTGAGTATGCATATCAACTATTCTATACATCATGTATCAACTATACTTCAACTTTAAAAACAAAATAAAACTGGAGGATCAGATAAGATTTACAAAGCCATTGCCTTCTCACTTAGGGTAAAGACCTGACTACCTGTCAGTATTGGATTAGGGAAGAAGAAATGCGCTGGTGGAAACTCAGGGTCCAGAAGTTAGTGCTCTATTTGGGGTGTGGAGAGAACGTTAATGCTCTAGGGAAGAAGGGAGGGCAGGCCCACCGTGAAGTCACCTGTGACTCCTGACCCCGCCCCCCGCCCCCTCAGAGGTAAATATGGTTAACAGTTTGGTATGTTTCTAACCAAGTGATGTGCCCAGGTAAGTCTGTGCTCTTAGGAAGTCACCTGGGAGTTGGCTGGGAGAGGGGACAGAAAGGGGACCCGGCAGTGGCCAAGAAGGATGCTGGAGGTTTATTGCGGGGAGAAGACGGTGGGGGAGTGACCCAGGAGGTGCTGTTGCTCAGGACATCTTAGTGGACTGCCGTGGGGTGGGTCAGCAGGGCAGAGGGGCGGTGACCTGGTTCCTGGTTGCACTCCTAGAGCTTGCATTTGCCTGTCACAGTGGAGCGACTGAGTTTCCTACATCACATTTTACACCACTTAGAACCCCAGAGTCCTTAGATGACGCAGTCCTGGATGGAAGAGCATCCCTAGGTCTGTCTTCAGTCCTGCTGGAGGCTCAGTGCTCCCCCAGCACCTGATGCCTTGTGAAGGCTCTGTCTTTGCTCAGGCTGGTGCCCATGGCTTCCCTCACTCACTCACCCACACCTGCTGCCCCGCAGGTGCTGTGCCAGAGGCTGGGGCAGAACCACCAAGGACTCAGACAGAGCCGCTGTTCTCTTGGGACTTACCCAAGATACCGGGAACTGCTCATCCAAAGACACATCAACACTCCAACATCTCCTTCATTTTATTTTAATTTTTTAATTAAATTTTTAAACACATTTTTTTTTTTAATTTTTAAAAAGTTAAAAATGTTTTTCTTTTTGCCATACTGCATGGCATACTGGGATCTTAGTTCCCCGACCAGGGATCAGACCTGTGCCCTCTGCAGGGAAAGCACAGGGTCTTAACTCCTGGAGCACCAGGGAAGTCCCCAGCAGCTCCCTTCTGGAAGAAGTCTTTCCAGCTCCTCAAGGCCGCTCCTGCTTTCCTCACCCATCTTCATCAGGACGTCAAGCCGCTCTCTATGCCAGCACTGAAATTCTTCTGTGCTGACCTTATCTTGCTCAGCTGTCTGCCCTCACTGGGGACTGGATGTTTCACTGCTTCAATCATAATGAGAGCATCTGGCTGAACTTGGGGACTGAGGACAGGTTCCGACCCCCCTCCTGACTGTCCCAATTGGGTTTTGTCCAGAGACAGGACTCACTGCCTCAGGGACTGGCTGGAGGTATTTCTGAATAGTTCAGTCCCTACACAGTGTCTGAGGACACTGCGGTGAATCCTGTCTCCCACCTTTCTTCCATCAGCCACCCCCATCTGGGAAAGGGCCGCTTCTCGGGAATCATCGGAACCAAGGTTGCTAGTCCTCACGTGGTCCCGTGAGGTCATGACCTCCTGGACCACCATCCGTGTGCTTCCTCCTTCTTTGGTGATGTGCTCTGAAACTGACTGCTTCTCCCTTGGGGATCAGTTCTGGCCTGGTACTCTTGCCTGGAAAACCCCATGGGCAGAAGGAGCCTGGTGGGCTGCAGTCCATGGGGTCGCTACAAGTCAGACACGACTGAGCGACTTCACTTTCACTTTTCACTTTCACACATTGGAGAAGGAAATGGCAACCCACTCCAGTGTTCTTGCCTGGAGAATCCCAGGGACAGGGGAGCCTGGTGGGCTGCCGTCTATGGGGTCGCGCAGAGTCGGACACGACTGAGGCGACTTAGCAGCAGCAGCAGCTGGCCTGTGAGTGATACCTGCCTTGTCTGGGCGCAGGCAGTCCATGAAATGAGCTATTTCGGGGCTTGACACATAGGCAGTCAGTAAGTGGTCCTTGAGCTCCTGTCCCCATTCATCTGGGATGAATGGGCAGCAGCTCCTGCTGGGGCGTGAGGGGGTGGGCAAGGGCATTAGATAGCTTTGTGGGTGTCCCCTGTTCTTGGGGTGCCCCTTGAGGGATTCAGAAACCCACAAGACTCCATCCATCAGGCTGAGCCGTGGCTCCCCGAGGAGCTGTGGCTTGCTCTTTGCTCTGGACGCTCAGCCGCTCCTGCATCGCTGTCCATGAAGCTGCTTCTGCCTGGAAGACTGCCCCTGGCCCTACGAAGCCCCCTCCCATGTGGCCCTTTTCCTGTTCCTGGTGACTACACTACCCATGAGAGGTTATTTCTGAGCAGGAGACAGAGATGCTACACCACAAGTCTCATGACCCAGATGAGACGATCAATATATTCATCTCCAAGCCTGGTACCGAGGCCCTTCACAAAGATACAGATGCCACCTTCAGGAAGGGTCCTTGAGAACACGAAGCAGCCCAGGGGAAGGGCACCACGCAGGGGCCCCCACAGGGACGTAGTGTTCCCTTTGCTCAAGACCTCACTAGGTGAGCCTGTGAGCTGCCTGGGGGAGGATGTTAATGAGCACCTCTGGAGGGGACATCCCCGCTGGAGGGTGACTCAGAGCTGCTCCGACACCACCCTCGGAAGGGCAGTCACCTGGGCCGTGAGATGACTCACTCAGGTCCACTGAGAAGGCCTTCTATGTGCTTCAAACATCATTCACTCGTGTTCCAATCTTCTTCTTGTTTGTTGCAGTGTGTTCAGTCGTGTCTGACTCTTTGTGACCCCACAGACTATAGCCTGCCAGGCTCCTCTGTCCATGGAATTTTCCAGGCAAGAATGCTGGAGTGGGTTGCCATTTCCTTCTCCAGGGGATCTTCCCGACCTGGGGATAGAACCCACGTCTTTTGCTTCTCCTGAATTGCAGGTGGATTCTTTACCACTTGCATCACCTGGGAAGTAAGACTACAAAGTTCCAGTCTTGCTCTTCCAATTAACAGAGGATGGGTAAAGCTCACTTGGATTACAGCTGGAGGAAGGCTGGGGAGGATCACAACCCTTCACAGGGACGGCTGGAAAGGCAGTGGACAGAACACAGAGCCAAAATCATGCCCAGAGCGGGGCTGGCTAAGGTCAGTGTCTCTACCACGCCTGAGAGGTTAACGTCTCCAATGGCCTTTGTCAGTTGCCTCGTTCATCATCTCATACTGGACAGATCCTCCACACAGCCCAGTTTTGCCGTTCTAAGCGCTTCTTCTCTCCCAGGATAGCAACACTTGCAGTTATTTTTCCACATCTCTTGGAATTAAAACTTTGGAATCATGTTGGGTTTTTTAATTTATCTTATCCTTCATCTCTGACTGAGTCTATTCCCCTTCTGCATCTTTGCTGACTCCACGATGACATGTACCTGTTCATCTTGTCATCCCTGTGGAGGCCTTACAGGAAATCATCTCCTGGACCTGGGATCTCCAGGGTGGGGTGCATCAAACAACTGGGGTGCAGGACAAACATACTAGGACTTCTATGAACATGTATTTTAAACTAAGAGTGTTATATATCGAATGTTAATATTTGATCTATAACGTCACTGTAAGTGGTTGTAGGTCATGTCACAATGTATTCCGAGGGCCTTCTCTCTCATTAGATCTCTCATTAGATCTCTCTCTCATTAGATCACTTTCAGAACATTTTGATACATTTGCATGAACAAGATTAAATGGATTTATGGGTTATGTAATCTAGTTTCAACTAAAACTCAAAAGTGGACAGATGGCCTTAAATAATTTAAAAGCTTCTCAAAAAAGTAATTCCCCTAAATCACAGACAAAGTAGAGAACTAGAGACATATTCCAAATTTGGAGGATCTCTTCATTTTCCTCAATATCAATCTATTAGATATGATAAGAGCAATTAATAATATCCCAAATAATTTGAAACACTAACTAAATTTCCTACTATTAATGATTGACCTCATTTTAAGTGGTTATTGTGCCCTTGTATGTTAATAGATGACAATAGATTGTGAACATAATTTGTGCATAAGTAAATAAAATTTGGGGGATATTTTAAAATATTTGGTGATTGAGTTCACAGTAAAAAAAGTCTGGTTTCTAGGATCAATAATTCTTACAGTTGGGGAGGTTATGAACTCCTTTGAAAATCTGATGAAGACTGAAGTCCTCTCTTCCACCAAAAAAAAAGAAAGAAAAAGACATCTAAGTGGGAAATCTGAGCACCGTTTTATAGCGTGATACTTTGAAGTCCATCCATGGGCCATCTAAGTTCCCATTCAGAGCTGTCCCCATTTGAGTTCTTCTAGGCACCAAAGTCAGAATAACCATTCAAATTACACTTTTATCACGTGGCCCAAACTCAAGAACGGCTCCATTGTGGCAACCGCAGCTGTTCTGGAGAGTCTCAGTGGCTGTCAAATGAGTTACTGATGATTTGTGATTAGTGGCAGTTAAAATGCTGAAATTTGTGAAATTATTAGCAATAAATATTCCTACCACCTGATGCGAACAGCCGACTCATTGGAAAAGAACCTGATACTGGGAAAGATTGAAGGCAGAAGGAAAGAGGGCGACAGAGGATGAGATGGTTGGACAGCATCACTGACACCCTGGACATGAACCTGGGCAAACTCTGGGAGATGGTGGCGGATAGGGAGTTCTGCAGTCCACGGGGCTGCGAAGAGTCGGACGCGATTTGGCAACTGAACAACAGCAATTCTTACCACAATAATTTCATCTCCACTGAGTGCTACTGAGTGGCAGGAATTTTGCACAAATAAGGTGCTTCAGCAGGAGGATGTCACATTTGGGATAATTACATGCCTTGTTTGTCTCCTGGGAGAACAGCTGGGGGTGGCTGTCCTCTTGCACACAGAGTCAGTCCTCAGCAGGCCCCCTCTGTCAGCTCTCAGCAGCTCTCTCCTGAGACCCCCAAACCAAGATTGCATTTCATCCCCCAGAGAATGCTGATCAGGATCGTGGGCCCATGGGTGTTTGAAAAATGCCTGTGGCTTGACTGACTAGAGTCCTTTTATTTGGTGAAAATGTATAAAATAGGAAGTGAAGAACAATTTCCTTTTTTATCTTTTTCCTTGTGAAAGAGAAATGCTACCAACACTCACTGACTGGCAATAATATCATTTTTTCCCTCACATCAGATTTATTAACTATTAACTCAGTTGGTTTTAAAAATAAGTGACAGAGGGCTTTTCACTTCTAGTGATGGGGAGGAAGCTTACATCAAACTAATCCTCCTGTCAATAACAATTATAAACCTCAAAAAAAATTGCCCACTGATGAGTAATCAAAGAAGATACAGTCTAGAATGGATACAACCTTTGAATTCAGGGACGTAAAAAAGGAGACATCTTCTTTCCCAGAGGACATTCTCCAGTCCTCAAGGTGCACTGGGAATGGAATTCAAGAGTTACTGGACTGGGGATAGACATGAGGGTCTGAGACTACAAGTACACCTGGCAAGTGAGGAGGAGATTCCAGAAAGCAGGATGCAGAGAAAGTGGAGCCTCAAGATCTGCAAACTGACTTATGCAGAATCCGTGTCTGAGTCCTGAAGGATGTGTGTGGACTGAAACTCCAAGAAACCCACAGGGAGCTGGAAGCCTGGAAGAGCAGGCAGAGAGCAGCTGTGCAGTGCTGGGAAGACAAAGTTAGGAATTCAAGTCCCATCAAGTTAGAGGGCGCACACTAGGAACCTTCCACTGAAACTCCAGAAAAACCATGCCTTCAGAGTAGATAACATTAGAGACCTAAGGGCTATGACAGGAGAATCACAATACATAAATTGTAACAAAAGCCAGAACCAAGTCTCTACAATATCAAGGTGTTATGCAGGGTTCAGGTAACTTCACTACCTGATAGAACCAACTCAACACTCTCCAAAAGAAGACAACAGATGTGGAAATTAGCAAGGAGTGGTATTCAGTGACTATGATAAAATAGGCTGCCCAGGTGGCATTAGTGGTAAAAGCCCGTCCGCCAGTGCAGGAGACACAAGAGACACCAGCTCGATCCCTGGGTGGGGAAGACCCCTGGGGAAGGAAACGGCAGCCCGCTCCAGTGTTCTTGCCTGGAGAACCCCATGGACGGAGGAGCCTGGTGGGCTGGAGCCCATGCGGTTGCAAAGAGTTGGGCACGACTGAAGCAACTGAGTATGCATGCACACGTGACAAAGATGGATATAATGGATGAAGAGATAGGGAATTAAAAAAAGATCTGGGGATCCTAAAAATGAACACAATGGAAATTGTAGAGCTGAAAAACACAACGCTTGCTAGTTAAAAAATCATTGAATAGTACTGGCAACATGTTGGATAACGCAGAAGAAAGGATTATTGAGCTTGAGGAATGGTCAATAAAATTGCCTAAACTGAAGGAAAGAGTGAAAAAGATATTTTAAGAAACCCAGGTTCCAGGGATCCAGGCTACCACAGAGGTCACTCGATGCTAACCAAGGCACCAAGGTAATTCAATGGAAAAAGGAAAATCTATTCTTTAGCAAGTGGAGCTGAAACAGCTGAATATCAATAGAGAAAATAAAGTTGGACCCTTAACTAACACCTTACAGAATAATTAAATTGTGAAAGATTTTAGACCTAAACTTAAAAGCTAAAACTGTAAGCTTTCTAGAAGAGAATGGAGAAGAACGTTATGAAACCTTTCAGTAGGGAAAGATTTCTTGGACAGTATATAAAAAGCTCAGTCCTGCCAGACTCTTTGCAGCCCCATGGACTGTAGCCTACCAGGCTCCTCCATCCATGGGATTTTCCAGGCAAGAGTACTGGAGTGGGTTGCCATTCCCTTCTCCAGGGGATCTTCCTGACCTAGGGATTGAACCCAGGTCTCCCACATTGCAGGCAGATGCTTTTTACTGTCTGAGCCACCAGGGAAGCCCTTATAGAAAAACACTAATCATCAAATAAGAAATTGATAGATTAGATTTTGTCACAATTAAAAATGTCTGCTTATTTAAAAACTTCATTACAAAAATGAAACACAAGCCATAGATGGGAGAAAAAGTTCCTAATTCATGGATATGACAAAGCACTTCATCCAGAATGATGAAAGACTTCCTACAACTCAACAAGAAAAGATAAATGAGTCATCTAAATAATGGACAAGAGATTTGAAGACTGAACAGACACTTCATATAAGAAGGTTTACAGAGGGTGTGGAGACAAGGGAATACTCCTATACTGCTGGTGGGAAGGTGAAATTGTGCAGCCACTATGGAGAATGAAGTTTCCTTAAAAAACTAAAAGTAGAGCTACCATATGACCCAGCAATCCCACTCCTGGGCATATTTCCAGGAAAGAACAAACTCTAATTAGAAAATATACAGGCATCCCAATGCTTGGAGCAGCACGATTTCCAGTAGTCAAGACACAGAAGCAACCTAAAAATGTCTATGGACAAATGAGTGGATAAAGAAGATGTGGTGTATCTATACAATGGAATATTACTCAGCCACTAAAAAGAATGAAATAATGCCATTTGTAGCAACATGGATGGACCTAGAGATTATCATACTGAGTAAAGCAAGACAGAGAAAGACAAATGTCATATATCACTTATATGTAGAGTCTTAAGGTCATACAAATGAACTTACTTACAAAGCAGAAATAGACTCACAGACATAGAAAACAAATTTATGTTTACCAAGGGGGAAGGGGAGGAGAGGGGTAAATTAGCTTGGGGTTAACAGATACACACTACTATATATAAAATGAAAAACAAGGACACACTCTATGGCCCAGGGAACTATATTCAATATCTTGTAATAACTTGTAATGGAAAAGTATGGGAAAGGAATATATATATATATATATACACACACACACACGTATTTATATATATTATATAAAAACTGAATTGCTTAACTGTACACCTAAGACTAACACAACACTGTAAATCAACTAGACTTCAGTAAGAAGTTCTTTGAAAAAACATACACAAATGACCAAAAAGTGCAGGAAATATGTTCAACATCCTTGTCATTAGGAATATGTAAAGTGAAACCGCAGTGAGATCCATTTTCATCTGCCAGATTGCCCATCATTGGAAAGATGGACAAGGCCAAATGTGGGTAATGTGTAGCAGCTGGGACTCTCGCACAAGGCTGGTGGGAGTATGGCATTGTACAGCCAGTTTGGAATGCTGGTTGGGAGTTTCTTAGAGACGTAACACACCCTGTGATCTGGTCATTAGACTCAGTGGTATTTGCCTAAGGGAAATGAAAAACATGTCCACAAAAAGACATGTGCAAGAATGTTCAGAGTAGCCCAAAGCCAAAAGCAACCCAATGTCTATCAATAGGTGCATGGATTAGCAAATTATAGTTATAGAGCAATAGTACTAGGCAATATAAACTAACAAACCCCTAAGACAGACAATAATGTGGATGAATCGCTGAAAAACAATGGTGAGTGAAAGAAATCAGACACAAAAATGTGTGTATTGAATAGTTCTGTTTATATGAAACTCTAGAACAGAAACTCTAAGCTGTGGAGATAGAGATAGAAGAGTGATGGCCTCTGAAGGACTCATCTCACATGCTGGCGGAGTAATGCGCAACTTCTCCAAGCCAAACAGAACCATGAACAGCAAACTTCCAGATGTTCAAGCTGGATTTAGAAAAGGCAGAGGAACCAGAGATCAAATTGCCAACATCCATTGGATCATCAAAAAGCAAGAGAGTTCCAGAAAAGCATCTACTTCTGCTTTATTGACTACGCCAAAGCCTTTGACTGTGGATCACAACAAACTGTGGAAAATTCTTCAAAAGATGGGAATACCAGACCACCTGACCTGCCTCCTGAGAAACCTGTATGCAGGTCAAGAAGCAACAGTTAGAACTGGACATGGAACAACAGACTGGTTCCAAATAGGAAAAGGAGTATGTCAAGGCTGTATATTGTCACCCTGCTTATTTAACTTACATGCAGAGTATGTCATGTGAAATGCTGGGCTGGATGAAGCACAAGCTGAATCAAGATTGCCGGGAGAAATATCAATAACCTCAGATATGCAGATGACACCACCCTTACAGCAGAAAGCAAAGAAGAACTAAAGAGCCTCTTGATGAAAGTGAAAGAGGAGAGTGAAAAAGTTGGCTTAAAACTCGACATTCAGAAAACTAAGATCATGGCATCTCTGTTCCATCACTTCATGGCAAATAGATGGGGAAACAGTGGAAACAGTGAAAGACTTATTTTTGGGGGCTCCAAAATCACTGCAGATGGTGACTGCAGCCATGAAATTAAAAGACGCTTGCTCCTTGAAAGAAAAGTTATGACCAACCTAGACAGCATATTAAAAAGCAGAGACATTACTTTGCCAACAAAGGTCTGTCTGGTCAAAGCTATGATTTTTCCAGTAGTCCTGTATGGATGTGAGAGTTGGACTATAAAGAAAGCTGAGGGCTGAAGAATTGATGCTTTTGAACTGTGGTGTTGGAGAACACTCTTGAGGGTCCCTTGGACTGCAAGGAGATCAAACCAGTCCATCCTAAAGGAGATCAGATCAGTCCTGGGTGTTCATTGGAAGGACTGATGCTGAAGCTGAAACTCAATACTTTGGCCACCTGATGTGAAGAATCGACTCATTAGAAAAGACCCTGATGCTGGGAAAGATTGAGGGCAAGAGGAGAAGGTGGACAACAGAGGATGAGATGGTTGGATGGCATCACCGACTCAATGGACATGAGTTTGAGCAAGCTCTGGGAGTTGGTGATGGACAGGGAAGCCTGGCGTGCTGCAGTCCATGGGGTCGCAAAGAGTTGGACACGACTGAGCGACTGAACTGAACTGCAGGATGAGTGGACTGACTCCAAAGAGGCACAGGGGAACACTGAGTGATGCGACCGCTCTGTGCCTTCCACGAGGTGGTTGCTGCATAGGGAAAACAACCGTCCAGATTTATCTGGGTATTATGGATGGAAGTCTGTAACATTGTATAGGAGGTGGTGACCAAAACCCTCCTCAAGAAAAAGAAAGGCAAGAAAGAAAAAATGGCTGCCTGAGGAGGCCTTACAAATAGCTGAGAAAAGATGAGAAGTGTAAGGCAAAGGAGAAAAGGAAAGATATTCCCATTTGAATGCAGAGTTCCAAAGAATAGCCAGGAGAGGTAAGAAAGCCTTCCTCAGCGATCATTGCAAAGAAACAGAGGAAAACAATAAATGGAAAAGACTAGAGATCTCTTCAAGAAAATGAGAGATACCAAGGGAACATTTCATGCAAAGATGGGCACAATAAAGGACAGAAACAGTATGGACCTAACAGAAGCAGAAGATATTAAGAAGAGGTGGCAAGAATACACAGAAGAGCTGTACAAAAAAGATCTTCATGATCCAGATAATCACTATGGTGTGATCACTCACCTAGAGCCAGACATCCTGGAATGCGAAGTCAAGCGGGCCTTAGGAAGCATCACTATGAACAAAGCTATGGAGGTGATGGAATTCCAGCTGAACTATTTCAAATCCTAAAAGACGATGCTGTGAAAGTGCTGCACTCAATATGCCAGCAAATATGGAAAACTCAGCAGTGGCTAGTTTTCATTCCAATCCCAAAGAAGAGCAATGCCAAAGAATGTTCAAACTACTGCACAATTGCACTCATTTCACATGCTAGCAAGGTAATGCTCAAAATCACTTCAAGCTAGGCTTCAACAGTACATGAACTAAGAACTTCCAGATGTTCAAGCTGGATTTAGAAAAAGCAGAGGAACCAGAGATCAAATTGCCAACATCCATTGGATCATAGAAAAAGCAAGAGAATTCCAGAAAAACATCTATTTCTGCTTCATTGACTATGCTAAAGCCTTTGACTATGTGGATCACAACAAACTGGAAAATTCTTAAAGAGATGGGAATACCAGACCACCTTACTTGCCTTCTGAGAACTCTGTATCCAGGTCAAGGAGCAACATTTAGAAATGAACATGAAACAACAGGCTGGTTCCAAATAGGAAAAGGAGTATGTCAAGGCTGTATATTGTCACCCTGCTTATTTAACTTATATGCAGAGTACATCATGTGAAATGCTGGGCTGGATGAAGCACAAGCTGGAATCAAGATTGCTGGGAGAAATATCAACAACCTCAGATATGCAGATGATACCACCCTAATGGCAGAAAGTAAAGAGGAACTAAAGGAGCTCTTGATGAAAGTAAAAGAGGAGAGTGAAAAAGTTGGCTTAAAGCTCAACATTCAGAAAATGAGATCATGGCATCTGGCCCCATCACTTCATGGCAAATAGATGGGGAAACAATGGAAACAGTGACAGACTTTATTTTCTTGGGTTCCAAAATCACTGTGGATGGTGACTGCAGCCATGAAATTAAAAGACACTTGCTCCTTGGAAGAAAAGCTATGACCAACCAAGACAGCATATTTAAAAACAGAGACATTACTTTGCCAACAAAAATCCATAGAGTCAAAGCTATGGTTTTTCCAGTAGTCATGTACAGATGTGAGAGTTGGACCATAAAGAAGGCTGAGAGCCAAAGAATTGATGCTTTTGAACTGTGGTGTTGGAGAAGACTCTTGAGAGTCCCTTGGACTGCAAGGAGATCAAACCAGTCCATCCTAAAGGAAATCAGTCCTGCATATTCATTGGAAGGACTGATGCTGAAGCTGAAGCTCCAATACTTTGGTCACTTTATACGAAGAGCTGACTCACTGGAAAAGACCCTGATCCTGGGAAAGATTGAAGGCAGGAAAGGAAGGGAGCCACAGAGGATGAGATGGTTGGATGGCATCACCAACTCAATGGACATGAGTCTGAGCAAACTCTGGGAGATGGTGAAGGACAGGGAAGCCTGGCGTGCTGCAGTCCATGGGGTCACAAAGAGTCAGACACGACTGAGCAACTGAACAACAACAACAAAGGGCTTTCTGAGACCTACTACTTTTAGACGAAGATGGATAACCCCAAAAAAGTAGAGCCAGTTGGTCACAGTACAAGGACGCATATACACATTGGTCACAGTTCACAGAAATTTTGCATGCATGTCCAAGCGCATGCACACTATTATGTATAAATTATACAATTTTTTTTAAAAGTACCTAAAGATGAGGATGAAGGCCTTCCTTGAAGTTCTGTTAGGTAAAACTCCAGGCTCCCAATGCAGGGCACCCGAGTTAGATCCCTGGTTGGGGAAGGTAGATCCCACATGGGTGCTGCACCTGAGAGTCCTCCTGCCACAATTAAGAAGTTCATGTGCTGCAGTGAAGACCCCCTGAGCCTCAAATAAGACCTGGTTCAGCCAAAATAATAAATAGATAAGTATATTTTTAAAAAATGATGATGAGAAAACTAAACCAATGAAAACATAAGGAGGCGACAGAAGAGAGCATTGGCCCCCTCTAAGTGTTGTGTTAGACTTATGGTTACAGTGTAATGACTTTTGAAAACCCATAACGTGACACATGGCTGACTACACACCACCTCTATGTGTCCAGGATGCCGTGAAGGGGTATTTGGTGTCAGCCTGTTTGACCCCCTTTTCCTGGGATTGTCAAGAGGTAGGAGTGGTTCCACCTACTTCTCCCCTATCATTTGGGGTGGGGTCTCAGATAGCCATTGACATGCTGCTTTGCTGCAGAAGGACCACAGGTAGCATCAGGACATGGAAACAAAGAGGTGATTTTCCCACAATCCAGTTCGGCCCACTGTGGCCGTTGTGAAAGGAATCCCGAAGCTCACATCCGTTCTTCCCCTCCCGCTTGCTCATCGTGTTTCCTGTGGTCCGGTCTCCCTGTGAGCTTTTCTGTCCTTGTGGTCACTGAGCATCTGTGACCTGGAAGGCAGGGCCAGGGCGACTCTGGCTGTGTTTGATCTGCCCTGTTTTCTGTCCCGTACTGCAAGGTGATCTGAGATGTGGGCTGGTTCCTGTGGCGTATTTGACAGTTTGTATACATCTGTGCATCTGGTGAGGCTTTTTCTTTTCTGGTTTGCAGCCAAGTTTATTTTTTCACTGAAGCACGTGGCAACTCTGGGCTTCCCAGGTGGCAAAGTGGTAAAGAACCCACCTGCCAATGCAGGAGACATGAGAGACGCAGGTTCAATCCCTGGGTCAGGAAGATCCCTGGAGGAGGAAATGGCAACCCACTCCAGTATTCTTGCCTGGGAATCCCATGGACAAAGGAGCCTGGTGGGCTATGGTCCATAGGGTCGCAAAGAGTTGGACATGACTGAAGCAACTGAACATGCATAGTTGATTTACAATATTAGATTAGCTTCAGGTATACAACATAGTGAGTCAATGTTTTTATAGGTTATACTCCATTTAGTGTTATTATAACGCATTGGCTCTATACTCCTTACTGTACACACATCCTTGTAGCTTATCTTTGGTGAGTGTGGACGCCTGCCCCAAGGTCACAGGGGCAAGGCCGTGACCCAAGGCCAGAGAAGCAGAGCCCAGAGCCAAGGTCACCTCGGAAAGTGACTGAGCCCCGTTATAACCATTGCCAGATCTTCACCAGCAGGCTTCCTGAATCTAAATTTGGCAGAAATGCCCACCTCAGTGATCAGCACATAGCTCCCTAACCAATCACTTAATGCCAACCTTCTGGCAGGAATTTCCTTTGTCTTGAGGCTATAAAAAGTGGCTATGAACCCACAAAAAGTGTTGCCTCTCCCTGGCCTGTTAGAAGGTGGCCCACTGTACTTGCTGCACCCTGATTATCTCTGCTCTTTGTTCTTAATAAACTCACCCCCTTCTGAAACTGTGTCGGGAGATTCTTTTCCAACCCGCGCTGGGACTGCAGGACAGGGAGTCACCCCGAGGTCACTGGGTTTCTCCAGCCCTTACACGGACCAGTTAGCAAATGGAGATTTTCCCCCTGAAGAATCGCTGTATTTATGAGCAAATAGCATCCTTATCAGCTGCTCAGCACCACTCCTCTCTGGCGGGGACTGAATGCACATGTTTCAGGTCTTTCTCATTATTTTAGGAAGATGCTCGCCGTATTTTTGGCAGTAGCTTTGAAGAGCGCTCTGTGTGCTGAATTTGCCAATATTAAAATAGCACAAACATTTCCCTACGTTTTGGTTCTACTGAAGAGCACTCTGAAGACTTTCTCGTGAGAAATTCACTGGAAATTTTGTCTACTTTAAGATAGCACCAAACAATTGAGGACAGCCTGGAGCGGCCTGAGCTTTGCCTCGTGTGACTGTCTACTGTGACAGTGCTCAAGGGTTCCGGGCTAAGATGAAGCGCTCAGTGCCAGCACTCAGGCTATTTTAGGAACATAATAGAAAAATAGTTCGCCACTTACTCATTTGCAGTCTGCGCTCAAGTTGGAGTTCTTGATATCCACACCCCCAGACAAAGAGCGGTTTGTAAAATTTGTTACAAGCAGTGTCTAAAATTCAGCTTTGCCTCAAGCAGAACAAAAGTTATAAGGTTTTATTCTTAGGAAACATTTTTTTTTTTTTGGTTTGTTTATTCACAGTAAAATCTAATCACTATGCAAGTTAGCATCACTGGGATGATTAAATGAAATAACAACCCTGCCAAGTGCCCAGCAGAGTCCAGCCCACTGGAAGTGTACATTAGTGCACCTACTGTGTGCAAGGCAGCCAGGAAGAAAGCAGGATGAGCAAGACCCGGTTCCTGTCCCCTGTGGGTCTCAAGGCAGCAAAAGGAGGCCTAGACTGGCTCTGCTCCAGCGGAACTTCTCTCTGGGAAAATCAGGCAGGAGCAGCACAGTCCTGTGGATGCACTGGACTTATTCCTACAGGAAGAAGTGGAAACCTCGGAAAGCCCAGGCAGTGAGGTGATGAGCTGCAGCCTTGCATTTACCCAGGCATTACAGCCACAGCAGGCTTCCCTAGTGGCTCAGACGGTAAAGCGTCCACCTGCAATGCGGGAGACCTGGGTTCAATCCCTGGGTCGGGAAGATCCCCTGGAGAAGGAAATGGCACCCCACTCCAGTACTCTTGCCTGGAGAATCCCATGGACAGAGGAGCCTGGTGGGCTACAGTCCATGGGGTTGCAAAGAGTCAAACATGACTGAGTGACTTCACTTTTCACTTCACAGCCACAGTTTCACTGCCCAAAGGGCACAAGTGTTAAACCCCAAAAGGTAGCAGGATGCGCTATCCCAAAATATGCCTTTTTGGTATGAGGCTTATTCTGAGCTGATTGAGAGACGGCAGACATACACTTCCCAGGTGGCTCAGTGGTAAAGAATCCACCTGCCAATGCAGGAGATGCAAGAGACACAGGTTCGATCCCTGGGTCAGGAAGATCCCCTGGAGGAGGAAATGGCAACCCACTCCAGTATTCTTGCCTGGAGAATCCCATGGACAGAGGAGCCTGGTGGGCTACAGTTCATGGGGTCTCAAAGAGTCAGACTGAGCGCGCGTGCACACAAACCCAGGAAAAGCCCAGCAAGCAGAGTAGGAGTTGCCCTCCTCCTTTCTTAAAATACTTGGATCGCTCAGTTTTTTAAATATTTATTTTTATTTATTTGGCTGCACCAGGCCTTAGTTGCAGCATGTGGGATCTTCAGTTGCGGCGTGTAAACTCTTAGCTGTCTCGTATGGGATCTAGTTCCCTGACCAGGGATTGAACCTGGGCCCCTGCATTGGGAGCACAGAGTCTTAGCCACTGGACCACCAGGGAAGTCCCAAATTTGCCCTTTGGTAAGAGAAATTTGCACATCTTAAGGGTGTCTCCATGTATAAAGGGGGTCTCCCTCTCTGCACCACGAATAGAAGACGGCTGTAAATCACAAGAAACCCTTATCAGTCGTGAAGGCACCATTTAGATCCGCAAGCAAACCTCACCCCTGTTTACTTGCTAAAATCCCACGACTGAATCCCCACCTTTCTGTTTTGTCATTAGTTAAGATGGGATTTGGAACTTCCCAGGTGGCACTAGTGGTAAAGAACCTGCCTGTCAATGCAGGAGACATAAGAGATGCGGATTCGATCCCTGGGTCAGGAAGATCCCCTGGAGGAGGGCACCGGCCCACTCCAGTGTTCTTGTCTAGAGAATCCCCATGGACAGAGGAGCCTGACAGGCTACAGTCCATGGGATCAGGAGTCGGACACGACTGAGAAACTAAGCAGCACAGCACAAATATGTTACTAAACTTCAGTTTGCCTTTCTCCTGTTACTCTTTTATTTCAGAGATCTCAGCCAAGAACTGGGAAGGAACCATCTGTCTCTCTCCAGGGAGCCCCCCATCCTGTTACACTGAGAAGGGGACTCAGGCTCCTTGCTCAGCCCCAGACCTTAGCTGCTGACCAAAGCCGCTGTCTGTCCTGACAGGACAGAGATGAGAGGCCCGCTCCCGGGAGGAGGGCCTGTGGCCTTGAGGAGGAGGAGGATGTGGGAGGCAGGGACAGGGCTGAGGTTGGGCCGGGGCCAGTCCCGGAAGGACGGACGGACAGCTTCCAGAACAAGCCCAGATAAGGGGACAAAGACACGTCTGTGCGCGGCTGAGAGCGAGCAAAGACGAGACCGACAGGGCCACCATGCACAGGTCTGCTCGTGTGAGTATGAGTGTATATATGTTTGTGTGTGTGTTCGTGTCAAGTACATCCCTAACTCTCCGCTTCCCAGTCTAGAGCAAGACCTTGCTTTTGTCTGATGGTTGATAATTGTATTGTAGGGAAAACCATCCATTCAGATTACTGCAGCATATTCCATATTCGAATGATTTCAGTTTCTAAAGGAAATGGGGCGCCTATTCACTCACTGATTCATTCATTCACGTGGCGCTTTCATTCTGCCTTGCTTCAGATGAAAAGCCTGACTTTGTTTTTGTGGTTTTCATTCACCCGCTGGTCACTCGCTCACTCACCAGTTCAGTGAGTGTTTCCTGAGTGTCCTGCGGGAACAAGGTGAGTGGGCCTCCTCCACCCTTTGAAAGTGTCTGGGGTGAAGTTTTTTCTGGTGTCCTCGAGACACCCTGTCTCACGTTCGATCACAGCGCTTCCTGCGCTTGTTGCGGCTTCCCAGTTTCCATTCTTGCTGCAAAGAATCTCCCCGCAGACTTGCCCCACCCTGTTCAGGTCCTGGGAAGACGACTTGCACTCTGCTGTGTTTGGGGAGGGCCACTGTGTGCTCAGGCCACAGGACTTAGGGAGAAGGGTCCCCCACAGCACACCCGGAGAAGGGAGATGGGGTCAGATCAGACACCTGTCGTCACCAGCGTGGCCTTCCAGGCTGGTGGCTCTTCAGTGCACCAGCTACACGTCTCTGGGTGGGCGAGGGTGGACGCTGCGTGTTTGTGATGATTCTGAGTGTCTTTCATACTCTCGGGGGCTGACCCGTATACTCTTATTGTGCAGCTGACACGAATCGTTTAATGTTTATATTGGTACTGAATTTGTGACGTTTTCTTTGGCATTCCTCATCCTGCAGTAAGCTCCCCGAGGGCACTTCTAGACGCCCTTGTAGGTCTTGGCACAGTTATGGGGACACGGGATGAGTTGTGATAGGAGCCGAATGGAGAAAAAGTTTTGAGATCTATTATGTAAGAGAAAAGCTGTGTCCGCTGCATCTCGTGCTGGTCAGCCTGCTCTCAGGAGTCAGTCTGGCTCTGGGAGGAAATGTGGGTGGGACACGGACACAGCATCCAGAAGGGCTACTGGGAGGCCTGGCACTGTGGGGGAGCCGAGCAGACTGTGGGCGCGGCGAGGGCCGGGGCAGGCGTGGGTGCAGGTCACAGGGCAAGCGGAGGAAGGGGTTTCTCGGGGTCAGGCAGAGGGAGGCTGGGGCGCCGTGGCAGAAGCAGAGACCCTCAGATGAACCTCCCGCCAAAGAGACCCCTGAGGAGGGGCTGGCCTCAAGCTGGGTGGGTTTCCCCCATGTCCATTTCCTGGACCACTAATTCCAGGACATGCTAACAGGCAGTCCGTGAAAAATGTGTCTGGGCTCCAGCAAATGGGGGACGTGCTGGTTTCAATGTGGGGGCTCCTGTGTACCAACATGCCTTGACTCTCCAAGAAGGGATCACAAGGAACCATCACTTCAGACCCATCTGACCTCAGATCTTGTCCTGGAAACACATCACACATCTAGAATCCACAGAGCCCACTTTGGGGATAACAGAGAACAGCGTGTCTGATAAGACCGAGGCCACGGGCCCTTCCGGCTCTGAGATTGCAGCAGGGAGGTTCATCCACTGCGCTGGGTGCTTTGCAAGGCTGCCCTGTCCGCTGGGTGACTCATAGCAACGGCAATTTACTCCTCACTGTCCCGGTGGCTGGGAAGGCAAGATCATGGGCAGTTTCAGGGTCTGGTGGTCTGCTTCCCGGTTCACCGTGTGCTCTCAGGGTCGAGGCAATGGGAGATCTCTCTTCAGTACCTTTTACAAGAACCAGAATCCTATTCGTGAGAACGCTGCCCTCATCCCCTATTCTCTTCCCAAAGACCCCACTCCTAAAACTATCACATTGAGGATTAGATTTCAACATGTGAATTTTGGGGGAGTACAAATATTTTAAAAAGTTAAGATTATGGCATCCAGTCCCATCACTTCATGGCAAATAGAAGGGGAAAAGGTGGAAGCAGTGACAGATTTTATTTTCTTGGGCTCCAAAATCACTGCAGATGGTGACTGCAGCCATGAAATTAAAAGACACTTGTTCCTTGGAAGGAAAGCTATGACAAACCTAGACAGCATATTAAAAAGCAGAGACATCACTTTGCTGACAAAGGTCCATATAGTCAAAGCTATGATTTTTCCAGTAGTCATGTATGGATGTGAGAGTTGGACCATAAAGAAGACTGAACACTGAAGAATTGATGCTTTTAAACTGTGGTGTTGGAGAAGACTCTTGAGAGTCCCTTGGACTGCAAGAGATCAAACCAGTCAATCCTAAAGGAAATCAGTCCTGAATATTCATTGGAAGGACTGATGCTGAAGCTGAAGGTCCAATACTTTGGCCACTTGATGTGAAGCAATGAATCCTTGGAAAAGACCCTGATGCTGAGAAAGATTGAAGGCAGGAGGAGAAGGGGACGACAGAGGATGAGATGGCTGGATGGCATCACCGACACGATAGACGTGAGCTTGGGAAAACTCTGGGAGACGGTGAAGGACGGGGAAGCCTGGTGTGTGTAGCCCTTGGGGTTGCAAAGAGTCGGACAGGAATGAGCAACTGAACAACAACAAGAAGCATTCAATCCATCAGAGTGGCTTTCTGAACAATCTGGAATCAGGATGCATTTTAGGTACATCTACCCTGAGGTGCTGAAACAATACAAGACAGATTGGCTGATGAGCTCTGGAGTCTGTAGGCAGCTTAATGATAATTATTAAAGTAACAGGCATCGCTCTGCAGGGTACCTGCACAGCTCAGGAGGCGCCCTTCTGCTCAGAGCTTCCTCTTTCCACCATGTTTGTCATGGTCCCCCCATCTCTCCCCACCTCCTCCAGCTTCCTCAGCAGCTGACAGGCCGTGGGTGACCGTATGGGGAGCCAGGCTGGGGCAGGGGAGGGACTGATGGTGGGGCAGGGCTGCCCCCTTGTCAGTCCCAGAGCCATGGGCTGCTGTGAGTGCTGAGAGGCAGAGCAGCAGGCAGGAGATGGGGGGACACTCAGAGGACCCCTGAAGCTGACAGCTCTTCCCTTCCAGGTCTGGCTGCCCTCTGTCTTGTCAGACACGAGTAGATGTCCAACAAAATCCCTTTTATTCCAATAAGCTTGAGTTGGTTTGGTGACTTGCAACCAAAAGAGTGTTTTCAAAGTCTCCTTGTGAGTGTCTGCCGTTTCAGGCTCCATGCTGGGTCTTGTCCACACCTGACATGTTAGCACTCACATCTTCACGTGGCTAAGGCCCGACTTTATTCATCATTTACAGATGACCTGAGGTTCAGGGAGGTCGTGTGACCTGCGAAGGTCACACAGCCAGCAAAGGTCAGAGCCTCTGACGCCAGGGCTGTGGCTCAGCCTCTCTCTGCACTTGCCGAGCTGCACTCCCCTCTCTGCAGTGGGCAGGGCAGGGTAGGGGCCCGGTGGACCCCAGACTGGCCCCCAGGGGGAGCAGGTGATGGGGGATTCCAGCTTCAGGCAAGAGCCCCATTGCTCTGAGGGCTCCCCCAGATGGCATCCTGTCTGCAGAGCAGGTGGCCGTGAGGAGCCCCACCCCGCTGGGGGTGGGAAGGTGATCTCCAGGTGAGGACTCCTGCCTGGTCTCCGGGCTCTGTCACCCAGGAGGTGACAGCACCAGCTCAGCCCCTCGTTCCCTGCTGCAGCTCCCCCATCTCCACTGCCCCCTCCCCCTCCCCCGCTTCCACTCCCACTCCCCACCACCCCTCCCCCTCCCCCTCCCCCGCTTCCACTCCCCACTACCCCTCCCCCTTCCCCTCCCCCACCCCCTTCCCACCAGCCCTCCCCGTCCCCTGCTTCCACTCCCCAACGCCCCCCCACTCTAGCCCCACCCCATCCCAGTCCAGCCCCAGGGCAGGGACACCATGTTGCCAATCCTTCAGTTGTGAAGAGTGAGCAGGAGGTCTGCTGCAGGGAATCCTGTCCGCACAGCAGATCTTGCAGGAGCTCGACTGAAGCGGTTCAAGACTCTGCAGTGCTGGGGGTAACCCGCCGCCCCTCTAGAAGGCCACCGCTGTCACGGCCCCACGGTCCCGTGGTCTCCATCTGCTTTCTTGGCTCCTGCTGTCATGGCCCAATGCTTAACCAGAGAAGGGAACTCTCTTAGTCACTCGGAACCAACAGGTGACACAGGGCGTGTGCATTCGTGTCACCAGCGCTACCTCTGCTGCGGAGACCCTGGGCACAGCCCTGGCACCTCGGGCCCAGGTGGGGCTCTCGTGTGTGACCCGTGCAGACATGCGGGGCCGCGCTCAGGAGGGCCCCGGTCTTGGCGTGACGTTCTGTGTTGGCCTACTGACCTCCCAAAGGGCATGAGCTGGTCTAAGTTCTGTACCAGTGTCCTGGGAGCGATGTAACAAGTCACCACAGCCTGGAGGGCTTAAACCCATAGGCGAGTGTGGTCTCACGGTCCGGGAGGCTTGGAAGTCAAGGTGTGGGTGGAGTTGGTCCCTTCTGGACGCTCTGAGGGCATCCATGCCTCTGTCCTGGCTTCCAGGGGTTGTTAGCAACCCTTGGTGTTCCTTGGATGTGAATCACACTCTTCAAGTCAGTACAGTCAGGAGCTGCTCCTCATGGAGACAGATCTACACAGAACCTACAATGTGTGTTGACCTTCTCATGAGTATTTATGATGTCCATGGTGTCATGAGTTGAATTGTGTCCCCCCAGAACCTGCATGTTGAAGTCCTGAGCTCCAGCCCCCTAAATGTGACTGTATTTGGAGTTCAGTTCAGTCACTCAGTTGTGTCTGACTTTTTGCAACCCCATGGACTGCAGCATGCCAGGCTTCCCTGTCCATCACCAACTCCCAGAGCTTGCTCAAACTCATGTCCATCGAGTCAGTGATGCCATCCAACCATCTCATCCTCTGTTGTCCCCTTCTCCTGCCTTCAGTCTTTCCCAGCATCAGGGTCTTTTCCAATGAGTCAGCTCTTCACATCAGGTGGCCAAAGTACTAGAGTTTCAGCTTCAGCATCAGTCCTTCCACATTGGAGAGAGGGTCTTTACAGAGGCCATCGAGTTGCAGTGAGGTCGTTAGGGTGGGCCCTGGTCCCACATGACCAGTGCCCTTATCAAAGGGGAAGGATGGACGCAGACACACTCTCACGGGGAGAACGCCTTGTGCAGATAAAGGCAGAGATGGAGGTGGTGCTTTTATGAGGCCAAGAGTGGCGAAGGCTACAGCAAACCCCCAAAGCAGGGGAGAGGCTTCAAGCAGCTTCCTTCTCTCAGCTGCAGAGGGAGCCAACGTGCCCACACAACGTTTGGGGGGAGAAAGCGCTGCTTCTCCACTTTTTAAGGAGATGGGTTTTCCCTACATCTGGATCTCCCCATAGTCCTGCCTGGCTCCCTCTGAACGTCGCTGACAGCATCCTGGCTGGTCCCCTTGCTGCCTACTCCCTTGTCCTGGCTGAGGACGTGGACACAGCGGTCTGCAGCCTCTGTGGTGCTCATGCCACCCAAGGCTTCTCAGGTGTGGACTGTGACCCCTCTGATGAGCCTCGGCACTGGGGAAGGTCCGGGTGGGTGGGTGCTGGGGGAGGTCAATTCCAGAGCCTCGTCCTTAGGGAGGGCAGCCAGGGAATCTCAGCAGAAGCTGAGGAACCGCTGGGAAAGGAGGGAATCCAATGGTCTGTGGTTCAGACAACTCTTAGATTTAAGAATCCCACATCCCAGTCTCAGAAGTTAATCTAAATCGAGCTGAAGTCCCCCCTCTCGCCATCGTCCCAGTTTTGCGTTTCCCCAAGGCTGCCTTGTGTGCCCCACGGCTGGCTGGGCAGGAGGCTGAGTAATTTCACCGTCAGCATGAAATGTAGCTAAAAGCAGCAGATGAGCTCAAGAACTGAATCATTTCCTCAGTCTGCCCTCTGGATTCTAGGTGCTTTCTGCATGTGGGGCTGCAGCTGAGTCAAAGGCTGTATTATCATCAAGTCCATTGAGAAGTATTCCCAGTTTGTCCTCCAGAAAAACAAACATTCTCAGCAGCAGTTTCTAGAAGTGTCTCGACTCTCCTTAAGTGAAGGAGCCTGTGTATGGAGCCAAGCACCTAGCTGATAAATTGATGTTGAACCTATGTTAACTCCAGCACCCCATGGCCCAGCCACAGCTAGGCTTCACCCCCTAAACAAACACAACTCAACAACTGAAGGTAAAAAGTGATGCCAGGGGTGTTTGAGTTTTAGTAAAGGTGCAGGAGCTTGTCCTGGACTAATCTTCCCACCAAGAACAAAGATAAAATGTAAAATGGGCTTCCCTGGTGGTTCCGATGGTGAAGAATCTGCCTGCAATGCAGGAGACCTGGGTTTGACCCTGGGCTGGGAAGATCCCCTGGAGAAGGAAATGGCAACTCACTGCAGTATTCTTGCCTGGGAAATCCCATGGATGGAGAAATCTGGCAGGCTACAGTCCAGGGGGTCGCAAAGAGTCAGGCATGACAGAGCCAGTAACAACCCAAAATGTAAAACATTGTTTCAGGACACTGGAGAGTGACTTGAGGGGACTTGACCCTTGAAAGCAGGGGAACTGCTCTGGATGAAATGCCCATGAGTGTGAACCCTCGGAGGGCTCTTCTCGGTCTGCTCAGGGCGGGGCAGCTAGAACTTACAGGTCTGAGAAGTCAGAGGATGGAGTTTGGTGGCCAGGATGGCTGGAAAAGGAGGGGTGAAATTTTAGTTGCCAAGGGTTTTTTGTTATGAATGGGTGTTGGCTTTTGCAAATGCTTTTTCTGCATCTACTGATACAATCGTGTGATTTTCCTTTCTTAGCTTCTTGATGTGGTGGATTGCATTAACTAATTCTTGAATATTGACCAGCCTTGCATACCTGGGATAAATCCCACTTGGTCATGGTGTAGAACTCTTTTTATACATTGTTGGATTTGATTTGAGAATATTTTGTGGAGGATTTTTGCATCCATGTTCAGAAGCGTTATTGGTCTGTAGTTTTCTTAGAATGTCTCTAGTTTTGGTGTTAGGATATTGCTGGCCCCATAGGAAATATATTTCCATTAGGAAATATTTCCTCTGATTCTATCCTGATTCTATCCTCTGAAAGAGATTGTAGAAAACTGGTGTAATTTCTTTCTTAAATGTTTGGTAGAATTTACAATGAACTCGTTTAGACCTGGAGCTTTCTGTTTTGGAAGATTATTAATTATGGATGCAATTTAAAAAATAATAAATATAGTTTTATTCAGATTATCTATTACTTCTCATGCGAGTTTTGGCAAATCATGTCTTTCAAGAAAGTGGTCCTTTTCATCTAGGTTACCAAATGTGTGGGCAAAGAGTTGTTCATAGCAGCATTTTATTATTGTTTAATGCCCATGAAATCTCAGTGATGTCCCTGTTTTCATTTCCAATGTTAGTAATTTGATTCTTCTTTCCATTTTTCTTAGCCCAGCTAGAGGTTTATTAATTTTATTAATCTTTTCAAAGAACCAGCTTTTGGTTTCTTTGACTTTTTCTACTGATTTCTTATTTTCAATTGCATTGACTTCTACTCTAATTCTTACTAATTTTTCTGCTAACTTTGGATTTAATTTGTTCTTCTTTTTCTAGTTTCCTAAGGTGGAAACTTAAGGCTATTGATTTTAGATCTTCTTTTCTAATATATATATTCAATGCTACAGATTTTCCTCTAAGCACTGCTTTTACCACATCCCACAATTTTGTTGTGTTTTCATTTTCATTTAGTTAAAAATATTTTCAAATTTCTCTTGAGAGTTCTTCTTTGACACATGTATTATTTAGAAGTGTGTTGTTTAATCTACATGTATTTGGAGATTTTCCAGTTATCTTTCTGTTACTGATCTCCAGTGTAATTCCATGTGGTCAGAGAGCAGACACTGTACAATTTCTACCATTTTAAATCTGTTAAGATGTGTCTTATGGCCAAGAAAGTGGTCTGTCTCAGTGAATGCTCCATGTGAGCTTGAGAAATGTGTGCTTGCTGTTGTTGAATGGAGAGGTGAAACCTTGAAAAACAAGGGAGCCCCCAAACACTGTACATTAATGCTCCTCACATCCATAGCAGTCCCCTCAAGAGCTCATGTGCAGGTGAGGTTGCCAGAATCCCAGAGGAAGCAATGCCTGATGCTTTAAAGAGCTGAGCAGTGATTTTCACTGCCGCCCACTCACTGCAGGGAACAGTGAGCTTGGCCTCTAATTTCTGCTCAATAGAGGGGCCTGGTGGACCCCTGAGACTTTCCACTTGAAACCCCAGAAGTTCTTGAGTTTAGGGGCAAAGACTGTGTCCCAGGGCTAAGGTTCACCTTAGGACTGAAGGCAAACTAAAACAGTTTCCATCCCAACAAAGTGTAAAGCACAGTTTCTGCAGTTTAAAGAGGAACCACCAGTAATTTAACTGCCTTCTAGAATCAACTCAATACTTTTCACAGGGAAAGAATCCAGAGTCTCAGCAACACACCATTCACAATGTCTGATACACAGTGATTCCCAGACAAATGGAGAATCAGGAAAATGTGACCTATGGTGAAGAAAAACACAGAAAAGTCAGTCAGTAGAAACAGACCCACAAACCAGAACTGGTAAATAAGGAGCTTAAAATACTATGATAAATACAACAGAGAGTCTATAGGGAAAGATGCATATCATGGGCAAAGAAATGGCAAATTTCAGAACAGAGTCAGAGATTCTAAAACAGAACCAAATGGAAATCATAGAACTGAAACATACAATAAGGTACTTAAAAAAACAGTGAAGAAGAGAGACTAGAAAACATTAATAGTACTTCATTAAATCAAAAGAAGAATGACAGAGGAACAGAGAGAAGAAATAGAAAACAAACAGCAAGATGGTAGACTTAAGCAGAACTGTATCAATAATTGTATTAACGGTAAACAGGCCAGAGGCTAAACTGGAAGGCAGACAGGATGAATAAGTTAACACTCAACTTTACGAGAGACACATTAAGCATAAAAGCAGGCTGAAAATTAAAGTATGGATTAGATATATTGGCTCATTTGCCCTGGTGAGGGGTCCTTACCCGTTTCTTTCCTGTTCAGTTGCATACCTCACCATCCACTTCCCAGGTCAGCCCCATGAGGCTGGCCTGGAGAGATGCCCCGTGGATGACTGTGGGGATGGGAGGAGGCAGACAAGGTGAAGACCTCAGAAGGTATGTGGTGGAAAGATGGGACAGGAAATGTGCTCACATCATAAATGTTCCCCCATCAGAGGCCGCACTCAAAACACTTATTGTTTTTAAAGTAGATTCTGCTGTGTTGGCATTTGTATCATTTAAAAAGTCATTTATTTGTCTTTGGCTGCACGGGTCTTTGTTCCTGTGCATGGACTTTCTCTAGTTGTAGCCAGCGGGGGCTGCTCTCTAGTTACTGTGCTTGGGCTTCTCATTGCAGTGGCTTCCCTTTCGACTCCAAAGATCAGGCTTCATAGTTGCTCTGCAGCATGTATGATCTTCCCGGAGTAGGGATCGAACCCGTATCACCTGCATTGGTAGGTGAATTCTTAACCTCTGGACTACCAGAGAAGTCCCCAAATGTTTATTAATAAGTGGTGTAATTGGAAGTGAAAACATTGTCCCCCTGAGACAAGAAATGAGGCCTTGGTTCTTAAGCCAGGTGACAACAACCTCTGTTGTGCAGGTGGGTTTTGTGTGTTTTATCAGGCATGTTCGTGACATGGCAGCTCCTTGAACTGAATGAAGTGAGGTGAGGGGCAGTGCTGGTGAGGGGCAGTGTTTGTCTCTGGTATGGGAACAGACCGCTCATCATTCATCAAGCCTTCTTGTGTCTCTGCCGTCCTTGGTGGCTCAGCTGTTAAAGAATCTACCCCCAATACGGGAGACCTGGGTTCGATCCCTGGGTTGGGAAGATCCCCTGGAGAAGGGAATGACTACCCACTCCAGTATTCTTGCCTAGAGAATTCCATGGACTGTATAGCCATTGGACTCGTAAAGAGTTGGACATGACAGAGCGACTTTCACTTTCCGTGGTAAAGAACCCACCTGCCAATCCAGGAGATGTGATTCAGTCCCTGGGTCAGGTAGATCTCCTGGAGGAGGAAATGGCAACTCACTCCAGTATTCTTGCCTGGAGAGTTCCACGCACTATATAGTCCATGGGGTCGTGGAGAGCCAGACACGCTGAGCGACTTTCACGTTCACGTGTCTCCAGCCACACTGCCTCCTGGCCTGGGTGCACACGCTTGGTGACATGGTTCGCTTTGGTGGGGGGTGGGGGTACAGGCCCCTCAGAGGCCTGCAGGGAGGTAGGCTTGGGGCTACTGGGGACTTCTCGGGATCTGGAAGTCGGGGCTGGCACAGGTTTTAAGAAGTCGCGTCCCTTGGCCACATGGACTCTTCCTCTGTGACGGTGGGCACAGCCAGAAGAAGGCCCGCAGAAGGCCCTTGGGGAGAGACCCACCATCTGGGGTTGCTGCGGATAGGGGTGAAATCAAAGATTTCGAGTTAAGGGCTTAGCAGAGAGCCTGGTGAATAGTAGGTGCTCAGTAAAAAGAAGCTACGTTGGTTTGTTACCTCTCCTAGTCTTTGTGGAATTGGACAAGGACACTCCCCACTCATCCCGCCAACCACAGCAGACCCTGCACTCACCAGCACCCCCTGGCGCGCAGTTCCAGGCCCTCACGGTGACCTGCACTCACTGGCGCCCCCTAGCGCACAGTTCCAGGCCCTCACGGTGACCCTGCACTCACCAGCACCCCCTGGCGCGCAGTTCCAGGCCCTCACGGTGACCTGCACTCACTGGCGCCCCCTAGCGCACAGTTCCAGGCCCTCACGGTGACCCTGCACTCACCAGCACCCCCTGGCGCGCAGTTCCAGGCCCTCACGGTGACCTGCACTCACTGGCGCCCCCTAGCGCACAGTTCCAGGCGCTCACGATGTGTGCTCAATATTCCAGGAGCTCAGAAAGCCCTTCCTTCTCTTGGCTGTAAGTTTCTCATCCATCTGTCCATCCATGTGTCTGTATTTCCTCCTGCAGATACCCTTCCCGCTCTCCTCTGGCCAAGCGAGGGGCTCTCCTCTGCATGCGCCCTCTTCCCCTCTCAGACGTGGTTTGAGCCAGGGCGACCTCTCTCTGGATGCCACCTTCCTCCTGTCCTGCAGCCCAGGGCGCCCTGGGGCGGCGCTTTGCTTCATCTGCGCCTCTCCCCTCTGCTCTGCCCAGCCTGGCAGGCGGCCACACGCCGAGCTGATTGTTGAGCTGAGGAATTTAACTTGGTGCTCAGAAACCCCTGTTGGAATTTTCCATTGAGATAAGCGAGGGTGAGGGTTTCAAGGTGAGGCTGGAGGTCATGCCTGCTTATCTCGAGGTCCTTAGGAGGAAAGAACAGTCTGGAAGATCTGTGTCTCAGATCTCTATCACACTATGAGGTTGATTCTTACCTAGAGCCCTGCCAGGAGGCTCCACGGAAGAACAGGAGGCTTGCCTCCCCCACAGATGCCTAGAGCAGGTCACTAGGCACCTCTACCAGAAAGTGGTGTGGATAATCTGGACCATGGGGTTCTTTCAAAAGGAGCAGGGGCTGGGGCAGGCAGTTGGCAGTGTTGGCTACAAGCTCTGATAACTTCTTCAAAAATCTCACAAATGTTTATTCAGAAGTGGGTCAGGTATTTGTCAAGTGACCCCAGGAGGACACATAGGTGGAAAGCTACAAAAAGCTGATGTTTGAACCATCTCAGGATGTCAAATCCTAGAACCTAGAATCCACATGGATATCTGAGCAGAGACTGGAATATCAGTGGGCAGTGCTAATGGTGTGTTCTTCAGCCAGTGGGTGCTCGGGCCAGATGGTCCCCAGGGGCTCCTTCAACTCCAAAATCCTGTAATTTTGCATTTCTTTTGAAAGGGGAATATGCCTGTGTTTGCCTGTATCTGTGGCCTGATTAATTGGCATGGCAGAAATTTTCCCTGTTAATATCCATACAAGAAAGTTGATAAATGTAGAGAGAGAAAGTTAAAAGTCTGTATGGCCATATAAAAATAATATTAATTATGGTCACACAAGTAAATTGCTTAGGCTTCCCAGGTGTCTCAGTGGGTAAAGAATCCACCTGCAATGCAGGACGATGTGAGTTTGATCCCTGGGTTGGGAAGATCCCCTGGAGGAGGGCATGGCAACCCACTCCAGGATTCTTGCCTGGAGAATCCCATGGACAGAGGAGCCTGGAGGGCTATAGTCCATGGGGTCACAAAGAGTCAGACATGACAAGCGATTGAGCATGCACGCATGCCATTGCTTATGTACAAGTTTTGACTAATTGCCACCACAAGCAGTGATGACTGGCATGCAGGTCCCGGTGAGGTTCACAGTCAGAAGGTCTGTGTTCTAAGTCTCCATCTGCCCACCAGGGACTTTGCTTGTGCCTAGGCCTGACTCCCCACACCCTCACAGGAAGGGCACCCCTGGTTTAAGTGTGGGTACCCAGGGCTGAGATCAAGTCCCTGAGGCTGGAGGTGAAGGGAGGTCTGGAGCAGTCTGCTCCAACCCCTCACCTTAGAGATGAGGAATCGGGTGTCGAGAGCGGAAGTGACTGCCGAGGTCTATGTGCGAGGAACCCACAGTTTCAGGGGAAAGACCCACCCTAATGACAGCCGTGCAGGGTGACCCCAAGACCACAGAAGCGATGAGCCCCCAGGCCCTCCTGACCATCTGAGTCTTGGCCTCTCGTGGCCTCTCGAGGTGAGGACTGGTGGGTTGTTTGGGGCTGGCCTGAGTCCGGGCCCCAGGGGAGGCTCTTCGACATCCGCCGGTGGCTTGCTTTTGCTCAGCGTCACCTGGGGGTGGGGGTGGGATGGGGGTGCCCCACCCCCGTGTGCTTTAGCTCAAGTCCTGAGACAGCCAGGACTCCAGATGGTTCCTGAGATTCCCACCCCAGGTGTCCACACCGGGATAATCCCCTCCCCTTTAGGGTGCCCAGGGCCTGGATGCAGTGAGGCCACCCTGGAGATTAGGTTGCACTACATGGCAAAGGTGAAGAAGCCATCTTCACCGATGTAACTAGGGTCCCTCAGCAACTGACTCCAAGTTGAGGGAAGGGAGATTGTGCCGGGTGGGCCTGGCCTAATCAGATGAGATGTGGTGGGGGTCTGGAAGTCAGAGAGAGGTCCTAATGGCCTTGAGCAAGCGGCCACGTGTGAGAGGGCCTGGGGGTTCTGGCCAGGAGCCTTCTGTGGGGACTTCTGAGAGGTGAGATTGGCTCCGACTGGGAGCTAGTAGCAAAAGGGGACCCCAGTTCTGCACCAGGAAAGACTGGATTTCACCAAGACTACATGAGCGTGGGGGACCTTGAGTTTCAGAAAGGACAGAGCCTGGCCGGAATCTTAACCACAGCCTGTGAGACCCTGGGCAGACGACCCCTGAGGCTGCATCCAGATTCCTGACCCTTGGAACCTGTGAGGCTATAAATGTGTGCTGTAAGCCTCCAAGTTGGCAGTTGCTTGTTACACAGCGACAGACGGGCACACAGGCCCTGAGCCCCGGTCCACCCGGAGGTGCTGCGCTGGCCCCACTCCAGGCTGCGGTGGGAGCACCGTGGATTTGGGGCTGTTCCCTCTGCTCCCGGGGCAGTCGCTGGGGGCTCTGGGGACATAGGTCACAGAATTCTAAATGCAGTTTTATTTTGTATTGATCATCCATGAGGCTTCCTCTGCTGGGAAACGGAGGCAGGGATTCTCAAATTCAGTCCCATCCAGGGAACTTGCTCCCTGTGGGCCTGGAAAGACACAGGTCCCCACCCCCACACCGGCGCTGGCTCCCGGCTGTCTGTGGCAGCGGTGAATTCTTCTGACTCAAATACTTCCTGCTTTTCTGGGCTACTAGTTTCAAGCACAACAAAGATACCCACAGCTTGAGGAAGGCAAGGAGGGAAATAAATCTGCAGGGCTGAAATGAGACTCACAACAAAGCTGAGAAACTCCGCGGGAGCCTGGGGCTGGGGAGGAGCGGGACTTCCGGCAGGTGCTCCATCAGGTGCTCAGAGGCTCCCGCAGCCCTCACGCCAAGGGCCAGACCCCCTGCCCCAGGTGACCAGGTGACCACGGCGCACCTTGCCCCGGGAGCTTCTCTGGAAGGGATGAGGCCTGACCTTGGGGGAGGCTGCCTCTCACCTGTTTTCTGTTGGAGCCGAGCCTCTGCCTGGCCCCTGGGACATGGCCACGCCCACCCTGCCCGGGGAGGGGGCAGGCCTTCCCCGTGACCAGAAGTTGGGGGGAAAGGGGGACCCAGGTCAGGGCCATGGGGGACGCCGTGATGACCGGCTGTCAGGCTTGCGGGAAGTGACCAGGCCTGGGGAGCATGTGAGTCAGGGTTTAAACTCCCCAGTGGTTTGTAGGCTGTGTGTGTGTGAGTCTGTGTGTGTTTGTACCTGTGTGTGTCTGTCTGTGCATGTGTGTGTGTGTCTGTGTTGTCATGTGTATCGGTGTCTGGGTGCGTGTGTGTGTGTGAGTCTGTGTGTGTTTGCACCTGTGTCTGTCTGTGTGCGCATGTCTGTGTCTGTCTGTGTTGTCATGTGTATCAGTGTCTGGGTGCGTGTGTGTGTGTGAGTCTGTGTGTGTTTGTACCTGTGTCAGTGTGCGCATGTCTGAGTCTGTCTGTGTTGTCATGTGTATCAGTGTCTGGGTGCGTGTGTGTGTGTGAGTCTGTGTGTGTTTGTACCTGTGTGTGTCTGTGTACATGTGTGTGTCTGTGTTGTCATGTGTATCAGTGTCTGGGTGTGTGTGTGTGTGTGTGAGTCTATGTATGTTTGTACCTGTGTGTGTCTGTGTGCATGTGTGTGTCTGTGTTGTCATGTGTGTCAGTGTCTGGGTGCGTGTGTGTGTGTGAGTCTGTGTGTGTTTGTACCTGTGTGTGTCTGTGTGCATGTGTGTGTCTGTGTTGTCATGTGTGTCAGTGTCTGGGTGCGTGTGTGTGTGTGTCTGTGTGTGTTTGTACCTGTGTGTGTCTGTGTGCATGTGTGTGTCTGTCTGTGTTGTCATGTGTATCAGTGTCTGGGTGCGTGTGTGTGTGTGAGTCTATGTGTGTTTGTACCTGTGTGTGTCTGTGTGCATGTGTGTGTCTGTGTTGTCATGTGTATCAGTGTCTGGGTGCGTGTGTGTGTGTGAGTCTGTGAGTGTTTGTACCTGTGTCTGTCTGTGCATGTGTGTGTCTGTGTGTGTTTGTACCTGTGTGTGTCTGTCTGTGCATGTGTGTGTCTGTGTTGTCATGTGTATCAGTGTCTGGGTGCGTGTGTGTGAGTGTGTGTGTGTTTGTACCTGTGTGTGTCTGTCTGTGCATATGTGTGTCTGTGTTGTCATGTGTATCAGTGTCTGGGTGCGTGTGTGTGTGTGAGTCTGTGTGTGTTTGTACCTGTGTGTGTCTGTCTGTGCATGTGTGTGTCTGTGTTGTCATGTGTATCAGTGTCTGGGTGCGTGTGTGTGTGTGAGTCTGTGAGTGTTTGTACCTGTGTGTGTCTGTCTGTGCATGTGTGTGTCTGTGTGTGTTTGTACCTGTGTGTGTCTGTCTGTGCATGTGTGTGTCTGTGTTGTCATGTGTATCAGTGTCTGGGTGCGTGTGTGTGTGTGAGTCTGTGTTTGTACCTGTGTGTGTCTGTCTGTGCATGTGTGTGTCTGTCTGTGTTGTCATGTGTATCCGTGTCTGGGTGCATGTGTGTGGGCGTGTGTATATCTGTGTGTCATGTGGGTTTGCACCTCTGGGTCTGTGTGTCTGTGCCTGGGCCCCCGTGTACAGAATCAGACGTGAAAACTGAGGGGCCAGGAGTGTGTGCTCCTGAGCGCCGGAGGTGTCCCTGCTCGAACCCTGTGGCTTGCTAGGTCAGGGTTCCGGCAGGAGATTCCTGTTGAAAGAATCTCCTTTCATCTCTTTTGTTGTTGTTTAGCCAGTGAGTCGTGTCTGATTCTTTTGTGACCCCATGGACTGTAGCCTGCCAGGCTCCTCTGTCCATGGGATTTCCCAGGCAAGAACACTGGAGTGGGTTGCTCTTTCCTTCTCCAGGGGATCTTCCCAACCCAGGGATGGAACCCATGTCTCCTGCTTGACAGGCGGGTTCTTTACTGCTGGGCCAGCGGGGCAGCTGGTTTAAAGAGTAGCCTTTGGGAAAATCCAATTCAAGTCATGAATCCATTTCCAACGGATGATGGATCAGGACCGACTGACCTCAGGGTAGACAGCTGCGCTGTAATCCTGGCACGCGGGGCGGGGCCAGCCAGGGAGGAGGTCGTGGGCAGACGGCAGACGGACCCTCCCTGGGGCGGCCCCTCCCCAGGAAGGCTGGTTTGGGTTTCCCATCCTCTCCTTTCTCCCTCGGTGGAGGGATGTGAGCTTGTAAGAAAGAAAAGCCCCAAACTGAAAGGTTCCAGAGGGTGTCCCTATTGGCCTCAAGCATGAGCGTGGCCGTCTTGAGAATGTCTCTGTGTTTAGTGAGAATTCAGTCTCCCCAGTTCAGTTGACTTGCTCAGTCGTGTTTGACTCTTTGTGACCCCACGGACTGCAGCACGCCAGGCTTCCCTGTCCATCACCCCATCTTCATGAAATTCCAGAGGCTGAGTCAGCAGTCACATTTTCAATTCTGTCCCTGAACAGAGGGCTCCAACTTCTGATAATCGAATGCTTATGATATGTAATCACACAAAAAATCATACAGGAAAATGCTTACTGCAGTCTTATTTATTACAGAAGAAAAAAAAAGAAAGTCAAGTAAACACCCGGTAACAGAGAAATAGTTTAGCGAACTGGAATCATTGTAGGGATGTTATGTGGTCATTAAACACATTAAACATAAAAGCGATGTGGAAAACTACCCTTGATACAGGGGTAGCTTATTATTATTTTTTTAAATGTAGGATACTTAATTTTATGTTAAAACAATGGTTTGTTTGTAAGATTCTGAGAAACAAACTAGAAGAAAGTAAGCAACATCTTGTCCCTTGTACAAAGGGAATAGGATTACAGGTAAATTCATTTGTTCCTGTGGACAATTATGTGTTTGTGTTTATATTTATAGCAAAATAATATTTGTAGATAAAGAGGTGTGTCACTTGTATGTTTATTTATACTCCACCAATTTTGGTTAATTCAGACATGTTTGGACTAAAGATTTTCTTGAGTTTTATTAATTTGTGCACATAAATAGAAAAGAAAACTCAAAGAGGTATCTTTAAATACTTGAGAATGCATTGCTGTCAGTGTGTTGGAATGTTCTCTTTATGTAGAATTATAGCACAGATCAGTGGAATACCTGCTTCTCAGCAGGTGCTTTATGTACTTAGCAAGAAGCAGGGCATTAGCGTGGGTGTCAGAGGAGGCTGGGGAGTCTGTTCTTAAAAGTGTTCCTTTTTCTGAGCTTTATTGAGACATAATCGACATATAACATTGCGTACCTTTAAGATTTGTTACATGCTGACTGGATATATTTGCATATTGCAAAATGATAACTACCATAGCTGAGGCAACACCTCTGCCCCCTCACATAATGACCGTATCTTTTAAAATTTTTTTAATTTAATTGGAGTATAACTGCTTCACGATGTGATATTGGTTTCTGACGTTGGTTTCAGCTATGTGCACACATATGTCCCCTCCCTGTAGCGCCTCCCTCCCAGTCACCCCTGTCCTGCCCCTCTAGGTCATCACAGAGCTGCGCTCCCTCTGCGGGACCGCAGGTTCCCTCTACTGTCTGTCTTACACGTCAACATGCTGGGGCTTCTCTCCCCGTTCATCCTCTCTCCTTCCCCTGTGTCCATGTGTCCATCCATTCTCTCCATGGGGGTCTCTCGTCCTGCCTTGCAAATAGCTTCATCTGTACCATTTTTCTAGATTCCATATATATGCATTAATATATGTATTTGCTTTTCTCTTTTTGACTTACTTCACTCTGTATAACAGGCTCTAGGTCCAGCCATATCTCTACAAATGACCCTGTTTCCTTCCTTTTAATGGCTGAGTAATGTTCCGTTGTATAGAAGTACCAGGTAGGAACATTTAAGATCTCTCTCTTGGCAGTTTTCAAGTGTGTGATACAGTATCAGCTCTAATCATTATGCTGCACACGAGGTCCCCAGAACTCACCAATCTCACAGCTGACGTTTGCACCCTTTGACCCACATCTCTCTGTTTCCCTCACCCCATTCCCTGGTCATCACCACTCTACACCAATTCCCCGCATTTGGCCAAAGAACAGGTGGTTAATGAGTGAGGGCTTGCTACTGAGCTGACCCTCTTTAGGATGGTGAGCTCAGGTTGGTGGCTCCCCGGCAGGATAATTGCACCAGCGGCTCTAGACGTGGATGGAACACGGGACTTGCTCCCTCTGTACATGGTTGAAATGATGCTCGTGCCTGGTGAATACGGTGTGGACATGAAGGCAGCCTGCTCTGGCTTAAAAAATTTTTTTTCTTTTAAAAAAACTTTGTTTTATTGAAGCTGATCTACAATGTTGCATTCATTTCTTCTTTATAATAGAGTACTTCATTTATATATATATATATATATTCTCACACTCTTTTCCATCATAATGTGTCCCAGAATAGTGAATATAATGCTCTGTGCTATATGGCAGGACCTTGTTGTTTATCCTTCCTATATATACCAGCTGGCATCTGCTAGCCCCTAACTCCCGACCCATCCCTCCCCCTTGAGCCTGCTGAGTTTGAATCCCGTATCTTCGTCTTGGAAAAGCTTCTCGTCTCTCTGTAAGCCGAGGTAACGCCGGGCCCTGGAGGCGTCTTGCTCGGCTCCAACAGAACCCTGCATGCAGCTGAGCCGTGCAGAGGCTCCGAGCCTGTTGCCCCTGTGCCTCGATGGACACGGCCTGTCCCTCAGCCTCGGTCTCCTCCGCGCCTGCCATCTTCTGGGGCAAGCACTCCCTGCCCCGCACACAGAGAAGAACACCATGGCACTGGCTTTTGAGAAAAGACAGAGCTTTAATTAGAGGTTGACCAGCGAGGAGACAGGAGACAAAGCCCTCTCTCTGCAATCCAGGGTTGGGGCCGCATTTAAGGGGTTGGGGGAATTTTAAACTCAGAAGCGAATTAGTTCATCTTAGATCAGTCCATTTAAGTGTTCATTGGAAGGACTGATGTTGAAGCTGAAACTCCAATACTTTGGCCACCTGATTCGAAGAGCTGACTCATTACCATAGTTTTGATTATACAGACCTTTTTTTGGCAAAGCGATTTGCCTCTGCTTTTTAATGTTCTCTTTAGGTTTGTCACAGCTTTTCTCGCGAGGAGTAGGCGTGTTTCAATTTCGCCTTCAGGTTTTGATTTGCATTTCCTTAATGGCAATGGTCTTGAGAATGTTTTCATGTGATTACTTGCCATTTGTATCTCTTTCCTTCGCCCATTTTTAAATTGGCTTATTTGTCATTATATTATTGAGTTATAAGAGTTCTTATATATTCTAGATACAAGTCCCTACTCAGGGGCTAGATTGGCAAATATTTTCTCTCATTCGGTGGGTTGATTTTTCACTTTCTTGATGGTACCATTTTCAGCACAAAAATTTTTAGCTTTGATGATGTCCAATTTATCTATTTTTTTTTTCATCACTTGTACTTTTGGGTGTTATTT